>NC_135066.1:17215000-19615000 GCF_051401765.1 Calliopsis andreniformis | reverse complement strand
AGGTAGGGTAGATTGCCGTTGGTCACAAGTAGTGATAAAAGTATCTATAACTTAAAAAATTCAAAAAAAGAGGCACAAATCATTGGCTGGCACAGGGAGTGGTGGGTGGTGGAAGTGAGGGGTACAGGATGATCTCTCGGGGGATATCGAACGCGGTCATAAATCGCAAATCAAAACGTGTCAAACGGGCTGGCCGCGAAATTAAAAGTGACGGGCTAGCGGCGTGTATTGTGCACGGTTGCATATCGGCACCGCGGAAACCGACCCGCCATAATTGTGAGTTACGGTGATCACGCACCGGGCATTTATTTATTCGCCGATGCGCTCGTTATTTATGACGAAAATGCATCAGCGGTTGTATCTGTAGAACCATGCCTCGTTCCTGTGTACGCATCCCTACCGCGCTATCGATGACACCAATATTTTATCGGAATTTTCGAAAACACAACCACCTCCATCCCTCCAGCAATAGATCCAATGATCTGACTAGCCTTATGAAGTCACACTAACGTCGGAGGAGATGTATTAAGTTCTTTTTGCTATATAATGTCAGTGCACTAAAATCTCGATTATTTGTGTTTTATTTAACATGTATGCAGTACATTTGAAAAATAAGAGAACTGACAATATCGTCACATATTAATGCAAACATCTTTTTTTATCGAGAACTCGTACCTTTAGCATTAATACAAACGCTGAGTACAACTGGGTAGATTCTTAAAGATCTACTTTCGGATTTGCCTTGAATATCCTTGTCATAGCTATTTCTATGCTTGGATTGTTATCATAGAGGGTACCTTTTTATTGAAATACAAGTAGATCCTGAACTTTGAAAATAACATAGTTTACATGAAGGTTTACATGAAGTGACATTCAGATTATACCAGTAATCTTGGCAAAGGATACACGATTCACTTTCGAAGGTAGATCCTCAGAAGTCTGTCTATACCAAATTCGTTGACTGTGCCCAGCACTATATTAATATCAGAGAAACATAGTGGAATAAAATGATCTGTTTTTACAAACATGATGAGTGACGCAAGATGAGTAGTTACACGGCTAGCCGACGCCGAGTCATTTTTTCCTCATGATGAGATTTTCGTAATCTGTACATAAAATAACTTTCTTTACCGAAATTGTTTTTTATTTCGAAAAAGAAAAAAGGAAAAAAACAGTAAATCTATTCTCAAAGATTCCTTCTCGGAGAAAAGACTTCTCTAAACACTGAGCCGTGGTTAATCACAAGGCGCCAGCATTGGAAATTTGTGGAAGACGTTAAAGACATCGTCCTGTTGTGGCAGATAAATTTTTGATCCGAAAGTTAGTTGCTAAGTTCCAATTGTCTCGTCTCCGAGGTCCGTCGACGACATCTTAGTAGACTTCCCCTGTCGAAACGATCCCAAAAACCTCTTAACGAGGAAACTTTCCTTGAAATGAGCCGCTCGAACATTTTCGATGGTAGCTTTAAATATTCGAAAGCATGGCTCCCTTCTTCCCCTCCCTCTTTTTCTCTCCATCCACGCTCATCCCCGTTACTCCTCGGACCACCATGATGGTTCTAATTTAACGCTAGCTAACGACGGGGAAGGGAGAAAGTGTTGGACGTCTCCCTTCCTCTGACGTATACGGTAACACACATTCAAAACCAACAATGTACTGTTTCGGGACAACGAATAAACAAAAAACAGCGATTCTCCATCAAGTTGATTGGCAGCGCGGCAGAAGGATTTACGATGCGGATTTTTGGTGAGCACGGTCCACCGGTTACTTTTTCAATGGCTGCACGCCGTTTAGACGTTCACATTGAAATAATTTAAATTGCCTTGCGAAAATTGTAATTAGTCCCACGCCTCGTGTAATCGCGCGTGCAGAAAATTACGAGCAAGGAACGTTAATTATGTGGACGTGATATAATGGCCCTGAAAACGACTTCGCGTACGCTAAATGTGTGTGCGATTATTTTTAAAAGCGTTGCGTTTTGTTGTACGTCACAATCTGACGAACGGTTAGTCAGAAAAGAGCGTTTCTGGCACAAAATTTGAGGTGCTTCAATTCAGTTGACAAATGATAGAAATTAAGACAAGCTATTTTTATTTTATGTGTTATACAAGTAAAAAATGACAACATCAAAAAGTTATGAGAGACCAATTGAAAGTAGTTGAAGACTTTCAATTCTGTTTACAGAAATGAGAACAATGTTTCTGGTGATATGTTGCTTGCCAAAGGAACTATTTTGAAGGTTCATAAAAGTTTGCTAATCCTTATTTTAAAAATTTGCTGTGAATATAATTACTTTAAATTGAAGTCTAAACATCTAACCATGCAAAGAAGTACGTCACCCCGTTTGTACGTTCGAAATCGGTTTTCACGTCATTGTATTTCATCTCTCTCTTAGATAAAAGAATTGAAAGGCTTTCGGTATGGTAATACACGTAGCGAAAAGAATTTTCGATTGGTCTACTAATAGTAAAAATAATTTAAATGATCGAATCAGGTGGTTTATTCTATACAAGGTATAAAATCTGTATACAGGGTATAAATAATATATATAGCAATATTTTAAAGGGTAGTAGGGAAACTCAAATAAAATACACAATGTCTTATAACACAATGTTCGATTTGCCTCAGCTTTCCAGCAATAATGCTTCAAAGTTGACACGCTAAACAACCAGTTAGAGGATTTTGTAAATTTACAGAATGCTCGTACATCAAAGAACATTAGCAGGACAAACAATTTTAAATTTTGTTGTATCTCTTACGGTTTTAATTTTATAGAGCTTTAAAAATCTAGGATGTTCATAGGAAATGCATCTCAGAGGATCGAAAAAGACCCATATTTAAAACTAACAAGACGTGTGTAAGGTCACACACGTGTACGTGCGTGTTAACCGCTCTCCATGTGAAACATGTTACGCAAGATTCGAAATTCTATTCTACGCTCATCGAGGGGGGAAAGGTCTACAGGCGCATACAGTTATAATGAAAATTTTCAAATTTCACGCTCGATTATCTACAGGACTATATACGCCAATGCCATTTGGCGCATTTACAATCGTCAATCCCACGGAACAATCCACCCTTCGGCTTTCTATCGATCACGGCCAATTCATTTCGATGTAACATATAATGTAAAGATTTCAATAGGATAAATGGATTTTGAAACTTTACAGTCGAAATGGTAATTTGAGTTTCAGTCTGCTAACATTGCTCAATGTCTTCTCTTGCAATCTTTGTTTGTAATAGATATGTGTAAGAATTTATTTATATAAAGGGACACTTAAAGCGCTATTAAAACATTATTTTTGCGTTCAGTTTTTATGAGTATGATTTTATTACAAAATATAGTAAAGTCTCGCGTAACCGAGTTAATAGGAAAACAATTAGAACATTTCTTTTTCTATATTAAACTAATAACAAAATTAACAATTCTTGCAATATCTCAGGTCTTCAATCTCTTTCGCAGCTAAAGTTCATAAGGTTTTTAACATAAATATATCTGTAGAGTTAGATCCATAGTTTCTCAAATACCTGGAATATTTCAACGTAGAAAGGTAAATCTGTAGCATCAAAAAATTTATGTGCACAATAATTTCTCCATCACTATTATCATTTCTATCGGAGAAAATTATACGCATACTGTATACTATAGTTAGTACTACGAATACAGGTAAGTACTAATATTTTGTATGTAAATATTACATATTTATAACACAGCAAGATAAAATTGTTAGGAGACATTTTTTCGAATGATGGAATGCTTGAATAATATAACATTTAAATATTAGGATACTTGAGCAATAGGGATTCGAATGTGAGAGGATGTTTCTATACTCAAGAAACGTAGGTATTAAAAGTATGTCTACTTGTAAAAAATCCTTCAAATATTATACGTAAAAAAGGTTGAACTACAACAGTTAGGAACACCTAATCGACACATAACGTTTTTGTACTTTGTTAACGTTCTTTTGTGTTTCTTTAACGTTTTTATAACATTCTTGTACATCCCTCAATTAGTAATTATTCATCTTATTTCATCTTGAAAATATGCCAAATAACTGCTACGTTAACTAACGAGATTGTTCACGTGTAATCTAAGGATCGATTAATTGCGAAAATTATAGTGCTGTATTTTTTCTTTGATGCAGCTCATTTCCAATTTTTAAATATCACCCTTATTCAGTTTCATTAATTCACGCAAATGGTAAGGAATATTTGTAAAATAATTGGCAAGAGATGTGATGAAAGCTAAAATCAAACACTTCTTATCACTAATAACTCATCTAAACAATCAATGAGACCGTAAACAATAAAGTTAAAGTAAGAACATCATGCAGGGCAGTTAAGAAACAAGAAAAATCCTTTAAGCAAAACAGCGACATTTGCTAAGTGTTGCCATTTGGCCTGTTTCTAATCGCTCAATCCCGACTCAGTTCACCCTTCATCGCCTTGTCCGTCAGAAGCGATCGCTCGAAACGACATTAAACATGATCGTGAATCGGGTGTACAATCTGCAGCTTCGAATTCCACGTTATCTTCCTAGGTGCATCGTTGCATCCGATCGAGGGACAGATGGTGCAGCGTCTCGGCTGGACCTATGACAGGTTGGTCTCTGGGACCGGCAGCATTTCGTGGTTCATTTGCGGTACCCAGGGGTGCCATTTATTATCGAGGGTCAGCTCTCTCTCCGAAAATCAACCTTCCCCTGTGCCCGATCCTTCGAAGCCTATGCGCCAAACAGCTTGTTTACATGGCGGAAAGGCAACTCGATTTAATTTGGTAATGATTTTTTAACGAGTTCCACTGCATAGCTGTGACACCACTAGATTGAGTTCTGCCTGACATTTTATCTAGTTTTTCATTCGCACACACAGAACACGCTCTCGACGAGTGGCTCGCTTCGTTTGATATATTGAAGAGCAGGATTGGTTCTGGAAACTGTGCCGCGAAATATAATCAATGATGTGATTGAACGAATGAATTTCGTGTTTCGAATGCTTTTCGGCTGCGGAGGTTTTACATTTTTTACTGTATTTGGATGGATTCTGATTTTTAAGGGATTTTGATTAGTTTATGGAAAACTTGTGGTAAGCCATTACCATTATGGGGTAAGGTTTTTCTAAAGCAAAACACTGACAGTCAGTGGAATAAAATAGATTCTTATGTGCTGTTAGATTTAATTTGTTCAGAAACTTCATTTTAATGCTTTTTTAATAAAAATTAAATTTTTATGAAATTCGTTGACTTTTAACAGCATTATTTAAGGATATCTACATTTTTGTATGAAAATACAATTTATACTGTTTTCTACGAAAGGAACAAATTCAATTATACTTGCATGGAATGTGTAATATTCGAGTAACGCACAAGGGTAAAATAATATATTCGATTACATATTAAATTGGTATATTAAACAACCATGTATGACCGGTATCACTATATATATAAATAAAGAACATTATAATTATTGATAGAAGTACTAACTTCGAATCGAAACTACTTACTGATTATGTACTTACATAATAATATATATGCATCGTTAAATATTTAATATCTTGTTAAAAAATTACTGTGTTATAGTTATCAATAATTAGGTTCAAGAATTAGCTCAAACAATTTACAAAATAGATTTTTGCTTTTGAAATTTTAGTTATCGATGAATGTTTAGGCTGTAAAGGTGACTGGTCAGCTATTTCAATAGCCAAAACTTAATTAAGCAGCTCCCGAAAGTAACGTTCTCATCCACCTTAACCAAAAAGGGATTCTCCAAGGTACCTGCTACATTAAAATTGAAAATTTTTTAATTAAATCTAGTACCCAAATCCAATTTTTAAGAGTTTTAATTGACTTCCAGATTAAATTCAACGAGCAGCTTGATTATGTCGTAAAAAATATTTTAAAATTTATTATTATTCAATTATTTATCTTTCTGTTTTCCCATTTTAAATTAGGGACTTTTTGAACGGATATGCTCTTCCTTCTTGCAGTGATAGCACACTGGTATAAAATTATTATCGGTCACATTCTTCTTCGTACTCTTATGTGACTTATCCTTAATTACTAGAGCACTTTCATGGTCCGTTGATTCTTTGCGAGTAGCACTATCGAGAAGTAATGATTTTATTATCGTTGGTAGACTATGAACTCATTAATGGTTCATATTCATCGGATAAACTATTTAACAAACAACATGCTGCATCTTCATCATCAATAATTTTGTTAATGTCTGCCAATTGTTGTACTGTCGACATGATTACAATAATATACTCTGACATGGACGCATAATTCTCAATGGTACGGTACAAGTTTCTAGACAATATTAGTTTTCTATACGTACTTTTTTGTTCAAATGTTGTCTGTACAGCGTCCCAGGCCTCTTTAGACGTCCTGCAGTCTCTCATATGTGTATAGTACATCAGTTTTAAGGAAAAACATATTTTGGATTGTGTTTTCTGGTCTTTATCTTCAGCGCTGTCGTTTCCAGTGACGCATTTATGCAGCCTATAATTTATTATCATTTTTATTAAAAATTTCCAGTTATTATAGTTACTACCTCCTTCAAGCTTTTTAATATGTGGCATTGCTCTAGCGACGACAATTGGTTGCCGATAATTGGTTATATAATATGTACATACGCGATTATTAAGCAAGTAGTTACAAAACTATAATAGAAAACACCTTGCCGGTTCAAGCCACGAGGTAACATAACCTCAATATAAGATATTTATACTTGAAGTTTGATTTTCTTCGATTATATCAGAACATTTTCGTCTGTATAAAAAAATATACTCCAATGGTTGATATTTAGTTTTATGATCTTGGAGAAAAATAATACATACTTGTAACATGTAACGTAGCTTATAAACTACCAAAACGAAAATGAAAGTAGTAATATAAAATTAGAAAATATTAGAAAAGATAATATTCCTAGATTAATACAAAGTTAAGTATTCCTAATACTATACATAGCAATATGTATATTACTAATAATCTTTTAAGGGATATTCTAGTGTTAAAAAGAACTTAATTAAACACAACGTACCCAATTAACTACGTCCTGTTTTAATGTTACTCAATATAATATACCTACTATACGTAAAAAAATTTGGTTCTGAAAGTATTGACTAACCTCAATCGAATGGAGTTTTCCAAGTAAACATTCAAATGTATAGAAACTTGCAATTACGAAGTATAGTCAGACATGTTCAGACTCACGAATTTATTCACCAAACATCTATTAAGTTCATGTATTCAAATTCTAAAAATATCTACGTATTTTATCAAAGTGAAGGAAATTGATCAAAACTTAAATCTTAACAACAAGACAAATAGAAAGAAAACATTACAGTAGTTTTCACTTACTTAAGTAATATGTACAATTTTGAATATCGGTACACAAATGTGTAAGTCATTCTATATCATTATACATATGTACATATCACTTTCATGTGAGAACACCATCACAAGTAAAAGATTTTTAATTTTTATTTAACTACGTGGATAACATTCGCTATTTCTCAGGATATTGATTTATGCGAAGGGAATTCTACGAAACCCAAATGTTTTATTTTCCTTTACAATATAGTGACTCACAGATTCATTCATAGTCAAAACAATTAGTCAATTGTAAAAACTGCAATAGTACTTATCTACATCTTTCTATGTATTTCATTTTACTTCTACGTTTAACTTTTATTCAGTTCCGTAAATTTTAATACAAAAATGTCTGATATTGAAAAACCTTTCAATGTATAAATATAACATATAAATATAATACTTCTTCGTGGACAAATTAATGAGTCAGCATTAAATTTTATCCCAACTATCCAACATTAAATTTGTGTTACTCAAATATTCGTCGGTCATGTTACACTTATCCCTGTCACATCAGCAATTAGTAAATAATTAATTAATTAAATTCTCCTTGTAAGGCAATTCAAATTCTTTCGCGAATGTGATACTAGAACCTGTTACAAGATCAAGGACTGAAATCAGCTTGAGAAAGGGAGAAGTAGCGCCGAAAACACGCTGATCGCGCGAGAGATATGCGAGGCGACTAATTAAAAACGAGTAAATTACGCCAACCACCAGGTCCAAGCTCGTTCCTGTCGAGCACGCAAAAGTTCCGCGGTCAGCTTCTTCGTTCTCTCTTTCGGCTGGGTCGCCTCGGAGCAGGCGATCTCTCTTGCTTCGAGGGCCTCTTTCAGCCACGTCCCTTGCGAGTTCGCCGCCGCCTACAGGCGTTTCATTAATCTCGCGTCTCTCAATTTATTTTATACGTCTTGTTAGGTGCCCGGCCCATTCTCGGCTGGTTATGTCTCACTCGAGAGAGGAACGTGCGATCCCGTGCTGGGTGATAATGAAAAGCGGACGCTTGGGACAGGAGGAAGTCCTCTGCGGCGAGAAGGAAAAGAGGAGGCAAGAACTAAGCCCTGCGCACTGAAAGTATTAGCAAAATGATCTCGACAAGCGTGAGAGGCAACGTGCAGCGAGATTTAAAGATTCGATGAAATTTGAATTGAAGATTTAATCTCGACTTTATCTTGTTTGTATTGTCAGACTGCTTCAAACAATGCAAGTAAAATTTAATTTCCGTACTACAGGTCCATCTAGGAACTAGAGCTGTTGTTATATGAGATAATCAAGCACTCAGGTACTCGTGAGATACCCGGACAAACAAAAATTACCCAGGTAGATGAGATAGTTGAGAATCTCGATTCGGAATCGGAAGTCGATAGTTTTTCGGTAAGTTTCGGCTAACATCGACAACAATCGCCAATGAATACAATACACTGCAAACAATTAAGTTTGATATTGGCTGAATACTTTACGTTATAATTAATTGTAATCGATTAAATGTAAGCATTTAAATGTCTCATGACAAGAGTGAAGAAAATGCAAATTATCAGTACTTTTATTGTCTTTTATAAAAGTATGTCTAAAGTATATATGCAATGGAATTTATAGTTGTAAATGCGAACAACATCAATTTTTGCGTTTTTCTCATTTTTATAAAACATTAAAATACATTCAGCCATACGAGTCGTAACGTGTTAGTAAAACAATACGATATTGAATTTCGTAGGTTTTTTTAATCAATATCGCGGTTAGGTGAAAATCTTTAAAAAAACAGTCGAATCTTGAATTGAGATATTCGACTATCTTCAGGTATCTCACAATTACCCGAGTACCCCGATAATATCTACTACTCAGATATCTATCAGGTTTAAATTCAAAATATAATATTTCAGAATAGGAACCCAAAAAATCGAATAAAAAGGTAAGATTTCGAAGATTTGAAAATTTGAAAGTTTCGAATATTTAAAAGTTTGAAAGTTTAAGATTTTGGAACGTTTAAAGAATTGAAAACTGTCTTAAATATTCGAAAATTTAAAGATTTGGAAATTTGAGAACTTAGAACCTTATGTCTTTGACAAGTAACCTAATATTGGAGTCCTTCAGTGACCACACGATGATATACTAAAGATCAATAAAGAAAAATCAAGCCTGGTATCATTGATCTTAAAAAAACAGATACCATATACGGTAACTGTAGACAACAAATATTGTATATACCTATCTCAATTGTATATAATGAAGTACTTTGAAATGTATTTATTTGAAAAATTAATCTGGAAACAGCGTACTAAAACAATCTTTTAGCAATTTTCTGATTGATCCATAAATTTACATTTCACGAAAATCTAGTAGCTCAATCAAGAGGAGAATCAAAGTCCCCAGAGAGACAGCTCGAACAAAGAATCTGTCACCACGTCGGAGAAGCTTGGTCGAGGGAATCACGTAATTAACGTGTCCGATCATCATGATCATCTTCTAACATGATGTGGCGGCCGATCAAAAATATTCTTATCGTTTCATCGATCTTTCCGAGGTGGTTGGCTGCGGTCGTCCCACAGGACCGAAAAAGGGGACTCTACGAGTGTACGCGCGACTTGTCCCGCTTTGACGATCTTCGATGGGGATGTGCCCTACGGCTACGCGATCATTGTTCCATCGTCGGTGCTTTTGTTCGTATTTACGTGTCGACCACGGCAAACATCCTAATGGTAACGTAGAAAATATAGTGGGACACGATTCACCCGAAGCTACAACGTTACTTGCGTACCGGATTACAGTAATTTGCGCGTCGTTACGCGTTCACTCGAGGAAACGCCGAGATCGAAAATTGTGAATATGATACCCGCACTGTGCTGGCGATAGAGGTATCGAATCTGGAAACGTAGAATTAGCGATAATTCTGGAAGAGTTGAGGTAGCGTTTGTCGTTGAAAAGGATAATAAAGAGATATTTCAGATACTCGATTGCATTGGTGGCAGATCATCAGAAGAAACGATGGAAAGTGGAAAAGGATTACCTGAACTAGTGGCGAAGAAATTTTCATTTTTCCTGTGAAACCTCTTTCACAGAATGGAATATTATCCATATCATGATAATCCGAGTATTCGGAGCTTCACCTTTGAGATATATGAAGTGAATTACTATCAATACAATACCTTGTCGTGCCGTTTAGTATTTAATTACAACATGATACAAAATTTAGATAAAGAATGATTATAGTACTTTAAGAAAATAGCATGTTTAAAAGCTAAAAGAAGCACTAGAAAACAGAAAAATGAAGGCAGTTATTTAGTAACTATTGTTTTTATTGATCTGATAACATAAATATTTTACTATTTTGTTCCATCACTTAAACAATATGTTCTCCAAATAGTTAAAGAATTCCACACTGTACTACAAAGATGTTAAAAGAAGGATTGTTATACGTATAAAACTAGAGGTCTCTGTTGGCTAGTAGAACCTAACGAAGACCTACCTAATGGCTACGCCACTTGATATCTATTACTGATCTGTATATGTCTTGCTAACACATAGATTGTTCTCATCATAGGGTTTCAAAGCAGACGTATTCAAAGAAGCTATTTGGAGCTAAAATTTTCTTTGCCCTTCAGGATCTAACGGAGAGTTTACTAAGAAAAGAACTGTGATTTAACATAAGTAGCTAAGTCATATCAGCTGCGTCCTTAATCTGGGTCAGGAGCTCGTCCTTGTAACTATTAAGGGAAAAAAGTTCTCGAATAAGCTAGTGATTACATAAAATGAGGAAATATCGAATGCGAGATAAATACAATATAATAATATAAAGATGATCATTTCCTCTATGAAGTCAGTTTTAAAAACTGGTAGAGATAAGGAATCACAACTTACAAAACAATCACCACAGCTAAGGGACTATTACTATAGAAGATCATTTTGTAAACTACTTCAGAATATAGCTCTATTCTAATTGTAAATGATAAGAAAATAATCATGACAAAAGAGTAAATATGTTCAGTAAATATATTGAGTACATTAAGTGCAACAACCTTTGGTTTGGTACTCACAGTCCGACGCCTTGGTTAACAATTTCGTTTGATTTAAATTCTCTTCTTTTTGTTCTGCACGATTTTCTGAAGAGAAAGATCTGGGGAAGACCAGAAACAAACGTAACAAGTTGGGGTTTCCACTCTGTAACTTATAAGTTTATAAAATTTTTAAAAAGGTCGAAAAGGATAGAAAATCTACATTATTAAACAACGTAGTCAAACAAAAAAACTAGCAATATATATTACACCAACTTTTTAAATAAACCTTTCTTTAAATTATGTCATTTGTTACTTTTATAAAGCCAAAACAAAAGGATACGTAATCGAAATAGACTCTACAAGTTTGCTTTCAATATATTATTTCAATAAAACGTTAAAATATGAAGAACCGCTTATTATCACGTGTTGCCAAAAACTAAGATGGAGGAGAGATGGAAATGATATGCAAAGATGGAAGCACAAAATTATTGATCGATTGGTATTTGTTTCATAACGTTTGTTACATTCATCTCGCGTTACGTTTGTTCCTGGTCTTCCCTATCCATAATCTTTTGTTTCAATAAATGACTTTAAATAAAAAATTAGTTCCTCGTCTGCAATCTAGGTTGTTTATGACCTAAACCATTTTTATTTTTGAATTTTCTCCTGCTGTGTTTAAAAAAGTTAAGGTAACATATAGCAATAGAAACTATTGGATGATATTCTAGAAGCGTGGAAAAGTACTGTAAAATGGAGTAAATAGAAACATAATTTTAGGTAACAATAAATACTATTTAAATAGTATTATTAATAGTATTAGTTATACTAAATACTATTTAAACCATATTTACTGCCACTTAGGATTACGTTTCTGTTCACGCCATTTTAAGAATTAAACAATTTTTTACCTTTTAGAAACAAAAACATAGACAGCTGCATAGAACCAGTTTGCAAACGCCGTCGCGTCAGTAAAAATAAAGTTGCAGATGGTGGGTTAAGAGTCATTGTTTAAATGCGAAAATGTACTTGAATTTTATTTCATCTTAATCCAGGTTACGATAAAAATAATCGCTGACTCAGTTTTCTTATGTAATACTGGTCTCAGAACGAAATAGGAAATGGAAAGTACGCGCAGTGTTATTCGATTCTCCTATCTCCCTCGGGGATGATACACACATATATATCGATGACAAGGAATCGATCACTCCTAACAGCATAGGGATGTTTTCACGCTCTCCTATTGATGACGTTTCGTTTCGTGAGACAAATAGCTTATAGTCGAAGACACTTTGTAAATGATACACTTGACAAACATTTCACGCATTCTTAACGATAGTTACAAATATCTAAAAATTACTTCAGGGTAATATAATAAATATTTTTGATATATGTAGGAAAAGTGGTGTTTGGTATTACTATTGGAAATTTTAAAAATATTTATCTCTGATTACGTTATAGATTATTTTAAGTAGCGTAGACGTTTACCTACATACTATGTATGAAAAACTTTTAAATAGATATCGATCTCACTATAGAGTAGACTAAACTAATTATAAAAAATTAGCAACCCTCAAAGCAGCTTCAATTTATTATAACTGTTGTAATAGTACCAACATTCAAGAATCTACCTTCGAGTGATTTTAATATTTCAGTGATTCTAGTGCCTTAACTACTACTTCTTTTTCAATTGCTAACATGTCAATTAAACTTTTTTTTATCATTTTGAAGATTCTAAACCTTACAAAGATGCCAAAAAACAAATGAAGGTCAAATTTTTAACCTGCGAAAGCTTTTAATAATTATTATTAATAATATTATTAATATTAGTATTAATAAAACAAGCCGAATATATGTATACTAATAAAAGAGTAAGTATACTAATTACATGTATAGGTAAAAACAATAAATTTGTTGAAAATTAACTGTTAAATATATATTTTTGTTCACAAATAATAGAATATCTAACAATTTTCAATTATGTACTAAAAAAATCATAAAAACTAATCTGCAAGTATCAGGTTATTCCATAGATGATGTATGTAGTACTACAAATTGCTGATAGTCAGCCATTTTTATTACAGAAAGATTAAGAAATTAAGTAACAGACAAGAAACGATTGTAGACGCTAACAGGAAATACATACACGTAATTATTTTATTTTGTTCTTTTTATTAAGTTATTCATGGAATAACCTAATAATAAGTATATTGCCAAATGTATTTAAGAGTTACGTTTCTCATCTCTATTACATCACTAATTCCTACGAAGAAGAAATTGATATAAAACAAACCAACTGTCAATCAAGTTGACTATCACAACAACTTTCATAATTTTTTAACCATTTCCCGACACGATACGCTTTAATTAGAATCTCCAGAGATGATCCGTAAACATTTATACGGTCAATCCCCTTGAAGCAAGTTTCTCTGAAGAGTCACAGACGCTGTCATTAAAAATAATTCACGAACAAGAGTTCTCGTGGCGATTGGAAGCGGCATTAATTAACTTCGACATAATTACCGGTTAGAGAACGATCGATTCCAGCTGGGAAAGGTATGGACATATTAATTCGCTCATAGGAAGACCGAGAGAGTTTCTATCTGAACCGTTCTGGATATTCCATTTCCACCTCGTTGCACGGTACCACGGTGATATAAATGCTAATTCATGACGGGCATCTCCGATCGAGACTAGAGGAATCCGTACCTAATTTTCCTGCTGCCAAGGGATTCGCTGCCGCATGGAGACAGCTGTTTCTCTGAGAGAACACGAGAAACACGTCGCACTTTTCGCGGCAGGTTTGACATACGCGCCGCGTGTGACGCTTTAATTGCTTCCTCGTCATCTTTCGTATAACGTCATTCGATTTATCTGAGGCACTCTACTTTCGATTTACACAAATGTGTTAGAATACTGCCTCGATATGCGCTCCGGAAAGTGAATCATTTAGAAACTGAACTGTTATATAGGGTGTCCGCGAAATAATTGATATCATATTCTACTCTGCTTAAGGACGAAAAAAAGTTATATAGACATAAGTTCTGAAACTCTTTCCCTTCGAGATATAGACACTTTTTGTTCAATTTTACATGAATAGCTGTCATATGTAGACTTATTGTCTGTATTTCGGAAGAAGATCCCTGATGCGTGTCAAGCAACCAGTGCTCGGCTCGGAAGGGACCCAACGCCAGATGCGCATTTCTGGCAACGTTGTCAAATTGTGTAGGTGATCAGACCTCTCTTTCTGTCTTTAAAAGCAAATTCGTCTCTCTCACAGATCCGATAAAGCAGATTTCTCTATCTGCAGATAACTTAATGTAATGACGCCCGTATGAAATTTGAATTATGACTATTAGCCACTTTTTCGACAAATGCAATAAATTCTGATCACGATGCAATATTATATGTATACTCAGATGAATTCTAGTGCATATCATACTATTGTATGTGATAAAAATACATTAATTTTGTCTAACAGTTATTTAAATCTGCATAGTTTACAGTTTCTCCCTATCTCAGGGATTCTTCTATTTCCACAATATCATCTTATTTAATATTTTTTACCTGTAGTTTCTTTTTTATTTCTGAAACAAGATATCAAATCACTAACAGTGTGTTATTTATATTAATTAAATTCTTAAGCATTATTTAAGTGACTATTACATACAAATATTTGCAGTATATGTATTTCCGTTGCACAGAATAGCATAACTCGAACTGTCTCATGAAAAGATATTTTTCGAGTTGTCCACCATTTCTTCTGTGCAATACGAGCCTTCCTAAATTACCAATACAATTCGACACTTTTTTCAGCAGTCATATAAAGGAAGTTGAGGATGTTTGCGGAAAAGATAAAATGGTAGACACCAGGGAAAGACAAAGAATAGGTCAAGTCCTACAACTAAGTAGTAAGTAATTGGTTAGGACTCATTGAAAAGGGCGCGTGCCGCGTAGAGAAATACCTAGGAAAGCGGCAATACCGCAAGTTAGAGGCCCCGGCTATCAGGAATCTTCTTTCCAAATATAGACAATAAATATTCTGTAATTTCACGTATTATGTATTACGTAATTCCGCAAAAATCTTTTGATACGAAAGCATAAAGTTTGATGCATTGTCGGCTTATTGTTAGAGAAATTGGATCTTTTTCATCCTTGTACGCTGTAATTGTGCACATTAACCGAGAACGAAATAGACATGTTCAAATCTCTAGAGTTAAGTAAGTTTAACGTATCGACGAAAATTCAAATCTCAATACAAAGCAGCTGAATGTTTCCAAAATAACTATACATAATATGTTGCAAGAACATGCGTTATACTCTTATCAACTATAACGAGTACAAGAACTTTTGCCAATGGCTTATCAGTCATGGGTAATCTTTTCTCAGTGACATCTGCAACAATATACAAGGTGTCCCAAACAAAATAAGTTTTTTTTCCATCAACACTCAATACATACTCGACTGTGAATTTTAGACGAAATGTTTGAGAATATTTTAATAACTATTTACTTAATAAATATCTTTGGTTAGTCTTTTACCAAATCTTAAGAACTGAGTTTTCTTTTAAATACTACGGGAATGAAGCAAGAAGAAGAAGCAATCGCTGAAGGATGTAATTTAGACAAATCGAACAAGTTGAAGGTCGGATAATTTGGAAGCTCTGAATATTTGAAAGTTGGAAAGTTCAAGATTGAAACATTAAAGAAATTAAAGATTCATATTTAAATAAGTATGTTAAAGTTTGCAGATTTGCTAAGTAACGTAATCTAGGAACTTCAAATATTAAAATATTCAAAGTTTAAAAATGAGTGAAATTGAAATTTAGATTTTTAACTACTTGAAAGTTTGAGGATTTATAAATTTAAAAATTTTAAAGATTCAAATATTCAAATGTGCAATCAATTAATTAAATAAACAGTTTTAATGTTAACAATAATGTTTACATTTTTAAGTTTTATGTATTATACATTATAAATTATGGAATTATAGTGGGAGTGATGAGCTATGTATGAACGCATATATTTATATGATCGTGGGATGGCGTGAGAGTAGATATAAACATATTTATCCCTAGAATAAGTATTTAGAAAGATAAATAATGAGAGTTTGGCAATGAGAGTGAGAGCCATCTTGAGGTGTAAAAAAAAGGTAATGAAAAAATGTGAGTCAGGCATTGTTTCAGATGTGTGACACGTTATGAGAGACGATAGACGCATGTTTAGAGAGATAGAGAAAGAGGGTATACCGCGAGAGTACAGAAAGAGTGAAAAGTGCTAGTCGATATTTACATATTTAGCCTTTATATCTATCTTTATGTTTATTAAATATATTTTCGTCTTATCAAGTTATTAATCTTTGCTAGATCCACTCACAACTTGAAATGGCAACTGATGTTTCACCAGATGTCGAGCCATTTTTGATCAATCTTTTCCGTAAGAATTCTGCTTTTTTCCTAAGAACCACTTAAGTCAAGTGAAAATAAAAAGCAATCGTTGGACGCTGTAATTTCGATAAATTAACGGTTCATGGAAACGTTTGAACGTGTCGTCGTGGATGGGCACCTGCAGCGGAACCTGAACGCCAAAGGATGTGGAAGATGAATATTAAGACAAGTCCTCGCGTACTCTGTATTTCGTACGACTATCACGGGACATCGCGTGAGAGAGGCACTTTTTGCGACGGTTGCATGCGTTCAACTCGTTACTGGTTTTGTCAACGTGAATTAATTACCTTCCAGCGTTGTTCTGTCTCAGATGCTACACGCCGACGCGAGCGCGCATGTCCATTCCATTTTTGTGTAATTTATGGAGACTTTAATGACGAATGGACAAAAGACATGTTAATATTGCAGGTATTCACTGGTTTCACAGAACTTCAAATAGATTTAATTAAAAAAATAAGGCAAAAAGAAAAATAAGTGAGTCCCTCGCTACGCATATGTGTAGGTACTACGTCACAAATGTAGTTGAATTTATTTCATGGAAACTAGATGTCCTTACAGCTTCATTGCTACATAGTATGTGCATACTTACAATATCGTATTAATATTAAGTAGTATTGTTGCTTATTCGCTTTAATGTGTCTAGAAGAATTACTCGAAGTGCGAGAGCTCGCTGAAATTAATTAATAATACAATTATTTAAATTAATATAAAAAAATACGATCAAGTATACGATTGCCGCGTATTTTTTTAACACCATATACATGAGTCGATCGCTGCCGCGTATCTTTTTTCCGAAAACCGGACATTCCAACCTTACCTGACAATTATTTCATTAATATCTTGACAGATTTGCAATATTTTTAAATTTAAAGGCACTTTTGTTATTTAAACCAAACATGAACTTTCGAATGAGACTAATTTCACTAAAATTGGTCCACGTATAACAAAAATATCGTAATATTGCTTCATGGGTCACACGAAAATTTCAACATTCTTATTCTTCTTCCACCTTGAAAATTCGTCCGAGTTTCAAGATAATATATGTACATGAGTTACATGCACACATTCAAACAAAAGGAACTAACACATGTTTCGTTTGTCGACTCTTGGGATCATTTGGAGATAGTCGTTGCTCGTCATATACGCATACGCGTACACGCACACATTCAGACAAAAAGAACTATATACATTGTCGATACAAACGTCTAAAAGAAAATTGATTCCTGAGTATTTATTACATATCACAATGATTCCTTTTGATTAATTAAATTTAAACGCCACATAAATTATTTATCTTTGTTTGAGACTTAAATACTATTCATGTTACACTATTGGGTTTGTTCTGAGTAGATATACTTGTTTAAGTTACCACGAAAATTCGAGAAGAAATTGACTAGATCTTTTAATTTTATTATCTTCAACGATTCACTGAAGAAGGTTTGCCAGTCTTTTCGTGTAAACCGATTATGCAGTATCAAATGCCCCATTATCGACCACCGTGCTAGGCAATGAATGTCAATATATGTTCATTGGCACATGCGCGGGTTAATCGAGTCGTCGCGTATATTATATTTATGATAGGCGATATCATTGATACTTTAAACACAATAATGTTTCTTGTCTTCGGTATTATAAGGACCGCGTTTACAACTTACTTCTGCTCAGGTGAATTCCGTTTATGTCTTCATTACAATCTACTCTAGTCGTCTTCATTGTTTGATTGAAGCGATACCAATTGATGAGAGATAGGAAAATATAATCATAAATAATAAATCGAATAAAATTGTTATGGGTAAAAAGTAACTGTAGTCTTTGTGCGTAAGTTTGTAATACTTATTTTATTGCAAACTATAAGTCCAGGAATATGAACTATAGTCAGTTTAATGAGTTTACCGTAATTTCAGTGCGGATCTAGTGTCTAGAGTATTTTTCCCAAGTATTCTTTCTTATTTATGTTAGTCATTGAGCATCAACGCCTTATGCTTGACTGAGATATTACTTACATCTACTATAGTACTATATGTATAAATGATATTGCAATATTTTCTAATTAATAATGTAATATTTTTAATTCTTTATCTCTTGAAATTAAATCTATGTACACGTATGTGTATTTAGACCAATTTTAAGACATCGTTACCTTCTCTACCAAGAGTTACACCGCCATGCTATACATATAGTCAGCTAAATTGTATTACTGGCATTCTTATCAATGTAAATTTTTATAAATTGATTGGTGGACTCTTTCGCTCCTCATGTCACCATCAAACGTGTCATTATCAAATCTATGCAATAAATTATTTTTACAGCGTAATAGAGTTTTAATTCTGTACTTACGTTTTACTTTTTAGAGAGTTAAAGTCATTTATACAGCGAAATCTAGAACTGGTGTTTCAAACGGAAAGATAATAATTATACATGATAAAGAAGGCAGAAATATAGAATAAAACTTTTTGATATTTTGCTCCGTTTTCGAGAAACTTCAGTTGAGTTATGATTGAGTATATAAGTGTTTGGAAATATAGTTTTAGGTCCTTAAAGGGTATACGAGATAAGAACACTCACGGTGTGATCACTGACTTTCTCTACTCTAAACAACTGTGCGATTTTCTAGAGTTGAGATCTCTGTACTAACTGTTTAGAGGTGGCCAGGACCTCTGATTTGCGATGCTGCTGCTCTTCTGGCTCCTGAATGACACTTCTCTCACGGGGCGCGCACCCTGCTCAGTGGGTCTTAACCAATTATCTACGTTTGCTCAGTTGTGGGACCTTACCTATTCCTTGTCTTTATCTGCCGTCTATCGTTTTTCCTTTTCTACAGGCCCACCCAACGTCTTTTTCATGGCGACTAAGGAAAGTGTCGAATCTAATCGGTAATTTAGTGAGGCCTGTGGCGCACGGAAGGAATAGCGAACAACTCCGGAAATGTCGTCTCAAGAAACAGTACAACTTATGCGATTTTATGCGATAGAAATATATTTATTGCAAATATGAGTACATAACAGTTGTTCCAATAATGTTTAAGGATTAAATTAATATAAATAACATACTGTTATTGATTTGTATTGTATTTCAGAAATAAAAAAGGACAAGCTGCAGTAAATAGTAAATAACAAAAAAGATGGAAGTCGAAATATCTCTGAAACAGTGAGAGACAAAGTTTTGTACATTTATATGATTGTGACATAAATGAAATATATTTTTATTGCATAAAATAACAGAATAGCATTTGATCATTCCTATATATTTACTTCCGCGAAAATATTTTTTCCGTTATTTTTTACCGCAAAAAAATTGTACTTTTTTTTCATTTAACCTAAAAGTTCTATCCTATTGTCTAATAATTCTTATTTAGCCGATTTTACATTGTCGACAGGTATAGTATTCGACTGAATGTCATTTGTAACTACAGGCAAGTTCTACTACTTAAACCTGCTCTTGGCCAATGACACCTTTTATTGTAATTAAATTTGTACACACGTACAAATTGTTTCTTAAGTATATATGAAAAAGGTAAATATATATGAAAATTTCAACCCAAAATATTCATTCTTCTCAATTAAAATGAAAGAAATGATTTCAATCAACACGTTTTCACGAAAAAAGGCAGAAATGTCATGTTTCAAAGTGATATGTGCAGTAAATAAATTCAAAGTAAGCTAAACAGCGTCTTTAACTACCTTGCAATTTTATTTAGATCTACTTAAGATTATGTCGTGATCTAAACCTCTTACATTCATCGAAAAAGTATGTAAGTATTTGATTTGGTACGAGCGCCATTGCTTGGAGTTACCTACAGACATGAAATCTGCTTTAGCGAGTCTATTAGAGAGGCGAAATTTTTCTTAAAATTAGAATCAGAGATCCGATGTATTGTACAATCTGACAACGTTGCTTGAAATACGCATCTAGCGTTGGGTCCCTACCGGGCCATGTACTGACCCCGCTTGTTACGCCCAGGGTTCACATCTAGAAAATCACACTGTAGCTATCTAATCCTTTGCACTCGAAGTACAGTACTGTCCCGTAAAAAGTCGCACGCCAGGACTGTCCAAGGCTCTTTTAAAGGATTAGTATACTATTTTTTTTGTCTTTCATCCTCGGTACAGCGCAACAAGGGATAGGGAGGAGCCATAAATTTCGTTCGGCATGGCCAGGGTACACGTGCGCCAGGAAAACACAGAATTAGGATACTCTAGCAGGTTGGGTCGGATTCGACATACACTTGTCTTTTAATTGTTGGATCACCAAATGTGTTCCCCAAGACATTTGGCGATCCAACCTGTTAGTTACAGTATCGCTTACATCCTCGAATTTTTCTCGAGCGTGAAGCCTCGAACCCTCGCACCAGATGGGATTTTACTACAAATTTGTATTGTTCAAAAACACAAGGTCCCACACTTTGAGGTCATATCCCGTCCTGTGATTTTGCAATCACACGACCTGATTTTCAAATTGAAACGTTAAAAATTGTTTCGTCTTGATAAGATCTTTGCAATGATATGTAGATCATACACCACGCTCGTTGGGTCAGTTCACATCTTGCAAACGGTATGTATCCCTATTTCCTCAATTCGTAATCTATTTTTGACAAACATCTCAGATTTTTAAAGTTTTATCAAAGTAAACCGTAATAAATACAACAAAGTGTATATAAAAACATTTTACTGTATTTCTGCCTTTCGATGCATCTGTCAAATTGCAGAATTCTTGTATTGTTTGTTTAACATAATGGTATGTTATTTTAAGGTATTACTATCATAAAATTAAGGCAAACTGGGCACTACATTATAGTACAGTTTACGTTTCAATTTGGATCTCCAATCACCCTTTAAAGTATCGAAGACTATAGTATTTGTTACACCTTGTATAAATTACGTACAGGTATATAAACGTCGTACATATGTAATGTTAAAATAATTATTATTTATAATTACAATTAATGTTTTAGAATGAATAAAAGGTACATGACAGCAATTTAAATCGGAGCGTGATTTGTAAATGTACTTACCTGCGCGAGTTGCGTTGATGTATAGGTGCTTAAGGATCAAAGTGAGAAAACATATTCTAATTCTGTCTTTTTCCTGACATAATATACTTCGGTAGCACACACAAAAATTTATGACTTGTCGGTGTAAGGATCCTCTCGATCGCTCGACGAGATGACCCCGAATGGAAGGGAGGGGGTTGTCCTCCCATAGACAACTTCTGAAAATCAAAGTATGCGACTAATATATTCATTTAGCTAATTATCAGAAGAGCTTTGAGTGCAAAAGGTTGAGTAATACAGTACTGTCTCGCAAAACGGCCGAGTTTTCGATCCCGGAAAAAGCTCGCGACTATCTCCACCACTCAGCTGGGATCCTTTCGCCAAGCGACAGAGAGAGTTCTCACAACGACGAGCCATAAATTCTCCTGGATGCTGTCAAAGTATCGTTTGCCAGGAAACAGACAGAATTAGGATACATATTTTTTCTCACTTTAACCTTTAAGTATATATGCATGTACACAGCCTACGCCAAAAAATACATTTACAAATCACGCTCTGACTTAAATCGCTGTCATGCACCTTTTATTCAATTTAAAATATTAATTTTAATTACAAATAATTATTATCTTTACATTAAGGATAATATACCTATACATATATACGAGGTTTATTTAGTTATCTATACGCAACCTGTACAAGATGTAACAAATAATATAGCCTTCGATATTTTAAGGGGTGATAGGAGATTCAAATTGAAGTGTAAAGTATCCTTTAACAGTGTTCAATTTGCTTTGATTTTGCAATAGTAATGCCTTAACATTATCGTACCTATATGCTAAACTGACAATTAGAGAATCATGCAATTTTACAGATGCATTGAAAGGCAGAGATAGAGTAAAATGTTTTTGCATGTTTTGTTGAATGTATTACGGTTTACTTTTATAAACCTTTAAAAATCTGAGATGTTTGTCGAAAATAAATCGCGAATTTAAAAAATGGGGATACGCACGTTGAAATTCTTTATTTCAATTTCCTAATAAAAATGACAATGTACCGTTTCTAAAATGTGAACTGAGCAAAAGAGCGTAGTATAAGATTTACATAGCGTTGCAAAGATCATGTCAAGACGAAACAATTTCGAACGTTTTAACTCGAAAATCAGATCGCGTGATTGCAAAATCACAGCGTGGGAAATGACCTCAAAGTATGGGATCTTGTGATTTTGAACAAGAGAATCCGGTAGTAAAATCTAATCTGGTGCGAGAGTTGGAGGCTTGACGCTCGAGAAAAATCCGAAAATGTGAGCGATATTCTAACTAGCAGGTTGGTTCGCCAAATGTCTTAGGAAGTATATTTGGCGATCCTATAATTAAGAGACAAGTGTAGGTCAAATGCGACCCAAGCTGCTAGAGTTCTTAATTTCGTCTTTTCCTGTCGTACGTGTACCTGGCCGTGCCGAACAAAATTTATGTATCATCCCTGCACCTCGCCATGCAGTATCGAGGATGAAAAGCAAAAACAATAGTATATCCGCCCCGTAAAACAGCTGCGGACAGATCCCATGTGCAGTCCTTTTGCAGGGCAATACTGTATTCTCTTTCTGAAGACTGATTCTGAAAGCAGCAAGGAAGGAACGAGATGTCCAGTTAATGTAGAGAACCAGTGGATCTAAACGGGAGGTGGTAAAACTGAAAAATCAAGGGTCCCGTACGCTCGTCCCTCGGGGTAGGAGTAATAACGTGGAATTAGGAGCTAATGTGGATCGATATGCCTTGCCGACGTCGTGGCCTGACTGTTTTAAGGGCGATAATAAAAACGAAACGATTTCGCTGAGGCCTCAGACCGACGTACACCACGAAGGGAAACGAACGGCACGCGGACGGAAGAGGCGTTTCCAACGAGCAAGTGACTTCTTCGTTCAACTTTTGCCCCGCCTACACTTCTACATTCTCTGCTCGCCGCCCCCCTGCGCTGAAGCCCCCTAGAGAGAGGGGTATCTCCCCACCACGGCGGTCTTCGATTGCCAACCGACGCCGCGAACGTTCGACTGGCGCAAGTCGCCATGGAAACCGACGAAAAGCGTCGTCCGGGATTGTTCGAAACAATTATCCGGCGCTCAATTTCGCTCGGGCTAGTTTTATGTATTCCTTCGACCACGATGCCTCCAACGGCTGCCTCTTTAGTTTATCCCAGTGAATAAAAATGCCTCGTGAATGTTAGCTTCCTGGATGCCTTTCGCACACTGGATTATTTTGTCTTTTTCGGGAAGAGCACCATGAACTACAGGTAGTTTTCATTAGCAAAGTTAGTAGGTCAGGTTCATTCGCAAATGGTTTGATAGATTCTATGGTGTATAATCACTTTGTGGACCAACTATTGAGGTAAATTAAACTATTTGAATAAAGTGATTAAGTTTTGAGTAAGTACTGTTCAGATCATTATCACATATCAAAATAATTTAAATCGATTCATCGTGTAAAATAGTATAATAAATATTTACTGAAAAAAGTACAATCACAAATACATAGTCTGCAACAAGCTGAGGATTGATGTTATAAACAGTTAGCTACGAAGGAAATCGATAGTGATTATTAATAAAGGACAAAACGATGTATAATTATCATCAGCAACAGTTTTGATTACGGATAAATAAGTAGTCTTGCCTTGAAACTGTTATTACTATTCAGTGTACTTCGAACAAACAACGTATTATTGTGAATTCACTAGTGCTATTGCTGAAAAATGAAGCATTACAATTAAAGATTTTAAGTTGAAATTCAAAATTAATGAGAATACATATTTTCGATGAAAAGAAGACTTTATAATTGTTCTGTGCTTACTGCGAAAAGTAATGAATGTCCACTTCTATCCAGCTTATGTATTGAGAGATGCAAAGATTTATAGAGTATAGAAGACCAAAGCCTAAGTGTACTTACATTTATGTACTACATAATAAAATGTACAAAAAGTGGATTGAAAAAGCTTAGGAAGATGTTTTCCTGCTCCTTTTTGTACTGGAACTTTAAACCAAGAACGATTTTTCAACTAAGCAAAATTTTGAGTCTGAGTACTCTAAAAAAAGTACTAAATTTTGAGTTTGAGTACTCTTGACTAGCGAAGTTAAAGGGTCAGCCTGGTAAGGAAATAGTTTGATAGATTTTGTGGTGTAAAATTACTTTCAGGATCACTTGTTGAAGTGGACCAAACTATTTAAATAAAGAGGTTAGGTTAGCATCCTCGTGCATTATTCAAATCACTACATATAATTCAATTAACTGAAATAGAAACGAACACCTACTGAGGGAAATGAAACCACCTATCTATAACTTCTGCAATTTCACAATATCGATTAAACACTGTAAGAGTGAACACGAATAGAAATGTGTAGTAGGAACACTATGTTAACTAAGTAAATGAAACCTAATTGTCCAACTGCCCAAACTAAAAAGAACCTAAGTAGGTAACTGATACAAGGATAAAAAGAAATTCAAATCATAAGTTCGTCGCTAATGACCTAACAGTCGGTACGACATACAGTGATTTAAACCAACTGTATGACCGTGAAAAATTTATAACCTCGATAATTTCTTCTATTAAATACTTTTTTATCTTCTTAAATTCCTGAATTCCTAAAAATTCTTAATTACAATGTCACTTATCTATGAAAATTGTTTAAATATGATAATGTTTACACAAATGTCAGTGATCTCTAATTATTTTACTTATTAGGATTTACAATAGAGAAATTAAAAAATTTGATGACACTTCCGAATAGAAACATTCAATAATAGACAATTTTTTATTGCCTTATTACGTATGAAGACTACTCCATAATCTTTTAACCCCTCTTTGGGAGCTAGAATATACAAACTCAGATAAGGCCAACGCAATGACCCCTCTGTGGTACGGCGCAATGGATTTTCCTAGGTAAACTGTTTTCAATTAAATAAGAAGTACATGTGTTCCCACCACTTTTATAAACCAATTTTCTAATATGAAGATAGTAATAATAAAAAAGTAATAATACTTAATTTTGAGAATAGTTCGTGTGTCTTATTACGAATAATAGAACTGATAGTTTGTAAAACTAAAGGGCAGACTTTAATTTGAATACTTATTTATATTATTTAATGACTGTTATGTTATTGGTCTGGATAGACTAGATTGAACACGTAGCAGAACATTGTACTGTGAGCTGCTAGTAATTTGGCACTCAGGATGGCGCAGGGGCAGGAGCACTTTCACCGTTTTACCTACACATTATGTTTGTAGAAGGTAATAAATTCTTAATTTCATACATACATATACGTACACGTTCGAAAATGAATACAAAAGAACACGCTAGCGTATTCGATGTCAGGAATTGTGGGTCATAAACAGAGGTTCTACATACTCCAATCAATTAAAGTCACATTCCCTCTCGGTGTCAATTCTCCAGTAACACGCAGTACTTTTACATTTCTGATAGTCTATTAGCAAGATGTCTTGGAATAATAAGTTCAAATTTTCGACGAAATTTATATTCAGGATGAAATTGATGAGTCATGCCCATGTTAAGATAACTTAGCCCTTAGCTTTGAACTGTTTCCGCTCAAATGCTACTTCAACTAATAACTGTTAAATCAGCTAAATCATCTAGCTTATCTGATGTAGATATATCATACGTAGACTAACTGTAGACGTAACCTACTGACTTTATAACTTTATTCTTGATTACTATCTGCAATATAATATGCAGCACATATGAATATGTACATAGTACGAACAATAAGGAGTGGGAGAAAACTTCAGTAAGATTTGCCTAAGCCAAATATAATAGACGAAGTAGCAAAATCCTTGCTGTTTAACGCAGTATATGTTCTATATGTGTCATTACAAAATGCTATATTTATGAAGTATTCACAACTGTTAATACAAAAACAAATAAAACTGAAACGTGTGTAATTAATAATACGGAAGACCTTCAGTTCTTTCATTCGAGCTGTAAGAAGGCAGTGAAATTTTTATCAGTCCGTACCAATACATATAGTAGGTTAAAAACCAGAGTATAGGCAATAAAAGATTGGCTGTTCTTCAATGCATCTATTTGGAATGGTCATAGAATTTTTTTTATTTCACAACACGTAAAGTAATTCGTTATAAATGTTGCTCTTTACAAGCAGAAGATGCATCAACTGCTAAATGATAAATATATATTCCTTAGTAAAAAGATAGTAGAGAAAACTAACGTCTGTGCGCATACTGTATACATACTACTTAAACAATTTTCATAGGTAACTAACATCCTTAGGGATGTAGGAACTTCAAAATACCACTATGTAATAGAAAGTAATAAAAATTATGACTTTATCAAAGCTAGACGTCCCTTTGGGAGTACTGTCATGTATGGATACTTGTGCATACATCTATACAATACGTACTGTAATTAGTATAATCAGATGAAAAAATTACATATTTTAACTCTACGGTTGTAGTAAATTTAAAAACATTTAGAAAATTTTTAATAATTCCTAGATGTTCCCCAATCCTTGTTATATTTTACTAAAAGTTCAACGATAGGTACTTTTCCCAATAACCAAGGAATAATTGTAATTTTATTCAGAATTCTATTCTTCTTTAAACATTAAATAACTGATAATTCCGAAAGAATCATTCTTTGCTAACCCATTGTAATTCACAAACATAGGTTTTGGCGAAGATTCCATCGTAAACACCCCTGTTATGTGTGTTAACTCGCAGAATCCCTGAGATATCCCAGACGATCTAGGTGGAATATGGAGAAAAAGTGTTCTGCGAATGTTTTCCAGAAGACGGTTCTGTAGTAGAACGTATTCCGCTCAAGTTTTACTTTAGCACACCCAAGGAGGGATACCTTCTCTGTATGGAAGATTTTGCGTGGTTAAGGGTGCCGCAATTCGAGCAAATGTGTTTCACGCTCCGCTAAGCGACGGCTCGATTGGAGATCAGAAAGATGTACGGCATCGCGGTTGCCTTCTCAGAATATAAAACTTTACGTACAACCAGAATGAAAAATTCCGTACACCCTATCTAGAAACCATCGCCTGACGTCTGTGAAACTATACCACCTAAACTGTTTTCTAAACTGTTCTAAACTGTTTTCAGTCTAACTTTATGGCAGGCGTTCAAAGTAGTTATGATGTCGGTCTTGGTTCTTGACACAGTTATGAGAAACGAAATAATGTTATGAATTGTTGTGAATACATACGGGTTTTAACTTAGAATGGTTGGGATTATCCACGGTTCTGTAAAATTGTTATTAGGTACCTATATCAATTCTGTGTCCGTTTCAGAATTGTCATTTTTCGACTCTATATCGGTTTTAATCCTTGGTTCTGTATGGGTAACGAATACTGTTTTACAAAGTATATGTACACATATTCTTATATCGGTTTTATTTCGGTTCTTATTCATTTTCCAAAACTGTTAATAAATATTCATGTGTAATACTTTTCCAATAAGGTATTAAGTATTTTAAGAATTCACCTTCAATATTCGTAATAAAATGCACATTTATAATATAAGGTGTCCCAAAACTGACGGTACAAGCGAAAAGGGAAGGATTCTGCACGAACAAATAAAACGAAAATATAAATATAAGTTTTTAATAGCATGCTTTGTTTTCGAGAAAATTGATTTCGCGTTTTAACCTAGTACAAGTGTAGCGAAGTACAGCTTTAGACACCTGAGGGGTAAACATGATAAGGGGAATGCTTCTAGCTTACTGAAGAGACAGTCAGTGGTTAGACCGAGAGTTCCTCTTACCCCACGTACTCTTCAAGCACCCAAAACTGTACTTTCGTACGCTTGTACCGGATCATAATTCAAACTCAATTTTCTCGAAAACAAAGCATGATATCAAAGAAATTTATTCTATATTTTTAACTTATTTTGTTATATAGACTTACCACCTTACCACTTGTACCAGCAATTTTGGGACGCCCAATATTAAAATAAGAAATTAAAATAAAAAATTAAAACATCAAAGTACCTATAAAGAAAAATAATAATTGTACACACACACTAGTTTTCATACATTTTGAAATACATATTTTTAAACAATATTATATTTTTTGCGATAATTATATGTATAACTAACACGAACTATCAATGTTATATTTAGTTAGTATTGTTTAGTAAGTCAGTGATAATATCTACATAAATGGTGTTCTTGAAAATGATGATGTTAGAGATTTATACGTACACATTACCCCATTTAGTTAGACGTCTTTCATAGATGTCTACTTAAGGATCCTATTAAGATTCTACGTAAGGTTCAGCCTATAGAATTATCAGACATACTTTACTTATAGTTCCTCAAAGATTTAAGAACTCAATACTTAGCAGTTTAGCATGATGTGATGAATTTTTGTACGATTATATTCATAGAAAACTTACTGAGATTAACACACTGAAAACTTGTAAATTTTCTCTATAGTACTATTGATCGTTAATTCGTGATGGAACTACAGTGATCTTATATTATAATATCGACGTCTGATATCACAATAGCGTCGTCATATTAATTAACAGTTAAAGAGGCCAAGAATTAAATCAAAAAAAATTACCACACCAACACTACGTTAAATAAGATCTGAGCACAGAAACGGGATAGTTACTCGAAAAGCTTATTTTTAACGAAAATTCATAATGAAAAACTGATTAGAACATGTCTAGCTGTGTCTCTCGCCAGGAAAACTATGTTACGTTAACTAAGATGAGAAATCATAATTCTAAGTACATCTAAGAATGGACATAACCTAAAACTCTACAAAGTAAATAAATACCCAGGTTTTTCGCTGTCAAGTAATTGTTTTGAAACACTGTGGACCATACCAATCTCCAAGTGAAACAACCTACATGTACATAATGATACCAAAAGTACATTCAACTTGTGTATTGTCTCGTAATTACTTATGTTTCTAGCAGTAAACTCCAAACTAGCAGTGAAACCCAGAATCACCTTGTTCAAAGAAACTTGAAAATGTTATTTAAAATAGCAAATAGCGAGCAAACTCAACTGAAACACTATTCGATAAAACACTACTTATATCTAAAAACACGAAAATTGAGAATATAAAGGCTATAACTAGCCCTTCCTCTATTATAACTCATGATTTAACGCCACAGCGGATCTATCACAGGACCTAAAATCTCGCCATGAAAGAACTAATACAGGTGCATCTAAGTACAGAAGAAGATATGCAAAATTTGTAACACAGAAATCACTGTCGAACACGTAGTAATAAATTGCCAAAAATACAAGAACGCAAGAAAACAACATAACATTTCGAATACATAATTTTAAGACAATCTTAAATACGTAATAAAAAAATCGTAAAATACCTCTTAAAGTTTTCAGAAATTATAGTAGAGTACAAATATTGTACATATTTCATATCTATTCGAGGATATGTACATTTAATATAACACTACATAATAAACCGATATAATGTAAATCATAGTTGTACACTCTTTTAAAAGGGGCTGTACGCGAATACTGTGTTATTTTCGCGTACACCAAATATCGTTTCCGCCTCACGTCTACGCTATTCGCCTCGGTTCACCTAAAAATAAATATGTTTCCCTTATCGTTCTCAGTCGACCGATCAGAGAGCAACGATTCTCGAAGGCTGAGCGAGTAAAAAAGGGTAGGCGTCTGGAAATCCCTGTTACAATGTGTAACAGATGCGAGTTGGGTAGGTGCGTTCACACCTGGTCATCTCTGCTTCTAAAAAAGACGAAAACTCGTGCCTTCAAATTTTTAGGGACACGCTCCTTTACGGAGCCAACTTGTAATTATGTTTATCTGAATTAAATCGAATGCGAAGGAAAAAGTAATTAAAATCACCTCACCTTCTCATCGCTTTTATCTCCATCTCTCTGTTCCGCCACTTTTCTAATGATGTCAATTAACAATTCGCAGAGAAGATTATGCTGATATAGCGAGATCATAATTAATTGTTGATCCATTATGCACAGCTTTTTTGTTTTCAGTAATTAATTGTTCCTTTTAAGGAAGCTAGTACTTGATCACTTTTAACCTTGGCTACTATATTGTTTAAATATGGATATACAGGGTGACCCAGGTTTTTTCGGCCAAACGGTAGCAGTTTGGTGTATTTGGTGTAGTATTCTACAAGTGAAAATAAGAACAAAATTTCACATAAACATAGGTTAAATAATGCTTTACTCAAAAATTACAAAAAAAATACGGATTAACAACGGACTGATTGGAAATATTTACCCACATTAGTTCCGTTTCAATGTGTCGCCCGTTTTTGGTAATACAGCATTCATATCTATAAAAAATTGAACGTACTACGTTGCGAATTTCTTCTTCGTTTCCTTTCATTTGTTGATAGTCAAACTTTCGATTGTGAAACCATTCATAAAGTGAATATCAACATACTTTCGATTCGAAAACTTTCGTGGTATGTAACTATTGCAATATCGTACAACTTACTAAGCAATATTAGTACTATTACCATACACATTAAGACGATTTGAATTAGTAAATATAGCTTGGATAAGCAAACACAGATAAGATAAAGATATAATTACCAAGAGTTTCTACATTAACAGAGTTTCTACATTTTAACGTTTCTACATTAAACGAAAATCAGTCCGTTGTTATTTCATATTTTTCTTATAATTTTTTAATAAAGCGTTTTTCAACCTATATTTAAGGTTAAAATTTTAAACTTTCAAACATTCAAAACCTTTGAATCTTCAGATTTTTAATTTCTTACGTGTTCTAGAGATTGAATTTTCAAGCCTTCAAATTTGCACATTTCCTTTTATGCATTCATACCAATTTCGGATGCTCTGTATTTGAAGTTTCAGTGATCCCTTAATGTCATTGAATAACCATTGGCATATCAAAGTCGGATGACTAGGGGTTACGAAGGGTGTACCGACAGATCAAAAGTTAAACGGATGAATTAGGACATAATTTATCACTAGCATTTATTAAATAATACAATACCTCCAATTATTAAAGTTTATTTTTGTACTCAACGGTAACTCGGACTATTTGCACTGTCGACAACAAAATATGGGACTACCTATCTTCTTGTTACTTTTTATGCTGTTGATCAGTGTGGGCCAATTCTATAATAATTATTTGTCTTTACCTGTATTTAACACTAAAACTATCAGAGTGGTCAAATGACCGACACAGTTACTCTTTATAAACATTTTGTTCTGTGAGTACATAATAATTTTTGTCTACTAGTATCGAATAAAAGTAGAGAAGTGTATAACTGATGGTTGTTCGTATGAAGTATGTATTTTATCAAAGACCTATAATCTTGATACTTTAATAAAACAGATATATGTTACCTTCGGTAGTTTTAATGTTAATACGGGAACTTTCTTATTATTATATGTTTTATTATTATATGTTTTATTATTATTTTCATTACTAAATACTAAATTTTCTATAAATCGAGTTTATACAAATTTGATGAGGTGTGATTCTGTACTGTTGGTCAACAGTATATACCCTTTTACAATTGAGAAAAAATGTAGCAATGAAACTGAATTAAGCAGTACATTTAAAAACTATATTCTACTTAAAGACCTAGATCGGAGCTGTCCACGTTAGGGTACGCGTGCCCTTAGTTGTTCTCCCACTCTCATTTGTATCGTTGTGGGAAACAACGGAGACAATACATAGTTTATCATGGTCACCTCTTTAGCGTTGCGCATCTTCGTGACAACAGAGATCCGCTGTATATATACTTATGTAGGTAGTAGTCGTTGGAAGGGGAAAAAGGCACATGAGTGGCCCCTATGCTAGACAGCTCTGATCTAGATCCTTCTAATAAACGTCGGTATAAATACTGTTTTTTAATGGTAAAGTCTCTCCAACAACTCGGTAATTGCGTCTGAAGCAAATCAATAATTTTATGAGTTACCCAATGAAAATATACCTCCCTTAGAAACGGTGTATGTACGTAGTGGATAAATGAAGACAACATTCTCTATTTCATGTTTGTTTTATTCTACGAGAGTCAACTCCTATCAGCATCTATCATTATTAATTGGACGTACCATGTTAAATTAGTTGTTAAACGTTCGAAAATAATAATGGCACTCGGTATTCGCATGAGACGTGTGTTAATACTAGGTGTGGAATTAGATACAATGCTTCCTCGAGAAATAGCATCTAAATCTGAGAGTTATTTAAGTTGTATGCAATGCATACAAAGGAGAGTACTTATGAGAGAGACTTGTTTTACACCTTGCTTTACGAGGTGGAGATGGAGGTGACTTCAATTCTATCCTACCCATGCCATTTGTCTTATTCAATTTATCCATTTAACTTCATAACTATACAAATAATAGATTGTAACAAATGCCGGTATATAAATTTTATTAAATATTGTTTCCGAGGAAGTTCCATCCTATCAGAAAACCTGACTTGAATCTATTCCGTAGCCGCACTTTGGATGGTTAGGGTCTTTATTCCATCGAGGACACCGGTTGTATATTTTAGGTATTCAGAAACTAAAGTCGAGCAACAATATTATATATATATATATATATATATATATATAGAAAACAGTTGCTAAGGATGACCCTGACAACATATTTTAAGCCCATTGAAATTAATAAGGAGGATAAACTTCTAAATAATTACCAATGTGTATAAAATTGGTTGGAAGGAACTTCACTAAAGAGCACTCGTGTAAAATGTGAATGAATTCTTGGCCAACAAAGTTATTTTTGTGGTTTTGCAACCCTGACTTGAGCCCACGCGACATGGAATGATGTCATCTTAGGATTCTGGATAACATCCAAAATGTTGTAATAGATTAACTACTAGCAGATCCAGTTGATGATTTTCATCACTGTTGTGAGAAATGGAAACATCTCCGACGGCGTATTGCTATTTTATGCTGTTTTGTAGATAATTTACAAATTATATATTTTTAGAGAACCAATTTCGTCACTTTTTAGACATACATTCATCGTAAGTAACTATAAATGCGTTTCTCAAATCCGCAGCTACTTATTCTACGTGACGAAATCAGCTCTTATGTGTATATGTTGAATAAATTGCAAATATATTGATTAACACATTACTGATTCCTGAGTAGAACTCGAAATCTGTGAAACAAAGCTTGTATATTGAAATTGACTCGGATTCGTAAGTACATATTGAACTTGATCCCATCCTGTTAATACCGGCGTTAACATAAAGAATACGGGATTTAACTGTAATTCGAGGTGTACACCGGCGTCGAATGATTCAGATGCTCATTGCCATGAGCCTGCGGTATTGTTTGGGCATCAATAACGTCTAATCACCATGACACAGAACCGATCCTGCTTGGTCTCGTGGTGCAATTTCGTCCTCTAAGCATCCGCCACAAATCACACTCTGACACGATTTCGAAACCCCCGTTTGGCATTTAAACTCGCCTCGGATTATGGGCCTCTTGCACAGCTGATAATTAATCACTCAACGATCTGTTTTACAATCGCCTCTGATCACGCGGTATAAAGTGTTTAAAGACTCCGAAGTGCATTTCCGCTCAGGGATTCACTAGGGAGAACTAATTTCTTTCTCAGCGGCAATCCAGTGGAATTTGATCATAATTCTACGCTCAAGTTCAAGTTGCTCGATAATTGAATTGCGGTGAAACTGTAAGCTTAAGAATGTGATACTTGCATCTCAGGTCTTGATAACAGGTTTAAGACTTTAAAAACGGAAGTTGTAAATGGCGATTGCGATTGATTGGAATATGTTTATGTGAATGTACATATTTTGGAGAAGGAAATTTAAAGAAGTTAAATTTAAGAACAATTTTTATTGATTTTTAAGAATCTAAAATTTTTGAATTGAGCCCAATCAGTTAATATTAGTAAAAGTCGGAGACTCAGTTTTTAGCATTTTTAATATGTTATTAGTAGGAACATGTTGCGTGTTTTCAGTAAAACTGATAAAGTGTTAGTATCAATAAATATTCTAATAATTTTTTTCGCGCGATCAAATTCGCATTTTAGATGTTTTATGATACGTGGAATTTTCTTAACGCAGCGATGCTCAAGTAAGTACATACAAGCGAGTGCGAGCAGCCGAAAATTCCCGGAATCATTCGCAAGCGGTTTTAAGGCTGACTTCGGCAGCAGAGTGCTGGAGAGCCGTCAAAGTAAGAATTACTCTATTTAGTTTCTGCCAGCCGTTCGTGAAGGAGTGGGGCACCGGCACAGGCGAGAACGCTCGTAAGCGATTTCGGACATTGCCGAAAATAATATGTGTAGTAATATGGAAAACGTAATAAACATTATTTGTTAGTAGTACAATTTAAAATTCTATTTCCCTTTTAATTTTTATTTATAAAATTCCATACATTAATGAAGATAGCTTGGAAGCGTAGAACACACATGAATTCGAAAAATTATTTTTATAATTTCAGGCAAGAGGTAAATAAAAATAAATTCAAACTCGACGAAGCGAAAATCCCATCACTGATTTATGTCCTGAAATTACTTTGCATACAGAAGTGCAAATTATTTTATTATTTCAAAAGCCATTTTGCTCTGACACAACGTATTTGTGAATGTTAACTGGAGATAACGTTTTCATTCTGCGTTCCATTTATCCTATTCTTTTGAGTCAGAACGTATATTATTGGCGAAGTGCCTATAATTCCCAGCCATAACTTAATTTTGGTGGTTTATGACGAGGAAGAAGAATGACGTACCTGCCTGATAGTGGTAACTCTGTTAATAATTCTCGCTTAACCATGTGCCGGAAATAACAGAGAAATAACAGAGAAATAACGATAAAATAACGGCGGAAATGTCGTCCATGGCAATGCGAGATAAATATGCGCTTATTGCGACTGGCCACCCGTTTATAACTACTAACAGTTGTCTGTGTTTCGTTTCGAAACGAGACAACATTAATGACATTATTCATTCGAGGTACTGATCTAATCTGTGACTTAATGAATCCAATAAAAAAGCAATGGTTTATTGTTTCATAATCTGTCATTCTAAATTGAGAAGTTCCACCATCTAGATATTTTAAAACAAAGGAAGATAAATGTATAATACTTATTTTTTTCATTTTGCATATTTTACATATTTTTGGAGATCGCGTATTTTGTATTTTTTCACAAATTTCAATTTCATTTAAATGCATAATGTCCTAAACTTAATTATAATCATGTCGAAAAGTGTTGAAAATAATAGAGAATAAAGTTAGATTGAGGTTTTAAAATCTCAACTTTGTTTTAAATTGGTAACATTAAAATTTACTTTCATTACAATGGTATATTATATTAAATCATTTTTAATGAATTGTTTTATTAAAATAATTTTGAAGATATAGCTAATGTCCGGTTTTAGATGTCGTCTGGCGCTAGGGGAATTCCTCCTAATGGACAACAACATTTGGATTATTATAAAGAATATAATTACTATACAAGATAATTGCTTGCTTAGAATACACAATTATCACTGTCACTTACTTCAAGTAGGTGAAACTAGTAGGGTAGAGTGGTACTTAAGAGGGCCTCTTGCAGAATTTATTTAAAAAAACTATTCCATGGAGTGAATGGATAGTTTCTTTTTCAGAAAGGGAATATATTATAAATTATTTAAAAAGATATTTTTCATTTCTGGCCCGTAGAGTAGAGTAAAATGGGACACTCACTTAATATTAATCTATAAAATCTTTACTTTTATAAAATGAAACTTATAAATTTATATAAAAAAATTATAATTAAGAATTTTAGATATGAACATAATATAACATTACACATAATATGTAAATGATTGAAAACGAATGTAAGTTTAAAATTACGAAATAATATACTTTCCTTTTCGTTTAAGTTGTTGTATTAATTAACGTGACAAATAAATAATTATGTTATTTAATACAATTTAAACTGACAACTTGATTCAATAAAAAATTTATTGTACCTTATGTATCGTACTTTTATGTAGAAAATCAATTTGCTTAAACACTAGAATAATAACCAGTATTTAAATCTACAATCTCATAATTGCAAATAAAAACAAGTCTGTACTAACTAACTGTAACAGACATTTCCATTTCCCGTCATGTATACACGGTGATCAGTGCATTTGAAAAACCTCCGAGTGTTGACAACATTTATTCTGAATGCTTTTAGTATTGTAAGTGCTGGCAACATCCATTAGAGAGTTTCCAGTTAAACTGATCATCCTGTAGGTGTTCCTTTTCACTCCGTGCTAAAGTATTTCGTCTAGCGAATTCAGATCATTTAACACTTATATTTCATATGAAATTAAAAAACAAATACAAAACAATACAGCGTGAAGACATTAAAATGCAGTCCTATACTTACCGTAACGAAATCTCTAAATAAAAGTTTTACACAATCATGATAAGCCAACATAATATGAAAATTTTAACATTGAAAACTTTTCGAACTCTATCAGATCCAAATGTGTAGAGGTTTGTAATCGATCACAAACTGTCGTGAACGCAGCTTGGACACATGTCATACGATGGTTACTTATTTGCAATTCTTAACTAAGAAAAACATTAATTCCATTTTGCCCTGTACCAAAATGACTTTTAACAAAGACGTACAATAAATTGCTATATTAGCAACACAATGGTAAACATAACTTCGTCACTTTCCATAGATATACATATAACTCGACGGACCATAATTAACAAAAACACCGATGCATAGAGGCCGGAAGTGGGTCTGTTTTGTTATCGACAAGCAGAAACGACCAGCAGTGAAATCGCACAATTACCCGTCGCAAAGCGGTACGCTCCGTTCGAAATGGCCATGCACGCGGAATTGCGTTGCAGATTAATTGTAACTGTATCGTGGCTACCGATTTGCCTAATTAATTCGGTTACTAATGGTTGCTGCGGAATCCTTGACTTCCGGGAGGATCGAACGTGCCCGCAGCGCCATTCGTGTGCGAACGCTATCAATGGGATTGAAACGGATCAGAGCAGCAGTGCCGCTGGCCGACGATGGAAACTCGGTCATGAAATTAAATCCTCAGAAATCTCGTCTAACCTGCCGTTGTACCTCCCGAATTCGATTAATTCCAATCGATTCGGCCGACTGCACCTTCTTCTTACCTTGTTCTTCCTCTGTACCGATTGCATTCTTCGAAATTCAACGGTGATATCAATTGCGTTCAATGAAGAAGTTGCGCCCGTTGGGTACACCATTGATGTGTTTGAACAACTGAAATTCATTCACGATTGTGTTTGAGAGAGTATTCTAAAGGAATCCTGGATAGTATTACGTATCATAAAGTATATTTTTCACTCATATTTTCATCAATTAAGTGAAAACGTTACGCAGAATGGAGACGGTCAATAATATGGGAATGCTGCGCTAAAAACTAGCTGTATCGTTAAGGGTTTGCAACTAAGAGACTGACTGACTGCGATTGCTATCTTGAAACTTAGTGCCACGTGCTTTTATGCATTTCCACACTTGACAAAAAGAGATGGAGAACGTGAAAATTTTTATTATGAACGTTTCAAAATCAATTCTCCCCAATGCAAGGAAAACGTTGAAAAGACAAAGACACTACAGTATTGAAAGCTTTTAAAACTGCTGATGACTGTCAGGCTCAAGAACTTTGAGAAACTCTGAGTGCCCGTTCTGCCTCCTGTCAGAAATAGGTACTATATTCTACTGCACCTGGCTAGTAAATGTATGTGAGACTTCGAAAATGTTGGTACCCGATATTCGTAATGAATCGGGAAAAAATCAGATTAGGTCTCCAAAAATATCTTATGATTTATGAATATCGGAATTTTCGAAAATTTTGAGAACGGGAATGACACATTGGAATGATCTTCTTTCAAGATGTACAACTAACTTGAAGTACTTTTGAATTCTATATATCTATATATCATGTGTCATAAAATTGTAAAAGATAAAACACAGAGGAAAAATAACTAATATAATATTTTATTATTTTAAATCTGCATGTAAGAGTAGTAGGAATTCAACAGTTGCATGGTACCTTTCTACTATTGGTAATATTACTACGACAAAAAATATATAAACGTTAATTCGAAGTCAAATATTATATTTTTTATTTGATACGTTGTTTTTACTTGGTATTTCATTTTTTATAATTTTTTAATATGTAGAATTTGAAAACATTTAAAAGTTCAAGAATCCTAGATATTTTTGTCTACTCTACAAATATGCAAAATTTAATCAAAGTCAGTGTACTCTGATTCCTTGTAAGACTACTTACAAAAATCCACTCATCGGATCACAATACCAAAAACACCGTCCAATTTTTAGTCAAGCGCATTTCAGCATTACAACACATATATTCCACTGGCTGAAGCAAGCACTTCGCTCGTGAAAAGCAATACTAATGGATTTTTCACAGTAACCACGAAATAGCGTGCCACCAGGACGAACGCGAGACGACCGCAACAATTATTGGTTTGTTTACCGAACAAAACCGCGAAGACGTGACTAAAAAACATGAAAAGGCTCGAGGAAGGGCGAGGGAGCAAAGAAAGCCGCATCAAAGTCTATCTCGCTGAAAGGAAGGTAGCCGATCAAAAGATATCAGCTTTGAATGTTGTGGAGCTTCGAACACCAGAAGCTACCACAAAAGATTCTGGCTCAGATATGGGCAGCGCGTTCCTTCTGCCTCCTTTTTGCTCGTTTCCATCCTTTCCGGTGAAATCGTCAGTCTCGCAGTTTCACATCGTAAATGGCTCACAGAGATAGACAAGTCCATTGAAAAGCCTCGAGGAACGAAACGATTATATTATAAATCGAGATACAAGGTATCAGCGCCCGATAGTCATCCATTTCCGCCTCGTCAATCCAATGATACGTTCTTGCCGATGGTTTTTAATTGATTCAATCGGCGCTGATTTTTCCGCGACTCCGATCGAATTTTCCGCCCCAGGAGATGTTGAAGCTATTAATAAGATAGATGGTCAATTATGATGTTACTAACCCGTAATAAAACTGTATGATTTTTTAAAGGATAACGCTGCGTTGGAGCCTCCGCGATCTAAGAATACAAATTATTGTAGTTGCATGTATTGCAATAGAATAGGAAAGATGACTTGGTACTGCTTAAGAGATAACTTTTTTTCCTAATTTAGATTTCCAGATAGCAATTGCATTATCTACATATATTTTGTTTGTATATAGATGTATAGATATAGTAAGTCAGAAAATTGTTTTAATCTATTCAATTTTTTTAGAGGTTTCTGACAACAAAGCCTCGATGTTAGTTTTAGTTTACTTTTCTTAGTTTATTTATGCTTGGTCCCTTTTATACTCTATTTTATACTATAAAATTCATGTAATTTACACATTTACATAAATATTGCACAATTTTGCATAACCGAAATAAACCTTGTTTGAAGTTTAAAATGCTAAATAAAAGGAAGAAAAGAAGTTATGGAGAGCAATGATTGTCGTAGGCACCGTAAGCGTGTAAAGAGAGTGGATTTCTGTAACAATAGTTACCGATACAAGAGTAGTTATAACGATCAGTTTTCTTGAACGTTATAACTTTTCGGGATCAAAAAGCGAAAGTTTAAACATAGTTTTGTTACTCTCAATTTCTGTCTTACTGAACTTCTGTTTTATTTAACGTTTAGAATCATCCTTTCAATTGTCTCCCACCTGTAGCTAAACACCCCAAAAATATTTAAACAAATGCATACAAAGTGAATATACAGCAATGTAAATTTAGGATGCAACTACAAGAAGGAGTAAGATAATTTAAGGAGTAAAAAGGAGTAAAACAATTTAAAAATATGTAAAATTCTATTTCTGGAATTGATAAAACTGCTAAAAGTAATTTTAATTGTAATCGATACTGTAATCGTGCTGCAAAATTTTTAATCGTCACGCAATTGCAATCGTAATTGCGATCCATGGCAATTAACAATTACACAGTAATCTGTAATTGGATTCGCAATTACACTGTAATTGTACAAAAACAATGACGCAAATGTTCACATATTGATTAAACAAAGAGATTAAAAAGTTGAATCTGTATCTACACATGTATACCTAGTATGTTATATACATATAAATATATATAGTTCGGTCTCGAAATGTCATTATTTGTCTGAAGTTGATATATTATTATGATTCATTCTGAGACTTAAACATAGTTGGACATAAGCATTTTCATTAAAAAAAAAGTCTATTTCTTAAAGCAATAAGATGCCAATGTCACGTACAATAGTTTTTACGCGTTCTATTTTAATTTATATTGATTTTTCTAGAACTACGTATAACGTAACATTAAAGTAGGTATTACAATACCAAGTTCGACTTTTTTAAGGAGTCTTATCATATCCTAATAGTTATTGTTGGGGAATATGACTGCAACTCTTCAATAGTGTGATTAATTGCAAGTCATCTTCCTTACGATTTAAAGTTTATGAAGAGCAGGTCAATATACAGTGGGTCAAACAAATATTACGTATATTTGCACACTATATTTCTATCAATGTCTGTACATACTAAAATGATATATCAATATCAAGTATGCTCTTTAGTGCCTTTTATAGTACAGAAGTATTTTAATTTTTCAAAACACTCAATCAAACAGTCTAAGAAAATTATATAAAGAAAACGAAAATTTCATAGTCAAAAAAATACCAATATACTTGCGACTTAGTTAGAAAATATACAATTATTAGATTTATTAAATATAGAAGTATTTAAAATTTTCTTTTTTCTTTCATAACTTTCTTAAATTACCGAGTAAGCGTTTTGAAGAAGTATAGTATTTTTGTATGTTGAAGTGCACCCAAGTATACCAATACTTTTTTGACCTAGTATAGTATGAATACAGCTTATTGGAAAAATTATCTGCTGTATCCCGTACTGACCAAAATCTAACAAACGTCTAGTTATAGTTATTCAACAATATTTGAAACGTCCTACGTTAAAAAAAAAACAAAAATAAGGACTATAATCAAAAAGCTCAATAAAAATTATGCTACAAACAAAAAGGGTACTGTCACTGGAAGAATGTCATGACACGTTTAGTACGTTCGCAGACAAAATTAAAATAAAGGCTTAATCTACGGTCGAATTTCTCACGGTTGAAGAGCAAAAAAGTTTGCCCGTGACAGGATAGGAATTCCGCTGTCTATCGTCGTTGCGACAACGAGAAACGAAGTTTCCTCTCTTCCTCAGACCGGTTACCACTCCCACCCTTCACACTCCCTCCTTCGGCGCCGTTCTTTGTTCAAAGTTGTAATAACGTTTGGCAGATGTTTCTGATATAGTGGCGAAGCCCGGGCCGCTTTATTCCGCGAACTTTTATCGAGTCAATTTAAGTTGCTGCTAGGGTCTGCCTCCCTTTTCTCTTTCTACCGCAACCCCCTCATCCCGCTGCTGAACGGTCCGTTTTCTTCTGGAACTTTGTATCCATATTCATTGTGAAGCGTCTTTTCGGCGACTCCCGGCGGAAAAAAGAGGAACGCGAACTTCGGCGGATAGATTTTCTTAATTTTATGCCGACGAACGGCGTGCAACTTTAGAATTAGTTTGCGTGAAGCGCCCCCCCTTGGTCGTTCAAGGAAAGTATCGCTCGTTCCGTTGCAATTTTTTTGCGATGGCTTCCGTGCTTCTTTTATGCTTGGATTCCACTAACGATTTTGTGAAATTTTTGTTGTTTCATGTCGTATTAATTGTATCGTATAACCTTATTATAGATTTTGAGGTAGCCTATTTGAACCTAGCAACAGATTTTGAGCATCGTATCAGGTTTTCAAGAAATTGTAAATTGGTACAGAGGAATGAGTTTTAAAGTAAAAAAGTTATATATCATAGTTCAATAAGTATTTGAATTTCGTTTAAAGAAAATAGTGTTTTTTATCAATTTTAATCTTCTGAATCCAAATTTATTAGGAAATTATGTTTGTTGCATCAGGATTTCGGAAGATCCACAATTAATCTTTAGCATATTAAGGCGGAGAAACTTTCAAATTCTGGAATTCCCAAATTTTCCGAATTTCGTATATCAATTGATAGATTTTATTTTTTAAAGATGGCTCTTCGAGATGTGACCAAAGTTTAGTATACAGTTGCATTCAAGCGTCAATCGAAGCTAGAAGTCGATCACGATTATATATTGAATTCAGGAATCTAATCACGTTTCGCCGTATAAATACAGGTGATTGATCTTTCCTCTTAGTGGCAATGTAAGAATGACAATATTCCCACTTTCAAATATTTAAAAGACAAATCAATCTTTAATTATTGTCTTAATACTATTAGATTATCCTATAAATTTTGCACGCTCGGTTTAGCAAGAAAACAAGGCTTATGGAACAACCTAATGTTATAAGTCTATTTGGTAAAAGTAACTCTTTATCTACTAGAAGCCAATTACAGTAAGTCTATTAAGCATATTTAAGCATTCAATAGATGAAGTGTTAATACAATTATTGATTTCTTTAAATATGCAGCTACACGTATAGCGTAAATTACGTAGTATTTTTTCCCATAAACCTGACATCGAATGTAAAAATAAATAATTGACATGAAGATGAATTTTTGGAACAAACATTAGATGAAACGTTGTTACATAATCAGATTGAACGAAAATAGAGAAACTGTAGAATCTTAAGTACTTTTTTCTGTTTAACAAATTTTTAACAAATTTTTGACAAAACGGTACGTAAATCTCGTTGAATGTGTAAATTTTAATGCAGAATTGAATCAATATGTTTTTGAAGAACGTGTTTGGCGAAAGTCGAGATGGTACCCTATACTAGTAATAGCAGATAAATTTGATCTGATTTTATTTATCACGTTTAAATTATTTCGCCAAATTATTTAAAAATCTATCTCTGCGTTCAAAATAATTGAAAATTGCTCTGAATTAAATTGACAATAGCTTTTGGGACACAGTTAATAATTTGACGCGTATCGAGCGACGAATTCTTGTAATAAGTACCATATAAATTCTGGCACACGTATTATGGCAAACTGGTCTCTGTACTCAACCAGGCAAATATGTGTAGCGAAGCTTAAGCCTGCCGATATGACTTTATTTCAGCTCACGTGCGAACCCAATCCAGGCATGATTTTCCATTTCAAATCGAGCGTATATCAAAAGTCGAGTCGTCTCATCCATATCAATCGAAGAAAGGTATCGTGGCCTGCGCTCGAATTACAATAATTCTTCGAATCTATATAATATATAAAAATTGTCAGTCTGCATGAAATATGTACAGCTCGAGGGGCGTGATAAATCTTCTGTTGCTCATTCTTTCAGGCGAGACAATCCCCGTCAGAAGCGTAAAATAGATTTGTCTCGGACTCTATTACTGAAGTTATCATCGTGAGGAAGTTTATGAAGAATCGTTCAATTAATTTAGCAAACGAGGGAGAAGGTGATATTGATTATTCTCCGAACTGTTGAAATTACTTGAACTACTTCGCTGCTAACAATGAGTATAATTTACTGTTAATTTTGTTGCACTCTCCTTAGTGCATTGGACTACGTTAAGCGGTTATTCAATATTTGAAAGAGGTGATAAATTTTGATAATGTTAATAACAGGGGATGGTTGTGTAATTGGTAACTAATTTAAGCCTGAAACAAATTTTACTAATATTATATGATTATATGATTAGGGTTAAGAAGTATTCAACATCAGCGAATTCCTGCCCAATGAACTATTTTTCTAGTCTTGTTTAAACATTCTATTTGATTTGATATTGAATCGATGGTATGAAATTTGAGTGAATACTTGAATAATTATTTTTATACGAGCCATACTGTATGTGGGATGATAGATATAAATGAATTATATTGACAGTAAAAAAAAATATCCTGTAGTTTAATAGAAACAATATTAAAACCGACTCAACCAATTAGAAATCTAGAAAAAACGGGTACAGATAATTGTAAATTGCTTAGGTTATTAGAGAGCAATGCATTTGTATTAGAGTGTAAGGTACGTAAGATAAATGATCCAATAATTGGAAACTTAAAATGTCACATTGTCCAGTAAGTGGACATCCTAAAATTGCATGTCCCGACACTTTAATTACATTTCAGTAACTTAATATACTGTCTTTTGTTTTTTTTTTTTTTTTATTAGGTATATTAGAACTTAAGCTTAAAATTAAATAAAATTAGCGTTAGTGTCCAAGTACCGCAACATGGTTGGGTATTGGGTCATTTACCTAACTTATCTATTTCTTAGAGCTCTGACACCCTTTCCTTTTTTATCTTATACTGAATGAAACGAAGAAATAAATATTTCAGTAACAATATTAGCCCTGGAATAGTATACTATTTTTCAGAGTACTAAATGCTACACTAGGATATTTCAAATTTGGCTTAATTTTCACAGAATTTAGAATGTGTAACAAGTTTTGCAAACCTTTTCAAAAAAGTTTAAAAGATCTATGCTTATAATTGTACCCTTTTCTTTAGAAAAATTGTATTTTACGATATAGAATGAATAATAGAGAACGGTTTTGGGCATTTATATTTGGGATTTAAAGCTTTTAAAAAAATGTCACTTACATGAATTTTTGAAAACTTATATTTATTGGAAGAAACAAATATCACAAATTTTTATGTACGTAGAACAAGAACGTTTTGTATAAACTAAATATTTTTCCATTGATTCGATATAAAATCTTGATTTTCTTATATCCTTTCTGCGGAAATCGTTTTCTTACACTTTTTGTTCTCCCAATACTAATATAACTTCCATCATACATCACAAAGACTTCTCATTTCAGATGTCTTCTATGTCCTCCACTGACCTAAACTTTTTATTGTTCAGAAGCCAGCTTATATTTCTTTTCCTTATTTACCGAAGTTATCGATGTTAGTATCAACATTTCTTACAGAATGGACGCAACCGCATGAAATAAATCACTTTTTGTTTACTTTTATAAAAAATTTTGCTGGTGTTACAAAAAATCCTAATATGTCATTCCAGACTCAAAATCAATAAGTAATGCGCGACTAATTCATTCTCCTTTTGTCTAAAAACTTACCTCTCAATAATGCTTATTTCGTATTCAGTTTTCATAATTATTATATTAAAGTATATTTCACGTGATAGAAGCTAATTCGATTATATTTGTATGTAACAGATATTAGAACAGTACACAAGGCCAAATATTTAAACGGATCATTGGGAAATAGGCATATATCAAAATCCATACACTTACCAGGAAACCAGTTTTAGGAAAAATGACTTTCTTAAGAAATTTGGGACTAAATTATCAAAATTTTAGCTACATAGTAACTGAATTACATAAATAATGAATAGCAACTATAATGAAACGTTATATCCAAAATTTACATCCTATCTCTGAATATGCCAGTCAACTATATGTAAAAACATTCTAATGTTTCTAATGTAAAATTAATAAATCCCTCAATTGTGACTACCCTTGGCTATACAAACTTTTAAAACTACTATATGGTATGAAAATTATTAATACTTAAATGTACAAATTGTAATTTTATAGTTTCTTCTGTTTGTCACAGTATATAATCTTTAATTCTATACCTAAAAGCCAGATTAATTCAATAGTAAGTTTATTTCATTCAAATCATCAAAAGATGGATGAGCATCCGATTTCGATGCTGCTGGCAGGATTAAGAAAGTAGGAGGTAAAAAACCAAGGATTAGGAACTACAGGAAGAGGGTCACAAAACCAATAAGAATGAAAAGAGGGGACAAAAAAAAATTACCCCAAAACTTGACGAACAGATATAAAACAGAGAAAAAGAATTGATAGAATAATGAATGAAGATTTAAAACAAAAGAAGGTCATAATAAAGGTTGGGATATGCAAATCATGAGAAAAAATATACCGCCTTAAACATTACTTAGACTATGTCGCAAATAATTAAAATTTAATACTATAAATTATTTTATATACAGTGTTTAGAAACGTATAATCATAATTAAAGCGCTTTTATAAAAAGTAACATAAGTGTTAAAGCAGAAAAATTTTCTTTTTTTGTTAAAAAAATGTTCTACATAGCTGTTCTATATAAAAATTATTCAATTTTTTCACTTACCCCACTCTAAAGAAGAACGCTTCAGTTACTTCTCTGCTCTTCCGAAGTATTCCCTCTCAGGATGATACAATTCTTACATTGTGGTGAAAACGGCAGATTTCAGTACTATTATACTTAGGTTCCTTCCTTTCCCATAGTGGCTGAGTCTGCTCCCTTCCAATGATATACCTTTTATTTACCAACCAGTAGTATAACACGTCCATACAAACTTCTGTTTAGCCGATCAGCGATAAGGTAGGTTAAAATATTTTCTTCAATACCAACAGATAATATTATAACTATAAACAAAAATTAAAATTCAATTTATTACTACTTAAAACATTTTGTTGGAATTAAATTTACAGAAACTCAAAACGATCACTTCAATCGTTTATCGCATAATAAGTAATTGTTTAAATTTTCTTCCTATAAGTACAGAGGCGCAGATGAAATATTACTTTTCAGAAACACCGAGAAACTATTTATGGACTTAGAAGAAAATTAATTACTAAATAAATAATATCCTGTTTGAATTGTTTGTCTAAAAAACTCGTTACTTGCAGTAAATAATTTTGTAGACATAATTTGAATAATTTGTATTTTATATTTGAAAAGATTTCTTTTCTTTTTTACGATAAACAGAAATATGTTTACCAAACTGCTTGATTATCGTAATTTAAAAATTGATCATGCAATGATCGATCACAATAAGCACTTGTAAACCCGAGGTCCACCGAACTCCGTACAGTATTCACAATACATCACTAGTTACCATTTATAATATCTACGTAATTTTCTGTATAATTTACAGAATACTAAGGAACGAACTTTAGCAGTCGCAAACAGTTATAACAAAGATATGAAATACGGAAATCAGCAGACCTAAAAATCGTAAAAATCCAGAGATTTCTTGCATCTCTGACAACATATCTGAATAATTAAAAATGTCTGACAAATTCTTGAATCTTTTACGACCATAGGTAACATTCACCTGTTTCAGAAGACGCTAAATTTATTTCCTTCCGAATACCAGTAGGACTACTACCCAAAGGAATACTGCTCAAACATCAAAACAGCATTCCATTGGATCCACATTCATGTCTTACCAGCTATTCCTTTTCACAATCAGTTGCCTGTCTTATACGATCTTACGTTTCACCGATACAATCGGACCTCGATTAACCAGCTTAACTCCAATTTTTTGTGATATAATGACAAAGAACGCAATAACGTTGATAATATTTTATTGTACTACTGTACTAGTACTAATATTTCAGTACCTATCTATGATAATACAATACAATACAACCATCAAATAACATCACAATAATATTATGAATAGGCTCTGGATATTTATGCAAATATATATTTTCATAAACACAACTAAAAGAATGAAACCTAAATAAAAATATATTCGACTCTTCATATACTTTTATTTTTTACACGTTGTATATTTTTGCATACTGTATCCATTCTGTAATTTTTTACATGTTTAAAATTCCCCGACAAGTATAAAAATTTGCAAACTATTTATAAGACATAATGAACTCTCTACAGATACATAAACGGTGGATTTGTTATGCCAATTATGGGCGAACCGTATAATGATTTTACATGTCCAAATTGCTATAAAATTCAGTGAGATTTGTAAAACTAGATAAATTATGATCGGGTTATTATATTTCACCCTTGTATATCATAAAATGTCTTTTTATTAATACACTAACACAATTTAATACTCTCTTTCTCGTAAAAACAATACTGTCCCATGTTATTACCTAAATTTCTACATGTTCGACTTTGTCTTAATTACGAAGTAAAAAGTTCAAAGTTCTATAAGATTCACGATATTTATGTTTATGTAGCACATTTCACATGAATTTCCTTGGAGTTGATTGCATTTTCTCTTTCTATGTGTTAGTGTCATTAAGCATATCAAATAGTTTTGATTTTGAACAAATAAGGTTACAATTAATTGTACTGTTGACAACGCTCACAATCAGTGGATAGCTAGTATTGTTTCATTTACTTTGATTATGCAATTTACGTTTTCTTCGATACTATATGGTGGACTAAGAATTACAGTAGTGTAGTCCAAGTTTTAATAATTTAGGTTAATAATATTTTTCAAGCCTTAAAAAGCATCAGCTGCTTCTTTTTATAATCAATTAAGTTATCCTAACAAAAAAAAATTTTTTTAAACTAAAAAAATTGAGCCAAGTACATGGAAAAGTCCAAGCCGGAGAAATGCCTTAAAACACATCTTGTTTCCTTATGAATCATAAAAAGGACTAAATGAAAATAATAATTGGAAAAGAAATATTTACTTTTTATCATGGGCAACCCAACAATACACGCACATACAAAAAAGTGTGTTTTAAAAAAAAGTATAAATTCAATACTTTATATTACATATTTTAAGAAACATCCTTGAGGTTAGATGTAACATCTAGAGATTTGCTTTGAAGTCACCTAGATGTTAAACATTTGATGTGGCCATACAAAGTGTTCTAAAATTATTCATTGACATCCATACTCTGCCTCTCACAAGCTTTCATGTAATTTATCTATTTTAGTATTTGACAATACGAATACACTTTTATTATTTTGCGTCCCTAAATAATAGTAAAATCATTGATCGTCTAAATCATATTTTGCCTCTCACAGGTTGTCAGATAATTTACCAATTCGAAACTTTGACACTGTGAATATACTTTCATTATCTTGTGCCTCTAAACAATTAAGATTATTCATCGACATTTTGTCCTTGCTTGACCACGCCAAGTACAATCTACAATTGAAATTAAAATTACAATTAAAATAAAATTTCACCTCTAGGCGGTAGACATCGAAGCAAATCTCTATATGTTGCATCTAACCTAAACGATATTTTTTAAAATACGTTACGAAATGTATTGAATGCATTTTTGACATATTGCAGCGAAAATATTGTTTAAAATGTGGATGCTTAAATATACTTGTAGCTTATTTTCATTTCATACCATTTTTCATGTGTTTTTTAACTAATGAATTACAAGGGCTCGCCATTATCGCAAATTAAAATGCGCATGTTTGACTTTTCCCTATAAATTAACCACTGCTAAATATTACTGGAGAAATACGAGAAAGGAAGGAGGAAAGAAACAGGAGAAAAATAAAAAACAAATTTTTAATCTTATAAAATAAAAGAAAATAAATTTATAATCTTGTAAAATATAAATAAAAAAAAATAACAAAGTTTAGTTTCTGTTTATTTGTACTTAATACAAAAATTTACTGTCTATTCTTAAATTCATAACATGTAATATGTATATACGCTGAATAGTAGGGGTAGTGATCCGAATTATTGTGTTCTATTTCCTACAAGAAGAAATGTTTATAGTGTACTGGTGTACAAGCACAACATTTCAAATTTTTACAATTATTAACTTATTTTACAATTGATAGGTTATCTTGTACGTATATTCTACAATACGGGCAAACACATGTTGGGAAACATATGTTAGTTCCTTCTATCTAAATGTGTCCGTGTAACGGGCGACATATTATGTCGAATAAAATTTAGATCGTACAAAATTTTGATGGAAATGAAGAAAAAGAATCTTGATGTTTTCGTGTGACTCATGAGCCGATATTACGATATCTGTTATACGTGAAACAATTCAATTGGAATTGGTCTCATTCTAAGGCTCATATTTGATTTACATAGCTAAAATGCCTTTAAATTTAGAGCATATTATAAGCGTGTTGAGATATTAATGAAATAAATTTCAAATAAGGTTACGACATCCGGTTATCGGGAAAAAGGTACGCGGTAGCGATCGACTCATATATTTGGCGTCAAAAAGATGTGCGGTAGTGATCAAATTATGTACTTGATGTCGTGACGCTACCCTTGATAACTCTATTCTTCATTGACAACGATCTTTTTAGTTACTTTTATTTTTAATGCCTCGTTACAATTAACAAAAGGAGCAAACCGTTTGGAAATATAGTGATATAAGAGGCTTATACAGTGTCGGATTTAAAAGCGAAACTTAAAAATTGATATTCATATTAACACACCGTTATAGAAATGAACTCATGAAACGATTACAGAATTAATAAACTCCATGTTTATGGTGTCTAATCACTTGTACCTTCTTAACAATTCAGATTCCAACTTGGATTATTTGAAAAAGCTTTTCAAAATTAGAGTATTTATGTTCTTGATGGCTAATAAAGTTATACGGACCGTTGGGCGGCAAATCGACTTTATCGTTGAAATTACATAAAAGAAAGACATCAAAGGTAACAATGTAAATTGATTTGAAATAAAATGACTTTATTACTAAAACATAAAACTATACTTCATCCAGTATAAATGCACACTGACACTAATGACATTAACAATCTTTTATTATATGTCCATGTTACATATTTTATACTATCTTTCTGTATCTTATGTAAGAACAGCTTGAGATGACCATAATTGAAACTATCTTTACTAACTCATTTTTTACACAATTTATATTAATTAGAAGATAATATATAAAGTAGAAATATTGAAATTTCTGATATTCTAGAAAAATGTAAAGCAACTTCGCTATATATACGGGGTATTCCATTTGAAGTTTCGCACGGAATGTCGGAAGCATGTTCACCTAGAAAAAATTTGTGGTCATAAGATCCCCCCTCCCCCAACAAAATATAGTAATTTATTTGAAACATTTTTTGAAACGAATCTTCATACGAATCTTTGAATGGAACACCTTATATAACACCTATTGAACTTCACAAAGTTTAAGAATACTTTTCTCGAAATCCAGTTTTGGCATTATAAGACTCTACTTGCATCCAACAGTACCATTGAGATTTGGTTAGTTGAAGTTCTAATTCAACGAGTCTCAATCGCGTCAAAAGTGAAACGGAGTAGACCACAGAGACAGCGACTGATTAGATGAACTCTTTGGAGTGTCCCAGCTTTGGAGTGCAAATTCCACATCTTTAAATGCAGTGAGGTACCTGTACCTGAGCACACCTGCAATCCCCCATGAGGAACGATTGAAAAAGTACACGTAGAGTCACAGTGGATGAGAACGAGAGGGGGCTTAGAAATCACAAGCCACCTGTAATCCGTGTAACGGTACAAGGAGCGTACAGTGGCGCCGATCGTTGGAAATTTGAACTAAAGTCTCCTTAGGCGAGGTCGAGGGACCGCATACCACGACACGGAATCGCCTGAAGAACGCAGTCGGTGTTCGATCGTGAACGCTCAAATTGCGACGGGAAAACGAATCTGACCACGTCCTGGTGATATCAGTTCAAGTGACACCGCTGACATTGTGCTATCCGCGACTTTACCCGATTACCAATCGTCAATCCGTTTTCCTCTCCGTTTCACTTCTGCTTTCCACGTTACCTTTGTTTGCCCGAACCATCCTCGTGTTCGTGATCGCGTGCACGTCGTGCATCAGTGACCGAAACACCACGTTTATTGAGACGTTCGAGTTGGTAGTTCCGAACTGGAGATCGCGTGGAGAACTTGGAGCGAAGAAAAAGGAAGCTTCCAGAGTAAGTGGAAATATCGCGCGAGCACGCTGCCCAGAGACATCAACGCTCGGCTAGGGCATGCGCTGTGTCTACTTGGCGCGTGGGATGCATTCTTTCTGGGTTGTGTCGTTTCCTGCGGAAGATCGAGGAACCTTTGCCTCGAGTCGATTGATTTTAAAATGGCGCGATACTGCATGACACAAGGCAAGAGTACGCCAGCATTCTTGCAGATGCTGCAGGAGGTTGAATGCCATTGGACGTGTTCAGGCCCGTAGCCTTTCGGGCCATGACAGGCAACTATGGGCTCATTCTTTATGTCATATTGTTTGTTCAAAGACTTCTGTGATAAAATTTTTGAGTCTGGTACACGTCTGTGAAAGGATAGGTCATTTATGACTTAGATTTGCTGCGAAATGACGATATAAACACAACCGTCATAGAATGCCGTCATTAAATGGAGTTTCAGGCATTCACGTGTAGGAAACGTATGGATGGTGATCCATCCATATAGAAGTACTTTTTACTAGTAGAGATTATTGAAAAAATAGAAGTTTTGGATTATTTACTTGTAATAGCAATAAAATAAATGACACAAATTAGATATTCATTACGGACTTACGTTTTATTATATTTTCGTTTTCTAAAAGAAAGATTCAATTTTCTTCTGCTAAAAATACAGATTTCATTCAAGATGTGCACTCACACTTTTTTTGTTCTCTATAGTTCTCTAATTGAAATTCAATTAATTGAGAGAATAAGAAAGAAATACAAACTGTCCAATAAATCGATTTGGATAATGTTCCTTTTTGATCTTAAGCTATAAGTATTTATTCAAATTCTATTATTCAAAATAATTTTAACCAGGATTTAGAAAGATTCTTATCCATATTTGTGTAGTCATAAAGAATCACGGCATAAGCCGTATACTCCTATTTTCAAGACACTGGTATTCAAAGTTTTGAATTTTAATTTTGTATTCCGGTTTTGCGCCATACTACATAGTATATCCTCGTGTGTTAAAGGAAAGATTCCTTTAATTATTCAAACTGCTAAAAATATAGATTCTATTTTGTGAACATTAGTAAGGCATAAATTAAATAGTTTTAAAAATGTGACATATATAATTTTGCTATAATTAGAATATTAGTTAACCGTAGAAACTACACAAATGTGTTTTTCGTTTATTTTTATTTGCAGCTTTCTAATTTATCCCTTGACCAGTTTGTTTCATATTCATGGTGAATGTACGATCTTTTATCAATTTGAACATATATAATCCTTTATGAACAAATTTTGTCATGAATTGCTATAACAATCGTTTAGGCTGCTTCAATACTGCAATACATTGGTATACCTAGTTCTAGTTGCAGCTTTGCGACTTTGAATTTTGTATTACTATCTTCGAGTACCAAAAATGATATTGTATGTGTATTATATGGATACCTATACATGAGAGGTTAAAAAATGACAGAAAAAATCAACTCTTATCTAAAAATACTCCAAACACTTGATAATTAAAAAATGATGGCATATATTTCTTTTGAACCGAGCTCCTCAATCTTATGTTTATCAATTTGAAGCTTACTTATAAATAATATTTATTGTACACAAACATTAAGCTATTAACAAATGTTATTCATCTAAAACTTCGTATCGCACAAGCATTTCAAAAGTGATATAATTTAAAGAAATAGATTTTTCAGAAGAAGCAATAAAATATTTTTGAGCTTAGAAGAAAATAATTTATTAAATAAATATGGACGTAAAAAATAGTTTCATCTACTAAAGATTATCTTGCTGGAATAATTCGTCTGAAGAATAAATAGTCATGCGTTATTTACAATAGTCTTGATTGTCTTAGATTTTCTTGTCATTACTTAAATAATTTTCTATATATGTTATAATAAATAGTTGTATAAATATTTACCAAACTGATTCATAATAGTAGCAGGAAAATAACGTTTCTTAAGTTGACACTTTTGAAATACATATTTATGCAATACGTATCTACTTCCTCAAAGAAGTCTCTGTAAATATCAACTAAAAGGATTTAAAATGGACTTTTAAATTTATTTCAATGTCACATGAAATTTGTTGTATCAATTTTTGATATTTGATTCTTGTTATATTCATTGAAACGAACGTGTAAAAATTGTGAAAACTCATAATGAAAACAATCTTTACCGGATTTTATAACATTCTTTATAAGAACACATTCTACGACTAATAACGTAGTGGAAATTCAAAAACCAATTCAAAAACGAAATAGATCGAATAGGAATTACGGATACTACATGTATATAGATGCTAGTAAGTAGGGATCAGGTAATTTTTCACTCTTCTGTAAAAAGGTAAACCTTGACAAAGATTCTTTTTGCAGAGATAAACAACATTTTATTAAGATACCGGATAGCAAATAAAAATAATGAATAAATTCGTACGCTCTATAATCGAATATACAAAAGTATAAAAAAAGCCGAATAAGCATTTCTCCGAATAATCTTGGGTGACGAATTTTACTAGATTGAAACGTTTTTTGACTATTTTGGATACCCTATCATTATCTACATTATTTTTATTAGTTACTCAAGTGATTTATTCCATTAAATAATGATACAATTTTCGAATAAATTGATAGGATAATTCGTTACGAATAGTAAATAATTATTATTCGGATGATATATTCGACTTACAAGAATTTTTGAACCGAATTTTTTAACTTATTGAACCGAAGTTTTTAAACCATGAATTCAGATCTTCGAATTTAGCTCCTTTTTTGGTGTAAGATCAAGAACACAATTCGTTCTAGATGCCCGATTAGGCGAAAGTATTCAAGGACAGTCAGTCATGTGACCTCCCGCTATTGCCGGAGAAAGATACTGTCCCGTTAGCAGCGTTCATGCGTGTCACGCAAAAGTTCAAGCGCATTTGAAAGATAGCGTTGAAACGTTTAACTCCTCGAGGCACACGATTTTAAAGAAAATAAAAACCCAAGTTGCACCTTAATCGCAACAGTGTCAACAACTTCTAATGCGTTTTGACTTGTATAAATTTTTGTTTTCTCCTGTTTACGTATTTACCGTTGGTTCATAGCATTGCCAACTGAATGAAAAACTTTAAATAAAATATTAAATATTAAACTGTATGACTATGAGTAACTTCAACTTTTCGAAGTGGGTTAAAATATATTCTAAATACATAAAAAGCTAAGCAAAAGGCGGAACAGTTTTTAACCCACCTAATCCCAAATAGTTAATGAATTGGTGTACGATGCAACGACCTGACTGGACATTTAAAGATACACATATATTCTTTATTTATCTTATATTTTTCCCCTCTACCACGTTTGCATTTTGGTCGCTTTGTTGCTTTTCATTTCTTGAAGATATAGTTAATGTCCAGTATTAAAGAGGTGTCGTTCATCGCTAAGAGAACTTCTCTAATGCAGATTTTATATTTTAATTCATTCTTGCTTTAACTTATTGTGTCAACTGTAATTTGAGAGTTTTTCTTATAAAATGGTTTTTGATTGTATTAGACTTATTATTAGTATGTAACTCGAATTTCAATATCCTCTTTGAGTATTGGAGGTTTAATAAATGAAAATTCATTCAGATTCTTTGCTCAAAAGCACCACAGAACGAAAAGTTTAGCTTTTCAAAATTAATGACTTATGGTACACCTCTAAATATACATACCTCCATACATTAAGAAATTATAGTAATATTTAAATATTCACATCATTCGAATTTATTAATCTCTGTGACTTATCTCTGAATACTTTTTGTGCCAGAGATTAAGACTTGAGTTAATGTAAATACTGTAACCTCATTATGGTAACTAAGAGTTAAACAAAGAATAAATTACAGTTTGTCTTTTAGATAAGTAATCTCCTAGGCATTATTAGTAGAGGTATGCTGGACCCGAAATAACGAGTATCCGAGCCTCGGGTCGGGTCGGGCCCCAAAAATTCGTAAGGTAACTCACACAGGTCATTGTATTCTATATCTATTATAATAAAGTATAAAATTAGGAAAGTGAAACAGCTAAAGGATAGAAAATGTGAATGATATTTTATTTTCAAGTTGGAATGTAGAAAACACAATTGCTCCACTTTTTCAGTTAATAATTTAGATTTCACAGCTGTCATAATATTGCCAGCGTCAGAAAATAATCTTTCGCTGCCTGCTTGTGTCACAAGAATAGCGAGGTACTGCCTTGCTGTTGCTGGTAACATGTGGAAAACTTTTATAGTTTGATGTCTATAAAAGAAGATATTAAATTGCAAGTGTCAAGTGGCACGATAGTATCGCGACGCCAAGTATGTGTGGAGCGTAGCTGGCACTATCGTATACATTGTTTAGAGGTTAGAGTTTTGCGTATGAAAAACTTTGATCGTATATATCATTGAACCCGTAGCTCAAATCTAAAATTCAATAGTATTATCACAATATAATACGAGTACGATCTTTCGATTAAGCCTAGTCTCATCAAAATTGGTGCACCTGATGCTGAGATCTCATGATGCGATTCTGAAAAGTGTAACTTTTAACATCATTTTTCAAGATTTTCTTCTTCATAATATGTACGACTGTTTGAATGTGCGTCACGTAAAAGCGCAGGCGCGACCATACATTATGGGAGGGGTATTCGGTACGGCATGAGAGGAATACCCGGTGCCCCGGTGCGGTAGATCACTCGCTCATTTCGTCGGAGCAGGTTAAGCGGTCCGATAGTGTCGCGACGTCAAATAGGCATACTGTAATGGTCATTAGAATTACGCCACCTTAAAAGTGCCAACGTATTTAATTTAATTGTCACACGAGAAGTGATCATTTGTGTCATTGGTTATTCGGGATCGAATTCCTTTTTTCTTTTTATTTTAAATTTTGATAACAATATAATTACTTTCGTGTTCAACAAACAATATTTTTAGTATGTGCTGCAGTTTTATTTTTCGGACCGATTTTGAATTAAAATAAGAAGCCTTGTACTGTAATGTACTGTAGTAATCAATAGAATTACGACACTAACTAAAAATTATATCTCTCGAATATGAAAGTAATTATAATCGTGATAACTAAATACTTGTAAATTGTTATAACTATCAAAATTTTAAATGAAATAAGGGAATTCGGCCTTTAATAGCTAACAACACAGACGATTGTTTCCTATGTCAGTCAAACCAAAAGCATCGGTACTTGTAAGGTAGTGCTACTACTGTATGCAAAGCATGGCCGGCACGATCGTACATATTTACTGAAGTTTTGCGCATGGATACCTTTAATCGTGAATATCATTTAATCCGTAATTCAATTCTAAAATTCAGTGGTATTATCTTAATATAAGTTTTGTACAATCTTTTTATTAAGCCTAGTCTCATCAAAATCGTTGCAACTGTTGCTGAGATCTCGCGATGCCATCCGGAAAAGTGCCACTTTCAACGTTCTATTTTTAAGATTTTCTTTAACATTGACTGTAAACGTTCAATAATGTCGTCGATAATTTTTGATACTGATGATATTAATTATCCTGTGCGAGCGCCGATAAAGAATAAGGATTATTCTCCTTCCTACTTGTATACAAGCTTAAGGATAATAATAATATTAAACAAATTATGTATTGCTTTCATGGCAATGATAATCATTTTTCCATTGTAAACCAGTCGTATACTTTCAGTATTTTAGTATATGTATTACTTTAATACAAATTAATGTTTAATTCATTTAAATATAAGAAAACAAAAATATACGTACTTATTCTTCAGCCGTTTATGAAATGAATAAGTTTTTGACAACTACGTACGTTGCAACTCATCAATTCCTGTTCTTTTACTGACTAACAACATTACATGCTAAATGTAGCATAAGCAATGATTTTTGTAAGTTAATTTCTTGTCATAAAAGTGAAGACGCACTTCATAGAGTGAAACATGATTTTCATATAGTATGTGCAAGTAGCGTCAAAAATATTTTTAATACGAGACACACTGTAGCGACAGAAATAAGATTAAAAGTGATATTTGTTGGGACTACAATATTGATAATATTTTGGGAGAAGATTAAATTCTTGTGCTTGGCGTTTTCCAATGATTTCAATGGATTTGTTTGCCCTAATATATGATATTGGTTGTTCCAAATAACTGATGCTTTGTGGGAGATTGAATTCTGCAGGAACTATTTTTCAAGGGAAATACTCGGCTTCCTTTTGTTTACCTCTTTTAAGGTATTTTGTGGGATAATATTGTACCTTTTCATTTATTTAAGACTCAACAATAAAATAGCAATATTACCTTCAATGCGTTACCTAATCGATTGGAAATTTCTATAACTTTCTCCGATTGGGTATCATTTAACTTCTCTAATTGGTTCGATAACTGACTCAAGAACATCAGTAAGCTCACATTCCCCGTTATTTAAATCTTATGGCATTTTTACGTCACACAGTAACATGATCAAAGGTGTCCGGAGAAATATAATGGTGCGTCTACATTATTCGCCTGCTCACGAGCAGAACCGCTCACAAGCCTTCCTGAGCTAGTTCTTGAGTACTTGTTTCCTCATAGGCGAATATAGACTCGAATATCACGCGCACCATGAATGGGCTACAAATGCCCATCCGTGCTGTTCATGATATTTGTAACTATGAAGATTCTCTGGAAATTCCCTAGGTTCAAGGGGTTCTGCCTTAGTCACTCGACATTTAGTAGATTTTTCACAGACATTTCTTAGTAGGTTTTTCACACATTTTCACAGTCATCGTTTTTGGGAGGCGGCGCAACAATCTAGTTTCATCAACTGAATTCTTTCCACGATTAGGTATGTCTGTAAAACAACATGTCTTCACATGAAGTAATTACACCGTTCATACATGCAAACCTTTTATACTTGATATATTTGTTTTTATTTTGAAAAGATATTACCTGGGTGTAAAAATAATAAAATTTTAAGAAGAAAAACTTCATTGCAACTTCCAATGCAGTAGAGTAAAATTTCCTGTTCGCAATATGTTATTTATTTGCCGTATACACGACTAGATAGTTTACGTAAACGGAGAAATTCGAGCAGGCATATACGCGTTTATTAGTCCCGTTATTAACGTTATCTTTTTGTACTTGTTACTGATACTGAATTTTATTACACCATTGTGAGCCATGATTAATTTCCTCTTTCGTTGAGCTTGTCGTTTAGGATAATTCCAACAGGTGCAGTAATAAGAAAGTTAGCACTTTAGGAAGCACTTTCATCGTAAATTTCAACTTGTTTCGTATCGACGCGATGTAACACGATCGAATTTTCAACAAATAGTGACGAAAAATTCCTTGTAGATACTAACAACTGCGCATATCATATTTTCACAATTTTGCAATTTCACCATACAATTGACGGTATTTGTGAATCAATCTTATCGATAATGGACAGAATACTTTGATTCGTCCGAAAACAAAATATAGTGACTATTATTTTGATGTATTGTAATTGGTTTGATCTGACATACTCATTTTTTAGAGGTTTTAAATTTTAATGTTATTTCATGGATTATAATTTTACGATAATCTTCTTTCTTAAATGAAAGATTTTTGCATATCAACCTATTCTTATGGAAGATATTTTTTTAAATGTGACATACCGTTACGCCTTATAACTAGGGGTGGGTGAGTACTCGACATTTCGGGTTTAGGTCAAGTCCTAAAAGTTCATGAGACTCGGGTACCCGAAAATTTCGGATACCCAAAGTCGGCATCGAATCGGGTAGTGCTCTGGACGGATCGACACTCTAAAAATTATAATATTCGGGTACCCAAATGTCATAAATTTTCGGGTTCCCGAACGGACTCGAACTCTACCTTACCCGACTTCGACTTCAGGTACCCTAGTGTCATAAACTTTCGGAACCCAACTCGAGGCATCAAAACCCGAACCGAGGCTCGGGTACCCGAAACTTTCTTATAACTAGATTTACAGTGATTCACAGATTCGTTTCCATGTAATTAAAACATTACTTAACGGTGTAGAGTAGTCATGTGACTTTTCGAGATTGACAGGTCGGTATCTGCTGTTACAGTTTTCGTTACAGGAATAGTATTACCTACAAACACGTAGCTCTCTAATAAAAGCGAGATGGAGACACCCTATGATTCCAAGTTGGGAACGCGACTTAGAAAATTTTCCCCTCCATTATACATACTATTATACGAGTTCAATGGCCCAAGAATTTTCATTTTTCGATTAGTTAAGCTTGTATTCAGAAAGGTTTATAGCGTTTACAGAAACAATACTTGTATAAGAACGACTCGATACGTCCTTTCACAAGGGCACTTATTTTTCTAAGCGTTCCGCCAAAAGTTTCTTTGCCCTATATGTACATATTGGAACCTTTAATTTTCCGAGGGGAAGTGTGGCTGGTATAATAATGTATGTAGTGAAGGGGAAAATTTTCTAAGTCGCGTTTCCAATTTGGAACCATAGGATGACACCATCTCGCCTTCATTAGACAGCCTCGTGTCTTTAGGTAATACTATTCCTATAACAAAAACTGTAGCAGCAGATACCGACCTGTCAATCTCGAAAAGTCACTTGACTATTCTACCCCTTTAAATAGTACTATATTTTTTTCACGTGAAACAGAATGTTATGACTACATTTTATGGTGAAGAGAGGTACTTTACTTAAGGGGTCATATACGTTTCTCCACTTCAAAAAATCGATGTTTTTTTCTTTACATCTGTTGACAAGTGCACATCATAGAAATATTTTATTCCAAAAACGAACTCAAAATTCGAATTATTGACAAAGTTACAGGCGTTTACATATCATCATATCAGTATCAAACTCTAAACTCTTCTAAAACTTTAAACGCGTTTTTCTAGAAACAGTATTTCTTAGAACGGTGGGCACTATATCTGCCTCACTGTTTATTCGATTGACTTCATTTTTTACATGCATGTTCTAAATAATATTTTTTATCAGTCAACGAGAGCTTTTTTAAATAAATGAAACTATTTGTTAACAGCAAACAAAAATGTGTGGATCTTTATACGAAAACCATGATCCTAACATTCTAATCGTTGCTACAACCATAATTTTTTGTTTTCTAAAAAACCCCCTCGTCAATCGAGAACTATGATCCCAATAAGTATAAATAAATCGAAAATTTTTGGTTCAGATAATTTCTACGAGTTTAATCATACCCACCCTTTGCGGCGACGTCCAAGAAATCATTTTAGTACAACGTACTTAGAAGCAAAATAGTTAACAATTTATACTTTTTCATGTGTGTTTACTACTGTATAAGAATCTACTTTTATGTTACAAAAAGAATTAAACCAATCGGCTTAATAGTTTGTCCTCGAATCGCTTGCAAACATTGAACATATTTTAGAACTGCGAAACGTATATGACCCCTTAAAAAACGTCTTTGATATGCATACCTGGTATTTACAACGGTATCTACAATATAAATTAATTTCTTGTATGTCTTTCATTCCAATAAACGGAAGGCATTATGTATTCCATAAGATCTGTCATATCGCCATACTTGACATATTGCTTCCTCTGTTCAACTCGATGTTTCGTGTAAGATAGGATATATTGATATTTTACGATATTATTATATACAGGGTGCACTACAATCGAACAGGGGGTAATTCTTACATGAAAAAATAAGAAAACATGTTGCTATGGTATTTTCTCATTCAAGGCTTTGTTTTCGAGAAAATCGATTTCGAAGTTCAATTATATCTATTGTTCGTGAGAAGCGAAAGTGTAAAGCGTTCTCCCTTACCTATTCCGCGAGATATGTTTTGAGATGCGATCAGTAAGCAAGGAGATAGGTACTTCTTGACCGTTTGTGTCCTAGCAGTCTCTTGGAAATCATTGCTGGTACTCTGAGATCATTCATTAACACTCATACTTTGTCTTTATAGGTTGTCAGATAATTTGTTAATTTGAAATTAGGACAATATGAAAACACTTTCATTATTTTGTATCTGTAAATAATTAAGACCATTCATCGGAAGTATTTAACTTCAAGGCGGCTGACATTAAAGCAAATCTGTAGATTTCACATTTATATAAACTTCACATTAAAATGTCCACGATATGACTAGATTGCATAATACATATAGTGATTGATGTAAAAACGATATCATGAAGACATGATTTTAACATATTAATCTTTTAATATGCAAAAAATTAAAAAAATTTTAAACTACGTTTAAATGTACTTGTCCTATTTGTAGCTCATTCTGATTTCACACCTTTTTTATGTGTGCATTTTTTGGTTACTGTTAAGATATTTTCGTCTTCTCCTTTTTCATGTATTTGGCCTAAATTTTTGAAGTTTTACTTCAAAACGTTACTTACGTACTTTTTTGAAGTTTTTTCATTGGGATCACACTTTTTTTTACAAAGATGATTTACACGGAGAATTCCTTCATATAATTTTTGACGTTATAATTTACAAGGATTCGTCATCATTACAATTTAAAATGCGCATGTTTTGATTTTTCTCTAAAATTTAATTAATGGTAAACGACATTTGAAAAATACGAGAAGGAAAAAAGGAAAGGAACAGGAGGAAAATAATCTTATAAAAAACTAAACCTGTATTCTTATCAAATGTAAATAAAAAGATGTATAACAAAATTTATTTCTTATTTGTTTGTATTTAGTACAAAACATTACTATCTATTTTTAAGTTCAATATAATGTATACACGTTGAATGGTAGGGGCAGTGGTTCACATTATTGTCTTGTCCTTGCTAGAACAAGAAATATTCATAGTGTAATAATGCAAAAATTATACTTCATGCATTTAGTAGCCAGTTTTTTCTGTTCACTGCTGCGATCCATGCTGACAATAATTGTGGTTCATTTAACGAAAATCTAAATGTTTTTCAACGTAAGAAGTTAGGTTACAAATAAAGTTTAACATAAAACATGTTTTGTACACTTTCAAAATAATATAATACATACAGGAAGAAATCAATTCCGAAACCTTTAGTTTTTATGCTTCCGCAGTGATCAACTATGCATTTGGTATGCATACTTACGCAAATAACTTTTACTACACGCTGACGAAAACCGATGTTGATCGATACTTTAATCAGCTTCAGTGCAATCAAGCTCAAAATGAACGGCACCTAGAAAAGTATCCAACACATATTATGTGTACATGTATAGATACCTACATACTTATCGTATGTATGTATATATGTACTTATATATTTGCACCTTTTCATCGCGCATGCATTAGTTAGAGCTTAGTTCATACATTCGTCTGCAGTTATATGCATATGAGGATTTCGCAGTCTAATATATTATATGTATAGAAGTCAGTGGGTTTCCGGTAAAAAGGCAGCGATCGACTTATATACATGGTGTCAAAACAATACGCGACGCGACGGTTCATGTATTTAGTGTCGAGATGCTTCGTGCCTCTTGATATGCAGTATTCATTATCAGTGAGGTTTGACAAACAGAATTATGTTGTTTTTTTTCTAAATTCTAAATAATACACACTTTTTGAGATATTAAGGTCATTTCGAGCTTAAATGTCAATATATATATTCTTTAACATCAGATTAATTGCAAGATGTAGAACACGGGAAGCTTAATATTTTTTAAAAAAGACAGTCATTTTGAAATTAAAGATCTCTTCAGGATGATTTACTATGCCATTTATGATTAGAAAATAAAGACTCATTTAGATATTTTAGGAAACATCAAACATAAGAAATATATAATGCTTGTATTCATTGAGTTCTAACGAAAGTAACACATTTTATACGAAACAACTTTTTGTAGAGCTTTGTTGCGTAATATTAGAGGTTACTTATTGACGCTAAAATAAAAATTACTCAATACGGTGTAGGTATCTATCTATGTATCTAAAAATACTAAAATCGTACGGATATTTGTGATGTATGAATCTTCGTTAAAGTCCTCTAACGTTATGTGATATCCATTAATTATACAAGAATTTAACTTTTGTAGTAAAATCAATTTAGATAGTTTAACAACGTAAAAAGTGAATAAAAACCAAAGCAACTTTGTTAATTATGTTAGTTTCATTTAGTGAAATTTTGTTCAGCAATCTTTATTTGCTAGCTAGCCAATCCTTGTACAATAGGTATGTTTCACATTTTGTCTTACAATTAAACATGAAACCTACTGTTCAAGAGTCCACTATTTACATAATTTCCTCCTTGGTGGTACTGCAGAGAAAACATGTAAATCATATTACCGTAAGAGGGACTACATGACACAAAAACTATACAGATTCGTTCCGGTGAAACTTCTCAACGAAGGAAAAGTTAAAACGTGCGTTGCACGAAACGAGAAATAAGTGGCCACCACAGAACAATGTTGTAATGGACGAGAGGATATTTTTCTCTGCGCATAAACCCAGTGACGTTCAAGTTTTGTGACGCACAATTTGTTCTACTGAACGATTTGACAGAAGCAAATTATCCATTTCAACGAAATGTAGAGCAATTTATTCGGTGCCCTGAAAACTTATTTTACCGTATCGTACCAGCAATGACGATTTGTAGTTGTAATTTCGTATCATTTTCTTAAGCGGGTCTACTGGTTCTTCGTAAAGCCCCTCTGGATCTAATAATGGGAAGTCACAAATTTTCAGCGTGAAAGATCGAAATTTTTCTTTGTAATCTACGGATAAAAGTTCCTTCGTTCAACAAAAGTAATGAGGTCAGGATACATATTAGATTTGGATCTCGTTTAAATAAAATATTTGGAAAACTATTATTTAATGAAATGACTGCGAAACGATAACTTTGCCCTAATAATAGCAAAGTTCTAATCATGCTTGGATATTCTTTAAATAAAATAATAAAAAAATTATTGTTTTAATAAGTGAACCTACAGATTAGTCACATTTGATAATTTTCAAATATGTTATAAAGAGCGTTATATTAAACAATTTTTTCTTTTGAAAAAATTTGCAGACGACTTTAATTTCTGAGATGTTTGCAAAAAACTATTGCTGCTACTACATTGTATTTTGTTCTTATTCTCCATTTAATCTTCCTTATTTTAACACAAATGACACTATTCATCCTGTAGCTTATACACATATCATTTCGATATAATTATTATCTAATCGTATTGATTAATATCGATTGTTATAGGTTCATTTGTCTATCTTGTTTTGTCATATCGATTGCACACAACGGCAGGATTTGATTTTTAAAAAAGACGCTATTTTGCAAAATATTAGAACTAAGGAATAAATAAAAACTATTTAACATTATAAAGTACACCTTATATTATGTGCCTGCATAGAAATAGTAAACTTAATATACATATCTGATCCAAGATAAGCAAATCCTAGATATTTTGTTGTACTCAACTTTCTTCTACATTATCCAATAATTCCAATAATACTTTGTTACGAGCGGAATTCGTAATTCCATTCGTTATTTACGATTTTTGTTACGGAATGTCTAGGCCACTCGAAATATATTTCGTAAACTAATATATTCACGCTCTTTATAAGTGACTAACCGAGCAACTACTCTGTTTTATACATCGCTAATAATGAGATTATGTGAAATGATAGTGTGGTCACAATAGCAGAGTGGTCTTTAGATAGAAGGAAAATTCGGTCATGATATACAATTATATCTACTATACTTATTAATTAATTATCCAGAAGGATAATGGTAAATGGTTTAGGAAATTATCTAGTCTTATACGGGCTCCGCTCCACGTGATTACTTTTCGAAAGGTGAAGACTTAGGATTGTATTGTACTTGGAAAAATAAATGAATCAACTGAATGTAGTTCTTAAAAAAAGGAAAAATAATATATTCAAAGAGATTTGTAAATTTCCTTGGAACAAAATTACTTCGTCGTTAACTAATCGGAGCTAACAGTGATGTAGAATAATAATAAAAACATGATAATAATATTAGAGCAAAAGCAAAACGCGTTATTCAAAGTGAACAAGTAATTATATAATATAGATAATATAAACAAAAAGAAAAACATATGGTACAAAAGAAATATAATAATAATAATAAGAAAATAATAAATTTTATATCACGCCGCTTCACGTGGTTTTATATGCCATGGTGGCCGCAAAGACACTAAGGTATACCCACATATCGATCAGCGATATTGATGACCTTTGGACCACGCAGAAGATACAAATGGCGATACCATGTGGTTAACAAATTGGAGTATGACTGGTATTAAATCATACAAAATAAAGTTAAAATCAAATTAGGTAATCTGTGCAGCTTACACATTTGAAGAAATCAGTAGAAAAGAAAACTAAATCAATGTCTAAAATCGTGTCCAAATCAGTGCCTAGATTATGTTGAGTCGTAATACGAAATGCTTTGTTTGTACTCTGAATGTTGTTAGTACTGAAAAAGAAAAGAGAACCCACACGCGGATCTTTAGAACGATCAAATGAACTATTTACGCTATTTAACGTGGATCTGAGTCCATTCACTCACGAACACACTGCATCCTTGAGTGAATCTCTGCTTGAAAAGAACTACTACTAACAAAGTGTTAAATTAAAAAGATTGAGAGAATAAAGAAAGGAATAATTAGTCCACGGTCTGCTGCCACGTACCTCAACTTGTTGACGAAGAGTGATCGATTACGGACATCAGGATAGGCAGGATCCTTCACGGATCACCAATACATTGAACTCCTGCCGTATCAGTGACAAATCCTGACGAATCAGGTCAGATAGTGCCATGGGAGCCGTCGCGCGATTCGTCAATTCGTACTTTAATATGTTGCTTGTGCTCTTTTTCGGATTTCCTCTACAATTTACCAATTGCTTAATTTTTGTACACATGCAACATTCTTCATTGTTTCTTTGAATTATTAACGGTCAGTAATTATTAATCTTGCTGTAACAATTCATATAGGTTTTCGAACCTTTACGGGAAATACTCGGCATATTTGTGGTATCGTTCTTATTATGCGTGGTATCGTTCTTATTATGCGTGGTGTCGTCGCTCACATGCGTCGCATCGTGTCACACGCTGTATACAGTTTTAATGTGAGTTCCATAATTAATCGTCGAAGGTTCTCATTTCGATTTTCGAAATGCCGTCGCATTATAGACTCTTTCTTGCAATCACTTGTAACCGTCCTAATTTATGCAAGATACGAATGCACTGGAGTCTTATGAGCAACTCGCAAATGATTCTAACTGGCATCGCAGATAACAAAATGTTCGATTCGCAATACAAGGCGTTAATCGCTCGTTCAGACCACACTTATTCGGACATATGAGAACCTACGATTTTAAACATCGAAAAGTAACGATATTGCATTCGCCTTCTCGAAGCTTTAGAAGAACGCACACGCACACGCAGCCCACATCCACGGTGTCTCTTTCGCGACTTTCGACGACGATTCCAAGGAGAGAGCGGGTGATGCAATAATTATGATTTAGAATTTTTAACGTCAAAGACCAGAATATGCCAGATTAGGAAAATCCATATTGACAAAGCATTGTCATAACGACATGTTTCGGCTGACGCACAATGGCCGAAAGTAAGGGAAAATCGAAAAATTTCTGTTCAGAACGTGAAAACTTGTTCAATATTTCGCTATGAGCTCAATGACGAGTTTATAATGAAAAACATGTTTCTGAAGGCAGCTCATATACCTACTGATAACCCATGTTGATTGTATCACAAATGTGCATAGTGATGCATGCAAGTGAAACTTTGCTCTAGATACATTTTCTCGCGTGAGCACGATCGTATTTACGCTCTCTATTGATGTGATATCATTATTATAACATAATGTAGTGAGATCACTGCAATTCCATGATGAGAAACTGTTAATAGTATTTATTATACAGAATTCCACGCAAGAGAGACAAGCTATATCTCTAAAATCCTTGTAGATACAAGAAGTATCGTAAAACAAAGTTAAAAGGTTTAAAATAGAATATGAATTGATATACTCGTTTAGAAGTTATTAGAGTCCCAAAAAAAATAATGTCAGTGTAAAAATATGCGTCAAGTACATTGCCAGAAATCGTAATTATTCCGATTCGTACAAAAATACTGTCAGTGTACAAATGTGGACCCAGTATAAACGCTATATAAAAAATCTTATCATCTTTCTCTCCGTGTATACAAGTACTCCGTTTTTCTTCGTTCTAATGGTGTTACTAAGTAAGTAAACAAACGTGTTGCTAAACGCCTGCTGACGCACAGGCTACTTAATATGCTATTTTTCGAAAATACATGCACTAATTTTGTTGATATTTACATCAATATCAAATTATAATGAATCAATTTCCACGAAGAAAACATCTACAAAGATACTTTTAAAACGCTCAAAGTTCCAACATCCTCGTTTCCGTTCCTTCGTGTTCATCCCCACCACTTGTGGTGCGAATGTACTTGGCGCGAGTCTCTACCGAAACTCCTGATTTAAAATTTCCTTAGTTCAATTATCGGAGTTAACTTATACGTATTAACTGATGTTATTGAATACTAAAGTATTAACGTACTTTAAGCGTATTCTCCACCTTTTTTTATATCACTTATGAAATGATTTATTTAAGTTGTCTTGTAGCTAGAATTCAGTTGCTTCTTTTATGAGATTGACAGGATTGCTACAATATGTATATGTTACAGAGAGAGTCCGGATGGAAGACAATTCCCGTTTCATTTAGACAAAATCTGAAATGTCGAACTAAAAATAACCCAGACCTAACCTATCACTGTTAACAAAGACAGCCCATGAGTGTAGAAATCAGCTTCAGAATAAGATTAGGTACAATTTCTAATATACACATAGTATAATAAAACCCTCATATCGTTCGTTAAATGAGTTTTTGTTCTTGAGAAATTTCACTTTAAACTTTTATCGTAAATATAGGCAACGTTCAACGTAGGCACTTTGTTAGTCGTATGTATGTATACTTCTCGTAATGTTCACATTTTGGGCTACATAGAAAAAAGTTTTGTGCCGACTTTCAAAAATATAAATCTAGATTGTTTTCCAAAACTACGTAAAATTTGTGAATGTGACAAAAATTACTACTACTGTATAACACTACATTAACATTCGTAACACTACATTAGAGTTGTGTCTCTTACGAAAAAAAAACCGTAGTTCAAACTCATTTTTCTAGTAGATGGAACTGAACGCAGCCGCGAGGATCGATCGCGGCGGATAAATCTTCAAGTAAAAGTTACGGCTAGCGCGAACGCTAGTGTCCTTCTGCGGCGTTCATAGTGGAATGTACATATTTCGCAATCTTATGTTAATTTGGTTAGTCACCCTTAGCCGGTCGGTTGAGTTTAATACACGCATACTCAGTGTACTCGTAGTATGAATAGAAGAGGCGTAGCTTGACACGAGACAACAGAACAATAGCGATAGCAATTCGGTCTTTCGACACCATCGATTGTTCTCTGTCCTTTCGCGACTTCTATATCCTCAAACATGGCCTAATAATAGCAAAGAACGTCGACTTTGTAAACTGATTTTGTGCATTTATGGACTTTACAATGACATTGAAGTGTTTGTAATCATATAGGGATTCACAACAAGAACAACTCCGACTAAATTTTATTATTTTATTTTATAATTTTATATTTTATTTTATAATTTTACCACAAAAATGAAACGTGCTATAGTACATATTTCTCTTGTTTTTATGGAAAAGGGAAATGGTTGATAAGAGTCATTTTTGTTATGAATCCCTCAAATGAAAAATTATTACTTTGAAGGAGCAATTTGAATATGTTTCGTTATTGCCTTTTTGATGCGTGTCTTTTCTTCATTACTGTCAATTTTATTATAATTATAATAAATAATACTTTGAGTTATAGAGCTGTGTTGACATTGATATTTAACCATCGAACGGCGGATGGTTTTTGCTTTAGTAATATGCAAGGTGAATGTTGAGTCCGAATGAAGAGTAATTGCGTTAAAGTCCACTGAAAACGAGCGTTTTTTCAATTGTGGAAAACAAGGAAAGGCATACACGAACGCGGCATCTAGGCAGCACGTTTGCGTATTTTCAAAAGAACGCGCAGATCTTGTTCCACCACTTTGTGTGAATTTGTCACTACAACTTGTTGCAAACATAATCTAATTAATTGCTGCGTTCGTTTGTCTCACTTTGTTCTCCGTAATTGAAAATTGGAAATTGCCCTTGTCACTACAACGCACGGCGGCAAAAAAACGCTTGTCTGCAGCAGGCCTAATTCGTTGCTTTATAGTTTTAGACTGCGGGCCTTTCTCGCTTTCTTTTGCTTTTGTGAAGCAATGCATTTAATACACGTGCAATGTAAGTTGCCGTTAAATTCGGCGTTTTCTGTTTGAATTGCGAGTATTAATTTTTTGTTTCTTTTATATAATTTTACAAAATGTATTGATTTATAAATATGCTATACACATAATGTGAAGTTCACTTCTTATACTTTAACATAGAATAAGAAAGTGTTTTGTGATGCTTTCCATTCGGTTCCTCCCGCTCTCCAATAAACTGTGCATAAAATTAATGACAGCTTCACAATTAATTTAGTAAAATTTTTTTAATTATAAACTCCAATGTAGTGTTGTGAGGTACATTTATGTTATTCAAGACAAAAATTTTATTGTTTTTTTAGTTAAATATATAACATCTCTAGAACGTGTTAGTTACGAATTGAATTGTAATATTATGTGTCAGTAACTATGAAAGTGAACTAAGTAACAAATTGAAAAAAATTTAGCTTTATCGCTCAGTTTGTAATATAAATTGATGTAATACGAAATAACTAATAATGGAAATGATTCTTTACTTCTCGTTAAATAACACCACTGGGTCATTCCATGCGAAATCGGACACTTCTCGGAGTAACGTCTCGGATCTTGTTCAAATTTAGATATGTTATAGTCTTTATCAATGTTTAAATGTGTCTCAAAGGGTTTCCCAAAGTTTTAAAAATTGTAGATTTTACAGCTGCTTGAAGTAGAGTGCTAAAGTATACAGCAAAGGCATTGAAGTACTAAAAAAAATTATTTCATTTTAAAAAAAGTTGTTTTTAACTATATTTTGCAATTGTTTTAAACAAATACGTTTTTTGTAGTGGGGAAATATTTAAAAGTTTGAAAAGAAATAAGAATATAGCACCATTTGTCTTTTTTACGGGCAGCTTTACGAAAGTACAAACACTTTAAAATTGGCTCTATGAACATTCATTGTAGATTGTTGCACGCTGTGTCGAAATTCACGGGTTCGGCATGTGGTACATGCACCTGATACAGCTGCATTGTCGCTGGTACCGCGTGAGAGAGGCTCAACGAATTTCGACGATACGAATTTTTATAAAGCTAATTTTAAAGTATACACATTTTAGAAACTGTCCATAAACGGCACAAATGAGGTTATATTCTCATTTTTTCCAGATTTTTAAATATTGCCCCGCTACGAAAAGGTCGCATTTGTTTAAAACAATTACAAAGAAATATAGTTTACAACAACTTTTTTTAAATGAAATAATTTCTCTTCAGTACTTCAATGTCTTTACAAAAGCATCGACTTATCGAAGTTTTCGAATAAGTAAGGTTTAACTTAAGAAAATTTGTTTTACAAAGTCTTCGTACGAGAGTTAACAATTTGCTAATTGAAATGGATGAAAAAAATAAAAATTCAATTTTTGGAGATGAATTATATATTGTACACACATAATAAATGTAATTATAAAATTTACGACAAACGACTAGCTTGCATTGGTTAAAGGATAGAGAGATACAGATACGGCAAGTATTGTCTTATGTTTTCTACCATTAATTCATTTAACAAATTCGGACACAACTATAACTTTGAGAGGTAATGACTATAAAAGTTTGATCTTTAGAGATAAACTTGGACTTGCAGAAATCTGGTTATTTTAAATTTGAGACACAGAGGTAAAAGGATGCATTTAAATATGTAGCAAATAATATGAATTAAAGTAAGTTTTATTTAGATTTATATAGGTTTACGTAGCGGAACGAAAAATAATGAACAAAATTTTCGTCTTGTAAAAGTTTTTGATTTAAAAAGGTTCAACTGTACTTTTGGTCTAATCTAGGCAACTTCGTCATAAATTGAAAACATTTTACTTAACCTTAATTTTAAGTAAAAGTTCTAAAATCAATACAATAAATCGTAGCTTAATTAATGTAGGTACTTTTGATATAATTGGATGTTGTACTACTTACATATCTACTTTGAAACAGCTGGAAAATTTCCAATTTGATATTAAAATATTAGATTCTCAATTGCTAAAACAAACTGCATCTATTTACTTAAATATCAAGTGGTGCTATATGAATAGTTATGTATTGCATTAACCACGTCGTAATCATGGACGAAATATTCCGCGACACAATATCGTGCGTACAACGCCACGGACGTGATATCTCGTCATTTGTGGAATATCTCTTCTGTGGTGTCGTACGAACGATACTGTGTCTCGGAATACTTCGTCCGTGGCGTCATATGCATGGTATTTTGTCGTGGAATATCCCCATCCATGGTTGCGAAGTGGTTAACTATCTTAGCATATCCGCCACGCATATTGCTTGCTACATTGCTACATGGCGTAAATTGTTTATACATTACAAGTTGCATTGACAACTATGTACAGGGTGTATAAAGTGGTAAAGTGTATTGCGAAGTGGTTAACTATCTTAGCATATCCGCCACGCATATTGCTTGCTACGTTGCTACATGGTGTAAATTGTTTATACATTACAAGTTGCATTGACAACTATGTACAGGGTGTATAAAAATTCATGGTCGTAGCTTTCAGAGGTGAATCTACACCTCTGGTTCGATGAAAATTTATAAAAATACCCGCCCGCAAAATTGTTTATAACATTGAAAGTTAATTTTAACTTTTTTTATTACGTAATCGTATTCGGATCAGTATTCAGTAAAGAAACTATTTGAAAGAAACTATATACCGCTAACGAACTGTTTAGTCAGGAAAAATTGTTAAAGATTTGGTATTAGTTTGACTTTGTAAAGTCATACATAGGAGCATGGGTCTGAACATAAATGTGTGAGGCCCAGCATAGTGGTGTGCGTACCCCAGTATAGGAGGCCTAACAAGGCGCATTGACCTAATGGCGAAATTAAGAATCGTGAACTATTGGATATAACGATAATTTATATACTTACCAATTCGACGTTTAAACCTTCTATCTCCTTATTGTTTCGTCTTATTTTTCGGAACACGTTCTATTCAGCATTAATTTAGTCTTATTTGTCATAAATTTCACTAATAATGAAAATACGCTAAATAACACTAAAAGTTATAATCCACACATATAATACTAATAAAGTAGATTTAAACTAATTTACTAGACAAACAACTAAGAATTTCAAATAAGACGGCAAGGAAATCAACGGTCGCTTAAACATAATTTCGGTGTCATTGTTAAAACAGTTCTGATCTTTCGGAGCTTTCCGCACAATTTTCCGAAAATTCCTAATACGGAGTTGACAGTAACCAGTTACCGATTTTATGTGTCTCTCTAGAGACATTCTTTAAAAAAGGGGAGAAGACAACAGAGAAAGTCAATTTCGTTTCGACTGTCGTAGAATTCAGACATGCTAGTAAACAGAACACACCCGATCGCAAGTCTTAAAGACGTGTACAGAGTGGTGAACGATGAATTCATTACGATCAATTTACACAGTACTAAATATCGTATAGTGTATAAAAATTAATGACATCCTCCCACCAAGGAGGTGCCATTACCCCCGAGTACAGGTGGAAGCTCTCCTCTGACTACAGAGGAGATAAAGTACTGCAGTCCCAAGATATACCGACAAACAAAGGAAAAGAGTCAAGTTCAATACAAGAAATGAACTACGCTAATTATACAAAAAGTGAGATCTTTCCCAATAAAGATCAAGCAATAATACTACAAGCTCCGAAAAGAATCCGTATTAAAGAATACGTACGCCAATTCGCAAAATTAACGACCGCAAATAGTATCAGATTTATATCCAAGAATTTCAAATAATAGAGTCTGCATATATTTATCCACCAAATAAGTAGCAGACGAACTAATAGAAACAAGACAAGAAATTAAAATAGGAAATACAAAAATTAGCATAAAACCACTCATATCACGTGCTAAAAGAGACACCATATCCAAAGTCAATCCAGAAATACCATATGAAACAATTGAAAAATTGCTAAAAGATTTAGGAATCCGTCGTGAATCAAAAATTTCATTCATAAGAGCAGTGATGTCTGAGCCTGGACTATCACACATTTAGTTTTAGATGACAAGTCTATATCCACCCCGATGACCAAAAAAAGATCCCCGAATCAATATCGATTACCTTTGAGGATTTAACCTATTAGATTTTCTTATCATCAGATGGCCTAACATGTTTCATCTGCAAAAGGGAAAGTCATTTAGCAAGACATTGTCCCATAGCAAATAATCAAGGAAATTCTGAAATATCAAAACAAACTCTAATCTCAAACGAAATGTCGGATGCTCTAAATAATGAAGAACTTAGCATAACTGAAACCATTGACACGGCCTAATAACAAGACAAAGTATACAACTAATGACTCAAACGAAACTCTCCTATCTATAACAAACAATATGAATATTAACAAAATGAAACGACCTCGCTCTAGCTCCACTAATTCACATAAAATCAATAAAAATTCTGAAATTTTAGATGCCGAATCCAGTGTACTTTCTCTATCGTAACTTGGCGAAGAACAAAAAGTGAAATCAAGTGAACGTTTTCAATCGCTTAAATCAAAACCCAAGATAAAAAAGCATAAACAAGAAAATAAAATAAAAACAAAGAGCATAGATTTAGCTTTATTAATTGTAAAAGAAAAAATAAAAGAAAATCAAGACAGATTTCCTCTCGATTACACAATTTTATCAGCTTTATAGATAAAGCCTATTCTAACCCTCTCGTTAGAGACACAATAAAAGAATACACTACAGACTCTAAAGCGGTAACTTCTATAATGAGAGAAATCTATCCGATACTAAACGAACGTAGCATGAAAAACCAATTCACTATAAAAAAAACTCGAAGCTCTAACAGATACAAAAAGTAGAAGTTCAGACAAATACTACTAATCTTTAGAATATAAATTAACACATAATTCATAACAACATACAATGCGCACTACCATTCTGCAATGGTCTAAATTCTAAATGGTTTCTATATCCGGAAACTAAACATTGACAGAATTATAGAACAAAGGAAACCAAAAATCATATGCCTACAAGAAACACATTTCAACCACGAACACTATACTAACATTAAACGATATACAAAAATCTTTAGAAATAGGAATACAAATAATCGTGTTAGTGGAGATGCAGCAACATATATTCAAGAGGGTGAATATAATATATAATACACACACATAATACACAAAATTTAAATAAAATGGCTTATATACAATAAGTATAACAACTTTATGTAACAATATGTAATCTCTATAATGGTCGTTAATTACAATAGTCGATGCGACGATATATAAATTAATTGAAAACAAAAAAAATAGAAAAAGTGACCCTGACTTTAACTGGAATCGTTTTAACACCAACGTCGAAATCACGTCTAAGCGACCGTTGATTTCCTTCACACCTTACTTACAGTTTGTATTTGTTAGTCTACTACAGCGCAGCAGTAGTGTTTGTTATTAGTGTTTGAGTGCTTGATCGTTAATGTTTGACTATCAGTGTTATTAAAAGTGGATTCATTATTAGTGAACTTGTAACAATTAAGATTAAATTAGTGTTAAATAAAATTTATTTAAAAAGAAAGTACAAAGCATCTGACTGTTCTTGACATTAGAAATCATGTAATGATGTATGCTTTAGAATTTGTATATTTTAAGGTTACCTACTACAATACCAAGAAATTTAATTAACACACTATGATACTGTATAACACGCAAATACTGTATTAAAATACCAGGCAGACGAATTTGGTCACAAGTCACAATATGCTTCATTCATTACATTAGATCCACTGCAGATGAGCGTTACACGCGGGCCTTACACGACATAAAACATGCAAATGTTTCATTAAAGGATAATATTCCACATACTACTTTACCTTGTACGAAGTATTGAAGAATCGGCTCATTCACATACTAGAATTGTATTCGATAAGTCAATAGAACCATCTTACGCCAGTATGTGAAGTATCTTACCCAATAGTCAGATAAGATGGTAACTTTATTACAAACTAATATTTTATTTTAAGCTAAGGATAACAATAAAATCATTCTTTTTTTTTACTATACAGATATTTCTATTCCTAAATCATGTAAGATTGCTTCACTAAATCAATTTCTTTATAAGAAAGTGTAAGAGAACTTTCTTTATGAGCTACATTTATTTTCAATTCCTATTGCCGACTTACTCCAATCTCCTTATATCGAATAATAAAAGCAACCGAGCGTATCTGCGGAGGAAACTGAGCTTTAAAATTCGCAATAACTAATGTTTTACCTACCGTCAAACACAGAGGAGGTTTAATAGTGGTATGAGGGTGTTTTTCATGGTATGGGGTTGGAATTTTGGCACGCATAGATGACATTATGACCGCAGGTATTGACATTTTAAGTAAAAACATAGATGGCATTATGACTACACATATTGGCATTTTAAATGAAAACTTACAAGAATCAACTATAAAAGTAAATGTCGCCGAGATGTGGACTCTTCATCGGGGCAATAACCCGAAGTATACTGCAAAGAAAACGAAACAGTTTCTCCAAAACTGTAAAATGGAAGTTCTGCAATGGCCTCCATGAAGTGCAGACCTTAATTCTATAAGAAATTTGTGAAGTTTATTAGATATAGATTTTTTGAACGAATTGCAATACTGATTAAAACAAATTGATAAAAAGTATGTTCAAAAACACGTTGAAAGTATGACTCTTAGAAGCAGTAATAAAAGCAAAAGGTTACAGTATCAGATATTAATTACTTATTTGATAAATGTGGCTCCGTATATTCCAATTTCAAGCTGCGAAATCGGACACGTGCAACTTCGCCATTTCACACTCCGCGAGTTATGCCAAATTCGTAACCGAGTAACGTTCAGTGCAAAGCATCGCTCTGTACCAACTTTTTAATGCTCGTAAGAATTTACAGAAAAGATCGCTGCACGAGGAACGCAAAATAGCGGAAAATGCAGTTCTCAGAAATAACGGTCATGATTCACACGCGATGGACAGGAGAACGTCCTCTCGGTCGGGTTACAGAAACAAGGAAAAATAGACGCATTTGTCTTTTACAGCTATTTATTGTATAATTGAGCACGCTTACGAACATAAGTACAATTACTTAAAACAAAGAAATGTCGTTAAGCGTCGATACAAAACGCAAGATATTACGCGATACTCACTGAAAGAATTCAGAATTCGATGTAAAATACAAAATTCACAAAAAATGCCAAAATTTCTGCAAAGCAACACAATTCACGAAAACAATTCGCGATTAAAAGTTAGTAAGCCGCAAAAGAACTCGAGCAGCTTACGCCAAATTAGATCCAACAGCGAGACATCACGCGTCGCACATCGTATCGGCACACGATATGTGGCACAAATGGCCGATACGACATCGATACAATAACGACTGGGCCTTGCGATTCCCCACGAGAACGCGGCAGTCCCCTCCGAGTATTCTCCTACTTTCCTCCAGGCGCGGCACGCCAAGAGCGAAATCGCTCCGCAATGTAAGGGTGAATCTCCTACAACAGACCTAACATACTTCTTCAAGGTCGCAGGCTGCATGATCCCAAGTAGTCGGGTTTCTCAGTAACAGCATCTTCCTTGTAGAGTGAGTGCTGCGGGCCGCGAGTAGTGATAAAGTCTTCGAAGTAAGCAACACTAATAAAAAATATAGTCTTTTGGAAAATCCTACATGCTACATGTATACATATGTCTGCAGCGGTCTTCAGAATTTTAATTAGTAATAAAGTTTAGTAGTAGATGGGTATTGTACAAGTCTAATAATTGTGGAGGGGGTTCGCTCTTTGTAGGCCAAGCGAGTAGGAAAAAGGACCAGAGATAGGTCGTGGACTACCAATTCGTCAAGCCTGCGAAAACAAAACACACTCAAATCTCCCAATAAAATAATTTTCAGCTTGGTGGTTTATCGCAGAAACGGCAAGTTACTTAACTTCGTGATGAAAAACCTACATTTCCAGGCGAAAAGATAGTACACGTGTGCTATCATAGTATGTATAATATAATAATAATATAGTCATGATAGCATATGTGTAGTGATAGGCATATAACTTATACCTTGTATAAATATGAAAAATTGATAAAGTTTCTCATAATTTTAATTAATTGCTTGTAAAAAAAACAAAAACATAGAAATGGGGCTAAATGATAGCATACTTTATTAAAAACAGAGTAAAAATAAAAGAATTTGTTAGTTTTCTCAGAGTCTCATTGAGTCTCTTCCATGTTCTCTAAAAGCAATAATCTGATCCCATAAAGATGTACATAATTTTTGTGTAATTAATTTCACGTGTATTTGTTTATAGCTAGTGTTTCGACTCATTCATATAGGTAGTATCTATATAACGATATTCTCTTCAAACTTTTAACGAAGGAAACTGCTAAATCTTAATACATATGTATTTACATATTAGGGCATTTTGCGACCTACGAGACTAGGAGAAACGAGTCATTTCTTCGTGTTCGGAACTGAAGCAAAGGATCGTTTTTTCACTTTAGTTCCGGCATTCCAAAAACATGAATCGTTTGATTTCAATGCAAATTTTCCAAGCATATGAAGCAAATACAAGCCGTTTTCCTATTTTTGACGTTTGTCGTTTCTATCACAAATCGTGATTCACATGAATGAAGCGATATCTCAATTCTTCTAAGCCAAGGTATCGTGACTTCGCGCAGACACAGAACACTTTGCTACATTTCCGGTATTTCTGAAACACCCTGAGATCAATATCAATGACTTTCCACGCGAATAATGTATCTACTTTCTAACGAAATCACGTGAAGCCCCATCAAATTGACGCAAGCTTTTGGATTGAAGATCACACCGGGCGTTTGCCGTCGCGTTGTCGTATTGTTTTGGATATTTATTAGTTCATATGTATGCTATGGTGAGCGCTCTTATGTGGACTGTGGAAGTTTATATATTTTATATTTACGGACCTCTAAATATGTTAAAGAATAGAAAATGTATGTAATATAGTAAAATATTATAGGACAAATTTAAAATAAAGTAGGCAGTATAATATTTAGAGAGTAAAACAAAACTTTCCCTACATGGAGTGTTGATTTCATTATATTATAAGCTCATTAGTAAGACCACAAATTTTTAGAGCATTAACTGATTTTAGAAATGAATTTCTTATGATTTCTAAATTTCTAAGTGTTTTTGAAATTACAAGCTTGTGTTAAGGCAGAACTTATCCAAGCATAAACGTTTACCTTATTATAATGAATAACGTTACGATATAGGATTACTGGGATACTCATGTTTCCTTGTAATTACTTTACAGTTTTGATACAACTTCGCGACTTCGAATTAGAAGTGTGCTTATTAGATTGCAATTTAAATTTGCCTTTTTAAACGGGTGGGAAAGTGAAAGGATAATTCCAAGAAAACATACGTGTATCCTCGAATTTCTATGAATTGGGATACGTCAATACCCTTCTTGATTTTCTAGACATCGGTTTTTTTAAAGCTGGCAACTTTCTAAATATTCTAATTTTCGAGTAGATACTACAAATACATATTTTCATTTCCCAACATTTTCAAATTTTCGTCTTGAACTTTACCAATATTTAAAATGAGTTCAAATTTTGTACTTTCAAATTAAAAAATTTCAGTTTTCTAAATTCCTATTTATTGAGATCTATACGTGAATTTCCAGTGAGCCTACTTCCTATGTAACTTTGTTATATAACATGTAGTGTAGACCCAACATTATGATAAGCGTTACCTGTTTGAACTTTGAACTTCGTGTTAAATCAGTTAACCAGGGCCCTTCTGTACTTCTTCACATGTTAACGTTGGATGCGATCGATACATGTACGATGCTTACAACGGAATGTGGCGAAATGTAAATATTCAATTTTTATAAAACTTAAAAGAATTGTAGTTGAAAATATTTGACACGTATTTTTTTGAGTGGAAAACATATTTGGCTTAATATTCTTTAGGGGTGGAAAACATATTTGGTTTAATGTTTCGGAAACTATTGCGTCTAGCGAAAAAGTGTAAATGGGGTGATTGTATATTTTCAAACAACAAATCCACCTAAGTAAACAATTTTTGAAAATATTAATTTATTCAAAAAATACATTAAAAAATATTATGTTTTTGTTATTTTCGAAGATTAAATGTTCATCGATCTTTTTAGAAATTTGACACGTCCCACTCTACAACTCTTTCAAGTTTCATAAAAATCAGAGATTCACACTTCGTGATGTCTCTTTGTTAGAAAAATATACTGATCTATGACAACTGCTCAATCAGCAGAAATCAAGGAAGGAATTCCTCCCCTTGTTATTTTATCAGTATTTCTCCAAAGCAACATATTAACTAAAAAATGTAATAGATTAGAAGATAATAGTAGGTACAAATATGATGTTACTTTTTAATTTCTTAATAAGGATTGAAAAGCTACACAAGCAAAACAACGTACAGGATAGGAATTCTTCACATAAGAATGACTGTATATGTCTGGTTTGTTTGAAGCCTTTTAGTGAATGGTGTTCGAAAGAGAAGTGGATCCAATGTAAAAGTGTAAGGGTTGATTCCATGAAGACTGCACCATGAGTGATGTTCATTACGACTGCTATAATTGCAATTTAGAGTAAATGAAAAATGTTATTAAACTAATACATGATATGTACCAAAGAAATGTACACATAAAGTTGGTTATGCTTTTTATCTTTCATTGTTTAAAATATATTTCTTTTTATCATTGCTTAAAATATATTTATTTAAATGCTTGTTTCTATCATTTTTTATAATAAAATATTCTGTTATTACATTGGAGAAAATACTTTTACTTTGTCTTCTTCGAAATAATTAACGTGTTACTTTTGTACTCATAGTATGTTACTTTCGCTTCCATCCTCCAGGACGAAAGTAACAATGACATTAACTGCGGAAAATTATCATAGCTCTTTGATTGCTGATCATATGAGGCTAAAACGTAGGTCAAATAGTAGATTAATAAACATACTGTCTTAAACCGTACGTTTTACTTTTATGTCTTTAAAAGATAATTGGCAGCTGAGCCAACTGTAAAGAATGTTACTTTTGTCCTCACTCTCCCATACTTATTTCTAAATAAATAATTAATTCTCTCTCGTAATTCTAATTAGATATCGCTGATAATTACTGATACTTTAATGAGGTAAAACTACCGAAATAGTAATTTAATCTCAACACTAGATTATAGTATAGGTGTGTCCTCAAAAATCTGGCAATCAGATGCCAGAAGTCCGCATTCCAGTTGGCTCTGTAGGCTTCAAGGCCGGCTTACTAACGCGTCTACAACGATACGTGTGAATTCGTTCTTAAGGTCAAACACGGTGTCAAACGACGAGTCGTTTTATGGTCTCCTCACGTCTTGGAATTTGAGAATGCGACAGGTGTGCCCAATTATTTTCCAATCTCAAGACGATATTCAGAGTTACGCTGAAGCTTTCCTTCAGTACCAGTGCTAGGAACGTAGGTCATTGCTGACGCCGGAAGTTGAATGACAACCAGACGCTACACGGTACTTCGGGTAAACTGAAACTAGTCATTCTTTCCGATCACGAAGAGATTGTGACATCGACTTGGTCATTCCTAATCCGATTTTTTCAACGGTTTTTGATCAATACCAAGCGAAGAATTGTAAAATGTAGTCTCAATACAAACTATTCTTCCACTTAGCTAATATATTACCTTGTGAGGCGACGAATTTTAGTTACTAATTTGATTTATTTGACCATCTCATGAATAATGCCGTTTTTCATTTCACGTTTTGGCTAGAAAAAGTAAGAATTGAAAGAGTTGGTTGAGAAACTATTTAAAAGACGCAAAATCGTCATAAAATTGATACACATTATGCATATTATGTAATGGAATTATTGTAACCATTAATTTCTTAGAAATAAAATAGCCTTTAGTGATATTATTTATGGGATAATCTAATATTCATCAAACTTTTTTACTTCTTGTATCTATTCCTTACCTTTTATGTACACATAGTTCATAATTGTAGAAAACTTATATTGAAAACAATTTTTTCAGGAAACGAGAACTAACAACTTGTCCTGCACGCGCAAAATGAGGGTAGCGTATTCTTCTTCGACAAGATTTTAACCTTGTCTCAAGATGTACAACGAGTGGCAAAAGGTGAGTCAAAAACTCATTTCTTTTTATTATAAATATGTTCGTCTACGTACCTTTAAATTTTAGTTTCCTTGTTTATAGGGAAAAATTAAATAATACGTCCTGCTATTGAGTCATACAAGTGACGATATACAGTTACAAACGATAGATTATAAAGTGCTCCATTCACACTTGCAAATAATTCGTTGAAAAAAAGTCTTACTGGAATTTTTTAAACATTATTCTTATTAACAGCCACTATGCACTAGAACTCCAACTGTTTGTCAACATTCTTTAGCATTCAGGATTTCGATTATATGGAATATTAGCATTATCATACTAATGTGGGCGTTAGAAATTCTTTTAGTTTCTTGGGCAAGTGCCGTGGAGTTCATCACAATCCTCTTACTAAAAGACATAGCCTTTCCCACTCCATGACCAGATCCTCTAGAAACAATATTCTTCTTCTTTAGCAATACGACGTCAGGTTATCATATTCAACATTGTCAATAACAAGTAATTCCAAACAGCCGACAGTTGGAACACCCAATGTAGTCATCAGCCATAGAACTGTTTATTATTAATCACTCCTTGTTCTACACGCATCCTAAGTTCCACTCCTAATCCAAGAAAAATCGTTAAAAATCAAATATCATTTTGTCATCCTTTTTCGCACTCTCTCTAAAAATACATGGTCATTAATATGTGATTACTCAGACTCAAATACAGAGTTCTAGAAATTGCACCAGAAGGATAAAACTACATTAAATGCTCCAACAAATTGAACAATTTGATTACTTTCTTCCATACCATTATGATGATCCAAATTATGATACAAATTATGATGATGATAAAAGTAACAATAACTCACTTTATGGAATTATATTAACCGAGAACTCTAAAATCAAGATAAGATTCCCTAGCCACTTCTTACAAATGTTGTTTTATCATAGCTCTCTTGCAGCACTACACCTATCACTATTTAATAACCAAAACAGAACGACCATGTAGCTATTGCAATACTGTACTTTCAATGAAACACTTTATTAATTACGAAATTTTTAAAAGAAATAATTTCTTACCTTAAAGATATTAAAATATGCAAAAATATATAGGTGTCCTAATTTGAGGCAACATCTAACAAAGTATGTACTGCCATAAATTATCGTATGGTACATTATCTGTGAGATATGCTGTTACCTGAATCATTATAAATACTATTCAAAGTATGTGTCAAATATTATGAATTGAACGTTGTAATATTGTAATCAAAAATTAACAATTTGAAAATTCAGAAATTAAAAATTTCGAAATTTGAAAGCCTGTATTCGATTGTGTTATAAAAACATAATGTTGGAGTTCCCAAGTAATCCTACTTTCGTACTTCGTATATTAAAGATTGACAATAAGAATATAATAAGTCTAAAGGAATTTGAAAGATTAACCATCGAAATCTTAGATCAAAATCTTACTATATGTAAATACACACAGTATTAAAAAAGGAATATTTCATACTTTAGAGACTAATATATAGTACCTACTCATCGACAGAAGTAAAAAATATCTGAGCAACATGTAAAGCTTCTAGTATCAAAATTTAATAAAAATGACAAAAGCTTGATTTTACGTGTAATTGCCCATGAAATCTTTGTTATTTTACATTTTTTTGCTGTTGCGAGTAACTGTTCATTCAGAGTGTTCACAAAACTAGTAAACGATTGGTATTTGTAGCCGTTGATCTTTTTCTGCTATCTTTAAAACATATCTTTCCCTATTAGCGATATGTACGATGTCAACGAACCAAATTCATATAAACGTTGGTGAAGGTTTTATATAGTTTAGGAACTGGAACACGGTGATTGAAATTGTTCTGCGCATAAACGACAGACTGAACTTGTTCTCGGTGCCACGGCCATACACAGAATGCATATTCGCCACGTCCACGTCAGAATAATAGGAAGACATTGTCAACGACGTGATGACACTAATGGTACTGTTGCGTATACCGCAACGGTCAACTAGTACTTGCGGGAAAGAGAATGAAAAGGAGATCGTGAAGTATCGATCGAGCGGGACAGCTGTCAAGCTGTCAGGTTTATTGATCACAAGTTGCTATTGATCACAAGATCACATTGACCCGTGTATTATTGTAAATACTGTGAGTATTGCAAATATTGTGATAAATACTGTAAACTGTCAATTAAAATCGCTGCGCAATGTGAGACATAAGTATGTAAGTATGTACGTACATAGTAATATCTGCTCCGGACCTTGGGAATGGTTGGAATCAGTTCTGAGGTATCCCGAAAACCAAAGCAGCACTAGTCACAACTTTTGTTGTCATATCATGTTGAAGTAATATACCTATTTCTAAACCAATTCTTCCATTCACATTCAGTGTGTTGCGAAAAGATTCACTTATGACATACTATCGAGCGCACGTAAATAACAAAAGTTAATTTTACGCCAAAAGAACTGAATTTAAAACGTACGTTTATCAGACACACATATTTTACTCTTTTTGACAAATGCATGCGTGCAGAGTTCCAAAACCCTTTTGTAAATATCTTGTAGAAATGTAACCTACAAATTACAATTAAGTGATAGATCAATCAAACTTTGCTGTTGGAAGGATCGTCATTAATCGATAATAAAAGCTTAACCTAAGTTCTCTCAGTTCATCCTATTGCACAACATGGTTGTGATTGCGGCAGATGGAGACTGTTGCGTGTGGTCGGAGTCAATGATCTGTGCACACGCAATTATGTCGTCGTGTAAGCTAGCCACTTTCGAATACTTCTGCGCTCCGAGTTGCTTCTGTTTGCCTTCTACTCTTGTGAATTAGCTGCTATGCTTTGCTACTCCTGGAACAATTGAGAACACTATAAAAATTTAATATTCAATCTTCACGGCAGAAGCGATTGTCTAAACGTAATTGTCACCTAAAGAATTCGAGTTAGTGTATTATATTAAGTCACCTAATTAGTAATACTGATTTCCATTTCAAACTTTGTAAACTTGTGCTTTTTATTTCTTACACTCCCTATGCTTATGATAAATATTATGAAAATATATATTTCACACTTCCATTTTAGTTATTCTTGCCTTAGTTTTAAATGAATATTTGTTCAAGTATACGACATGCTGACTAAACATTAAAAAACATTAATATTGAAAACATTCTGAAAGATGCAAAATTCTCGTAACAAAGGATATTCTGCATATTCATAAGTAAATATTATCATAAACATTAGTTTTTTAAAAATAAAATTGAATACTAACTAATAAAAACTAATTGAATACGAACTAATAAAATTGATACGTTATAAATTTATATTTATGAAGAATATATAGAGTGTTTCCAAATATGTAGGACAGTTTTTGAGTGTAAATTCTAGACACAAAGAGACAATGAAAAGAGTTCATGTGCGCATTATGAAATATTTAATAAAATCGGAATGAAATATTGCTTGAAATTCGAAAGTTAGTTATTCATAATTGTCAAGAAGACTTCAGTTAGCAGTTTTGCTGCTGCAAAAATTTGGAAAAAACACACAAAATTTAATACTATGATGAACTTAAAAGGTCGTGGTCGTAAGAGGTGTACCATAAAATAGGTGCACCATAAAAAAAAATAATAGCATAAAAACAAACGACTGTAAAATGAGTTATAATCGAATGTTTCGTTTTGATGCTCGTTGATGTAATTTTATCTGAGATTTATATAAACAATAATTTTTGATCGGTAAGTAAATTTTGAATTCCTGTAAATGTAATTTTTTCAGAGGAATCATAATCTTTAATGTTTTCATAATATTTATCTAATATTTACACAAATTTTTGTTTATTGCACTTCAACGTTCAATTGGTTGAGTTTCTTAAATTGGACCCATCAAAATTATCTAACATTTTTTTTTGTTTTTGGTTTTTTAAGATAAACATGAAACACTGTGAGAAGTATGGTAAATGGGACGAAGAGGGAACACTTAGAATTGATGATAAGAACAAAAAATTAGCTTCATTTGAACCCTCATTAATGATCGTAGTACCGATTGTTACGAGTATGTATAAACTATCAGTCTGACAGCGACTGATTATTTTTTCAGATGCATATTTATTTCATCTTATTTTGCTGTTAAATGCTTCCCAAAGTTATTTTGTATTCTTTTTTAGAATGTACATATATTAAAGACAAGGTCCGGACGAAAGACAATTCCCGTTTTGCCTGAACAAAGACCGAAACGTCTAAGCAAACCTAACCCAGACATAATCTACATATCACTGCTAAGAAGTTCGAACCTCGTCTAGACGAAACGGGAATTGTCTTAGACTGGATCTCGTCTGTAAAAATACATTTTTAAATGACAGTTCTTACCTAAAATAACGAAAAATAGACATGGTCCAATTTAGGAAACCTGTGGTCTAGATTAGGAAACCAGTTTCTAAATTGAATCATAGATGCTATTTTAAATATATTTTTTTGTAACTAACCACATAGCGTTTCAGTCTGTCTTATTCAATTTATGTATTAATTATGCTGCTATAGGTGTTCTCCGATTTGTCGAAGTACTTCCTTAAGTGATCCAATATAGGGAAATTTTCCCTACATACACGTTGATTGTTGGAAAATCTAGTCTTGCATGTAACGTGTTTAATTTCATGTATTCGCATTAACATTTTGACAGATTGCAATATTTGTCAGTATATTTTCTCGTGTGAAAGGAAAAATTGCATTATTTCTTCCAATGACAATAGAAAATTTTTGAGTCATAAATTTATACGAATGAAATATTATAATTGTATTGTTCCATAACAATTTTAAAGAAATATTTAAAATGCATGCCCTTCTTTTATCTCTTATCGCTAATGTCTAATTAAATATCTGAGTAAAGAGAAACTTTATTCCCTGCATAATTCGAAAATTGTAATACCATCGCTACACAGTATCGATACGAGTAAATTACTTAACGAACAGTTACGCGTACTTTATTTAATCGTGTGAAATATAGTTGAACATAGTTCAGCATGGAAAGGTATGAGTGTATCCAAATTTCCAAGTGTTCTTTCCACAAAATGAAAACCGAAGAGTATATAGTGCTTTATGATTATACATGTGAGTTTGATGATGAGCTTACAACATCAAAAGACTCATGTCTTTGACTCACTTTAAAATACCATACGTTATACTATACAACCTTCTATCGTAATGACGAATCAAGTCTCATACTCGGTCTTTATTAATTAATCTATGTGCGTGATAATATATATTTTCTTAATCTAAACATAGTGTAGTCTCATACAGGGTGTGGCGACTAACGTTTGCACCTCAAATATATCTGTTTTTTTTTTAAAATACCTCAAATGTCTCAAGGAAAACGTTAAATGGTTCAATGGAGCTTACACAATGCCAGAAACATTTTTGTTCTTTTATCACTTTTTTGGGAGATAGCAAGGTCAGCTCCATTTTTTCAAACGAAACCACCCCTTTTTAAACACTTACAATGATAGTCCCTTTCATTAGGAATTCAATGACTCTAATTATTATTCAGGGTCATTCAGAGTCACGGACAGGAAAAATATACATGTAAGAAAGAGTAAACGCAAGAATACCACACCTAATGAAGACACTGAAATAAATGTTTTAGCAGCTGTAGCTGTTAATCTATGTGTGAGTACGAGAAAAATTGCTTGAGAAGCAGGCATCAGTCAAAATAGTGTAATGCGAATTCTGGCCCGACATAAATTTCATCCGTTTCACATATCGCTACATAAGGAATTAGATGGAAGTAATATTTAAAATTGAATTTATTTTTGTCAAAATACAATTCTGGTGATTGTAGCAAAATCGTTCCTTTTTACTAATGTCTTGTTTACGGACGAAGCGACATTTAGTAATCATGGCCCAATTAATCCACGGAACGCCCATCATTAGTCTGTTGATAATCCTGACTTCGAGAAATTGACCACCAAAGACAATAGAACGTAAATGTGTGGTGTGGTATTTTAAACGACAAAGTAATTGGGCCACACTTCATTACCAGAGCGATACTAGAACAAAAATATTCTCAATTTTTGCAAGATCTACCAATTTTGTTGGAAGCTGTCTCTTTACAAAACTGTCGTGATATGTAGTACTAACATAACGGCTGTCCTGCTCATTATGCACGAGTAGCAAGAGAAACGTTGGATTCTAGGTTTCCAAACCGATGGATTGGACGAAGTGGAATTGTTTCATGGCCAGCACGTTCGTCTGATTTAAATCCACTGGATTTCTTTTTGTGGGGTCTGTTAAACGAGACCGTGCACAAAAATGCCCCAACAACAGTTGAAGATATGCACCAGCGTATCATCACTGCATGTGTAAATATCACCTCGTATATACTTGTCACAGTTCAACATTCCTTCAGAGTCCGTTTATAACAATGTATCGACGTAAACGGCCATCATTTCGAACTTTTATGAAATACAAGTATCCCGTTTTCATATTTTAAATCTTACATGTTTTCTCTGCCCGTGACCTTGAATGACCTTGACTAATTATAGGCAGTGAATTCCTAATGAAAGGAACTATCATTGTAGGTGTTTAAAAAGGGGGTGGTTCCATTTGAAAAAATGGAGGTGACCTTGATATCTCTAAAAAAAGAATGACAGAAGAACAAAAATTTTGTTGGCATTGTGTGGAACCATTCAATTTCGTCCTTACGACATTTGATGTATTTTTTAAAACAACGAAGATATTTGAAGTACAAACGTTAGGTGATTCACCCTGTACATAGGTATAGGTAAGTTTAAAGTTTCCTTATGATAGCTATTCAGTGAAATATTGAACTTTTCAAGATCAAGTTAAGCGTCATTCTGACTTTATTTTCATAACGATTTTGTTTTCATCCATTAGCAGAAATATGTTAGTAGTTTTTAATTATATTAAAATTATTTTATATTTTCATTGTATACGCAGTTAGCCGTAGTATGTTTCGTTCTTTTTTGAATTATTGTTATATCGTGATGCTAAATTTTGTTGCGGAATGCAATAATTTGATACATTGTTTTTTTTTTGGCAAGGTGCTCAATACTATTTCCGATTATTTTCACATGAGAGAGGAACCAAGAAGCTGTTTTGAAAGATATTAACGAAATCTTCAATTAATTGTTATTTTTCATAATTACGGAAGGAAATATAGCGTATTATGTAACTATCAAAGTAATAGTGACGTGCGATACATTACTTCAATTTCCTACAATGTTAGTTACGCTACTCAGCGACGATTCTTCCTCAATTATTCTCAGGCTCATTACTCGTAATTGAATCCGTGTAATAGAGACTCTAGTAAAAGTGAGAACATCGGTGCTCTACCTTGATACCAGGGAAATAGTTTTAAATATTTCTAGTAGGTTCATGCTAGAAACAGACATATATAAATTAACAATTAATTGATAATAATAATCTGATGTAAATGTTATTTCCCGTTAATATTTATAATAAAGCTGTTAGTGGATAAACTACAGTAGATTTTTCTAATATAACATATAACAGTAGCTTTTCGGAGAAGGATTTTCCAGGACGAAAAAAGCTGATGGTTTTGTCTCTCAAACTTCGATATATTGTACTTACTTAAATATGCATCATTTATCTGTAAGTATTTTACAAACATGCTAAGTGTTATCATTTTTACAGGCATGTTTCATTAATATTTAGTTCTTGTATGATAATATTACATGCATATCTATGATTATGTAATTGTACGTTCAATTCCCCACTATACATGCTCATTATCAGTAGAAAATGTTCAATTAACTACAGGGAAAAAAAGCTTTTCAATCACTGTTTATCGAGACTACATGCTTTTGTAGATTATTCCTCTTCAAATTCTTCCCCTTAAGATCTATCTTTGCAAATTTCAATACTCATTCTGCCCTTCTTTCACAGCTGTAGTACTTTTTAGCTCGCATTATTTGCTATCAATTTCACAGCGCGGCACATATTAGTATTCTCTGGCTACAAATTCGTAGCCTGTCACAAGCAACAACTTTATAGATTATAGGTAGCAATTCTGTAAAGGAGATTACAACAATGAAGAAAGCTAATTGTTCACAACTAAATACGCTTGCAACACCTTCATGCCTCACTCTATACGTGTAATGCTGTCAAGTCTTATTGAAGTAGCACACCTGAAATTTGTGAAAAGGCAGGGTTCCATTGTTGTAACTGCGCGGAGCGTACATGGTCGTGAACCACTTCAAAGAGTCGATTTCTACGACCAGCTTTGAAAAAATTACGAAGCGCGCGGCCAAACGGCACACGTCACTGCCATAAAGAAGGGTCTATGTATGTCCTAAACATCTATCTTTGTGTTAGTAGAAATAAGGTTTTCACAGTTCATAATACTATTGCTCTTACAGACTGCATGAAAGTAATATTTAGTTATGGGATGACTTTATTTAATTTTTTTCAAATGCTCCTGCACAACGGTAAAAAGGAGATACGTGAAAGGGATGCGCGTCCATTTAGTCACTGTATAATCTCCTCTCTACGGTCCACCCTTCGTAACAGTGAATAAGTTTTCATGCGACTTTGTTTGGATATTCAAACGTGTGTACATAATTAAGAGATAAGGAATCTGTCACAGATCGGAAGCGCGGCTATTACAGGCGGCGTCACACAGAGCCATTGTTGTGTTCTTCTCCACACTTGAGGTATGTGCTCCTGGGCTCCGCTGAAGAGATGATTCCTGGGACGGCACTGGGGCAAGAGGGGTCTCTCGATCTATGTTGTGTGTGTGTTTGCCGTGGCGAATCGTATGCAAGAGTCGAAAGTATATGTGAGACTGGGCGTGTCCTCTTCCACTCTAACCAATTAGCCTGCATACCTTTCGGGGATCATCTCTTGAGCGGAGTATAGCACACAAAGTTTCAATATACCTGGCTTCTGACGGTGGCATAAGTGCCGTTGCTTGGAGTAGTATTAATAGTACTAAACAATAAGTACAGATACAAGTAATAAGTAAAAATAATCAATAATTTTGAACATAAAGTACAAAATGCCTAATAATTCGTATAATAATGCATTCGCCTAATAATTCGCCCTATAATTCTAATAATGTTAATTTGAATACAAAACAAGAAGAGTAAGACATCATATTTTTTATTTATGTGAAGAAAACCTTAAGTGTTCGGTAATAGGTGAAGTCCCCCTAATGGTCCTAACTATTCATTTAGTGAAATTATCAAATATCTCGTGTTGCTTAGGATTGTACCTAACGTCTGAAATAAATTAGGGTGCTTCAATGGAGTAATATGGGTCAATATCTGAAAAAATGATTTTAGCTAATTTAAAACAAAAATAGCAGAAGCCATCGTCCATGATGTACACTATACGCCGTCATGATGAGGCAAAATAGTGTGTAAACTTCATTCAAAACGCACAATCTAATTATACGTTATAGAGAGAGTGTATGTAATAAACTACGAATAATTTGTCTTTATACTTGCATTTCGTTAGCGAATATAATGAAATGATGAATGAATAATTGAGTAATATTTACAAATGCAAAAATAACTAAGAAATTGGGTATGGCAAAAACTAACACATAACTAAAAAATTTCGTCATTTATTACACAGTGCATGAGAATAAAAAAGTTTCTTTAATTAATCTAAATTGTTCAATTAATTCAAGTAAAATTACAATCATAGCAACACTATCACACAGAAAATAAAATAAGAAAATAAAATTGGCATATGCTGGAAATCAAATAGATGATACATATTCCAGAGTGGGTCAAAGTAGTGTTGCGTACAGCAGTTTAATTTCATGATTATAATTAAAGTCACAGCATAAGAGAATAAGCTGCTACTTGATCTCGTTCACTACTTTTTATGTTCGACTCGTACGAGTATAGGTCGAACGGTTCTGCAAGCACAATCGGTTTTTACCATCGACAGGCCCGGCCGCTTCTGCAACTCGCCACGGTGACTAGTTAGAGAATCGCTTCCCGTTCACTGCGGCCATAGCCTATATCCTCGTCTAGCTCCACGTAGGTGTACGCGTATTTAGCGCGTAATTTATATAAGAAGAGAGGCACGCTTGGTTCCACCCCAAAGCACTTCGATCCACTAGCGCCAACACATAATTTTCTTTTCCCCGTTTCTCTGGCGAGTGGACAGAAGAAACATTCACTGGTAAATTCATGTTTCGCAACACTTCGGTCGACCAATAAGGCAGTGCGCTTTATATCATCCCAAAATCATCAACCAAAGAGGGAATTGTTTTTCGGAGGGTTCATCTTAAAGCAAGAAGTGTTATGATAATTAACAGAGCCTTGTTGCTTTCATTAAAAACCAACATACGCCACTGTGCACGCGCAGCAATTGTTGCAGAGAGGAGGCGTATGGCTTCCAGTATTGCATCGAACATCCTCGCGTCCGGATCGCGAATCTTGATTCCTCCTCGTTCGAGGGGCTCTTTTGCCAAAAATAGTCTTGATGCGTTCAAATTGTAACATGTTTTCTGAATACCCATTCAATTTCATTCTACGTGGTTAGGGCTTTTGAAAAAGTGGTACGGATCGTCGACAGTTGACCTCGAAAGCGGGTCTTATCGTAAAGCCTTTGGATACATTCTCACATGCGTAGAGGACATATTTTGTGGTGTTTATCGCGAATATAGTGCTGGGATGTGTGAGTGGATTGTAAAACGAGTTGAAGGCCAGCGAGATCGGAGGAAGCAACGAGGTGGAGAAAGAATGGACAGTCGCAGAGTTGCGTTCATAGATGAATGTTTAGGGTTACTAAAGCTGTGGAGTATAATCGTAAACTGATCCTATATTGAAGTAAACAGGATATATGATTATTTGGATTCAACCTGGATTCTAAGGAGATAATAGATAATGTTGTGCATGGTCTTATTCCTGAAATATATTGTGTGACCATTGACGAAACGTATACGAGTAATACGGATTTTTTGAGACTGTGACCCAATGCGCCCGATAATCGTTTCAATGGCCTCCTGACTCCTTTAAGCCCGACTTAAAATGCGCGGCAATGTCATGTAGAGTGATCGTCTCAAATCTCAATCATTCGTGTCTAGGTTGTCAAGCAAGGCAAAGCTATAGTTCTGTGGAAGTCTAATGACTGCTTACATCTACAAAACTCATTGTTGGAATTTAGCAATGATTTTGGCTGTCTGAAGTTATTACTTCACCTGTAATCAGCATATTATAAGTATATAAGAGTATTTCTAGTCGTTATTAGTGTTGAAGCTACACAATGGCTTAATTGTTTCTTGATTTATACAAATACCGTAGTAGCTTATGATAGAATGAAAGTAGAGGCCATAGACATATGGACAATACCGAGAGACGCCTCTTCTCTTCTTCAGTCTCGACTTTATGAGTTGGGTCATATTCATGCCAGCTTTCTGCAAATAGAAAGAAGGGGGCAACGTTTTTGCTTCACCTTGAAACCAAAAGCTGTTCTGTGACACTGGATTAAAGCAAACATAATTCTACTGAGATTTAAGTCGGTGATGTAGCATGAAATGCTATTATACGTAGTTCATGATACTAGCTCCTCTGACACCTAAAGTGAAAAGAAATATGTGTGCATAGTACAAGAAAAAATAGTTAGAAAGAACTTCTCATAAGGTTATACTCAAAACTAATTTCAACGTCTCGTATACAGTTTCCTGTTAAAATCTAGTTTCTTCTCTAACAAGGAAGTGAACAAGAAACAGGACAAGACTCTGGCATCTGCTGTTGTCCAGAATCTAATTTCATTAAATTTGTATAGCACCAGTCTGAGGTAAACATGTTGAGAAATCTCTTCAAAACTGTTTTAAACTCTACTCAAAGACATAAGTCCGGAAAGAGTGTTTAGTTTCACACTACCTACGATCTGCTAGTTTTCTTGCTAGAAAGTGGAAGACTGAATGACTCATACAAGTTTACGATGCAATTCTAATGTTACTAAGATTGAACCGACTCAATAATACCAATTAAAAACATATTTTAAGCTACTTTAACCCGAAACTATTGAGATAAAATCTGGCAAACTCCACATGAGATATTTTTTATGATTACTCTGCTGTCGCTATGAAACATAATGATAGCTAATAATATATGTAACATCTTCTTCCTATATAACTTTATAGTACAATAGTTTTTAATTCTATAATAGCTTTTAAGTCTCCGTCTCCTGCAAACTGGATATCCATAGTTGAGGGTTACGCAACATAGTGATTTCTTTTGAATTTTCACGTTAGCGTCGAACAGCCAATAATGCCGATTAAAATCAAACGCTGACCAACACATGGAACATGGACTCGACGATAGCATGCAGCAAGAAGCCCGAGCGCAAGTCTACGCGATCGTCGACCTCGAAGAATCGGTTTTCGTCACGAAACACGCGCTCGGAAGCTTTCTATGCCGGCGCGGAACCGTTATCCGATCGACGCGCGTTGCATAATTCCGCCGGCCCAGACCCAGATACAAATTCCGCTCCAAATTCCAACGGATCGCCAGAATGCGCTAGGAGGCACAATGCTTCCGGTCGCTCAAAGAATCTGGACACCTTGGCTCTGATGAACCTTGAAGCAAGAAGGTTGCCTAATCGTGAAGTCTTTTACACAGTTCCGCGAGACTTGGCGGTTTCTCGAAAAGAAATTTTGAAAAAATATAACAAGGAGAAGACACAAGACGAAGGTTTCTCGAAATTTAAAGAGCGTGTGCACCATCGATGGAAACGAAATGATGTTGACACAAGCCATCTAGAAAGACCTAAAACTTTACCATCGGTGGCGAAGAAATCGCACACGAATTTACAGAAGATCACTCAATCTTTTCAAGGATTTAAAAAGATCTCCAGACAAGATATTCTTCACAGAAGAGCCAGTGTAGATGCCCCTGTCGGTGTTTCTCGAAGAAGGAGCTACGATGAGCAGGTAGAAAGTTCAGAGGCGACAGGTGGTACGTCTTCCAGTTTTACGAAGAACGCGCGACCAAGGCTGGCTAGGTGGGGCAGAGAGAATGAGAGAGAGTCCCGGTCAGTTTGCGATTTCCTGGCAGTCACGAACAAACTACAGGACATCACCAACGGCCTTGTACCGAGACCATCGACCTTGCCGAAAATAATTCACGCCTCGAGATCGTCTCGATTATCGGAGGACTGGACGAGTTCTAAAGTCGTTAGGGACGCAGTCAGAAAGGAGCCACCTGTCTATGGAAGAATTCGTAGAAGAAAAACCTCATTGCCAGCAAATACTGAAACCATAAAGGGTTCTCCGTCTTCTTTAAACACTCTGTCGAGGTATCCCAGGCTAGGCAATACTCATGTCAGAGAAAGGGCCGTGGATGTGGAATTCAGAGCCACCACGAGACATCTTCGTGACCCTGTGCCTAACACGCCGTACCAATCTAGTTTATCCCAGACTGACATGAAAACACGCTCATCTGATGCAATCTACGCGAAAGTGCCTCGAAGAGTATCGAAAACCTCTCAAAGCCATGATAAAAAGGTTGATATTAAAGATGGTGTTAATAATAGGCTCGAAACTGACGTGACTGGTCATAGGACGATGTCGCGCAAAAGGATCATTAAGAACATGGACACAAAAATATACGAGGATCAAAATAGTTCAAGAACCGAGGACTCCGCTGAAATTCAAACAGAATCTTTGTCAGAAAGTTTGTCGTATCAGAGCAAGGACTTTGATGTTTATGGAAATAAAGATGCTACTAAGCTAGAGGCTGAGAGACCAAAAGAAACAAATATGTTTAAGTGTGATGTGCGAGAAAATTTGGTGAAATCAACGAAGTACATATCAAAGTCTCAAAACAAGTTGATTGAAAACTTTCACTCGAATCATCGGGAAATTGGCGCGACGACTAGGTTAGCGAACACTCTTCCTAGTTATGTGAAAAGTTCGAGAAAGTATACAACCGAGAGAACGCCAGGTATCGATTGTCGCAGAAAACTGTCGAAGGAAACTGGAATACCATCGAAACAAAGCAAGGAAAGGTCGAACTACGTGAAGAAATCAGCAACCAGTCACGCCAAAGCTTGTAAAGACAACAGCCGATCGAATTCGCCAGTGACCACGTCCTCTATCTTTGGTTTTTGTACGGGGAAAAGGAAGGTTCAATCTTTACCGCAGAACACTGTGAAGAATGAAAGCATCACGTCCTATCCTTCATGGAACATAAAAACGGTCAGACAAAATCCAACAATAAGCTATTTTACAAATTTATATAAAATTTATCATTCAGAAACAGTTAAATATTGTTTAAATAAGAGGCAGTGGTAACTAACTATTAAGAAGATTTCTTACAAAATGATTAAAGAGTACTAATTTTTAAATGTTCTGGTTACAAATAACCATTTTAAGTAATTAAAATTTTGCGTGAATACCAATAATCATTATCAATAATGGAAATTCTTTTTGGTTACGAATAACTGTTATTGGTGACAGAATTGTTTTTGATCACGTATAACCATATAAAGCAGTATTTACGTGACGGCACAGTGACTATACCGCGTCGGTGACTTCACTGACTGACGACCAGACTCATCCGTACCATACTCTTCAGTGTTTTTGAATCAGTCGAATCTGAGTTCTCACGGAATTTTTTAGATGTAGACTCATACATAATAAATAACAAATATTTCTTGTGTTATTAACTTTTGAGCCAACTAAAGTTAATATATTTATAATCACAATTTGATACTCACAGCTTAACGTGAAAAATGCAACATTATGTTGGAGCTACCCAAACGAACACTGCTCCATTTGTCTAACACGTACCACTCATAATATGTAGATGTATATCCGGTCATTCGGTATACATAGGTGTGTATATTAAGGTGGCCCCTATTTTTCAACCTCTGAATTTTTCCTTATCACCCCTTAATATGTTTCAGTTTTAAAAAATGGAATAATTTTGTAAGATGATATGGAATAAAGGTGTAGTGGAGATTTGCGTATGAGATTTTATATGTAAAATTTTTGGACCCCGGAAGCACGTTTTCCTGTTATCTGATCGAACCCAATTTTTAGACGTATTATTTTTTATGCACTACGCATGACAGTAAAACATTAGAGAAAATATTTTCGTCTTCTGTAGCTAAGGGCCACCCTGGTGTACATACGTGCAGTAAGCCACGAAAGTATTCGAACGCTGACACGTTAAATGTTTAAGGGTTAAAAGATGCAGTTATAGGGAAAGTTCCCCTAGCGCCCAACATCATCTAAATCTGGATATTAGCTATATCATTAAAGAATGAAACGTGACAAAGCGACCAAACTGCAAGTGACAGAGGAGAATATCCTCCTAACTCATATATGTATCTAAGACACAAATAGTATCAGTGCGACCAAATTCCTCTAAACTGGGTGTAAATATGCATGGTAGAATTTCTCCATTCTATTCCTTTACTTGTTTGTTTCCTCCATTGATTTGAATTTTTTATTATTCAGTATCCAGCTCATACTTCGTTACTTTGTTTAAGTCCTTCACCTATTTCAACGTGTCTGATTCGTGCACTTTTTACAATATCTTCGCTGCCGTTTACGCGGTAACGCGTGATCAGGATTTCTCGCAAGTAACCGATCACGCATATTCACGTGAGAGGTCTTTGTTCGTTTAATGGTAGCCCTATGGTTGACAGTTTGGGGATGGTCACCCGTTTCAAATTGATAGCGAAGATGGTTAACAATAAGTTATACACGTATATCAGTAGCCAAAATTTTCACTGAATGAAGACTACCTTATAAAATGACCCATGTTTGATTTATTTATATAGAAAACTTTACTAGATTTGCGAAAGATCCCACTGTACCATTTCAAGGTTAATATTATAGTGTTTGACAACCCTATTAACATACTCTCAGTAGAGTAAATATTAATGTAAAAATCTTTCTTTTAGGAAATAGAAATATATCACACATGTATTCCAAAAGTGACAATTTAAAAAGTAAGTTCTTTAGGAAAGACAAGAAACTATTTTTGAATGTAGAAAAGAATTATAAATATACGCAATTAATAAAATTCAGAAGAACAATAGAATTGTTTAACAGAAATACAATGTATTGTGTCATAATTATAGTCATAATTTGTTTGAAGAATTATTGATTACTCACCATATTATTTGAAATAATTATAAGTAGTTACTTATTTCACGAATTATTTGATTAGACTCTCAGAGTTCAAAGTTCGATAAAAAATATTTGTCTTTTGGTGAAAATTTTGTTTCTTTGGTAAATGGAGGAGTATTTATTATTTGAACTCCTTTACGATCGTAACACAGAATCGCGTTTTTTGAGTTGTGAAATATATGTGCAAAGCTGTGTATGTGCAACATTTTGCATATTAAACTTCAATATTCATATACTTACAATAAAATGAGACCACTGAACACTATAGGTAAAGTACTTACACATTTTAAGAAAGGGGCCAAGGATATAGCTTGATTATATTTCTAAATATTATGTAATGATAATCGAGTAAGTGAGATAGTAGTGTATGCTTTCACAGTAAAGAGAACTTCGCAATCATACTGTTATTGAACACCCATTCAGTTTTTAAACATGACAGCTTTTAAGATAGATCAATAACAGTTCTTCATTTAACGCGCCCTAAAATTAAAATTTGTTTCTGTTTTTTCAGGGTGAACTGGTGTGGTTCGACCCTGGGGTCGGTTATGTGCTGCCAGGTGAAGTTCTGGAATACCACAGAGCCGCCAACGTTCTTTCAGTTCAAGCAGTGATCGCTGGCAAGGTATGAGTTTAATTCAACATTGCATCAATGCTCGCCGAGCCTAACGACAGGTAGAAAGAGGACAACTTGTAACATACATTATTCGCGATTGAAACTATTGGTTGGTTAAGTTATGATGCAAGATGCATAGGTCTCGCTATGATGCACCAAGTATAAGTGTACTTTCATCATAGACGTTCAGCGACGAGCTCGTCTCGCTGAATAGGAACCAAATGTTTACCGTTCTCCGCATACACAATGACACTACACTATACGCTATTATCTCGAAGGGATAAAGAAACAGGATAAAAGTGTGTTAGGCTACATGCTAGTCAACAATACGAGTCCACTTCGAGGCCAAGGAGCAACCGGTTATTCTGCATTTCCTTAAGACGACGCCCGCTTCGGGGGCTTGCTCGACGTTTTTGCTCTGTTCCATTGACTCTCAGTTGAAAACAATTTAGCCGAAATCGGAAATTATTTATTGGGATAATTTGGGTAATATTGATGTCTAAAGTGTTATGTAACAATTAGTTTATTCCATTTTGATATACCCACTATTGAATTTATTGTAAATTAAATTTCATGGCAATTTTGTATAGTTTCTTCACCTGCGATGTTAATTCTCATCGGTAACTTGTTTTAGAGTATGCATACCGGATAATTCTTAAATGTACGTATATCCATACATCAAGGGGTCAGTCTACACACTAAACTAAGTAAAAAACGTGATATGAACATATATTTTATATTCCTTACTTTTCGAATTATGAAAAATTAAAGAAGATGTTCACATTCCGCCTCAGGCCTCAACACATGCTACTACACACCTTAGTATGTACATCTTATACTATTTTCTGGGGGAGGGGAGGATATTGTAACCGATCAGAACTAGGTAACTAGAACTAGGTAATACAGTCCTGGACAAAAAGATAGCACATGTGTGCTATCTTTAATTACTCAGGAACTACATAGAATTTCTCAAATGTAAAAGTTAGTACGTAAAGGTCACGATACAAAAGTAAGAAACATGTTAGAAAACAAGGACGCTCTCGCTGATGTTTATAGTTCGCAGAAAAAACATGTAAATACTAAGGGCGAAGTGTGCATAGCACACTTGAGTTTTCTGTTGACATTTTTCAATAGTTTCTGATCTGTTGAACAGTTATTAACAAGTTTTGTGTATTACATCATTAGGTCTCGATATGGGTCGCGAAAATAAATTAAGTGAGAGTGAGATTACAGAGATCATTCAGATAAAAAGTCGTAACTTGAATGTTTCTCAAATTTAAAAAATTGTTTAAAGAAGTCGAAAAGTTATATATAATTTGTTAAAATATCCGGCAAATTATAGCAAAAAAAGTTCTGGGAGGCCATCGTCTTTATCGGAACGAGATAAACAGGTTATTATACGAATTGCATCAAACTCAGCATTAACATCTCGTGAAATTGCTTACCAATCAGGTGTTACAACGAACATTCGCAGCGTACGCCGTATTCTTCAGAGGTATAAATTTATTCAGCGACTGAAGATTAACACAACACAAGAAGGAACGAGTATCATTTACGAAGGATCGAATTTACAGAAAGCGAAAATGGAGAAGAATTTTATTTACGGACGAAAAGAAATTTAATCTAGACGGGCCTAATGGCTTTGTATATTACTACCATGACACACGAAAAGAAGAAATTGTAAGACAACGACGACAAATGTGATGGTGGAATAATAATTTGGGCCGGATTTGGTTACAGAGGCAAAACTGATATAAAGTTTATTAATGGGAAAATGTATACAGCTTTAATATCTGAACAAATACATAAACATGCAGATAAGATTACAAAAGGAAATTTCATCCTTTAGCATGACAATGCTACCGTACATCGAGCCAACATTGTAATAGCATATTTCACAAACCAAAAAATTGCAGTTTTGTCATAACCAGCCCGCTCCCCGGATTTGAATATAATAGAAAATTATTGGAATGAATTAGCACGTGCCGTATATAAAAATGGAAGGCAACATGAAAGTATTCATGAATTAAAGGAATCCATCGTAAAAGAATAGAACAAATTACCCCAAGAAACGATAAAAAAAGCTTTATAAATCATTAACGAATCGAATGATTGAAGTCATTGAGAATAAAGGCAGTTATACTCATTATTAATTTTGATGTAAATCGTATTTCTAGAATATATTTATCTGTGGATTTTGTAAATGTGCTATCATTTCGCTCTCGATATTTACGTATTTTTTTGTGAACTGCGAATATGAGTAAAAGGGATCTTATTTTCTAACTTGTTCCTTCCTCTTGCGTCATGACCTTTATGTACTATTTATTATATTTGAGAAATTCTACGTAGTTTCCGAGCAAGTAAAGATAACACACATGTGCTATCTTTTTGTTCAAGACTGTAAATAAAATTTTGAATTGAAGATGCTTTTCGACGTCTGAAGTCTACGCTAAATATTCCCGAAAACATTTACAGAAATTCAGAACGGAAATTAAGGATCTGTTTACAGAACAATGGCGACCACACATCGAAGCTGGTGATCAAGCTTGATTACTTAGAAGCATAAATCTCGATGATTCTATATTGTGGCAAAGAAGAAAGCACCTAAGATGCAGAAAAGAATACTGAAAGTTTAATATCGTTTTATAAGAAAACGTTTGAGTTGCAACTCATGGTTCCTTTGATAAGTTTGGTCTCTCGTAGTGACTAGAATACAATGCAAATATAACAAAAGGTGAATTTGTCGATGTGTGACGCCCTCACTGATTTTGATGACTTTCAAATATGTAATAAAAGACAACATTCTGAACAACTTTTTCCTATACATATGTATACTAGGCCGTCGGATTTAGTTTCCAAGATATTCGTAAAAAACCGCCGCTACTACTCACTGAATTTCGTCTTCGCGTATACGTGTGAGACCACCTATGCGTAGCGCAGCTCGAACGCTTGGCTATTCTTTCCGAAAACACAGCGCGGTGTGACGCACTACAGCAGCCGATAAAGTTAAATATAAGTTGTGTATTCGCCAAAAACGTACCTTAGAAAGACAATTACATATTACAGTGATTAAAGAGCTAGATCTGAATTAGGTCTGGGTTAGTGATAAATGTGCAGATTAGGGTATGCTACGAATGAATTTCTACCTGAGGTAGTTTAAATATATTGAAAGTTATACCTCGTCACTCGTTTCTTCGTCGTGCGCTTCGCGCACTAAAATACATAACATGCCCCTTTCCCATGGCAGACCACCGAGCGTAGACAGTATTTTCCAAGTTGAACCCCCACAACCTTCGATTGTGGTCGCTTCACGAATTTCTTTCACGAATATCTCAGAAATTAAAGCCGATTGTCTAGTACATCTAGTATACGAAAAAGTTGTTCAGAATGTTGTCCTTTATAACGTATTTCAAGTTCATCGAAATCGGTGAGGGCGTCACATATCGATAGGTTGACTAAAATTTGGCCTTGAATTTCAGGATGAAAATCAGTTTTACGACAACTTTATTTTAGAGACTTCTATGAGTCCAAAGGTATAGAATCACCTTGAGAAGCTGTGACACAAAATTTTATTACACCGTGTACTTATCTATTCACTAATAGGATTTGTCAATAATCGAAACTCGCAATCAATACCTCAATCTCACAAATTTAGTAGGGCTCCAGAAGTAACAAAATAATCATGTGCACTTCTGTTAAAATGACCAATATGCACTTCACGTATGGCGTAGCCAACGAAAGTGAACATGAAGTAAGTCGGTTACATGTAGAACACTTTTTACAATTCGAGGAATGCCTGACATTTTTGAACGAGTGCGGAACTCAAGGTTAAGGCATGTAGTAGCGTGTGTTGAAACATGAGGCGAAATTCAACCATTGTTGAAAATAGTCTTCATTAAGTCAATTTTTTATGTGACGTGCAAGTTGTACTGGCCATCCATCGAATTGCACTAGATTATCGTGTTGTTTACGTTTCATATGTTTACCTGTAGCACAAACTATTGAATTTTGTTTGAAAAAGAGTGAAACATCCTATAGAACTATATAATTTAGAGATTAACTGCTTTCATAAAAAGTGATTTTTCCATGGGATTGACTATACATGCTGTTTCGTTGAATGTGATAGATAATAATAAGATAGCTTAAAACAGAATGGAAAAAGAAGGAAGAAACAGATGTTCTTTTAACGTTTTCAAACGTTCAAATTAAATTTACCATTTATTTACACTAAACAGATGCGATTTTTTTCGAAAGCTTTCTTGTTCAAAGGAAAATATTTATTAAGGATAATATACTTCAGTACATCTAGACGTCATTTACCTATTTATATTTTCCTAAAGATGAAGTTTTCTCCTCTAGTAATTGAGTTCCTTATTTCCTCGGAGAGAAATCCATCAGTAAAATTTTAGAAACGCCTAAACTCTCTCCCCTATTCAGCGACAAGTATCCCCTACGGGTTACAGGAGAAGATTGCTAAATTTGAAAGATCAGTTCATTGAATCATTTTGCACCGTTGTTTATAATATACACTAATATTCAGACCGTTGTTTATAATATACACGACCATTCGAGTAATAATTAGCAATTAAAGGTTCGCACATTAAAATTGAACTAATCTTCGAACGAGTTCTCGCATTCGAGTTGAACTATTGGTCATTCATAAAGTTGCTACGAGTCCAGGCGAGTTACGTAAAGTAACTATGAAAGGGCTCGATTCAAAGCTCCTTCCGTTGACCTTTGACTTTGCCTGGAAGTCACCATGTAAGGGCCGATAGGCCTTTCTGTTGCACCCAATTAATAGATTTTCTTCGAAATTAATATCTTTCAATTTTTTCGGAAACTCTGCGATGCAACCGAGTCCCCACCATTTTTCCCATGGATTTTTGACTATAAAAAGGCTAAGAAACTCGGTCTAGCGGGCTCACTCGTAATCCAGTTTTGAAGTTAGTACGTGGCTTAGACTGGAAAGCAAGATCGAGCATTAGTTCTCCTTCAAGCAAAAATCTTTGAGTACAGTACGTAAAACCTCACTGTAACGTAGTCTTAACGACGCGTCCCCCGCATACCTCTGTGCGTAATCGAGAGAGAGAGGACTTAGTTCCGCGACACGTAAAATCATAAACACTTGTATTCCTTTGAGTCAACTCAAACGTGTAATTATATACAGTTTTATAAGGTTTGTTAAATTGGATTTAGTTCAATCAAAACCTTTCCTAAATCCAATAAGAAGCGAACGCGTAAACGATCCCACAAATAATATATCTTTACCGCTCGAGATATATATTGTAAATTTAAAAGTTACGAGGCTATATTAACATCTTTGCAATCCTTGCGAAGGTCCTTTTCCTAACCTACAAGTGGCTCCCGGTGTTGGCCATTGCGCATTGGTTTGTCCACGTCCCGTGGCTCCTGGCGAGTGCAAAGTTAGTCGCTAGTTCGTCCACAGTCTTTATTCCATCCTAGCGGCTCCCGATACTCGCCAAGTTGAGTGTCGGTTCGTCCACGAAAATCTACCTAAAACTTAAGGTGGCTACCGATGTTGGCCTTTGTGCACTGGTTCGTCCACATCCGTGAGGTGGCTCCCAACGAGTGCAAAGTTACCCGTTGGTTCGTCCACGAAAAAATAACAATATTCCAAAAACCCTGACCCTCGGTCAGACCATCTAGCCCTCGGCTCGTAACAAAGTTTACACATTCGAGTCGAACTGAAAGAACGTTAAAGCGAAGACGTTGCTTTTTTAATCGATTCATTTATACATTATTGTCTATATTGTTGCGTTTTTAGCCTGGAATTATCTTGTAGACCGAGTTTGCATTCGTTTGCCATAATTTATATTTCTTTGCACGAGTCAGTTAGAGAATCATTAGCTCTCAATTGAATTAGTCGTTCTAAAATTAATTTGGCAGGTGACTGTCGAGTATTATATTTGGTTGAAGTATATGATCCCAGACAACATGTAGATATCTTATGTCCGTTTAGAGAATGTTCAAGATAGATATTTGCACATTCAATGGACATTCCGAAAAGGTTCAGAGGTCCTCTATGCGTTCTCATTAGGTTCTCTAAATGTCGTAGAAACGTTCAATTTACATTCTCGAGATATTTTTCGAATGTTCGAAAGGAACATTCTCTGTACTTTTTACGAACGTCCACATAGCACCGACTTTTTCTTTTAATAAAATTAAAAGTAATTCAATTAACTCCATGAATATCACATAACTGTTTTATTGTGGATACATTGCTTATAAATTAGAATTTTTAATAAAAATAAATTTATGAAATAAACTTTTTATTAAAAAAAGATGTAAATATTATAATGGATAATATCTTTATTCAAAATTCATTATAATATAACATTCACACAGAAAAAACACACTGCGCACGTAATCTACTTTAAACTCAATCCTGGAATAATGATGCAGTTATATTTTACTTTATGCAATTTTTTATGATAATAAACACCACCATACTATGGATAATATAATTAATCTTATACGTATTTAATTACTCATAATAGTGTTATCTTTCGCTATATCAAAAATTTATATTCCGTATCTTTCATTCTTCTGGAACCTTCTTACACGTTTTACAGTAACCTGCATTATCTTTCTTATTGAAATTACAGGATTTTAAACCAGCATTAAAGGAAAGACTTAAATTTTTAATCATAAAAAGTACAGTAATAAAACGTAGTCCATTCACTGAAGATTTTATTCTATAAATTTATTTAATGAATGTAACTGGTTAAGACTGCAGTTTTGAAGTGCAACCTATAAAAAAAGTTATCCGGTACAAGAGTTTAACTCTTAATATATACATATATTGAAAATTAACTTAAACGGAAGATAATACAATAATAAAGAATTTATAAAAATTTATAATTTCATTTAATTTTTTATTTTAAACGGATGAATCTATGTGCATCTTATTCATTTTCATTTTCTCGTTTTTTTCACACGCTGTCCTTTTTTTCGACCGCGGTTCGTTCTCTTTTCACTCACTTTCGTTGTTTCTCAGCTTGGCGCTGTGCTGCGCTGTCGAGAAAAAGATAGGGTGATCAATGGATCGATTCTTTAGGATTTGTCCCTATTTTGGGTTCGACATCCCAGTGTTCCAAAGATGCATTTTCGGGACTATTGTGTACCCGAATTTCAAATATTTATAAGTTTATAAGTATAACTGACTTTGTTCGTTAATAAATAATTAGTGATAATTAGATTAAAGAACAGAATCATCTAAATTTCAAAACTAGGTATGCAATAATTCTGTATAATTTTAGTATGACTGTAATGTGAAAAATAAAAAGTTATTGCAAACGGTAAACAGTATATAGTCAGAAATATAAGTGTAATAAAAACTAAATCATTATTGTAATTATTTCTCAATAAGAACTTGATTTTCTATTTGCAATTACGAAATCATAAAGCATGTAACGTAACATCATAACTTGAAATTTTTATTTAAAAAATCCTTTTAATTGATGTTTATTTAAAAAATATGATTTTTTATTTGCATTTTTATTTGCATATTGTACAGAAAAATTTATGCTTGTATATCACAAATATTAAGTACGCGTACTTTTGAAAAGAAAGATTTACTTCTTTTATAGTCGTCATGTACTGTATCCTGATTTCCAGTTCCATCGGTCAGGTCACTCTAGATAAAAATGCAGCTACCCAAAAGTTGGACGTGATCGCTTAGTACTGTGCGATATCAGTGTGTTTTTACAATACTTATACATTTGATCAGAGTTACTAAACAATTAAGTAATTATGTCTACTACTAATGATTATATGTAATCATCATAATTATTCTTAATATTCAATCGCAAAAGTAATTGCAGAACAATCAGTTACTGCCCAACTGTACTCTAGTTTGATTTTCGAAAGAAGAGTCAGTATATCTCGGTAAATAATAACTATAAAAAGTTATTGGTCTACATCGACTTTGCACATTAATGCAAGTAAAAAGTACATAGATATCTAATAAAATGGAGTAAAACAGTTAAATAGAAATAGGAGAATACTTCAGTTAATGTCATATTTTAGTTATTGCAGATACAAAGATCTTATTCTCTAAACTTGTCACTTTATCATAGGAGTTCCCTTACTTTTCCTCTTCAATTAAAAATCATTTGAATTAACTTTTTTTAGTTTTCTAATTAAAAATCGTTGCATGAAAATTGGACCATCTTGTTTATTCACTTTGTAGATGAAAAAGCTTTGAAGATTTTAAAATTAACCTGATGTATCTATTAGGTGGAATATTATAATACGTAGAACTGATATACAGGTATCACTTACAAGAAAAGGTTTATTGATGTCCGCCTCCGATTGTTTTGGTTTTCAGGTATGTTATAAAGGACCAAAAAATAAGAGATACCTAATTTTATTATACTGGTTCGTTGTTATATTTATAAGGTAAAACTACCACTTGAAGTTGATAAGATGAAATACGAAAAATAGCTTAAGTTAGTTAACAAATTATTATCAGACTTGATATAAATTTAATTTGTCGCATGAGCATCGAACTATAGGTGTATTATCACATAGTGCACACTTCATTTGTGTATGCTGTTCGAAAGCAAAATCTACAGGATTCTCAAGATCTCCTAATTTATTTTCTATGTATCCACTTTCATACCAAGCGTACTGAAGTATATTTTTATATCTCGGTGAAAACAATTGATTGTGAAAACATTTTATATCTCGGTGAAAACAACTAACATAATTTTTTCACACCCTAAATCCGTCAACATCTAAAGGCTGGATTCGTCCAGTGGTGCCCTTTGGAATTATCTTAATTGTAATTTCTTTGTCGACTGGTTTTGCATCATGTACATTTTGTTCACAGTGTCCACTCCAAGAGTCTAGTAACAACACATTTGTGATTCCAGTTTTAGGAAAAAATGCCTCTTCTCACTTCCAACATTAATTATGTATATATTAATTATCAATAAAAGATACCTTAATTAAGATAATTTCAAAATACTTCATTACCTAAAGTAGGTTTCCCAGATTTTGATATAGTCATGTACACGTTCATCGGCTTAAATAATGTTTTCTGAACTGTTGGTTCAAATTGCCCGCTTACTTCCTGTAAGACCATAAAGAGGGGCGACAACAATCTTACATCAGCAGTTACCGTTTGGTTGTATTGTATAACTATGTGACGTTGGAGATACAGATTGCACGACACATTCTACTTTGTTCATGCCTTCCATTTCTAAGATTTGTCCAGAATCATTTTTTAAAAACAATATTATTTTTATTAACATAATGTTTGCGGGACATTTCGCGCACGGTCTTGAGCTTGGCGCGGGCGATATTTTAGCCGCCGCGTAAGAAATTAAACGTTTTTAGAAATCGTTATAACAATAACAAAAGTAGTATGTCAATATAACAAGTATGTGTGTTTTGGAACTGTCACAAAGACGATGGTAACATAATCCGTCGTTGAAAAACCTGTATAAATACGGGACCCGACTTCCACCAGCAGATAATGAAAAACCGATTTTTACGTGTTCCGCAAGCCACCACCAGTCTAAAATAACGGATTTATTCTCGCCTCGAAAACAATGTGTTAATGAAGTACTTATGTGAAATTCAATTTTCAAGAAAAAATTTTTACTTGAATTTGATCGGCTCTTAACAAGATAAATGTAGTTCACCAATCAGGGGTGGTGTACCCCTCAATAAGGGTCGGAGGTAATAGAACCAGTAATTTGTTATCATGCAATAATTTATTAGTATAAAATCCAAGGCTTCTTAAAGATTTTAAGAATCTTCTTGCAGGTTTCAAGTCTTAAATGTGCATTTAAACAATTAGGGGTAGTTTACGCCATGATAAGGGTTACTGATAATAAGGACATTATTCACCCACCCAGATATGCTTCAAATTATAGGCTGCTCTATTTGAAAGTTTTTATAGCTTTATTATTATTTTCATAACTGTTTTTGTAAATAATGCTGGCCTTTACACAAAGTCATAGTAATAAAAGTATTATTGGCCCCCTTCCAAGACAAATAATACAGCAGTAGTAATATTAACACCTGGTCATAATAACACGATTCACCCGGTTCGCTTACCTGGATGGAAATACCCCGCTATCTTTAACAATTTATTATTATACCAATTTTAGCAGTATTACTCTAAAAAAAACTAATTTTCGTTTAAAAACAATAAAAAATCTAGGAGCCGCTTCTTTTCAATATAAAAAGGAAATAATTTCGAGTTATTGATACATATGATGCGAAGTATGTAAAGAAATCTATTTTATCGGGACAGTAAGAGAGAGATACACTTGTCCTCAAAGATAGAGTGAGATATCAGGTCCACTATACAACGTGACAACGTCGCACGGCCTACACAGGCTGTGTTGGGTGCCCACCAAACTAATGAATCGACTGACCGCCACGTCTGAAGTCTCTTCTTTCGAAAATCAATGACTTTCTTGTGAGTTATGAATTAACGAAGGTATGATTGACACCCGACAGTATCTCTAACTGACAGTATTATGAATAAAAACAAGTTTTAACGTCTTTTAAAAGACAATTTGATACAAAATGGGCATTCATAACAATTTAAAATCTTTTCAAAGTAACGAGCCGAAGCATGGAGCACGAATCGTTCAATAATTCTTACTGTCTCCGAGTTGTAATCCAATAGAAAATTTGTGGAATGAATTGACGCGAAAATAAGGATTATACTTATTACCGATAAAGAACTTAAAACACACTAAAGAAGGAAGGAGAACGTAACATCTTTAATTAATAAAAAAGGAGTACTCAACATACCAAAGATTTAAGACATGTCGTAACAGAGAATGGTCATGTTACATAATAATACATTTATTTATACTTATTAGTTATTTATAGCGTTTAAATCGTTTTTCGCAATGGATCTGGATATTTTTTTCTAACCCAATAATGACATATTTTTTCAGTTAACATTACCACAATGTAATGTTTATAAATTAGCTAAGGGATATATACCCATACATTTTATATGGGTATAATTAATACATTTTCATAAAGAATAAGTATCCTCATAAATCCCAATTAGGACGAGTAATTCCGTAGGGTGTCACAGAGATTAATTACAACCGAGGGCTCTAACATTCATACGTCAACGCGTCGGAAGTTGTAAAAACAAAAGGTATACAAGGATAAGATTTCCAACGTGGCCGCGTAATGAGGAACAGCCAAATGCGTTAGGCGCCGCGCCGGATAGAAAGTTGAATCAAACACCGAATGCCGCACGTTCTTGGCAAAATATTTCCGCCAAGGTGGTCTGAGGCACTTCGGAAAATTATTCTGCCGGCCACAGAACGATGTATCAATCCTGGCGTGAAAGTGCATATCGAAAAGGAACAACATGCCGGCTGCTTGCAATACCTCGCTGCACTTTCAAGCACCAAGGACACGAAAGACTGTATTGCGAACATGTCCCTCGTGTTTCTTGTACTCGCCTCGTTTAAGAAAAGAGGTCGAAATATGAACTACTTTTTGCTTGAATGAAAATAATAAATACTAAACATGCACTACTATCAATGTGTTTATTTGAAAAAGAATTTAGGTGACACTATTATTATCTATAAATTCATTAATTTAACGGAAATATTTTGGTATTTTTTTGTAACCCTGAAAACGTGGTTAACTAAATTACCGAGATCACGATTACTAGCACCTGATCAGATACTTCCATCCTGTTTGCTACCATTTTTTTCGCAAATCACTGCGTGACTTATCATTATCATCCAAATGTTAAATAAGAAGCTGAATCAATCATTAAATCACGATCGTTAACATCTTAACATTATATATGATGCTCGTATGAGCTAAAAAATAATATTTTAATACGTTATTGACCGGAGACGTATTGACACGCGTTTTGTTATTTAAAAGTTATTGGTCGGCGACGACGTATTCAAATGGTTCATGTAAAGAGCTGTCTAAAATAGAATTGATCACAGGTTAGTTTCTGTAAAAATCGCAATAACTTAACCCTATAATGACACATTGTTTTTCAGATTGCTACACGGCAGACTGGGTCTTTCAAGTTTAACGTGATTTTTACACATTTTGAAAACGTAAAAAAGTATGTGAAAATTCTCTGAAAGATTTTCAAGTTTATAGTTTAAGGTTATCAAATTCAAATGTTATAAAAAGTACATTTTTATTTGCAAATATGCTGCAGTACACTAACAGAAATCAGTATTTTGCTAGGAACATGAAAAACTCCAATGAGCCATTCCAGGGTTAAAGATTACGATTATCATTTTTTCTCTAATTTCTTACATTATTTTGCTAGCACAGAAGTTATAGTTTTCATTCTTAAAATTAACTTAAAATTTTGGATAGTTCTATAGAAATTAATGAAACGAGAAAATTAAGTACTACTTTCTGTGTCACATAAATTGCAATTGTAATCGCATGCTAAATTTTTTGTATTTGAATGTGCAAAATTTATTGCTTATTTTAAATAAAAAGATTTAGAGTGACAGTATATAATTCGACAGATGTCAGTAATTAGGTCTTGTATTCTATTACGTATCTGAAGATGGAACTTGCTATATGAGATCATTATTCGAGGGTCTTCAATACGCGATCATTACATTTGGAATTAACACACACTTTTACTTTTAATGCGCGATATTTTCCATTGATATAGCATCTTCTTCCACCAAAAAGTGAATTGTTAAAACCATTTTGTATTTATTGCATGCGTTTGCGGTGAGATTGCTGCCATTTGCAGCGTTCTACAAACGCAAAATGCTTATTGAAGAACCAATGAATGTGTTTCTATGCATAACAGTGTAAATATGGCAGCCGTGTGCAATGATCGCGTGTGACGAATACGATTCGTTGTCGAAGAGTTCAGGTTGACATTGATTATTTTTTTGGATGTGTTAGTGGCTTCTGTTTGATTTACTGTTTGTGACGAATATGAGTCGTTGTCAAAGAGCTCAGGTTGAAATTGATTATTTTTCTGGATGTGTTAGTGGCTTCTGTTTGATTTCTCGAGGTATTGTCGTACATTGGCAGTGGAGTCTAGTTCAACGACGTTTCTTTATAGATAACGATACACATGAACGTAAATATAGTATGTTTTTCACGTAATTGTATTAAGTTACATATTCTCTGCTGTAAGATGTTTACTCAACAAGTATTGTCGTATTCACATTTTGGTGTTTACTTATGCATATGTAGTACCAATTATTCCAATGCCTACTGTCTACAACGGAATGTTATGTTTATGACTTTAAATGAAAAAATTTAACACAGTTTTGTCCTTATATGTTCAATTAGCTATTCGATCTTTTTAAACTATATTATTTTAAGTTTCGTTCACATAAATTTACAATTATAGTTACATTTATGTTGCAGTTAATATTCTTTTAAATACTAAGTCAAGTTGCAACAGTCTGTATAGTAATGAAATTATTAACGAAAATTATAGGTTGTAACCTTGTTTGAAAATTGTTTACAAATTGAAAATTTCATACGACAAATAATAAATAAAATTAAAAAACATCAGTTCCGTAACACATCAAAATCTTCTCGATACAAGCTCGCTGGGGCACACATACGTTTAGTTGGAACTACAATCATAAAAAATTAGTGTCTCGGTAAGTTCATATTAGACCAAGAGTGTACTGGCAACTAAACTTAGAAAATGCGATTGCAGAGAAAAGAAGAAGAACTAATAATTAGAAAAAAGGTTCTGAAACCAATACTTCTCCTATTTTACTAAAACATAATCGGAACTATTGCTTTTAGCTTATTTTCAATAAATATTGCTTTCAAATCGGCATTACTCGTAGTAAAGGAGAAAGAACTCAAAGCCTTTTAAGGGCAAATATTGATCAATTTTCTTCATTTTATCGAATTTAATGACCTACTCAGAAGGATAGTATTGTCTTAATACATAATTCGTGGAAGTTCAAAGATCTTGCTCAGAGACAATCTTTACCAACTAGATTTGAAAACGAGAATCACTGCCGAAATAATGAATTATGCACGTTGAATTACATAAAATTGTTTCAAAAAGAAGGGCGACTTGTTTTAAGTGTGCTAAATTACCTTGATCAACCAGCTTAGAGACAAATTTAAAACTAAAGCATCCTTTTGATCTTTACTACCCCAAACTTAATGAGACTGTCATTAAATCATATACATAATACGTATGTAGTTCCTGTTTTAATCATACAACATTACTCATACATACAAGCCTACTGTATACTAATCGTTACGATATGGAATTACTAACAATTTGAGTAACAGAGAATATAAAACATATACATATGGATAAAATTAGGTTAACCGAGCTTGTATTGTTCTAATTAGTTCCAAGTCATAAATTTGTATTAAGGTAAAACTGTACAAATAATAGAAATTTCTACAAGGTTGAATTTTCTAACCAGTAATCTAATCATCAATTAGTAATCACTAATTCATCTAGGATCATAATCATTACGCATCACAGCATCTCTACATTACTTAGACAATCCTTAGACATCCTAGTGACATCGATAAATGTTTTGGAATGTAGCAAAATATCGAAAATCCCCATCATATACGAGCTACGATGATTATGTTCAAAAGTCAAGATCACGTTCAGAGAAAAATGTCATCAACTGCAAAGATGAGATGACGTGCTTGTACGCGCCGGGAAGACGTCTAGTGGTGTTGCAAAACAACGAAGTCAGTGTTGAAGAATTTAAAGATAGCCTTCACTAGTCTAAGCTTCACTGACTTTCTCAGTAAATTCCACTTACGAGGACTCTCTTATAATGAGGGACTAATAAGGTTTATGATGCGGACATGACTTTTTTGCTATTTTTGAGTTTAAGAATTTCGGGACAATTTGGAGCAGGACACGGAACCCTTTTTACCTAGCACTCAATAGCAATTGGCGTGTCGTAAACACCCTGAGTAGGCGAACGTGAAGACCCTGATGACTCTTAGAGTCCCAGAGTAAGGCCTAGATCATGTACACGTTAATTTGCGTTCTCCTACTGCTCTACGTACTGAAGGATTAGCGGAATATAAACTATTTCGACATTGGTCCTCTACTCTCCCTTTTACTAAAATTCACAAAAAAAGGCACAAGCGAAAAGAAAAGAACTTTCTCTTACTGTTTTTGTTTTTCTCTTGCAGTAATTTCTTAAGTGCTTGTTATTATAGATGTTTAAATGTTTTTCACAATAAACTTATGTTTAAAATCGAGTGTCTTAATTGAACCAGCATACCTCTTAACAATACATTCAAAACAGTTAGTATGTAGTTGAGCATGGATAAAAAAAATTAATGATATGAATATACATATATATTCAGCAAATAGAACAAGATAAAAAGAACAATGTCCATTCGCATAATGGCAAAACTAAACTATTTTAGTAGTTTAATTAATTTTCATAAATATCTGCAGTTCCGTGAGTAGGTGAGTAGGTGTGAGTAGGTCATATTTCATAACATATCATATCATAAACTTTGATTTCGAAGAATATAAAAGAATCTTCTTGAATATGTCTGTTTAAATGCACAACACCTATTAACTGTTGTACCTTACTATTTGTACCACTCTGTTACAATTTAGAAGTTATAGGTAATACTATTCGAAACCTGAGTGAGAAATATTGTAGATCAATTATACTTTAATAATATAATATACTCGAATAACGTTTTTGTAAACAATATTAAGATAAGCGATCTGTCAATTATCTATTGGAGTACAGAACTAAATACCCTACAAGAATGAAATCGAAATATAGAACATACTAAATCGGAAATGTGCCTTGAAAAATAAGCTATTTAGCTCTTTGATGAGGTGAGGGTATTAACACAATTTAAAAGTTACTTACCAGACAGTCAACAAATAATATGAATTCGTAACACCCGATCATCACTGATTATTATAGTATCTTTCGAAATTTCTCAAGGTCCTTTCTTTGAACTATTGGTTTACAATATCTTTATAAATGATCTTTTGTAATTTTCAAGCGTATCAATTTTTTTTGTATACAGATGAGTTCACAAGTTACCATAAAATTTTGACTATCTTAATTCAGATCGATCTTGATACGTTCAATTATTAGTGTTTGTGTCGCTGATTAATGATTAAAAATTAAATATCTTATAATGTTACATTAAGAAATCTTAGCTGAATCGCCCTTTTTTTGAAAACTTGTTATGTATTGTTATACCAGAAGTTAGTATTGGTAATAAGTCTTCATTTATTTCCACATTAAATTTCTACTTTCATTGAAGAATGTACGCGTAATACTCGTTATCAGTGAACATTGTGTCCTTTTGCACCAATTACAATCACATTCACTCTACAATATACATCAACTATTTTATCTCCAACATATGCAAAATATGAATCAAGAATACAGAATAGATAAAACAAGTTTCTGAAGTTCACTGCATACAAATTGAAACGTCCAACGTTTGACAGTGACCTCAAATACATACCTATTTCTCACAATGAGTGCACTTAACACGACTTCTCTATGTCAATGTAGAAAAGAAACAGACCTTTGTCTTTTATTCAGATTGATTAATGAGTATATTAATTGTCCACTTCCTTTGAGTAGTATTTCTTTATATGCTCCATCCAAAAAGCAAAGAAAAGAGTATGTTTTACAAAGCAAAGCCAGATATGTTTTTCTCACTTTTCATCAATATTTCGAAAATATTGATTTCGATAACGTAACAATGTCACGAAAATGTACTTATAAATAATTCTAATATAAATCTGTATCTCGTCAACACTAATACATTAGGTAATTTTGATTCTATATGAATTGGTGCTCTGGACCACTCCGGTGAATTCTTTTACAAAGAAGATCTAATCAAGCGACACGGTAATGCCGCGACGCCAAGTATACATATGCGGAGCGTAGCCAGCATTACCGTGTACATCGTTTGAAATTTAATCGTGTATGTCATTGGCTTCGTAGCTCAGATCTAAAATTCAATTATTGTTACGTAATGTAGGTACTAGTTTCATTAAAATTGGTGTATCTGTTGCTGAGGTCTCATGATGCAATTCTGAAAAGTGTACCTTTTATCATCACTTTTCAAGATTTTCTTGTCTATAGTACATACGGATGTCCAAATGTCCGTCCTCTAAGGCGTATGCGTAACCATACATTGTACGAGGGGTACCTGGTGCGTCAGATTACCAGTTCTCGATGCTTGAATCTTAAAAATTAAAATTTCATCAATATTTAATCTACATTTCTTTAACATCGATTGTAAACGATCAGTAATATCGTCAATAATTTTCGATACTGATAATATTAATTATTCTGTGCGGGTCCCACTGAAAGAATACGAGTCGTTCCCTTCCTACTTGTATGTAAGCTTAAGGAGAATAATATTAAACACATTATGTATTACTTTCATAGCAATGATTATTATCACTTTTCCATTGTAAACTAGTTGTATACTTTCAGTGTTTTAGCATATATATTACTTTAACACAAACCAATGCTTATTGACAACTGCGTACTTTGCAACACTTCAATTCCTGTTCTGTTACTGACTATCAACATTATAACCTTTTCTCGTTTAAGAATATATTACAGAACTCCGTGAATTAAATTAAACAATTTTTTATGTTATTAAATAAGTTGCTTTCTCCTTTAGACCAAAATCAGCTTGATTAACAATAATCAACCCTTGATTAACAATAATCAATCCAATATCACAGAAAGGCGCGAAATTCTCTCATAATATCTTAAAGAGGTAAACAAAAGGATGCTAAGAAATTAACTTAGAAAAATCATTACTTATGCTACAGTTGGTAGCTTTCTTGACTAAAAAATATTTGGTAGTTCTACTTCTTCACTTCATTCAGCATTACTTTGTCCAGCAGTAGTAACCTTAACCAGCAGATGTTTGGGAAAGTAGTAGGGTTTTAAATCTCCTTGCAATACTTATTGTACTTACTTCTGAATGTACATATATATATATATATAGGTACATATGTTGGAAGAAAATGTAATGCTGTGAGATACATATTTAGGTCTATATTAGATACTAGTAGAGTACGATAACAATGAGCTTCATAGAAAGTTTTTGAAATGAAAACGTATTATCCTATGTCAACCCCTTTTTGTTAACTAGGGTTCCAATGTAATTCTAGGTGCTATAACAGGAAAAAAATTAATGAGGCATGTATATATGTATCCATATACATTATCGCATCTATTTCAATATTCTGTATAAAAAGAGCAGAGCCATACCTTAACCGCTTAAAATTTTTTTGCTATACCTTGAACTAGAATTAGTAGAATTTAATTTTTGAAAAAGTATCCTATATTATTAATATTCTATAAATAGAACTTAATGAGTGGAGAGAAAAGACTTTTGCGAAATTTTTTAATAAGAAGTGATAATTCGCTGAAGTAAAACATTCGCTGTGATTTGTAGGAAACAAAAAATTGTCGTCGAGTACCGACTAGCTATTTAATTAATAGATTTTTAGGTCCAAACGATTAATAACATTAATAAAAAGACATTAAATGTTATAATAGTATTCAAACTTTATTCTTACGTATAACACAAATAAAATAGTTAATATTCTTTTGGTCAATGCATACAAAGTTCGTCTATATAAACTGCTAAAGTTGAAATTTCAGATTGTTGTGTTCGTTGCTTGGTTTTGCTTGTCTTAACTTCTAATATCTCATTTCTAGCTGAGATTTTTCTACAATTTCTATGAAGTCAAATGATACGCCTACTGAAGGAGATTGCAATAAGATATACATACAGATTAAAAATGGTCAACAATCGTTGATCGGTACTGCGCGACAGACATTTTAGACTTCCAATTTAAAAAATTTAGATAATTGAAAGACAAGGGTTTTTTATTGCACAAAAAAGACTAAAGAAAGTACATATTAAAGAACAAAATTATTTATTTACCTGTGATTTGCAAGATAAACCTTAACAAATAACTTCCAACACGCTAAATGTCAGTATAAACATTTAATGCTTTAGACTTTAGAAAATCAAACACAATCGATTAATCAATATGGCGCCAAAGGATGTAAGATATATTGGCTATCCTAATGAAAAAACTTAAAAAAAATGACAAGTTTACGCCAAGTACATGAAAAAGTCCAAGACGAAAATATCCTAACAGTAGCCCAAAAATACATGCATAAAAAGGTGTGAAATTAGAATGAGCTACAAGTACATGTAAATGTAGTTTAAAACATTTAAAATTTTTTATATATAAAAAGATTAATATGTTAAAATCATATGTTCATGATATCGTTGTTATGTTAATCACTATATTTACTATGCTATCTACTTATATCGCCAATATTTTAGTGTGAAATTTATATAGATGTAACATCTATAGATTTGCTTCGATATCTGTGGCGTGGAACTTACGTACGTAGGGTGGAATTCCTAGCATTACAAAATAGAATTATAGATAGAATTTTTGACATTATACATTACAAAAATCCGCATTACAATAAAAAATGTGCATGTTTTAATTTCTCTCTAAAAATTAACCAATACTAAATGCCACTAGAGAAATACGAGAAAGAGAGGAGGGAAGGAACAGAAGGAAAATAATTTGATAAAAAACTAAATTCTTATAAAATCTAACGAAAGAATTTATAGCAAAATTTATTTCCTGCTGGTTTGTCTGTTTTTAAGTTCAATATAATACAGGGTGAGTCACCTAACGTTTGCACCTTAAATATCTTTATTGTTTTTAAAGATACGTCAAATGTCTTAAGGACGAAGTTGAACGGTTCAATGGAGCTCATAAAATGCCAAACAAATTTTTGTCTTTTGTCATCTTTTTTGTAGAGATGTCAGGATCACCTCCACTTTCTAAAATGGGACCGCCCCTTTTTAAACATCTATAATGATAGTCCCTTTCATTAGGAATTTAGTGACTATAATTAATCAAGGTTATTCAGGGTCAGGGACAGAGAAAACGTACACGATTTAAAATATGAAAGTAAAATATGTTTATCGCGAGTGAGACTCGTGAACATATTAAGATCATATTCTGTTATTGAATATTTTTAAATTTGCAAGAAGATCTGCTAATTTTGTTGGAGGATGTTTCTTTACAAAACTGTCATGATATTTGGTACTAACATGACGGCTGCCCTGCTTATTATGCTCGAGTACCAAGAGAAACATTGGATTCTAGGTTTCCAAACCGATGGATTGGACGAGGTGGAATTGTTTCATGGTCAGCACGTTCACCTGATTTAAATCCATTGCATTTCATTTTGTGGGGTCTACTAAAAGAGACCGTGTACATGAATAATTTAACAACAGTTGAAGATACATCAGCATATCATCACAGAATGTGCAAATATCTCCTCGGATATACTTGTCACAGTTCAACATTCCTTCCGAGCCCGTTTACGGTAATGCATCGACGTAAACGGTCATCATTTCGAACATTTACGAAACACAGGTATTCCGTTTTCATATTTTAAATCTTATACGTTTTTTCTGTTCGTGACTTTGAATGACCTTGAGTAATTATGGTTACTGAATTCTTAATGAAAAGGACTATCATTGTAGATGCTTGAAAAAAGGTGGTTCCGTTTAAAAAAATGGAGATGACCATGATATCTCTAAAAACAATAGCAAAAAAATAAAAACTTTTCGGCATTATGTGAGCTCCATTGAACCATTTCACTCTGCCCTTAAGACATTTGACATATCTTTAAAAGCAACAAAGATATTTGAGGTGCTAACGTTAGATGACTCACACTGTATATACACTTTAAATTGTAGGGGTAGTGGTCCGAATTATTGTATTGTCCTTTCTACATCAAGAAATGTTTATAATGTAATGGTACAAAATCACGGTACATTTCAAATTCTGACAACTTAGCTTATTTGACACATGGAAAGTTATGTTTCAGTGTAAGTTATGTTTCAGTAATTCGATTGATACTTTGCCTTTCAATTGAGTTCAATTTCCTATAAATTCATAAAACATACAATTTAATTATAAGTTAGAAATAGTTTGATGATAGAAAAACATGTGACAACTTAAATTTTGTTCTAAATTGTGGAAAAATCATGTTAAACCTGAAAGACCGTAATAGTTTAGTAGTTGGTAAAAAGGTACTTCATTGCAGGATTAATATTTTCCGAAAATATGTAAGACATTACAAAAATTTGATCTGAGATTGTTAAGCTGACTTGACTGATGTTACTTGATGGTACAGTTGAAATGATAATGATTTGTGAATGGAAGTTCGATGGTACACTTACGCTGCCTTGGCAGATATTACTCTTACACATCACATGATCCTTGTGATGATCCATTGTGATTGAACTACATAGTTCCGAAACTTGATTGTAAAAAGAAGTTCCACTAAGTCTAAGCTCCTGATTGGTTCCAAATCACCACCTTGTATCGAGACAATACTGTAAACGTGTATTAGGTACAAGCGAATTACTAAAGAGTAAAATTTAAAGTGATAAATGACAGTGTTTGTGTTCTCTTTATGTTTCAGCCACAAGTGTTCACCCTCACTAATCTTAGCGGAGTCAAACCAAGACAAGATCTTGGGCAAAATGGAGTTGAGGATATGATTCAATTAACGTAAGCCTAATCTCCATTAGTGCACTTTGCAATTATTTATAAAGTAAGAATTACTGTGTTATTTTGAAATACAATTAAATTTACAGCGACCTTAACGAAGCTTCTCTACTATGGAATTTGAAGATTCGATACGACAAGGAATTAATATATGTATGTGCATTATGTAAATTCTTACTAACTATTAGTCACTATAGAAACAAAGTGGTGCAATTAAAATCTTTTTTCAAACTAGACGTACACGGGCAGCATTTTAGTAGCAGTGAATCCCTATAAAATGTTTGATATCTATGGCCTGGATCAAGTGAAACTTTATGAAGGGAGGATATTGGGTACATTACCGCCGTAAGTTTTTTTAACTTTCAAAATGAAAAGAAATAGTTCTTTCATACACTAACCCTTACCATACCACGGTAGAGTCACTTGATTCTCGAATAAAGATCTTCAGGAAGTGATACGTAAAGACTTTCAAGTAGGAAGAGATACATAAAGACTTTCAAGATTTGACAATGACAAATTTGAATATTTGAAAGTTTAAAGGCTCTGAAATATTTGAAAGTTTAACTATTTACACATAAAAATCAGAGTTATACTCGAGTTTTAGTAGTGATTGGAGTTGCAGTAAATGAGAATTTATATTTTATACAATTGAAAATTGTTTAATTTAAAAGTCTCTGAATGTTTGCAAGTTAAAAATTTGAAGTTTTGAAAAATTTTTTAAATTAAAAATGTTAAATATGTGAGAGTTTAAAATTTGAAAACTTGGGAAATTGAAGACTTGCATTTTAAATATTTGAGAACTTTAAATTTGAAGATTTGAGTATTTGAAGATTTAAGTATTTGTAAATTTAAGTATGCTAAGGTTAAATATAAAAACATATTTTAGCGAAAAGTTGAAATGTATTTAAATTGTGGATACTTATTCGCTGTAAATGTATTGTATTGTAGACACTTATTCGCTGTGGGTTCGTCAGCATACAGTCAAGTAACGGCAGCGAATAATGCCAGCGCAAACCAGGTAGTCGTTATTTCTGGCGAATCCGGTTCAGGAAAAACGGAATCTACAAAACTCGTAATGCAATATTTAGCTGCTGTTAATCGGGCACCAAATAACCTCGTCACAGAACAAATACTCGAGGCAACGCCATTATTAGAAAGTTTTGGAAATGCGAAGACACCCAGAAACGATAACAGCAGTCGATTCGGAAAGTATTTGGAAGTCTATTTCAGAGAGTAAGTATTTAAGTAGACTAGTCTTACAAGCTATAACGAAATTATTTGCCTCACGCATTACCTCTGAAACATGTAATATAAATTTGCTATGTGAATAAATGGTCTTTCGTAAGGAACAAAAACTGATATTGATATAAAGAAACTCGAGATTACGACATCAAAGGTCTACTTAAAATAACAGTTTCATGTGTACATACTAAATAAAAAGAACACATGTGATTAGTTACTTGTATTGAAGTTTATTACCTGATATTTCTGCAGTACAGTTTATCAGTGCACATTACTTTGAGTAAATAGTAGATATTTATGTAATGTTGGTCCTCCAAAATAACTGTTACAGTCCCTGGCTATTCATGGTTCTACTTTATAAACATTACTTTTTATGAAAGAAGGATTTTCCTCATAGATTATGCCATCACTCCGTGTACTGTACATCACACACATATTACTACATTGTCGAATCACTTACATTTGCTAAAGCCAGGTCTAGAGTCATTTATCGGTTAGCGACCAGCTCGAAATTTTCGAATTAGTAAAACGCTCTCCTTCCTATAATTGACGATTTTCGTTATTTATTTTTTACGTTTCAACAGTGACATTTGACAACATTAGTAATTTTTTATGAATTATGTCTATCACGACAAAAACTCTAATACATACAATAAAATATTATTTTAGCTCAATTTTATATAATTTATAATATTTTCGCGTATTCCCACTTTAATTTACTTCAGAATTACAGTGAGGCTGATTGAAGTGATAGAATGATATGGATAGCATCTGGCACTTATCTTTGATGTAATTAATGATCAGTAAGGGTGCGAACACATTACTATCAGATCATGTAACATCACGTTACATATTATAGCAAATTCATACTATGAGTCCACGTGTTTTTCTTGTTTAAAATTTATTTTACTATAATACAAAACAAATTTGTTTTAATATGTGATGTGATTTCACGTGATATGATAATGTGTTCACACCTTAAGGGATAAATTTTGCAAAGACAGGTAGTAATCAATTAATTACTAGATACACATAATCATCTTTTACTATTAATTTAAGCATAGTGTTCCAGTCACAAAAGTAAGATTTTGATCAATGATAAGATTTCATCAATGGCCAGGGACTAAAAAATTAATAAGTAAAGTGTTCCTTCATTAAAGTAACTAATGCAAAATTTCTAGAAGTTAATTCCTTTTCAGACAGAAAGCTGTTAAGCAATCCTGAAATTATTCTTATCATTATTTTCAGTGGCGTCATTGTAGGAGGAAGAATTACTCAATACCTCTTAGAAAAAAGTAGAATAGTCACTCAAGCATCTGAAGAAAGGAACTATCATGTATTCTACGAACTTCTTGCTGGACTCGATCAACAACTTAGGGACAAGTACGGACTTCTTACACCAGACAAATACTTCTACTTGAATCAGGTTATTTGAAATCACAAATAAGCGAGCTTTATTATTCGTAATAACTAAACCAAACCAGTTGTGTTAAACTATAGTGGTAATGACTTTTAGGGTGGTAATTGCGAGATCGATGGCAAAAGCGATACTCAGGACTTCAAAGCTCTCTTATCCGCCATGCAAGTGTTAGGATTTACCTCAGAAGAACAGGACACGATATTCAAGATTCTTGCGAGTGTCCTACACCTTGGGAACGTATATTTTCATCGGAAACAAATGAGACATGGCCAAGAAGGTGTGGAGGTCGGCTCCGACGCCGAGATTCGTTGGGCTGCTCATCTTCTTCAGGTTAATTCCGAAGGAATCATTAGAGCCCTCACGACCAAAACCACTGTATGTCTCTACTTCCTTCTCGAAAAAAATGAAACGAAAACCCTTTCGGATTGGTAGCTAATCAATCTTATTTGCAGGAAGCAAGAAATGAGAGAGTTTTCACGGCACTGAATATCGATCAGGCTCTGGATGCCAGAGATGCTTTTGCCAAGGCTTTGTATAGTTCTTTGTTTTCCTGGCTAGTCGCTCGTGTTAATCACATCGTGTACAAAGGAACCAAACAGACGGCCGCTATCTCAATCCTGGATATATTCGGATTCGAGAATTTCACAGAAAATAGCTTAGAACAGTTATGCATCAATTATGCAAACGAGAATCTCCAATTCTACTTCAACAAACATATTTTTAAGTTAGAGCAACAAGAATATGCGAAGGAGAAAATTGATTGGACGACTATCACTTATACTGTAAGTACAAATTCAGTTATTAAATTTTCAATTTCGAACAAACTAACTCATTCCTTTGATGATTTTAGTTTTTGTGATGGCAATCTGTTACGAGTTTATACTATATAAACTTTTATTAATGTAACTAATATGGTAGTTGATTTGATTCACTTTAATTAGTGCCAATATAGTAGAAACTCCATTAACTGAGTCACGATTATCCATAATCTTTGATATATAAATTTTCAATTATTGCTAGTATTAAGTCTATTAATCGAAATCTTATTGCAAACAAATTTTAGACATAATAGACACTAGCACTATTAACGATCGTTAACCGGCTGTTAGGCAAACTTATCTTTTCGTTCTTTCATACATCTCCTATTCTTGTGTTAGTCCATTCTTATTTAGTTCTATTATAATCTATTATAAATGTGTTTGTATTTTGAATTAACTACTTTATATATTGTCACTCATTGTTGACTACTTGCACCTGATTGTGAGTTTAGAATTAAGAAATTAAAAAAAGTGATAGCATTCGCTGAAAATAAGTCAAACGTAAAATTTGACAGTATTCACTTCCAATAGTCTTGATCACGTTTTAAGAGAGAAAATTTAATTAACGACTAGTATCCAACCTATTTTTTACTTATAGGACAATTTACCAGTAATACACCTTATCGCGAAGAAACCCGTTGGTATCCTCCATCTACTGGATGACGAGAGCAATTTTCCCAAAGCGACAGATCTCTCGTTCCTTGAAAAGTGTCATTACAATCATGCACTGAGTGAACTGTACTCGAGGCCAAGAATGAATTCAGCCGAGTTTGCCATCAAACATTACGCTGGCCAAGTTTGGTATAACGTTGAAGGTTTCTTGGATAAGAACAGGGATACGTTAAGACCAGACGTGGTTGAATTATTAATAAGTAGTAAAATATCCGTAAGTTCTGCTTTCTTCAGGAAAAATAATACTATTCTTGATATTCTCGAACGTTCACGTCATTTATTAATTGATGTTCCTTTCTAGATGGTTAGCAAAATGTTCCAACATGTCAGGACAACTCACGAAGCTAACAAAACTATGAATAAACCAAATGGTAGATTCGTTACCATGAAACCAAGAACGCCAACAGTATCTGCTCGCTTTCATGACAGTCTACAGCAACTTCTAGACTCCATGTCTCAGTAAGAATATTAAAATTAACTTATTCAAAAGAATAAATGGCTTTTTAGGTATATGAACTGATTTTAATATGTAATACTTTTGGAAAATAGATGCAATCCCTGGTTTGTTCGATGTATCAAGCCGAACACAGAAAAGGCTCCAATGAAGTTTGACATGCCCTGTGTCCTTGAGCAGCTACGTTACACAGGAATGCTCGAAACGATTCGCATTCGAAAAACGGGCTACCCAGTTCGTCTATTTTTCGCACACTTTGTAGATCGATACAGATACCTTGTATCGACACATCTACCTAGAGGAGCACCAAACAAGGAGCTTTGCCGTATCATTTTGGACAAAGCTGCGCCTAGGGAGGCACAGTCCCAATATCAGTTGGGACTCACTAGGGTATTTCTGCGAGAATCGCTGGAAAGAACACTGGAGTACAACAGAGCGTTAATTTTGGAGAGAGCAGCTATAACTGTTCAGAGGTACTAAAAATAATAGTGTTTGTAGAAAGTTTCATTTTAGATCAATTACTTAAACATTTAAGTGAACTGTGTCGATGACACACAACCTATTTTCAGACGGATTTGAGAAAATCTTTTGAAACCGTTTAGTATGTTTTTATTATTTTTGTAGTGTATAAGTGTTTTTCTTGTAATGTTTTTTCAAAAGTGCTTTAATTTAAATATATATAATAGATAACAGCTAAGTTGCAAATGGTAACAAGTAAACAATTGTTATTTGCAGATACACCAGAGGCTTCCTTGCAAGAAGAAGATTTCTCAACATTTCGCGAAGTACAGTACTGATACAGGCCGTATATCGTGGCTATCGAGACAGAAAAAAGTTCAAAGCTCTGAAGAAAGCAGCACTGATGGGCCAGAAGATATATAGAGGAAAGAAACAGCGGGAGAGGTTTAAAGTTCTGAAAGAAGAGATGACAAAGAGAGCGGAAATAGAGAGGGCTAGTAAAGAAAGAGCAAAAGCCAAGCAACAAAGAGAGGAACAAGAACGAACTTCGAGAGCTGTGGCTGGTGTCAATCATTTAGAGATTCCTGCTGAACTTGCTTTCATCTACAGCAAACTTGATGGTGCTGTATCTGAAATATTTAATTATCTAAACCTCCACTTTTTTAGAAATGCAATCTACCTATTGTAGCACTATATTTTGAAGTCTCTCCAACCTTAATAAAGAGACAATTGGAACTTCTAATGAAGCATTTATATTCCAAATGTTTTAGCATATATTTAAAATTAATTTACAAGAAACTTCACATAACTATTACATAGACACTTATCCTGATGAAGCTTTGCACGATTGTGGAGTAGATCAATTTATTCAAATTTCTCTACACAATCTGTAGGTTAGAAAGGAAAATACGGTTATTTAGAAATGCTTAATATCAAGGTTACAAGGACACATAGGACAAATTTGCAAAGCATCATCAAATTTATATTTCCATAGTTTGATTACACATATTTTAGAAAATCATGGTCAAGATGAAAGTTAAATCTGACATTATCTTCCTCTCTACAGATTGGCAACCAACGCACACAGAAAGGAATCTTTTAAAAGTCGTTGGCCAAGTGATCCCTATGCAGTACAATTATAGTCTACCACCTGACATAGACCAGTACCAGTTTTCAAAGTTTACGAATATCTATTTCAAAAGCCATATCTTTGGTATGAAACGGGAACCAATAAAAACACCATTCTTGGCTAAAGCTCGTGACCAAGACTACACAGATTCCCTAATGATTTTCAAAATGATTCTTCGGTTTATGAACGAGAATAACTTGAGCGGCAAAAGAGAACAAGCTTTAGGTGATTACATCGTGAACAAAGGAATAGTCAATGAGAAATTGAGAGACGAAATTCTTTGTCAATTGGCCAATCAGACATGGAAGAATGAAAACGATGCAAACAGAGAGAGGGGCTGGTTGTTGTTATCAAATTGCTTATCAGCTTTTCAACCCAGCTCCACTTTATTCAAGTATTTGCTCAAGTATGTGTCCGATCACGCATACAACGGTTACAAAGCTTATTGTCAAAGGAAACTTTTCCAAGGAGAAAGGACAATGTTCAGGATAATGAACAATAACCAACAAATCGTTCATCATGTACCCAGAAACTACCCACCCTGCGTCTTAGAGTGGAGAGCAAATAGAAATCGTGTTAATATGGCGCTGAGTGTAGGATTCTATGATGGTAATGATTTGAGTAACTTGAAATAATTTTCCGGAAATAAGAGCCGTGAGCAACAGTTAACAAATACACTATATATTCGCTAAATGCTCGAATACTTGTCACGGATATATACTCGACGTTATTAACCATTGGGGGCGGTCCACTTGTGTTCTCACTCCCTCTTTGTCTTTCACTCACTGTCCATTGTCTACGTCCATAAAAGCTAAATGAGGCTCAAGTTTCATATCCCCGGCAACTATCTGCTCGCGGCTGATCCCGAGCTGCGAACATTTAACGAATAAATACTGTATTAAACTCAGTACAATAGAATTAATAAAAGAAAGAAGTATTAAAGCTATTATGACAAAAATTATTTTCAGGCGAAACGGTTACTTGTACTGTGGATTCGTGGACTACTTGTGAAGAGTTGGCCAATTTAGCTGTTCACAATCATGGTGTTGACAATTCCGGATGGACTATTAGTTTGTGGAACCAACTAGACGGACTAGATGCCATCGTCACAGAAACCAATGGCTTCGATTACGTCCTTGACTTAATTTCTGAAATGGAGTTAGCACCTGCTTTCCCAGCTGCTAAACACATGTTCTTGGAGCAGCGGAAGAATAGCTTTCCTCCTATAAAAAAGAGAGAAGTGAGTTTACGGCAATAGTTTGAAATTGTGTGAATCCTACTGTGATGTTATTGTGAACTTGTGTGATCAGTGAATCCTACAGTATTTGTGCATAGCTTGCAATGACGAGACGTATAGTATTATGTCAATCCAAGCTTGCAATTTGAAATCAAATATAAATTTAGAGGGCGTAGTGGTCTCTGAAATCAGTTTACGCAGTTTACGCATTAGTAATTTAAGTCGATTGAAAAGAAAGAAAGAAAATTGGAGTGGACCATTGAGCTTATATCGAGACAGCATTGTATTTTGTTTTCTTTGTATTATTAAGGAAGATGATAGAAAGGGAAAGATATTTAACAGTCGAATATTCTAAGATTAGCTGAGTGTCTCCAGGAAGACAAACAATGCCACCGACATTAAATACAATAAGACACGAACCATGCCGAGCACTCGAGGATGTCCAAACTTTTTAACCTACGCTCAGCGGACCCACTAGACTACACGCAAAGCGCCGTGCCGTGACGGCTCATTCTGTCCTAATATAGCTGAGCAAAAGTTAAACCTATGACGGGCCCGTTTTTGAAGAGTTGCAATTACAGATGGAATTAAATTCAATATTTAGTTACGAATACGAATCAGTTTCTATATCCAAGTTTCGTTTCACGGGTTTTACATACTACTTATCATCAGAAGCATTCAATATATGGCCATAATGTGCTCATAATTATGCGCTTGCCATTTATTCAATCTGTACAGACTCGTTTCGAACCCTAAAATGAGTACTTACAGGTTTTAGAACTATACTTACAAGTATTTTGATGTTATACGACATCGAGCCTTTTACAAATTTCATTCAAATCTTAAAAATTAATATTCTACAACAGGTACAGAAACCGAAGAAAAGAGGACGTCGGCGACAGAATTCAGATTCACAGTACTCATGCGAACTGGTCAATGATGTTAAACTCGAGTACTTTCTTAGAATTTCATTTATTGTTTCATAATATGTTCCTCAAAATTTCGAACCTGTTTGATAAGTGTTTGAGTCTGTTTGGAAATATTACCTTCGTTTCCCGAAGTACTCATAATGCAAAGTTCGAATTTATATCGTTTATGTATGATTACATATACTTGAAAGTACTCCTTTTATTTTTTGAAAGACTTATACAGAATTTGAATTCAACTACCCAAAGTTCAAAACTACTTCCAAGGTACTGGATTCCCTAGTATTGCGGCTGGTTCGTTTCTTATGTCTTTTCACACAATGGGATTCACATGATTTATAAATTTTGTTGAGTGTGCTATATGGGGAAAGGGCAGGGGAAGGGCGAAGAGAGGGTGGGGTGGGTGGGGGGGATTACTCATTGTCAAAGATATTTAGTGTAAAGACTGTCCCGTTTTCCACATTTTTTTTTAACTAGAGGATAGAAACGTATTAAAAAGATCCAGTGTTCGTTTTACAATAGTCAAAATTAGTCTGTCACTAATAGATTCAGCTTGCCTTTGAAACAATTTGAGGAAAGTGGGGTAAACCATACTTATAACGACTTAAAACAGCAATTAGCACGACGTAGACATTTTTGATTGTTTATAGCACATACAAATAATTCGAGAATTGGAACAGGAAGTAGAGCTACCGGTTTTGAAAACTTTCCAACCTCTCGAACGGAAGCCTGTACCTAAAGCTGTTGATAAACCTGTCGAACCGGAAATCCAATCCCCAAGACGCCCTGCAGTTCCTCCACCGCAGCCTCCCGTAACGAAACCATCGGTGAGTTATATCTATCATTAAAAATTTACATAAATCAATATACAAGGTAAGTCACACAATTAAGACGGGTTACATCTCGAATTTAATAATAGATAGAAGAAACCTGTAGAAGGAAAAGTTGAATGGTATCACTTTCTTTTCTAATATCGATTTCTCGTCTCATTCTGTGTAAAAAAGTATTAAAGTATCATGTTTAAAAAATCAATATTTCGTGAGATATGTCACATTTTTATCCTGAGGTAACTCAGAGATAAAATGTATTCTCGACCATTTATTTCTGTGGAAGATTTGAAAGAACGAATTAAACATTGTACAAACACATTGTACAAACGTGAAAAACAGTGACTACATTAATTCTATCATGAAAAATATTAATAAACGATTTATGAAGTGCTTACAATGTGGAAGTAAAATGTTGATTTTTTAATATGGTACCTTAACAATTTTTTACGCAGAATGACTCGAGGCGTCAATATTAGTAATAAAAAATAAGCGGTTCTATTAAAAAGAAACTGCATTTACATTTTCCAGGTGCATCGATACATCTATTAAAAAGTAAAGTCGTAAAAAATGAACGCTATCATAGTATTCAAGTTTTCCTTCTACAGTCTTTTTCTATCTGTTATCAACTTCGAAATATAATTCGTCCCAAGCGCGTGACTTACCCCGTATAGAGTAGAAGCTCTTGACGGTATCAATATTTGAAAAAACAATAAAAGCGAAAAGAAAGTTTACGAAAGCTTTAGAAAAAAAAGAAAAGATGTCAATGTTCTTTCAATAACTATGTATTGCAGGTGAGAAAGCAGTCTCACGAAGGAATTTTAGAAACAACAGACACAGGATTGTCGCGGAAATCCGCCTTAAACGACAGATACTTTGAAAAGGATAAGCAACGTAGCCGCAGTTTGGATAATTTGCTTCAAGCCGAAATGATATCGCCACCAGTGAAACTGGCAAACCTCGGACTATCTTCGTCGAAGCTAAACGAGCGCTACCATAGCTTAGAAAGAATCGGAGAAACAGCTGCAGTTAGTAACATTGAATATATGACCAGAAACGAACTTACGCAAGAGAGGAAATACAGTCGAATAACCAGGACAACAGAACCGAATATCGAAGAAGAAGATTTGACAATTGACTTCGAGTACCCTGATATTCAATCGCTCAGTCAGACTGGAAGATCAGAAGATGATAAGAGTAGTTATATAAGGTCGCAGACTAGGTTCATCAAATCTCAATATCCTGGTGAGTAAGACTGTTTCGTGGATACTAAGTGACTTGAAGCGTTAAAATAACTGTATTTGGGTGATTAAAATACAGTGTTGTCTCAATATAAACTCTCTGAGACACTCAAATTTTCTTGGCACTGTCTCACTGTCTCAACATAAGTTCACAACTTCGAATTAGGTAGCAGTTTACATATCGGATAGAAATTTAAATTTGGCTGCTCAAAGACGATGGATAAGTTTTATCTTGTTTTCATTTACACATTTGTCTTTGATCGCTTTAAGACGTCACTTCCTCCTGTTTAAAGTCAATTTAAAAATAATTTCAGGGACGCATGAATAAATCTTCGAAATCTTATCGGAACAATACTACATATACGTACTACTTTTGTTGCTGTCCGAAATTCAGCTAAAACTGCTAATATTGCTGAAGTTGTATACACCATGCTGCATGGTGTATACACTATTCAATAGTTTTAACAATCGCAGCTAATTTCAGACTCCAGCCCTTAAAATAGTTATAATATCAATTTCGGTTCTTGAAACAATTATCAAAAACTTCTATTCTAAATAATTGTTATATGGAATTGACATTTGTGACTATCTATTTGAGTTATAGTTTTTATATCACTTTTAATATTAATCCAAAACGTTTCTAAAATTAATGCGTCTCAATAAATATATAAATCCTTGTCAATATTCTTGCAGTTTACAGTAGTTCTTGTTAAAAAAATGTTTAAGATGACATAACAGTCTTGAAGTTTTAATTTTTTGTTCTCTATAAGATGTATTTAAAATTAGATATTTTGTAACGTTTTATATTCTAGAGGTAAACGTGGTCTTTACTTCTTTTTTAAATAGAATTTATGTAGACAAATAGTTCATAAAGCTATTACAAATAACCTTCAATGATTTGAGGCTTCTTAAAAAATTTGTTAATTACGATTCACACTTTGATAAGTTAGATACCATTATAAAAAACAACTTTGGTATATTCTGCTTCTATATTTCGTTCCACCGTACTCTACAGCTATATACTAACAGCCGTTTTCGGAACCTTCTCAACTCTCGTTCTATAATATAGTCTCTTCAAGATAATTTAAATGTTTGTGCCATCAATCTCTAGGTAAACGAGCACTACCAGGCAGTCAATCAAGTCGAGCTTACATCGAAAAGAGCGAATACGGTGTGAAATCCTCGGCCATGTCCGACACGAGCGAAGCTCCTTCTCTGGCGTCGCATGTTAGACGTGTCAGAGTTCCTAGTCAAGCTTCAGACGTGGACCAGTTCTTGGACGAGTTGTTTATGCCAGTTCTAGACGGGAACTTGGACGAGTTGTCTGATGCTAGAAGTCTGGCTGCTAGTATCAAAGGTACAAGTGATGATCGATCACAAAGTGATAACATAAATTTCGAAGCTTTAAAAAAGAAACGCAGCGTTAGAAACTTCGAGAATAAGAGAATCGAAACTGTGGAAGATTTGCTCCAAAACATGATGAACACTTCTGAAAACGAAACAGTTACAGCTGAGGAATTATCAAAGACAATTAAAGGAGGAGGAAATATGGATATACCAAATCAGAACGCAACTTTCAACTTCGGTGCAATTACCCCAGGAATGATGTCACCACCTATGATGATGCCAATGTACAGTGCACCACAACAGGTACCCCAAGCTCAAAATAACAGTATGAGCATGGGTCCTGGATTCATGCCAGTACCAGTTTATAGTATACAAGGACTCAGCCTTCCTCAGTACCCGAATTCACCACCAAATCAGAACAACGACTTGATGGCCTACCAGCAGAATTTGCAAAGAGCATTTTTGCAAAGTGCCATGGCGCAAAACATACAAATTCAGCAGCAACTGTTAGCGCAGAATCAAGCTCTCCAGCAATTACTCGTACAGAGTCCTCAGAATTCTGGCCAGCAACCGGTGAGAAGCTATTAATTGGTATCCTTGAATGACACTAGATTACCAAAACACGAAGTGTCTTTTTGATTGTTTCTTGGAACTTCGAGACAGAAAAACGTAAACTAAGTAATTCGTTGGTTAGGTGTACTTTTAGAATTCAGTTTGAACACATGAAAATAGTTTTGAAATTTTACCGTCATGTTTTCCAAAAAATAATCAGAAAAACCACAATACACTTTGCACTACCGCGTCGCACGATAATACAATTTTCTAGTATTCGTAAGCAGAGAATTGCATGCTAAATGTTATCACAATAAATGGATAGTAGTGATGGGTTCAAGTATATCATAGGTAGGTTCGAACATTGAATTAAACATTAGTCGAATAAGTTCAAAACTTTATAAATCATTTACCATTAATTCACCATTCCATGAAAATCATTGTTTTTCGTTATCCTAGAAACCATATTAAAATAGTATTTCTCAGTATTATGTATAATACTAATAGTATTTTTCAGTTTCCTTAAAAGCATTTAATTCGTTTGTAATATTTGTTTGCATTTATAATACTTGCAGCTAGTTTAGACGATGTATATAATTTGAACTGGATATAATGTATACAGAATGTTTAGCAATATGTGTAGTATTCAAACTCTGTGAAATGCAACTTGGCTATTGGATTTGATTTAAATTTATGAGTAAATGTCGAACTTGATCCCATCGCTAATGGATAGCCGTCTGGTTTGTCACTTTTACAATTCACAATCACGTAACCGGTACTAACATGATCACTCTCACGAACACTCACTGCACGGACAGCTTCAGTGATTGTGACCGCACTCAAACAGAGAGGTCTCGTCCTCGCGGACGATCCTGTAGGCTTTCGAGCCGCATCACGGCGTGGATGTGTGTTTCCAGGGCACGGTCTTGTCCACAGGCCCTTCCAGTATGAACCTTGTCCTCCCAGCCCCTCAAAATGGTGCCCAAATGGGGCCCAATGATTCTATCGGACGCAACTCCAAGGTATCTACGTATTTCATCTAACACATAGATAACTGCTGCTCGAGTCGTATCCATTGACGTACTTGAATGTATCGCATAATATTTCCGGATAGATGTTCATAAATGTTGTAACATAGTTTAATAATATTAACTGGTTACGGGAATGAGCTCCATGCACACGTTCATGGAACTAATTTGGACAGTAGTGTGGAAAAATGTAGGTTTAGAGAAGACACCTTAACAATTTTATAACGCTCAAGTAATTTGTAGTACTTTGTAACTGACAATTCATGAATATTGGTGTGCAATTATGCTTATATGGGAGAACTGGATTGTTGACAAGTAATTGAGTCTATCAGTCAAGTGATCGTAGAAATTGCTTTGAGATTTCAGATCATAGAATTTGTATTACATTTCTGAGAATGTTTATAGCAGCAGAAATATTAGATATTTTAATAGAAGTGTTGAATATCCGGGAATACATTTTAAAAGTGTTACTCTTACTAGCAGAGTTTCAAATTTTTTATTTAATATTGAGAAAATATGAAATAGTGTTGAGTAATTAATCCCAAGTAATGGTTTCGGCGCAAAGTTTCGGTTCTTTGTAATAAAACATCAAAGCACTGTTGCATTAATTTTTATAATTTTTCCGACGTTTCGGTCTTAATTCAGACCTTTCTCAAAGAAACAAAATTATGCGTCTAAAAATAAAAATTTTACAAAACACACATGACAATACGAAAATGTGAATACAATAATCAGAAAACCTCAAAAAGTAATAAAGAACATACTTACTTGAAAAGCATGTACGAAATCAGGAAAAGTTGTTATAAACGAGTGTAGCACATATCGGTTAACAGGCGATTGTGAATTCAGTCAACATGGAACAGACTGTTACAAGGCCAACGCGAAATATGTTGACAAATCAAAGTAAAAAGCGGTACAACGAAAAACTTTGAAATCTATACCACTCTCCAAATACTTACACAGATCACGAAATACCAAAATGCAAGATTAAAGTAAAGGGTAACATTCGAAGATGAACTATACATAATTTATTATAAAATTATGTGTTTAATGTATTTGTAATCATAAGAGAAGAAAGAAAAAATATTAGAAAGCTTCATCATATAACATTACTTGCTCAGTAATGTTGCGTCGTATTAATGAATTTTAGATTTTTCGTACCTAAGATTTACGCTATTGGTTTTAATCATATGACGCATTTCTAACAGGATCTTTCATTGTAACTTATTTTCTTTATCGACAATTTTTATATTGTCGTAGTTAAACCTATGATCAAATTTCAATGAATGTTTTGTCAACGCGATCTGTAGAAAGGGAGATGAGAAAATATTGTTTTCATACTCGTATATACGCCTGCAAAGATGGCTTGAAGTCTATCAGATGTAAACCTTAGTACAACCCATACATGGTATTGAATAAACTACGTTAGATTTTTTTAAGAACGACAATTTTTCCCTAATAGATGGCAAAAACATTTTCAAAGAACAAGGTATGTTAAAGATCGCGTATATTCCTACTTTTCTAAAGATTCGCTATACATCCAACGATAAATTATTAGTATAAAGAACCAGGACTGTATTTTCTAACTTAAAGGACCCAACTTTTTAAGCTTTTCCTGTTTACACTTTTGAACATAACAAAGATGATAAATTTCAGAAATCCATTGTTAAGTCAATGATGGCACCAATTTAAGGGGGTAGTTATTACGACAAAGAGTGTCTTAGATTAATTTCAGATTGCTAAATTGAAATTTAGGATTGGACAGTAGAATGGCATGATCGATTATACTGTTAATTAGGCGGATTTTATGCTGTATGGAGTGTGATGAAAAGTAATTCAAGTATCTCCCTAACTAACTGAATTTGTGTTACCAAATAGTTTTGAAATGATTATCAGATGTAATCACAGTGATGTCAAGAAAACAAGAATCTTTTTTTATTTCGTATATATATTGAAGTCTACCGTGGAATTCATTAAAAAAGTCCAACAAAATTTGAAGGGGCTCATCTATATTAACACAAGTAATAATGTCGTATACATTATAGCTGTAAATCGTGTGGAACAGAAATTTTCCTACAATGTTCGAAAGTATACGAGCTAAGAATTTGGACAGTTTCTAGGTGGGTCCATCTATTAAAGATACAAATAACTTCCAGGAAAGTGTTTCCTTATGTGCTTTGGAAGTGCGTAGACTCTATGTGTGATGGAATTGAATGTCTTTAGAGTTTTTCCCAATTGTTCATTAATATATTTCTTCCCCGTCCATTTAGAAATAGTATTGAATATTCAGAACATGACGACTTTCTGACAACATTCCTACTTTTTCTACTTTAAAAATAATACTAGAAATAAATAAACCTATAATATTCATTAAGCGTATAAAGAATATTTCTATGAGTATGTACATATTATGTTCTGTATGTACATAATAATAGAAATAAAATTGCTTAAAGCATGTTTCTAATTTATTTTACTGTAATGTATTGTATAGATCACCCTGAATATATTTAAAACAAGACAGATTTATAAAATCAATGTTACTTCATTAGGTGTCGTTTAGGGAACCAGAAGATGTTGAACTTTGGTCGACAGATATACAGGGGACACCAACTCAGCCATCGACGAATAGTCAACGTCAAGAAATGACAGTCAAAGCTCAGATCCATCGGTCTCAAAGCCCTTCTAAGAAAAACTCTGAGATCGTTAGAAAGACCAGCGTTGAATACGCAGTCAGAAAAGTTAGTGTTGAAAGAAAAATAGCTGACAAAAAGACACCAGGCTCAACAGATGCTAAAAAGTCAAGTACAAATAAAAGTAACGTCCAAAGCAATTTTACGAACGTGTTAAGTGAACTGAAGAACCGCAAAAGCAGTGTGGATAGCAATTTGTCGAACTCTAGTAATAACAAAGGTGTCCCACCGCCACCACCGATGCCACCACCCTTGGAATCCCACGACCCATCGGAGTCTAGGCCTTTCCTTGATCCTTATGGAAGGGCTAAGACAGTTCGAATTGGCAAATGGAGGTGGGTATCTAGATTTGAATACGTGAACGCCACAAATTCAATTTTTGGGAGAAAAATTATAACGAATTAATTGATTAATACAATACTTAGGCGGTACTATATAGCAATGCATTATTAGGCTTTAACGGAGGGTGATAGGCAGATTAAAAATAATTGATTTTTTTACATTCAAGTGCAATTATTTTTTAAATTAACAGGTTCTAAGTTTGCAACTTGAATAATTTATATATAAGGTACCAATAAGAAATCACAAGTGAATTAGAAACAACAGATGTAATAGTAGCTGTCAAAGAATGATAATGTAACAAAACAAATTTTGCGGATCGAAATTAAACAAATTCATCTCTTGTTTACTACTTTCACTACGTCTGTATTATTTTCAGATGGCCTCCGCCAAGTGATTCAAACGAGAATCAAAATCAAGATAGCTTTATAGAGTTCAAGATGCGTCAGCAGCAGCAGCAACGGAAGATTACGCCTCAGAATCAAGAATACAACCAAGGCGATGGAGAGCCGAACGCAGAAGGCAGCGTTGAATGGGAAGAATTTGAAATTGAAAACATTGTTGGAAGCGAAGAGAGGACAGTAGTGACTCATGCACCCGCTGCCTTAACTAAACACGAAAATAATTACAAGGAAGAAGGAGAAAAAAGGAAAAAGAAATCAAAGTACGATACATACATCGATGATTTATACAAATCACATTTTTATTCCAATATTTCTTTAACATCTAATTAAATCTTATTTAGGTCTGCACTAGAAGTAGGAGCACAAAGGCCATCGCCAGGAAGTATTGGTAAATTAAAACTTAGCTCAGAAATGCGGCAAAGATTGGAGAAGGTGACTGCGAATCACAGCGTAAGATCTACAAAGACAACTGAAAAACCTGCTCTTCCACGAGAGGATGGCAAAGTGAAACGTTTGGAGGATAACAGAAAACTCCTTCTTGAGCAGCAATTAGGTAATTTTGCCATTAATTCCAGTTGATTTATAGCTTTCGTATAGCTTTTGTATAACTGACTACAACCTATAATACGGAATAGAGTATTTAAAACAGACTACTTAAATAACTCACTTGCTTTTAGGGATAGAAAAAGTTGTGTCAGACCAAATTTATTTGGTTTCAAGAAAAGTATAAAAACAAATATCAACAGCCTTTTTTGTAGTTGGAGTTGTAGAGGAGATATGAATGTCACCTTTGTGTTTTAGTTGAAATAACGGTTTTTGACTTAATTAACCATGAATAACCTTGAATATTCTTCAATGATAGGTTATTGTACTCATCTTAAAAAGTTCTATTAAAGGAAGTTTCCCACGGTGCGTAATCTGGAGTGTCTGGATCGACGAATTTGGCTCGGCGAATGATTCGGCGAGCCTGCCTGGCTCGGCGTGTGATTCGACAGACCTACTTCGACAAGCCTGATTCGGCTCGTGGAAGCTTGTATGAATTCAAATCTGCGAATTTTGTATCTTCCCATGGATTAATGAATCTCGAATTTCGTATGGCTTGCAAATTCGGATTCATACAAGCTTCCACGCGCCGAGCCAAGAAAGCTCGCCGCATTACTTGCCGAGACAGCCAGACTCGCCGGATCACTCGTCGAGCCCGATTCGCCGAGTTAGACCCGCCGAATCACGTACCATGGAAAGTCTCCTATTAAAAGGAAAGTAGAAAACGTATCAATTCAACAAAAAGGAACATAATTGACCTTCATATATTTCCCACGCCTTCATGCATAAAATATCTGTTAACATCAGATTATGCTCCGCACAAAATGAAGCTAGTTTAACCTGATCCATTTTCCTTCATGACCAAAAGTTAGAAGGTTACTCAGATGGCTCTGTTTTAAATCTCTTACCCTGCAGTATATCAATTAAAAGGCTTCGATGAAAGTACTATTTCTCAATATTTAAAAGGAGGTCGATGGGACGATTATGCTTCTACCGCTGATGATACGCAGAGCATCACTTCAAAAGGCACGACGGATATGATGACTCAGGCTCAAGTAGTTAGGATGCAAATTGAGAGAATGGAGAGGCCAGTACCGCCACCACTTCCGGTGACTCCTTCACAACCGCCTAGTCCTAGAGGTGGAAGCATGTATAGTAATAGGTACTTTCCTTCCTCATGGTTATATTCTTTTTACCAACAAGTTGAATATCGTAGGAATTATCACTAATCTTAGTTGTTATTATTTCAATATTATACAATTACTTAACGTTTCAGTCAATCAGGTATAGCACAACCCAGATCACCTCCAGCCCCAGTCGAGCCAAAAGCTCGAGATTCCTTCAGGACATCCCCAGACTCTGAGTCTTTCGATCATTTCTCCAAAAATCAACGGGACATGTTCAGCCATAGTCGAGACATATTCGCGTCCCAGCAGCATTTACGGGAAAGTCACGAATATAGAAACGATTTCGATAAGTCTCGTTTGAAGGACCCTAAGTCCAAGGATTTCTATGGGAAAGACAGCACAGACCTAGCCAGTTCTGCCAGAGATAGAAGTTCGGACTTCGGCTCCCGTCGCGACTTAAACTCTGACATCTTCGACCCGAAATATACTAGGGACCTTTTCGAGAACTCAAACTCAAAGAGGGATCCTTTCGGGATGACCAGAGATGTATCCCCGAAATCCAGGGATAGCTTTGGCATGCCATCACCCAGAGACTTTGGAGTAATGCCAAACACAAGGGAATCTTTCACTGCTGCTCGCCAGAGCTTCAAGAAACTGGATCGAGAAGCAGACAGGAGGTCCAGTGTTGCATCGACTCATCGCACTGACAAAATGGAGCGGATCGAGATCGAAGAGTGGCCCGAATTCCTTAGACCTGTGCTACCTCCAGCAGAGAAGCCAGAGATAGAAAAGGTTCAAGAAGTGATGAACACAAAGCTGTATCCTCAAACGTCTTCAGCTCACTTCACCTACAACAGGGTCACCTGGACGCTGAGAGTCAAGAAAGAAGTGTTTACCCCTAATGAAACCTTGAACAGCCCACTGGCGCTACATCTGGTGTTCTGTCAGGTAGCGTATGACGTCCTCGCCACGTCGAGCATCAGGATCACGAAAGAAGACAGACAGAATATGCTACAGATGCTAGACAACTACGGTGTCACCTTGGACAATCTCCAAAGTACCCAACACAAAATCACAATCAAGAAGAATATCGTTGACATGGCCAAACAATGGCCTCTGTACTTCGCTAGAATATTTCCAGTGTCGGTGAGTGATCCGATTCCTATGTTCGCTAATAATTAAAGTGAATTAACTTCGCTACTCAAATTTCACGTGCTCTTGTGGTTACTTACTCGTGCCAATTACTGTGCGCCATGTTTATACATGATTAATCATACGTAACATTCTCGAGAGGAAAGTCACAAAAAGAAAATGCAACGCTTAAATTGGAACTCCGTGCTGGAACGCCAAGATATGAAAGTTTCATTGTTAATCTGACTTCGACTCGTTAAACAGCTGAGTATGTTGATCTTAAGCGTTTTCGTCTCTTATTGTTTATCATTTAATAGATCAACTTCAGCTTTTACCTCAATACCAGTTACTTTTTAATTAGTGGTAGTTATTAATCTCTCTGCTGTTTCGAAATTGTCTTAAATTGGAATTCGGGCGAGAAAAATATTTTTGGTGACAGTTCGTTCAATGTTTTTTCTAGATCGGTCCTCAGCATCCAGAAACTCAGCACGTGGCAGTGTCTCATCACGGTCTTCGGTTGATCAAACGCAGTTCAAACGGTGATTTAGTCATTCTGGAGACTCTGTCTCTGGAGGATATTGTTTCCGTGAGTTCTCCACGTGTTGGTGTGTGTGTGATGCAAATTGCGTCGGGAGTCAGGTTGCCTTTGCACACGAGTCGAGCTCCACAATTAACAGAGATGATCAGCACGTACATCAGACTGGTAAGTGAAAAATATTCACTTTCATAGCCAACGTTTAAGTCATCAATTTAAAGCGTACATAGGCACTAAAGACATAAATTCCTAATTTCTTACTTTCTTTAAGAATGAAGAGCACTAGAAATATATTTCTAATATATTAGGGATACCGGAAAGAAATCCATTATTTCTATTACTGGAGAACTACGTTTACTTTGATTAAACTTTCCGTATAACTTGTAATATATCATATATTTTCCTTACGTATTATATAATGTTTCCCATCTATTTATTAACCTTTTACTGCGATTTTTATAACCAGACAATTTTGGATTAATAAAATAAAAAATAGAATAATTTTAATTGTCAATCATCCTGATAGCAATTAGAGTTCTATTTTACTGACTAATTGCGAGTGTATGTAAAGTGAACAATATAAAACGTCGTATAAAAAAGTTTATTCTGTGAAATTAAAGATAGAATAAACATTTCTTAATATTTAATAACTCACTAATTGTATATATACAATTACGAGACATAAGACAAATACGATATCATTACAAGATTCCTGAGAATTTTAAGGAGATGTGTTTAATTTTTTTTGCGAAGTAAATCTATTAATCTTTATATTTATCGGTGTTGATAAAGTGTTATCTTGATACAAAATCAATGGTAGACTCATATTTTCTTAAAATATTCTTTTATTTGATCAAATTGAAGTTACTAGTGTATAAACTGATCTTATTGTTATAAACAAGTTAGCTATATGTTATACATCTCTATACTGGTTGGTATTGAGACAAGACTGTTGTCTACATAAAAGCAATCAACCTTTGTTTAAAACGTGTTTTCTTACCGTATATGCTCTTACTTAGGAATTTAACGTAGCGATAGTTAAGTTTTATTTAAATGATTTTATTTAGATGCTTCAGTATAATTCCAGTTATGCATTCAATTTGAGAAAAGAATTTGCCGCTATTTCTAACGGTTATCTACTGATGAAACAGTTTGCAACGCTCTTATTATTACACAGTTGGCTACAGACTCTTATGTTAAGTCATATAAGATATTACAGTTTTTCATACAAACTTCGTTAGTGTGTCCTTTATGTAAAAATGAGACTAAAATGTCATGTGACACTAAGTTCATAACTGCTTTATTAAACAGTTATAATAAAATTATGAAACATGATATAAACGCTGAACATACTAGGTGTACATAGTGACTCTCATCTCGGATACTAGTAGATGTTTTGAATTCACTTTTCAAAAACACACAATTTTAAAACAAACTTTGTCTTCTACATTTAATAGTTCTCGATATATTAGAGACAATCGTTCTCCACTTCCAGCTTTGAAGCTTGTTTTCATCCCTTCAACATGGATGACTGCCAATAGAAAAAATATGTATAGAATATTTTTAGTCACTTTACAAACTTATAAAGGTTGATCAAAATTGGCGTGGCTGGGTTTTATATGTTTCCTTGTAAAAGAGGTACATATGTATGTAATAATATCATAATTCTCACATTTCGTATTTTTGTGGTAATTTCTACATGAACTATTTATGGACTTCTTCTTATACAAAATTTTACTTTTATTTTTACCTATAGAACGCATTGACGAGGTATGTACGAAAAAACCTGTAAGACACCTTGTATTTAAAGTTGCTCCAACAATAAGAGATATTTGTGAACTCTCTAACAAAAAATTTTTTGTAACATATTAGGAATGATTATTTCTCGCAATTGCATTGTCAATATTCGCAGAAGTGCTTTAACGAAATAACGATCAGAAGACACGTGATTACTTCTTTAAAATACAGCATATGTAAGCAAAGCATAATCAGTTACTTTTTATTTCTCGTTTTCTTGAGCAATGTTCGCCATAATATTAATGGAATGTTCCCGTAAACCGTTAACTGTACTCAAATATACGCTTCGAAGCGAGCATAGAATGTATTTATGCAAATATTTGCTAATAATTTTGTGCCAGAAATGCGATACAACTGTTTAACAGTGAATGAAAGAATATGGGTTGTATGTAGCGTATCTTCAAACCAAATTTGCAATTTTATTATACAGAAATCTACAATAGCTAATTACGGATATGGTCCAAATATTTAATTTTCTCCGCAAACTAGATACATAGCTACTTACAATTCTAAGATCAAAATTCAAATATAATTTAACACAATTTATTACGTTATATCGTTTATTTACTACAATAATGATACAACTATAAAATTTACCATTGACAAAATTATTAGTATAGAAAAAACAATACATTCACTGAATAAAAGTACTGTTAAAAAATAAAACATTTTTAAAGACACTAACATTGGCTGAATATACAAGTAGGAAAGTTTTTTTTTTTCTTCGCGTCAAAAGGCGGTTGTATAAAACAAGCACATACTACAATTAACGATTAGCGCTAAAAGTGCTTGTGCAGACATACATTTTAATACGCTTCCTACACATAGTTTTGTTTAGAACTTATTTACCTCTGAATAATACAACTCGATATACAATCAAAGTTTAACTCTAACTTGAAATGTTATAAACAGTTTGATGGCACCCGTTTTTTCGACATCTTCAACGATATAGGGATCTACGGATCTACTTGTGTACTTCCATCATCATTTTCTTTGGATATATTAACACGTTCAGTACGGGACGTTTTCGAGAATTCTACTCGGCGCACTGAAACCTTTTCTTCCGCTTTATTCTTTTTATCCTGTGATGTCTTAACTTAAATTAACTGAAGGTAACCTTTGTCTGACGAATGCCAAGTCAATTTGGACCCAGTCAGTTCGAGGGTTAAGGCATCACTTGTACGGAGAGTTTAGCTCGCTTGACGTCTGATAACATCAATACTGGACGTGTTAAACGTCATTTTCCAACATTGCAGATGCAAAGTTTCCAACATTGCACATTGCAACAAGCAGAAGCAAAGTAGAATGGAATTATGTATTCTACAAACTTAAAATACTGTTTTGAAAATGATACATGCTGTTAGTACTCATTACTGTATAAAATTAAAGATACATCGAATACCCACTCTGTTCATTAGGATGTAATAGTCCATTAAGAATCTTAACAAGTAAATGCTTCACAGAAAATTACAAAAGAGTATTATAGGTATTTTAACTAAAGTACTTAATCTAAATCTTTGCTTTTTATATTAAAATTAAGAGAACCAGATAAAAGTTAAACGTAAAAACAGAGAATAAGATAAGTGATACAAAATGTGCATCGCAGTAGCATTCGGAATTATTTCATTTTTGATCTACACATAGATAAATACGTACATGTACGTGGGAGTCACTGTACATTTGTATTTAGAATTGCCAAAAATTTGTAAGAAGTGTATGAGTTTGTGACCTACAAGTAATATTCTACTTATTGTTAGTAATCCTACTTTAGAAGAATAATTACTTTTGATGAAATAGAAAAAATTTTCTTTGAATTTCCTCCTATCATTTTGTACTGTACATCATGTAGGTACTTACGACTGCACCATGAAATTACTTACCTACAATGTATTAAGTCCAATTCTGAAGTCATTATCGATTACCAATCACTCTATGATAATGTCAAATTGAACATAAAACGCAATTCTCACTAAATAAACTACATGCAAGGTTAATCCATTTAATCACTACAAATGACTTGCCACGTACTAGCTATTAATCGCTTCATTAAAGAATCGACACACCGATCACTTGGATAAATCAACAGTGTAGCGGAGCTAAAAGTTTGAGACTTCCACAGTCATCCGGCATCATACAATACTACCCCTGGCGTAAAGTTTTTGGATTAAATGCAACAATACAGAGTTATTAAAAAATATTGTAGTGTTTGGAATATAAAACGCTATTGTATAAATGTAAAATATATTGGAAAATTAAATAGGTTTGGTACGGTATTATATTACATTTCCAAAAACTACAACATTTTTAAATAATTTCGCACTGTTACATTTGATCGAAAATTTTTTGCCAGGGATAGTACTCACTCTTGGGACTTTGGAGTAAAAGTCTTCTCTTTATCAAGTAGTCAAATTAGACCAAGTAGTCGCAGATGCCTTGTGGTGATCCATAAGTATACCTTCATGAATTGCAGTTAATTATTACTAATGAAAGGTTTTTTTAATTGATCAATTAGACAATTAAAAATTGAAAGAAGGGAACTTTTGATTGAGTTTAGGTGATAGCCTGTATCTCAGAAAACGCGACATTAGAACTAATCTTCACTACAGACACTAAAAATCGTGTCCTTTTAATACAAATATTGCAACGTTTCATCAATGTATTTGACCTCTTGAGGTTCAGAGTTCATAAAAACTCCTAATCTTTACCAACTGCATTAAACCTTGTACAACTAATTGCACAAGATTTATAGGACAGCGCGATATCAGGTATGGAAATTGGTGCATGCCTCTTATGAACCCTCGAAGAAAGATAACGAGGAGGAGGAGCATAACTGAAGGTGTATCTCGTATCAGCGAGAGACACAGCGCATTCCAGTGCAATAATGCGTGGGTAGCAGAAAGCAAAGCCATGATTTCCTCAAGGAGGGAGTATCTGCGCTTGTTGCTAGAACGTAGATAAACGAGAACATGCTCTGAAGATGTACGTGACTTAGCTGATTACTCCATTAAAATACAATTTACCCAGCTTAATATTGCAAAGAGAATTGAAATTAGTTAATCGTGTTTGGATTAAGTAAAATATGTTTTCATTCGTTCCTTTTTTCCATGAATGTGGTCTAGTTCCGCAAACTCAAATTATAGTAACTCATATGTACGTGGTTTTGCAGTGTCATCTATCTCCAGTCTCATTACTTATGAGAGATCCACGTCAAGAATGAATCAATTTAAAATTGCTCTTTTTCCACGTTTTAGATGGACCTAACTTCAAATTGCAAAACTAAAAAATATGAAAAGAGGTGTCTGTTATGGGAACTGCTGCACCCGGTCGCTGGCTAATCTTGTTCGTTCCAATGTTAATCGATTAATCCATTAACGTATTGGTCAACGGTTTCCAACCAAAGAACCGTAATCCAAAGCAGTTCTGTAGTTCAGTGAACGTTTGACTCCATCAGCGTGGCAAATTGAGAGTTGAAATATTCTTTTTCCACTAATCGTTGTGAAATCTTCAGAACTGCTCTTAAAAAAGGATTATCGATGGAGTGAAATGTCTGACGATAACGCTAGGAATTGCGAAACGGAATTGTTCGCAACATATTTTTGTTAATTACCTTCAAAGCGATTCAACTAGCAAAATTTATCGACGAATGAAAGCATTGTGTTGAATCATGGACAATTATTTGGAAATTGTCATCGATGCGAAGTTTAGTCTTCGTTTGGGAATGCTACTCAGTGTAGTTTGAAGAAGATTTTCGAATCTATCTCTTTTTCCTTTGAACGTTGTCATTTGTGTCAGAAAATCAAACAAAGTTCGATTTGTCATGAAATACCTTAACAAAGAATCGCTCATTGAAGTTCTGGGGTAAGTGCCGTGGGGTTCATTACAGTCCTCTTACCAGAAAGCATAGCCTTCCTTACTCTGTGATCAGATCCTCCAGGAACAATATTCTTATTCTTTAGCATTGTGACGTCGAGTTGCTTGCTTTTTCCGAATATTTGATTCTCTTGCAAACAGTTATATGACACCCAATAACTCTATGGCCCAACGTAGCCATCAGCCATCAACCGTTGACGAGACTGTTTAGTTTCACGCAGCCTCTTTCATGGTCACACACCTTGAGTCCCTATCATAAATCCCTTAAAGCCCGACCATCACTCGGTCATCGTTTCCCAAATTCTCTCTAAAAATACATTGTCGCTAACATATCAACTAGATTATTAGCAAGGATTCCTTTTTCTGTCCTTATAAATGAAAACATGCTTAGAGCCTCTACTCTTCATCATGGACTTACATTTTATTTTATTCTCGTTTTTTTGCAGGAAAAAGTTCTTTTAATTCACTCTTCTTCTAATAAAACTATAAATTCTACCTTATAAATTTTGATTAAAATATAAATTTTTATCTTTTTAAAAATGTGACTTACGTCGTATTGCCTTATAATCACAGCTTTTCCTTGTATTAGTTAGATTTCATTGTAAGGTCTGGTAACTTATTGTTAGAGTAACTTCTAGTTATTCTTGTGATGTTTATATTGTATAGTGTTTATCACGTTCTGTATTAAACACTACAAAACTACATACAGATTTGGCAAAGTTTTCATCATGCGAAGAAACCTTCTTCTTTCTTTGCTTATAAGAAACAAGTTACTGCAATAAACTAGCTGTATTTCAAAACATCTAGCCGATAGACAGAACAATAGGCCTGCCTCTAAGCTGATTGAGAATATCCATGTATTGACTATTACAAGACTTTTACTGCTATTTTTATATTTACACAAGGATCATTCCTCTAATTGTGAATACTTTTACATAATACATATAATTATAGGCTTTTGCACCCCAACTTAATCACTTTCGCTTTTCAGTATTAGATATTTTGACGATATTGAAACACGTTGTAATGCACATGTAACTAAGGAAGAGAACTTCAAGCATAAGTTTTCTAATTTCGAAATTGTTTAAGAAATACAAAACCACAACGTTTACAGCTTTTTTTGATATGTACGCAAAATGCATTTTATCAATGAATTTTGATCTTCGCACTCATTAAAAGTTGAACTTCGGCCATTTTTTGTTTTAATTCCGAACATTAGGTCTCTCAAATAAATTATTCATGTATTGCAAAAAAGATTTTTTCAAGTAAAAATAAGGAAAATATTCTTTTTCTAAAATTTTGATCACCGGTTAATGTCTCAACAATTTTTTTAAGTGTTGTGCTTATTTTGTTGTCTTTCCACTTTCCATTCAATTTGTTTAATACATAGACACGTCAACACACCCTGCGTTCCATTATAATAGTTAGCTGATCAAAATGAACTAGTTTCAGAATTATGTGTATAATATCATTTTTAACCGTAGAACAATTTCACAAGCCGTCCTCTACTTATAATAGCATTTCTTTTGCAATTTTATGCAAAATTGACATTAAACATTTAGACGTCATTGCCGTGAACTCGTAATCTGTATATAAAATTTAATAGACCTATTATATGTTTTTTAAGCTCTCTATAGAATGCTTTTAATCGGAGAACAAACTAAAAAATTAAAAATAGAAGAAAAATTCTTCGTTGAATTAGGACTCGAACTGACAATTTCCAGATTACAAGTCCGCGACGCGGAGTTGACATCTAAATATTTAGTCATTTTATACAATAATGGCTGGCCAAAAACAGCTAATATTCTAGTTTTTTTGCGCTGAGTGGTCTCTAAACTTTGACTTATGTCTCCCCTAAAAAGCGCTCATCCAGATCGTGATTTCTTCTTGTGAATTAAAAGCACTGCAGAACTGATACCCATATCGAAACAAACGGTTATGGACAGTATCCGACGGTGCCGGACGGACGATGCCGAACAGATAGGTCTGAATAGTCCTTTGTTGGTCTTTACACTTTAACTCATGTCTCATCCAAAAAGCGGTCATCTAGATCTCAACCTCTCTTTGTAAGTTGCTCTAAAACTGATAAAAATTACAATCTGAATATATTTATATTGCTTTCTAGTTTTCACTGTCAGTTTGACCACCTTCGACTTTTCCGAAATCCGATCTTCGTTCATGCATTCTCATTAAAAAAAATTATTTTTTTTTAATAAACGACGTGGAATTTCTGACATACAAACTCTAAGAATCCTTCTCGCAAAATTCCTCTAAACTTTGTAGGCTATATTTAGGAAACAACGATCGCTATCGACGCATTTCTTATCAAAAGCAATCGGACACTGTCGACGCTGATGATAGGTCGTTGATACCTTCTGTGCGGCGCGGGAAAAGAGAAAGAAGAAGGCATTGGCCAGCACATATGATCACTCACTGGAAACACAACTTACACTAGGCGTTGCCCGAAGTTACCTCGTTACCTTGCACAATTATTGTGCCGTTAGAATTTCTAACTCTATCGTCACTAATTGCTGTTGGCCGATCGCTTGCGGTTCGAACGTTTGTGTAGAACAATTTCAACAGCAAAGAACTACAAAGAGTACATCTACATTTCTGTTCAACCGTGAAAGAAGTGTACCTCCGCGTGCCACTAAGAATTTCTTGTGGTACTTCCAATTCTTTTTTTCTTGCTTTACGTGACAACTGGTGTAAAAGAATGCAAGTATTAACGTTTACTTATTCTTCTGCCTCCTTGTACCACATAATGCGTGTGTTTCTCAAAGATATGGATACTTTTTAGGTTTTCTTTGGAATGAGGAGACGGAATAAAATACAGTACATGGCGTAATTCATGACATAACTTAGAAACGCCAGAGTCTCTTTAGGGCGTGGCCTAAACATTAGGGGATTATTGTTCATAGGAAATGGGAGTTTACTGTAGATTAAATTCTACAATTCCATGCTCCATTGAGCTATTTTTAGTTGAAATCCTTATTTGAATTTTGTTTTTAGTTATGTTTTGTATGGTGTTTGTTTGTTTCTTGAACTGTGTTTGTGCTTTAGATATCCTATTGTTTACCGATTCACCCTTCCCATATCATTATAAACATATTGCACGTCAAGGTTTAAAGTTCTGGACTGCTGTTTGAAACTTTATACACTACATGATCATATTACTTGAAATGTTATACAGCAAAATCTTAATCAACACTAGACCAAAATTTTTCCCTTATGAAAAGCAAACTCGTGCCATTTTAATCCAGCCGTATATTTTTAATACTTACTCCATCTTAAAAATTGTGTATGGCCATTAATATTATTATAATCTATTTTCAGTGTAAAAAAAGCTTGCAGTTTGAAGATTTATATGCTTGTTTTTGGAAAGTTGCAAATGCATCATTCTGACCACTTCTGGCAGTATTAACTGTCTTAACAAAAGATCCAAATCAGATCTTTCCTGTTATCTGTCTACCACTATTTTGTGTCTATAAGTAAATGAAAATCACCGCATGTCGAGTAGTTTCAAACACAATCGAAAGAGAATTTTTTTAGTAAAAGGATTAAAATTTTAAAAGCAATATTCAATTACTAATATAGTATATTGTGAAAAAAAATTTAATAACTCAGCGAGTTTATTATTACCAACTTATATACATCTATGTTTATTACATCTCCAATACATAATAGAAAAAGAAATCTTGACTTTAATTGCTTTAAAGATGAGTAATTACAAAATAAAAAGGAAAGGCTAAACGTCTAAGGAATATTCCACTTAACTCATAACGAAGGGGTAAATAAAATCCATTGAATTATCAATCAAGTATCACGTCATTCCCATATAGAAGTCGACACGTTTATTATCAATTATAAAATCCGTGTCACTATTAAACAGGTACTGCTAGAAGACATTTATAAAATATTACATACGAATTAATGGAATGGAGAATGGAACAGTCGAGCAAAAAGTGTTCTTTCAGTGATAAATGATTCTTTATACATATAGGGTGTCCCAGAAAGTTGATGCGTAACTTTAAAAGCACTACTCATTAGAATAAGCAAAAAACATGTTAACAAACAAAGATCCAAATATCATTAGTTTCGGAATCATAAGATGTCTTTAATTACGAGTTCTCACTCTTAACAGCATAAGAGACTACTTACAATTAGCACTGCATGTCTATTTGTAATTCATTGGGTAAGCCATTAGTTCAGGCACACTAAACACAATAAGCACTAGTAACTATTACGTAGCTATACAAATGTTATTGAACAACAATGATAGAAGAACGCGTTTTATCTTTTCAATATTGTTGTTAAGTATTTAGTATTCAGCAAAAATAACTCATAAGTAAATTGAGGCTATAACAAGTATGTCAAAACTAATGATATTTGGACCTATCTTTTTTTTATGTTATTCAGACACTCTTCTTGTTTTGGTGAGTACCATATGCTCCTAAGGTTTCGCGCTAACTTTTTCGGACTTTCTATACATTATAAAAAGTTTCGAACGAAGTCTATAATTCCAATCAAAGATTCATGACTGTATTCCTAAATGAACCTTAGCACTCACCTTTCTAGATTAATATAAGTATATTCATAACAAACTTATTTAGATATACAAAATTTAAATAGTACAATGTTTTCTAAATATTTATTGAATTTGATTGATATTCGAACGTCATGGCAATTCAGTAATTTATTTTACATACTCTAATACTGTTTTGTGTAGTAAAACAAGTAGTAAAACAGTAATTTGTTTTGTGTAGTATTAAAATAATATTCTTATAAATAGATAGATATACTAGATGGTATGTCATTCTTGCGTCGCAAAAATAGGTACCTACACATAAAAAATACATATCCACAGATATTATAAAACAAATTAACAAGAAATATTAGTTCGATACTATTACACAAGTCAATTTTGAATAGTGTTCAATTTATACACAATATTATTCTAGTAGTTTTGAAAATTCGTTATTGTTACACGATAATGTGTTTAGGTCAAGTATGCTTTGCGTATTAAGAAATTGTTTGCACACTTTCATATTTTCAAATTATTAAGAAAAATATATCCCCGGCATATACTTTTTCATGTTCAATTTCTAAACTTTTAAATACTCAAAATTTTCAAATGTCTAAACCTTTAAATTTCAGGATCTTCCAATTTTCAAGTTTCCATATCTCCAAACTTTCAAATATTTAAAATTCATCATTTCAATTCATCATAGAACAATTCAGATGTAAAATGCAATTCAGACTTTTGAACAATTTAAATACAAATCTTTAGTTTCTCCAATTTTCAAGTTTTCAGTTTTCAAATGTTTAAAGTCTTTTTACGTATTATTCCAATTTCTGGATTTCAGTTCTGGAAACATCTATCTAGGAACTGTGCACAGCAATGCGACAAATATCTAATACGGTAATTGAATATTAATTACATTCGCCTAGTTTTCGTTTTGTAACCGTCAAAATATGCTCAACGTTGTTTTTTGTCACCAATATATTAAAGATTACAGAATTCAATTCTATCGAAAAGAAATTTTTCATGAATTCCTTATAATAGGGTCTGGTTACAAGAAGAGGGAATGGGGTCACCATTGATGTTTAGTTAGTAAGATTCCCACATTCATTTAGAAAGCATCGTTCGAAACCTGCAAAGACATCGACTTCTTCCAACCAACAGGTTTATTTTACTTGCTTACTGACAGGTGACATCATTTCAACAAAAAAAAAACGATAATCAATTTGTTACTGATTGTGTATTTTTAACTTGTTTCGGTAATTCCCACTTGTCTGTAGCAGTACTTTCTGATTCAGTGTCCATGTATTGGGACTCTGCTACGTCATTTTCAGAGCTGAGTATCACTGGGATTTTTATTAATATTGGTACTGTCTCCTGATCTATCATATTTTACGTTTTTTTAAACATAGTAAAATGCGAATTTACAATTCTGCCGTTAGACGAGTTTCGGTTATAAATGTTTGGTTTGACACATATACATACATGTATTGTACTTTTCACTTCGAATTCGTTGAACTGAGGCAGCAGTAGCAAACACGACCGATCGCGACGGTAGTTCAAACGCGACTAACCTCAATGCGAGTTTTAAAGTTCACATTTTTTAATATTTTTCGTTTTCAAAGTAAACAAATTTGACTGATTTATTATATTTTATTTTAACATTCTCTAGAGTGATTTTGGGTTTACCAGGTGAAATACCAGGTCTATTATTAAAATGTATGAACACCGTTTCTTGAGAAGACAGGTCCAGCTCCATCTGTTCGAGATTAACTTTTATTATTCTGATTGAGGTCTCAAGTGAATTTTTGCTCTCAGCAACTGATGGCGAGTAACAATAAATGGCAACATCATTAGCAAATTGTAAAATGTGAATGTTTCCTGGTATACCTAGACTTATTTTAGCTACGTAAATCGTAAATGATGTAGAGTATGGAGCTTAGTACTCCTCCTCAAGGAAGGCCCTTCCACGTTGTTCTGATAATGTTATCAAGTGCAGTTCCGATAACGGAAATATTTCTTTGAAAGATTAATTTAATTAGTTAATTTGAAAGGTTCTTGAATGCTTAATAAATTTTAAAATACTAAGAGAACAACCTATTTCTGCTAGTTTCTCCAAAAGTATATAGCAATTGACACTATCCAAAGCTGACTGAACGTCTAGAAAGGTGGCGTGGGTATCCATATATTGGATCAATGCGAATTCTATGTCAACTAGCATGGTTACTAAATTATCCATACAGGATCTTTGTTTTCGGAATCCAGACTAAAAAGCTGGAGAAGAATAGCAGTATATTTGTAATCATAGTTTCAAGAACTTTCAATATACATGATGAAAGTGAGATAGGTCTAACTACGGATTTATCGGCTTTATCAGTAAATAATATCTGAACATTATGCTGTTCTTCAGGATATTGACCTTCGACATACATCTCGTTAAATATGTCCATAAAAATGAGCTTAATATTACTTGGTAAATATTTAAGAGCTACATAATCTAGGTTATCTGCTCCCGATTTGTTGTTTTTGCAACTTAGAGCAAAATTAAATTCGGCGAAATTGTGGGATAACTGGACATACATTGGAGAAAATAATCTTCTTAGCTCTAGAAATGAGAGGTATGATTTTGAGTGTGTACGTGCCAATATTTATATTTACGTTTTGGTTAGTCAGTTTATCAACGAGCTGCTGGTTGGATAAATACAAATATGATGTTCGCTGACAAGATAACTTTAGCTACAGTTGTAGTATATTCTTTAACGGAAGTACCTTCTATTGCATCCATGACAATTGCTTGTTCGGTAATTGTTTAGGATTAGAGCGACCCCACCAATTTTTTGCGCCTTTACTACATTGTATATTTTGATGTGTAGATTAAGAATCTAGAAGAAAAAATTGCCGCTCGTTTCTTATTTTTGAGATATAAAAGTTTATATTACGGTGCAGGTGCCGCCATATCAGATATAAAGTACTGGCAGAATGGAGCTCATGCGCATGCGCGAGTTCTGCGACATCATGGAACGTGCATGTCTGCTTCTCAAAGTTTGAAAATCTGACAAAAATAGTTTACCGCAATGGCAGAATATTCGATGACTCAGATGATGAATAACCCTTGGCTATTGCTTCAAAATTTAATTGGAAATGCGAGTAAGTGGCACTTGTTTATTTGGCAAACATTTTGGAACAGAAATCTCAATGATCACAGCAAAATGATCATTGTAAATTTTTGTTACCTAAATGGAGTTGTCAACGACGTCCTCCATCAGGTATTACAATTTACTTTAAAAGAGAACTACACAAGAAGGCGATATGAAATAGCGGCTCGCTATAAATATTTGGCCGATGTAACGTATGGAGAAGAAAGACGGAAGCGCATGTATTCCTATTCGGTGTTCCATAAAAGAATGTTTTACTTAAATTGGGATACATATCCCAAAACATAAACAATCAATATTCATTGTTCAAAAACGACTGTTTTCAGAGCCTCAATAATTAACGTAGAAATAAGTATTTGGTTTAACTTCACTATGTGTTTTGAAATATTTATAAAGAAATTATTTTTGACATAAACATGTAAGTACTGACTGTTTTTCTTCTGGAAATAAAAAGAAATAATTTGACTACAACCCCTGCTTTATAAATATATAAATTCATGTGCTTGCTCTATATTACAAACTAGTAAAGCAGATATTGTACATGCTAAACTGCTAAACCAACATGAAGATAATGTAGAAAATTCAAAATTTCGCTAGCATGCATGCACGTCTGACGACTCTGCGTAAGATGCGCGTGCGCATGAGCTCCATTCTGCCAGTACTGTATAATTGATACGGCGGCGTCCACACCATAATATAAATCTTTATATTTCAAAAATGAGGAAAGGGTGGCAATTTTTTCTTCCAGATTCTCAATCTACACATCAAAATCTACAATGCAGCAAACGCACAAAAAAATTGGTGGGGAGTCTCTGATCTTAAACAATTAACGCTTGTGTTCTTTCGTACGGTATACACTTTGTTACACCCTGATGTCAACCACTGCCCGAGAGACATCGATAACACACTATGCACTCGTATTACTATACCTATGTAAACAAACTATCTTACACTTCTCTAACGCGTCGATTACCTGAGCACCGTAAACACGTCCGACTTGTTCGATGATTCGGATCGAACTCCCGATCACCCACTATTTGAAGCTTCTGCAAAGTATTTTAATGCTAAAATAGACAATTACTATATCATACAGTCAATGTAAGTTTTTATTTCGGATTTACTCGTTTACTCTCATAACGCGGTTTCCATATAACACGGTACGAATTAATCGTATTATAGAAGGGTTAACTGTATCTACATAAGATATCTGGAGAACACATTGCAAATGTAATCATTGAGCCATTTTACATTATTGTTGATTAGGATTTGAAAAGCATGGACTAAAATTTGAATATTGAAATTTACTTGGACTCGTAAGTAGACATTAAACTTGATTACATCCCTGATCAGAATTAGCAAAAAATTGTCAAAACAAAATCTAAATAACAAATACTTTTGACAACTGTGTAATGAAATGCCAAAGTTACATATGAATTACATAAAACTTCTAAGGTTTTACCGATATCTTATCACACGAAAGAAAGTTGTGTCAATGGATACATTCTATAAACGGAGTTCCGTGATTGCGCCATTTACGATGCAATTCACGGACGCGTCTTTGCATTCCTTTACGTCTTGAGGCGAGGAAAATAAAATCACTACCTGGTCGACAAACAGGAAATGTCAAATCGTTTATTGTTAGTTTGTAATGTCTTTTTTTTCTTTTTTTTGCGATTCGCACGGTAGACTGTTCTTTGCCATTGTAAACACTCGGTGAGGTGTGGCGCCTCGCAGGTGCATCGGCTTTTCAAAGTCTGTATTTCAACAATATGTATGTACATACATATGTTATAAGAAATCTGATCCTACCGTTTGGAGGTTTCTCTTTTGTATAAAAAATCGACTGTCAAGCCGTCGGTGTAATTACACAAGGAGGAAAGGCGCAATCGAACCGGTTCGGGTCGAGTGATCGTTTCCCATGAAAGAAAGTTGTCTCATGGCTAAGTGACGTGTTCGAACGCACCAGGACTCTTTCATTGTTCATCATAGAATTTGTATCCCAATTTGGTGACCGTAAATAATCGATTGCATTAGTAGATGTTATCTAATCGGATTGCTTTATTAATTCTTTTTGCAGAAGGTACATATTGAAATCAGACTTAAATCCCTTGATTGAGGGTCCCTAATATTACTTTTACAATATAAGCGATTTTCAATGTTTAAATTTCCAAATCTCTGAATTTTCCAACGGTCAAAACACAAGTTTTTGAATTTTATAACTTCTAAATCTTTTAATTTTCGAATACCTCAAATACAAACTATTAATTTCTCAAATTATTAAATATGGAGATTTTTAATATTTAAAGATATCATTTCCAAATTTCTAAATCGTCGAATTCTCAGATTTTTTAATTTCCTGATTTTCACTTTTTCGAATATTTGAAACATTAATCTTTAATGGCTCAATTTTTCAAATATCGAACTTTTAAAAATTCACAGTTTTTAAATTTTCTAATTACGAATCTTCAGATTTTCAAAATTCTACGTCTTGAGATTTTCGAATTTTTAAAATACAAATTTTCAATTTTTCAAATAATCAAATATTGAACTTTTAAGTACTTGAAGCTTCAAATTTTCAAATATTTTAAATACAAATTTCTAATTTTCCAAATTTCAGATGTTAAACATTCAAATATTCAAAGGTTTCAAATTTCCAAATTTTCAAATTTTAGTCTGTTTCTGTACTTATTTCAATTTTTGGTTTTTAGTTCCTAAAATTCTGTTAATCGTTTCCTTTTCCAATAGATAGGGGAAAGTGGAGACAAAAGCAATACCGTCATGAAAGTAACAAGCTTTCTCCCCCTTTCCACAAACATATCCAAAAAAGTTCTTTTACACAGTTATATCTGTATAACAAATCGCAAGTTGTCAAGCTGTATTTGTGTGTTTATATCATCTAAATTAGTTTCTATACTTTTTTTTTGTTAATATTCTTGGTTAAACTATAAATATTGAGTCAACCATTTGCCAGAGCATACTTCAATAATATCATTAGAAGTTCTTTTATTTGCTTTTAATGAGTTTTTTATAGTTTATAGAGTACAATATTTTTATTTCGAAAATCGTGGGTAAGGGCAAAAGTAACACATCACTATGGGAACGAAAGTAACGTTATTTTTTTTATCCACACGAAAATTCTGTGTTGTACATATTGGCAAGGAAACAATGAAGAAACAACGCAAGCAGGATAGGAATTCTTCACATAACAACAACTATATATGTTCGCTTTGTTCGGAGACCTTCGGTGAAAGTTGTTCGAGGGCGATTTAGTTCCAATGTCAAAATTGTAAGGGTTGGTCCCATGAAGACTGCGTCATAAGTGATCTTCATTACATCTATCATAGCTGTAATTTGGAGTAGATAAAAAATATCATTAAATTAATACACGATACCAAAGAAATGTACATACGAAGTTGATTATGCTTTTATCTTTCGTTATTTAAAATATATTTCTTCTGATTGTTACTTAAAATATATTTATTTAAATGCTCGCTTCTATCGTCTTTCACAATAAAATATTCTATTATTGCATTAGAAACAATACTTTTTCTTTGCCTGTCTAGAAACAATTAATTTTACTTTCGTCCCTACCCTCCAGGACGACAGTAACAATGACAGTAACTGCGGAAAACTGCCATAGCTCTTTGACTACTTATTACATAAGGCTAAAATGTGGATTTAATTATAGACCAATAAACATACTTTCTTAAGGCATATGTTTTATATTTATATCTTTAAAAGATAAGCGGCAGCTAGGCCAAATATAAGAAATGTTACTTTTGCACCCACTCTCCCCTATTATTTCCTTTAATACTTTTTTCAATTGCGATTTACGTATCTTATGCTCGTGATTAAATTAATTGATGTTTCTAAGACCTCGAGGGCTACCGCAAGATAAAGATGAACTCTAAAAATCGTCCGTTATTGATTCCACGATTTCGGCACTAAATTTTATACAAAATGTTAGTTTATGATAAGACATAAAACAACACAAAAATTTTAAATTGAGCTTACAATTAGTTTTCGAGGTATGAAAGGTCAAAGTTCATAAAATTCATTGATACATTAGCTCTTAAGCTTTGATGTACAAACCTTTATGGTACTCTGAGAATTAAAAGACTTACTTCAGGGGATTTTTCTAATTGCTAACGACGAATTTGAGCTTATATTTTCAATGGCCGATTCTGTATAATGAATAATATTAGAAGACTCACAAAGGAACATCACGATCGCGAGGTGTAAATCTCTGATTTTTATGCAACTTGGCAGGACTGTAAAGTAACCGAAAATATTCGACACGTATTTTTTTTATCGCCTCTAATTCATGTTAAAGTGATCAAAACGATCCACCCAGTTCGGAGTGGAAAACGTATTTCGCTTAATATCTCGAAAACTATTGCATGTAGTAAAATAGTGTAAATGAAGCGATTGCGTGTTTTTAAACGACGAATTCACTTATGTAAAGAATTTTTGAAAATAACAACTTGTTTAAAAAATATATTAAAAATAGTATATTTTTGTTGTCTTCACTGACTGAATGTTGATCGATCATTTCACAAATTTATATACGAATACTATGAACCAAAACATAAAATACGGGTAAAATAGAATTTTGAATTTTGACGTCATAAACGAAACACTAACATTCCGAGTTAGACTACATTTTATGTGAAATTGGGCCCTGAAACAAATGGCCTTAAAAAAAACATACAGAGAGATACTTTATACAGGGAGAGTCACCTAACGTTTGCACCTCAAACATCTTTGTTGTTTTTTAAAATACGTCAAATGCCTCAAGGAGAAAGTTGAATGGTTCAATGGAGCTCATACAATACCAAAATAATTTTTGCCTTTGTACCTTAGAGATATCAAGGTCAGCTCCATTCTTTTAAATGGAACCACTCTTTTTTAAACGCCTACAATCATAGTCCTTTTCATTAGGAATTCAGTGACTATAATTATTCAAGGTCACTCAAAGTCAGGAACAGAGAAAACGTATAAAATTTAAAATATGAAACCAAAATATGTTTATCACGAGTGAGACTTGTAAACATATTAAAGTCATATTTAGTGTCATTGAATATTTTCAAATATCCTCTAACTCAATTGATTTACAGAACGCCCATTATTATTGGTCTGTTGATAATCCGCACTGGCTTCGAGAAGATGACCATCAAAGACAATAGAGTGTAAATGCGTGGTTTGGTATTTTGAACGACAAAGTAATCGGGCCACACTTCATTATCGGAACGATTACAGGACAAAAATATTCTGAATTTTTGTAAGAGGATCTGCCAATTTTGTTAAAAGATGTCTCTTTACAAAACCGTCATGATACGCGATACAAACATGACGGCTCTCCTGCTCATTATGCACGAGTAGCAAGAGAAACGTTGGATTCTAGGTTTTCAAACCGATGGATTGGACGAAGTGGAATTGTTTCATGGCCAGCACGTTCGCCTGATTTAAATCCACTGGATTTCTTTTTGTGGGGTCTGCTAAAAGAGACCGTGCACAAAAATGCTCCAACAACAATTGAAGATATGCATCAGCATATCACCACAGCATATGTAAATATCACCTCGTATATACTTGTCACAGTTCAACATTCCTTCAGAAACCGTTTACAACAATGTATCGACGAAAACGGCCATCATTTCCATCCGTGACCTTGGATGACCTTAAATAATTATAGTTAGTGAATTCCTAATGAAAGGGACTATCATTGTGGGTGTTTAAGAAGGGGTGGTGTTTTATTTGAAAAAATTGAGATGACCTTAATATCTCGAAAAGAATGACAAGAAGAAACAAAATTTTTTTTGGCATTGTGTGAGATACATTGAACCATTCCACTTCATCTGTAAGACATTTGACACATCTTTAAAGACAACAAAGATATTTGAGGTGCAAACATTAGGTGACTTACCCTGTATATATATTTTTATAATGTTTTCGGCATTATATTATGATACATATTATTTATTGTTTACGAAATGTATAAATAATAACATCGCTAATGAATACTTGCAACATTTGATACTCGTTACAAATAGTACGAGAGGTTCAGTGTCAATGACTCATGCATAGATGAAAATAAAAACCGTTTATAAATTACATTCCATCAATAACTATTATTTACTGGGTTCCGAATTTCTTGATAGGTTTTTACTTTTTTTTTTTTCAATTTTTATTTTAAATAACTCAGTTTGGTATACCTTTTCACAAATTAGAATTGTTCTGTAATAAAAACTTTTGTTATCTTTTTTTAAATGTTTCGAGCTGTGTGAAAGTGCTAGAGTGTTCTTTTTTAACAGGGAGAGACTCGAATAATTTAAAGAGTAACGAAAAATATTCTCCCTACGTAACAACGTACTTAAATAAAAGTGCTCACGAGACGATGTCTCTTTTCCGCTACGAACAATCGACGAACTTTGAGCATGTAAAAAGTTATGTTAAAAAACATTTTTAGCTTACAGTGTACTCTGTTATACATATTTACAAGTTGGTTAAATCTGACTGTTTGTGACTAAATATTTTTAAAAAACTTATAATTAATTTGCTGCTAACTAACAAAAGCTAGCATAGTTGCACAGTTATTTATTGTGTAAATGTTACATGCCCCATTATTGTAAACTAAAGTAGTAGGCACTTCCACACCTTATCTATGATTTCATAAATTTAAATGGCGCAGAGTTTCTGGAAAGTTGATTTTTATGATAAACATTGAAAGATTTAAAGGCACCTTGAATACTTGGCGCAAATTTTACATTCGTAATTTTTTTAGGGAGTGCACAAGGGAGGGGGGGGGGGGGGGTGGTATTAATACACACGTTTCATCGCTATTTGTTATTCTTATTGATTTTGGTTTTTGATAATTATTTACGTTATTAACTTTTAAACAAAAATTGGACATTCGTAAGAACGTTAGGTATTTGCTATATTGAATAAGCTATTCAAAATTTTTCAAAACTAAGTTTAAATTGACAACAAACATTCGAAAATACCACCAAAAATAGTTTATTTTAATTATCGCACGGATATAACAGTTCGTAGTAGCGTTATATAGAGAAGTCTACGACTGATGCCTCAATGAATTTTATCTCACCTTTGACCTCTTATATCTTATTAATTGTGAGCTCAAATTAAAATTTGAGTAAAATCGGGGGAACTAAAACGAGTGAAAAAATGTACCATTGTAGTTCTAGTCCTTAGGGCAGGCACCGTACTCCAAAATGAGATAATGATCGTTACCTGAGTTATTAGCAATTCAAACGGCTTCCGGTCTCCACACTGGTTGCATGTATGAGAAAGAAACTGTTGCCTCCGGTAAACAAGAGTTGTTTGAACTGTGAGTCTCTCGATGGAAGTCTGAACAGCCACGCGCCTCAATAGTACGTGGCTCTTCGGTTACTTCGCCCATGCCTGTAGGAAGACCACAAAGAGAAGGCTACGTATGCAACCATGTGCATCGAGTTCACAAAACCGCCTCGCAGATGACGAAGAAAGGAAACTAGAGCGTTCTTTGTGTATTAAACTGCTTCAGACTCAATCAACGTTGCTGATCAATTTCATACGCTGAATTCGAACCGGAGGTAGTGTAATTGTTAACCCAGTCTAGTACTCATCCTTCTAGCTTATTGTTAGTTCCCATTTTTTACAACTTTTCTTTCCATTAGTCATCTAAACTTCAAAGGATCCATTTGTACCCAATTATTAACTCCTTTACCCTTATCGTTAGTTCGGATCATAAAAGGAACACATTATTAACATATAATTTCACACTTAAATAGAAAACTAAAACATTTTTGTTTTGATTTAAAAAAATGCTAACAATAAGTCTAAGGATTGAATACTTTTATAGTACATGCCTAAATCGTCACAGTTCTTGTAATTCTTGTCATACCAGAGAATCGCTCAGAGTAGCGACAATCGAAATCCAGAAATCATAATAAATAGATAAAAGACCTCAACGATTTGGAAATCCAAAATTTGAGAAGTTGAAGTGCCAGATACAGCACACGTCTTTGTGTAAATTAAATAAGGTATATACCGGATATGGTTGAATAGTAAGGGGTAAATGAAGTAATTAATATGATACAAGGTAAATATCCCAATACCCGAATGCTTAAGATATCAAACCTCCCAGTAAGTGAACAACCTTAAAATATATGTTTCGATACTTGAATTATTATTTCCCAATAGCTGAGTATATGTATTATCTGAATGTATATGCTGAGCGTATACGTATAATACTATTCTTTGTTTTTAGTTATATTAAGGAAGCTTCCCATGGCACGTGATCCGGCAAGCCTGGCTCTGTGAATCTGGCTTGGCGACTGATTCGATGGACCTGGCTCTGCAAGTCTGATTCGGCTTGTGGAAACTTGTACAAATACGAATTTGCGAGCTTGTAGCTTTCCCTGGCTTACCAAATCTCGAACTTCGTATGCTTGCAGATTCGGATTTATACATACAAGCTTCCACGCACCGAACCAAGAAGGCTCGCCGAATCACTCGTCGAGTCAGGTTCACTGAACCAGACGTGTCTAATCACGTGCCATGAAAAACCTTCTTTAGAATTTAAGCTTGAAATTAAGTAAAATTTATGTTAGTACTCGGGTTACTGGATATAACCGACTACTAGCACATTTAACTTAATAAGCTGTTTGAAAGTGAGACCAAATTCCGGATATGGCACTCAGGAAAGCAGAGAAAATATCTTCACCTGCTAAGCACGGAAAAAGGATTAGCAAATGTCTTAATAATGAGTAGAACGGATTCCTATACAAGTAGAAAATATATTATTAAGCGTATAAGCTAAGAAAGTAAAACAGGTCAGCTCAATAACTCACTCATTATTAGTGATTTTGTTACACTGAATATTTTCTATGAATGGAGTTGTAGAGAATGTACATATGAAAGTAAATTTCGGTTTTTAAGAGGAATCATACATTTTGTAATACAACAATAGATGCAGCTTGTTATTTGCAATACATTGCAAAGTGATATTGGTATATTAAACTACATCTATATGTTTTTACGGAACACACGGTATTACCTTTTACAAAACTATATTCAAAAAACAGCGAAACGAGATCATCGACATTACTTCATTTGCAACTAGTGAAAAATTTATGAAATAAGAACTAACTCTTCAGAATCTTCAGTATCGAACACATTGTAAAAGATAACTGATACCAGTATCACATGTAATATGACTCAATTCGTTTCATTACTTTCTATCATATTGTTGAAGAAGTTATTGTGTTATTGAGAAAAACAAATACAGATAAGTATACAAATATTGTTTCAATGTTTTCACATTAAAAAAAACCTTCTAAACGAATAGATTTTTGTCATAAATGGTATAAAAAATATATAATTCTATTGTTAAATCTCTATATTTTCACTTGTAAAAAATTATTGGCACCAAATTATATCCCTCTTGAAATTCAGCAAACGACTTATTGAGATGACCCAATACTATTTTAGTTGTCCTATCATGCAAGTATACTAAGTAGTCCAGAAAGATCGAAATAAAACTATTCATCAATGTTCAGCAGATTCCATGAATCTTGTATAAGAATAACACTATATTTGACATCAAAGTTTCATTTTCACAGAATGCAGCGTGTAATTAAGGGAAAAGGAATTGCAACAGCGAAGTTGGAAATGGATAATGTGTATTCGATCGCGAAATAGGAGAGACTTTTCTTACAGTTGTCTGGTCTTTCCGGTTACGATCAACGCCTTTTAGAGGAAAATATTTTCCCTTCGTCGCATTCGTTTCGCCGCCTAAGTGATCGAAGAAAAGTGAGACTAGTTAGAAAATTATCCGCAGGAAGCGAGAGCAGAATTTCACAGGTGCTCCAACGGAAATTGGATCAAGTTTCTCTAAAACGGAAGCCCCTAACATCATTATTTTGTGTGTCTTGCAACTTTTTATCTATTTTTGTTAAACTCTAGAGTTTCATAATTTCTAAATAAAATTTGTGTACCCTTCTACTATATTTTATAACTCACACGAATATCAATTTCCAGAGCGTAGGAAAAGTTATAGTGAGTCAGATTCATTAAGATGTATTTGAAACATACAATAATGAAAACTACTACAAACTTCTAACTAATACAAAAAAATACTGTATTTTTCTTACATTTCTCCTATTTTTAATTTTTAGTTTTAACTGCTATCCACTTTATTTCTTTTTAATACAAAGGTAATAATCTTTTACGAATAAATTCGTTTGACACTGTGTTAAAGAAAGTTGACTTTCTCTATCGGACTTTACTATCAAACTGGCAATTAAGTACCTTATTATTAGGACGCATTAACCATTCATAAAGTAACAAGTAAAATGCAAACATTTTGATTTTAACAGTAGGATCATTGAAGCAGCTGAAATGGGTGGTTTGAATTATTTCTTCAGAAAGTAATATTCATTCTGAATTGACGATGAATAAAACTAAAAAATTAATAGGTAAATATTAGATACTTCCTTATACGTATAATACAATATAGATGTACAAATATACTTTTCTCTATTTATACATTATAGCACAAGGAGTACAATATTTTTAGAACTTAGTCGTATGAATTTCATAATCACAATGAATCACTAAATAACATTGTCTTAATAATTCCATTTATCTCTATTCACTATTGTACTAATTCTTTTAAAGAATTTACAACTGATAACTAATAACTTGGCTAACAGATGTTTAACCATTAGTGGGAGTTTTAAGTGTGTAAGTAGTTACGTAATGAATATAATATGCAACAATATACAAAACAAAGAAAGTAAAGTACGATTTATAGTATTTGAGGTGTGAACAAAATTTTTATTGAGATTTCATTTCTTTAGTTGTGTTTACAAGAATATACATCTGTATATAAAAATCAGCAGTTTTTTGATAGCAATCGAAAAAAGTTATAACAAAATACATAAAACAAAACAGAAAAAGAATTAAAATGTATATCAGAAAGGAACTAATTTCGCTTAAATTGCATTCAATGTTAAGTGTAAAGCATGAAAATTGTAAACAAATACGTACATATTTCATTGAAAGTAGACGGCCGATTCTAAAATTTATGAAAAACTCAAGACCTTACAAAACAAAGTCTTAAAGACGTGAAATTCAATTTAAATATCGTCAGACCTTTACATTGCAATTTCACTAGAAAGTTTCAACGATTGACGTAGCGAATGGGGCTAAAATCTCATTCGTTGTAACGTCGATTCATTCCACATTGTTTAACAGTCGATATGCAATCGACTGGTTGGCTAGCTCTCTGCACTGTCGTAGTTGCTAAGTCATTAATGACTTCATCTAGCGAACAAAAAGAAATATGGGAGTCGTGTGGGTCGCATACGTAGAAATGTGGGAATTTGTCTCAGGCTTTCGAACGTAGAAGGACTATTGTTACTTCCGGCGGAAGCAAATAACATTCACTGATCAAGACTTCACAGAAGTCTGCCGTTTTAAACTTAATCGTCATTGAACATTTACTACGGTTTGTACCTAACAGTTTTCACACGGTCAGTGTGTTGTCTTAAATTACTAGATTGCGGATATTGCGTGTATCCGAAAATTTAACCTTGTACTTATAAAATCTAAGGTCATTAAGAACGAAATTCTATGTGTGATCTCACAGACAAAAATAGAAATAATATAAATCCATAATAGAGAATTGGTGTTCAAAACTCTGAATATCCATATCTTGAAAATAATAACATGTGGCTTATACTATTTTACTCTACAAACAAAGAATTATTTTTTCCTATTAGAATTTATTGCAGAAACCTCATTGCATTATGTTATAACATTATACCAACTGTCAAGTTGACTTGACAGTCAAGATCGTCAGAGTTGGTTGCTACTCAGTTAGATCGGGTTAAAGTTCCCTTTCGAGTCTACAGTTTAATCTCACAGAATCCGCGAATCGGCATAAATTCTATCTGGCAATTTCTACGACCAGTTTGTAAGTCCCCGCATCGCCAGTGCGTTAACACCAAGCATTAGAATCATACACTTTACGCGACAACACTACAGTATATACTTGTATGTAAAAACTGATTTTAGAATATACTAAAGTATTCCTTGCAATGTAATCGGAAACCCATAATTACCTTAAGCAATCCCATTTGAAGTTGACAAACCTCCCTATGATACAACTTAGCCCTTCGAGTTGTATCAATTCATAATTAACAAGTTACGAAGCTTACTAACATTTCCTGTAGTTCTCTGATTCCACATCAGATTCACCCGCACGCCCTTACTTCCAAAGAAAACTGTATCCAACCTAGTGGCTTCTCGATTTATTCGAGTTTGTCCGCGAAAGTTGACCTATCCAATAGCTATCTGATTTTACATCAGATTCGTTTGCATCCTACAGCTACCTGTAACATTAGGTTCGTCTGTACGTTATCCAATCTCTTTACAGCACCCTGATTTAGCATCAGGTTCGACTGTTTGAACTTACCAACCTCCTCAACAACACCTCAATTTTGTACGTTCACGAAACTCGCACTCCTACGGCTCACTGATCACAGGTCAGTTTCGTCCACAAGCATATCCATCCTCAGAAGCTTCCTAATTTTACATCAGGTTCGTTCTCGTTTACAATAATCCCAACTGACCTCACATCAGTTTCGTCCGTTGTATGAACTAACACTTCAATTATTATGTTCTTTGGAAATATATTTATCCTCGCTGGCATCTCGCGCTGCTCGCGTCGTGTCTTGTAACAAACTATTTAAATAACGAACAACATATGGTCGACAGAGCGCAATCGTACACTAGAAAACAATGTTCATACCATATTTTTCTATAAAATAAATGTGAAGGAAAAGTGTATTGAATTCTATAAATAAATTGAGAAAAATAAAATATTTCTTAAGCATGTTTTATCTAGGGAAGGAGGTACTTGGCTTCTAAATAGATTATTGGTTTACTTTTAATTGCTACTTTTCTTCATTTTATGTGATTTTTTAATTACTATAATGAAAGCATTCTTTTTCAAACAATGTTTGTACTATTTAGAAAATATGGTAATCTTTGTTATATGTGTCTATGTATTATGGTTGAAAAATGGGACCTTCAAAAGGATGTCATGACTTTTGGGAAAGAAGAGTGAGAATGTATAATACGTACTTAGTGTGAACAGGAAGATGCTTTCCCAGTCTTCAGTATTCGTATTATGTAGGACCCTGAAAAGGGACGTAAGTGTAATCGTTCGTTTCCATTAACGACAGGTGCGCTTACAGTTATACGCATTCACGCGTGAATCATGCGTCTTTTGTAGAACTTCTATTCAATTCGGTGTTGATTCGGAATTTTAAATTATGTATAGCCCACGGTTTGTATTGTTGCGAAGAAAGTCTCACAATTGACAAAGCTTCTATTTTTATTTAACATAACTATCAGAACAGGGAACATGACCGGTATGGTTGTTCTTATTTTGTGTTAAGATTCATGGATTTGGATAAGATTTAAATCCAGAAGGTCAAAAAAAATAATAATGGTTTTAAAAGTCACAGATATGATAACTATTACTGCCATTTGGCGCAAAAAAATTTTCAATATTACGTATTATATTTTGAGAATTTGTAGCCGGTACCCATGAACATTAAAAACTGAATTAAACCTTTAACACTATGAGCCTTCCCATCTAGTTCAAAGTTAAGAAAAAATAACTTACACGCCATCCCATGGCGCTTATAGTTTGAAAATGTTTTATCCTAATAACAACCTTTCAATTAGTAATAAAGTACACAGCTCACCTTCACCACCTAATTTTAATTTATACAGTTATATAAGTATGTAACTCCGCATAACACTTTCAGAAAATATATAATATAATACATGCTTTGTAGAAAATATTGAAATCTACTGAACAGTAATGCAAAGTGATACCTTTCTGCTGTCTTTAGAAAAAAAAGAAACATTAACAACGGTCGTTTTTGTTATGAGTCCTTCAATTTATAAATACGTCTTATGCCTTATATCACTAAAAACATTGCATATTTCTTGCATGTTGTGTGCATGTGTATTTGGATATTTTTTAGCTGCATAAACATCCGCAGTATATGTTTTAGATAGAGTTGACGTAAAGTCCTTTCCTAATAAAAGCAGTGTTCAGCGAAACTTCAATAGAGATGTGATCGTTGAATACGCCAATTCAAAATTCCCTTTAAAATAGTTTTCTCTATTTCTTCTTTTTTAAGAAGAAATCTAGTCCCCTTTGCCCGTCAGTGTCGCAGCTTTTTGTAGAGCCGACAGGTATCATGTAAGTTGGACCACTTATCCAGCTTTTTCTGACCGATTCAGTTGGAAAGACAAACATACCATATCTGTCTTGCGCCCATCGTTGCACGGAATGTACGCAGGCACACGCCGGTGGAAAGGTTCGACCCAGATATCGGTGTCTGGAAGGTACCGGCTGGTAGAGCGCAACAAGCGGGGAACAGCGCTGTCTGTCGGAAGCCGCGAAGCTCCTCAGTTCATCGGCTGTTGTCGTGCGGTGCACCAACGTGCAACACTGCACCTTGATTCGTAGTTCTCGTTTTGTGTATCACGCCTGGGTACACTACTGCACGCTCCCGAATTGCGGAATTTCGCGATCGTCTTCTTATCGTGCTCATATGGTGCTGAGTGAGTGTCAGTGGCTCGTATTGGCCAACTGGCCAAGTGACATGTGAGGCCTCTTGTGTTGAACATACTATGCACTCGGCAATATTAGCAATAGGGTTTTTTAACAAATTTTAAATTTTAGGTAGGAATACATTTAAACTAAAATTTAAGATTAAAGTGTGAGAGCAATGAGGATTTGAAGCAATCGAGGTTCCAGCGTTGATTTTCCAGAAGCTCCGATATTTGACTATTGTTTTGAGACTGCTGTGTGGTGCAACGATTACATGCTGTGTGTCTCGGTTCCTTCAGGTTTTTATCAAGTTTCCTTCTTTTAAGAAAATAATGAGTTCATTGGACAGCTCTGAGGGAGTATGCTCATCTATGTACCTGATTTTAATTTTAATTTAGTCTTGAGGGGATTACAGACATGTTCCTCTCCTATATTACGTATACATATGTATACATAGTCTACTGTATTCATCTTGAATATACCGTGTGTTTTACAAAATTATAAACAAATTCTTTCAATCCTGCTGAACCGAATCTTTTTTGGCTGTGAAAGACATTTCTGCTTACTATATATCAATAATAAAAGCCTATATTTATGAGCTTCATATAAAATTTGGTAACTCTAAGTTTTTGGTTTACTCCGTCGATGATCAGTGCTGCATATGTGCAATTCCGCTGAAAACAAATGCATTTATTGCTCAGTTTTTTCTTTTAGCTAAAACACAATGCTGCGTATCCGCAACGTCAAGCATGAAATAAGTAAAAAATTTTAACTACTATATAGAAGTACCTTGAGAAAATAGTAAGGATTTGGAAGAATTAGGATAATCAAGGTGTTGAAGTTGTTACACGACGTGTGACGCGGTTTAGTTGAAAAACTAACGTGTTGATTAGATTGTTCTGACAAAAAACTCTAGTCAGTTAATGATGGAATTATACAGATTTTTTTGTGCTGAGCGAGAAGGCATAGTTCAAGACCTGCGAAAATATACTTTAAAAAAGCTGTTGACAATTGATTTAAAAGCTAGATTTATGTTTACGAAAATTAGTGAGCGACCTCCAGATGGAAATTTCATTGACGTCAACTATCAAAGTAATTTCAAGTAAATATAAAAAGCTTCTCTTTACTGGCAAATATCTTATAAAATTTCGTATTAAATAAAGTTGAAAGGTAACAGACAATTGACAGCTGACAAAGTAGTTTTTTTACACTCAACCATTCACATAGACACATAGGTTCATACAGTCTAGAGTTCAAACAAATATCAGCTTCAACTAAAATGAAACGTCAATTGCTTGTTTACTGTAATTTGCTATATTCGATGCCTGTCTTTGTTACGTCTCCAACAATAATCACATATCGAGAGCTTACTATATCTTTCTTCGTAGCGAACACAATATTATGTAGACTAGAGCTTATCTTCTTGGAAAAAAAATATAATGGTGACTACATGTTGACATATTTTTTAATAAATAGAATTTCTGTATTCACTCGAAAACGTTTTAACAATTACAGTTGTGAACATTTTCATCTCGGAGTCACTGATTGCTTCTCGTAAAGCTAGAACTAGCTTCAAAACTAGCTATTGATAGCGGTTTTAAATTATATTTTAATAAGAGTGGTAACAGGCTTTTTTGCTTTGTATAAAAAGAATCTATAGGATTCCACCAGCAATTGAATAATGTTCTTAGTGAAAGAGTAGGTCTGTTCCCGAATTTAATCTTAACCTAATATAGAAGCAATTAGAGAATGTGTAACTTGGTTCTTTTAAGCATGTATTAAGTTTCCCTCTGTTGAGAAAATAATACGTTTATCCAACAGTTCTAACGAGAAAAGGTATGATTACCCGTGTCCCTGATTTTAATCTTAATCACAACAGTGGTGGTTGTAAGTTGATATTCATTCCAGTTGTCGGTGTAAGAAAGATTTTTCTCAAACATATTGCATAGTACTGCAAAATGCTTATCAACAGGATTGAAATTGTTTACTGCTGGCTAGATCGTTTCATCTGGGATTCTGATTTTACCTGTTCGACAGAATACGAAGCGAAAAGAGTAATGAAGAAGTACGTTGCGTAATTGCCTAACAAGGGAGCTTTGTGAATGTGTTCCTCTGTATAGTACGATAAAAATAACGAAAGGAAATACTAGAACTGCTTCTTTGATAGTTTGGTGCTCTTTTTTGTAGCGAAGTCTTCTTGAATCTGCGTCATTGCTTTTTCTCACCTTATGTTGCATTTGCATTGATATTTGCATTGCATCGATGCTATTTTGCGTAATTAGCATCGCTTTTGCAAGATGTGGTCGAAATTCAACACGTTGAATGCCGTTTTAGATGCTTTATGACAAATAAATTCTAACATTCATAAATTTTCATTACTGATTGATCATGAATCTATAATTGAGCTATAAAATTTTATTACTTTTTTAAAGAAAGATATACGAGCCTTTCAGAAGTAAAATTGGTTAATTCCATTATTTATAGAGTTGTTATTCTATTACTCAAGCACGTGATAAATAGATTATTTCCTAAATAATCCAAAAATTTATATACACAGCTCTAACTAGTGACAGGAAATAATAAAGTTATAATATCGCTACTAAATAACGTTTAATACATTACATATTTTCGAAAATATTTTTACGAATTTTAGATTCTTACACTGTATACACTATACATGCAAATACACTCGAATCGAAAAACAGTTTATACTACTAAATTTTCTTCATTTACAATAAAACTTGGCTAAAATCCTATTATTCTAATCAAACAAAAAGATGTCATGAAAAACTTAATTTTGAAAAAAGTGGACTTGGATTAGTTTAGTTCTTAGGTACAGAAATAATAGAGCCTTTTAAAACGTTGAAAAATTGCGCGTATTCAACTTGTTAAATAATAAAATAGTTGTATAAGAATTGTATAAGAAGAATTAATATATCTACTTATGTTCTCGATGCATAAGCTATTAATCAAGAAGCTTAATAAATCTTGAAGATTGACATATCTCGGTAGCCTTGAAAGACCTCAATGAGTGGTTTTCTTTTACTCGCTACATGTCAAGTTCTCAGTGAAAACCATTCTTTGTGTGTGTACTTATTCATTATAAGTCTAACACTGTACAAAGTATTTCATCTAACTTGAGTGTCTTAAATACTTTGTTTGTATTTGATGACAGAAAAAAATGTTTTATAGAAAAGTGGGGGGGGGGGGGGGGGGGGGGGGCATAATTTAATGACTAGTTTCTCTGTACATAGACGTATATAGGACATGTGAAAGTCAATGTAATATATGAAATGTCATTTGTCATTTCTGAAAACGCAGATGTATGTAAGTGTTCAATATTGAAGCTAAAATAGTTTTCAAACCAATGCTATTTTGCCATAAGTGGTTTAATACATTTTTGTAAGGAATGATGAACTCCATAGCTCATGCATTAATAATACGCATAGAATTTCATTTAAAAAAAATGAAATTGACTTTCATATGTTTTCTGCGCGTCCATCTTCAAAATCATTTAATATCAAATTAAGCTTGCTTAGAAACAACTCAACTTTTGTCTAAAATATTTTTTCTTTATCATCAAGAACAAGTCAGATATTTAAGTTACTCAAGTCACCTGGGTCATTCTGTATTTATTTGTACATGTAAGTACACTATGTAAGTCGTACTCCATCATAGAGGTCTATTAAAATTCCCAATAGATTTAAGTAACAACTGATTATAACTGGAATTATCATATTAGAAGTGATTAGAAGCATCTTGTAGACTATTGCTAATCTAAAAAATTGTTTGTTACAATTACTCATAATTATTGAAGAAATGTTTAGTTCCTTTGCCACAAATCCGCTTACTAGTTCAATAGCTATAATTTTTTAAAGAAAAGGTAGCACTTCAAACTTAGCTTCAAACAGCTGTAAAATCGACAATTTTCAAAATTTTGAAAAATCCTTTGGGGTACGTTTAAATATAGTTAAAGGCTACAACATGTTCAAATTTGAGCAAATTACAAAAACTTGCTCCGAAACGTGCCCGATTTTGTGTGGAATGACCCTATATTCTCACACTGTCATAATGGCAGAGGTACACTGTCATTCAGAACCATTTCTCGACTTGAAGATAAGATCTCACTAGACGTAGCTTTTCTCTTCTGATTATATATAATTATTGAAATACCTAATATTAATTACACATAAAACCGAATTTCAAATAGACAATTCTGTACCAGTGATCACATAAAAACACAAAACTACCGAATGGTAATAATTAACAGCACATAACGTAAATATAAAGTGTTTTATAAAACACAGTGGTACATCTATTCCATAATTCCAAATAGGAACTCGGTACGCTCCTGTGGACTTCGTTAATGTCTTTGGAAGAACAATTTAAAGTAGTTTGCTAATAATTTAGAGAGCTTCTTAAAAGACAAATATTGCAGTAATCAAAAATGTAAGATAAGGTACTAAAGATTCTAGGGAAACATGAATGCGTGGATAAGTGAATTTCCATACACTAGAAAAGCTATTACTTATTTATCATTTATTTTATTACTCGTTAAATATTACTCATTTATTTGAGAAAGAATATTATAAATATGAGCAATTAAAAATAAGAGATAAGACAATTTAATATGATGTATTTAAAAATGTATGTATTTTATCGGGTTTGGCATATGTGATTTGAAAAATACAAGTTAAAAAGTATATTTTTTTCAATTTTCACTACATTAGCTATGTTCAGAATTTTTATAAATGCTTAAAGAATCTCGAAGTATGTTAACATGACTATCATTTTTGCTAATTATGTTTTATTATTCGGGAATAACACACTATATGATATGCAACTTCACTTTCAATTACACAAGTTTTAAACAAAGCGCACCTATATGCATAATACCAATATTGATAAGTAGATGATATCACTCTTAATTTATATTTTTGTACGGAGGATCTCAATTACATAAAAGGCTTTATTATTAGGTTTGAAAAATTGTGAAATGATGTTTAGTTTTCGAATAACCTGATAGAATGTTTAAATGATCAGAATAGAAGATTATTACTAAATAATCTACTGCGGTCATAAATAGTAGATTATTGAGTAGTATTTAACTAATGGAATTTAATCAAGAGAATTTCTGTTGTAATCGACCCCAAAATACTGTACAGCAGAATCTCTATTAATCCAGACTAATACGAAGACAGGAGCATTCAAATAATCAAATTTTCATGTAATAGAGTAATAAGTATTTGATAAACAGTTTTCTATGCAATATTTAAAATAAAGTGTCATAAATCACATAATTTTGTCAGTTATTCATTCTGTGTTTCATTCAGTGATTTTACATTTTCTCTGAGCCGTAACTTACTTAAACACTTTTACGAAGACTGGAAATGTCTCGAAATAAGATACTACATCGTTGCTACTGTCACTGGTTTTTTGTACTGCTTGATTGTTCTTTAAAATCTTTAGTAATGTCACATAACAACTACTATTTCAATTCTTTAACAACACAGAAATAACGGTCTTAATCTTGATCATAATCGTGGTATAATATATCAAATTCCACACGTCAGTGTCATGGCAAAATTTCGGTGTTCATGCAGCAGAATTCGATTCCGTACTACTGCAGATATGTATGTATAGTAACGTTGTTTTACCTCACCTTTTCAACTCGTCGAACGATTTCCTTTTAAGCGTTTGCGCCTATGCACTATGTACAGGGTGTATAAAAATGTTATGTCTTAACTGTCATGGGAGAATTCTACACCTTTAGATCGGTGAAGATCTATCAAAAAACCTTGCCGCAAAATTGTCCTTCATAGACTTCTTGAAACTTTTTTATGATCGCATCGTATCCTGCTCTTCGAGAAGAACAAATTTGCAAAAGGAATCATGGGTCACAATCTGATCGTTCCCATGAAAAATGGTTAAAAAGTTTTATTATTATCTAGGCCGTTCTCAATCACGTAGTATTTGCATTTCAAGTGACACACGTGATTTATGTTATCATTTGACAGTTTATTAACATAGATCAATGCTGCAATTATGACAGAATGCAATGCTTTAACACCTTTCATATGCTTAAGGAGTAAAATATTCGACAATTTTCTTGTATACACACCGCTTAATAAGTGAAATATAATGTGAAAATAAGATCGTAGTCAATCATAGTCAATAGAACAGTAACCCCATGGTCAATATTACCTTTTTATGCAAAAAAATATTCATATTCTACTCCTCTATCCCTAACATATAAATTTTTTTCCATTGTGGAGACTGCTCAACTAATGTTTACGTTTTCTTTACTGTAGCAAAGTTTTTTACATGCTCGCTATGAGTCGCAGACCATATCGAATTTCACGAAACGATAACATGGATCACGTGTTTCACTTCAAATGCAAATATTACGCGAATGACCTAGATGATGATAAAACCTTTTAATCATTTTCCATGGGAACGATCAATTTGAGAGCCATGGTCCCTTTTGCAAGTTTGTTCCTCTCGATGAGTAGAATACGATGCGATCATAAAAAAATTTGACCTTCCAAAAGTTGATGAAGGACAATTTTGCGGCAAGGTTTTTTGACAAATCTTCACCAATCCAAAAGTGTAGAATTCTCCCATGTTAGTCAAGATACAACATTTTTATACACCCTGTACTATTGGGAGTGATATATCGACAAGCAGGACACCACAAGAGTAAGAAGTGTACATTACAGAATCACCATGACCATGTCTGTCATTCGGCTTCAGAATTATGTAATACCGAATTTTTAATCTCATATGTACTCATATGTATTCGATTAGCAAAACAAACGCACCGGCTGTCGTGTCTGATGTCAAAAAATGTGACTGATAGAGAAAAGATTCTAGTACAACCAACAAGATTTCCATTCCTTCAACTTACTACTTATTATTGGCTATAAACAGTATACATATTTATATATCTAGTAATTTAAAAGTTATACAGTTTTTATATCTTAGATTTATTCTACTCTGAAGTCTGCAAATAGTTACATAATACACTCTGACTCTTTAGAGTCTGGATTAGAGTCTCCATTTGTAAATGAGCTGAGTAGCGCTGTTCGGCGGTATATGTATACCATTCTAATGGTGCGTCCACATTTTACGTCTGCTCACGAACAGTGCCGCTTGCACGCCTGCCTGAGCCTACTCTTGTGCACTTGTCTTCCCATAAGCAAGTACATACATATAGGCTCGAATCGACGAGCACCACGAATGAGCTACGAATGCCCATTCGTATAGGTTCCAAGACCACGAACACCATGACTGGGCTACAAATTCCCATTCGTGCTGTTCATGATTACTTGCAACTATGAAGGTCCTCTGGAAATCCCCTAGTTTCAGGAGGCCCCGTCTTTGTCACTCGGTACTTAGCGGGTCTTTCACAGATATTTTCTGTACTTTCATGGATTGGTAGTTCGAGAAGATTATGTTTATTTATTTGGCAATACGACAAACGATACTATGTTTCGAGGATTTTGTTGCGACTTATCCTGCAGTACCTATTACTTTTAGTAGGCGACACAGAAATCCAGTTTCAACCAATTAAATTCTTTCCAGAGTTAGGTATGGCTGTAAAACCATATGTCTTCACATTAAGCAGTTAAACTTTTCTTAGATGCAAATCTTTTACACTTGGTATAATTGATTTGCATCCTATAATTAATTGAAGATTGTCACGGCCTTAGAAGGTGGGTCATACTCTTCGCATTGAAAGCTCAGAAAATTTTGGCGGAACAATAGAAGGATAAGAGAAGTACAAAAAGTATGTTTATGTTTAAAAAGCTAACTTTCAGTGATCCAGATCACCCGCTGGTTGAAACAATACTCTTTTGCTCACAAGTCTCGTTCGTGATTTTAATTCAGAACTAAAATCAGGAATAAGTACTTCTGAAACTTACGAACAGATCCAAAATACGAAAGGGGAAAGGCCATGCTAGGACAGTTTGTCCCTCTGTTTGTCACGCCATTGGTTTTCCTTCCGTTTCTTCCTCACCATTTTGCGTGAGAGAAAAATACGTGCTCAAGAGCTGGCCCAGGCAGGCTTGCGAGCAGCTCTGCTCGTGGGCAGACAAATAATATAGTCGTACTATAAGGATGGGAAGGAGCGTGTGAGAACCCTACGTGAGCCCTGGCTTGGGTAACGTTGTCTTACATACGTACAATGAAATACTAGTGTTAGTTGTATTAATTCATTTCGTATATCATTTTAATTGGTATGTATTAAAACACAGACCATAAAACACAGCTTACTCATTTCTTTGATGACAGGAATTGAAGAGTCAAAACAGAAAAACTATTTGAGAACATAAACTTTGTCACAAAATCAAAGTAGCTTGAATTCATAAGGTTATGAAAGTCACTACCTAGCTTTAAAGTCTGACAAATATGTTTCAATAAGAACAATTACTTATTATTGCACAAGTTAACATTTGCTGATAAGAAAATGGTGGTCATTTTGACAACCTACTATAATGGTAGGACGTAAATAGTCTTAATCCTTGATAAATATTTATTTTAGAGATGAAATTCTCGATATACTGGTTCCTCAAGTATTTTGATGATTTCCGAATATATCATAAAGGAGGCGATTTTGAACAACGTTTTCGTTTGCACATAATAGGAGGGCGGCCTCAGTTTCTGAGGTATTCGCAAAAAACTTTTTGTACTAAAGAATTAAATTATACCTTATATGTATACATTATCGACAGTATATACGTGAGCCAGACGCAGCCGTTTATCTATCGTTTCAGAAAGACATCGTGGCAGTCGGCAGGCAACGTACGCAACAGGTGTTCAACTCTATTGCTAATTAACATGTTCTACCAAACAGTGCCAAACACATTACCTTCGAGAAAGTTCATTTTAGAAATGCGCCCCCACCCCCACCCCCCGCGTAAAGGGGCCTAACCCAAACCAATTTTGATCCGTCTTTTTTTTCGAATTAGGAGAATATTGACATGTATGGAAACATTATGGAAAATATGGAATGAACATTTCGTTGAAATTCAATATTGAAACTGGCTAAGTTTAATCTTTTAGTTTACTCGTTATATAAGTTGCCTACCGGCTGCTGCGACGTGTTCATAGAAATAATAAATAAACGGAGGCATCGGATTCACGCATACGTTGTCGATAACGTATACGTACAGGGTACACTTCGACTGTGTATAGTATATATAATGTATGTAATGTGTATAATATATATATATATATATATATATATATATATATATATAAGTCCAACCACCTATTATGTGCAAAAAAAGTTCTTCAAAATCACCTCGTTTATATCATATATGAAAATCATCAAAATCGGTAAAAAACCAGTATATCGAGAACTTGACCATTCTAGATACCATATTTAAAAAATTATTTTTCCATCATTTTACTACACCTCTCCTTCAGGTATGTCTCACCTGCTCTAAGGAGGCTAAATAACGGGATATCTACTATAACGATAGGAAACCATTAATAAACAAGTTTTGTAAGTGTAAGACGAAGTTCCATTAGAATAGATTAGAGTATTTCTAACAAGACATCTGTTCTTTCAATTAACAAGATTCAATTGTGTGACAGATTGTAATTTAACTATTTTAGAAACTCGATATTCTTTACATCAGATGAGTAAAAGGTTATTTTCTCATTTTGAAGAGTTATAAGTTTTATTTAGTATAGTTTGCATTTCTATTTGTTTGTATAGAAGTTACAATCAGAAGAATACAGAAAGTGACTTTTTACCTACCTTGTATGTTCTATATAAGAAAGCTATTCAAAGTATGTATAGTAATATTCAAATGCATTAAAATATTGATGACGCCTGCCAGCAAGCATTTCATGTGTTCACTTAGCAAGATATAAATGAGTGATGACGTATAGGTACTGGTCTCAATAGTTGTCATTGTTGTTGGATGAAGTGAATGAAATAATTCTTTCGTCATTTTACTTTAAATCCTACAGTTCTAAAATACAGTAGAACCTCGATTAACCTTCAAGTGGTGACCACCATTTTAATATCACTAGTGATGACTTGGCGTCAATTTGACGTATCTCTAGAAGAAGGTATATTCTATTTAGATTAAAACATTTATTATTTGTTATTCTCTAGATAATTTTATCATATTTGTAGCATTTCATAAATAAAATATAGTCTTTGTTAATATAATTACTATAATGAAACTTATTTTGATACACTTAACAATAATGCAACAATAAATTTTTACAAATACTGCAGAATAGAAATTAATCCATACTTTGTACGTCAGAAAACAATAGAAATTTATAATTGGCAGAACAAAAATTAATTATAACGAAAACGTAAACATTTACAGTACTTATGCGGAGTCACTTTAATATCAAATCACCACTATTGATACAGAGTCAATTTGACGTTAAATCACCACTATTGTAGTGTTACGGATGTACAACACTGCTAATGTTAGGAATCAATTTGACATGCGTCACCACTTTAAGGTGATTCGAGTCTTAATCATGTGAAATCTTGTTTATTTAAAATCACGATTATTCGATGTAACGACAACAAGAATAAGAGTACAATAAATACCTACTTAAGAGTAAGATACCGACATATGTATAGACCGGGACGTGAACTATAATTTAAAAGTAGTCTACCGAAAATAATTAGTTATTAGTCATCTACAATTAGTCATTAGAAGTGTAAGTTTGTTTCGTGTTAAATCGGTTGATCGAGATTCTACTTGAAATATTGAAAATTTCTGGTTATTAAGTGGATTATCCTATTCTTCTTTTCTCATGTTGCTGATAGGATTAAATCTGAAACAACTTACATTACACATTTACAACTAAGAAAAGTATTTTAGATTGTATAGGTTCACATATTCTTTAGTTTTTAAACAGAAATACTTTTAGTTGCAACATTCTTTCATAGCAAGTTTAAATTTTTAATTCAGTGTGTATGTAGGCAATTTCTTCTAAATGAAAACGGTGCAATATATCGTGAATAACTGACATAAATTCATAAATGTTCTTACAAAAATTGTTTAGTGGATAGAGCAATGGAAGGAATTTTAAAACTAAATTGATTTTTCTAAAAGGAACTCCATATCTGTTTATTTGCCAATCACCCCTTATATGCTGTTACGGTCAAAATAACATGACATTTTGTAATACTCAAAGTATACAAGGTGCCCATCCATAAATGTTTAAATAAATATTTCGTAAATGGTTGAACTTACAAAAAAGTTCAATAAGAAAAATTTACGTGGCTTTAAATCAGTTGTAAGATGTATGAAAATTATGTTTTTCCTAATCTTTTCGAGTTATAAAGGTCAACTTAGATTTTTCAAATGAATATGCATAGTTTTTTTACATACATAATTGATAAACGTCATTTACAAAGCAAAATGATATCTTGTTAAAAATTACTACTATACATCATTTAGATAGTAATCGGCATCTTAAATAATGGAGTAGTAATTGGTACTTTATCCTTGAATTATTTTCAACTTTAATTGTTATTTTCTACAACATTTCAGTTGTAATGCCTTCAAGAGCTTTAGTGATCTTATGTTGTAATTCTTCCTCATTTTCGAATGCAGTAGCATACACATTATCTTTAAGGTAAACAATAAGATATTGTTTGTTTACTTTCTTAAGCTCGTTAATATTTCAAACTTAATTGAAGGATACAGTACCAATTACTACTCCATTATTTAAGATGCCGATTATCTTCTAAACGATACTACTATGCAATTTTCAACAAGATATCACTTTAGTTGCAAATGACCTCTACCAGTTATGTGTGCAAAAAAGATTATATACATATCCATTTGAAAAATCTAAGTTGACCTTTATAACTCGAAAAGATTCGGAAACAAATATAATTTCCATGCATCTTGCAGTTGACTTAAAGCCGCGTAAATTTCTCTTATTGAACTTTTTTGTAACCAATCATTTACGTCATATGTATGTGTTTGGACATTTATGAACGGACACACTGTATATCTTCAAATAAAAATATACTTCACACTATTTTATAAAATGAAAAGGAATCTAATTTAACTGCATGTGAAGGTTACTTAGATATTGTACAGAAATAAAAAAAGGAAGGTCGTTTTTGTATTCCATTCACTTAATTCCATGAAAGCGCTTATGTCTTTTCGCTTTTTCATACTTTTATGAAAATCAAGTTTTCTCGAAATAAGAATAATTATGTGCATTACATTCTGCTTGATTCTATCATTCCTCTACGATGATAACCACTCGAGGAAAAAGAAAAACAGGTGTGCTAAGTTGATCCTACTTACGTAAGTCTCCTCACCTCAAGCGACATCGTTAACATTCCTTCTGTACGCTATTTTACGCGTTCCTTGAATACTCTCGTGGTGATCTCCAACGTGCCGAAGAAAATATGGATTTTCGATCAAGCCGAGAATAATAGCCGTTGATTAATCATAAATTTCTTTCGACATCGTGCTACCCTATCAATAGCGATATAAATTAACGGCTAGGCGTTTTTACTATCGACCTTACAGCCATACGAAAATTGCGCGCAAAATGGAAGTGGTTTGCAATTAAACGAACACCTAAGTTAGGTTTTGAATATTTTTAGAGTAGCTGTGATATAAGTCACTGAAGTTCATTAATGTAAGCGAAGTAACATAAATGGCCAAGTAGGTGATATTACTCAATTAGTAATAATTTTCAAAAGTTAAGATATTTGATATATATTAGGTCACCTGGGAAGTTCGTGCTGTTATACGTAGAATCTATGCCCGAAATGGCACGAACTTTTCGGATAACTTAATATAGTAATCCATCAGTATGTTCACAAAAAATCGTTAAGTTCGCAGATTTAAGTACAAAAAAAATTCTACTACAATATTTATATACTTACTGTTTTAAATTATATGTAATTTATATAACAGATTATGATTTACTAAACACAAATTATGTACACGAGTACTATATATTTATATACGCACCAAAATTTAGAATGTATAAAAAATACTTGACTATTTATGTTAACCTTTATTATACAAAGGTGAAATTACTTAATGTTTCAACCAGAAACGTGAGTAAATACGTACATAAAAGTTCACAAAATTTATGATTGTGAACATTTACGATTTTGGAATTTGAAAAGTTTAATAGGAACAAAATTGCCGTCAGTTATCGTATGTAATAGGCTGAGGGTATCCCCCCACGTATCAGCATGCATGTGCTTCACAATTCATTAAACTGATGTAAGCGTACACTTCTCTAAGACACTTTTCTCACTTCGTACTCTGGGTCTGTTCGTAAGTTTCATGATTTTAACTATGACTGAGTTAAAGTCACGAACGGGACTTGCGAACAGGAGAGTATTGTCTCAACCGGCAGGCGGTCTGAATCACTGAAAGTTAGCTTTTCAAACGCACACATATAATTGTGCACTCCTCTTACAACTCTATCTCTCCGCCGACATCATCTGAGTTCCCAATACTACGAATATAACCCTTCTCCCAAGGCAGTAACGATCCTCAATTAATTATGGAATGCAAATCTATTATAACAAGTGTAAGAGGTTTGCATATATAAGCGGTTTAACTGCTTAATGTGAAGACATATTGTTTTACAGCCATACCTAATTCTGGAAAGAATTTAATTGGTTGAAATTGGATTGCTGTGTCTCCTCCTAAAAACAATAGGTACTGCAGGATAGGGTGGAACCGAATGCTCGAGATATTGTTTGTTGTTACAAATGCCCGTTAATGCTGTTCGTGGTCCTTCGAGCTTATACGAATGGGCATTCACAGCTCATTTGTGGTGCTCGTAGTTTTCGAGCCTATACTCGCTTATGGGAAGACAAATGCTCAAGAGCGGGATCAAGCAGGCTTACGAGCAGCTTTCGTCGTGAGCAGACGAATAATGTAGACGCACCATAATGGTGCGAAAGAGGACAATGCTAACTACCTGCCTCTTCTTCGATTGAACAGTATCTCTAGTGGCATGTACATGCATACTAGGTTCGTGTATTCGAAATTACATACCTTGTGTTTATTTTCTTCAAAACACCATACACTTCTCTTTAGAATATAACTATTGATTGCATTTTTCAATCATACCCTTGGTTTATTCTTCAATAAAAAAGTTATCTATCTAGAAACTATGCTCATGTTAAATGATCTTTTATAAATGCTGAATTTATATTTTTAGCAATTTGTACGATACATTTTCCAAGTTTACACTTACAAAAGAATTACTCAAATATCCTGACTAATCTTTATGTCAAATAGTATTGATTTAGTAATGTTATTATAACTTTTTTTAATTTTTATTTTTTATGCGTTTAATAATTTCCCAATCCCGTTTTAGTTAAAGTTGTTTATAAAAATTGACGATCGAACAAAATTTAATGCGTGTTATCAGCTCGCCTATTTGAAATTTTAAAAAAAAGTATAATTTCATGTGCATCAACCTGTATACTAGAAACAATCTTTTGCTACTGACCGAAAAGAAAATGAGTATTCTGAAGGAGACATTTAGCAATTGACTCGAAATGATTTCAGAAAACATTTTAATTCTATTCTTTAAAAATTGCTTACGAGAAACAGGTCCTGGTTAAGATAAAACTCGAATAAATTGTCCGAGGTGAAAAATGTCCTTGTCATCGACTTGATGCTGGACGATTGGTCAACAATCATGAAAGCATTGCTAAGAGGAAGCATAAGCACTGCGATTACCATTCAAGGGCAAAATTATACTTTCAAATCGTTCAGTTACATAGCTGTTACACCATGAAGATTCGTCTATACTATTCGTTTTATCCACTACTACTTAGTTCACAGTTAGACTCAGCCAATATGAAAGGTGTTTTGTAGGCCAGATTCTCGTTTATTCGGTCATGAATGATTCACTGAATTCCGCTTCCTACTTTTCCTCCTGAATTGAGTTTTCGTTGAGTGAGCTTCTCTTTGCATTTGAATTTAGGATTCGAGTCTTAAACATAAAAATTCCTGGATTGCAAGTAGGATGAACGAGAATTTCTCGATGCATTACGATCATTCTATAAATACTTCGAATACATTTATTGTTATTATTTCTATTAGCAGAATAAACGTTTTATACATAGACAGATCTTAAGTTAAGTCTTAATTTTTTATAGTATTTTCTGCTCTTTTTTATTTTTGCACTTTGTGTATAAAGATATAATATATATATATATATATATTGTTGCTAACACCGAGCAACAATATAATAATCAGCAACGAATGAGAATATACGATTTTATTTTGCTGAATTATGAGTCATTCCTTGGAGGGAATCTTATTACTATGTCTAATGTTCGTTAAGAGAAAATTGTATAATACATTATAATATTTACTCTAATCCTACAAATTTTTATAGTAATTAAACATTTTATAGCAAAACTAGTTGAGAAAGGAGAATAAGTACGTACTGTGTCTAAAAATGTTTTTTTTTCTGAAGATCAATTGGTATATTTTATTCCATGAAAACAATAAAATAATTTTAAAAGTTACTGCTCCTACTCTATCTATTTCCTTATTTTTATATTCCTTATATTCAAAAATAGTTTGTCATGCTCTTCATCGAATCAAATGTTCTTACTAATTGAACAGAATTTTCTTCGTTAACTGAATAACTTTTTAATGAGTTTCTATTCAATAAAAAAGATACAGTAGCGATTTCCACAAAAACAGAGGCCTTTATAGGTCGCTGACAGAACCAAGAAGTGTTTTTAGCGCGAGATAATTGCAATGAAAAGTGTATGTACATTGTTCCACGGTCTCACGAAAGTCTTCTTCTCGATCTTCTCACGGAGCCCTAAAGGAGGACCTTCTTCCGTGAACAACGTGCAGCAATGCGTATTGCAACGAGGACAATAGTATGATATTCTTCCTCGGTACAAGTTAAATCCATTATTAAACGAAACGTAAAGATCGTGAAGAAGCTTCAGATTCTGGTCAGAATCTCCTCTTTGACTTAAAACGTTCTTCGTTAATAATTCTTCAGTGTCCTTTAATCGTACATGTCACTGTACAAATATTCATCAACTTTTCCCATGATTGTTTCTCCTTTCTCTTGGAGATTTCCTCGATTCTTCTGCGTTCCCTCGAAAATTCATTAGCGATTCCAAGTGAAAATGAGTGAATCGAAAGCAGCGAATTCCAGTAACACTTTACGATCGTCGTCTTTCCTTCTTCATAATCATTTTATGACAAGACTGTTATATTGTTAAATCGACTGTTCTGTAGGAAAAAGTAATACAATCTTGTTTAACTGTTATCATACAAAACTGTAATCACCTTAACTGAACTCTCGAAGCTCAAGAGTATCAAAAGTTTCAGAAATCGAAAACAAGAAGTATAAACGAATTCATGTATGTATAAAAGCATTTCAAAAAAATTGAGAATGACAAATTCAAACATTTGAAACTTTGGCTGTTTGAGAATCTAAACATTTAAAATTGAAAAGTTCAAAAAATTGAAGATTTGTACTTTAAATACCTGACAATTGGTGGATTTAGAGTTTCTAACATTCAAAAATTTTGTAGCTTTGAATATTTATTTCATGTTTCTAAAGATTTCATTCAGTATTTTGATGTCATTATCAAACAATATTCTCTGATTGATTCACGACTGTGTTATAGCATTTGTTTTAAGAGATTGTATATATTTGCCCTTGTTGATTAACGTTAATCATTTCAGAACCTAAACCGGAAAATTCGCAGCTATGTATAAAATGTTCTTTGATCCGAGAAATTAAGGTCAATCGTATTCTCTAAAGTAAGATTTCCATATACATTATCCTTATCCATTCATCGTACTCGATAGCGTGTGATATGCTGTATTCTTCCATTACTGTATTCTTCCATATAATATTCTGTACATCATTCTATTGTAATTTCAACAAAAAATGAACATAATTGTCAGCAATTACTGTCGTGATCAAAGAAGACTCTTTCAAGTGCCAGTGTAATGTTTCTACAGATATAGCAAAGTAGTTAGTGAAACAGGTATAGCCTTGTCACAAGCTCAATGGAATAGTTATGGTTTTTTGGAACTACTATATTTCTATCTCAATAGAAGATCACGACTTGGGATCAGTTAAAAGCTTACAGTGTGAGTAAGTTGTTTCTAGGATTTATTTACGCGTTGGCTACAAGAAAAGATGAGCATGTAATCGAGTTTGTATCATACAACACTATGTTTCTGCATATACCGAAGAATATGATCTATACTGGTCAATGAGATACTCTCATTAAAAACACATTTTGCAATTAGCAAAATTTCTAAAGCTAAATTTCTAAACTACTGTGTCAAAATAGAACTTAATTTTAAGAAACTACAATTTTTCTTCTATTGTACATAATGCTAAGAGCCTTTCTTTCATGAGATTCACACACGGTATATTCAAGGTCTTGACATTAGTTTCTCTTAATTAATACCTCAATTAAAATAAACAATTCTGTAATCGCTAAATCAACAGTGCAATTTTAGTATTCAGTGATTTTCATCTGTGAATGAACATTTACGTGTGCGCAACTGAAATGGATCTTGATACAAAGTAACTGCTATTGTGAAGTGACGAAGATGGAGAAAGAGGTATCAGACACCGAAGGAATCTTTTCCAAAAGACTGTCCAGCAACTGGGCAGAATTGCCCACTACTTTGAGGAAGAAGCAGAAGCATCGACCAGAGATTCTATCACAGTTTGTCGATCCTGCAGAGTTTTCCGAGAACGAATCCAGAAAGATCGAACTAAAACCGTTCAACAACATTCAGCGGGTCGTTCGAAGATCCGAGTTCCTACATAAGCTAGAGACAAACGAAAACGTGAGAAACTCAGACTATCGAAGGAACATGAAAATAGAGAGAAAATCCATGCCAGACTACTCCTTCTGTCGGATCAGCGAAGACTATAGGAAGCATTACGAGGATTATGACTCGAAGTTAGGTCCTAAGCGAAAAAGCTTAAATAGCCTCATTGGAAAATTCGACTCAAAGAATTTCTCGGATGAAGATCGAAAAACGAATTCCCCAGATAGCCTCCTAGTTAAGTCCTCAGAGTCTGACTTGAGCAGTGATGAATACGGACACACAGACGACTCAGGTGCTTTTCTCGAAAAAGCTAACAATCGAGATAAAGTGTTGAAGAATGAGCACAAGAACAGATTCATCAAATTTTTCGCGAAGGATGAATGGAAAGACAAAAGGAAAAAGAAAAATGGCAGGAAGGTTCCCTCTGAGTCGAGTCAATTGGACGTGAACAAAAACAATGTCAAACAGATTTCGAAGGTTCTAGAACTGAACAAGAAAGACTCAAAAACACCTAGTCAGCAGAAATTCGAGTATGAGAATATACCTAGGATCGATGTTTCAAAATTGGAGCAGAAATCTTTTCTAAATCCCATAGCTTCAACAATCAATTCGTTGAACTCCAGCAACTCTGATCGTCTTCACACACAGCCAACAATTGACAAGCTAAGAATGGAAGAAGGTTATCTTCTTCGAAACTCGAGAAACATGAACCAGTCAGACTCAGAAAAAAATAGTGAGAGCCAAGAAATGAAAAATCGAGCTCAATCTCCAAGCAAGCAAAAAAGTACCGAGGATGTGCAGGTAAACGAACTGATTCAGGATTTTTATGACAGCGATCAAATTGTGGGTCGAATGAATGGCGATCGGAAAGTGTCAAAGATGGAGACGATTGCTGAAGAGAACGGAGATGGGAGCAAGCTCAGTGTCCGAGAAATCCTAAAGAGGTTCGAGGAACTAAGGACGCAAAACGATACGCAGACGGAGGAGAAGTCAAATGACAAAACCCTCACCACGATACAAGAAACTTTGAAGAAACTCGACGAGAAGGTGAAGGGATATCAGGTCACGATCCTGTCCTCAATTAATACATACATACTTCATAAATCTTACTAATCTTTCGGTGAAATTGCCTATTCCTTGCAATTTTCTTTTCCTTCATAAATGATTTAGTTGAATTGGAAATGCTGTTTAAATTCAGGAAATATTTCTGAGGAGTAATGAGTGAATAGATACAAATGATGACTGTTTTACGTATTTCTACAAATTTTTGTAATTATTACAGGGTGACACGAAAATAAGTGATCCCACTACTCTTTTTAAAAATGGAAGAAGATCATACACACATACATAGGTTCAAGAACTTCTTTCCAAGATATAAACACATTTGGTTCGTAATGGAATTTTCTTTAAATCTCTGATTTGAACTACACAATTATTAATTAGCATCTGCCTTATCGTAAAAAATAAAAATAGTGGAACTTTTCTGCTTATCTTCTCGCTACTATTTTGTTATTTTTAACCTAACGTAACCTAAGTCGTATTTCTTTTTATCTACTCGTCACTATTTAGGTATTTACAACCTAAGTCACCCTAATCTAAAAACTCTTGAAAATTGGGTTATTATCGCATGTAATAAAGTCTGCAACCTATATCAGGAATTTTTGAGTAACTTCTATGTATAATCCATGAAACATCGATGTTAAGGATATTCAGCAGTATTTAGCAAAATCTTGGAAAGAAAGAGTTTCAGGGTTTATATCGCATGACATCTTTCATTCTTAGAAAGAATAGAAAACACTATCAAAGTGGGACCACATATTTCGCTGTCACCTTGTAATAAAGGGCACACCTGATTGAAGATAAATGCATATTGGTTAAGACCCGCTCCTATGTTTAATCCCAATACTTTCAATTACATAGTTAGGGCTGGATTCTTCTAGCTAGTGACTTATATGGTATTAAACAATAACATAGAAAGTCTATAGTTAAGTGTCTCAATTATACATCAACATCCTTTAACGAAACATATAGGAGACTTATCTAACATTTATAATTATACCCAATATGGATAGAATGCGCAACAGTTTGCAATTAGATGAAAACAAGCTCCAAAAAGAATAGTTTTCAAAAACATCAGCTTTAAACCAGCTTTGAAAAACTAATTATCTTTATTGATACGTTCCTTAGTTTCATCCTTTCCTTACATAATTGAAAAATTTGTTTTCGTATAATGCAAATTTTTAAACAACATTTTTTTATTTTTATTAATATTTGCAATTATTCCATTTCCGGAGGAATGTGAAATGATTAATTAAGACATTTTGAAACGACTGGATACATCAATACAATATTTTTTTTTGAATTATTATTATATTACAGTGCGATTTTCCAGAGTTGTGTCGTGGACGTGTCAAGCAATTGCGGAACAACAATTGTGAAATTGTGGATCCGGTCGGATCTCTCTTTCTATCCTTAAGAGCAAGTGCGTCTTTCTCACTGACTCGATAAAGCAGATTCCTTCATCTGCAAGACACCCCATGCTAAATTGATTACTTTTTGCATATTCCTTCACCAATCTAAAGGATTCTGTTCTTACTGTTAAAACTTTTGTTGAACCTATACCCGAAAGCTTCAACAGTGAGAACTGTATAACACCAGACCCTGAAAGCCTGAAATCTCTGATAAGGAATTTTGATAACGATTCAATATTATACAGGCTTGCATGAAGTTGCAAGGTAATTTAAGTCATTGTTTAACCTGTTCTAAATTTGAATTAAATGAAGCCGAATTGTCCGCCATTTTTTCTGTAGGATATGAGCCTTCCTAAATCGCCAATAGGATTCGATATCTTCGTCAACAATGTCAATCACTATTGAAATAGCGCTAGGTGGCTCTGTTGAGTTGAAAAGACGACAGACGCCAGACACAAATACAGAATAAGCAAGGACCTGTGAGGATCCTTGATATGACGCTGATATGACACTTGTATATTACGTAGTTTAAGAAAAATACAAGGTGCCGATTCATGACATGTGGGGTTACCTATTATTGGTTTACCTGATTTTAAAACCGCTGTACTGAAAAATTAGAAAATCGGGATGTATCAAGTTTTTCCAACTGTCTACAGATTTTCTAATTCATCAATTAAATTAATTCATCAATTAAATGTGCACATTGTTAGAGTCCTTTTTCATTGCTACAAATAACGTATACAAAATGAACCAATAAAAACCACCATTCTGAATACTTGCATATCTTTTCACTACTAAGTATTTTCATATCTTGTAATTCAGTCTACAAAAAGATTGTCATATATGTTTTATTAATTGTTATATACCATATAACGGTTTCTCTCGTGCTAAACAATTTTTATTCAAAAACTCGGACTTCGAATTGCTATGATTCTGAAGACACTCAAGGTCGTAATACTTAATACTCCTGATGCAGGGTAGGCCAAAAGTCGTGGTACAAATGGAGTCAGAGGAATTCTATGGCTCGAAATAAGATGAAAATAAGGTATAGCAAAATTGCATTGGAAGCTTCATTTAAAAAAAAAAAATGCATTTGAAAATTAATCTCGTACACGTCTATTTAACTGGCGACTAGTGTTATAAATTCTACTATTGACGATTACTGTGATTGTTTTTGTGTAAGATATTATGTCAGACACGTTTACTATCAGAATTACCATTCATGCTACCAACAAAAAATATACTGATATGATTTATGCAATGGTCATTTGCGGTAGAAATGCATCTGTACTTATTACATTCATTGTGTTTGTTCGCAAACCTTAACAACGATCTAGTAGAGGTAAGTATTCATAGTAAACAATATTTGACATTGTATCCTATACAAGAACAATCACAGTAGCCGTCATTAATAAAATTTGTAACTCCCATCATCAATTAGGTAAACGCGTACTAGATTAATTTTCAAATGCATTTTTCTTAAAACAAAGCCTTAAGCAATGCAATTTTGCTATACCTTATTTTCGTCTTATTTTAAGCTATAGAATCCCTCTATCCTTCTTTGTACCACTTCGACCCACCTTATGTTTTTCGAAACTTCTCTATTGAAACGTTATTTCGAAATCTGAAAGACATAGTGAGTAACTAAATATTTAGCATTGTATTTCTATTCTTTTCTTCACACTAACTCTGTATATAATCTGCAACAATCCTACTTTCTTTCACAAGAACCAGTGGTTATTGTAGTAGTCAGAAGTGAGACTTTATACATCTTATATGCGCAAGAAACGTAATATGTCTAATATACTGAATACCTTATTACAAAAATTATAGTCTAGTGAACAAAAATGAAAGATACTAAAACACTATTTTACTTCCTTAGAAAAAGAAAAATTGACAAGGGTCGGTTTTATTATGAACCCTTCGGCTCACCAGTTAAACGCAAAACCATCAACTTCGCGAGGGCAATAAAAGTAGTAGTCAATCAACACAGTTAACATGCGCGCGATAAGTCTCGTCATTTGCATAGAAGGCAGCCTTCCTTCGCAACGATTTACGTGCGTATCGCGAAACAGGGTCGTCAACTGACACGCTTTACGACCGATAAGCGCTCCTTCTATTAATACGAACCAGGATGGCCTTGATGATGCTCGGAGTTTCTTCTTATTTCGTTCCACATCTTCAGGTCACACGGAAATTATTTTTCATTTCATGGCCTTTATGTTTAAATTTCCGCTCTGGCTTCAACGGCTGCCTGACTGCCTCAAATCCAGTGCCACCGGCATTAATGTCACCCAAGGAATACCACGTGAAGGTTGTTCAGTCGGATTTGTACCTCGTATGTGTGTGAATATGTACATGGCCGCATGTACATTCGCACGTGCTTACACAGTACATACATTAAGAAGCGTGACGTCGGAAGGATTCGGCACGCTTTCGGATATTTTCGCCACGGACGTTGGTGGGTAAGGGGTACGAAACAGGAGAACTCGCTTGAACGAAAGGACGACGCGCAAATTAACGCAAAAGCCTCATTTTATGCAAAGCGGTAAATTTAAACATAAATGCCATAGGGAAAGAATCGTCACAGCAGATTTATTCAGAGCTCAATCAAATCGCCAAATCCTCTGCTTTAAAATGAGCTTAAGATCATGATACTGCGATCAGCCGTTATCGAGGTACAACGAGTTAAAGAAAAAATGAAAATTTTACCATTTTTAAGCATATTTTCAAAAAGATTTAGTGTACCGAAATGTTAATTAAATTGCTAAAGTAAACAATGCATCTTCAAAAGGAAAGCTTAAACTTTCTACTGCTTGTTTTATTTACGTTCTATGATGATTCTATCGCCTTTCAGCAGCAATTAAAATCAAAAAGACGGTTTCTGCTTCAAAATTGAATAACTTTACCAAAAAACATTATATAATATTCAGCAAATACTTACTTTACACAGGAAGGAAGTCACTAGTATAAATGCAATGTACCTAAAAAATTCTTTACCCCCCATGAAGTATTAGAAAATTGGTTAATGTTTAAAAAAACATGTAAACTGCTGTTTATATCGCTATAACTTTGCCACAAAACAACAAAATTAAAATCTGAAAACAGTATGTCATTTTTGCCAAAGTTAAGACTATTTGAACTTAGCCCCATTTTTCGGCTTCGTAGAGGTGATTTCTTAATTTTTTGCTAAGTTTATTTATTTTTCGTTTAACCCTTATCTATTACAATGAGGAGGCTGTATTTATACTAACTGAAGTTTTAATAACTAATACGAAAAATATCCATGGATAATTTACAAGGATTAAGAAACTAGAAAGTTGAACATTTTTTGTAGTTGTACTATTATGAACAATTTTTTGAACAATCGCGGAGATATTAACAATTTTATTATAGTACCATACGAAAATTGGTATAATACTTTTATGACTAAATTATGCATATAGCATGTAGGTACGTACATATTTTGAACTTATACAAGTTGAAAAATATAGACTCTTGAACAAAGCCTTTGGAGGTTGAATTTTTATTTGTTGAACTTCTCGTATTTGTAAACTTCAGTAAAACGAAGCCTTGATAACTTGATGATTTTAGCTCTTGCCCTAGTATTCAAGGTATCAAGATTTGACTGTAATAAAGTCATTGTAAACTCTATTCTTTGGAACTTAAAATTACATTCTATTAAAAGCAAATAGTTTTTTTTATCATTTGACATGACAATCTATACACGATCGTTGCGATCATTGTCATTTAACCCTACGTTTTAAAGGTTTCACGAATTTAAGATTATTCATTTATTTATTTTACATTTATAAGCATTGTTTGAGGCAATATCTATTAAAGCATTACTTCAAAGTACAGTACAACCTTAATTAGCCGACATAAAATGAAACTCAAACTTAAAGCATTGTTCTAATGGTAAATTTTATTATTTTCGTTTACTATTCAGTAGACTACTATTAAATTCGTCCAAGTTTCACGATGTGCTTATTTGAATTAAAGCTAATAACAGTTTCTAATTCTGAATAAAGGAGACTATGAATAATTGGGACTCGTTTAATCAAAGTTCTATTGTAAAATCTTTTAATCTTTCGATGACTACGATTTCATTTCTAGCAGCTTGAAATGAAGCTGGTTTACTGGATCTACATGTGCTAATCTTCTTATTAAAAACATAGATTTGAGTAAGAGAAACAATTTTATTTTCCGTTCCAGCGTATTTAGATCTTTGCTAATAATGTCAAGGCAACGGAGATGGCTATTTAAAAGTTTTAACAAGAAAGTTAGGTAAACACCACTCTCTTTTTTGTGAAGTAAATCAATTTTAAGCTTATATGTTGTAGAATTGCAATCGTGATAGGTCATGATTATCGAGCAACGAGTGTTACTTTTGATTGACACTGTGCATATAAAAAACGTTTCTGAAGCATCATAAATTCAATTTGCCCTGTTCTGTTACTACCTCAAAGATATTAGCAAGACTTTGTGAATAGGTAATAGAACTCAAGGCTATGTTGGGCCTAGTGAGAATGACCATGGGACAATTTAAACAAAATTTAATAGTGCTTTATAAGACCTTCTTCTCTGACTAATTAGAACTAACGAAGAATGAATTACAATCTTATGGTGCTTGAAACAGTGCTATTGGCACAGCGCTGACGTCACAACTGACTACCTAAGATTCTCTTTTTTAATATTCTCTTTCCTGCTTTTATTATTTAGTTAGGCACGTACGAAATACTTTTTAGATATTGAACTTTTAGATACTTTCAAATTTGTTCATATGAATTCAAAATATGCAGTTAATCTATTTTTTTATTAATCTATTTTTTTTTTAAGTTTTTGTGTTTAACTGTTGCATATTTCATTTAATATTGATACAAAAGATAAATATCTTTAATAATTGAAGATTTTTATTTATATTTAGGAAAAAATTCAAGAGTCCCTAGATACGTGCAATATATGTACCTACACATAGTTTCGCTCAGTGTTGTCTTATCTCTTTACCCAGAAAATTATAATTATTTAGTTTTTTAAGTTACTTAGTTTTAGTAAAAATTGTAGGTTTTTAATATGTGGTACCGTCTGTAGCGCCTAACTGCACCCGGGTATCTAACGGTATGATACAAATGATTGTTAGTGATCCGAATTGTGTCGTGTTGGGTATCATTCTTATCGTCAGAATATAAGGGATTCATTCGTACTACTTTTAAAAGAATTTATCCCAAAATTAGAGATTTTCAATAAGTAGTAATGAACATGTTTGCTAATAACAGCAATCTGGAGGAGGCTCCTTGAGTCCTTCGCTTGTTGGCGTCAAGCGCACATCGGTTTATGGTCTGGCAATCGAAGGTTTCTGGCTTTGCCTCAAAATATCAACTTTGTTATTGTGCGTGGTACTATTATAAGAGTGATACAGATGAATTTCTTATGTTCTGCCAATTAAAATGATACCAAATTCTCTGTAAATCAGACTATTTTTAATGAAGTTAGGTTAATATTGTTCAAACCATTTCTTTACAAATTATTCAAACTGTATCGTGTTAAGTATCATTTTTAACGGAAAGACATAAGGAATCGAATTAGTAATAGAACTGCATACGTTGGTTTGCCGAGCCTTAGTACTATCTTTGTTTTAGAGGTCTTCCTTTTCTTGCACAGAGGAATCCTAAGCAAGCCAAGGAACTGAATACAAAAGTAGTGTCCACGTAACACATATCTACAATCTACACCCAGTGGGTCACGTACTGGATGCAGTTATGCATTACACTGCTGTAATTATGCTTAACTATGATCTATTGCTCGACGAAAAAATTAATAGTGACTCATTAAGTTCGTTCACAGATGCATTTAGAATATTAATCAATAATTACAGAAATTACTGAGCTGTACTATTTTTTTCTATCTTCTATCAAATTTTTACGTTTAATTCTTGTTTAATTTGCTCAATTTTAATGTAGATCAAATTCAAAATTAAAGTGTTCCTTTAACATCTAATTTTCTAAATTTTCCTAAATTGACAATGAATCGTAATTCGCGGTCTGCTTTCAATTCTACTTTAATCCTACTCTTATCGTTAGTACACCAAATAGGTAATAAAAATCTTGTATAACTGAGGATATTAGTAATCAAGGTTTGGTTGAACTAGTGTTAAATTATATAAAATGTAAAATCTTTAGAGAATTCGATTGTGTGAATTTAAATTAAACTATAGTCACTATATTATTCATAGTTTGGCACAGTACACTGTTTGCGCTCTGAAACGTGCAAAATAACGCGATTGCAGAACGGTTTCTAAATATCTGCATTCAGATATGGTGTATGTTTCCAGATATACACGTACGTACATGTAGGAAATATAATGAAGTGTATCCGGCAAACAGGCCGGAGAAAATCAAATGGAGCGTTCGTATTAGTGCCACACTTACGCACGTAACTAAATACTTACCCACAGTGTGCTCCATCGTCTTTTACGATGTTCGGATGCATTAACGATTATCTAGGCCAGGGTCAACATCTGCTTATTTCACTCACTCATATATGTACGTTCAAGTTCTATCGCTCTGCCATTTCCTCCCAAAACTACGTACCTTACGTAGGTGCATCCAGCTCAGATGATTCTGGTTGCACCGATACTTTCTTACCGCCATTATTAACAACTTCTTAACATTTTTCAAATAACTTATCAACTTGCTATTGTTATAAAATTTTTGGAACTCCAATTAAACTCTAACTATGTTGAAACTTGTTTAAATGTTTACTTTTTCTTTTTCGGGTCTGCTTTCTTGTCATACTTGATATTATTGATAATCATTATTATAATTTTTATAGTCATGTTGATAATTTGCTATCTTATTTGAAGTTGAAATATAGTATATTACTTGAGTTGTTTAAGAAAATCAGGCTGTAGGTAGAAATTACACATGTAGTTAAAACTATGAAACTCAGAAATAATAGAAATAGAAACTACACCCACCACTCGTGATGTGTATGTATTTGGCGCGAGTCTGTACTCCTGATGGTGAGTAAAAAGAATATTCATAGTACCTTTTCTATACGTAAAAATTTAAACGTAATGACAAAACACGTATACATATATTCCATTTCCTAATAGGTACTTAGGACGTGAAAAAGCATGAATCGTTTAAAAGAAAAGTTATTAATTGATGACATTGCAGATTGCGACACAAAATAAAGAAAAAACAATTACTTCATCGTTTTTAAAGTTCATAAAGTTTTATTTTTATCTAATTTTATTTAATTACACTTTTACTTAGTACGGCTATAACAGTACATATTAACTTTTATTTATCATAAATGGATTAAAACACATTCTTTTTATAATTTTCTAAATATTCTTACTCGTAATATCCTTGTAAGATGCATTTAAAAATTGTTATTTAGTGTATCGAATACTTAGTTATTTTGGACTTAACTGCCGTCTTTTAATAATAATTTCAAATAAATTGTCTTAATGTTTATAAGAATTAGGATCATACTAAATATTACCTTTCTTCTTCATGTAATAGCTATTTATTACAGTGAAAATTGTAGTATTGATGTGAAATTGTAGATATTGCTTTATTGCAATATCATTTCCATTCAAAAGCATCAAGCAAGAATTACTATCTTAAAGAAAAGAGATGACAATTTACTAAATATGTGTCAGCCGAGGAAAATAATAATGGCAATCATGCGAAGCTATAAACTTCAACTTTCACAATATTACAAGCGTTGCAGAACCATATGTGTATCAGAATTACTGTCAATTTATTTCTTCTAGAATCTCTATCCAAACGGATCTCTATTCTAACAGAGTTGCTATTACTCTGTTAGACTCTTCTTCTGGCACTCCTCTTGGGATAAGAAAAAAAAATAAAAAGTCAATACAAAAAATAAAACAGTGTTTAGGTAGTCTGAAAAAGTTTTTAAAAAAATAGTTTTGATGCAGTTCATGTTTATGTATGTGCATACATTATCGAACAGGTAACTAATTTCTATTTTCATTAAATCTTTCAAAACAGTAAAATACTTTTACCTTGTTGGATCACAAATTATCATTAAATTTATTATTCTTGCGTTACTATTTTATAACACAGCATTAAGTCTTTCATGTGAAATCATCAATCAAAATGTTCAAATCTTCGAATTTACACATATGTATCTAAAATAGGTACGTTTAGCTTTTTAAAATTCCAAATTTCTAAATCTTTAAGTGTCTCGGATATCCTAAATTTTCACATTTTGAACTTTTAAATATTCCATGCTTTCAATATTTCAAATCTCTAAGTTTTCATATTTTGGAATATTTATATAAAATGTAAATTCTCAAATCTTTAAATTTAAAAATTCTGATGATTCAAACCATTCAAGCTCTCAAACTTTAATTTTCAAAATTTCAAAATCTATCTTTTTATATATTTGTTCCGATCTTCAAAATTCCAATTTCTAATACTGTCTATCTGAGCTTTAATACGAACATACATACTCGTTCTCTATTATAATGTTAGTATTCCCAAACTGTAGTTTTCGTTTATTACAATGTTATCTCAAAACAATCTTACTACTTGAAATCGGAAGTTATATCGAGATAACACGGTATTTTTCTATCTAATATTAATACAGAAAAATCAGTTGTGGATCATTTGAGTATTAAGTATTTACTAACAACGTGCCTCGAAAAATTTCATTCGTGTAAATGAAGAAAACGATATTTGTATCTTGTTAATGGTGTTATTGCTTGCATTCCTGCACTGGCTCTCGTGTGCGTGGAAACCCGTTCCCTCGTTCTCGAGAGTGATCGTTGGATCTGACAATGAGATATCCGTCGGTGAAAAGCAGGAAATGACAGTCGAAAGAGAAAATGAATACTAGGAAAGGTCGAGAAACCTTCGCGTAAATTACTGGCGAAACCAGAGCGACATGTCTGCAATGTACGAAGGTTTTACACCTGTAATTTACGTCCAATGTAATTTCATTTTGATGCAGATAACACAACAGTAAATGTTCATTATTAAAATATCAGACCGAAGTTTCTGGTTGTATATTTCAAGCGATGTTCAACGTGTCAGGCAAACAGCTCGTTCGTGAAAAGTGCAACGCAATTTTTTAATTATCGACGTGGAATGTACTTGTAATCACCGATGTGATACTTCTAGTAACGATAAGATTTCCGGGACTCTAGAAAAAAAAGAATGTATCAAAACTATGAGATTTAATTCGTTTTATCTGTTTTCTTTTTTTTTTTTTTTTTTAAATATAATAAACAATTATTGTTTATTGCAATTTTTCTTTAAAATTAATAAAAGTCAAGTTAAATTTTGCAGTTATTCAGTTAAATTTTGTTGCTCTAAATGTCTTAAAAGATAGAGACCGTATAACGAAATGTTTCAGACAAAAAGATATAGAATATAGAAGATTATAGAATAGAATATAGGATAGAATCGTAAAAATGGATTCCAAAATAAAAAATATAATTTTGCGTTTAAAAAAAGAGTCGACCTCCAAATCTCCCCTACTATTTCATGAACAGAAAAAACATTTATAATATTAGTTTTTCAAAAGATATTTTACTATATTTACTTAAAAAAGGTACTGTGTATATCACATGATTTCGTGAATAGATAGATCAACAAACAGTAATACTGTTGCTGCTTCACATTATTTTAATCGAAAATTTAATTAATTCTATTTTCTCCACTGAAAAAAAATTACAATCATAAAAGAATGTAATATTTCAATCGATGGCCTTTTCGTGTTCGAGGCCCTCTTTGATAATGTGTTGCAAAAATATCAGAGTTTAAAAAAGTAAAAAAGTACGACTTGTAACGTATAGATATTGCTACGTCTGTAAGTGGAATAAATCCTATTAATATATACTTGTACACTCGGCATAATTTTAGCTTCTAAGCACTACATTTAGTGTAAGTATGAGAAGAATAACAAAAATATATTGCATCATATTACACTATGCATGTATAGATATCCAAAATGAAAAATAGTCTTGACTTGTTATAAAGAGTTCAGATTCTAACATTACACAAATATTTTAATACTTTACTAATTTAAATTTCAATATTAAAGTAATAATTTGTTTACAAAAGTATGATCGTCTCTACGAAATGAAGAGTGTCATAGAAATATTTACGACAAGTAAAAATAAACTCTAAAGAAGAAAAGAATGACATATTTAGTATTGATTATTTATAAAAAATAATTGTTAAGTTTCTTTATAATTGTATGAACTTACGATAGTAGAAATCGCTATGTAAAGAATTTCAATGAAAGAATTCATGTACTTGCACTTGTCAGGTTCCTAGATAAAAGTGAAACCGTTTCCTTTCCTCTAAACTAGGGTTTTTCCTCCTGGGAAAGGTGTGAAAGTTCGATTTCGCGTTTTCTAGAAAATAAATTGACACTTGCTTTCTTAACGTTTAAGGAATTCACTGACTTGTTAACAACGATTGCCTAATGTTTCTTGTCATTACCACTATAATTGAAGACATGTAGTCATCAAGTTTGAGAGTATGTTTTGAATAAAGTAATGAAAAAATTACTTAAAGTTCATAAAGTGAAAATAAACTACTGTATGAACCTTGTATGAACTGTTGTATTTCATGTCCATAAAAAGATAGATTCACTTTCAGAAAATGAATTAGAAAGTAAATCAACGTTTGATTTAGAATGTATATTTCATTATGAAAGCTAAGAGTTTATCTCTATTCTTGGAAAGATTGAAAATGTTCTATTTGAAAGTTTTAAAGTGAATAACACAATAATATATTTAGCAGCTTATTGTACATACGCCATTTGCATGAATTTATTGAATTAACCATGGTCGAATGAATTATGAATTAAGGATGATTGTTATTTGAACTATTTCAAATAAATATTTACCTCAGATAGTTATGCAAAGTAGTTCTTTCTAATCAAATAGATTACCCGATTAAAGGTTATTTTTGAGCTTAGATTATGTGTTGAAATAAATTTGTGAATCAAAAGTTTACTTGTTTGTTGCGAATGTATAGAAGTTTATTTGTCATTGATTTCCCAAATTTTGCTCATCTCTGCTTTTATCATGTAGAATTACAAATTTCTTTTCAGAATTCTTAAAAATGAAAATAGGTTTAGTTTTAATATTTGAAGGTTTAATATAATCTTATATATTATCACATATACCTAAAAGTGTCTAATTCTCTAGTTATACTCCATTTTGTATTCTGTAAAATGCTGGCCCAAAACCCATAAACAATAGGAAAAACATAGAGCAGTTTAAAGTAGGTTCTACATACGCTTTTAGTTACACTTTTTTAATTATACGCTATGTATTTTATATTGTATAAAACGTTGGCCCAGCAAATACTTATCTATTCGGTGTGATATCTCCTTTATATTTCTACTAGGCTCCGAAATGTGTAGGGTAAGTAACCTTATTACTGTATCTGAACCTATTACTGTGTTTTATATAGATTTTATATGGAAAGCACAATAGTAGGCTCGGGCACAGTAACAGGGTCTCTTACCCTACTTACATATCTCAATGTTCTAAATGAGTGGCACACGGTGCATGGCCATGGATCTTAAAAAAAGTATCATATCGTATGCAATATAAAATAGCATACAACTAAAAAAGTAAGAGTTTGCGGGCACAACTGTTTCATTGTCTTCGTGTCCAGAACCTACCCTCCAAAACTGTTCGACATATTATACGTACATAGACTCATTTATTACCCTCATTAAAATACATGAGTGAGCAATAAAAATGAAAGTCACTTTCATTCACGTCTTTAATAAGACAAAATTGATTTGTCAATAGCTATATACATTGATCTCATTATCAAGGATTAATCGTCCGGAGTGAAGAATGAGTCGTAAGTCTATAATACATAAACTGATCTCTGAAAAGAATTAAGTATGTTATACAGAATGCCCATTAAAATGGTGTGCATGATTTTTCGAGCACGTCCGATAATCTCAAAAAAAATGTTTTCTATAAAAATAAATGAGATTTCTATCAGCTACAAATTGCAATATTAAAAATTGCTAAAAAATGTTTTTCTCAATAAAAAGTCATGGCGACTTTTTTAGATGACACAATATGTTTTCGAATTGACAGCGTTGTAGCTGATGTTAAAACGAGTTCAATGACTTACAGTACTATAACCTCCAAATGACCTTGAGTTCAGCATTCATCTTTAGCAATAACGTATATACCGTCAACAAATTGCAATAGTGAAAATGATCAAAAAACTTTTAATTTAACCAAAAATCAATTTCACTTTCACGTTTTTAGACGAAACCATATCAATTTATTTAAACATTGCTGAAAGGGGTATCCACACAATTTCAGTGGTCATACTTACACAGTTGTCTTCCTATATAAGTTTATTCCTATATTAAATGTTAACAATAATAATAGCATAAGTATGCTATGCCAGCAACACAATATTTTATCTGTGAAATCGTATTTTATTTATGTAAACGTCTTATTCTCTACTTTTCAAAAGGAAGACATCACTGCTCGAGAGATACATAGAAGCATGAATAATCTCCCTTGATTACCAAAGGAAATTAACAAATACTCCTGATTGATTTACAGATTGATCAGAAGCCGCTGCACAAGTCGAACCATCACGAGAATCACGTGTCCCAGATCTCGAAATCAATCCAGTCGCAGACGAGTCACGGCTCCTCGAATCATGCGTTGTCTCATGGCCAGTCTAACAACGTTATCTCGAATCACGAGAATCACGTACTCTCCAGTCATGTGTCGAACCATGTGTCGGCAACAAATCAAACGAATCATCAGAAAAACCAACAGAATCAACGGCTTAGCCCGAATCAGGAATGGCGACAACCGGAAGATAATAGCAGGGTACAGGAGGATGGTATTTACGAGAGCGGGCCAGTTGTCAATGACGGAAAACACTCTCTTTTGCAGTACGCCATGTTGAACTTCAGACAGAGCACAGAGAAGTACGTATTTAGTTTACTGTCAAAATTATCTACAAGTAATTACTTTTCAAGTTTCACAATTCAGTCCAGTTAGTCCATTACCAGTTAGTTAGTCCATTACCAACTTTTTTAGTTAAAGTATACTTTTTAAGTATTAATTAGAATTAAATACTGCTAGAAATTATGTTTCGCAATGCGAAAATGACTTTTAGCTTACTCTGTACATACATATACTATATAGGTATGATATTATTGTATACGTCTATACTAACATTATAGATCAATTAAGTGTATGTATTAAATGATTTTAAAAAATACATCAAAATATATTCGCTTCTTTATTGCATCGCATTAGTCTTTTTCTGGAATTTGAATATTTTTTAAAAATGAAAAATTATAACAAAATATTGAATACAAAAGTTTCTTGTTTTCATAGAAACAAAATTATATAGATTTTTAATTAAAAATAAAGTTATTCTTCAAATAACGTTAAAAATGTCAATGAATTCGAAAATAAACCATAAAACTTGGGTAGGAAGTTTTCAAATCAAAATTCTGCATAATGACTTATAGTTACCCAAATTTGGATAAATGACTTATGGTTACTAGAATACTTACTTCAACACAACATATCATCTCAGTCGTAATAGGTAAACACCTACTTAGATATTTTCATTACCTACGCTGAAAATTGCAATAAGACACTACTCACTATTTTTAATTAAGTAATTCTAATTTCTTAGTTTACAAAGTGCTGCATACTATACCAGACATGAATCAATGATTATTTAAAAATACTTTATCCCCATCTTTGAAATTTTATTCGAAGCAAAGACGCTTTGTCAAATTGAGGCATTGTAATAAAAGGGAAATTAATGTTAAAGACTAATTAGCCAGCCTTACGCAAGAATGTGAATTGCCCATGTTGAGAAAGCATAACGTGCTGCGGTTCTCAGAGCAGTATGTATCGACCATCTTGGTGAACGCTCAACTAAGTCCCCCTTGTCTTCTTTAGACGTCGTTCGCGAGTTACCGTTTCAAAACGTTTCGTTTCGTGTCTATAACTGAAAACCGATCTGTCAAGCTTGGACTTGTCCGTCGAATCGATTCGTAACCGTTTCATATCTGTGTTCTATCTTTCGTGAAAAAGCTACAGAGTGTTATTTTTTGTTAAATACTAACAAAATTGTATTAGAACAAGAATATTGAATATGGATACATACTGCCGTAAATGTTGAATTTGAACTGCCTGTTCGAAATATATAATATTTATACAGTAATCTAAATTTATTTCGCTACTGTAATTAAATCATTAGTTAACTGTTTAAAAATTACTATGATGTACGTTTTTCTTTCATTTTCTTCATTTACAACTTGTATGTTTATTTTCTGATCACTTTTCTTAATTTTCATGTAGACTTTCAAGTATCTTCAGAACTTGAACGCGTCAATTTAATAGTCCTTCATAAACAAATTTGGGATTAATTGTATTTTGTAAGAATGTAAGAATGGGACAATCTTGTAGTGTCAAACTTTGTGCAGAAATGGATTTCATAAGGAAGTGTGTAATATTTAATTATCCTTTACAATTTTTTAATATTCTATGTTTTAACTTGTATTTTTCGTAAAACTAAATTTAATTTGTACAAAATAAACGCTTTTCACCTAAAATGGAGTTTAGATAGTGTTATAAGTAGACCACGAATGTTTATGTAAAGTTTATATCTTCATAAACATACCTAAATATAATATATCGTACCTTCAAGTACTATAATGTGTACTTTAGTTTCAGTATATTGTACAATTTTGTATATTATGTGCATTTTATATTTCTTGCGCAAATGTTAAAGTTCCTTAATTTAGATAGAAATTCAATCTAATTATAAAGTAAAAGTTGTTGAATCTACAAAGTACATGTAATAAAGATTGCTATTTTTATTAGTCTCCTTTCTATAGTTACAAGCCATTAAATTAGGACCACTAAAAAGTTACGAGTTAATAAAACATTCTCCTTTATATAATTGGCGATACTTAATATTCTCATTTTTCTTGATTCGACGCTGAGGTGCGTTATCACTTATAAGAAATCTAGGAACAAAAGTCTTTTTCATGTTTGAAATGCCTTTTCTGTCCTCATGTTAATTATTTTTTTAATTAGCCTTTTATAACAAAAATCAAAATACATACAATAAAATAATTAAATACCAACGAAAGGGGAAATACTACTTCTTGTAATATTCGTGGTTCTTATTCGATGACCCGACATTATACTTTGACCTGGAATATATGAAAGTATTTGCATAAATTTGTTAAAAATGTACAGCCAACTGCGATATATTATATTATTTATGACTAACAAAAAGTAACTGATAAAGGTTACGTAGATGGAATATGTCTAATTACTATCGACTCAGTCACGTGGACTATAAATTGTATGTAAACTAAAACACACACATTTGCGGACTTTGCTTCAGATAGTGTTCTATACATTCATTGAAGGGAAACATTTTTCATTCAAAAACTCTAAAAATAAATTAAGAATGTAGCACATAAAGTATAAGAGAAATAAATCTAAGAAAACGTAACAAAGCTGCAAGCTACCTAAAATGAAGTTAAAGAAGGATCATCTAACTACAGTAAACTTAATAAACATGACTGTTATAAGAGATAACCATTCAGCCAGTACTCTTAATGGGACTTTTTCGTTCTTTGTAACGATAGCTTGCAATGGAAATTCCATTCATGGTTTACTACTCCTGCAAGGAAACGTCTTCCTTTTTGGAAGACCATTACCTATGTCACCTGAAGTGTCATAGGTGGTGACATGAAGTTTCGTTCCGTCAATAAATTAATCTCGATAGCCTCCTTTGCAATTAAAATTTCCTACAGTTGTTAGACTAAGTTTCAGCTGCTAGACTAATATTCTATCTTTTTTCTACAGGTTTGAAATGTTGAAAACAGCAGATGGTTCCATAAGTGGTTCTCTTAAAGTTATCGAGTCTCTGAAGAGCAAAAAAAAGAATAAGAAGAGCAAAGGTCAGCAAAATGGTGCGGAGTGGACCTGGAAAGAGCAGGTGGATCTCGTTAAGTACAGTCCTATGCCGATAGAACAGAGTCTACTGAGGCTTGATCCTGAATTGAGTGCTTTAGCTGTGGAGTGTTTCCTTTGCTTAATGAGATACATGGGCGATCAAGTGCTACCTCCAGATACTAGTGAAGTCAAGTGTGTCTACACTATTTTGATGGTGAGTTACAAGACTTGTGGAATGATAATTTGTAGTTTTTGAAGCTTTAATGCTTAACCTTAAAGTCTGAAGACGATTATATGAAACTCAAACTTTCAAAGCTTTAAGCTTCTCTCGCTCACAATTAGTCGTTGAAGCTGTTGAGTGTATAATAGTGCAGTATCTATATATGAGATGTATATTTAGGTCGAAGTTATTATTTTGAATAATAAGTAACCTAAATTACTGCTATTCATGAAAAAAAATTCTCGATATATGATTGATAGTACGCTCGTACTTAGTTTGTTCTTACTTCCGCCAAGATAAACAGTTCCTAGAACCTCACCATAAAATTTAGAGCTTTCGAAACTGGGAACTCGAAGCTTTTTTGAACGGCTTCATGGTTATTGGCTCCCTATGTTGTCTAGTAAAAAGTTCAAAATTTTGTATTGTTTTCATCTATGCAAAGAAATACATACATAAAGGTATTTTCCTTTGACTGATAATAATTAAACTTCCAACTCGTCTAAATGTATAATATAAGTATACATCTGAGTACCTACAAAGCTGTAGAATACTTTGACGTACATACTTCTTATGAATTTGTTTTCTGATTTAATTTTATTGTATACAAGAAGTTCTTTCTTGTAAATCTATTTTCTGAGCCACTTACTAAACCCAGTTTCTCTTTATTTAATATTTTCTCCTATGTATTGCATTTCCTGAACCACTCACTTGACCTACATGCAATACATTCAATATATTTTTCTTTGATATCTCTAAAAATTATTTCCTAGATTACTGGACAATTTTTAATTTATATACTCGACATAGATTAGTTATGTATCCTTTTTCCTTAAATTCCAGCGCTATAACAAAATAAAGACAAAAAATCGTCCACTACGACCCAGATATGTTCGATTCATCGTATAGAAAACAATCCATTAAAACATCTTAGGATATTAGTCTTCTCTCAAGAGTCTAAGCCTAATTCATTTTTAATGGCATGCCAAGAAAGAGAACCAAAAGATTCAAGGAATTTTATCTTTACTGAAATCCACAGCATTAGGGTTCCCATTTTTCCTATTTACTCGTTCTATTGAGAAATGCTATTACTTATGAAAGTAATGACGTATGAACGTCTAAAATAAGACGCATCAGTGATTACAATTAGTCATTAATTTTCTCCACAATTATTGAGAGTGAAACCAATGCTTCCTCTTCTCGTCGATGGTGAAGTTTCAAACAACTGAAGCTTTGGCCTCTTATTTACGATTTTACGTAAGATTCATTCCACGGGAAATCGGATACTTTTCGAAGTAACATCTCGAATTTTGTTCAAATTTGGATATGTTGTAGTCTTTAGTGATATTTAAACAGATATCGAAGGATTTTTCAAATTTTGAATTATATTAATTTTACAGATTCGCAAAGCATAGTGTTAACTTTTTTCAAAAAATTATAACTCTTGAACCACTAAATGCACGAGAATATGCTTCTGAGTAGTTATAGTGAAAGCCTACTGTCTGACAGTACTCTCAGTAATCTACACATCTGAATTATATAGAGTGATTCGTCAAGACCTACCACTCTAATTACTTGGAAACCGTTTGCTATATGGAAAAATGTTTCAAACAAAAGTTATAGAGTATGGAGGAGGACACACACTACCATTAGTTTTTTCCACATAGTTTTTTTATCGAGATATGAAAGGTACCTTGAGTCTTTTAATTATAATGTATAAAATTTGACTCTGCTATTGAAAAGAGTATTAAAAACTGAGTACAAAATTGTAAGAATTTATGGATTCAAAAAGTAATACTTACCTAGGTATTCAGTAAATGGTATTTAATGTAAAAGAAATTGTATAAAGAACATCAAAGGGGAAGTAAGCGCTAACTTTTGCACTGCTACGAAATGTCAGAGGGCGCTCAAGGGCCTAATCGGCAAACACTGCAACAAGGCGTTAGAAGGCGCCTTCTAACTATAATTGAACTAACTATAACTTCTAACTATAATTCTATAATTAAAAACTCAAGGTTATCTTCATATCTCGATAAGAAAGTAAAGTTCCTGTTCATACTACTACCATTAATTTACAATTTCTGTTACTAACTATATTATTCATGTATACATATACTACACTGATATTTATTTATGTGTGGAAAATGTGTGTTTCACTCTTACCTTTGAGGCTTACTTTCACAGACATGGTTATTTGCTGATAAAAAAATACGTATTCAATACCTTTTTTCATTGTTACAAAACAAAGTCTTATTAAAATCAATGTATGACAAATAAATTACATCTCTCATTCGATGTATTTTATTTCGAAAAACTAGATTACCGCAAGTTACAATAGTAAGCACTAAAAACTTAAGAATCATGAAGAAATATAATTCTGAATACGTAATTTCATTGCAGCACTGCCATAAATACGAACAACTACGAGATGAAGTCTATTGCCAGCTAATGAAACAGACCACGAATAACAAGAGTCCTAATCCTGATAGCTGTCAACGGGGTTGGAGACTTTTCAGTATTGTTGCTGCTTACTTCACCTGCAGTGATGGTTTGAGACCTTATCTCACCAAATACCTCGAAACAGCGGCGTATGACAAAAGAAGGGCTTATCATGGAACGGCTACAGTGTGTCTACAAAATCTTAGAAAGACTGTTAAGTATGGAGGAAGGAAGAACGTACCAAGCGTCGATGAAATTATGGCTATCAGCGCTGGAAGAAATGCTAAAAGACAGATTTACAGACTGCCAGGTGGAACTGAGAGGGTTATCAACACAAAATGCACTACGGTTGTGCAGGTGAGTTATTTATACAAATTGCAACAGGACTCTCCTTTAATATATCTGTGGAAAAACATAAACGAAAGCTAGAAGCTTCGTAAATACATAGTCAAATATTAAAGATATCGATTGTAGTAGAAAAAATATTAGCTTTTAATTTAAGCACACTCTTAACTCTCCTCTGCCAGTGAATTTCTTCGTATTTAATATATGTATATTTGATACATATTTGATATATGATTTGATACGATTATCGAATTAGAATCACATGCAACAATCTTACTTTTTCCTCTACAGCACTGTGTAATTAATGGCAGATTGTCTCTAATTGTCCAAATTATTACTAAATATGTAAATAATCATATACATATATAGTGAGATTAATAAAAATTAATAATAAATATAGATTATTACATAGATAGAACAAAAATTAGTTGATTTTTACGTGCCTGTGAAGTTGAACCCTTACTGATTCATTAACATTAATCAGGTTAAAGATAATTCCTAGAAGATATGTTGATCTTTCAATGGCTTCCATCAGTATCGCTGCAATTCCAAAGTAAACTGAAGTAAAAATACCACAAATTACAGTAAAAGTTGGATAACTTTCTGAATCTATCTACGGTGTAACTGCCTGGTAGTCATCCCACCACTGAGAGAGGACCCCTTTCAAAATGTCCCGAAACTCGACAGCGACGTAGGGACCGAGCAAGGTAACCATATATCCGAGCTCGTGTACCAGAGACACAACACTAATGCAAGGACAAAATTTTTATATTTGTATGTTTTTTTTTTTAACGAAACCTTTATTAGCGTATTTGTGAGATCTTTCTTATTAGAATGTGACCAAATACCCTATAATTTGGATAATATTTACTTATTTAGTACGCAAAAAGAAGAATTATTATCACTCATTCAATACGTAAATATGATCCAAATGATCTATCCATGTGACGAAACAGGTTGAATTAAAATCAACTGAAAACATGGGTAAATGTTCTTACCCTTAAAAATGAGGAAACTGTACCAGGCAGTTACAATTATTCAGAAGCAGGCAGTTATAAAATCCGGTAGTCGAAAGGATCAGATGTGTCAAACAAAGGAAACATTTTTTTACATTGATGCTCGATGGTCGGGTAAAGTATTGTAATTCAGTCTAAGCTCGTGTAACGAAGAGACAACGCTAATACAAAGATGAAACTTCCTTAATTGAGGGTTTTCTAATTAAAATAAGACTAAACACAATACGCTTCGGCTTATATTTCTTTATTTAGTAGGTGAAAAGAAGAACTATTATCACTCATTAAATACGCAAATATGATCCGAATTATTTTATGTTTGGTGTTATTTTTATCAGAAGAACCTCAAAAATATGATTGTAAAAATTTTATTAAAAAATTAACAAAATTAAAAAAGTTTTATCATTGCATTAGTATTATGTTAATGATGTTTCCTTTACGTCACCTTCACCATCTACCCTTTTTCTCTTCCACTCACTGTCCTTTTCCACGTTTCAAATACTTAAAAAATGGAAAGGGGAAAGAATCTTTATCTCCGTTCGATAACTGCCTGCTACCGACCCCAAACAGGTAGTTATCCAACTTTTACCGTACACAGAATTAAACTAAAATAATTGCCCCTTCTATTGCCGTTTAAATATTTTATTGTATATATTTAGCCTTCTATTGTGAAAGACTAATTAACAAAAAATTAATACACAAATATAGGGAAACGACAGGAGAAATATAAAAAAGACCTATGTAATGTATCTGATCATCAGATTGCGAAAAATGGGAATGAAAAGAACTGTAAATTATACCAGTATAAAACAGAATATTTTACTATCTCGAAATTTTAGCAGTCCTAACTTGATGGCCAGGGATTATATTATACATTTATTATAAGTTTGAATACGTATTAATTGTGTTTCTTTTCTTTTAGGATGTTATCGAAGAAATGTGTAATATAATATCCGTAAGAAATCCTCACGAAATGGACGAATTTTCTTTGTACTGTATCGTTGACGGTGATGCATTCACTATGCCCTTGGCTAGAGACGAATATGTTTTGGATGTAACAACAGAACTCCATAAAAATCATCAAATCTTTTATCTAATATTCTGCAGGTTAGTATTTTAACAATAAGTGTTTATATGTATACTATATGTTTATGTATATAACTTCAAAATTATGATAGGAACAATGCTTTCTACCTTATTTAAATATCAATAAAAACCTCATCCTTAATAATCAGTTCCTTCATACTACCATCGTCTATCACCAAAAAACGGTACAATTACAAGATAGTCGAAATATTGTTATTTTTATACATCTTTAATTCATGAAAGTAATGCCGATTCGTTTAAACATAGATCCGTCTGGTACTACCCTCTCAGACTCGATGCACCACTATACATAGAAGTTGTGTTTAACCAAATCGCACCAGACTACTTGGAAGGTCTTCTACTGGTTTTGCCTGGAGAACATTTGCCTCAAGAAGTGATCGTAAGCAAACCTTTTATCATACATTTTAAATCATGTCATAGCATTTACACCTTATCTTGTTGCAGCAATTCACTTGCAACTTACCCTCTTATTTGAATGAAACTTAAGGTTTGAAACATCTTACAGACTAGATATCAAATATTAGAACTCTGTGTTTCCCCCAAAAAGGAATATGCACTTAATTCCTAATATTTTTTATATTTTAACTAAGTGCTTCCTTTTCTTTTTCAGTATGATATGGTGCAAATAGCAACTCTTCTACATAGAGCAGCAGATATGACGCACGAACCGACTACTAAGGAGATCAAATATCTTTTACCAAAACCGGTGCTCAGCTTGAGAGAGCCACGGCCTCAGCAGTGGTCAAACATGGTTCAACAAGTATGGAGCAATGTGCAACACAATACCGTGGCTGTTTGCAAAGCACAGGTTCTTGGTAAGTGCTCTAACGCATTACTCTTCTTCTTTATTATAAACACAAATTTAGTTGACTTATACTTACGTACTTAATTCGCAAATGTTATTATATACAACCATGTTAAAAGAGGAGACAAGTTTTTAACTACTCTATTTCTATTGTATTAGACCATTTTATTGTGTTACCTCTTGAAAATCATTGTCATTTGTTAGTTATTGTTACAACAATAATGACGTTATTTACGAATCCAAAAAGTTCTTATTCTTTCACCACTTTGTTTTGTAAAATGGTGGCACATACAGGGTATCCTGTAATATGCAGAACTCACTACAGGGTTCTATTTTTACCCTGTTTACCTTCTCCTTCATTCCTAGGTAGTGTTTTTCAAAGTAGTTGTAAATTTCATATAGTGGGTTTATACTATATTTTTATTTTTTTAGAATAGTTAAACTGTATTTCAAGATGTGGTCCTAAATGCGTTCAATATTTTGAGTGATCTTTCTATAATATTTTAAACCTAAATTACCAATAGTTAAAGAAGCAATCTTAGAAATGATAATGTTGATATTGGTTGTGTTACAGAAATCTTATGGAAGTGGCCTCTATTTGGATCGAGCTTCTTTGCTGTGAAAAGAGTGCCTGAAGGAAAGGAGAAAGGTGGTGACCATATTTTAGCACTAAATAGACATGGAGTGCACTTCATTGATTTAATCACTCACGTAAGTTATTCAATATTTGATAGATATCTATACTTAGGTTTTATGTTTCGTAAATACTCCGCATTTTCTGAACATCTGGTCATCTACATTTTTTCACTGTCAATCATTTTCACTATCAAATCTCAGTTGGATCTGATTGGACATCTTACTTTTGTCGTATGTCATATTTAAATTAGTTTCTGCAGTGTAAAGTCTTTCAGAACGAGATTCTTCCTTCACAGTTTCACAAAGAACTTGATCTCCATAAGCATAAGTCTTCTTTTTGTTAAATGTTTTCTTCCGTAATCTTCTATGACACAAAATTTACTCGTATAACAGTACTTAATATTTAGTTGTTTCATTTTTGTGTCCATTCAGTGACGCACACACTTACGCCACTCATTACAAAATCGCACGTACTAATTGAATGTAGTAAATAGAGGTGTACATCTCAATTGGTGTTATTGCCTTCGTACACGAATACTACTTCTTGAAAAACTGGTTTGACCTCATTACTACATTTATTAATCATACTTTTTATTAAAATTATTGTCTGTAGAATATGTCGAATATGAACATTAGAGATCTTAAGGTAGTTCTTAGCTAAATGCAAAAGTTCAAGATTTCGTTTAAATTTTGAAAACCACTAATTTGGATTATAAGAAATCCTTATGCAAAATCTAAAATCAGTTTACCGTATAATTATCGGGAAATTATTAGTATAAATTGATACATTTGATGAAAAAAGCTACTTCTCGGCTACTTTTTATGTCTGAAACAGGAAAACTATATTGAAGAACGTTACCAAATTTGAAATGAAGTTATATTAAAATGTTATAAGGCGAATATATTAATTTCAATAAAATTGCCAATATAGCTTTTTTGTAATTGCTAATGCAAGAAGAGATTTGTATAAAAATTTGTCTATTAATTGCAATAAAGCTAGTCAATTGTAGCTAAACATCAGTATTGCAACCATTATATTAAAATTTAACTTTTTTCAATAAATCTAAACAGTGCTAAAAATTATTATTATAATTTACATAGTAATATACCAATTTAATATTCAGCGCTTAGTAACGAACTTCCATTTGACTAACATAGTTGGCTAAGAAACACCTTAAAATCATAATAAACAATAAGAATAAATACAGTGAATGAAACTTTATCCTGTATCTGAAACTCTCACTTATCAAACATCTCCATATAAGACAATAAAATGATATTTACAGGAAACTCTGCATCATTATCCGTACTCCGAGGTGATTTCGACAAGGAAAGTAAAATCTGAAGAAGGAACACTTTACCTGGACATGAAATGTGGTAATCTAATGCAACAACGGATCACAAGGCTCCAAACCGAACAAGCTCATGAAATCTCACGACTGATCAGACAATATATTACCATGGAGCAAAGGGCGAGCAATACTCAAAGCACTGGCATTGGTTTTGGGATGAGATAAAAGAATCGAAGATTGAAAATGTCAGTGAATAATGTTTCTCTTCACTGATTAATTGAGCACAAAACACTGTAAATAAGTATTCAAAGGGATCGAAAGAGATAGAACAGGGAACGAAGATTTCTTTCAAAAGGGGACCTGTTTTTTAGAACTTTGTAAATTGTAGGCGTTTTAGAAGTTTCGCCCTTGAATACACTTCTGCTTGTTGCAAGTATCCTTAGACAAGTTTTTTAATGGAGTTTTAAAAGTAAACGAACGAATTGAGCGATTGAAGCAAAGAAGATCGAAGATATAATAAGATCTATATAGCAAAAATGATCAATGATTCTTAAAAAATACTTTATTAATTACTATTGGAAAAGATCATTGGTAACATGTTTCTGGTAATCTTTTATTATTTATTTATTAATGAGAGAAGCATTTTATAGAAATGCTTCCTAATGAAAACAAAGAAAATTGACAGTTTCATTTGAAATATCCTTCAATTTGTAAATATGTTTAAAAATTGTCAGCAACGAGAAACGGGAGAAGCACAAACAGTGCCTTTATGAAGATAAGAGCCTTTATGAACAATAAAGCAGTAAAGATATTGTAACAAATATTACTGCTATAAATAGGATCGCTATGATTCCTTCAAGTATAGAAACAAATGTTTTCCATACTTTGATCTTCCGTCTGAAGTTTTCCATCTTCGGTTCGTCGATTCTAACATATGCGACAATGACACAACCTCAATAAAAATAATCAGATTCCAAATAAGAAAACAATAATTGAGAAAATTGATAGTGAACCTAAATTGGTATCAGTTACATCATATTATTATGTTAAACAGCGTTTCGTTTTCGTCCTGCGAGTCAATTATAAACGTAACAGCGACGTTAGTAAAGACGAGGCATGAGAAGAAAACCTAATATTCAAGTATCTAAGAAATTACTTACGGCTCTGTATATACGCATTTAGATATGTTTAAAAATGGAGAGTCAAAGGGGAGGACAACGGTCCTGTCAAATATAACACATGTATTTATAAAAGTCTTAGATGCTGGTTAATCAAAGCAGGACACGTCGATACTCTCAGTTGCTACTGATTCCGATTGATTTCTTTTTCTTCCGGGTAACACATGTCTTCCGAGTTAACAAAAAATTATTGATCAGGCTGAAGGTTTTCAATGATGAAAGAAATGGCAGTAACTGTTCAGCTTAGTACTATTTTTTATTGACATAAAACAAGAGTAAGAAAAAGAAACAATACGGTTCACGAAGATTCTTATGTAAATCCGATTAAAAAACTAATCTTTAACAAGTACTTTTTGAAGAAGACTAACAAATGTGTGTTATCATAAAGAAAATATTAATAATTGTACGTATGCGTATCGATGTGAACAGAGGTGTTGAAGTTTATATTAAAATCTCTATATGTGCGAAAACGATCGAATTTGAATATTTGATTCCCTTACCTTTTTTCAATAAATCGCAGAAGTAAGCGTGATTTTGAGGAAGTTACAGTAGCTACATACTTGAGGCCAAAAATTTGATATTTCTTACTCAAGTCAAGGATTTTCCTTTTCCTTCGGTTTGCCGTTTCCTCCTACACCTACCACCACTTTTTCAGGACTGGTACCCCTTGGCGCTACAGACTCTCCTTTCTATGTTCTCACCAGTGGGATATCGATTGTCTATTCAACACACATCGCAAAAGATCTACCCAAAAGATGGCTGAAGTAAAGAACGATTGGTATACGTACGTACATATATGGGGACGGCTGTAGCACTAAAGGGTGCTGGGTTTGAAGAAGTGATGGTGGGTGTGGTAGGAAACGGCAGACGTTCCCTATTTCAGAACGGCCTGACTTTAGTCCTAATACTGATATAAAATATATTTAAGTATTCATATGTTTAATATACATTAGGTATATTAAACTATTAGTTTAATATACAGAGGGTAATTCTACGTAAATAAAAACAAGGAAAAACATTTGGTATTCAATTTTTTCATCCGAGGCTTTGTTTTCAAGAAAATCAAATTTGAAGGTTGCTTAATTACGCAATGCGATTTACTTATCGTGTATTCTATTACCGGTTGTCTCTGTCCACGTTAGTATTTATAAACATTAATAACGTATGCAAATACGTACCTAAATATATAACGTACATTATGTTGTTTTTTGTTTACGACAATCTGACAAAGAATGAAACAATGAAACTTATTATGAGTTCTTATTATGAGTAGGAATTTAATTACTTTCTAGAAATCCGAACAATATCGCAAATGAAGAGAATATAAGTGTAAATTAAGGTAAGTCGGTAAAATGTAAATCGAGACATGATTCTACTTAGGATGTGTATTGGATAAGGTAACCTCCGTTTTCCTTATTCTAGAAAATAATTCAAAACTTTTGGCTAGTAGTGTGTAGGTAAGTAAACGACGACAGAGAAGAATATAAATAATATAATTAACTGATGTAATAAAGTACTTGCAAGTCTTATATATTTCGTAGATTTTATAGTTACGTTGAATACTGGACAAAGTCATCAGTTGGAAGACATAAAAAGTAGAAAAGGTTATAAGAAATTGTTCATCATTCAAATCTCATATAGACTAATCCAGTAGAAGTAAGTGAGACCTAGAAGGATTAATATGACGTACACTCATTATATGTCTATAATGTACAAAAGGAAGTACAATATTTGCTTCTCATTTTCAAGTAATTTTTAATATTTTATTAAAATCTATAATATTGCGTGCCGTATTTGTAAAAGTGTCCGAGCAGTTTTCCCTTAGCGGAGAGTAAACAGTACACAAAAAAATATTGTAGATCTTATTAAAGGTAAAGGGTATTTTAGAATTGTTGAGTTGTAGTCCCATATAAGCCCTTTTATCAAGACTGAATTATTATTAATAGTGGACGCGAAGGAAAGGAAACAAAAAAGTAAGATTAATATGTATTTAGATTTGAACAAATAGCTAATGTAATCTGAACAATTAACTTGTGGACATTATGACAGGAAAATTGATATAGTAATTTAGGACAATCGATTACACATATTATTAAGTAATACAATAACAATGTAGAAATAACAATAATAACTATGGATAATTGACAATGATAGAATACTTGAAACTTGAATACCTGCATCAGTACTGTGACATAGTACAATAGAAAGTTTCACGCTCATCAATCCAATCTCAAATATTGACTTGTACATGATGTTCGGCTATAGGTAGGAGAAAGTTTAAGCTGCGATTCTAAAGGTCAAAATAAGACGAAAATCAAGAATAATGATTTAGTGTTTAGAGCTCCGTTAATTATTTGTAAGCAATTAAACATTTTGTAAAATCCGCTTGTAATCTGGCAAACTGTTTTACATTATCTATCATATCGGTCGCACGATCGAATCGCAATGGTGATCATTGCCATTGAAACAATGAATGACTTACCTGACCTGATAGAAAGACAACAAAATTCAACAATACTTGTTTCGGTTAAATGATCCTTCGACGCGCTTTGTAGAAAATCGCAGGGTATTGTTTAATAACAATAAACCTGCCTACTCCCAACAATCCATAAGGCAAATCGAAACATGTCCTATGAGATTTTGGAATAAAAAGGATTAATATGTCCATTTTTTATCAAGCGGCAAGGTCGACAGGTATGTTTAGGACCTCATAGCCAAAGAGTTATGACTTTGCTACAAAATATCAGCTTTGTTATTATGCATTACATCCTTAATTTTAACGGTTAGCTTAAAATTCTGCAAATCTATTTTCCATGTAATTTCTTCATAAATAATTCAAATGATATCGTATTTCGTATCATTTTCATCGAAAAAACGTAAGGAATCGATTGGTGGTATTTGTGTCAATATCGAGTAAGGAATGTGGAATTTCATACTTTCTATTATTAAGGGCCTAGGGTAGTCACGTGACTTTTCGAAATTTCTTGGTCGATATTTGCTGTTACAGTTCTCTTTGCAGAAATAATATTATCTACAGACATGTGACTGCCTAATGAATGCAAGATGGAGCCACACTGTGATTCCCCCTGCACTATACACACTATTGCACGAGCCGTATGTACGTGAATTCGGCCCTTCGGATCACTTCGGATAGCTTCGGAAAGACGAGAGAGAAGGCAAATGTCAATTCTTACTCTCGCGTTTCTAAAATGCTATTATGGTTTGGTCCAAGTTACCCCCAAGCGTACCTTTTGTCGCCATGCCTCCTCTAAAGACCCGAGTACCCGAGTATCCTAAGTACCCGAGACCCACGGCCGCAAGGGTCGCGTCGCGCTCACCATGGAAGTCCTTTCGATGCATTCGGACGGATGAAATATGGAATTGGCCGTTGTTAAAAAGCGAGTTGAGGGAACTCTTTTGCCCTTAAACATTTGGTCAACGAATGTCTAGCAGAGACTAATTCGTCGCTGCATCGGGAGTTAAATACATCAACTGTATTCGGATCCCTGTAACTATTTCGATGTCTGCGTCTTGAAACCGAGCCTTACTTTTTATCACGCTGCACATGTAGTGACCGTACATTTATTCTTATTGTTTGCCCTGCTATCTTTCAAAATATTTTTATGAAACAAAATTGAAAAAATAAACAGATATTCGTTGAAATATTCCGAAGGAAAAAAGTGTAGATCAAATTTTCTTATGGGAAGGATAGGAAAATGATCCGGAAAAGTAAATTATTTTATATTTTCTATTTAAACAGCAAAACCAGTTAAACGGTTTGCCATTGTTTTGAATTTAATTTCCAAGTGGTTTGTAAAGGAGATCCTGATTTTACATGTACCTAAATGCATTTACGTGCATGTAAAAGATCCGTCAAATCTTTAATACATAGGTAAGCCTCCCCTATAGCTAATACGATAGCTAACATGTTGCTGCATTTTTTGTCATAATTTTTCCACCAATAGTTTTAACAAAATTGGTCAATAACCTTCTTGTCTCTTGTTTTTTATGTTTTACAATTTTGTTAATTAATTTAAAAATTTGAAAAAATTCCACAACATTTGTCGCGATAGCTAAGGTGTTCCTGATTCCAATATCCATATCCAATGGTTTATGAAAAATCAACACTAACATTGTCTTTTTTTTTTACGAGTTGGCTAATAATTTAATAATCTGAAAAAATTCCACAATATGTGTCACGATAGTTAGCGTATCCCTAATTTTTTCTATAATTTTTCATCCAATACTTTAGGAGAAGTTTGGCAATAATGTGTAAAAGTCGTGAGTTTCTTGTACAAGCCTCGAGCACGGTGAGTAGCAAACGCTCCGCGTAGCTTGTGACCTGTCGCTGATCGGCCGAGCGCTCGCTATTCGCGCTCTGATTGGTTGAGGTTTTTCGTTAACAACTTGTTAACAAAGCTTCGAGACATTTTTGCAAAGGAAAATGTTGTTTAGAATCACCCCAGGAATCTTCCTTTCCGGCTCCCGCACTTAGTTTGGGACACACTGTATACATTTTTACTATATATTTATTATTTATTTAACATTTAATCTACTAGGATTTTAAAAGTACCGCTATATACACCTCCTAAGAGAGGCAACGTCATGCCCCTCTGCCTGAGGAACCCGACCGTTCTGCCCCCAACCTGAAAGGTCATCTCGATCCCGTCTTTGACATTTCTTGGTTCCGAGATAGCTTTCCAATCGGAAACATCAATTTGCTTAGTATCCATCTTAAAGGCCTGGACGAGCTCCCCAGGCGTAAGGTCAGTGAGGGACGTTGTACATCTTATAATTCTTTTGTTTTCTATACTACTCTGTTTAGATATTTCAAGCTCGATCCCTAGACTATTTACACTCTCCTGTGCCGTTTTAACTAATAACTTTTCAGTTCCTTCGTCTTGCACATCTATCCAGAAATAGCCATTTTTATATCCAATCTTTTTGCATACGGGTCTAATGCCCGTCTTGAGTCCCATCTTCATTACTTGACTAAATATTTTGTGTTGTTGTTCCTTTTTGAGTTTTATTTTCGGATATTGTTTGGGCGCCAAGCATAGTTTCATGACAGTTTTTAGTTCTTCTTTTTTGTCTTCTTCCCTTTTCACAATTTTTCTTCTACCTCCTACACCCGATGTGTCTGATGTGCCCGGCCTCGCTTCGATCTGATTCGATTTCTGCACTTTCGTATTGATGGTTTGAGGGGGCCGTGGGTGTTTCGCCTGAGTTTGACTGATCTCCTCCTCCACTGCCTCCTGTGGTTGTATTTCATTTTCGCTCCTCTTTGGTTCCTCTGTCGACTCCTTTGTTGTAGGTGGCGACTGTGAGGGTGGTGGTGGCGTTGCAGGGTTCGTTGGCGTAGTGGGCCATGAATCGTCCTCTATATTGAATTCCTCGTTGGTATCGCTGCTTTCGGTTTCGATTAGTTGCGTGCCCGTTAGTTCAACTTTTTTTTGCGTTGCCATTCTGCTGATAAGAAGCGGGGTTATTGATTTGCAACTTCGTAAGACATGGATCTGTATTGTATAGTGTGTTAGAGTGTTGAGATATTGTTTTTATTATAACAATTACAGTTATGGTGTTAGGGTGTTATTAATAATATGTTATATTAAGATTTTACTGGTTTTTAGTATATATACTAGGTGTATATGTATACATGTATATTAAGTATATTAATTTATGTGTGAAAGGAGTTTACCTGTTTGCCAAGCCCGTCCATGATTATGTACTATTTATCTATATCTTTGCTTATTTATTATAAATTTATTTTATTTTATTTATTTATTTATTTTATTTTTTTTTAATTAATTTTAATTAAAAAAACAGTTTTTTTCTTTTTTCTTTTTTTTCACCATTTTATTTATTTGTTTCCTATTTATTATTATATATTTTTTTCTTATTCTTCTTTTATTTTTTATTTATATATTTATTAATTGTTTCTCTTGTAAGTCTATTTAATATAACTATTAGAGTCCTATTTGAGGTTTTTATCTTTTTAGGTGTACTAGTCTCGTCTTCATCTGTGTCGCTTGTGTATATTCTTCGTCTATTATGTTTTCGTTTTGTGATTAATATGCTTGAATCATTATTGTCTGTGTTGTAATTTTCAATGTTATTTAAATAATCTATATCACTACTGTCATTATTGTCAAAAATATTGTTAAAATAATTATTATAATCAGTGTCTGTATCGTCTGTCTCGTTCAATGGTATGGGGGAGTAAGATATTTTCCTGTAGTTACTACATTCATCCTCGTCTTCATTCTCACTGTCTGAAATAATTATGAATTCAATCTCATTGTTGTATGTGTTCCTTGTGACTTTGTTATCTATGTTGATTGTTGTTGCTGTTGTTTTAACGTTTGTTGAGAGGCATTTAATTATTTGGATTTCTTGTTTATTAGTATTTACCTTATTAGTCCGGATTGGTCTAATTCGTTAATATTCTTGTGTCTTTGTATTTTCGTTTTGATGGCGTCGAGCCATTGGTCCTCATCTTCCTCAATTTTATTTTCCTTCCCCTCTTTCCCGTTTCTATTTCCTTTTTCCTGGTCTACCATTGTTATTATAGTTTTTGTTATTACCGTTGTTTTTAGTGTTTCCTCTATTATATTATTCGCGGTTGCTTCTCTTTCCTGTATTTCCTTTTCTTGTATTCTTTCAGCCTCGTACCACTCGGCTCCCTCTTCCAATACTACATTGTAAATGGTCGGGTTACATCTTATGCAATTTAATATGTAGTTCCTGTCTTTATTTCTTATTGATAATTTCAGTTCCTTAGGTTATAATCTGTAGTTCCTTAGGTTATTTACTGATGTGAATTTATTTTCCATTTCGCCTGTAGATATTTTACTTCATAAATTAACTGATGAGTGTTGTATATGACAGTGATTTTATGGACAGACATAAAAGAAACAGGAACACTCTCTTTTTTTTCTTTTTCTCTCTCTCCCCCTCTCTCTTTCTCTCTCTTTTTTTTTTTTTTTTTTTTGAGAAACGCTGATGTTAGTAATCAAAGTATTAGTATTAGTGTTAGATATCATTTATATTTATTGTCTAGCATCAGCGTTCTTTCTGGTTGATTTATTTAATTGTTAGTTGTTGTTATTATTAGTTTGTAGTGAAATTAAAGACTATGTATGTTTCACTTACCTTTCTTGTTCTTGTAGATATGTGGATATCTAGATATTAGTTGTTTATTTCAATAGTCCTTTATTGATGTTTTGTGGCTTATTTAGATAATCACTGTACTTCTTGTTCTTTCCTGTTAAGTATACATATACATATGTATCTCTTCTCTTTTCGATTTGAGCTCTTTTTCCCTTTATCTAGTTGGGTCAGTAAAGATTTTTTTTGAGTTTATGATATATTATTTGGACCTCAACGATCAATTTACAATTTCTCGTTCTCGGTCAGTTCAATTTGAGAAAAGCTTTTTCTTATCTTTCTTATCTTTTTCTAGCTTAATGATCAATGAGCGTATGTTAAAGTTTCAGTTTAGATTTAAGTTTAGTTTAAACTTGTTAGAGGAGAATTGTAAAAATTGATTCATCTATTATAATATATAGTGTGTTAGTCTGGGATGTTATTAAATATTAGAATGTAGCGAAGACTATTATCTGGTGTATCATAAGTGTATAATAAAAAGGTTTTTTCTTTTTTTTTAATTGAGTTTAGTGATAACTATTTGTATATATAGTTGAGTTATGTGAATCTATGTTATCTAGATACGTTAGTTAGAAATTTAACTTGTTCATTGAACTATGTGAGTTTTTAGAGTTCAATTTGTAAAGATTGACGAGACTGTTTTTCGTCAAGAATTTCGAGTATAGTAATTAAATGGTTCGATTATTCTATTGGGATTAATCTGAGGGCCCCACTAATTACAAATATTATTGTTTATGTTCTAGATAAGCTGGTAAATTCCTGAGATAGTTCTCAGTCTCGAGGCTCACTTCAAGTTGAATATTACGGAATTAAGTGAGTGCGTGATTTTAATTTTTTTAAGTTAATTTTAATTTGTAAGAAAATTATGATATTGTATTTCGAGCTTTCCAGAGTCATTACTTACCTGTGAAACAGTGTTCTAAAACTATTGATTCTACTTGTTTAGTGAATTTATTTAATTTTACGTGACTTATTCGTAATTTGGTAAGGAAAGAAAAATTTTTTTTCTTTTTTAAATTCAAAGTCTAAAGTGAAATGTTTCCCCTGTCCTTGATATCGAACGTGTGTTCGGGGCTATCAGTCAAGATTACATTAGCTTCATGAGGATGTCAAATTGAGACGCCTTCTTTCATGTCTACTTCCTCAAAACGGAGAGACTAACGTACTCGCGACTTTCAATCCACTTACTCGATTCTGATTGATCGATCACGATTCTCGTAAAGTATTCCCCTTTATCGCGTGCTTCTAATAGCTATTACAATTGACTCTAGCAATTTATATGTAAGAGGATAACTACTGTAACTTTTAACATATATAGTATTAGTCGATTACTAATTAGCCTAAATCTTTTCAGATAAACTATTCGCGGGATTGATGATGAGAGTGTGCCACTTCACGATCCATCCCCATCACAAGCGGGAGGATAAACAAATGCATCGATCCATGGGGAGGCTCTCAGTCAATTGATCGCGTGCATTTTCCCTCCCCGCGAGTCGATTGAAGCGTGCATGCGGTGGTCGAGGCGCTCGCGCGTGTGGGCCCGTGACTCGCCTTGCGCCCTATCACAGGTGAGATTCGCGTGCTTCTAGGACTTCAACGACTCCAAGTGGCTCGAAATCAGTACAATTGTGTTTCAGGTGATCAGAAGACGGTGAACTTCCGAACTTTTGGTCGGCTGAACGCTCGCTCCTTCGATCAGGGAGATCACACTAATAGTTCGCGAGTGAGTTTATTTGATTCTAGTTTAATTTACTTTTAATTTTAAATTAAGTTTTAATTTATTACTCGACGTGAACCTCGATTCCGATCACTATCAGTGTACGTGCGTGTTCTCGTCAGTAGATCGTTGCTTCTGCAATCGTTAATTATTGATTTCAGTTTATACTAAGATTTAAGTTTAAAGTTTAATTGATCGATCTCTCGGACTTTTGTCTGTTAGATCTTTCGGTTTATACTATTAAGCTTGTATGTGCTCTGACTAGTGACTCTATTCTAATTAATTATTTGTTGCAGATATTCAGCGATCAACAGACTACACGTTGAAGTGTGTATTTGAAATATGTGTGAATTATTTAGAAATTCGAGAAATTGGCTGAGGGACTAAGGGCTCTCGCCCGTGCGGTCTTTGAGAATGTTTTATGGCTATAACAGCTATTTTACGAGGGCGTGTCTGTTAGCTGTTACTTTCCTTGGAAATTTAAAGTCTATTGTTCGATGTTTTCGATTGTAAGCAGGGGGATCTGCAGAATGTAAGAGTTGAGGACAGGGCATGTGTTTACCAGATTTTGCTGGTTCTATTATTTAGAAGAAGTGGACTTTCTAAAAGTGGAGTGTTTTATGTACAGGGTGAGTGGTATTTGAGTTCCTGACTTTAGAATGTTAACTGTGTTACATTGTATGAATTAGATGTGATCAAGTATTATAATATTACAGTGAGGTTAGGCAATGATTTAGTGAATTCATTAATTGTTGTTATTGATACCCCAGAGTTCCTATGTATTACATATAAATTATATTGGTGTTCTATTGGGTTGAAGGTATGATAAGAAAAGGTTTAATAATGTAATTTCAGAGCGAATATTGGAGTTTCAATTAAAACTTATACTTGGGAGTTTGTGTTGAATAATGCTAAGTGTTTGATAATAATACTATAATTGCTTAAAGGAGTTAGTATGAATTATAAATCTATTGGTGAGTTGTTAAAAGTGACAATTGTTTGTTTGAGAAATTATACTAATAAGTTTAAAGTATTTGTGGAATTATGTTATACTGATTTAACAGTATATTTTAGTCTAGAGACTTTTTAATAGTAGATAAGTGTTAAATATTGAAATTACTGATACGTCAGACCTCTATAAGTAAAAGATACATTGTATTAGAGTTCTGTTATTTGTGAATTTAAAAGTTGAGTTAACATTGCTCTAGAGCATACATTGGATTAGATGTTAGGTCTGGTTGTATACTTAGTCAAGGGTAATACTATGTCTATAACAGAAACTGCAACAGCAGAATACCAACCTGGCAATTTCGAAAAGTCAAGTGACTAATGTATCCCCTTAAAACAATTTTCCAATTGATATTATGTTTTGCAGTGAATCCATGCCTTATCTGCTTGAAAAACTAAACACACACGCACGCGCGCAATACACGCGATTAAAATACGTTTATTGTTAAAAATGAACTTTAACAGTAAAAGTAATAGTGGTGATGATGATGATGATAATAATAATAATAATAATAATAATAAAGAACTACAAGTCCTTTTAACCGAGTGAAATTCGACTCAAAAACTGACTAAGGAAACTAAAGAAAAGGGTATAAGTCCTACAGACTCTATACCCCATTACACACCTTGCAACTATACTACAAAAAGTGATGCAGCTTCAAGCCCTCGAGAGCGGTCTAGACTGGGCTAGTTATCAAAAAGCTTACGCTGCATAATTGTAACGCCTTAGCGATAAAGTGCAGGAGTTCTCACAAGATGCGGTTCGGTTTCTTAGAAATAATGCGTGTGTACATACATGTGTGTGTTATTCTTCTTTCTATATTCCTCAACTGATAGATTGGTGATACTCATATAATTTGTTTCTCGCATTCTTACATTTGCTCATTCTTACACTTACGCATTCTTACGATTTAATCACACCCTAATATATGTTGGATTCCGATGTTTAGTAATAAAAACTTTTATTCAACTAAACTTAAATACACGAAATCTTATGATCTAGACACTTAGACTGTAGTTTATAAGACTGTTAGTTTCTATGATTCTCTGATTCTATAATTCTCTACTTTTGCTTCTTAACGCAAGCCTTTATAAGATCGGAAGTTTGGTTTTTGGAGGTAGTGGGAGTAAGGAGTATTCTAAGGTAGGGGTTGATGAGTAAGGGCTTGAGGGTAAGGTTCGGAACTGATAAAAGGTTTAGGCGTATGACTCAGTTTCAGTGAGTAAGAGATGGAACGGTCAGATGCATGATTATGTATAGAAGATAGAAAGAAGCGATGAGTTACTTATCTAAGACTAAACGATGTGTAGACAGGATGTTACAAAAATATTGCAGTTCCTTGAAAGGGGTGATTCAGGGGGTGATTTGAAACAACATTTTCTTTAGCGAAAATGTAAGATGAGGCTTCGTTAACGAGTTATTAACGAAAAACACCGACCAATGAGAGCACGAGTTTGCCGCTGGAGCCTCATCTTACATTCTCGATAAGGAAAAAGTTGATAAGGAAAGTTTCAAATCACCCCCTGAATCACCCCTTTCAAGGAACTGCAACATCTTTGTTACACCCTGTATAAATATTTTCTAAGCTAGAGTGGTATCTAACATATATTAGCACAGAAACATTAATTATGTAGATTGCGAGGTAAAAACCAGAATATGAAGTTTTACAATACAATTTAATATTACTATTGTTCACAATGTCCGATACAGGTGTGATCAACAAGAGATTTTCCAAAACGCTACGCGTTGTCATTACATCTGTTTCAAATGATGGTTCTATTACCGTTCTATTATTCATAAGTTTAATTCATTTCCATTACAGAATCATGGAGGGATTTTAGGTGATTTTATATTGGTTGATTGCAACGTAGCAACTTCAACAGTGCAGAATTCGAGAGACGCTCGCAGCTGCAACTGTGCTTACATAAGCGATAATGTGGTAACGATGCGTAAAGATATCGTATGTTCGATAATCTGCTCGAGGTCTCCACGCGGGCTTACTTCTGGTGATTTCCACCAAATCTTTAGACACTTATAACTTACAAATTCTAAAAATGTTCCATATGTTTAGAAACACGCTGTACATCTGAACGCACAGTTCAACAAAGGTTCAAAATTTTGCCCAGTTAGCAACTGGGGTTGCTAGCTACATATTCTGCGCGGTTTGTCATTCACGACTCGCGACTACTTGTTCGTCAAATGGCCGTAAATGAACAGAAGTACAAGTTACAAGCCAGGGTCCCATGGCGCGTGGCTCATTTTGGTGCAGCGCAAGAGCCAGAATGGCTCGTGAAAGAAATGGGCTATGGTATTCATATCGTGGACGAAGATACAGAATGTTCGCGGTAATATGGTCCAGCGTTTTTTTTGTAAACGGTTTTATTTAAAAATGAAACCGGAATATTTTTAATGTTTTTTTTATAGGCAACATGATAGCGTATGTTTTTATACAATTTGCAATATTTTTGCAGAAACACAAGATCAAAAATTAAAAAAATATATGTGAACCAAGAAGTAGCAAAGAACACATTTAATGGCTTGTACCTTCAAGGGTATCACACAACACGCCACTTGAGTGGACCTTGCCTAAGCTACTATACATTGAAGAGACATACAACCTTACACCCTCACATCCACATTTCGGGACATTTCATTCGTCACGCATTTTATTAATGAAACAATCCAGACCTGCTATTAGGCAAATCTTCGAAATGCTTGCTCTTCGAAAAATCGAGGGAAACTCACTCTCAAATGATTAAATGCAATACAATAAAAATATAATTGGAGCGATCTTGTGGAAAGTAATGTAAATGCCAACATTTTTTAATTTGGTTTTTTGTTTAAAAAAGTGTGATACATGGCTCAGAAAAACAAAATTTTTCAATTTTTACACATACACTATTTTCCACAAGAATGTTTCAGTTATTATAAAATGCGCATCTCAACTTGCCCAATTCATATTCTAACGTGGTTAGGACTGGAACCAGGAGTTTTTGTTTTCATTTCCTGAGGCCAGTTGCTGGCAGTGTGCCGCACGTATCCTGGATCAGTCGGTGACGAAGGTATTGCGATTCCAGGTGTTTGTGTTCCTGTACTCGTAGCTCGCAGCGCTCCGAAGCATTCCTCAAGCATTTCAATTTCATCTTTGGCTTTCTCGTAAGCCTTGCCATAGCTTTCAGTTGATGGTGGAACACTGAAGGAAACGTCGCGATTTTTCTTCTGGCTGCGTGGCGAAGACCTTCGCATTCGAATGGGCACGTTGTCATACTGACTGATATCAGAATACCTATTGACACAAATAAACCAAGTGGGAAATATAAATATAAACTAATTGTTTTTGTGTTTTTTTAAACACAAAGTGTTTCTTTATTTGCACAAGCAAATCATTTTTCGTTTAATTATTTTATAACATTTTTTATTTAATACCTAATTCTATTATGTCAGAGTTATAAACGAGCTGCGTCTAATTCCAAAATTGAAAAAAGCCTAGTATTTAAATGTGCAATCATTTATAATAAGTTGAAATAAATTATTAATTTATAAAAACAAAAAGTAGCAAAAACTTTAATGGTTTAAGTCAACTAGAGGATATTTTTGGATGAAATTAAATATATTTTGGAATCTTGGGAAGTAATTCTATTAACACGTTGATTGAGTTCCTTGCTCTATGCTTTGTTTTTATTTCTTCATTATAACTTTCGTTTCTTATGTAGGAGTGAGTAACTTCAAAGACGTAGGCTTTTTTAACATTGAAATTAATTCATAAAGTATTCTGAATTATCCTTCCAAACATGTGGTAATTCTGGTGAGAATGAAAATTCGTATGGTGTCGTCTCCATATAATTTTACACCTTTGAATCAGTCGAAGGAGAACAATGAAAGAAACTTAATTCTTAAATCAGTTCAACCAGTAGCACCTTAAATTTTGTCTACTCAAAGGTGATGATCAAGTGAAGTAAAAGAATAGTTTCAAGAAAACTTAATAAGCGTGTGAATTATTTCGAAATGGTACTGTTATAAAATAATGAAAGTTTCGTTAAAGCCCTACTTCATTTTTATACATCTAATAAGTAATGAATAACTTCCCGTTAATTATTAAGAATATTCTAATAAATATAACAGTAACAAATAAAAATAATAACTTACAAATGAGAAAAATAGAGAGAAATATTACAGATTCAGTTATTTGACCAACGCTGCGTAACAATTTGTAATTAAGTACATACGTTGCTTATAAACACAGGTAAAAATTTCGTCCATCAGTTAAGAAGAATATCAAAGTTGAGTTTATTAGTATCGTTCATTTACTACAACAGTATCATAATTCAAAAATTTGCTATGTTACATTGACTGATGAACAGTAAGATGAACAGTGTTCAATTGAACAATATGTATATAATATTAATCAATGTAAGAATAAACGCATATAGCTATAATATTTAGAGTATTTGTTCCTATCAAAATAAATTCGGCTTTTATAAAAGTAATCCAAACGTCACTGATAGGTACTCAAATACGTTCTAAACTAATAAAGATGAAAATCTTTTGAAAGAGATAATAAACTCAAAGAAATATCCTTCATGAATATGAAAAAAATAATTCATTCTTAATTTTAATAAAAACTTTATTATTGTGGCCATCTCAAGGCATCCTTTCTACCCAAGGTATGATACTCATCATTAACCAAATTACAGTGTTGTCTTCATACAAGCTTGCTGGGACGCTCATACTTTCCCGTTTTTCGATGTAGGTTTTCGACTCCACATCAGTTTGGAGTTTACTTATTAGATACTAGCTTTAATTTACCTCAAAGACAAAGTATAGGCAAAGTGGCGGAATAGTTTCAAGAAGATGTAAAGTATATCATACCATTGAGCCTGTATCGAAACATATGTAAGGTAGGCGTACACAACTTCGCCAATGTTTCAAAATTTATTACTCACAATAAGTTGATAAAGTAAAAATTAAAACACTAGTGTAAAATTTATAAAGAAAACACGTTGAGTCACGGTGTTTCAACAAAAACAAGAGTGCGTCAATGAGCAGGAAACATTTCTTATAAAAACAACGTGGTCAATTTAACCTTTTCTCGGTCAATATTTTTGATTGTTTATGAACTAGTAACATTAATATTAATATTATTATGTCATACAACTTCATGCTAACTGCTAACCTACTATTAACATAATATATATTCAATCTCATTTATGAATAAATTTTCTCCGTAGTTATCTATTTAGTTTTTATTCAATTTGTAAGTATTAATTAATTATTCATTCATTATTTCTTTACATTCTCTAATAATTCGCATCATTGTGAAATTGCGTACAACGTATATATAATTTTGCCAGTTGTGATTTTTTATTACTTTTGGTTTAGACTACTTAAAAATCACTTTTTCAAGTATTAATTTATCCCAAGATATTAGACTACACGAGGCATTTAATAATCTCACTAAGTAGATATTTACAAACATTGTATTATATATATAACGCCACTTTCTGATCACTTAGTAAAAGCTTTAAAAACGAGCTCTGAAAATTACTGAATTATGTTGAGCTGCCTAATGACGTTTAACGTACCTATAGTCAATTGCTTCTTCAACATCGTGTTCAACTTTCATGATCTTCACTCCAGGATTAACAATTTTTGCGAATTTAGCTTCGCTTCTGTTATCCATTTCAGTCGGAAAACGAGGTGTATCTACTTCATCTACTGGTCGCTGATAAATGTCGTGAGCTTTGTACACTACTGTCGGCATTTTCATTCTATGGTTCATTTTATAGGAATCCCTGTGACCATTTTGTTCCATCTCAGAGTCTCGATATCTTTGCGAGTCCCTCAAAACTCTTCCATTCTCGAAATTCTGAGTATACTCCTTCGAGTTCCTACCATGGACTGCAAAATTTTCTCTTTCATCATTTCTGTCTCTCGAAGTCTGACTCAGGGAACGATTCTGCTCCCATTTCTGAGGATCTTCTGCCGCTTTATGAAATGTGCTCTTCTGGTGCTGTTCTTCTACTTTCTCAAATCCATCATTAACTGCACCATTACCATCTTTTTCGGAGATATTAGCGCTAACTGTTTTCGAAGATTTTGAATCTTTCTCAGTAATTACAGACGTTATCTGATGTTTAACTGCAATGTTCAGAAACGAGGAAGGTTTAATGAAAATTTAAATTACTCATACAGTAATATTGCACACATATTTCAACACTTTCATCATTTAAAAGGCGGAGACCATAATGATCATACCCTTAATTAAAATAATTCTAGGATGCTACTTGTAATAAAGCGATAGACAAAGTTCAAAGTACACAGTTTAAAAAAGAAATAATAATTTAAGGTGCAAACAGCAAGGCTACAGTGAAAGACATTCCATTCCATTTAAGCCTACTAGAATTACATATAAATTGTTACATTAATCTGTAGATATACATATAAATTTCCATTCTCATTTACCTTTTGAGTCACGTAGATGTTTCACTGCAGCATCTTTCACTTTCTTTTTGCGTGTACCCATTAACAAATCTGCAATGAAAACCAATGCTGTCAACAGACACAACGCTCCAAACACCGCAGCATTGTCTACCAGATCCTCGGGAACGTTTTCAATGGACGCCATAGACAAAGCACCAACAATACCAAAGAGAATAACACCAAGTCCAAAAAAGAATATTTCCTTAAACAAAAAAGAGCTTTTCTATACTTTTATGTACAATTTGACAAATCTAGTTTTACTGATCACACTTTTCGATTGTTGTCAATTATTGATACCTTATCAATTGTTTTACTTCTACACTCTCACAGATATTCTACTGTGTAACCGATATTGCATCTGTAAAAGCATAGAAATGAAAACATTGATAAGTTGTTAAAAATTAGCAATAATAAACAGAGCTGATCGGTAAAACTAGATTTGTCAGATTTTACCTACCTATATTTACATAAAATTCACACAGTGATTCGAGTTCTCAAAATTGTATCATAAAAAATTGTTTCTGTGTGTTAAAGACATGTTTCTACTGCGCCCCAGTGTTCACAACATACACTCCTTTAATTTGAAGTTACTCTTTAGAAAACTATGTAAAGGAACGTAGAATATTATGGTGTGTTTAAATTAAACGAGCGAATATTTGTTCTTCTCCCACTATAGTGAAATTCAAGTAACACGAACATTTTTCATTCAATTATGGATTTTATTCATTCATGATGATTGAATTTTGCTGTAGGTGAGAGCAGAACAAATATTCGTTCGCTTGGTCTAAGAGCATTATTAGGGAGTAGGATAATGTCAGTTAGGCTAATCCTAGCATCAGTATCATCGTATCAATACAATAGAATTCCATTTATCCAAACTGATTGGGAAATAAGACAGTACGGATTATAAATAGTTCAGATAATAGGAATTTACGGATTATTCCTTTTACTACTGATTATTCATTCGTATAAGAGAAGCTATTATTTAGAGGCGAAAAATCGATAAATGAGCGATCAACTCCATTGCGTATCTTCGTAACAAATGTTGATTAATGCTTGACAATCTACTTTTAACTAATTGACAAATTTCGTGCTAAATATTTAATTTATTATATATTTATTAGCAATGTTTCAACGTAAACAATAATAAATACGAATACACATGAAGATTACTGTGTTAAACACACGATTTATGCAATAGTAACCAATGATATTACTAACCAATGATAACTTGTCACTTATATTTTTTATCTAACGAATAGTATAATTGTTACACTTTGTTATACATTATAACGTAATTAAGAGTTGTACATATTTTTTTGCATTACGGAACTAAATGGAAATGTTCGGAGTTCTGAGTATAGGTGACTCATCCTGTACACTGTACAGTAATAACTATGAAACAGTACCTGCCTCCATTCATTGGAGTTTTCATCCGAAGCGTTACGGTTCCCAACTTAAAAAAGAGCCTACTTTTTCTTTTAAATATCCAATTCTTTTCATTTCTCAAAAGTCAACGAAATTGAATACTCTTTACAAAATATTTTAATTTCAATGTGAACCTTTATCATTCAAATTAACTTCTACTGAAGTCATTGTAGGAATCATCTATGATTCACATTCGCAGTGTCTTATGATTGTCCCCTATGAGTGTCCCCTATGATTAAAAATATCAACAACTTCCAGTCTTCCTGTACATAAATTTCATTCTCAATAGATATGTATGATGACTCATATTAATATACAGACATTCGTATAATGTACTTATTAACTATTTCCGTCATCTGTAGCTGTTATGAGTCATTCAGTTATGAATCAAACAGTATTGATTATTTACAGAAAATCATTTTTAACATGCCAAACTGTTTGAAATATACTATTGAACAAAAATGGTATGCAACCAAATTCTAAATATTTGTGAAAATGTCATAGTTTAATGATTTCAGTTTGCCCAAGTTTTGTGTATCATCAAGATTCACCCTTTTTTGGTATTCCTTATGAAATTACAACAAACGTATGTAATAAATCAACAACTTTTTTTATCTGTGTTATTTATCTATCTATGTACTGTGCTGTAGTCCGATGTAATACGCTGTTGTTATTTGTTTCGTATTTATTTAAAGTATATAGCTGAAAGCTGAAGAAATGCAGTAGATAATTATATTAGTATCAACGAATATACCTTGTTGGAGATATTATTATGATCACATAAAAATTATCACTTATTTGAAGTTTTACCGCGAATGAAATTGAAAATACAGTTAATTTATTATAGATTTATTAATCTAATTTATTAATCTAAAAAATAATAGCCAATTTATTATAGAAAGTGTTATTATATTTTTAATATTATATAAGAAGGATTTTCAAATTTCTATAAATCAATATTTCCTCATGCCATTCTTTTCTTTACATCTACATATAATTCTTTGAATTAATCTCGGCACATATTCAATATCAGTTAAGAATATTAAAATAAATAATAGTTAAATATGAAATAAAAATAAATTTATAGTACACTAATATCTTGCCATGTTACTGCTAATAAACAAAACCAGCACCGAACGATAGCCCATCATCAATATGTCTCTTGTTGAACACTAATAAAATAGAATTGTGTTACTATTATCTATATAAAAATATAATTCAATTACTTGTCTATGCGTGAACAATAAGAACGGTATATTTTACTCTGAGTGATGTTATAATACCATCGAAAACAAACATACGTAATTTTTTCATCTAATCAGGATAATTTGATCATCCGCAGTATATTAATGGGAGTCACTATACATCTACAAATCTGTGCTTAAGAATCTCTACTTAGGTATGAGTAATTAAATACATAGGTAAGTCAATAATGCACGCGTTACGCAGCTCGATCATCAAGGATGCAGTCACGTGCTTTTGTAGCATGGTTGGATTAAGGACACTTTCAATCTTGACCCTCAATGACAGAACTAGACAAGCCATAGCATCGACGTTCTCACGCCATCGTTAAGATGCATGCTCTATATTTAGTCGATTTCTTGTTCGATGCATTGACGAACATAAATTAAAAAAAGAGGGAAACACTATCCTTGAATAGCTCTGTCATCAGAGGAATTCTGCCAATCGTCATGCTGATCTGTTACGTTTAATGAATGAGGTGTGTCTTAGAGAAAACTATTTACACCAAGAAGGTTATCAAAATTGCAAGAGTTCCAGATTAACATCGTGGGAACCTGAATTCCTGTGGCTTAGAAATGTGATTGCTTCTGGTTCACATTACAAACACGTTTAATGCGTGTTTCCTGATCCAGAGTGATCTCAAAGGACAAGGTGAATCTAATTCATTCTCAGAATCATTCAAAACAATATAAATCTAAATATAAATTCTAAGATTATTTTGAAGGATATGAATTAATGTTACCTTAGCGATAAATTATAGGAATATTTATTAAATAGTTATTATCGTCATATCTGTGAGTGTAAAGGGACACGCACACGATCAATATCATTGACAATAATATCATTAATTAATATTAACACTTGAGCTACAAAATATAAAAATTTCATCAATATTCAATCCTCATTTCTTCAATATGGACCGAATACACAGTCAATAATATTGTCAATATCAAAAAATATGTATTGAGAATATTATTGACTGTGTGCAGGTTTCTTAGGCAAAGCAACTTAAGCTATACATTTTCATTCTCGAAATATTGCCATTCAATTTTGTATTTATGTATTATGCATTAGGTATTATGTATTATGAATTTACGTTTTCAGAGAAATGTTTCAATTCCTTTAGTTTTACCCCCTTTAGCGAAAAATATGAATTGTATGTGCAGTTCTTTTTAATATGTCTGTGGCTGTAAAGCAAAACGATATGAATCTCATATTGCCTTAATTGAAAATTACGAAATAGAATGTACATTTTTGACATAAGCAGATTGTATAGATTAAAAAAACTTTTTTTTAAAAAAACGGAAAGTATAATGAGATGCGTATTCATATAAAAAATAGTAGTTTCAAAGCTTCGAACCTTAATACCTTACAAATATTGTAGAAATATGTAGAAATAGAACCTATATCATTTTGTCTTAAAAGCATACCAGATATCTATAAATTCAGTTTTTTGAATATGTGATTTCCGTCACTTACAAATGTCAGGAACACCCAATTCGATTAACTACCAAATGGGAAGTTGGTTTTAAGTCTGTGAGTGCGTTCATGCAAAAGAACATCGTTATGCGATAACATTGACGTCGAAGGATACGTCTCGTGAAAGAGAAAGAGTACCTTGATGAGCCTAAACAATGCGACTACAATTAGGGAATGGACAAGGTCTCGTAATTGTCGAGAGTGCAGGAGTTCATAAAATACACATGACATGTTTCTGTATAATAGTCAGGGAAACAGAAATGGCTGAAGAAAGGAATTACCGTTTTTCGACCAGTTAGCTCTCCTGTCGCTGCAGAAATCAAGAGGCCTGTTGTTATTATGATGTAACCACCACAGGTTGCAGTTGCAAGGGCGGCTCCTGGAATAATAAGAACACAGCTATTACCTGTATTTTATATCCGCTCTCTACGTGCTTTTTATATTCTTATATTAAGTAAACTTAGACGTTTGGCATAAAATATACTCTTTTATTACATAAATAAATTAGTTTTTATTATGTCCTAACTAGATACTTAGAATAGAAGATTGGTATCATCTTCTGAATTAACTCTTAAGTACTGACAAGGGGTCTCACAAACACTATATGATACCTTTTGTATTTCTGCCCCTACTATAAATTGTTCTCTTTATGTAACTGTAAAATATTTAATAAGGGTTGTAATATACTACATGCTGTGTCATTTTTACATATTATTCGACAAAACAGGCTTTATCAAGTATGATTTAAGATTGCCAAGTAAGTATATATCTTCGAAAATTATGTCTCGTAATTGACTTTATAGTTCAATTTCAAGAATCAACTATTCAATTAATTTGAATATCATAATATCTTATAAACAACTTAAAAATGAATTCCCACAATGTTGATATTGTATCACGTGATGATAAAGAGAAAAAAAGGATATCCTTATAGAAAAACACTTTCATAAATTTACCTTATTTTTCTAAAGAATTAAGTACCTATAACTCTAACTTTTACTTTCAATCACAATTAACCTTTCAGTGCACGGGTGAAAAATCACCGTTTTGTCTATTTTATATTAATAAATACAATTCCGTTAGGATCATCTGATATGTACATATAAGACATATATATAAGATATTACAAATAAGATATATATTTCTTTATATTTAAGTAAACAAAGAAAGAAACAAAAAACGATAACTTCATGGGTTTCTTAATCCCAAACCATGCACTAGACTGTTAAGTATAGTGTCTACTCATTGCGTTCTATTTCAACTATTTCATCACTTTTCATCAAACGGTCGTTTGATAATGTCTTAAAATTTAATTTTGACGAATATCTATCTTTTCGAGAAAATTTACAACTTGAATTTTATTTTCAAGCAAAGTGTAAACTATTATAAAAAACTATGTATAGTTTCACCTTTATTTTTTTAATTAGTGTAAGAAATAAGGTATTCGAACCTATTGCACCCCATGTTATATTGTTTAAAAGAGACCATTCTCTACTGCGACTTCTTAGATAATGGAATACTCTCCGACTTTCATCGTTAGTCACCCTCAGTGCTACAACGCAGGCGATACAAAGTATCTGTAAATTGAATTAAATTTATGCAATTCAGAACAATTGTAATTAAATAGTAGGAACATCGACAGATATCATTAATATACCTACACTAAAACCTCAATTAACCGGACACTCCGATTAATGATAATTTCTATTATTCAAAGTTGCACATATTAAGTATAATAGAAATAAGGGCACACAAGAACATCGATTTAAACTTAAACGGTAATGTAATAGTAGTCTGACGAAGACAGTAAAAGTAGGTAGTTGTCAAAAGGGTACTTTAAGTTTGAATTTCGTGATATTCTGGATAATTGAGGTTTTATTCTATAGCTACAGTCAACTAAAAGTTTGTTACCATAATTTGATTCTAAATTTCAGAGTCATCTAAGTTAGAATATAATGTAAGTGTAACAAAGGTTGTAATATTCATTCATAGGGATTTAATGCAACATTTCTAGAATGACTGCCTTTATTTTATTAAAAGCCAATCTGAAGAATAATAAGAGAATAATTTCGAAATAGGAGGAGATGGAGATATCGATGGAGATGTGACGAATTCACAACGAAAAACTACTGTGATTTGTGAATTTGTTCAAGTGAATATTACCAAGTTCATTTATTCAAATTCTATAGGAAATTTATTTTAGAAAAATTAAAAATTATAATAAATTATTAAATTTCAGTTAAAAATAGAAGCTACGAGACGAACCAAAAGAAAAAAGAAATACGGCACAGAATTTTTCACAATTAATTAATGTTCTGAATGCATGTGAACAAATCATTAACTTATACTTATTGTTGAAATAATTCATTGTAAAATTCATGTCACATTATACGGATTCTACTCACCAATTCTATGATCCTGATGAACACTTTGCGATTGAACATGTTTGAAACACGAAACCGATATCACTACAGTAAAATATAAAGAAACAAATGTTAACCCATCATTGCATGTTGCATTATAACAAAACTTAATTTATTTACGAATTATCTAGCTATGAAATACACAAATAACACTGAACAATACTGTATTTTTAAAAGTAATTATAATGAAATGCACTAAATTAAGCTAACTACGGACTTTCATAAAATAATATATGTAAATATCGACAAGATTAAAAGGAACATTTTAATTGTATGAATTAAATACAAACTCTTTCTGTACCTAGTAAATTTGAATAAGTTGAAACTTTAACAATTAATTAGCAATAACAACTATATTTATAATTAATTACAGATTTTGCAACGCAAAATATTTTTTACTAATTGTTACAACATTCTTTAATTACCTTAAAACTCAATTAGATCCCATAAACTCAGCACGATCCATTAAAACATAGATTTCCGAAGTAATTTATCATTGTCATCTCCGAAAGCCGAACAAAATCAAAAAAACAAAAATAATTAATTTTGTTTTATCGTTTATTTACACATTTGTGCAAAGTTTAATATTAGAAGACAGAGTATTAGAAGACACTCCTAATAAATTCAAAAGCGCATTCAAGAAAAGGGAGTAAAATTCATGCTGACAGGAAATTCGAGGCGAACTGAATTGGCAACCGATAAATACAAAAACGTGACACATGTGTCTTATTAGCGAGTTTCAATCGAAAGAGATGCGAAAAAGAAGACTAGAATCGCGGCGCGCCTGAACGACGACTGAACAGATACGAAGGCCCGTAGTTCAAGTTGGACGAGCCGCACTGGGTCACGTAATAACGTCTGCGTATTGCAGGTAACAACAATACTATTATCACACGGTGCATTGGCGCAGGACGGTGTGAATTTTCGCAATGAACACCATGGAAATACCTGACGAGCTCACCTTGAACCGATTCGATAGTAGATATCCCAATCCCAATGAACCACTGGAGAAAATTGGAATATTGTACGTATATTAGCTTATGTGTAAGGTGGATTTCATTTCTTACAAAACTCTAATTATAGTCTTTAGTTCAGATTCTGAATTTTAGTACACCGCCGTATTTGATAATTGCTTTCTTCATTCTTTAGACAAAACTTTTTTGAACTCAGTTTCCTATACTGCATTAGCACTAAGCGGTATTATGTAGATACCTACTATTAATACTACTTACTATTTGTCATAGATATTGTCATTTACACGTATTATGCCTTATGATATATTAGTAGTCCACAATAGTTATTGTTATTTATTTAGATTGGTTTATACGAAGTGTTGCTTTTTCGAAATTTGAAATAGGCGATTCCATTAAAATTTATGCAAGCGTTAATGTTTCATAACCACTTTAACCCTTAAAATGTATTATTTGCTTCCTATAAGTAATAAAGTATTTAAAAATTGTCAATTTGGTACTAAAACATAAAACATCATAGAAAACCGATCAACATCAAGTTACTCCATAAATATAAAATTAATAAACAGAAGAAATTTATAGATATTTAAACTTGGAAAAAGTGCTGTAAAAGTACTAAAAATATAAATTTATTTTTAGGGTCACACAAAAGAAATAGTTTATAGTACAAATAACCAACCTATAAATAAAACGATAATATCATTCAGACATTTGAAGGAATGAAAAATTTGAATACATTTAGTGCTGCCCCAGTACTTGAATTATTCAAGTACCTGAAATTCGAAGCAAGACAAAACTCATTTTTTCAAATCAAGTCGGTAGTATTTGATTATCCAAATAGCTTGAATATTTGTACAAACTTGAAACAGTTCAACCTGCTCGAATATTTGAACAGCTTGGTTGCATTCAAATTGCTTGAATTGTATTCAAGCTTGGATTCGTTGATATTTTTTTTTAAATTTATAAGTGTAATCATTTTGATCATTCTTGGCTTTATCCAAGCTTTTCCAAATCATATCTAAGTAAACTTTATTATTAAAGTTTAGTATTATAATTAAGTAAGAATATTTACATAATCAAGGTTACTTAAATAATTAACTTTACTTGAATAGACAAGTATACGATTTGGTTTGAACAATTCAAACTATGCTTAGATACTTTCAAGTTGAGTTGAGTAACTGTTCAGATACTTTCCTTAATAAGTTCCTTGCACACCTCTAAATATGTACAGGGTGTAAAAATATTAATGGTTACAACTGAAAGGGGTGAATCAAATGGACATTTGTAAAAAAATCTGTCCGTAAAATTATCTATAACATTGAAAATTAATGTTAATTTTTTTATTACGCAATCGTATTCAGATCTTTTAGCAGATAAAATGTTTGAAAGGAATCATATGCCGCAAACAAACCGTCTAGTCAGGAAAAATTGTTCTCATCCTGAGATCCTTTGGCTACAATGATAAAATCGCGGTATCACTTACTGAATGTGGTCTTCGCGAAGGAGGTGATATTCTAAGATATATATTATTTTATATTTATTTGATTTTCCTTATTCTTGAAAAATTTGGAAAGAGAATTTTTCGTCTCTTCGAGTTTCATTTGATTTTTCTTTTCTGTTAATTTTCTTGAAACAAGTCTTTTTTCAATGATTTTGGATGCTGGGTCCTTTAGGAGGGGATAATTTCTCGAATTATGCTTTACTTGGTATTTATTTGTTTCAATTTGATTTTTGCTTGCTCTGATAAAATTTTTGTGTTTTTTCATGTTTGATTTCCTCCTTCTTTTGCGCCAGCTTTGTGATATATGTCTTTTTAACTGCATGGTTTTAACTCTATCTTTATGGACTACTCTAGTCTGTTTGGATTCAATCTGAATCCATAAATTATTATTGTCTAATATTTCTGTAATGGTATATAAACAATCATATTTGTTCCTTAATTTTTCTCTTCTTGATTTTCATAACATTAGTTTTTCTTTAACATTATATTGTGTATGGAAAGTTTTTCAATCATAGTATTACTTCTGTCGGTATTTTAACGCTTCCAAATGTTCTCATGCAGCGGCACGTATGTTTCATGGCTTTGAAATTACCTTACCTACGGAGTCGTAATACATATAATGTATGTCGGCAATGATTTGGAGAGATGGAATTTTTATGGTTGTCTTGCTTTTCGTCCAAAAGTTAATTCATGCGGTGTGTAATTTGTGCCTTCATGTACTAATGTTATAAGAAAACATAGTTTGTGGTAACCACTGGTCCCATTGTTTTTCTTTGAATATGTAGTGTTTTAGATATTCAACTAAAACGTGATGGTTTCTTTCTAAGGATCCGTTGGATTGAGAATGGAAACATGAGGTTCTGTATTGTTCAATGCGGAATGTTGTTGCCAGTTCCTTCATTAATGAGCTTGTTGTGTCATTGTGTAGCATATGCTCTGATTTGTAAGCATGGCTTTGGGGCACCCATAATTGCACATAAAATGATTTGTCAATTCTCTTGCTACTTCTTCTGTAGTGATTGAGGTTAGAGAAATAGCCAATAAGTATTTGGTAATGTTATTTTGAATTGTTAAGGGGGTAGAGTAGTGACGTGACTTTTTGAGATTGCCAGGTCGCTATCTGCTGTTGCAGTTTCTGTTGGATGATTGAGCAATTCAAAACTCGCGCTCTTTCTGTGTAATCAAGGGAGTCGTGTTTCCCAACTAGAGTGTTTCCCCTATTTTTCTGTGTCTTTCTTCTTCTGTTTTCCTGTTTGTGTTGTGTTTGTAAGCGTGCTAAGTGCCTTGTGCGTATGGTGTCGACTTTGATCTTATATCGAAGTAATCACTATGTAAATGAGATCAATTATGCCAAAGAAAGTGTATTTCATTTAAGTATTAATTATGTAACAAGAAGTTCGTTATATTTTTCTATTTTAAACAACCGAAGTATTATGAAATATATTTGCTCAACCGAGCACGTGCAAATCAACCTAGTGTACCTTTCCTTAACCAATAATCATCAGTTTCCGTTACAAGAACAGTATTACCATTAACTAATTATACAAATAGACCTAACATCCAATGTATTTTTCTGTATCAGACAAATGGGGCGCTAGAGTCCCGTTATCATTTTCGTGTTACTCTCGATGTTATCGATTCAGTCAGCAAAGTTTGCTGCTTTTGCCGATATTTCGAACGCAAACTACTTTGAATCTTAAGATTATTATAAAAAAATAGCTTATATAACTTATTTTATTAATACATTTCAGTAAATACGTAATTACTTGCTTTGAAAAATTTTTAACAGAAGAATTATGCAAACATAACTGCGATAATTATACTTGTTATGAAAATATTAGTAAAAATGAAAAAAAAACGGTAGAAATAACATTTACATTCTTTGTATAAAATAAGTTATATAGTAATTCCAAGCATGACAAGTGTTTAAACAATTTCCTTATACATATTTAACAGTATTATCTTTTTATTTGATGATAACCGCTTTCACCGTTCCTGGACGAGGCCTATACCAGTTTAAAGTAATGTAGTTCATACTCCAGACCGAGCCCGCCATCTTCCAGCGACTCCTCGACGAAGTAATAGGACTGAAACCAGAATTTTTTTCGTCCGGCATTGCGTTTTGCACATTGATTTTTTACATGAACGTCGTACAATATGCTACTTATTACTGTATGCTTTAGAGGGAGGTAAAGGTTACATATCGTTCCAAAATACGTAATCACCCGATTTGAAACATCATTTTCCTCTACGACAACGTCCGCCCCCATACTGCAGCTCTAACTTGCACATTACAGAAAATGAGGTAGACTCCTCTTGACCACCCTCTCTATAGCCCTGACCTATCGTCCTGCGATTTCCATTTGCTTGGACAGCTTAAAGAAGCACTAGAAGGTCAACGATTCCAAGACGATGCGGCGGTGGAGGCCTTTGTGCGCAAGGAGCTTTGTGACTCCTGACACAAAACCCTTCGTTTTACAATACTGGGATCAAAAATTTGCTAATCCGCTGGGAAAAATGCATTTCCAAAGCAGGAGATTATGTTAAAAAATTATATGTGCTTAGCTATTTTATTACGTCGAATTAAAATTATTTTAAAAATAAAGTCACGTTTATCTTTGATCCGCCCTCGTAAAATACCTGGGTCACGTCGTCATAAGCCGAGGAGTAAGAATCGATCCCGATAAGGAACAAGCCATTCGAGGAATATCGCCGTCAGAAAACATAAAACAACTCCATAGATTTTTAGGAATGGTCTCTTGGAATCGAAGATTCATCCCACAATTCGCCGACACTGCCACTCCACTGATACGACTGCTTCGAAAACGAAGGAAATGACACTGGAATGCAGACGACGACACTGCCTTCAACATACTGCGACACCAACTAGCTACAGCCACAGTCCTAGCCTGCCTGACGCCAATGAAAAAGGCCTCAGAGCAGTACTCGCCCAGAAAGAAGCGGACGAAGAAAGAGTCATCGCGTCCACAAGATGGACACTGAATCAGACAGAAAAGAATTACTCAGTAACCGCAAAGGAATGCCTCGCAGTTATTTGGGGAATTAAGAAAATGAGACCCTACCTAGGAGGGTACCACTTCACAGTCATTACAGACCACTGTTTACTAACCTGGCTACGGACTATAAATAACCCGAGCGGACGGCTAGCGAGATGGAGTCTCGAGCTACAACAATACAATTTCTCCATAAAATACCGAAAGGGGAAACAGAACATAGTGACCGATACCCTCCCTCGACACCCAGAAGAGGCAGGAACAATGGAGGAACTAAGCTGCTCGTGATCCAACCGAACACGCATAACCGTAACCGAACATCTGGAACGCCACGCAGAATACCGTATCGTTAACGACAACTTATACCGCCGATTCCGCGTCATCTTCAGTCTACACCGAGACCAAGCATAGAAGATGTGCGTACCACAACCAAAAAGGGAGGAAGTCTTAAAAGAAAATCACGACAACCAAACAGCAGGCCATTTGAGAATCACAAAAACTAACGCAAGCTTAGCATAGCGATACTACTGGCCAAGAATATTTCACGACGTCGCCCACCACGTTCAACAATGTGCCAAGTGCATCGAGTACAATACATACTGATCGGAGCATTACCGCGATCGAGCAAATGAAATAGTAGAAAGGAAACACAGGTAGTAATGCAGGATAAATTCATCAAGAGAGTCGAATTACACTCCTTCCGACAAGAAACCGTACCTGCAATCATAAGAACGTTCTGCGAAAGAATAATAATGAAACACGGATGCCCCCAACGAGTCATCACAGACAATGGAAAACAATTCAAAAGCAAGGACTTCTCCATGCTTCTACAAAGTTACGTCATCGATTACCGTAAGACACCACCATATATAATACAATGCAATCTCACTGAGGAGAAGGAATCAGCAGGCCAAATGTGGTCCGCCTCCATGGTTTATGCAGCAGAGCAATCCGCACGTACGCGTAAAACCTCAAAACCGTCCCCCCTACCACTCTCCAAAGTAAACTGGTGCTGCGCCGGCATGGAAAAACACTATAAAAGACGGAAAATAACAAGCCGCAACGATCAGTATCGATTGACGAGCCGTATCAACCATAAGTATGGAGTCGCAAACAGCAATAATCCCACTGTGAAATAACAAGTTCCACCGCCCTTAAAGAGCCGACCGAGAAGCAGCCAGGGAGAGGTTCCAAAAGTCAGGGGACTGCTGCTGAGGGTACAGCCGCCACCCAGACTGACTGGAAACAGTACTCCGGATGAACCTGTTTGGAATGCTAATATCATCTCCGACGGAGCCGACAGAACTACCGACAGAAAACCGACAACAAAACAGGCCGACAACCTAGTGCCAGATGTCAGCCCCGGTCGTACGCGACTAAAGCCACCAGCCAACTCTTTTTTTTTCGTAGAGAAATGCCTGATGCACACCCCGAGACCCTGGGGATGGGGAGGACTCGGGATAGTGTGGGGCTTGTACAGACTAAAATTCCACGGTGACCGGACTCGGCGCATGAGGAGGGCTACGGAAATTCTTGCGAATACTTCTGGAGCCCCACGCGTTACCACCACCACTCATATGGGTAGCTCGACCTCCCCATTCGGTCACGGACACCTCGCGCTATATGCTCAGCGCCCGTGGCACCTGCCCCTTTTCTTTTACACGGAATGGCGCCACTGGGAGGGACCCGCACACTGCAGGCGGGCCCACTGGCCGAACCGGCCGTCGAATCAGGTGCAGGAATCGCCTCTTCCAGCCGGACGGGATTATCCGTCCGCAGCCTCGCAGCTCGCCCGTCACCTCTCGGAACGAGCGAGGTCCACGACCTAACCCAGAACTAACCCAGACCTCTCACCCGTGCCCCTTCACCTCCTTCCGAGTCATGATGTCCTCACAGAAGGAGACGAAGATCTGCCACGCAACGCGATCGCGACCACCACTGCTGAAAGGGATAAGTCCCAGCCCATCTCCCTCCTGAGGTCCCACTCTTGAACCGCAAATGCGGTACACTCCTCCAGTACGTGTTGCGCGAAGTCCAACTCCGCGCCGCACTGGTAGCACTTGGTCGTTGCCTCGGCCCCTAGTCTCTCTAGGTACTCTCCGAAACAGCCATGTCCGGCGAGTACCTGAGTCATGTGGGAAGTGAGTCTGTCGTGCTCATGGTCGAACTAGCGATCAATAGTGGGCAGGACCGCCTCTACCGCCCGCTGCCAGGCGGCGCGTGCAACATGCGCCGCGCGCGTCAGCTGACGCCCAGGTCGGAGGCCCCGTACAGGACCATAGCGCGCACCACTCTCACATATAGACGGAGTACCCTCTCGTCAAGTCCCCCGAGGTTGGGCAAAAGTCGACCAAGCATGGTCAGCCACATCCGTGGAACCAGGCGGTCACAGTACCCCTCAAAGCGCCAGCGGCTATCCAAGTCCAGGCCGAGGTATCGAAACCGATTTCCAATCCAGACGCAAGCAACACTCATCCAGATCGGAACCTCAGGGCTCCGCCGCGACAGAAGAAGTCCGTGAAACCAGATCACCTCCGTCTTCTGCGGCGAGATCTCCTGCTCCAATGCCCGGATCCTCGCGAAGACCAGTGCCACGGGCATCACGGCCAAACGGACGGTCCTAGCCCATTCCCTCCCATCCATCAGGAGTAGTGTATCATCCGCTTAGCAGACGATGCTCGCTCCGGCAGAGAGGGGCCCGCGCAGCAAGGAGTCGTACCTCAGGTTTCAAAGGAATGGTCCCAACACGGAACCCTGGGGCACCCCCGGCTAATCACCCTCCGCTGGGTGCCATCTCGGTCCGGGAACTCAATTTCCCTGTCCCGCAGGTGGACTGACACCGCGGCTCTTAGGTAGGACGGCATCCCGTGCTCCCGAAGCGACACCCTAATCGCCCCCGCGGGCAAGGAGTTAAATGCATTGGCGATATCAAAACTTATCGTCAACGCAACCCCGCCCCTGGAGACAGCCGCGTCCGTGAGGAATTTGACGCGATCGATCGCGTCCAGCGTCGATCTTCCCCCGCGGAAGCCAAACTGGCATTCGGCTATGCTGGAACTGTCGCGGGACACCGCCTCCTTGATTCGGCAAGCAAGCACGCGCTCGAATAGCTTACTGATCTCGTCGAGGAAGTATATGGACCGGTACGCGGAAGGCGAATCCGCGATCTTCCCCTTCTTCGGGATGCAGACCATCCGTCCTCGATTCCACTGGCTCAAAAAGCTTCACTAGTCAAGGCCTGAGGATGTACAGGGCTCATCTCAGGGACCGTCCGAGCACCCCGTCCGGGACGGGGCCATATTGCGGACACACAAGTGCCGCGCAGCAGAAGCGAGCTTCCCATCGCTGACACCCATTTCGTCGGACCAAATGGTCGGGTCCGTCAGCTTCGGCGGTCGTGGCTCCTCCAGATCAACTGGAAAGAGGGTGTCCACGACACGCCGAAGCAGAGGAGGTTAAGACTTTCCGTCACTGAGAACGCCGCAGGATGCAAACGTCCCAGAACAATCCTATACGGATGCCCCCATTGGTCACGGTCCAAAGAGTTGAGAAGCTCGTGCCAAGGCTCAGACTTTGCCCTCTTAATGGTCGTCTAGAGGGCCACCGTTGCCTGCCGGTAGCCTTCGTACAGCTCCTGTACCCTCGCCACGACACGGGTAGCTCGGCCCATCTGCGGGGCGGCAGCCCACTTCTGAAGTAGCGACCTTAGTAATGGTCTTGCGGTGTAGCGGAGATTTCCATAACCAGGTAGAGGTTGTCGCTCAGAGGATCCACCTCCTCCGCGACCTTCCACCCAGATACCCTGCACGCGGCACAGGGCATCGCCCACGGAAGGTAGACGATCAGTTCGCTCTGCCACCGCACACAGGTGCTCGCGGAACCCCGCTTTAGTTGTAGGAACCCACACGCCCGCCGCCCACTCCAGCACAGCCTCACACCTCGCATCATTACGGACGCAACCTCACACCGTAGATTTGGCATTGATGTCGCCCACGACCAATGTTCGACCCACTGGAGAGCGGGATACAGCGTCCCTGATCTCATCCAGGAGTCTTCCGAACCATTAGATTTTTCATAAATCGACACAGGGTACTTTCAATCCATAATTTTATTATCGTGTCGAGGTCCTCCTCCTCCGTCTGAGTGGCTCTCGTATATTTATCCATAATAATTTTCGGTAATGACCTTTGGTCATCAACCCATTTCTCCTTTAGTTCCTTCACTTCCTTGATCGGAGATCTCTTTTTTCTATTTTCAGATTCTGTGACTATCTTAAGGTTAGATATCACATTTGTGAACTCCCTGGTCTTCTTATATTGGTCGGAAATATGGACCTTGATATCAGCCCTGATATTTCGGTTGTCCTTTGCGTATTCATATATAGCCTCAGCTCGTTTTATCATCTCCGTTGCGTACGCCCATGCGACCTCGAGTCCCTCGAGGATCCTGTCGTTTTCAGCTTTGCTTCTGCCTGCATCCTGTATATCATTGAGGTTAAGAGGCTCCTCCTTTCTCCAGTTTTTAATATATTTCTTCAGCTCTTCAGAGGGTAGACCAGAGACACCCTACCTTCCGACACAAGAGTCCGGCTAAAACCATTACGACACAATGAACTGCAAAACATCATAGGTTAAGGTTGTAAATAGTAGAAATAAACACCACGGTAGTACTACCTCCTAACCTAAGTATTATATAACCCCTAGATTATAATTTTATAGTTAGCTAGCTCATAGTACAGTGGCCATAAGTACTAGATTATAGATATTTCATATTCCATAAAATAAAACACCTGGTCCTTCTCTTTATTTGGTGTAGATGTATATAGCTAAACCTATTCTTTTGATGGGGGTTCGCGTCCTAAGAATAAAGGGAGGGATGTAACATATCTTATGAAGACACAAATTCCCCACGAACCGCGAAACCGCGACTAGTTACCACCGCAACCGCTAGACAGCCACCAGGTGAAGTGCGATCCTGCGATAAGAGTCATGGACCATCTAACTGATAAGCTGATAACTGATAAGCTCAAGGAAGGCAGAGTAAGCCAGCTAACCATATAACGATACTATGCAATAAATGTAACGGCTTCGAGACACTTTCCTGTAACCACATTTTATGAACCTCCAATGGAATACACCGGTTAGGAGCATGCCATCCGGCAATTGACAGACCCCCGTTTATCCTTTGTTCGTTAGCGGGAGCCACTGCATGCGGACCATCCTAGGACCTCCATGATCAACGACCAGGTGCACATCAGAAAGCTACGGATAAGGGTCTCTCGGTTAAGGCCAAGCGGGTACTTCCTCCCACTCCGTTTCTCGAACTACCTGCTATAAGCGAATGACAGTCCGGGTGTCTCCGATTCTACCGCCGATACCGGGAGTCCCCGACTCCACCGTCCGATCGATCCAGCTCCGCGAGTTCCCCACTCCACCGTCCGATCAATCCGACTCCGGGAGTCCCCGGAGTCATTGTTAGCGCGGGTATTCCTTTGTTATCAACCCTTCGTAGATCTACTTTATTAATCCAAAGCCACTTGGTAAGGTTACAAGTCTGGTATTCACGTAATCAATTACCTCTCAATCTTGATAAATGCAAAGTTGTTAGATTTAGTCATAGTTCTAATATAATTGTCTTTAATTACTCACTGTATAACAACGTGCTATGCTCACTAGATTTGATTCTATTCTGTTCTTCCATGATCCGTCTTTTACAAAACATTAGAAAAATATTATTTTTCGCGCTTTCAAATCTTTGGAACTCATTCAGAGAATTTTTAGATTTTTCAATGAAACGAAAACTATTACACTATTAATACAATAGTATTTTATTCAAGCACATTGGTTAGGCCAATTCTGGAATATAGTTCTTTAATTTGGTCTCCTTATATTACTATTCTTATTAGACTCTTGGAGAAATGTCAGCAAATATTGCTTCGTTTAACTGATAGCCGCAGTGAGATCTTGACTCCCAAAACTTGTCACGATTATGGTCATATTATTATCTATTCTACATTTTTCAAGTTTAGAAAAGAGGAGGCAATTATATGATATTTTATTTGTGATGCTTATATTATATCTACCTACATCAGTGCTGAATTAACCGATAAGTAAAATAACCATGTGCTGAGTGTATCAGGGAAAACAAGAGTCACACAGAAATTTTTCAAATTTTAAAATCTTTTACATAGCAATTACATATACTGCAAATTTAAAAAACTGTTTACATAGATGAATTCAATATTCAGAAACGCACAATCAATTAATTTAAAGTTCTTTTCTACATCCTATGGCTTCCAAGATATTTCGGCGAAATAAGATTTTTACTGTTACGCACAATGCGCGTTGAAACGCTCGAACGATAACAATTAAATTTTAATTACTAATGCATGGAAGAAAGTATAAAAGTGTTTTGAATTTACAAATAAATAAAATCGAGAAGTTAGTTGAGTAGTTATAGGGATTGGTGGTGCTAAGGTTCCCTACAGGTCCTTGATCAGACGTATTCAAGATTTTAATGGGATAAGGACCGAAAGAACTTAAGAGAAAGGAAAGAAAACGAAATGAAGTATATGAGTTTAAATCTTTATTATTACATTTAATTAAAAATCGAATACCATAATGATCTAATAAAGAAAATATATATATTATATAAATGGTATGTTAGAAAAACTGCCCGAAAGCTCGTTCTTTGCACAAGGTTCTGGGGTAAGTGCCGTGGGGTTCATCACATTCCTCTTACCAAAAGGCATAGCCTTCCCCACTCCGTGGCCAGATTCTTTAGAAACAATATTCCTATTCTTTAGCAATGCAGTGTCGGGCCGCTGGCTTTCTCTAAACACTCACTCTTCTTCCAAACAGTCACACAATATCCGATAGCTGAGAGATCCAACGTAGCCAGGACTGTTATTCTCATGCACCCTCAATCAGCCACGCGTAGACTAAAACCCTATCATAAATCCCTCAACGAAACGTCCTCATTTGGCTAACCATCCTAACAGATATATATAAAAATATATAAATATAGGAGCATATAAAAGAAATGTATGAATATACAGGGATCTTAAACTTTATAATATACCAATAGAAATATTTGTATTGGGTGCAAATAAACATTTATTCTTTATATATGTGCAATAATTCAGATTAATATTTCCACAATTCTTCGACTATCTAAAACTATTGCCACTTGGTACAAAAAGGTTAACTTTTAAAATTTTTAAAGAAGAAGGTGTTACGAGTCCAAACGAGTTACGTAAAGTAACTATGAAAGGGCTCGATTCAAAGCTCCTTCCGTTGACCTTTGACTTTGCCTGGAAGTCACCATGTAAGGGCCGATAGGCATTTCCGTTGCACCCAATTAATAGATTTTCTTCGAAATTAATATCTCTCAATTTTCTTGGAAACTCTGCGATGCAACCGAGTCCCCACCATTTTCCCTATAGATTTTTGACTATAAAAAGGCTAAGAAACTCGGTCTAGCGGGCTCACTCGTAATCCAGTTTTGAAGTTAGTACGTGGCTTAGACCGGAAAGCAAGATCGAGCATTAGTTCTCCTTCAAGCAAAAATCTTTGAGTACAGTACGTAAAAACTCACTGTAACGTAGTCTTAACGACGCGTCCCCTGCATACCTCTGTGCGAAATCGAGAGAGAGAGGACTTAGTTCCGCGACACGTAAAATCATAAACACTTGTATTCCTTCGAGTCAACTCAAACGTGTAATTATATACAGTTTTATAAGGTTTGTTAAATTGGATTTAGTTCAATCAAAACCTTTCCTAAATCCAATAAGAAGCGAACGCGTAAACGATCCCACAAGTAATATATCTTTACCGCTCGAGATATATATTGTAAATTTAAAAGTTACGAGGCTATATTAACATCTTCGCAATCCTTGCGAAGGTCCTTTTCCTAACCTACAAGTGGCTCCCGGTGTTGGCAGTTGCGCACTGGTTCGTCCACAGTCTTTATTCCATCCTAGTGGCTCCCGATACTCGCCAAGTTGAGTGTCGGTTCGTCCACGAAAACCTACCCAAATCCTAACGTGGCTCCCGGTGTTGGCAGTTGCGCACTGGTTCGTCCACATCCGTGAGGTGGCTCCCAACGAGTGCAAAGTTACTCGTTGGTTCGTCCACGAAAAAATAACAATATTCCAAAAACCCTGACCCTCGGTCAGACCATCTAGCCCTCGGCTCGTAACAAAGGAAATAATATCAATTTTAAAGATTCACCGATAGAATTTAAATTTCCGTAATATATTTGCGACAATCTCACTCGAACTGCCAAAGTATATTACTCAAAGCCAATAATCCTGTTTTTGAAGAAAGCTATTGAATAACTATTTAACTAATTTACACGAAATAATTTGAAAATAATACATATGTATAGGGAAAAATTATGATATAAAATGAATTGACACAAAGTTTCTAAGTCCTTTTCTTTCTAGATAAAAAATGTTAAGATATAGAAGAAAACTCTATCTTCAAAAGATCGCGGACTTACGACATGCACCTTGTGATTGTACGTCAAACTAGTGTCGCAGCATCACGCTTTCGGAAGGAACCAGGGTCAATCCATTCTGATTTAGGAAGGGTTATGTTGCTGCTTCATTAACTAATGAGAGCATGATGTCAGCGCTATCGAGTCCGTGATTGGTCAAGCTCTATGGTTAAAGGAGTCTGAGTAACGTGTGTGTGTGTGAATGTTCTAATTCCCTCTTTTACATCATGAATTTTCTCACCCGACGCACCACCCAATTCGCAGTAATCTCTTGTAAACATCCGATGTATTGTATTACAATAGCCGATTAGCCGAAAAAATTTTGAAACATCGCTTGCAGAAATTCGAGGAAGGTGACACCTTCAGTGTTCTAACGGGTGTTCTTGAATTTTGAATTTAAATATTCACTTAACAAGGTTTTCAACAACGCTTATGCGTTGTCAAGTTTCCAATAACCAAAAAACTATAAAAAGTCAGAGATTTGAAGCTTCCACGGCCCGGTATCATACAGTTCTTACTGTTGAGGCTTTCGGGTGTAATCCGTGTCCTTTTGGAATTATTCACTATTCACTATTTAGGCATTATTTTTACTCACTCTGCCCCCGCAGCGCCAGTGCGTTAAAACCGAGCATTAACTATTTGGTAATTTCTAAATATTCTTATACGTCACAAAAATTACACGACACAGTTGTAAACAAAAGATTTAGTTACAATATATTTTAGATTCTAACGTTTGAATTTGAGTTAAAGTTTGAATCCGCATTCTAACTCCACAATCCTTAGTAATAATCGAACGTTCCCACACGAAATATAACTTTGCCGCTCGAGTTATATTTCTATTCTATTATTATTAAAAGTTGCGAGGCCAAATTAGCAATCCTGCGGCTCCCTAATTTCGCATCAGGTACGTCTGTGTTTTTCGTTTACCAACCTCCTAGCAGCTCCCTGATTTCGCATCAGGTTCGTCTGCAAATTTTACCAACTTCCTAGCAGCTCCTCAACTCCGCGTTGAGTTCGTCTGCGAATTTCAATCCTAGTGACTCCCCGATTTCACATCTAGTTCGTTCACGAAGTTTCAACCTCCTGCGGCTCCCTGACTTCGCAACAGGTTCGTCCGCCACTGATCTCACTATTCCTGAGGCTCCTTGATTTCGCATCAGGTTCGTCCGCGACTAATCTTACCATTCCTGAGGCTCCTTGATTTCGCATCAGGTTCGTCAATAATCCTAGCAGCTCCCTGACTTCACGTTAGGTTCGTCTGCGTACCTTACTAACAAGTGACCCCGTATTCCTGTGTGAAAATTACAGACCACTCTCGCCGGCCTCAAGCGTTGCACTCGGCCCCGGCTCGTAACAGATATTTGGTTTTATAAACTCAAAGGCTAGGATTGCGCTAGATTAGGGAGATTCCCACAAGGCTTTGCATTATCGAGATGCAATTGAACCGTGTTATATATGAAGAAAATTACATTTTTATGCTCGGAACGTAACATTACCCTCAACTTTGGGGGCGGTTTTTACTCCCTTAACGTGGATAAAAGGTGATATAAAGAAGTACCTGTCGAATATTTTCAGCTTGTTTAAAAGTAAAAACATGTTAAGTTTTATCAAAATCGGAAATTATCACTTCGGGTAGTTACCCTGAAGATGTAGAAGCATCTGCGTTACCTGAAATTATTTTAAAGACCTGATCAGACTGTGCAAAAGCACAGTAGAAGGAAACTATTTAAATGTATACAAAGAGGTAGTGTACAAAAATTAACATTTTTCACCGCACTGTAAGTTTTGCTTCATTTCGAAAAATAAAATTTTATTTTACGGTTTATGTTTTTGATACTGTTTATTATTGAACTTCTCTCGGCACTAACTACAGCACTATGAAATAAAAAATGCAATATATCACTTAAAAAAGTCAAGCTTACTTTTTTGTAAAAAAATTGTTTGATAATTATAATTATAGCAATTTGTGGCTGATTAAAAATTGATTAACTTTAGTCACAAACATTTTTTTGTTAGACTATCGGTAGTGCTTGAGAAATCCTACACTAAGTTGAAGTATACACTGTGCATAAAGAACCTTAACTTTTTTAAAGTGCATAGGACTTTTAAAGATTTAATCTGGCACTGACTTTGTTACATACGGAGAATATTTTCCGTTACTTTCGCAAATATTTGAGTCTCTGCCTTTTAAAAGAAAACGCCCTAACACTTTCGTTTTTTGTTATCTTAATGGGAGCGCGACTCCGAGCAGCTGGGTAACAACCACGACGCTGAACCAACCGTAAGCAATTTCCTTCTATGAAAATTTCTAACGAATCCTAACTCATTTTTCGGCCTATATAAACCCTGAGATTTTACTCATAAACCCTCATGGGTTCAGAACATAATAAAAATTACCATCTAATTCATTTTACATCATAGAAATATTCGGATACTTTATAAACAAAAGATAACAAAATGAAAATATTAATTTTTTATAAAAGGTATTATTTGGTTGGATGCTCCTTTTATTCAATAACACGTTTCAAGCAGTTGAAAATATTAAAAATTATTTTTCTGTAAATGATAAGTGCTATTACTTATTCTTCTGTTAGACAATACTATAATTTTTCTTTAATTGGTATTGATATATTTACCAATTGGATCCTTACAAAACAATTGTGACTTTGGTTCTTTAACATTTTGCAACATACTCGAATATCCTTGTAAAATCAAAACACATTTTACATCAGTTTATTTTTTGCTACGTAAACAACAGATTTTTCATTACGTAGCTTTTTAAGAGTGTATGAATAGACGTGTACGACGTAAAATATTACAGCAAAATCTATAGATACGAGAAAAATATATTGATTTATTATGTACCAAAAGTGAAAAGTTTGTTAAATGCAGATAAGCCGAAAAATAATACATTTTAATTTTGTAGAAATATTCTAGTAGGTATATTACAAATTTACCTTATAAACCTAACTATCAATTTCTTTATGAGAGTATGATTATTTCTGTGCAGTCAGTTGAACAGTAGAACTGGTAAAAAAAGTGAATAAACATTAAAGGAAAATGATAGCATCGTCTAGCAGAGGAATAACTAACAGTATCAATCATTGAAAAGCAGTAATAGTTAACGTTCCACACTGCTGTTTACACTCGTTATTAAACAAAAGAATCATCCAATCAAATAATAACTTTTATAAAACATTGTTATTTTAATTCTTTTATCTTGTGTTTCATAAGGTGTTCGAATATTTTTGTTAACCGACTGCATGTCTAGTTAACAAAATTAGTAAATTCAATTCAAGCGAAACAGAATTCTAAATGTGAAAGAAACATTCGATTATGATTTTTCATGTCCTTGCATTTCCAGACACTCACTCCTATGCTTTAGAAACATTGTATCGCAGATTCTGAACGCGAGGCCATTGATCTTGATCTTCAAGCGGGTAACAGGTTACTCAGGCAACATTGTAACGCAATCATCAAACAGGGACTGATCCGAAATAGTTTGAACCGCTACAGAAATTTTTTCCTATTGCCGTCTGTTAAAAAAATATTTGCAGCGGAGATATAATGTAATTGTTGTATGTAATATATTATGTAACTTTTAGTGTATAATAAATTAAGACATTTGTTACTTTATAAGGGTATAGATTGTTCTTATTGCAATTTTATATTATTATATCAGTTGTACTATATTCCTGAATAGTAGTTAATAACGTTATAATGACAATATTCGTAACCCTAGAATAGCATGCTATTTTTTTTTTTAAATACCTAACACCATACATATATGTACTTGAATTTTTTAAGTTTAGCGGGATTTTCGCACATTTAGAACATACAAAATCTTTGCAAAAATTCATTAAAGTATTTTAAAGCACATATACTTTACGTTAGCACATATGCTTAAGAGTATTAAATTCAAATATTCCAAAAAGATTAAAGAAACCTTATATTTACAATCATTTTTCGATACAGTAGTGGAAATCAGTATCCTGCAAAAAAATTATAGTGAACGGTATGTATATTTATTGATATAATAACTTGTCTATAATTAATAATAAAAAACGATTTTATTATGAAGCATTTAGAAAAGATGCTACCTAAACAAATTTTAAAGAAATTACACATATACAGCAAGAACGTCTTGTGTAAAATACACACATTTCCTTTGATTCGATAGAAAAACAATTTTAATTATATCGTTTTCGTGAAAATCGTTTTCTGACATTTTCCGTTTTGTTAAAAAAGTTTCTTATTCCTGTACAGTGAGGTCTTCTATATTCTGTACTAAGTTGAATTCTCAAAGCCTAACTTATATTTTGTAGAAACAGAATGTATCTAGAAATACTCATTTACTTTATTATACGTCAATCTCAATGTTTATTAGAGAATGGAAACAACGATCTCATAAAATAAACCTTTTCTATTTAGGCACATATTTGTATAGAAAATATTGTTGGGGTTATAGTTGGTTTAATTAAAATTTCATACATTGCAATTTAATTCTAGAAATTTTAACAAATTGAAAATCTCCGAGAAAGAGGGTGAAGCTAGTTTCAAAATAGTTTACAAGCAAACTTCATGATTGTATGAATATATTATTGAAGACATTCGAGAACGTGATTGTAACTAGTCTGAAGATATTTTGCTAGAAAATTCCGCATTTCTGTGAAAATATTACCAAAAATCTTTAGGGTAAAGGTTGAAGCTAGTCTGAAAATATTTTACATATTATCCTCTAACTCTAACTAATGATATTTTACATTTATTATATTCTACGTAGCATTTAAAACAAATGAAAGTGGTCAACTATAAGGAGTGAACAAAAATTTCGCAGAATGAAGGAAGAGAGATATACGAACACCCCTCCAAAGGGTTATCGGAAAGAAATGTATCCAATGGCGACAGTCCGAAATAAGCGCCATCTGATCTCGTACACTTGATCCAGCAGGCCTATCGCGGCCTACTGCATCAGTCGTCTGTCGTGTTTAAATCGTGGTGGTGCCTCTTCTTGTTTCTTTTACAACTGCAACCGGTAATTGTTGTCCACCTGAATAATCAACTACCTTATTTTTGGCAGCCCATACAAAATTATCGTCAAATTATCCCAACATGGTATAATGAACGAAACGAAGGATTTTTATAAAGAAAGCATCATGTTGAATATCAAAAAGGAAGCGGGTCAAAACAATCAGAAGAAGGAAGTGACTTCCGCTTCGAAAACGCAGAAGTCGGCTAAACTACATAAAAATTGCAGAAAGGAGAATAGTGAGAAACAATCGGGTAAGTGTAAATATATATTATACAGTAAATATTTCAAGGATACACAGATTTTCTTGGTTTTGTTGGAAACTAATTGCCTACAATCTTTAAGTGAGTAAATAAGATATTGTGATTAGGATTAGATACGTTTCTTACTTTTTATTATTAGAGGTATTATTTCAAAATTAATTATTGATTTGGTGTCGTTATTTGTTTTAGAATGTTTGTAATACGTGAGAATGTGTTCGCGAAAGGGACACGCGTATAATTTTCTATTAATTGTTTGAATTTTGTTTCATTTTGAAAGTCCTCCTCTATATCCATTTTATTTAGGTTATTTGAGTTATTAAAAAGAATCTATTGAAATCGCATATAATCATACAAATTTTCAAAACATTTAGACGATAGAAGAAGTATAAACTATAGACAGTAATATTAATAAATTTTGAGAGCCACATTTATATCTTTATAATAAGTAAATAATTTATATTAGTTTATTAACAATCATAAGTGTATACCTTTAAAGTTTAATTGATTTGTGCAGTATCTCATTGTGCACTATTTCAATGGTTAAAAGAGCCAAAATGACAGAGAACCTTTTGTGAAAATTATTTAGTTTTATAACTTTACAATTTTTGAGATTTTCCGTACTACTTTCTGTATAAATTAAATAATTAATTTTATCCTTTTTCCTTATACTTTTCTGTATGAAGATATTTGATATGAATATAACAAAAAACACAAGAATCATCATTTATCAATAGTTCTAGTCTTTGGTGTGTACAGGGTGAGTCTCATAAAGTGTAAAAAAATGTTTTCTTTAAAACTATTACAGATGTTGACAGGATTTCTTTCGCAAAATAAATGGGAAATGGTGCCTAATCATTTCGAGTGCAATAAATTTCTCAGGGGCGGCATTTAAGAAAACAAAAGGGGCTCTACTTTTTTTTAAACACAACCGTGTATTTTTCATCGTACATATTGAATCTTTAGAATGTTTTGCGTATAAAATTATAAGAGTATTGTATTGAAAAAGTTAATAATTTGTGAGATATTTGTAATTCTGGATGTGGCGAACTCACTATTCAACATGTGTCCACGTATTTTAGGAGTATACGCCATATCAGAAATTTCAAATGTACCGAAGATTATTAACTTTTTAAATATTGTACTTTTATACTTTTATACGCAAAATATCCCAAAGATTTTATATGCACGATAAAAAAAAACGCAATTCTATTTCAAACAAAATAAATGGTGTCTTCTTCGCGGCTTGAACGCTGTTTTGAAAAATGCACTCATCTCTATATCGCATTGAATTTAAAAAAAGAGTCGTGTCAATATTTGCAATAGTTTTAAAGAAAACATTTTGTCATGCTTTACACATAATATATCTCATTTTGATTTTGATTTTGATTTCTTTTTGATTAAATATAAAAATTGACCACATTAAATATAATATATTGTGGAAAATACATTTTATGCATAAACAAATATTTTAAACAGTTCTGTGTCAAAGTATTATCTTTAAGTTCGTGAAATTAAAAATGAATGCGATGAAGTTAATTTTCTACTTTACTAACGGCTTTTCAATACTTTAAAAAAATAGTCGTTCAATATGTTATTTAATTTAAGTTTGTCAAATTAAAAACAGTTTGAAATGAATCTTTATATTTCCTTTATCTGTGCTACTTTTCTCTCTTGTAAACTACTCAAATCTTTAACAAAAAGCGTTCAATCAGAATATTCATTGTTACCTATTTAATTTTTCTGCACTGTTGGGGACCATTCGGCCCGAAGCTTAATCTTTAATGCTTTTTCAATAAGAATTAAGTTTACATAAAATTCAATGAGTATCAACTATCATTACTAACATCATTAACAAAAATGATTGACATTGAGTTTTTCGATACTAATTACAAAAACACAGGTTTCATCAAATTTGAATAAAAACAATATTGTTATTAACTGTTCCTAGAATTGAATAACATTAATTGTTATGTAGAAACGGAACACGAAAGACTAGGTGTTTCCAAACATGTCAGACATTTTTAGAGGGTAAATTCTAGACACGAAGACAATGAAAAGGGTTCGGTAGTTTTTTAGATGGAACTCGCGGCCGATCGACATGAATTTAGAAAGCCAAGAGGAGAGGGTGGGATGAACTCGAAATATAAAATTTTAGCTTCGGATATTTATTAGTTTTTGAGATATTAATAAAAAATGTCGGTACTATACATAGAATTCTGCTTATACAGACATTACTTATACAATTGTACGATTAGATATGTTAAGGTAGCGACATTACTGACACAATTAGGCAAAAACATGGGTTTACAGGAATCGACTTTTTGTTCATATATAAAAAAATTTTGAGCTGAGAAAGGGTTTATTCGAAAGAAAAATTATCAATGCAGCGCAGTCTGGTCGTGATTTAACGAAATTTTGCAAATGTTTAATAATACGAGCGTTACAAAGTACAGCAAACATCGGCCATTCACAGTCGCGGAATTTAAGCATTTTTATATAATTTGGAGTGTTTTGAACGAAATCGTGACCAAACCGCGCGCTGCATTAAACTTTTCTCTTTCGAATGAATCCTTTTCCAGCTAAAAATCTTCTCATACAAGGACGAAAGGTGAACTTCCGTAAATTCATGCCTCAGTATTGCTTTTTGCTGGGTTCTCGATAAAACAGAGTAAAACACGTGACAAATGGCCTAGCCGAATAAGGAGGTCAAAAGTGCCCCCAAACCAAATTCGATTGGGGATAGGCCATTCGATAGCTTATCACAAAAAAAACTAGTTTGTGCCAGTTTTCAACCTTCTATCTCAACCTGGGGGGTAGTAATGGGGGTAAATAGAAAATCAGGTTTTTTGGAAATTACTCATACCCTATTAAATAAAAAATTCGACCAAAAATCAGAGATATTTCAGACACCAAGATATATGTTATGAAATTTTTTGAGATTTTTAAATCGATAATTGAAGCCATGAAAAATAAAAAACTGGAAAAAATGCCAAAAAACGCGAATTTCGCATTGAAGCAATCTCAGAACTACAATATTTTTTTTACAGTAAATACATATTGTTATTACTAGTATCTCTGATTTTTTCAGATTTTTCGGTTTGGTGCGCCATAGTAAAATAAATCAAAAACTGATATTTTCATCGTTTCTGTCACGTCAGAGTAACATATACGTCGAATTTTCGTACATTCTTTAAAAGACAAGTGTTTTGTTCAATGTTCAAAGCTTTTACACTCAGGAAAATAGCATAACAATTACAGAAAGTAAATAAACTCGTCCGATGAAAACTGCCGAGCTACTTATGTTTCGAAGTGTCGATACTATGTTTCCAGCAGCGTTAGTGCCGCAGCGACAGAGCGTCCATCTGCTAAACGGCTTCATTACTTTTTAGGCACAGATTCGGGCCCCTCTTTGGGTTCATCATTTTTTATACATTCCAACCCCCCACCCCCCCACCCCTCTAGAATATTTACACATAACGTTTCAGTACCTCCTTCAAGTACAAATTATTTAAAGAAAATATCAAGTAATGGATTGACAAGGAGAAAGTATGCAAAACTATCACCCAAGGGGTATCAAGTTGAATGGCAAGAAATTGATCTCTTTTTCTCTATTGATATGAAACTTTTTCGTATATTTATGTAACATAATTACGTTTCGTACATTTTGTAATTATTTTACATAAATAGATCAGAGAATTTTGAAAAGAAGAAACTAAAAAAAATTTGCCCTCTCATTGATCAAACTCCGTACACCAAAATGGTAGTTTCACACAGCTCTTTTACGCCAATGCATTACTCAATTTTATGTTCAACTTATTTATACTTATACAAGATAATAAAATTTTACTAATATCTTGAAAAGTATTGAGTGTCATATATTCGTTATGAAAACCACTGCTGGAGTTTCGATTAATAAAATCCAAATGAAGATCGTCGTAGGGACAATGTACGAATGTGAGCGCTCGGTCATCAGGCATACCGTCATTTGCAAAACGACATTTGTGGAACAAACATCGTAAGTATTTTCGCATTTACTATCTCTGTTTTTTCTATTGTTACAAAATCATGCTATAATTCATTGAAAACATGTCTATACTTATCTCGAGTGTCGAATAATTTCTCTATCTTTGTCTTTAACTTTATTCGACGATTTATTTTCTCAAATAATAATTATAATTTTCAAGCGCGTGTCTAGCCACCGAATGCTGACTCGGGGACAGCCTCGAACATTACAACGTAACATCGTTCAATGACAAAAATTTAATTTTTTATTACCACTCTGAAACAGATAGGATGGAAATCATAAAAAATTAGATTTTCGTCATTGGACTGACTCCTCGATACGCGGCGGCTTGGTGCGCTCTCGAAAATTATTACTTGAGGTTAAATAAATCGTCGAATAAACTTGTAGGTAAAAATAAAGAAATTATTGAATACTCAAGATGAAACTTTATGAAAAAAGTATCTTCATTCAATAAATGAATTCTCTCTGAATACATTTTTTATTTGTCTATGAATCATAAATAATAATTCAAGAAAAGGATACAACAATTTCTTTAATTTATGTTTAGATGGGAAATAAAGAGGACGTAATGGACAGAGACCGCCACCGCGGCGGGGACCAAGGCAGCCGCAGTCTCCGTCATCGCGGCAGGGATCGAGCAGGAGTAGCAGCACGTCGCCGCCAGCAGAAATGCTGGCTTCACTCAAAAAAGTACATACTTGCAATTAGATACATACGCAATTTCAGACTAGATAACATACTAATTATTTACTTTTTCTATTACAGATGAAAAGAAATGAAACAGCAGATAAAATATTATAAATACGGGAAAGGCGCGAGAGACGGGAGAGGAGGCGGAAGAGGCGAGCGCGGTCCAAAGAATATTATAATAATAAAATAATGAAAAAATAAATAAATTTATAATAAATAAATTAATTCTTATATTGATTCTCTTAACAATCGGTGCTGTCACAGTGGCTGCATTTCCAGAGGTCGTAGAAGTCGGCAATGCCGACACAATAAATATGGGCAAATGAAAATATCGCGCGCGGTTTGTGCCGTTTGTCGGCAACTTGGACAGTATTTCAAGAGCGAGAGAGTAAGGTTCACTTTACATTCGCGTTCTTTTCTGACTTTCCAAAGCTGTCTGAAATGGCCTGAAACACTGAGCTTCATGCACACGCGAATCCTAAGGTGGTGTGTGTAGCGGAGGGGGAAATTTTTAGTAACTCGCATCGCCAATTTGGGTATCCCAGATTCCGATTCCACATCAGCAGCCTTTCAAATTAGGCGCCGCCTGGTTCGCAAAAGCCCAGCTAAATTTGTCACATTTTTTGTTCTGTTTTATCGAAAACCCAGCCAAAAGCAATATTGTGGTATGGTTTTACGCTCTGTCACTTTTCGTTCTTATATGAGAACATTTTGAACTGGAAAGGGGTTCATTCGATAGAAAAAAGTACAACGCAGCGCAGTCAACTCGCGATTTCGTTCAAAACACTCTCTAAATTACATAAAAATGCTTAAATTTCTACAACTGTCAATGGTAAATTTTTGCTCTACTTTATAGCACTCGCATTACTAAATATCAGCAGAATTTCGTTAAATCGCGAGTTGACTACGCTGCATTGAACTTTTTTCTTTCGAATGAACTCATTCCAAGCTTAAAATCATCTCATATAACGACGAAAAGTGTCAGGGCATAAACCCCTGTTTTTGACTAATTTTGTCGGTAATGTCGCCGCTCTGACATATCTGATCGTACCCTCTTAGCTCAATTTTCTCCTTTGGGGTTCTGTTAAATAATAGCGTACTTACAGCCAATTCAATATGTTTAAGCTCCAAAGTCAAATACGATGGAATAATACAAGAATTTAACCTCGCATTTCAAGATCAAGCGCAATTTTGCGGGAATATTGTTTAAGACTTCCGCCGCTCCAGTGGAGCAGGGCAGAGTAATTCTGCCTTGACATGTACTTCCTTTACATCTTTTATAGCTTATAGATTAACATTTCATTTCATTTTCAAGTACAGAAAAACGTGAAATTAAGTGTCTTGCATTTTTAGAAAATTTTGAATATTTTGCGACTTGTTTTAGTGAAAATTAATACTAAAATATTTTTAGTAGATATTGTTTTTTTTTATAGTTGGGCAAGTATAAGCGTTATAAGTGATGAATAAGAGTCTGGTCAGATGAACGTTTACGGACGTTGAAATCGACAAACGATTGTACATGCCTTTGTCATTTTCAACCGAGAAAACAAAATTCGTAATGTCTGTTATATTAACGCTCGTGTAACCAGGCTCTAAAATATAGAATTCACAAAATTGCCGCATATGGAATACTGTAAACTTTAATATCTATTTTTTATTCACGAAAAAATGTGTTTAGAAAGTTTTTAATAAAATTGCAGCCTGCTTGGAGAAGTCCGCCAGTCAGTTGAATGGTGGCAACAAAGTAGAGAACAGGATAGATCAAATGGAAAGCTGTTTCAAATTATTGAAATTCATGACTGATTCCAAGGTGACTATAACACAAGTCAACGGACAAAGAAAACTGGGGCCGCCTCCAGGGTGGACAGGGCCGCCGCCTGGCCCCAGATGCGAGATTTTTGTTGGAAGTATCCCTCGGAATTATTATGAGCCCGAGCTTGTTGTAATATTCGGTCGCGTGGGCCAGATTTATGAATTGCGGCTAATGATGGATTTCTCTGGAACCAATAGAGGATTCTGTTTTATCATGTATTCTACCGAGGAAGAGGCAGCCCGTGCTGTGAAGGAACTGGACCAATACGAGATTTATCCCGGAAAAAGAATTGGTGTCATGGCAAGCATTAATAATTGTCGTCTTCATATCAAACAGTTGCCTCAAAACATCAATTCTGAAATGATTATCAAGGTACCTTGGAGTTTTTTGAATGATTTTTAAATGATGTCCTTGACGTTCTCTGAATTTTAATTTTTTATTTTGTTACAAAATGATGATCGTCTAAAGTTTAAATATGGAATGTTAATGGAAAAATCGTTTTCTTCTTAAATTGTTAAAGAACTAGAAACAAAATTTGAAAAAGTATGCTTTAGGAAAGAAACATTTAGCATCATTTCCACTAATAGTTCTTTTTTTAATTTTCAAGCTTGTAAGTTTCCTGTGGCTCTCTAGATAGACGTAACTTCTGAAAGTTTTAGATGTATAACGTTTTAATTTATGAAACAAATCATAACTATATAACTATATTGTGTATTGATAAACTTATTCAGGTTTCTATTTACTTTTAGATGTGAAATTTACAACACTTTATCTTTCGTGAGTTAGATAGCTATATGCCAAAAGGTTCTTTAGACCCATAAATAAATAAATAACAGAAATAGAATCCAAAGGGTAAAATATAGCACGAGGAGAGTATGATAAAATGGAACACTTAACTTTGCATTGTATTGACTAAAAACCAGAATGTTATTAGGCTTCACTAAGAGTCCTAAGTAAACTTTAGTGTACAATAAGAAAATAAAACTTTTCAGAAAAATATTTGGTTACAAATGAAAATAAGATTTTTTGGAAGTATTGAATCATCCCTTTAAGCTGTGTAGGAGTGTAAACTGGTACATTTATTTAGAATGCAAAAGTACAAAATTTGTATATGTATGTATGATTAGAAAACCATAAATAGAAAAGGCTAAAGATATAAGTTCTGGATATCATTAAATTATAATACAATAATATTATAAATAACATAAATTATTGAAGATAAATACAAATATGAAACAAAGAATACTCGTGGACTTTTATGTGAATAAAAATGTGACCGGATAAAGTATGTATAGAGATTGGATAAAACGGAACTGGAAGTTGTTATTGTATCATTTATGTTTTATTCAGTAATAACAAATGTATTTAATACAGTTCAAAATCAAGTAAATTTGATTTTACAGGAGAAATGAATTTCAAACAGTTTTCATAAATGAAAAACAAAAATTTATTGTAATAATCAATGTTCGCTCATCATACACGGGTGGTGAATCCTTAGTTTAATTCTTGAAAAAAAAAAACTCAATAAGTATTATACTTTACAATAAGATCTTAGATAATAAGTTTTATACAGACACGTAATTAAATATAAACCATATGTAAATGACACTGAGTTGACTTTAGCGCTGTAGGAAATAGGTATTTTGTCTTCATGTGTTAATTGAATGATATAAAAAATTTCATAATTAATTTCTTTTTAATTGTTAGCGAATTTACGAGATAACAGAAGATGTAGAGAAGGCTGCTATTTATCGGAAAGTGAATGGTCTAGTTTTCTATGCGTTAATCTCATACAAAACTCATCGAGGCGCTGCTATGGGAAGACGGAGACTTGTATTAGAATCAGGCAATCTTTTCAAAAATTGCGAAGTTAGCATAGAATGGGCGAATCCAACCATGACTCCATCCAACGTAGTACGTATAATAAACATGTTTTTCATATGTTAGTGTAAATAATTAGAAGACTCATAACTAAAACAACCCTTTGTCAACGTTTTTTTCTTTTTAAAAGAACCAAAAAATTAGTTTAGTATCTTTAATTCTTGTTTAGTAGATTAAAATTTTTCTAACAAAATACATATCATATTATACATACTATATTTCTGATAATACAAGTTTCACTGTGTTCTAAATTTCACGTATAATCATTAGAATATGTTATAAAAAAGAGCTTAGCTTGGCTAGCCACGATTGTTTTCTTTATGAGCCCTCCCCCTATTTCAGTATATAGTTTTAAGTTTTTCTTATGGTAATGATTAAAAACTTTTCGTACAACCTTTTATCTCTAATTCTAATTTTACGAACAAAGAATGTAAATTTTAATCAAAATGAAAGTCAATAACAAACTTGAATGACTTTTTTAAATTACAAACCTGAGATTAAATTGAAGTACCTTGTATTGTTAAACTTTAGTGGCGCTATTAATGCTAAAGATATTTAATTTCACGTTAGAATTGTACGAGTAAGCGTTTTGTTTTTACACATTGGTGCAATGCTTTTGACTGCATTAATCGATGCAATATTTCACTCTGCATAAAAAACATTAAAATATTTACATAGGTACATCTTAAAACTAATAATTTAAAAATTATTGTTTAGATTCCTTATGCAAATTCATATTTTCATACGCATTATTAAAATAATAAATGCTAACAATGAGCAAGCGTAAAGTTGTTTGATTTTCCAAATATTATAACGTGTACTTTACTTCTTATAAATTTGTGTATTACTTTATATTATGTATGTTCTGTTCTTTTTTGCACACTTAAATTTTTCGCAAATACATAAAATTTTGCAGTCTAATTATCACGGTTTGAAATTTGTTTACCTTATTGTACTTTCCATTTCAAACCATCTTAACACTAAAACTATCAAGATTAAACTATATTTATTTTTATTAACAGTGTACTAAATTACAAATTATTGAAAAAATATATAATTCACACAAATAACATTTATTGCTATATTTTCTAGTTTCGTTAAACATGAATTAGAAAGAATAAAATATATACATATATAAGAGAATATTGTATTAGTCATTTTTATTTCTAGGATACATGGTTGTTGTAGCATTAAAAATACAACTCGTCTCAGTTGCAAGGGACAATCTATGAATCAATTTTAAAAATTTAACACATTCCTAAAAAATTACGTATTTAAGGAAATATTGTTTATTTCAATTTTCTTAATTTCCTTAAAGAGAACATAATAAATAATCGTATTGATCATTTTAACTATACCGGCAGTTCTACTGTCAATGTTCATAAACAACCATTATTGATATGAGACGTTTATAAAATAACAATAAGAGTCTGACGAAGTGATGTTAGTGTTTGCAAATTTATGATTTTCCTTTCATGCCTGGAGAACAATAACACCGGCCACATGTTGGTTCCACGTGAAAATGGAACGTGGGTAACTTTCTTTATCGGCTTGTCCCCGTAAATGGCAATCATACTAATTGGAAGCCTTGTACATAAAGCTTAAACATAAATCGTTTCGTGAAATCATTCGTGAACTCTTACATTTATGTGTTACAAAATTCGTAATAAAAAAAGGTGGTACCTTCAGAACGAGTATCAATAATTTTGTAATTTTTTGACCAACAATACTAATTCAAAAACATTGAAAGTGATAAACATTCAAAATGGTTTATTACACTATTCAATTTTCGTGTATAAATTTTATAAAATTTGAAGGACTTGAAAAGTTAGATTCATTTCAATACATTTTAAGATCTTTTATCAATTCTATAGGTATTTAGTAGTATTCTTTGATATATAATCATGTAATACTTCAATTGTTTTGTTGGATAAAAACTATCAATAAGTGAAAGTAGTTTAGACATATGAACTTTCTCGATGTTAACTTATTTGATATTTTATTATTATTATTTAGAAATGGAATTAACATTAATAATTTAAAGAAAACGAAACTATCCAATATTTAAAAATGTTTAATTCAAAGTTTCAGAAAACTGGATACAAATATCAGTGATTACAACATTTTAATAATTCTATTTTTAAAACATACTGTTGCAGTTGTTCCATTAAAAATTCTATACAGATTTGATCAAGTCACTTTTCTCAAATAAATATAATAAATACATCTTTAAATACTTTTAAAGATTTAAAATACTATTATAACATATTTGTTAGTTCTATTTAGGGTATGGTACAGGATGTTTTTATACATTAACATAATTGTATCTAAACCCTAAAAATAGCTTCTTTAAATAAAAGGCCTATTCAAAATGAATAAATTTTCGCGGGTAATGAACGGTAAACATAGCTGAATGAAATAGTTCGAGGTTTCGCCATCAGACGGCGCTGAGAAAGTCGGCTCTTAGTAAAGTGAATGATGTAGCGACAGATGTGCTGAGTTGATCAGCTGATCGCGTGTTTCTTCACTTTCGTATTATACGAAACCGATTTCAAGTATTGTATCGTGCGTATATTCGCTAAAAAATTTACAAAAATGAGTGTTTCGGTAGCAGAAAACAGTGAATACAGTGATTACCGCAGTCCTTTGGCAACTAGATATGCTTCAAAGGAAATGCGCTACAATTTCAGTGACCAACACAAGTTTAGCACGTGGCGGCAACTCTGGATTTACTTGGCCAAAGCAGAGATGGTTCGTAATTGCTAACAATTGTATGAATGATTATAGCTATACGTATATGTCATTTCTTAGCAGAATACTTAATTCCTGCTAAATGTTTTTTCATTTATTTTGTACGATGATTATTTCATTAAGCAATTTATCAAAAATTGAATTAGATTTCTGTTACTTTGAACGAAAAACAATTTTTGTTGAGAAGATCGTAAGTTTCAGTTGACAATTGGAGTTCGTTTGTTTGAAAAAAGTTTGTTTTTGAATTAAATTATTTAGGTATTCTGCCATTGTTGTAATTAATGATACAAGTTGTTATTAATAACAGTTGATACTTGGACGGTTTTATGTAGGTGTTGAGAATTATTGTTGAACTTTGACTGTGCGATTTAAGCATTACGAAACATTGAAAAGCAGATATTAATTATAATCATTATTTGTAAACTAAAACTTCATTTACTGAATTTAAATACATACCTAATTAATCTCTGCTCGTACAAATAAAGTGCTCGGTAAAGTACGGGCCAAAAATCTTGGAAAAAGATGTTCTCAGAAACAATATCATGAGTCTAACTCGTGATATTCATATTTAGCCCGAAATTGTGACCAGAAGACTCGTCATTGTACGCGAAGATGTTAAATTTTGAAATTGGAAATGCATTTTTTGTTTTTTAAATTTACAAAGCATACAGGAAGAATAAATACTTTTTCGATTTCTGAAAAAACTCTGTTGTTTTGGACAAGTAAGGTTCTCAGTCGATGTCGTAACTTTCATTGCCAGTTAAGATAACATTATGGTTTCACAACTATCTTTTTATAATTCCATATTAACACTTTATGAGTAAACATGGTAGCCTAACTTGCAAAAATTATAATATCATATTTTTAACGTTGCGTCAGTTGATTACGGAAGTAATGAAGTTGTCTTTAAGGCTTTGACTATGTTTGATTTTTTTACGAATAACTAGAAATTTAGTAATTTTGCATAAATTAGATAATTGAAAACTAATTTATTTATATATCGTCTATGTATAGTAAAGTTATCCTTAGCTATAGATGATGAAAATTTTTTGCTGAATTTTTTTACTATCACTATCTAAAATAGTTCGAATTCATAAAAAATATATTTTTAAAAGATAAACTCTATCATATATAACGAGAAAACGTTTCTACTTGTTTACTTTTGCTTCTTGTATTTATTAATCTATTGATCAAATAAGACAAAAAAATGAAAGCGTGACAGTTCTCAAACACCAAAATCCTAATCTGGTGCTTCAGCAATAAGACAGACCTTACAGATATAAAACAATTTACAGCAATAGGGGCAATAACAGTGATATTGATTGCTAATAAAAAAAAAAATAAATAAAATGAGAAGATCTCTAGTTAACTGAACAACTCTGGTAAAAGACTTGGAATAACGATGGAACTGTCTTACGGGATTTTACATGTAAAATTTTAGGGGTCCAAGGGCGCAGTTTGCCAAAAATTATCTTTCGTAGGAATGTTTTTATTACCATGTCGTTCCATTAGATAAGAACAGCTAGATACGAATTCGTATAACTTGTGATAAAAAGAATATTAATTGGTCCGCCAATAATTAAAATTGACACGGTTATGTTAGGTGAGCCTTTCTACATACTCCAAATATGTTTGGACAAATCTGTAAGTCATTGTACCTTCAGGGGGGATACCTATCCGGAAACACTCAAAACGTATGCATGTTATATAAACAGTACAACTGAGATCCTAGAAGGCATTTTATTAGAAGCTTATTGCGGTGACTAGTACTATTCGGAGGGAGATTACCTATAATCACAAATCCTTCAATTTTTAGATAGTATATTAAGTTATCTAGTCCAACACTGTCCAAGCGAGGGCTTGTGAGCTCTGTGGGCTCTCCTACTACCCCTTATGTCGTCAAGGAAATCACGCGACGCTATGAAGGCCGACATGATATGTTAATATCTCTGTTTATAAGAAAGCTCAAACATTACGAGCAACGTATGTGTTGGTGAAGCCATAGAACGATTGGAAGGAGAAGCAGGCGAGTAAGGGGTCCTACGCTGGACAGGGGACAGCGTTGATCTAGTCTTTATCGAGCCGTATTTTTGATGAATTAATCTGTGACAGAATAGCGGCACTGAAAATCTATGTTAACTTTCAGCTGTTTAAGTCACTCATTTTTTTTGCACGAGAAAAATGTATAATCATTCATTAGAACATGTTACATATAGAAAAAAAAAAAACGTTTACCCAAAAAAGTTCAACAGTTTTTCTTTAAAAGCTTCACAAAGATGCATGTATTTTGAACGCATCGTAGATATCCGTCCTTAAATTCAACAATAGAATCGAGTACAGTATCGTTGTGCGTAGTACAGTGTATACAATAATACTCTGATTTCATTAATTCACACTTATATTCTCTTCGTTTGCGATGTTACTTATGAAATTTCATTTATTTCGTTTCGTGTTGGGTCTCAGTAAAAGGAGTACGTACAACTTAGTTTGTTGTATTGACTATGGTATCGAAACAGTGATTATATACATATACTTCTATCGTCGCATACTAATCACATGAAAAGAAAAAAGGTTTATATTAATACATGTGTACTTATGTATAATCTGTAGAAATAGAACTATACAATATATAGTAAATTACATCTATATAGTCACCTTCATTGAATGAAAATCTAACTTTTAATATAATATAAATGCTAATATCGTACATAATAATACATACTTTCTGTCTCGACACATTTACCAATTTATGTTGTTTATTCTGAAACCAACTAAGAATAATCTGAAACTAACTAAGAAACATTACTGTACAGGTTACTATCTGAAATTGGAGGGTTTATAAATAAAATCACTACTATTTTTCAATCTACGTCTAAACAGACCAATAACTTTGCAAACATAGCATCTCTTCGTCAAACCTTTACTTTACAAATAATACTTAATTTTCTGTATTCTGAATAATTGAAAAACCTAAGCGTTTAATAAATTTTCCCATTTCTACCGCCTTGTAGTTAGAAGAATGCGGAACTTGTGATGAGCAAGGCAATGTGAAGATTACAAAAACCTTTATGGAGTGCGTAAAGATTAAGAAACCAGTGACTCGATCAAGATGTAACAGGAGCATGGACAAACGATGCAACGTAACCAACTGCCAAGTGGCTCAGAAACCCCCTCTCAACTCTATAATCAAGGCTAGAGCTATAAAAGCTAGCTCAGAAAATGTAGCTAAATGTTCTCAATGTGATAATTCAATGTGCTCTCTGTGTTCTATGGATAACTCAAGAATCGAGAATAAAGCCAAAGACAATGTCGACCAAACATGGGACATAAATGGAAATCTATCACTGCCCACGAATTTTAGAAAAAACCAACCACAGTATCAGTCAAATGCTTTGCTTCCATCCATCAGCGCGTATTTGAGCAAAAAGAAGCGTCCAAAGAATTTAAAAGTTAATGACATTCAGAAATGTTCTAGTGAGATTTTCAGGAACCAAAGTTTTACTACCAACTCATCAAACACCTATCATCCGTTTAAGTATGGCATCGATTACCTTAGTCGATTACGTGAAAATAGCACTCTCAATGAAGACAGACTTCATTCGAATGATATTTGGAACACAGCGTGCCGTTTTGAGCCAAAAGTATCCGAGACTAACGAAAAAGACAAAAATTACATTAATTACAAACAGGAAAACGTTTGCAAGAATGAGCAACGAACTTCTACAGGACAGTATCTGGAGAGTGTTCCTGGTTTCCCTAACATTATGAACGAACACCAACATCAGTTCCCTAATTGCTTTCAATATTTGAATTATTATCGGAATTTTCCCTTCAATGGTGTGGGACAGAACGATGTAAGACCTTATTTTCAATCTTCTGTTCAGTTCTCGGGCCGATCTAATTTGCCAAACCTTCGGAGATCAATGCTTCATCAGGAAGCAAGATTTGGCCATTTGCAGCGAGGATTTTTTATGAATAATGTCGCATCAGTTATGGGACAGAATTTTAACTGTGTCGGTGGAACCTTGTCTAATCAGCCTCCCTGTTCTGAGTCTCAACAGATTCTAGGATCATTTAATAGATTTTCGAATAACTTTAAATATATCGATAATTGTCATGCATTCAACGATCCTTCAAAAATGCAAATTGTACGTTACGATGATCAAATTATTTGTGAGCCTCTTATGAATTCTGTTTTTAATTATAGTGATAAACTCTTTCATAGAAGTGAAATGAAACCTATCCAAACGTATCCAAAGAATATGGCTTCCATCGAAAATAAACAATTTAAAGAAAATTTTCAAAATGATAGCAACTGTTACATGAGACCGATTTTGAAAAACATTAGTGCTAATATCAACGTTAATTATTGATTACACCTCAAAATTGTTTACTTCTTCTAATCTCAGTTGTTTCGTTCATAGTTGTATCGTTACGTAATTTTGTATCTCATTATAGTGCGTGTAATCTTAAATGGAAATTATAAAGACTTCATAAACAGGTTCCTACAGTTGCGAGAAAAATTTTCTGATCGAGGGAACTTTATACTAGGTGTTCCAGAAATATGTCTAAACTTCTGAGTTATACAGTGTTGTCTCGATAGAAGATCGATGTTACGCTCATGTTTGCGTGGAACTATTTCTCTTTAACTAGTCCTCGCCATTGAGAAAACAAATTAAAGTTTCTAGAGCACTGATTGAAAAGTAGAAATAAAAAAATTTGAAATGCCAAGACTAAAGTTGCGAGGAAAACGATTTTCCAATATTGGCCTTCATATAAACATCCCTTTTATGAAAAACAAAAACAATTTTTTTAGAATGCATTTTCAGCCTTTTTTTGTTTCCTCTGCAATTGATTTTAGGAATAAGTTAGCACTGTATATTGACCAACAGGATGATAAACTTGTTATACGGGATGGTCAAAGTGAAGTGACTTAACTGTTTGTGTCACACATGTATGTATGATTTCCTATAAATATGTGTAAATATTTGATTAAAAAGTCACGATATTAAACCTAAAGGTAATAGTAATATCGCTATTATTTATCATTATTAAGGATATCATATATCACACTATTAACGATTAAGGACAAGCTTTTCATAAACTTGATGGTATCCACCATTGTTTGGGATTGTTTACAAACGAATTTTGCTTTCGTAGATTTATGAAATTATTAATCTTTAATCATTATTATACAAAGATAGAGTTACTCTGATTCAAATGCAAGCTTTCGATTTCTGAAAATCCGTATTCAATTATAAAATTTGAAATACACAAAAAGATTGTGAAAATTTACAATTCAAGATCTGAATTTGAAAATTTTAAATTGAAGATCTAAATATTTGAATATTTGTGAGCTTCAATATTGGAAAGTTTGAAACTTTAAAATCTAAAAATTAGTAGTATTTTAAATTTCTGAAGATTTAGAGATTTGACAAATTACTGTAGACTTGAACATTTGTAGTTTGAATATTCGAAAATTTGCGAATTTGTAGACTCGAAAACTTAAATTTTATTGCAGAAATACAAATATTGAAATTTGTAAATAGCCTCACTTTTGTACATATCAAGAGTTAGTAAAAAATGAATGTGCACGCATAAACACAAAAAGTGAGTAAATATGAGTGAGCACTATAAACTTATCATCCTTGACCAGCAAGCATACATCAAGGAAACAATAAAGAAAATTGTCTGAAATAAGTTTGTATAAGTTTTAAGAACTGCTTTTAGATTTCGTAAATACATTTTATGTGAAATTTTCTACATATTCAGTTCCTTACGTTTTTTTGTGTTTTATCTTTTACTGTATAAATGCAATGAAAATCTTAATTTTTAATTTACGATAAAAGATTTAATAAATATTGTTACCAGTTAGAAGGTTGAGGCATAGACCACGCCTTTGAAAGTTCGTTATCTATTTCTGGAACACCTTATACGTCATTTATTTTTAAAAAACTTTTGTAATAAAGTAGTAACTGAAAGACGAGTGATCGTACGATGATCAACGATCAAGAGGTTTTGCTAATCAATATTTAGTGAAAAGTTCTATTAGTCATATCTTTTTATTTTAGTAATTAGAGCTCTTTGTCTTGCAATCAGTGCTACAAACCTTGTAACAGTTTGTTCTTAAGACATATATATTTATCATTAATTTTTATCTATTTATATAATACGCGAGTAAAACAAAATAGTTGTTTTATCAATGCGAGTAATTTTGTTCAAACTTTCTACATATTAATAAAACTAAGGTTCCTAACAGTTAAGTACAATTTTATATAAGCAGTTTATCAAAACAATTGCTTAGTTTTCACCAAAGAGTAATGGCATGACTTATTTTAATGGCAACTAGAAATCAATTGCTACATTTTTACTGTAATCATAGTAATTTATTAGAATCATACTATTTATATTATTTTATTTTCTGTTTGTACTAGTATAATGTAGTAGCTTGTTTCGTGAATTTTCAAATATTCTGCAATGTTTGTAGTATTATAAATATAGAAACTTACACGTATACTTTTTATTATATCGTTTGTTATTGCATCTTATTTTCTTGATCAAATAATTAGTGGCGCCGCTAGAAAAATGAAATTGATAATGTCGTAATTACAATTTATTATGGACATTGAAAACTATATTAAACAAGAAATAATACTGTTTTACAAGCATGTTACAATGTGTTATAATCATTTGCGTACTTCTACAAAAAACGTATATTATTTACAATCATCTTCATTTGTAATGAGTGATGTTACATGTATCTTCTTTAGTAAATAAACAAGGCTTTGAAATACACTAAACCATATGTTACATAAGTTTAATTAGAAGTAACATGAAATTATGTTACATTTGATATTGTTTGGAAGTTTGTTAACATAAAGAAGTGTGTAAAGAATGAATTAAATTATTTTTCTAAAGAAGAAAAAATATATTCTTTTATACTACACATTAATACAATTGTTTTTTAAATTTGTTAAAGTGCAAGTGGATGATACATCAATTATGATAATGTACCACGTTGTCGATTTTTATTTTCAATTTTTTATTTATATATATAGTGGGACACCGGAGAGCCGTAACGTCGAAGCGTGACGTCACGCGTGCGTCGGGGCCCGTCGCAGCAACGCGAAAACGCCCGAGGCGAAAAAAAAGAACGTCGGGAGAGTCTGAAAAAATATGGCGAGCGACGCAAAACCGTCGTTGTATCTATCGATCATTATATTGCATTATTTTTCTAGTAACTGATGTTTATTAATATCCAACCTCACCATTTCTATCCCGGATATTAGGAGAAATCCTACATATATATATTTCTTATGCATAGAATGATTTGACGTATACAATGAGTTTTTGAAATTGGAATAGAAAATAAAACTACGGCATTGAACTTAAAACTTCAAATGCATTTTTTCCAAAACACATGATTTTATTTGGCACCTAATACATAATTCATTTGATTAAATTTGGACATGATGTTCTTTATAGTATTCTTTATAACTTTATAATTATTTTTATTTCCTGATAAATCTCCGTTATTCTATAAAAATTCCACTTTTAAAAAAAAATGTATAAATCGCAATTTTTTAATATTACACACACAAAATTCTTTATTTCTTAAAACATTCTTTGACTACCAATTTAATATTCTTTTAAAGTGTAGCTGAAAACCACGACTCTGAAGAATATCACACGAGGAAAATTGGGTCTCATTTTTTAAATTCTCTATCAAATCAAAATCGGACAGAATGATTGAATGTTCTACAGTTTTTCATGCCACTATTTAAATATACATATAATTAATACATTTAATTTAAATTTTATATCAAATTTTACGATAGCAGCTTTCATTGGCTTTTAGTTCTGTATAACTGACTCACAAAGAAACATTTTTTTCAACAGTTTCAGCTGTCTAGTACCTTTAAATACAACTTACAAAAACATTACATTAAACAAAATGTTTCATATAACTTGCAATACGAGTTATAATATTAACACATAATAAAGAACTCCAGTATTCCTTTGCTACGTAAAAAGGTTTAATCTTTACTTATATATTTCATCTACTGTATTATTAAAATAAAAATTTAATTCTAGGTTGTGATGTGATAAGATTAACTTTCTTACTATAAAGATATTCACACTTGTTTATTAATTATACATAATTTTACATATATACATATAGGTTTAAACATCATTTTCAATTCTTAGGACCTTTTGAATTTCTGCAAGCAAAATAATATATTTATAAGAATAAATATATACATATACACTTTGATAATTTATCACATACCTCTTACTCTAATTTTAATGTCATGCGTACTTTTCACTTGCATACCATTCCATTTGTATTCACATTTTTATGAGTATTCATACACTGCATTTTTACACAGTTTAGTTGGATGGGGCTGATTGCATGTGTACTTGTGTTTGACCAGATTTTACGTTATTGTCAGATCTCTTTCGTAAACTCTGAATGTAGACAGAACCAATATAACCAAGACGATAATTGTAAATTGTTTCAATTCATTAAACAAGCCTTTAATGTAGTAATGTAAAGTTACTTTTACTGCATATTCGTCCATACTAATCCTTGGCCGTAGAAAATTCCCACAACCTGCACATCTTAGACATTTCTGTTCCTCGTTTTTGTATAATACCTGAAATAGATGAAAATATTGTCTCATACGCTGCTTTTAATAATATATCTTTTATGCTTGTTGTACCTGAATGCAATTAACTGTAGCACAAAAATCACAATAAAGCCTTCCTCGTTTGTCTTTATGAACATTGTAGTATCGAAGAGGACTCAATACTGGGGGAACCTGTTAAAGCCTAAGAGATGAAGTGTGCATTCTGAATTTACTCAAATGTAAGAGTAGCATTTACCTGTTGCTTTTGGCACGAGGGACAAGTATTTACAGTTTTGTCTTCACCTGAACCTGGCTTTAGAGAGTAGAAATTTATATCTTCTTATCACTTAAAGGTGGAAATTTAATAAACTTTTTTTAACAATTACCTCTGATTGTGGTTTATTAGTAGGAGCATCAACTTCATCCTGGGTTTCAGTTTTTCCAGTTTGAGCACCTGTGTTTATATGTCTGAATAAAAGAAGTTTTTGTATTAGTTGCGGACCTACCAGAAAAGTATGTATCTATCAGCGTAGCGAATTACATCATCCCGGAGTAGGGGTAAGTTATGTAGTAAGGAGCTGCAACTACAGAGAGGAGATCGCTTGACGGCGCGGCGTAGCCGCCATAGTAAGGGAATACGTCCTTTGGTAACGTATCGTGATGACGCTTGATAACGCTACTTTGTGTTATGTATCGATAACTACATAACCGTATCCATATGACATATTGTAAATATAATGCAAAATAAAATAAAAAAGGTTAAAATTAACTGATAGATATATAATATCGATTTCATTAAAATAGTTATTTAAAACATGTATGTATTTTGTATAAAACTTAATAGTATCCAATACTGTATGCGAGAGCAAAGTTAATTGAAGCCAATTGTTTCAAAATTGAATTATCTACATTTTATTTCTCTTTTAAAAACACGATATACATACATACGTGCATACATGCATACACATACAAAAATTGGCTTCAATTAACTTGGCTCTCAGATACAGTATTGGATACTATTAAATTTTGTACAAAATATATACATGTTTTAAACAACTATTTTAATGAAATCGATATTATATATATATTTCAGCTCATTTTGATTGTTTATTTAATTTGACATTATACAGTAATGTAATACATAAATTCCAATAGAATTGTAATGTCTTAATTACAATGACTCAATCCCACTACCATCCCACCACCATCCCACCATTAAAAATCCTCAACTCAGCGTGACCTGGTCCTATGGACAAAGACAGTGAATCGGTATAGCAAAAGTAAACAAAAAAGATATAATAGGGCGAGCAGCGGTGGCCGACACCATGCATTTGAAACAAATGTCGCATATATTATAAAAAACGTGAAATTTCAAGAATACCAATTTCTATAATTTTCATCTTACCTTTATAAAAACGGTGCCGGTAAATTTATGAAGTCCTACGGATAAAAATGAGTCCAAACTCTACATAAATTCGACGAGTTTTTATTATTAATCACAGTTCGCGATCTTCTGTTTCGCAGTTTTTCCCACACATACACATGTATATGTATAGGTTCGCACATTAATTTGCAATAAAATTTCTTCACTCCTGCTTTGTTTACAATAGTCTTTTAGGCTGTATGCTTGGAATTGTACAAGTTTATCATGCTATTTTGACCAAGAATATTAAATGCCTTCTTTACATCCTCTTCTGTACATTGACACGGGGAACATTCCTCGTTTACTTCTGTTCCTTCTTTTCTTTCCCCTCCTCTTTCTGCTTCTACTATAGAACTTATTTCTTCCTCTTTACAATTTGATATCCATTCTTCTATTTCTGGTGCATTTAATAACGTTTCCAGTAAGTTTGTTGTGTTGCTGACTTCTGTTTCTGGCTCTGTGTTATCTGTAATTTGGTTTTCTAGAAGTTGCTTCCACGAATTTTTATGTCTTTATGTGTAACTTCTTCCCAGCATTCATATAATTTATAAATATAGTTTTTTAAATTATATATCGCATAAAATTCTGTAATACCGACAGGATAGGTTAAGGGCCTAGGGTAGTCACATGACTTACAGATTGCGTGGTCGGTATCTGCTGTTACAGTTTTCGTTACAGAAATAATATTACCTACAGACACGTGCCTGCCAAATGAATGCGAGATGGAGCCACACTAATTCCCCCTCCACTACACATTGTACTGCACGAGCCGTATGTACGTGAGTTCGGCTCCTCCCGCTCCTCGGACCAATCCGGATAGCTTTGGAAAGTTATATAAAAAAATATATAGTTTCATCTAAAAAACCAAATTTGACCATCATATCTCATGTAATAATAATGTTACAAAAAATTCGCCTTCGCTAATAAATTGGCCCCTCCGGACCATCCAATCCTGTATAAATAATTTTTTTATCTCTAATATTTTAGGAAATAACGTACTGTACAATGTTTGCTGGGACACCCTGTATGTAGTGAGATAGACTCACAATTATATTCGTGATGTTTGGTGTACAACGGATAACGGGCAACGTTGTTAATGATAGTTTTTTTTAAAGAAAAGACCATAAATAAAATATGGATATAGGAAGCCCGTTAACGTTTGCGTGTAACCTAATGTGACTATGACGATTTAAAAAACGCTATACATTCGCTGTCCATGGTTGTATAGAAAAAGCGAACACGTTAATCACAAGGCATATGGACGAGTTAGGCCTAATGTGGAAAAGCTTGTCTTAGAAAACATTAGTGCACCCAACAGAAAAGAAAGAGCACGTTAATAAAGTAAAAAAAGATGGTGTTACAGCAGCACTGTGTGCGAATATAATGGTCACCCACAAGCTTGCTCCGCTATTTATTAATAGATTTAAAAGCCCACGAGTTTTTGGACTCAAGTGTTTGGACTCATTTTTATTGGTAGGACTTCACTAATCTACTGGCAGCATTTTTATCAAAGTAAGATGAAAATTACAGAAATTAATATTTTTGAAATTGCATGTTTTTTGTAATGTACGCGGCATTTATTTCAAGTGTATGACACTGGCCTTCACTGCTCGCCCTACTATATCTTTTTCACTTACTCTCACTATTTCTTTGTTAGGAACTCAAGTCTTGAATATAAGCAAATTCCTGGGCGAATAAAATCGCTACGTATAATGCGAAAATTACAATGTAAACCCTCAACTTATAATTTAAACTTGATATTTATTTATAATATTTCTTATATTCGCATCGTACCACCGCATTACGTTACCAAATGACGCGTTACCTCCACTACAGCGTCAAGCGATCCCCCCTCTCTAGTCACACTTCTTTACTACAGTTTACCTCCACTCGACGATGATGTAAATTTGCTACACTGGTAGATACTTTTTTGGCAGATCTAGTTAGATAATTTTATCTAGATATGCTAAATTGTAAGGATGTTAAAAAACGAAACCGAGACTTCAAGAATTTACAGGATGATCAGTTTATCTGGAAACCTTCAAAACTACTGCCGCTGTCGGCCATAAGTGGAAATACAGAATAAGTCTTGTCTCCGTTCTAAATACCTTTTAAACGATGGTGACAGTGTCGTAAAAGAGGATTAAGGAATCACAGATTACGATAGCCCCATTCTATAAAAGAATATTCTTTGACAGTTTCGTGTGGGATACGCAGGATTTGAGGAATTGAGGAATCTATCTCAGCGCTATGCTTATTACAATTTCGTACTAAATTATGTGGGAATATAGGTTAATAGTTATTGTAGATATGTAGATTGTAGGTCATTCGTTGTGTTCAATTAATTTGTAAAATTGATGAAAATAATTTTGTACTGTTTAAAGCATTGTGAACTAACTAGCTAAAACTCTTACTATCCGAATATCCGACTACTTAAAATAGTCATTGTAACTCAAACTTGGATTCGAGTATCAGGAGACGCGGCAACGTCTCGCGCCAAGTAGTTCAGTGGTTATTAACAGTTACTAATTGTAGCATAAGCAATGATATTTGTAAGTTAATTTCTTCTCATAAAAATGAAGGCGCACTTCATGGGGTGAAACATAATTTTCTTGTAGCATATTCGAGCAGTATCAAAAATATTTTAAATGGGAGCCACACTCTAGTAGCAGAAATAAGATTAAAAGTGATATTTATTGGGATTACAATATTGGCAATGTTTTGGTAGAAGATTAAATTCTTACGCTTGACGTTTTCTAATAATTTCAATGGATTTGTTTGCCCTAATATCTTAAATTGGTTTTTTCAAATGACTAATGCTTTGTGGGAGAGTGGATTCTATAGGGTAGATTTGTTAAGGAAACGCATATACTTGGCGTGCTCTTATTTACCCTTTTATGGTTTTTGGAGGGGATTAATATTTCTTGATAGTTATATATTTCTTCAATTTTACATGTTACATCAATCTCGCATGTATATGATTTTGATAAAAAGGGCCTGCCAAGCACACCTTAGGTTTAATTTTTCTGTTTTTCACATGTATTTGTTATTTATGAATTGTAAAGCACACTGTACAAACGAGGCAACTACTTTTGATTTCGGTACTTTTTTTAAATTAAATGGTAATAAACACTTTTGGGGATGATTCTTTATTATATTTTTTTGAAGTTTTGGGTTTCATTTTTATGGATTAATATTTTTTGACAGTACTTTTGTGGGGTTTATTAACACTCGTTGTATCTCAACAACGGCTAATCGCAGCATCATGATCTTAAGCTCATTTTAAAGCAGAGAGTCTGGCGATTTGATTGAGCCCTGAATGAATTTGCTGTGACCATTTTGTTCTTATTTATTTAGCAATTTATTGCTAAAGCAAACAATGCATCTTCAATAGGAAAGTTCAAACTTTCTACCGCTTTTTTTATCTACGTTCTACGATGATTCTATCGCCTTTGAGCAGCAATTAAAGTTAAAGAGACGGTTTCTGCTTTAAAGTTGAATAACTTTATTAAAAAAAATCGCACAACATTCAGCAAACACTTATTTTACACGGGAAAGAAGTCGCTTTCGACTGGTATAAATGCAATGAACCTAAAAAATTTGTTACGCCCCATGGAGTATTAGAAAGTTGGTCGAAATTTAAAAAAAAGTTTAAACTGCCCTTTATAGCGCTATAACTTTGCCACAAAACAACAAAACTAAAATCTGAAAACAGTACGCAAAAGTAGAGATTTCACGCTTTCAAACGACTTTTTAATATTATCAATTCGACCATTTTTGCCAAAGTTATGTCTATTTGAACTTGGCCCCATTTTTCGGCTTCGTAGAAGTGATCCCTTAAGTCTTTTGCTGAGTGTATTATAATTACATATAATATTGTAGTTCACTATTGTTAATTTTGCCATATCATATTGGAAGTATTGGAAAGAAAGAGAAGTTACTCGAATTAGATTTATTAGGTCAATGCACATTGCTAGGTCTCCTGTATTGAGATACGCACACCACTATACTGAGCCTTACGTTTAGGGTAAATGTTATTGCATAGCAGAGTAGTGGTAGGCTCATGCTCCTATGTATGCCTGTACACAGTCAAACCAATGCCAAATCTTTAATAATTTTTCCTGACTAAATGTTTCATTTGCGGCATATGGTTTCTTTCAAACATTTTCTATATTAAACGATTTGAATATGATTATGTAATAAAAAAAAATTAAAATTAATTTTCAATGTTATAAACAATTTTGCAGACGGACCTTTTTGCAAATGTCCACCGATCCAGAGGTGTGGATTTACCCCTGAAAGCCATGATCATTAATTTTTTTACATCCTGTACACGTCAAGCAAAGAAACTTTTGACAAAACGCTAACAATAAGAAGTGACTTTGTGAAACAACGAGTCGTGTCGTTCTTGTCCGAGCATCGTCTCTGTAAAAGCTACAGAATTTATTTCGTAATAAGATCTATTGTATTCTATATATGTACACAAACGTATACATATGTATATTTTCCCCATGTCAACTCATATCTGGTTATGGAATGGGAAAGGCATACGTGAAACGTATGGTTCCTTAGCATTACATGTATAACATAAGTAAATATAACCTAAATTATATCGTATTTGGTATCACTTTAAAGAAAAAAATGTCACGAGTGTGATAAAAAATTGCGTGAGGAAAGAACCACAAATAAAAAATGTTTGCTCATGCATTAGTATTGTCTCTCCGATACGCAACTTTTAATCTTCGCTGAAGTACCTCAACTTTCAGTTTCTCTTTCTTGTCGACTAATTGCCTTTTTATACGTTCGGCAAATTATAAATAATATAGTACCTATAGGGGCGCTAGTTTCGGAGGTTTCCAGATAAATTGATCACCCTGTATAGCACAGTACTCCTGAAACATAGTCTCGCTGCTCGGCACAGGTCGCGAGCATTTATCCTGGGTGGGGTACTAAGTTCACACCTCATTTGACTTCGAGTGGATTGTTTGTTTAGACTTAGACGATAGCGTCGATCCTCGGCGACGTCACTCGATGATCGAAGACAAGGACGGTTTCAAGAAATGATGAGAATAAGTGAGATTGAATGAATCGCAAGCGAAGGAAAGGACAGCGTAAGAAACAAATGAGAGCGAACAAGAAAGAATGAACTGAAACATACTAGGCTTAGTGCATACTAAATGCACGTGGTCCGAGACCCGAACGAGGAGTCTATGCCATGAGAAAGAATGAGAGGAATTGGGATTACGTGCATTTAGCATCGGTTCATATGTACCTACTTCCTTTCACTCTTTCCCATGGTGTAAGCTCGTTACTCGAATCTCGGCCCGCGTGCATTTAACATTGGTTTATTCTTTCCTTCTCATTCACATTTACTCTTTCTCACAGCGTAACCTCGTTGCTCGTGCCTTGAACCACGTGGGTTTATCATCGTCTCGTTCGTACTTGTTCACTCCCTCTGACTCTTTCTCACTCTTTCCTATGGTGTAAGGTTATTGCTCGAGCCCCGGTTCGCGTGCATTTAGCATCAGTTTGTCGATACACTAGTTACTGGCATGATTAGAAAGCTATTTTTTGTGTTTTATTAAAAACGATAATGAAAAAAAATGAAAGTTGTTAAAATACACACTTGAAAATTATTTGAATCATGTCGTGTTTGGTCTTGTTTTTATCCGAAAAATCACAGTAATACCTCCTTAATTTTTTAAATACCAGTCTTCGATTATTCACAAAGGAGCATCGAGCGAGCCGAATCGTGTCACATTTCACGCTTCATTAATTCGAGGGTTCCTCCATTCCCCCAATGGTGGGGTTGGCGACGAGACTTTATCAGGGAAGATCTGGTGAGCCTATATCTCAAGAGTACTGTACTCGTCAAAAAGAGGAGTGAAACGCATCTAATCAACACGTTAAAATCAATCCTGTCGACATAAAATGAACTTTTATGAGCGAACGTTAAATACGGCAAGTCTGTTCGCAATACATTGTATGGAAATAAGCATGATTCTATCTATCTATTGTACATGATATTTGGCATTACTTAACTATAATCGCTTGATTATGTGATGAGTATAATTACATATACCTATATTCAATAGCGTAAACTATCATGAATTGCCAAATCTGGTGACTTCAGAAAGTACTGGTTTTTAAGTTTTTTTTATTGTTTGGAAGTATTTAACCCCTCAACGTGGGAGCAGTCTGCCGAAGAGCAGTGTCGTGCTGCGTGTAATTTCCTATTGGTGGAAAAGCTGGATCCTCCTTCGAGGACCTCACCATGTAGTCGGTCTGGGAAAGTATTGGCATATTTGAGTACTATTGTCGACCTGGGAAAGCATTGTCACACTTGAGAATCATTAGCCGTTTCACTGGAAAAATAAATGTGCACTTCAAATACCCTGACGACCAGGATTCGTCATTCTGTGCGTGGAACCACTTTTTCCGTGACGATTAAGACTTGTCAATCCACGTTGACGGGTTAAGAATGTTTTTTCGAATTGCATCAGCGGCCGACCAACATGGAATTCGGACGAGGGTGGGGAAGAAGGATGGACTCAAAATATAAAATTTTAATGTGAGATATTAATTAGTTTCCGAGATATTAATGAAAAACTGGCTCCACTCTAGTTATTGGGGCAATGAGCAGGCGGGTTTGTGTATCTTGATCGCTTTGATTGAACTTGACTCGCTTTTTTCAAGTCGAGCAATAATATTATTGCTCAACGACAAATCAGCCTGAGAATAGTGTAACATTTGAAATATGTATTGGTGAACTTGTCGAAGTTGATCATGTTGATATGTACCATGCCTGAGGATCCTTCGGATCCACGAAATGCGTAATAACATATAAAACATATCCCAGGTGACTCAACACCCTATAAGAACCTACTGAGTCTAAGTTGATCCAGTGAAGAAAGGTAAAGTAGGACACGACTTTAGTTGCAATTATAAACCATACGAAATGACTATCGCGTCGTCTATATCCATGTACGCAATCACATCTTAATACATTTTTGTATTAGTAACATCTGTATAGACAGAATTCCATGTTTAGTACTGACATCTTTTTATTACCATCTCGGAAACTATTTAATTCTCAAAGCTAAAATTTTATATTTTGGGCCCGTTCCTCTTTTCTTCTCACCCAGCACTCCTCTCAAGTTCGTGCGGGTCGATTGCGGGTGCCATTCAGAAGAATAGCCGTATTTAATGATAAACCATAATAATAATATAAGTATAAAGTTTATGACTATACTATTGAGAACAGTTATTAGCAAAGTAACTTCAAAGAAACACAAAAGTTTCAGAAATAATCAAATATGTCAACAGGATTTTGTATCTCTTATTAAAAGGCTAATTCTAGAACCTATATTGCTGATAAGGGCACAAGTTGAACCTAAACACATTATTTTTTACCAGTCTTTGCAAGTTTATAGAGACTAGAAATACCCGACACATAGTTTTTTATCGACAGTCCATATTGAAGAGATGATAACGACCTTCAAAGTTGGGAGTTAAAAACATAATTTTTGAAATATCTTCTAAAGTAGTACATAATCATAGGAAGAAAACTTTTTAATTGTTTATTTTCCAAAGACGAACTCACTTCGTGAGAAATAACATTGTTTGATTAATATTTTTTGCAAACTATTAACCAATTTTTATTTAATTTTCATATGTGTAAAATATAGTCTGAAAGAAGAGATCTCTAAACATAATAAATATTTCTCCATTTTTATAATGTTCTAAGTTATTATACTATATTTTATGCTATCAGTTGTATCTTCAATAAATATTACGTAGTATTAATTACCTGCGTAATGTGTATGGAAAGCCCATACTGTGCTCAGCTGATGTGCACGGCCATAGGACTTGCAGTCTTATATGTGTCGAATATTTTTGGCCACTCTACAAACCTGCAATGGTTGATCAAAATCCCTGTGTTCGGGTTTGATATGTTCTCTTATTAGACATTTTTCACTTTATTATGTATGTGCTTACTTACGTCACTTCAATGGGTTCGACTTTGTTATTCTTTCGAAGTATGTGAGTCTTTTTATTTCTGGCTGCCCTGCAATATTTTAGTATAATGTAAAACAGCTATGTCTTAGTTCCGTGTAGGGAACAAAAATTAAATAAACTCTTTAGGTACAAAGCTTCTATTATTTATTCTACTATTCGAATTTTTGTTGTACTTAAATATTTCCTGGAATGGCAAATTTAAGTAATTGAATCAATTTTTAATAAATATGAATGCTTCAAACATAATCACAGTCATTAATATATACTAATAATTATATAGTAAATAATGTAAGCTTTTATTTTTTACAGCTAGAACTGATACTCCAAAGCTGATTTCCAATTTCACGACTTAGTGGTTTCTCAATCACACCAGTCTCGCTCTTTTCAATACGATCCCTCACACCACGCACCTATCTCGCGTATTGCCTCCCTTCTCGCGATACCCGGCACACATGGCACACTCTCACACAGAATTGCTTACAGTAATAATATTTCAAACACTAGTTAACGGCATTTCGGTTAATGTATCTACTATTAAAAGCAATCTAGAGGAAGAAGTTGCGATACCCTTAAATAGTTATCAATCTACTAATATACCTTCTTATAATTTTGCATTTTACAATCTGTTAAATTATTATACAGTTTATTATACCTACATAGCATAGAAGAAAAGAAAGTCTGCCGATTATTCACATTAGATAAGTATTCTGTCACTATTAGATTTACCGGCAAGCAGCTTGAAGAACGTAATGGTGTGTCTACATTATTTGTTTGCTCACGAGCAAAGCCACGCGCAAGCCTGTCTCAATCCGTTTTTGAGCATTTGTTTCCCTATAAACGAGAATAGGCTCGAAAACCACGAGTATCACGAATGGGTTACGAATGCCCATTCGTACTGTTCATGATACTTGCAAGTATGAAGGTCCTCTGGAAATCCCTTAACTCCAGGAAGCCCCACTTTTGTCACTTGACACTTGATGGGTCTTTCACAGATATTTTCTATACTTTCATGATATTGGTAATTCGAGAAGATTGTGTTTATTTATTTGACAATACGACAAACGGTACTATGTTTCGAGGATTTCGTTGCGCCTTATCCTGCAGCACCTATTACTTTTAACAGGCGGCACAGCAATTTAGTTTCAACCAATTAAATTCGTGAGAGGAAGATACGCGTTCCAGAGCTGGCCCAAGCAGGCTTGCGAGCGGCTCTGCTCGTGAGCAGAAGAATAATGTAGACGCACCATTAGAAGTATTTTACAGGATCTAGTTCATACTTTGATAATTAAGTAGATCATTACGTCAAGGATAAGAGGAACAGAAGAGGAGAAGATAAACGAGAAACTGATTATTATGTACCTAGTCCTGTTGTAAATTCTATTACAAACGTATTGGAGGATTGTAAAACAATAGAACGCGTTACATAATCTCTACCTAATTAGAATATTTTTTTTAAATTCATGTAGACGGATGTGAGACCGTCATCTTTTGAAATGTATACATTTGTTCAAGCGTTGGAATCATTGATATCTGTTTTAATAACGATGCGACGTCGCATTATTACTTTCCTGGGTGTTATTATAGATATAATTAAGTTCCTAATTAAGAGTCTTATTATACATATAATAACAGAGGAAAAATATTGTTATGGGTCAAATTTTGATCCCATCAGGATTTTTGTATTTCTCATTATTTTGAGGTCCCCTCGAGACTCCTTGAAGTCCAAAAATTCCAAAGAACTGTTAATTAAATTCTGTATGTGTGTATGGGTGTGTATGCGTGTTGTATTGGCGTCTATTTTGCTTTATATTTTTGTACTGGGTTATCAGTATTTCATGAAATTTTATATGACGGCTTCTGCATATTTGACATTAATGCTATGTATGTATTATAGTTTCAACAGATTTTGTTTACCTGGAAAAAGGGAAGGGGTTGGGGGCATGTATCAATGGGGGTTGAAGTTACAGAAAATATTCTATCAAATTTTTAACATATTATAAAAAGATACTATTGGTAAGAAAGATGCTCCTAAAGTTTCAACAAAATCAAAAAATATTGAGTTTCCATATCATAATAAATTACTTGGCCGGTGGCCCAAAGTATCACAATCGCAACGTCAATTTTTTTGTACTTAAAAAGCTAACCGAAAATGGGTTCCATTCGTGAGATCTTCCTCAAGAAACTAAACAAAATTAAAAGGCGACTACATTTAATTTGTTGTAATTTTATTTAGTTCCTTGAGTAAAACTTCAAGAATGGAACACATTTTAGGTCAATTTCTAAGAAAGGAATATAAAGCAGTTATGTAAAAACATATTAAGAAATGAGTACTCGAAACGTTATGATCAATAGTTACTACGCTGAATGAACGTGTACGATGTCAAAGGACTTTCATAAAAAATGATGACCTAACATGTCTTCAATTGTCAAAACAAAAGGTTTAAATTGTTTTCGAAACTTCATTGTCACGCTTGGTGTGTTATAACGAAATATATTCAAGAACCTTATTCGTAACACGGATTTTTTGTAGAAATATTTTGGTACAACATTCTCTTGTTTCTGTGAAAACGATGTTTGCAGTCAAAACTTACCAAATCGACTTTCTATAAGAAATAGTGAGACCTGTGATAATGACTCTCTTTTAGAAGCCTAGGTAAGTTCTCCAACAGAATACTGTTTCAACTTAGAAAGCAGAAACTAGACAAATTAGATTTCAAACAACGTTTCAGACTTCATAGTAGTCTAGATTTGAATGAGCTGGTTCACAAATTGCGGTTAGAGTTACAGAATATATATGTACTCTAGAACTTCTCATAGATGTTTGGATAGCCTGAAAAAAGATTTGACAAAGTAGATCAGCAGCAGATGCACCGATTTTTATGAGACTAGGCTTAATTGAAAAATCGTACAAACATGATATTCACGATGATATTCGTGATTAAAGTTTTTCATATACGCAAAACTCCAAATAATGTGCACGGTAGTGCCTACTATGCCCTGCATATGTATGATTGGCGTCCCAGCACTACCGTTTCCGCTTAATAATTAAATGTCGTTACAAGTTTGTATTAAAGCATTGATTATTTCGTATAGGATTCTTGGATATTTTTCGTTCTGACACATATTAGCGATCGGACGACCATAACCGTTCAATCCGTTCAGACCCAGACTTTTGGTGAAAAATTAATAAATTCTGATTAGTCACAAAATTATAGTCAGCAGGAGTAAGTAGTATTGTTATTGTCTCTCTTTCCCCCATGTTTCGACTAATAGAGGGAAATGATGGCTTTAACCAGCTACCTAGGAATCAAAAAACTACAAGCTCGACATACGATTTTCTTTTGCTCTCTATTTTGCTATAATCACCTACGATATTTCTGTCCCTGAGAGCTAATCCAAACCAAATTTTTTCTGCTATTTTTTAGAAGAGCAGAAAACAAATGTGATTACCAATTTCTTGACATATTATTTCAAGTAGTTTAGACTGTTAAATTTCTTAAACTTATAACGTAACTTAAATAGATTCTTATTATTTTAATAACATGAAGAGAATGCAGTAAAATAATGTATAAAATTTAATTTTGGAAAAAACGGACTTGAGTTAGGCTAACTCTCAGGTACAGATTTATGACAGAACTTATGAAAAGACTAATACTCTACTTACGTTTGTGTCCCCATTTGAGGCTGAGGTACTAAAGAAGTCTCCAAAGATCGTTCCATCTTCGTGTCGTCCATATTTTTCGAATCACTAACCTTCTCTTTGTCATTTGAGACACTTTTCTTTGCACCTTTTTTAGAGACTTCTAAATCATCCACCTTTTCTGGACTTTCTTTAACGATATTTGAACGCTCTCCCAGGGGTTGTTCCAACCTATAAGCTGCAGTTGAATCATCGAGGATAAGTTCAGAGTCGGTGACAATGCCAGTAATGCTGTCGTATCCATCTTCTATGCTTGGTGTTTTTGCATTTTTGTCAACATTTTCTTGAATCTGTTTTATGGCAGTAACTCCGTCTGTTTTTTGACCTTCAATTTCTTGTAAACGACTTATTATTTCCGCAACTTGTTGTGGTGGAGAAATTATCTTCGACTCTGAAACCCGCAATGCTTTTTTCAAATTACTGGTGGGAGACTCTTTAGGAGTAATCACTGATTCCTTTTCTGTAATAATTTGCACCGATTTTCGTTTTTCTGATAACTGCTTCTTCGTAGGGTCTATCTTCTTTTCTACAGGTACCTCTAATGGTTTCTTCAGAACAGAAATCAGTGGCTCTTTCTTTACATCGTGTATTATTTTCGTTTTTTCTTTTTCTGGCAGCAAAGTTTTTTTTTGATTCTGCACCTCCGTTTCCTTCTTCTTCATTATGCTCACTTTTGATGCCTTCGATTCCATGGATTCAACAGGCTTTTTTCTAACGGAAAAATTCAATTAGTATCTACTTGTGATAAGAGTAATACTATTATCTTATTTTATCGTTTCTTAAGGTTATTAATTAATCTTTTTCACACTGCCCATTCCCAAACAATAAATAGTGTTCGAATTTTTGCAGTTTATGTATTTGTTTTGAAATTATAATTATTTGAAATTAACAGCTTTCAAACTTTTCCATTCTGCACCTTCTACTATGTATGCTTTTTTTATAACTTTCCTATTATATTTTCCGTCAATAATTAATTTTTACAATTCTTTGGGACTTATAGATTGATGCCTTATTAATATTTTACGTGCCAGAAAAACACAAAATTTGACCATTTTGTGCCATTCTCTTTCTTCTTTGCTGAAAAAAATCAACTTTAAACATTTATAATAATAGGTAACAAGTGGATACGCATGTTAAGGTGTTAACTCTGTAACGAAACCTATTTTGATTCTTTTATCAATTGATGTTTTTACTGGGAAAGGCTGTTACAAAGAGTGAAAGCTATTTAATGAACGAATGTCCAGATATAATATTTGAGCTATGCTTGAACATCTCCAAGCGGTAAAAATGAGACCACAAGGGTTTAGTGCGATCATCAAGACACGGGCCATGGTAAGCATTCAAGATTTCTCAAAATTCTTAATACTATGACATGGTCACAGAAGATTTTGAAGTGTCGCGACTGATTCGTGTTTTCTATGTTTTCCTAAACAATGAGAGATGTCTAATGTGTTAGCTTAAGTGGATGCATTGCATTGGGAAAACGACTGAGAGGGGTTCAGGGAGAAGATTGTCGGGATCCTCTCTCTTTTTTAAAAACTGCATAAGGCAAAATCTTGCATTAGTTTTTTGAAGCAGTAAGTTGTTGACCATACTGCAGTTCGAGTAGTCTTTCCACACTATGTATTAGAAATCCCCATCTCAAATGAAGTTCTTGAATGAACCAGCTAAGATGTGAAACACTCAAATAAATATTGTAAAATAAAAACAAATTTTGTCGCAATTCACAATAAAGGATTCATTTTTCCAAATTTGAAGTTGAATAGTTTCGAAGATCTGATGTCTATCAGGTTAAAAAATTTAGTTTCAAGGAAAAGCATGTTTAAAACTTGAAGTTCGTATTACATATTACGAATATTACATATCGTATTCAATGCTGTAATTTCATTAACTAGTCCAAACTCTAAAAATCTCTTTACTCGAAATAATCACTTATCACTTGCAGGGACCATCTATCGAAACGTTCTCTGCCTATCTATCTATCGACATTATCTAGCTTGGCAGTGAAATACTGCTTCAAACTGTAGTATAGAAATATTATTTCAAGGTTGTTTGTAATATTAGACGGAAATATGTATTCTATATGAATCATTACTGTATTTTTTATTTGATATATGCATGCGTCTTGTTTAATTATACGTATTATTTATATTGTACGAGAGTTGTATAAGCAATAAACCATTTTTGTTATTTAATCAGAAGTAAAAATAACAGAAAATTAAAATTATTAATATTAAAACACATACCCTAAAATTATCCAAATCATATTGTGTGTGATCTTATTCTCATTATAAAGGTCATAGGAATAGGATAAAAATGTTTTTAGAAAAATAAAATTTTAAACTTTAACTTTTCATTGTTGGTTATGAGTTTTAAATGCCTTCCTAACGCTTTTAAATGCACGTTTCATATTTTACTGGTTCCGAATGGCATATCCTCCAAGTAATAGAAATAGCAATGAACGTGTAATAAATCAAATCTGACTCATATATAACAACAATTTACTGTAATTAGTTTTCGCTTGAATGCCCTCCTCCCTCTAATTCAGAAGACTTACGTGACTTTCGCGTCATCGTTGTTGACCGTTTGAGACGAGGTGTGGGCTTTCCTGCTGGGTGTGACGCAGTAGGACGCAACAGTGAGCTTTGTGATGGTTCCTGTCATTTTTGGATCCCGCAGTTCACCTTCGGTACCTTCAAAGTAACGAATGCCGGCAAATGAAATCCCAGAAAAGTGGCTGTTCTAGTGAATCCAGATTTAAAAAATGGTTTCTAGGATTTTGACTGAGTAAAATAAAAATACCAAAAAAATTAGAGACACTGTGAAAAACAACCATGTTACAATGTTTTAATCGTATATTTGTTACACTGTTGAAAATGTTATAATTCAGAAAAATGTTAGGATTCACTGCAGTTGATAAGATTAATCAATTAAAGGAAATTGTCTTTTTTCATGTCAACGCCTGATCGACTCGAGCTTTCTCACTCGTCAACACTCCATAGGATTTATCATCTATCGGTTGTACCCATTGCACTTGATCCTTGCCTGATTGCTCTTGCTGATCCTGTCTTTGTGTCTGTTGCTGTTGACTCTGCTGCGGCATTTGTACTATACCAGCGACGCATCTGCAACTATTTTTTGTTTTAAGGATTAGTTTTGCATCATTTATCAAAAATCAGAAAATTAAAATAATTAAACAACCTATACAAACTATAAAAATTATGCCTTCCAAGTTGCTTAACAAGTAGAGTGTCATAGCAGAGTTTCAGCTTCTCAATGAAATTCCGACAACTATATTTATGAAATGAGTTTAATAATAGAAAAGTAACAATAATGTTAACTTTTTCTGCATCCATCATATCTCAATTTTAGATTGCAGAGTACACTTGTCCACATGATGGAAGTTCGACTAATAATACGTATCATGGGCCATTGATGGCCCTCATAGCACGCAATACATACTACTAATATACTAAGTTACATTGGGTTTATTGTAAAATAATGTTTCTTTTTTCTATTGAAATTGGAAAGCATTACTATTATTATTCTAAGTAATACTAACCCTGGACAACACGATACTCCCCGAATGAGCTGCACAAGTGCAGGACAAGGTGCACAAGGTGATTGTGTCGTTGGTTGAACCGTGCCGGAAGATGAAGGGAATTGTAATTGTCGATTACATAGCTCGCATTTACTTACTGTTTGCACAGGAGACTCTTTCAGTTCCCGTTGCGTCTGAGAGAAATTTTCTAGTTATTGAAATTATTCGGTTTTAGTTTAAAATTTTTGCAACTTAAGGTAATGTTAGAAAATTTCACGATATTGTATAGAAGCTGCTATACCTTTCCTTTTGGTAAAAAAATAGTGTACAGTTATTCCTAAACTATAAACTCTAATTATGCATTATATATTATAGGGCTATTGACACTGTAGATTAATGGATTTAATTCTTAACGCATTACTTAGGAACCGCAATACTATTTATAAAACACTATTTTAAATGCTCAAACTCACAAATACCCGTTGTTAAATCTTAAAATGTTTAAATACAAGTTGTTAAGTTTTCAAATTTTCAAATACCGGACTCTGAAATATTTCAACCTTCCTAACTTTGAAATTTTTAAAGTTTTCAATTTCGGTTCTATAACCATTATTTTTTCGGTTTTACGTATATCGGTTCCAAAACAGTTATAAAATCGATTCTCGTATCGATTTCATTACGGTAAATGAAATCGTAACATGTCAGGAGTTACGCGTCTAGATGTAGAATAATCTACATGCACGTAAATATATTATTAGAAAATTATTATAATATATAATATAGATTACAGTCGCAATACGCACTTCATGAGCGCGCGCGCGGGTGTCTGCATACATGTATCAACGCTATTCAGTGGCAGAACTCTTAGCTCTTTTCCTACCCTCCCAGCCACCTCTTTGGTTTTAAACAATATTGCACATGTCATTTGTAGTGTTCCAGCTTTCTTCACACAGAGTACTAACATAAATAGAGTATCATGTCTCATTGTTTCCTTGATGACGGAAACAGAGTGGGAAACCCACGGGGCACACGAGCTCTCGCTTAGACAGCGTTGATATATGTGTATATTATATATTTATTTTTATAATAATTTTCTAAAAAGTATGCTTATGTACATGTAGATTAATCTATATCGGAAGTCGTAACCCCTGACATGATACGAGAATTGGTTCTATAACTGTTTTGGGACCGATATATGTAGAACCAAAAAAATAACGGTTCTAGAACCGATATGAGTGCTGATGTAGAACCGTAACTAGAATATGGTCTGAAATTTCGGTTCTTCATAACAGTTATTTAGAATAAAAGTTCTTCGTAACTGTTTCAGTTGATACCATTATACATATAACAGTTTGAAACCGTTATTTTCAGAACCGTTTCAAGCCCTAGTTTAAATCTAAAGATTAATTGAATAGTGATGATAAAGAATGATGGGAGAAACAAATTTATTTAACGTTTATAACTGTATTATATTTCTCACTCATAATCTCTAAAGAAAGCGTTTTTGGTATGTGATGATAAGCATTTTACATGGTTATGTTGTTTTGAAGAATAATATACCATGTTTGATGCAATATAAATTAAGATTTGAAAGGAGATACCTTAACATTAATATTTTGTCAAGGTTCAGCAAGAAATAGGATTGTTCTATATGATATTCTAATATCAAAATATTGCTCACTTGACTCCCTATAGTAGATGTCGCGTGAAGTTCTGTTTGAACCTCGACAATGTCCACGACGGACTTTGTTCGAGCGCTGGTTGGGCAGTCCACGTATTGACGTCGACGACCGTATCCAATCTTCCTCTGACTATGATCAGGGATTCCTTCTTCATCTCTAGAAGGCATTGTTAAGCTGCTAATACTGGTCATCTGGTCGTACTTGACCGTCTAGATTGCAAACAGACACCTTAAAAGAGACGTTGATACTCCAGGAAGATAGCTTACTTCGTACTAGCTATGTTACAGTTAACAATGGTGATTAGTAATGTTTTTGATAATGTATTTCAATACGGTGGAAGTAAATTTTGAAAAGGATATAGCCGAATAAGTATGACAAAAGTGTCTCTGACCAGATTCTATTGTATACAGTACATGTAGCAAATCTAGCTATGCCGGTGACGCAATAGACCATCCTTTGAAGTGAAGAGTTCATACTTTGTAATCGTAACTCAGTTATTCTTCTTTAACGTAATTAGCCTCATCGCTTCTCTTTGTTGGTTTGTGTAACTCACTGGCAAAGCTAGATTTGCTGTACTGTAAGGATAAACTTTGTGTCTCAGTAACTTCAATCAAAAAATTGACATTTTAAAACTTTTCGAATGTTCAAGTTTTTCAGTCAAAGAATCTGAAACAGTTCTCAAATATATACCAAATTGGTTATAGTATCTCAGATATTTTTCATAATTTCTTATAAGATAGAACAAAAGAAATCAATCGTAAATTATATCAGTACCCTGATCATAGGGTTACGGGGCTAAAACTTTCACGAAATGGTTTTTTTTACAAAATTTTGTCGATTGACATATCACAAGTTCAATTTAATTTAGTGGCACTGCTATCATACATATTTGGCTATATCCTTTAACACTGAAAGGAGGTTTCTTAAAAATATAAATATGTATTCCAAATATTCTATTGAAGTACTCTGTTTCAAAATACAGTAAATAGTCTATTTAAGAGATACAATTTTACGGCTCCATGTAGATGGAACTAATCCATAAGAATGAATGAATATAGTATAGATTTTCTTATCTATTGATCATTTTCTTACTTTAAATAATTCTTAGATTTGTTAAAGTTCATTCTTCTCCAGTAATGAAGTTTAACTTTGAAAGTTTATAATTTATTATCTCACGGGCCGAGCGAAGTAACAAAATAAACCAAACGAAAAGCTAACGTTAGAAGCGACGTAAACGCGACGAACCAAACGTACGCCGAACGCAAAAGCCAACGTTGGGAATCTCATGGTCCAAGTAAACACGATGAGCCAAACGAAAAGCCGACGCGAGGAAGCGATAAGAAAGAGTATAAAGAGGGGGGCAGGCGAACGCGAGAGTTAGTCCTGAGTTAGACTCTGGTGGTTTTCACGTCAAAATCATTGTCAATAATTGTAACGTCAATTGTGAACGAATAAAACTTTCTCTTCTCGAAACTTCGTGTGTAACATATTTGGTGTTTTTTTTTTTTTTTTTTTTTCGAGAAGAGAAAGTTTTATTCGTTCACAATTGACGTTACAATTATTGACAATGATTTTGACGTGAAAACCACCAGAGTCTAACTCAGGACTAACTCTCGCGTTCGCCTGCCCCCCTCTTTATACTCTTTCTTATCGCTTCCTCGCGTCGGCTTTTCGTTTGGCTCATCGTGTTTACTTGGACCATGAGATTCCCAACGTTGGCTTTTGCGTTCGGCGTACGTTTGGTTCGTCGCGTTTACGTCGCTTCTAACGTTAGCTTTTCGTTTGGTTTATTTTGTTACTTCGCTCGGCTCGTGAGAATTAAAATGTACTTCGTGTGCGAAAATTGTAGTAATTTAGTTCAGAAGCAATTGTTCAAGTATTTCTATTTAGAAATTTCGAACTGATTTTAATACTTGTGAGTATAGCAATGTAGGATCATTCAGAGTCCACAAAATTTCTGTAATACGAGCAGTTTTAAAATTTTAAGTATCTAAGTCTTTAGATTTGTGAATGTTTAAAATATAAATCTTTGATTTTCTGAATGTTCACATTTTGGCCTTCCAGATTAAATACAAATTTCCAGCTTCCCAATATTCAGAGTTTTGAAATGTTAAACTTCCAAATTTTTAAATTATCAAATATTTAACACACAAATCTTTAATTTTTCAAGTTTTAAAATTTCTAAATTTTTAAATATTTCATTTTTTATTTTTTAGTTTTGATTTGTCAATGGTCGAAAGACGATTATTTAACGCAATTTTTCATACAAGATTAAAAACAAGTATTTGAAGAAGTGTATCACTTCCTAATCAAAGCTTCTATTACTACATGTTTTTTTACAAAATTCGCAGTTCGAGAAACTGAATTTTGATTACATTTGCACATTGAAATATTTTTTAAGTGTCAAATTTGTAACACACATTTTTTGTAACTTAAACGTTTCGATGTTCACTTTTAGAAAGTAAGTGTATACACACGAGATGTCGAGTTCTACGATAAAATTACAGAAAGAGATCTCAATAGTATTTTTCTATTATGCTTCTCTAATTGTACATAGAATAAACCATTCTCGACCTAATCAATTTTTACGTTTGTATAGCTACTATACAAATTCAAATATATTTTTCTGTTTATTCATTCATTAAGTCGGTATTTCACTGAATTCATAAAAAGAACTACATAACAAGTTTGTGCAACTCTAGAAAAAAATCATATTTCATTCATATTTACTACTTTTACAAGAAGGAAGTCTTTATTCAACTTACTTCGCTGCACAAAGGATGACAAAAGTCACCTTTCAACACTTCAGTCCTATCCATTGAACAACACTCCTTGCAGCAACGGTATTTCCGCTTCCAAAACCTGTCATGAAACATGACGCCTCAGCGACATGGGGACTATGATTAAAGTACAAAAACTTGAAACTTACATCATTATCATTGCAATTTCAAGTAGGAAAAAGATACACATGAGACAGCAGAGTATCAGCATTGTTAATATATACCAAAACGCAGCAGTTAAGTAAACTGATACCAATATAGCTACAGTAATACCGAAGAGCAACGCTCCCAGAAGAGTGAAGAGAAGCATCTGCAATCAATAAAACATCCGTAGGATTGCAAAAGTTGTACGAATATTAACTAATTGTAAGTATGCTTTGCGAAAAGTATGTTGATACGCTGCAAAGAACTAAAAATTGTTTAACTACAATATTATGTCATGTATGGTAAGCACAATTTGCTATTCATTTATTATGTTGCTATATAATGCTATATATTGCTATATAATAATAAATAATTTAATTTTTATTATATGCTAGATAAATATGGTAATAACGCTTTACATAGTATATACGAGATTGGCTGAAAAGCAATGCACATTTGCGCATATCTCGAGAATGAAAAGAGGTATTGAAGAAAATCGAAATAAGAATAAAAGTACAATTCTTTGGCTTTGAAAGGGTATGTTTCTTTTTCAACATAATCCACATTTAGGGATATTTATTTCTGCCAACTCGTGACAAGTTTTTTCATTGTGTAACTGAGGTATCCAACGGTTGATTCTTCATCCAGGACATCACTACTGCCTTTGAGGTCTCTTTTGAGGTGTAAAAAGAGATAAAAATTACAGGGTGCCCAATGAAATGAGTATAGGAGCGTAAAACGGGTTTACATTTCAACTTTCCGAGAGTATCGAGAGTTGGATACAACGTGTATAATTGAACATTATCGTGTTGTACCCGTTCCACAACTGATTCTTTGACTTTCGTATACGTCATACACATTTTTTCAAGTTCCTTATATCTCCGTCTACCTCAGAGAATTTATAAAAATCCTGGATCAAGAATTAATCGCTGGAATATCCTAACGATGCAGGTAAAAAACTTGTCACATGTTTGGAGAAAAAAATGTCTCTAAATGGAGATCATGTTGTAAAATAAACGTACCAATCTAAAGCCAAGGAATTGTACTTTCACTTTTATTTCAATATTTTCAATACCTCCTTCCGTTTTTTGAGATATACGTAAATGTGAATTACTTTTCAGCCGACTCTCGTATAACTGTAAAATATTGTACACCATTAAGCTAAACCCATTTAAATAAATAAAATTCTCTTTCCGGTGGAATTTAATATTTCAACTGAAACATTTAATATTTAACTGAACTTTAATAATAGAACTGAAGTATTTAATATTTAACTTTAATATTTAACTGAATAAGAGTTAAAAGAAAAAAAACAAGAAAGTTTATATTATTAATCTTATCAAAGGTGGTAACCTATTTCGGCGTCTGATCGCAGAGACATTAGTATTAAAAGTCGCCATTTCTATAAATAAGAGTGTTCTACAAATTAGGGCTGCATTTATACCTTTAGAGGCCCTAGGCGCAACATTAGAAGGACTAAAATAAGTCTATTACAGTTAATCAAATTCTTATACATTTTCTTCTTTATTGAAAATGAAAGTCCGCAATTCTATTATAACTCATTTGAATCAAATAAAAATAACATTGTTATACTCAGAGAGGGTGTTTCACGTAACTGACAAGGAGAAAGTAAGTCAGTCTGAGCTCTGATTTCATTAAAACTCTGTACAGTAGTAGGTTTTATTATTCTGTTTAAGAAAATATCATGATAGGCGTAAACGGTCAATAATTTACAAGATATTAATAAATAAAGTTTTAACACTAGGTTGAAATTTAGTTCAACATTTTCCAGTATTCCCAGTGAATACCCGATATTTTTTTTCATTTTTTTCTGAATTTTTCAATATATATGTACAAAATAATTATATTTCGCATGCAAATACGTATAGACAAGGTTAAATAAATTTTAAAACATATATTTCTTTATGAATGTGTCATTTACTATATGTGCTATACGTATGGGCTATGATTTATTATACGTATAAATACATATAGTCAATTTATCCTACTATATACGTATACAAAAACATATGGGTATATAAAAATGACATTTTTCAGTACGTACAAGTGTAATACTTGTCATAAAGACGAGGAACGTGGTATGCTGAAATATTTCGCGTATCAAATAAATTCGGGTACATATATAGAGTGTCCCAGCGAACATTGTACAGTGTGTTATATATAATAAATGTTTGAACTTTTCTCTACAATAAGTATATATTGCGTATATATATACGCATGCATATACATGTATATGCATTCACAGAAAATTCAAATATTCTATCTGACGTTGTAGCCAGCCGCTACGTCCAACGCACACAACTTCACAAAACATGTAAGAAAGCAAATGCAGTTGTTGCATTTAGGCCTTAGGCAGTGGAAATTCCTCGATAAAATGCACAGATAAAAGCAGAAGAAAGTTCAAATTTATGTATTTATGTATTAGGTATGTATTTATAAACAAAAATTTATGTTTAAAAAGTACAATAGTTGTGAAATACTATTACGTGCAATTTAAATATTTAAAAAAAGTAGCTTTTTCCATATCGGATATTGAATCTGGAACATGTTACTTATATTGAAACCATGAAACGCAGCTGTCCAACCACTTGTTTTTAGGATACTACTAACTTTTGAACATATACGATGTGGCAGGGCGTGCGATACAACCGGAAAAGGACAATTCTAGATACCTATAAAAATAAACCGAAAACAAAGAATACAGTTCCTTTCATAAGGTACTTAGTTTTCTACTTAGTTTCGGGCTTTATATATGTATAGCAGTTATTATTTTCAGTTTATCATTGCGGTGGAGTGTGTAGTAGAGGAAGAAATTTTAAGTAACTTGCATCACCAATTTGGATATCACAAATTCCAACTGCACATCGGCAACCTTCCAAATTTGGTGTCGCCTCGTTCGCAAAAGCTCAGCTAAATTTGTCACATGTTTTGTTCTATTTTACCGATAACCTAGCAAAAAGCAATACTGTGGTGTACGTTTATGCCCTGCAAAATCAAAAGGTTTTGACCTGCAAAAAGTTTCATTCAAAAGAAAAAAGGTTAACGCAGCACAATCAACTCAAGATTTCATTCAAAACACTCTCTAAGTTGCAGAAAAATGCTTGAATTCCATGGCCGTGAATGATAGATTTTTGCTGTACTTTGTAACGCTCGTTACTAAATATCAGAATTTCGTTAAATCACGGGCTGATTGCGCTGCATTGAACCTGTTTCGTTTGAATGAGCTCATTCCCAGCTCAAAATCTCATATAATGCAAGATGTCGCAGGACGTAAACCCATGTTTTTGCTTAATTCTGTCGATAATGTTGCCACTGTGACATATTTGATTTGATAGGGTGAGGTGGACTAGTTAAGAACTATACACTCTTTTGTATCATAACTATTATATAATTAAAGTGATTTTATTATAAAAAAACAGACTATAGATGCTCTTACATGCTCAACGGAATACACCACACACTCATGTCATCGTTCGTCCAACACGTGCATACCTTCACACACATAAGACTGTATACAGGCATACTGAGCCTTACATAATACTTATCACGATTCCCCCCTTAATACTACCAGGAGCATTCAACACTTGCATGTGTAATAGACTTCATAAAAAAACATTTTTAAAATTGTTTCTGCATTCGGAAATATAGACCTTCGTCCATAGTTTATAGATTTGAACATACATTCATATATGTAATTAAAGAATTTCTTCTATTATTATTATAATATAGTAAAAAGTAGTTCATTAGTAAATTTTGCTAATAAATCTTGTGTTACAATTATTGTATACAATTGTTGGGAGTGTGAGAATTCACTTTTTTTAGAATTTTTTTTAGTAGATACTATGTAGAGCAGAGCTGTTCAGGCCGTTGTCTCGGAGAAATTATAGAATTAAGATATACACGCGATCTCATGAAAAAAACTAAAATTATTTGATAAAATGTTGATAAGTTAACGTGTGACCTGAAAGTTATACGGCCCCATAGAGGGTTAAAAACGTTTTAAAAATATCCAGTAAAGTTTTAAAAATCTCCAAAAGACGTCTCTGAGACGTCCGATGTTACAAATCAGTATGTCTTTAGGACGTCTTAAGAAACATTTATAAGACATTTTAGGGACGTCCAAATTACGTATATAAGACGTTCAGACAAAATTAGACGTTTCTAAGACATCCAAAAGCGTAAGTTTTTAGGACATCCATGTTCCAACGTCTTTAAGACGTTTTATATGTGTAAACTTTGCAAGTCTTTAAAATGTACGTTCTTGGATGATTTTAAGACGTCTTGGATATCTTTAAGACGTTCAAGCATAATATGAACACGAAATAGACGTCTTCAAGACGTCGTGTGCTATCTGGATATACTTACAGAGATGGCTTCGGATAACTTTCTTTAGACAAAGATAAGAATGACACGCTGATGTTCCGAACGTGTTATACTGTTTTACTGTTTGACATTAATGAGAATGTGAAAATGTTTAATTTTCAGAAAACATATTGCATTGATTAAATATGAAATATGCATATTTTGGGAATTATAATTTCAGACGGTTCCCACCATTATTAATAATTATTTCAAAATTAGATTCAGCCAAGCTGCTCATAGCTTCGCGTTGGATTGTGAAGGTCGGTAGCGTCCAGTAGCGTCTCAGCGTCTGGTGCATTTAAATAATTATCTTTTGCCCAGTGTGACGTCACACTTGGGCAGTTATCTATGCTTAATCGAGTTCTGTATGCATGTTCTTGAATATCGGTTTATATTAAATCAATTTTTGCAACATTTGGTTGCGTTTAGCTTCGTCACAACAAGTTTTCGTCACAACATTCGTCACAACAACTGTTTTCTATGTTACTGTTTGTGAAAAGTAAAGTTTTAAACTATAGACCCATATTGATTGGGGTCACACCTCACAGCTAATATGCTTTAGGGGCCCTAGTAAATGTGGCCCTGTTACTAATGTGAAAATTTTTAGTGATTCTATTCTAGAGCCAGGAGCTGTAAATAGAACTACATTTTTTGAGCTTGTCAACATACTTTCCGTGGCAAGTGTATACAGAGTGAAAATAAAACAATACATATGGTAATATTTTAAAGAAGGGCAAGGTAGTTTAAACAGAACGCAAAATATCTTATGGCATAATGTCCGACCTGCTTGTATTTTGCAATAATACCTACATACTAAACTATCAGTCAGAGGATTCTATAATTTTACGAATGCATTGAAGAGCAGAAATAGAACAGAAAAGTCATAATACATTTTGTTGTATTTTTGTGGTATAACATTTATAAAGCTCTAAAGGTCCAAGATCCATTTCCTATAAATATCTCAGATTTGTAGAGCTTTATGTAAGTTAAATCGTAAAAAATGGAACAAAATGTATTCAGATCTTTTTACTGTTTTTGTGCACTGCAATGAACCTATAAAATTGCAGAATTCTCTGATTGTTAGTTTAACATATAGGTATACTGACATTATGCCATTATTATTACAACGTGGAAACGGATCGAACATTTTATTGTAGATCATTTTGTGTTTCACATGAGCTTCTCTACTGTCCTTTAAAATATTACCATGTATATTATTTATTTCCTGTATTTAAGAAAACCGAATGAACAGAGTTATTATCCTTTGTAGGAATTTTTCGGACAATATTTTTTACTATTTTGTTATGCAAATGTTTACCGAAATAGCATGCAATTCTCCTCCACTGAATTGGCTGATCAGATCGACTGCCAAAACGAAAACGTAGACTCCGGAGAGAACGATAAGTAGAATCCATGTTACAGACGGTCCGCTCGAGTCGCTCAACGCGATCGTGTAAATTACAAAAACGAAGATCAGTAGTACCACTAGCTAATGACACAGACAAAAATATAGTTTTATTGTAGTAAGTTTTGAGGAAATGTATTTAGATCCACAAGTATTAGGGCGAGTAAAAATTAGGTTGGTCCATATAAAATGTCATTCTTTCGAAGTTTAAAATAGGGGTCCGATACCATGCATTAAATTGTGTTCGATTGTCAGTTTTTATAAATTATATTAGAAGAGTCGTTTGTTAATGTATGTTTACGTGGCTTGAATATTAACAAAATTTATACTCAATTAAGTCCTTGCCATTAGCTCTATGATATTTAGCATCCAGCACAATTGTAATCTTCGAATACATAATTCTTTTTAGAAGATTAAACTTGTTAAAAAAAGTACAGTGGAAGTTGCTTTAAATTAAATTTATCATTTGTAGAAATTCATGTAAACGAATTCGTAGTTCATCATTGTTATTTTTTTTTTTTAATTGAAAAATTAATTAAGGACAAGGTTGAAAAATGCCATTGACAGTAATGTTCTAAAAGAGATTATAGAAAACAACACACATAAAATAGCAAGAAAGGCTACATTTCACATTTCTAATTACTTTCATATTCAACAAATAGTATTTTACTCGGTTCAAATAGTAAACTAACAGAACGTAAATCAGAAAAAAATCTAGAAAGAGTTAAAATTGGTCCTAAAGATACTTTAATCTACGTTAAATTAAGTGGTGCTAGTGTGTAATATACTCTCTATATTACTTCCGGTTCTTCATACGTTGTAGTTACGTTATTCCACGCGCTATATATGTTCAATTATATTAAGTACTATTTTTATGCATAACCATCAGAAAGTAAAGAAAATAAGTAAATGGATTTCGTACAAATAACCAAGCCATATACAGAATTCAGGCAAATAGAAACATCAACATCAAGAACGATTACATAAAAGCTTCATGGATTAAAATATTAAATTTGGCAACATCCCTCTCGTCAAATTAATGTAAACAATTTTCTAATAAGTGAACTGTGTTGAATTGAGGATATGTAAAAGTAATATTCATACATTGTTTAAATTCTATATCTTAATATTTTTGTGAATTTAGAATAATAAAATTAACTGTTGAGACAGGTATATAAAATTACGTAGAACTTATTTTGATTAAGCATTTGATGTTTTGACAAAGTTACCTGTATTTAAATCTTTGTTTAAAAATACGACATTTCACTTGCACCAACCTAATGAAAACATTCTAGATTTCAATACTATGTCGATACTCACGAATTGAAATATCCTGAGTGGCCTACTGACTAATCTAACGAGGGCAAAGATTCCTTTTTTCGATTCCTGTTTGTCATCCGGTGCTAGAGCCCAGTTATCTTTACCTGCAGTTTGAAAATTTTTATTTTGTCATGGTAGTAAGCAACGGATAGAAAAAGGGAATGTGTGCTAAATAATTTAACCTTGCATGATTTACTTGCTATTAATAGGATATTATCCGTTTTACGCCATCGAACGAACCTCGAAATTCGTGGAGACGCCAAATGTCATCAAGTTTTTTGTTTCATGCGTGTTGAATGTTGCTATGTTAAATTGCCAGTTGCATTGTTGGTATACTCTCGATTGTACTGATCAATACTTGTAGAAAACTTCGTATAATACTTAACGTAAATTGTCATATATAAGATGGAAAGAAAATTAAGAACACAGTAAAAATAACTACCGGAAAATAGAAAATGTCATGAATGTTACTGAAATATCTTAAAATAAACAAAAAAAAATTGGTTTGATAAAAATATTAAGATTTACTTACAATTAGCATGATCTTTTATGTACTGCACACGCAGGAAAATGTAACAGAAATGTAACTCCATAGTAAAAGAATCTAAAAATTTATGGAGAAGTTTCAAATGAAGGAAAATTGAGCCATTACTAAATTACTTAAAAAAATAATAAGAATTTATAATTCGAGTGATGAAACTTAATTTTGGCTCCATTTTGATATGGTTACGTAAATATTTTTGGGTTCCAGATATCGATTTATTTTAAACTCATGTATTTGTAGGCAAATTATAAACTTCTCAACTCAAAAAACATCTTAAACTACTGCATATAGTATGTGCTTCTATTTTTTCATACGTATATCACCACCAAATCCATAGTATGTACTATACAATGGTTCTGTGTAGATAAATATGTTTAAATAATTTCTTAACCTTTTCAAGTTGTATCGTTTAAGTTAAAAAATACAAGTTTTCTAATGATATCATTTTTATTTCCGTTTGCATAATGTTTCTGCAAACAGAAGTTCTTCATGCATGAGGTGTTAAAATATTGAAACTAATATTGTTTACGTCCTATATATAATTTTAATAAATAGTTACAAATTTATCGAAATTTACAATGCCTTTAGGAATCCAACATTGCTAATATTAAATTGGACGGACTTGTTTTGATAAAGACATAATTGTCACAGCTGCGCTGCATACATTTACATGTACTGACAAGCGTATATGTATAGTATCGTTTATATACCATTCTTGGTCCTTTCTTAACTACAATTACTATTATAAGAGAGTTTCAACCTCCGTCCTACTTAAAAATATCTATGGCAATTCTGAGAGTTGTTTATATTTTTATATTAGTAACTCTTAGAGAATTATTATTTTTATAATTCTAAACTCTATAATAATAAACATTACATTAGTAAATCTACAACGTTTAATGCTACAGTCATTGTATAATCATACAAACTTGGAAACGCAGACTGATATTAACCGTTTCGCGTACAGTGATGTGCTTGACTTGTAGTCACAGTTTCGGGCCAGACATGAATATTACGAGTTAGACTCATGGTATTATTAATGGGAATGATTTTTCCCACAATTTTGGCCCGGATTTTGCCGAGGTAATTTGTACTGCAAAAGGTTAATAAAAATTCACGTTGTTTAGTGGACTTAACATTTCTTTAAAATACAAATAGGACAAGTAATTAAAAAATCTTTGGATATTAGTTTGAATTAAAAATATCTATACCTAATTACTATATTTACCCAAAGTATTTCCCATATGAAAGTCTATTTAATTAGTAAATATAGTCGTGTATTTAAAGTGCAAAGTTTTTTATGTACAAATTAATAATTTATAAAATCTAATGTTTTAGTATATAATTCAACTTATACTGAATTTGTACACTTTCTAAAAGTACTAGTACAAACATACTATTCTAGTCGCACATCAATAAACTAAGTTTAGTAGCATTATTAATATTAAACCACTGAGCCTTGTACATTTAGTTTTAATATTTGGCTTTTGATTGTATACATTTTTTACTCTGTGGACGGAATATTATAGTATTATGATTATTTTACATTTAATTTTATTACATATTACTATAAGTTCGTATATAACCTTGTTGTGTATATTGGAACACATTCGGTGAACTTTTTTGCATTTTTTTTCTTTTCTTGTCAACAATTTTCAAATGTATTTCAGCTCTTGTACCATATTCTTTCTTCTTCAGAAATGTGAAAAGATTTGATACATACATACATGCTTTGATACATTTATTTAAAAATTTTACTGTCTTGGTAACACTTTGATTGCAACGTGATATTAATTTATGTGATTACGAATGACACCTACAAATAATAGTGACAACAGTTGTATGCACTATATAGAAAAAAAAGAAACTCTATGGAATTAGTATGTGTATAAAAATAAAATAAAATCATTTATTGAATATAGTGAGGCAGTCAAAGTATTAATTTTAGTACAAAAAGTATAATAATTTTAGAATTTGGAAGTGTATATTCAATAATATTCCGAAAATTTTGTGAATCACTGTATACTATCGATCATCTTCATTCAACATATCCCTTGTTTGTTACAATAATAATATAACTTAAAGTTCATAGTTTGTAGGAAAATAAGAATATCGTCATTTAGAGTAAAAATTGTTTCTTCTATAATTAAAAATCGATAAATTTGTTTAGATGTCATTATTGCAAAAAACAAGCGTATAACATATGATAGTATTTACATACTTTGCAATTCTGCATAAAAGCAAGAGGGAAAATCTATATTTACTTTTGTCTAACTCCATTAATTTTCAAGAAATCTTTCACATCTGATTTCGAGGTCCGTTTTCACTCCCTAAGCATGAGTATGAGCAACTATAATAAAATGTCTAATATTTTTCAGTGTTTTACATACGTGCCACATTTTATTAAGACCTGATTATTATTGGGTAATATTTTTCATAAGTGTACTACTACGCAGAGCAAAGTTTACTCTGCTAATAGCTTATTATTGTACAAAACAATTAAAAACGGTTCCTAAAATCGTTTCACGAAACAGTTGACTAGCAACAATCCGTATAAAAATATAATTTTATATTAATGATTGCGAATGTGTTAACATATGTTTTTCTTGTTGAAAATCAGAACTTCGCCTTTTTTCTTCATTGAGTAGTCTTTGTCGAATTCCTTATGGTGAAAAAGATTTCCAGGACGAAAACTAGCGCATTCAAGAATGTGAACACTGCTCCCGATATTAACATGTCCATATATTGTTTGCTGGGATAGAATTCGTTGTTGTTATAGGAATTACCCATAATCTTCCTCCAGTTGTAGACGATCACACTTCCAGCGACGACATGGAGAAGCGCTCCCACCGACGCGAAAATTATTAGCTGAAATCAGAGCAGAGGAATATGTGTAATAATTTTCGACCACTTATTTCACAATGCAGTCAGACTGATCTGTCTCCTATTCCTCCATTTCTTTTTTTCACTTTATATAAAGATTTAACATCCCACCAACAAGACGGTTATTAGGCCCGCTTACACGGACAATTGTTTCGACAGTTTTAAAACGCCTACTCTAAACATACAGGCCGAAACTGTCAATGTAAATGCTCGGCCTTCTAGAGGTGCATGGAGCGCAATCTGGATTCACATGTTTCAGGTTTTGAATTGTTTAATCCAAACCTACAGTCTGGCGTGTGGACTGGGAATGTTGAATATTTTTGCATCACGCGCTATGAGTATACCGTCTAAACTTGCGCCTCGGCGTACCACTCTGGAGCGGTATGTCAAACCGTTGGATCGGAGCGTCCGTGTAAACGGACCTACTAGTGACAAAATTCTATACATTGTATGTGGTACAGTTAAATTTGATGATTTGACTAGGTTACGAATTTAATAGTTTTTTATATCTTCAGAAGATAGAGCAGTATCTGGGTTAATGTTAATTTTTTGTTTTTTAAAATTAAATCTTCTGTGTGGTGGACCGTCATATAAAGTTGTAACAACAACTACCATAGGGGAGTTTGTGTACTTGAGTAAATATTCATCAGAATATATGCCATGGATATTTGTATGTATCTAATACTATCAATTTTGTAACAAATGTTTTGTATGATTGTAAAAAAACACAAAACGAAAGGAGATTCTATATAGTAGGAAAATTGCATCCAGTCTCTAAACTTTTGGCTACCATGTATGTAGCTAATCGGAGTCATGTCCCTTCTATTGCTTGAAAGATAAGAGAAAAGGTGATAGTAACAATACTGCTTACTTACAACTAGTTCTGTTAATCTGAGCCTTCTAACTGATCAGAATTTATTAATACAATATGTATTATAACAAAAAGTATTCTGAGGTTTTATTCGAAATGATCGAAATTACTTTATTGGAAATATCGTCTTCTTTGTTACAAATTTTCAAATAACGCGACCAGTCAGCCCTCGATTTATAAGGATATTTGACTAGTTACTTTGATATAACTTTCTTGGAGTTATCTAAAAAAATTTCTCTAAACAATTCTGCAAGCCACCCTTTGACAACGTATTTCAACGTCATCAAAATCGATGACGAAATAGTTTTTCTAGAATTTTATCAAAGCAAATATATATTGTAGAAACTGTTTGCAAAGTAAATTAGAGATTACATGGACACTTTTGGCAATTACTAAAAAGATGAAATCGGTTATTTGACACTGAGACATATCGTCCTGCTTCTTAACACATTACTTACTGGTAGATCTTACCTTATTAGTAGACATCTGGTAAGTAATGTGTTAAGAAACTTGTATGTCGTTCTTTTTGGAAAAATTTACATGTTTTATAGGCAGTACGAAAAATCTTTATACTTCTTTTCGTCTTAAGCTACTGTAATTTAGTCATTATCAACAACTTGCCAGTGTATTTATTATTAACACTTCGTATAGTTACGAATTAGTTGAACAAACAGCAATATAAAGAATAATCTATAGAAAATGGTGAACTGATATTGAAATATTGAGACCTACTACGCGCTTTATAGAGAATGGTGGAATAGGGCCTGTAATTTTAAACACTTATATGTACATATTACATATACGTAATACATATGGATATGGAATATGGATTTTTTCTACTGACTTGCGAGACAATATGACCATAAACTGGACATCTACGGAATACACGCGCGGAACCGTAGGCGCTAATCCGGAGTACCGTTTCTTCCTCCTCGAACTTTCCGCGATCTTCGACCAGAAAGACTTCCTACTACCGTCACGAGGATGGCTAGGAAGTTTCCCCTACCACCGTACAAGGTGATCAGGGTGCATCCTCCACCGTCGTTACAAAGTGATGAGGAAGATCCTCTTCCCTCAGATCAACAATCAATCGATATCGATTTCTCAGACTTTTGTGGACTTGGCGTTTCAGACAATACGAGGAGGAAAAAGGAATTTCATCAAGCAATATAGTCGATAATTCGATCGATAAGCCGATTTAACTAAAGACTAATTACAGACTGAGTAGAATTTTAGAATTTTCTTTCGATAGAAAAAGAATTATTCAGTCTGTAATCTGGCTTTAGTTGCACCCACAAGATTGTCAGCTGTGTGCGCCTAGGCTTTAGTCTAATCTATACTGTACATATGTATATGTATATACTGCTTATTTCCATCAATATAAAATCGTGCACAGTTTCATTTCCATCAGAAGAATTCAACTATCTAGCAGGCGCTATTACAAACATTTGTAATTTGCTTATGTAGTGTTTATATATTTGCTAATGCATAATGTCGTCCCCAGAGTCAGAGTGTATGAAGTCATACTTTTTATCACCTTATTGATCAGTTTTTTGGAAAATATCGTCAAAAATGAATTTTTCTTTATCCATGGACATCTTTATTTGAATATATTTGCATTACTTACATTTACGGGGAAAAATTATGATAATATAACATTTCTACCAATATTGCTTGCTCGAATTAATTCCAGTGTGCTCGTTTAGATGTTAAATTTTGAAAGAGAGCAAATCAAACACGAAGAAAACCTCATAACTTCGGAACCGCTGCGAATAACGTACAGATGGGACTTAATGTTGTAAAAAGCACTCAAGGATTTAAAATATACTAGAGTCAGAAAATATTAACAACCTATTACATTTTTCAACTCGGAACTAGGTATAAATTTAATATTATTTTTACACTATTATATTAAAAATTAGACGACTCAGAATGTGATAACTTTTACATTCGCAAAGAGCGGTAAATAGTGACAAACCTAATACTCTTTGGTTTTTGGATCCAAACCCAAATTGTCCTCGACGGGAATCACTTACCTACAGTGTTTCCTAACCAAAAATTTGTTAGTTTAAGTTGCTAGTTAATATAGGCATTCAGTATATAATGATTAAACATATAATGTGATTATAACGAAAAAGGCCCTGTTTTAAAACTTACATACTCGTTCAAATGAGGCCATAGTTCAACGTACTTACATAGTCAGTAATTATTCTGCTTGTTATCAGTACGGTGCGACAACAATTATCGCGCTTTTCGAAATATCGAGGTCTCGATACTATGACTGCCAATCGTAAAACTAGCATAAACGTCGCAAAATAGGTAGTTGATAAACTGACACGTACAAGAACTTGAATGTTGATAAGTAATGAATTCTAATCGGACTGAAATAGAACACATTCGTGTACATATTTTATAACGTGTTTGCTTAAAAATAACAGTTATAATGGATTCTGTCACACTTTTCAAACGCATAGTTATCAAATATTGTAATACTTGTGTGATAGGTTGCTACAATTGGAAGTTGTAATTCTTGCACACCGTTCTATTTCTGTTAAATTCTACTGTTGAAACTTCATTTTAATCTTCAATGCTTTTTTAATGAAAAGTCAAAGTAAGTACATAAAATTTGTTTATTTTTAACAGTAGCATTTAAAGGACACAATTTCTCTGATTTTTGACGCTCCGAATAGAAACAAACAATAAGCTGCGACATTTGTTGCTAGCAACAACAACAAAGCAACGAAGAAATCTGAAGAAACATTCGACAACAAGCGATAATTTTTTTAAGATACCTAGAACAACTACAAAAAGTTTTGATTGTTGCTTCAGTGAAAACGTAGCTTAAGACAAAAAAGACATATGTATGTCGCAATTCTACATTCAAATTTTCCCATACGAAAAAATAAGTGTTGTTTCTATAGATTTTGTGCTGCTGAATCTAAATCTCGTCTGTATTGAATAGACATACAGTATCTGAGATTGATGCAGATCCTCAGAGGACCGTGGTTCCTCGTAATAAAAATAAAAAATTAGATACCCAGTAAGTTGATATTGGAAACCAAAAATACAGTTAGGTTATAGTTTAAGAATAGCTTAAACTGCTAAAATAAACTTGCTAAATACAGCAAGAACACTTATAGGGTGTTCCAGATATGCCGGTACAAGCGAAAAGGTTGTGATTCTACATGAAAAAATTAAGTCGGAAATATCAAATAAAAATGTTTAATATCATGCTTCGCAGAAATTGGATCTGAATTACGAACAAGTATAGGTGTACGTAAGTACAGTTTTGGGTATTTAAAGGATACATGGGGCAAAGAGAAAAGAAAGAGAAACGTTCCCTTTTCCACATTTATCTCTAAAATATGTAGGCTTCATTACGATACCCTCGTCACCGAGTAAAATTCATAGTTCATTTTCTCGAAAACGACGCCCGATATCAGAAAATGTTATTGTATATTTCTGACTGTTTTTCATGTAGAATCGCCACTTCTCTGTCTGTACCAACCACTTGGTCAACCTATCGATGTGTAACGTCCTCGCCGATTTCGATGAACTTGAAATATGTTATAAAAGACAACATTCTAAACAACTTTTTCCTATGCATATATTAGGCGGTCGGCTTTAGCTTCCGAGATATATTCGTGAAAAATTGCAAGGCTGGGGCTCCGGGGCAGTGCCGCGCACGGGGGTTTACTCGGAAAGTAAGGGTTCAACTTGGAAAATACTGTCTACACTCGGTAGTCTGCCATGGAATGGAGGAGTGTTATATATTTTGCGTGTGAAGCGTGTCACAGAGAAACGACTGACGAGGTATAACTTTCAGTATATTTAGAGTACTTCAGGTAGCAACTTGTTCGTGTCGTACCCTAATCTGCATATTTACCGCTAACCCAGACCTAATTCAGATCAAGCTCTTTAATCGCTGTGAAATGTAATTGTCTTTCTAAGATATATTTTTAACGAATACACCACTTATATGCAATTTTGTCAGCTGTATTGCGTCGCGCCGCGCTGTGTTCTCGGAAAGAACAGCCAAGTGTTCAAGCTGCGCTACGCATACGTTGTCACGCACGTATATGTGAAGACGAAATTCAATGAGTAGTAGCGGCGGATTTTCGCAAGTATCTCGGAAACTAAAGTCGACCGCCTAATATATGCATAGGAAAAAGTTATTTAGAATGTTGTCCTTTATAATATATTTGAAGGTCATTCAAATTGGCGAGGGCGTCACACATTGGACAGGTTCATCGAACAGTTGCATGGTAATTTTAAAGAAATTTGAGACGTTTGAATTTTCACAATTTTTAGAGAAAGACTATCTTGATTTTCTTAATTGCTTTTGGGTGTAGAAACATCTTTCTAGCATTTCAATATAGGAATGTGAAAGTAGAGGATTCGCCCGTTAAAATGGCATTAGGAAAATTAGTGTATGATTTCTCTTCAGGAAGTTACAATAATTCAAAGGTCAACATTGTTTCGGTTTAGTATTTGAATAAATTCGTAGGTCACTGTAAACAACAATATCGATTTTGGATAAATTTTTATAATGCTGATGTTGAGATTGTCGCATGTAAACAGAAACATTAAATTGTTTAGTTTCGTGACTGGAAGGCCCCTATTAAACTTATTGTCAAATGTTGTGAGATGCTGTGAGATAAGATTATTGAGAAAATCTTAATAGATGGATCGATGTTTCTCTTGTCATTTATGTATGCGTTAAGAAAAACAAGCAGACCTTCATCAGGTAATCTTGAGCACTTCATTATGTTAATAAAGTACCACTTTTTCGAAGGAATATGAACATGAAACACACTTAGAGGATATTATACATTCTGTTAGTAATTGAAAATCTGTAGAAAATCAATTTATAGATCTTTATTCAAGGTTTGAGGTGGAAATAATCAAATATAAAAAGAAAAAAAAAGCGAAAAGGAGAAACGTAATAATGCTCCTAGAATATTCATTTTCTGAGTTTTGGGTCAAAATTACTATCGGAAGTACCTTGAAAAATATACACGTATAGTTCAGTTTTTAGTAGGTATATTAATAAGTAGATATCAGTAAAAATTTAGTTACGTTTCGAAAGATTGTTAAAAAGTGTACTTAGAAATGAGTTAAAAAGTACAAGTACAAAGAATATAATTTCAAATACGACAATGCTGTCACTTTCAATTTTTATTTGAGCATTTAAAATTCATTTGTTATCCGAATAATAATTTGATTTACATTTTAAACTCTCATTTAACAAGAAATGTTTCATTGCTCTTTTCTTAAACAACAATTCACGAAGAAAATATAATTCCAAAAGATAGAATTTCACATATATTCTTTAACTCTCTTTCCTCAGATAAAAACTTACTGAATTTGTGAAACAAATAATAATTAGAAACGTAGAATCAAGTTCCAAAGTTTCCTTTGTCTGAATTGAAGGCTCACTTTGCGAGTACTGTGACACTCATTCTTACAAGCAACCGTTAACTTGCACAAATACAAGACAGTAATAGTACATAAATAAGAAAAAAGGAGGAGTAATGCACGAGGAGTGCACGTATGAAGAACATGACGCATCTGTTAATTATCCAATGCGTGCTTCTCGTCAGCGACGCCTCAATTGTGTAAGCTATAACTATATTAATCTTTTACCAGAAAGTAACAATATAACGGAAACTCGGCCTTGTCAGTGAATTTGCCATACTTTCGCGATCGTCACGCGATCAAGTGATCGTGTCACTTCATTAATTTATTATTGTTAGGTAGAGCATATAATTCAAATTCTAATTATAGCAATATGCTATGAGCCAAATATATTCTTATTTCTTGCAAAAATGTTACTAAGATATAATTCTATTTTTATTACATTGTATTAAAATCTCGAGTGGCTTTCTTGAAATTTTGTGTTGCTAAAATAAATGTATTGTTCAATTTTTATTGCAGAACCTTTTCTTATTAACTTTTCTTTATGGAAAATTTGTAGTGATTTGCTAAATAATTATGAGCTGTGTTTTCGTTATATTTCGTTCTGACATTCCAGAGTTGTAAAAATTCAAAGAAATTCTACAAAGACAATGGAAAAATGCAGGGTGGTCCGTCCAACTTGCATATCTCTATAGCTTCTGAAGTGTGCGTTGTACGAAAAAATTTTATGTACAAAAGTTGCATGTTTTGGAGGGTCATATTATGCAATGTGTCCACTTTTTTTATAGGTGTAGGCGTGTCGGAGATTTGAAGGTTTTTTTTTTTTTTTTTTTATAGAATGCTATATCTTTTATACGAAAATATGGAAGAATGTCGAATTTTTAGTAAATAAAGTGTTAATCTTTATTACCCTTAAGCCTAATAGTTAACGTGTAATTTCGTTTTGTTTCTTGAAAATTTACTTCGCATAATGTTGAAGATTCAACCTTATAATTATTTATTAATAGTTTCAGTATTATTAAATTTAATTTTTACTTTTACCATACTGATAATTACGCAGGAACACTAATTGTAATTTCAACACTGAATCATGAACACGTTAGATAATTGTGGATCATGATAACTCTTATCGTGTTAATAAACCTTGTCACATAAATACCCCTGTCTTGCAGAAGTCTGTGATAACTTTGAATCTACAATTTGGAGGCTTCAAACCATACAAGTTTTGTATACAAAATTTTGTCGTATAATGCATATTCTAAAAGTTATAAGGGTATGTAAGTTACCCTGTATAACATGTGACACAATATAAAAATGAATAGTCTGGGTGCCTAGAATTGGAAAATCAATGATGAAATCACGAGGTGGATATACATGTATAAGTGAAACAAGAGCTATTTAACGTCCTTGCTTCGATATTTAATACTCGAATGCAGGCCTGCCTATAGATTGTTCCCGCTACGAAAAGCAGTCTTCAGTGGTGGCCGCTGTACTATAGTAACCGTGAAAAAGTGGGGGTCGTTGTGTTGCGTATAGTATGAGTTATGAGTAAATAGATTACTCTGTTCTACACTTAACCCGGTAGACTATAGTAATCCCCACCTTCTTGCTTTTGACAAAGCAACTCACATTGCGTGTTGTTCTAATTAGGAGAGCAAAAGCAGACACTTTAATCTCTGAATGAACAAATTTTGAAACAGGTCTGCTCTAATGTAATATTACAAAACAAAGTACTTAACATTTATTGAAATTCATTGATGGTTTCATAACTTTTCTTACATTGATATTTGTAGTAATTAAGTAAATATTTTAATTTCTATTTTTAAATGGGAATGCATCTACATCAATAAAAAAAATTGTTTCTTTTACTTATATAAACAGAAAAAAGTAATTAATACTTCTCAACCTAAAAACCCAAAAGTACATATTTTCTAACTAATAACACAGTATAAAATCAGAACCCCGTATAAAATTACAGTATAAAATCAGAACCCATTAACTATAAGTTTTCTTGCTGCATTTTGCGATTTTTGTTTCTTTTTAAATGAAAATAGCCTTCGACTTACCGTTCTCTTCGGTATGCGATCGCCGAGAAAATGACAAACGATGAAAAGTGTGTTAATTATAATGTAACCGGCAATGCTGATGTAAATTATTGCTGCATCGTCCAGTTTGAACTTCGATCTGACCAAGTTTCTGTGGAAAGAGTTCAGTGGATCAACAATCAATCCAATTGCGAACACAGCCAGGACCTAACAGAAAAAATATGACAGATTTTTTAATTTTGTAATTAGGGAACATGTAAACGCAAAGGACACTTTGTTAACAACACTTTTCACTGACATTTATTTTTTTTTAACACTAGAACTACTTAAGATACCGCATATCTATTTCTAAAGACATGCACAAATGACAAATGTTTGAAAATGCATGTAATTCATAATGATGGTAGACATCGAAATATGTGTAGCAAGAAGGTTCGCAGTAAACACTAGGATGGACCAATACTGCAACAGACTACCTTTTCGTGTGATGCAAATGCAAGTAAAAAGCAATGACTCGACACGGCATGAGATACAAAGACATATTATATTGTCATAATAAATTGTAACATTAGTTGTAAGTTCGTATATTATTATGATAAATTCTGAGATATAAATCTAATGTTAATTAATATATTTCTTCAATTTAATTCAACATTAGTTAGAAAACAATATTAGTTTGAGGACACGGTAGGCACGCTATATCCTTGTTTTGGCCAAGCTATACATCTCGACACTATTTTTTCACTTTTTCAACTACATTTTTTAGGAAAGTTACTTAATATTTATAATTGCTTAAAGCATTGAGAAAATGCTTTTAAATGATTACAAGAAATGAAAACTAGAAAAGTACTTTTGGAAACTTTGACCTGCAAAATTTGCATCCAATGTGTGTGCGAAATCCCGAATAATGGAATTATTTTTAGTTTAAGTTAATGTCATATTTGTCAAAATTACATCCTTTTGCAGCTTGTTGAAGTATAAAAATAGATGTTATGAAGGTTTCTGTGATACGTATTTCAAGAGCAATACAACTAAAAAAAAAATGTATGTTTTTTAGAAGAAACGAGAAACTATTTGTGAGTTTACAAAAAATTACATACTAAAATAAAATTGTTAAAAGGAATACTATTATCTAATAAAAAGTTATCTTATACGTATAATTCGTTAATATGTAGAAATTACTCGTTAGTAGTCACTCGTTACTCGTTACTCGTTAGTCGTTATTCGTCAGTCGTTATTCGTCACTCGTTACCCGTTACTCGTAATAAAATGATTTGGTCTACATTATTTGAAATAGTTCGTAGTTATTTATTTGAGAAGTTCTTTGAATAGACTTTCAAATTTTAAAGTTCTATCAGTAAAATTTTTACTATAAATAGAAGTGTGTTTATTTAAATGTTTACTAACTCAAAAATCGCATTTTTCGTGTCGTCTTTGAAATACATGCGCGATATATTTTTTCAATTTGTAAAATAAGTGTCTTGAAGTGCAACTACTGGTACATTCACATCTAGTTATTAGCATGATATTTAATTAATGTTTTGTAGTTATTAAGAGCCACTTACAACTTCCAAGATTTTCAACATAAATGGTAACTGCCTCGTTATCTTGTGTCCTTTGGAGACATGCTGATCCTGTTGACTATCGTCTGCCATTCTAACCCTACGATGTTTTCCTTTGCCGTCGCCCAGTTTGATAAATTTTTAGTTAACTATTGTTGGCGATCAATTGCTTTCCACCTCACGACGTTAACTTTCTCTCATTAAACACATCAATCCCAAAAGGCAGTCAGTAATGCGATAAACATCGATATCAAGGGAAATGGAACCCCTAATCTAGAAACAAGTGCACGTGGAGGAGTGTAAAGTTGGAAATATCAATTTTAAAACACGTTTTATATGTTTGAATTTTAACGTTATTACAGAATTTTGTAATTGTAAAGGAATTTTGTAAAATTCTGTGAATTTTAAACTTTGTTTAATTCATTTATTATAAAGTTGAAGATAAATATTCTCTAAAGGCATATCTATGTGCTAGTAATACTAACTAAGTATTAAATTACGTTAAAATAGAGCCTCGTGTTTTATGAGTCAGTTGAAAAATATAATTGAGAATGATTTTAATCACGTTCATAAGAGTTTTTTTTATAGATTTTGCTCCAAAAGTCAAAGACCTTCTTCATTTGTCAGACGTTTAATTATTAACGTAATTTTAACAACTGGACGGTCATTAATGGGAAATAATATGTTTTAAGTCTGTCTTTTCTATTTTTTTTTTTCATAATTCGTTAAATCATTCAAAAAAAATTTTGAAACTGACCAAGTTTATGTACGATTATCATCAAGTATATCAATTTCTTTTAAATAAATTTAAATTATACGTTATTTAGATTTTCGTAAACGTAATTTAACGTTCTTTTTCTTTGATTATTAATACTTATATCTCAACATGATTCTTTAAACAATCGATATTCTTAAAAACTGCACTGATGCTACAGATACGTTCCACATATTTTTATTTATACGTTTCTGTTTATTATTTGCATGTACCTACATTGTATTTTGCTTATTTAAGGCGTTATTGCATAATGTTAATAACAATAGTTTTACATATAAATTATCATTCTTCAAAGGTGAAAAGATGATAATAATGTTTAACGATAATTTTTGTCACATTATACATGGATGATAATTTTTCAACACAATTAACATAAATATGTTTCTCAAGTCATGCGTATTATACAATCAATTAATTCCTGACTCGAAAACTCAACGTCTAGATCTACCTTTTAAACTTACAGACATACATCCTTCTTCCTGCATCAAAACTATCCTTATGACACAATATCTAATATAACAAAGTTCGGAAGATTTCGAAATGAACATATTCAAAAACAAAATGCGTCAGATCTGTCATTCTCAATCATAAGTCCTATGTTAAAAAATGCAATATAAACAAGAAACACGTATTTGAAAAAGTTGTTTTAACACACCTTCCACGCGTTTTACGTTATGCAATGCTTATAAATTGGCTCAGTTTTCACAAGCGAGTCCTACACTGTCACTTATCAATTTATAACTCTTTAGACACTTTTTCTTATTTTACGAAGATTGTCCTAGGCTCCAAGCGGTTGAGTAAATTCGCTCTCAAAATGAAAAAATAATAAGGAGATTTGAGTAATCGAGGCGATGGGAGAACGACTCGGCCGGTGTTTAATCACAACAATCGTCGTCGAACAGTGCGAGGAAATACGCAGTTCCACATCGTGCCGCAGAACGACTTAAACTGGAACGCCAAGCATAACATACCGTGAGGCCACATCGTACGTGTAAGTTGCGCAGGCGATCTACTGGCTTTGTTTAAGCCAAGTTCACCGTATGACTGTGCTATACTCACATACAGTGAGTCAACAAAGTACTTCCACACCCAGTTTTTAAACAGTAATCTTACATAGAAAAATAGATAGGGTAATAGACTCGATAACAGATACCTATGAATGTATAATGTACAGTCACGCTAAGCTATTTTCCATAAAGTAATGAATAAACTGTATAAAATCAAATAAAAAAATTTAGCATATTTAATTTTTATTAAGTACCATCTACTTAATTTTTTTGTGTCAGTCATTTCTATCAGATTATTAAAAAATCTTAAGTTGATTAGAAGAATGAAAAATAATTATTGGGGATCAGATATACGTCACCAATTTTTATGACCTTGGAATATATTATCAAGGTCATTTCAAACAATTTTTCCGTATACATGTTATTACCACTTGACCTTAGTTCCTGAAATATACGAAAAAATATTTTTGAAATTATTTACTTTGAATACTATTTATGTATGCATTTTTTAAAAGACTTTTACTTAAATTATGGCTAATTATTAACAAATAAGTAAATTACAATTTGTATTTTCAATTTATTGCTAAATATTATAGGGGAGACCAGGGATGAAAATATCAAGTCTACTCCTTTTTCCACAAATATTTTCAGAAAATTTCTTTTATGCAATTACATGTGTATAATAATGTATTTTTTATTTCAATCGGACCTGGGCAGTAATACCAATCGCAAGTAGTCAAGCTGAATTTGTGTATTTAGATCATCCAGATAAGTTTCTGTTCTTTTAATTTTTGCTGTTGATATTTATAATTAAAGTACGAACATTGAGTCAATCATTTGCCCGAGCGTTCTTAGATAATGTCTTTATAAGTTCCTGTATTTGTTTTCAATAAGTCTTTTGTAATTTGTAGAATATAATATTTTTATTCTGAAAAACGTGAATTAGTACAAAAGTAACACGTGACTATGGGGAATAACATGTCACTTTTGTTCAAATGAAAGTTCAATGTGCACATATTTGCAAGAAAACAATGAAGACATAAAGTAAGCAAAACCTCAGTCAAATTCTCAACTTTGTTACGTATGCGTCTTACGTCTACGTGACCTTTTTAACTCTTCCTGAAAGCTGGAATGCACTGGATGCAAAGATAAGAACCCTTTGCATGAATCTACTTTATATAATAGTTTTTCAGAAAATCCTAACGAAAATGTTAGGTAACGTCTATGTTCCTCTAACACTAGCACATTGCGCTGTCTCCCACCATAAGCAGGTTCAGATTTAAGTTTCTTACGGATCAAATAGAAAAATCATATAGTATGTATTAGCTACTGTTAGGCATTATTTTATTCTGACACACATTTCTCGGAGCGTCAAAACTGAAAGTAGCTTAGCTCCGCGACAATTTCACACAACTGCCAACGTGTTGGTAATATAATATAGTAAAAGTCCTATTGTTTGTGTAACAATATAGATATTAAGTTGTAATTTTGAATCACAATTAGTTTATTTAAAAACCAAGAGTCAACATCTGAGTCTCATTATATTGAACCCAAAGCAATATACTCTCGCTGCTAAGAGTGTGTTTACAATGTAAGTTATGTGTCTCTCTATTTCTCAAGAAATGTGAAAGTTTATCCCCTCCACTCAGATAATTAATTTTGGAACCAGTGAATTGATTAATGCGGTGGCACAAAGATTCGACCACCGAACTGTGTAAATAGGGTCCGGGAGCGAATATCCATGTGAGACAATACTAATGCAACAGCAAAAATTGTTTATTTTTGGTTCTTTTTGCATACAGTTTTTGTTAACATATTCCTGATAAACAGGAAATTTGTAGCGTTCTCGCCAACAATCTTGTCGTAATTTGTGAAATGTGACACAAACAGAGAGCTTAATTTTAATAGTATAGACCTCTGTTCTTGAAATATCTGTGGCGATGCTTTCAATGTGCGTAAAAAAAAATTTGAGCTATTCAATATTCTAGAGTTAAACCTTGATAGCCGAGATCTTTGACTTGCGATGTTGCCGCTCTTCTGGCTCCTGAGTGACACTTCTCTCACGGGGCGCGCACCCTGCTTAATGGGTCTTAACCAATTATCTACGTTTGCTCAGTCGTGGGACCTTACTTATACTCTGTCTTTATTTACTGGATATCGTGTTTGGTTTCCTACAGGTCCACTCAACGTCTTTTTTATGGCGGCTAGGAAAAGTGTCGAATCTTATTGGTAATTTAGGGAGGTCTGTGACGCACAGAAGAAATGGCGAACATCTCAGAAAATGTCACCTCATAAGATAGTAAGAAATATATTTATTGCAAATATGCGTATGTAACAGTTATTCCAATAATGCTTAAGGATTAAATTAATATAAATAACACACCGTTATTGATTTGTATTACACTTCAGAAATAAAAACAGGGAACCTGTAGTAAACAGTAAATAACAAAAAAAGTGGAAGTCGAAATATCTCTGAAACAGTGAGAAACAAAGTTTTGTACATTTATATCACTGTTATATAAAAGAAATATATTTTTATTGTATAAAATAGCAAAATACCATCTGATCATTTCTATATATTTACTTCCGCGAAAATATTTTTTTCCATTGTTTTTTACCGCCAAAAAAATTGTCCCTTTTTTTAACTTTAACGTGAGAAGTCTATCCTATTGTCTAATAATTCTTATTTGGCCAAGTTCACATTGCCGACAGGTATTCTACTCGACTGAATAGTGTCATTTCTAACTACATACAAGTTCTACTATTTAAACCCACTCTTTCTTGGTCACAGACAGTTTTTATTGTAATTAAATCTGTACAAACGTATAAATTGTTGCGTAAATATATATGAGAAAGGTAAGTACATGTAAAAATTTCATTCTAAAATATTCATTCTTCTCACATAAAGTGAAAGAAGTGATTTCAATCAACACGATTTTACGAAAAAAGGCAGAAATGTCATGTTTCAGTGTCCTATATGTAATAAATAAATTCAATATAAGCTAAATAGTGTCTTTAACTACCTTGCAATTTTATTTAGATCCACCTAAGATTGTGCCATGATCTAAACCTCTTACATTTGTCGAAAAAGTAAGTAAGTATTCGATTTGGTACGGACGCTATTGCTTGAAGTTACCTACAAACGAAGAAATCTGCTTTAGCGAATCTATGAGAGAGATGAATTTTCTCTTAAAGTTAAAAAGAGAGATCCGATCTACTGTACAATTTGGCAACATTGCGGGAAATATGCTTCTGGCGTTGGGTCCCTCTCATAGTCAAGCGCCAGTCGCCTGGCACGCCCAGGGCTCAACTTTAAAAAATCGGACAGTAGTTGCAACGTCAAATTGGTCCTTAGATCCTTGAGCAGGTCATGCAATAAATTGTTGCTGACACCCAATTTTTCTCTGTGTTGTGTCACACTACCCCTCGGAAAGTTAAAAGTCTCAATATGTACATACTGAGCAAAGAAGCTTTTGGCAAAACGCCAACAATAATAAGTGCTTTTGTGAAATAACATGTCGAGTCGTTTTTGTATGAGCATTGTTTCTGTAAAAGCTACAGACCTTTCTGAATACAAACTATTTTATTCTATATACAGTATTATTCTCCACGTATATCACCTCACATCTGGTTATGGAATGGGGAAAGCGTACGTGAAACGTATTTACTAGAATTGTATGTATAGCATAAGTAAATATAACTCAAATTATATTATGTTTGGTATCATTTTAATCAGAAAAATGTGACGAATATGATAAAAAGAATTACAAGAATCAGTAAAAAAGAATTACAAGAATCAGTAAAAAAGAATCACAAATAAAAAATTTTTGCTTATGCATTAGTATTGTTTCACCAATACGCAACCTTTAATTTTGGCCGAATTACTTCGACTCTCAGTCCCTTACTCTCGCCGACTAACTATCTCTTTCTACGTTCAATAAACCATAAAGAATGTAGTGCCTCTACGATAAATGTGACTCTCCAGTCCCGAAAGTTTCACATTCATCGAGACAATACCGTATTAACAATCTCAAAGGTACCCCTGTGTTTAATACACAGACTTATCCTCTAGATTTTCCTTGATGGCGCCCTCGTCTCTCTGACACGGCGGTATCCACGCTTCAAAACTCTTCGGAGATACCCCCAGATAGTAAAATAGAGGCCTCTCTATGAGTATATCTGATTCTGTGACTCCCCGTGTTAACCATACATGGACTGTTCACACTATCTGGTCCTCTGCAGTACCCCTGTGTGTAAGCACGGGCCTTCCTGTTAACAATCTCCACTAAAAAAAACCAATCCTCAGTAAGGCGGCCGAACTCCACTCGCCCTTGGCTCGTAACAATGTACTAGTTCCTCACCGATTTTAGTGATTTTCAAATATATGGTATAAAGGAAGTGATTTTAAACAACCTTTTCCTGTGCACATAATAGGCAGTGAAACTTAGTTTTCGAGATATTTGCAAAAAACTTTATATATTACACAGTCGAATTGTACCCTATATGTATACGTATTGACAGCATGTGTGTAAGTTCGATGTCACCGTTTATCTATTGTTTCTATGAACATACCGCAGCAGCCAGTAGGCAACTTATACAGGGTGTAACGTGTGTACGTTTCAGTATTTTAAGGGGTGGTAGGATACTCCAATTGGATCACAAAATGTCCTATAACATAGTGTTCAATTTGCTTTCGTTTCGAAGTAGTGATACCTTAAAGGTAGCACTATGTTCTGAAACGAAAAGTGGCTTTTGCATATTGATGAGACAAACACACTGAAAGAGTCCGCTGACTTAGAGAATTCGGTTGTTTGAGAAAGTTGTGTATGTTTCGGAAGGCCCTGAACACGTGTTGAAACCCTCATAGACGCAAGTCCTTCAATGGGGCTCCTGTTGTAAACGGTTCCTGTTCTGCCGATCACTGGGTCAATCTTGAATAGCTGACTGCCGGCAGTCTTTTAGGTTACAATATACATATTTGTGTGTGTTACCTACGTTCTTTTCCGCAAGCATTTTTGATCTTTAAAGCTTTATAGAAATTAAACCGTAAGGAATATAATAAAATGTATCAAGACTTTTGTCTGCTATTGCTTCTCCGTAAAATATCTGCAAAATTACAAAATCTTCCGACTCGTAGTTTACCATATAGACGTGTTAACTTTGAACTTAATCTTTCTCGAAACAATTAGTGTTACTCGTGCTCACCTTTTAGGGCGAAAGTGACAATGACAATAACTGCGGAAAACTGTCATAGCTCTTTGATTATGTATCACATGAGGCTAATACCTGGGTTAAGTTGTAGACCAATAAACATACTCTCTTAAGGCATATGTTTCGTTTTCATATCTTTAAAAAGTAATTCGCAGCTACGCCACATGTAAGAAATGTTACTTTTGCCCTCGCTCTCCCCTAATCAATATTATACTGGGCGAACGAAATAACTCGACCACCTCGAATATCTCGCTTACATTTTATAGTAGGAAGAAGTGACAGAGGAAAAAGTTACTTGATTTAGAGGGGCAGATATTATGGTATACAAAAAATGGTAAATTTTAAGTTTAATGGCTTTGCTCTAAATGGGTTTTTTCGTTTTTTGAAAAAAGGCTATGTTTCAACATTAGAAAGAAATATAACTCGGGGGAGCTTAGAAAAGTAATGTGTTTTTACTAATTTTCCGTTACATAACATAAAATTTTTAAAAACTGCACAATACGTGGATCTATTCCGATGATTTTGGAATGTGTTATACATTTAGGCTTTAGTTTTCGAGATATTGCAAAAAGCTATGTTACTAGGTCCGCCAATTTTATGTGAACTGTGATCAAGACACCTCAGAAAAATGGTGTTTTTGATAAAATTACCTCAATCGATGACGGTACGACCCACTATACCGAACTCATATACTTTAATGTATTATGACGCGGTGAATTAAGGCATAAGCAATTCAGTACGAACTGGCATACTACGTTTAACGAGAGGTGGGAATGCAATTCTTCGTTGGGTGACAATTCGTCGTTTTTATCATTGAAAACTGTTGGATCTGTGCACAAGTTGCAGTTGAGTGTTTTACGAATCACATTGTGCTCTTATAAAAAACATAAGCAATTCGTCTTTGTTGCTGCACATTCCGCAAAATACCAAATTCTTCCGCATACAGCTAATACAATCCATTATTTACAGCACTTCCAAGTTCGCATTCCATCTTTCTACGTTTCAGGCAACGCACTAATGATTCATTGTATACGCCTGCCTGTCGGTCGCTACGATGCGTTTTTGTCACCTGTTGCGATTTGCTTTGATGCTATCTCTTGCTGATGTAGCGCGTCCACGACACACATACAGAGTTGAATGGAATAGTAATAAAAAACTTTTACAAATATCTCAAAAACTAAAGCCCAACGATAATTATCCTTCAGACAAAAGTTGTTCAGAATCCTGACCTCTATAATGTACTTCAAAATCATTTTTTAAAATTTTATATTTTTCAACAGAGAACTAGTAAAAACATATTACTTTTCTAAGCCCCCCCCCCCCCCCCCCCCCCCCCCCTCGCCCCAATTCATGTCGCTCTCTAATGTTGAAAAGTAGCCTTCTTTCACAAACTCGGAAGAAAATAAAACCTTTTAGAGCAAAGTTACTAAACTGCAGATATACCCCAAAAATTTGTCCCAAGGTCACACTTTTTTAGATTTCAAGGTCACCGCAATTTTTTTAAAAAGGACGATATATTTTCATTATCGTTGTATGATAGTTCAGGTCAAGACCAATTCAATGACTTAGCATACTACGACCTTCACGTAACATTGAACGCAAAAAATTCAAAAACATTTTGGTGAGTCAAAAAATAACGACTTATATAATTATAAAATGCGTTCAAAATGCTGTTCCTCATTTTCAATACATTTTTGGATGCATACTCTAAGTGAATACCTAATTTACTCAAATAAATGTACGTTGTAATTCATTATAGTCGTCCTAACATGTGATGCGATTAGGTCTGCTATCTGTAAAATAACTAACCTAGGACAGAGAGCATCAAAACCTCGGATATTTCCATTAAAAACTTGGACACTTTTAACTGGTTCTTACATTAGGTTAAATCAACGAGTACGATCAAGTACGATCAAAAAATAAAAATACAATGTAATTGCTAGAAACTTTATTAAAATAGAATTAAGAAAAATATTTAAACCAATCATCCTGAGTATACAAACATATAATTTATTTTTTGTTATTTCAATTATCAAAAAAAATGAATTATAAAATAAAATAAAATGGAAACATTTTACAAACTATTTTGGACCTACATATGTATATTAACACATTACAAACATTTGGTAAAATTTGTATAAAATTGAAATATTAATATCATTTACGTTTCAGTCTTCTTGTATTTGTCAATTTTTCCGATGGCAGTTAAGATATGTTTCTTGCTAACGATAAATTTGTAAAAATCATCACAAGAGAGATTTTTGAAATTGTATGTCTGTCTGTACTGGATATCTGCTTTGGAACAGAATTCTTTCAGAGTCTCAGTTCTAACTGTATATACTGAAAAATAATTGTAAATTTTCAGTATTATGGATTCTACATCTAGAGGCAATGTATCACACTTATGTTGCATAGCATTATTAATTATATGGGCAGAACAACCAGCATCAACGATAGTTGCTTTCAGTTCTGATTTTAATTTATAAAAAACATTGTTAATGTCTGTTCCTTGTTTTCCACCAAAATTTGTGTTACTATTGTCTTCATTAAATCCTATGCATTTATGTGAAAGGTTGAATTTATTAAGATTTTTTATAATAAGCTTGAAAATGGTATCTCACGTCTCATTTTCTGCGGTTTCTATTTCGAGCAGTTTTGTAGTTACATACACCCTTTTTTATATTTCCATGATTGCTAGCGTCAGTGGACATGCTTATAGATGCTATATTTTGTAAATCATTTATTAGTTCAGTAATAGATACAGGAGCTAGCTCATCATTTACAATCGCTATAGCTTTAGTGCGATTACATATCATATTTTTAGCCGTTTCAGATTCGGAAAATAATATTTTGTTCATTGCGTTAGTGCAATCTAAAGAATTGATAGACGGGTGATGACTCACCCTTTGAAGAGCTATTGCACCTTCAACTGCTCGAATACACTCATTATTATCAGGACTGGATTTTATGACATACATATGTGTTCATGCTTAATATACCTGCTTGACATCTCATTCTCATTTTGTACTTCATGGTATTTATCTGATCATTAATATGGTCAACATCTTTGTTTACAATAGAAATCTTTGAGTCACATATATTACAAAGAATTTTCCAATCATGTTTTGTTTTTTTAAAGATTGGAAACTTTTTTGCAAGTCACTGTTAAAGGTATATTTACGTTTGGGTATACTGAGTCATTAACCTTTTTCTCTTTAAATACAAATTACAATCTCGATTTTGCAACAATTTATTTTGTTGACCGGGGATTCATCGCAACGTTTTGCAACTCACATGCAAAAGGAGAATAAGTGATGATTGCATGACGAACCCGGGCAGGGGTAAGCAAGTAACCAACATCGGTAATGCCAATATGAAAAAGCCAGATCACTATAAAGTGAGAAAAGAATTTCTCCAGACGTCCTCGGACGCCCAAGGAACTAGGACGAATTTGGGGAAATCCGGACGATTGACAGCCTTAAACGCGATGGATATCTTTTATCTGAGAATTGTTCAGCGTATAACTGCTGTGCCTTCACAGTATTAATTCATTCACCGTAAATTAAGAGCATTCAGTTTTCTTTTCACTACTGTAACGATCCATGATTACCACTGTCTTTTTAGAAGATCGTAAGCGAACTAAACTGTGTCTTCTATGACTATCAATAACAATAGACATGAAATACATTGTAAACAATATCCGAGAGGTTGGACTAATATTATTAATAACTGTGTTTATTTTCTCAATTTGGGAGCTTTGTATAATGTAGTTGTATTACGTATTTATTAAATTATTCACCAAAACATTTTTGAGTTTTTCGCATTCAAGATTACGTGAAGGTCATTGTATCCAAGGTCATTGGTACGGCCTTGATCTGGGCTATCATGCAACGATGATAAAAAAATGGTAATGATCTTGAAATCTAGAAAAGTATAAACTTGAGACAAGTTTTTTGCATACCATAATATTTACCCTTCCAAATAAAGCAACTTTTTCCTGTGTCATTTCTTACTATTACAAAATGTAAGTGAAATATTCGAGGTGGTTGTGTTATTTCGTTCACCCTATACAAATGGAAATATTCTTCCCATTACGTCGAACAACAAATATGTATAGCCACCTGTTCTCTACTCATAACCCAGTAGTAAAGCATGCACTCCATATTTCCCCACGCATAACCTAGTAGTAACCACGTACCTTACATAAAAATATAGAGTACACTTTAATATGAATTATAATTACGTTTTTTATTAATTCCTCAAATGCATAACGTAACTATCAGCCACTTAAATGCGTTTGAGTTTGATTTGGGTTTGATGTGTAGATTGTAGACTGATGTGAAGACTTTTCTACCGATAATAACAATATTATTGTAGATGAAAAAGTCTCTTGTAATATCTTGGAAGAATGGTAACCTTGACAACATATTTTTACGAGTGCCTGATTCCCAATAATTACCGAATTAAAATTATGACTTCCTTACTAAAGAAAACACACGACACTAAAGAAAAATCCATAACTGCATAGTTAAATTATTAATGACAGTTAATTCTTTAAATAATATAGATATCACAGAAAATGCTCCTACAATTGTAATTAAACACTTAATACAGTTTTCTTTATTTAATATTATTTGTGAGATAGTGATTTAAACAAGCATTTAAAGTATCTTCAAAATACTATAATGACACTAATAGTGGATGACGTAATCGAAGTCTTGTACTATTATTATTACGTAGTAATTTTTGGAAAAAGTGATAGTAAATGGGGCAACAGTACTTGACCAGTTGCTAGTAACGTGACAATAATAGTTCCCGAAATATTTTTGTCAAATTAGTAAATTCATAAATGATAATAGGGACCTTAAAAGTCACACAAATTTTTATCTTTAATCCTTAACTGATATGTTAGGGTCATGGCATTTATGCTATTTCACTTTTAATACTAACTGTGTAGCATTTAAAGACAGGGAATAAAATATACTTTTGGTGAGTAAATAAAAAAAAACGTGCAGTAACATCAGATTCTATGCATAAAGTGACAGTAATTTTACTCTATTAGCAGAAACCGTTCTGTTTAAATGAATATTACTGAAGCTATTTCTGTCTACAACATTCAGTGTTGAATAATAAGAAAATAGCAGAAGAAGAGTGATCATTTATGAGTAAAAACAAAGGTAAAAAAGAGTTAAAAAGTTGAGTTTTCATACAACTGTTATAGTAGAAGTTGAAAAAATTTTTTTATAAACATTCTAATTTTTCTCGCAAATATTGGGTCAATATCGAGCGAGAACGTTTGTCCCTTATTATAGCATATAGATTAATATAGACTATAGACCATAGAACCTGATATTATGATGTACCCATTACCACACATTGTAGTCGGTCGAATATTCTTATGCTGAAGATTAGTGTGTTTACATTAGTAGCTCTGTTATATTAGATTTTTTTAAACCGTAAAAAATTCAGCCTAATGGGATAGCACACCGTGCAGTCAAGAAGTGGGACAGTATTTTACGCAAATAGTATGTGACTAACATACTATACCTATTGAGGCATATATGTATTTGAACTTTTTTCATTGTTTTTGTATCCAGAACCTATCCTCCAAAAGTGTCTCACGTTTTTCTTACTTTTTACAGAATTTGAGCCAACGTTATATGCAATACAAAATAGCGCAGGTATAACTAAAACCCTAAGCATTTTCAAACATATATTCATATGAACGTTCTTCATTGTCTATGTATGTAGAACCTATTCTGCAAAAATGTGTTACATGCTTAGAAACACCCCGTATACGTCTTATCATAACGTGGCGCACTATCTCGTAATTATAAGTATAGAAAGTTAAAGAATGAGGTCTGGGACTTTAAGACCTTATAGTACTCACCGAGACGAGTAAAAATTGTCCGTTCCACATGTAGTATATTTCGTTATATAACCGCTTATATAACACAGAAAATATAAACAGGAGAAGTGAATTAAAAATCAAATAAGTTAATATTTATTTACTTATATGATAATAATCTAGGCTAAACCAATTTATGTAATTACGATGTTTAAGCTTGCTACAATATTAAAACTCGTTATAGACAAACATAGCTGAAGAAGTTAGCAAATATTATATTACATACGAGAGTGACGTTTTCGGAAAGGTAATCAGAGTTTGGAACGTAGAGCACGGTGACTGTTGGATTTAATTCACGGGCGCGTGCTGTTGGTGCGACGCAACATATGTATCGGAGCATGCTGAACTTCACGTGATTCATTCGATGTATAATTTGCGTAGATGTATTGCGGCTATATATGTGTCGAGCAACCTTGAAACTCAGACGATCGTCGCTATTAAACATGCACGAAGCAAAGTAGTAGAATGGATGGAGAACCGCAAATAAAAGTGAATATGTGGAAAATTAAGCGAAATACTAAGTTTGTAAAGTCTTTGTACAATAATAATTAATAAAATGTTTGGCAAGTTTGTGTTAGAACGCAATTTGATGTATGATATATACAAAATAGGTGAAAGTAGTTACCGACTACTTTCTTATATCCAGTATTGACCGTGAATTTGTAATGTAACATACAATTTTGCGTCTAATAAAAAGGTTACATTGAGGACGCATGACGCTTTAATTTTTTTGCAAATTTGAGTGGTAAAAAATATTAGAACCAAATAGCTTCTTGTCTTATAAAGTTTAAGTCTTATAAAAGTTTAAATTGAAAAGCCTTCTGTTGTAAATTCAATAAAATTTTTACATGTAAAAAGGAATTGCAAAGGGATGCAAGTGATATTTTTAAAGTTTTTTAGTTAAGAACAGAAATGATTAGATAAATTGTTAAATATAATGTTCTATATCATTTAAGTAATTTAACGTTACGTCAGGGTGTCATTTAAAGACCAGAAAAATTGACTGCTAAGCAAATTATTGAAATAAGTGGATGAAAAGGGAATGTAAATGATTTACTATTTCATATGGTGCAGTATAAATACAAAGAATTTCTATGAATCCGTTGAGTAAATACAGAAACTAGTAAAGATAGATTCAATATAATTGTAATAATATTTTAACTATTGATATTCGTAATAAAGGCATTTAGCAACGTTAATATATCTGTACAATATGATGTTTTACGTTTCTTTTTTCATTTTTCTTACAAAAAACTCATTGCGAAAAGTTTAATTGATGCCAAAGGGATGCAAGTATAGGTGATAACATTATTCTTCGCAATATTGGTGAACCTGCAGATTAGTCACACCATCGCCGATTTCAATGATCTTTGGATATATTATAGACGACGAGATTTTGAACAACTTTTTCTTATATATATATAATAGGTAGTCGGCCTTAGTTTTAAAGTTATAAGCAAAAATATGTTGGATACTACGTATTTCCCCATTGGGTCTAAGTTGACCCAGTGGACAGGTACAAAAAAAATCCTCAGGCTACTCAACACCTTACAAGGACCCAGCAGAAAGAGGTAATACACACTAAACTATCCTGGAAATATAGAATGCAAGATAGTTAGATTTAGGCTACTATCTAACTATCCTGGAAATATAGAATGCAAGATAGTTAGATTTAGGTTATCTTTGTCCACTGGGTCAACTTATTCCACTAACATGAGTAAAAGTCCACCCCTTATATTGGATGTCGCGCCTATGCTATGTTTGTAGAAACAGCAGCAAAGCGGCGTCACTACGCGACGCGCACTGCCACGGAAGCGTAAATGTAACCAGAATTTAATGTGTAGTAGCAAGTTTCTTGCAAATATCTCGGAAATTAAAGCCGACCACCTATTACATATATAAGAAAACGTTGTTCAGAATAATAATCTTAACAATACATACAAAAATCGTTGAAATCGGCAGTGGTGTGACTAATTTGCAGGTTCACTGTAATATTCAGTAACCTATAAATTAGAAAATGAAATTTATTAGAAACTTGTGCTTACGCTATATGTCAACTATTAAATTATACAACTCAATGTTCACACAGACTTTCTGTGGGATTGTTTTAATTAATTTTTGTTGAATTTTTGAGAAAAAAATGTGCAGCACTGTTGACGCTAATATACATATTATTTTCATTATTTTCAGCTGAAAATTTTAATAATTTTATAAAACTTGTGTCACTAGGTTTCTAGCTGTACGAATCACTGTAAATATACAGTGCTTATTAAGTCCATTGTAAATTCTCGAAGTTATAATATTCAAAACAGGATAACTTAAAAATGTACGATGTTTAATGAAAATTGCTAAGCGTTTTAGAATGCGTCATTAAAAAAATTGGATTCTACTGCCACTTTATCTGTAATAATATACATATATTACAGTGCTGTTAGTAATAATCCAGCTAAAATGTTTTATAACATTGTTACATTATTTTTTAATTGCGCAACAATCCTCGTACTTTGTGACTCGTATTACACAAGACCGTCATACCATATGTGCCTAACAATAAGCATCGCAGCATAGTGTCACTCACACAGGTGTAAACGCTATTACGTTCGTCAATGATGTTTACAAACGGAAGATAACACGTTCACTAGATCAGTAGGTGGGTGCGGTTTAATCTTCGTTGACAATTATTCTGTAATCTTGCGATTGATTCGAAATTATAAATAACAATTTCCATTTCAAGGAATTTTTTTCTTGATCTAAAACTGTGCAATACGATATTTATTTTAGAAAATTTTATGGATCTGGATGATTTCATACAAAAGTTTGGAAGTAGTTTAATTTTTTAGTTAAACAAATATTTTCTTGTTAATAAATTGAAAGTAAACACATACTAAAAACTTTATTCTATTCTGTGCTTGCATAAGACTTTATTCTAAGCTGTGCATGCATTTCTGTTTTCATGCAATATCAATATTACAAGTACATATACATATAGACATGTATATACAATTACAATTTTTAAGATATTATACTTTTCATATTCAAATAAAGAAATTTGAGATAAAAGTTAAACGTTAAAAAAAATAGCTCAGTAGTATTCACAATTAAGTAATATTCAGAATATGTATGAACGAATCTGTAAGTGGTACTCACTCAGTGTTATTTACTACGTGTATGTATTACCAATTAGTGTAAAAATCCGAAAATTGGTAAATCCTAGGTTTTACCAGTGTATTCTAGTATTTTCTAAAGGTAAATGATAAAAGCCTGAAAAAAGTTCGTAATTGCTTCCATTTTGGACTTTTATTAAACATTTCGATAAATCTATTACCAATTTTTGGATTTTTACAATAACAGAGTACACCTCATAAAACTTGACTTTGGAAACATTTAAAACTTTAAATCAGACCTAATATAGCTTAATCTATCCTCGTATTACCGGGATGTAGAATGATTAGGTCAGGACTGAATTAGGTTTAGGTTAGATTTTATTGGCGAAGTTTTGAACTTTCTCGAAGGCAATATTTACTAATATTACGGTAATTATTTAAAGAAGAGCTCACGTATAAGCAGAATTTAAATTTGATGTTTTCTTTTTAAGATAAGCAATATTATATAATTTTTTTGTGTTCCTCTGATTGATTCGTTGTTTTAGCGATGAAATGAATTGGGAAAGACATTAAACTGTAATTTCACTAAAACATGTCTAATTACGCTAATGTCGAACTTAGCACACACTAAATGCAATTTGTCTATAGAATACGCGAAATGATAAATATGTTATTTCAAAAGAGTTTCCAGACTGTTAAATATATTATTTCTAGAGAAAATTGGAATTGCCTTAATTCGAACTTAATTTATAACATGTACAAATCTTATTATTCTATAATATTTCAAATAAACTTTTCCATAATTAATACTACAACACTTTATTTACAAAACTCATACAATTTATGCGTAGTTTATACTTTAGTGTTACAAGAACGTATTTCTATCAATTGGTTTACACTTTTTCTCCCCCGTATCTTTGCTTTATATGATTTTCTTTTGTTACTTGGTTTTTGGGTTAAGTCTCTATTGGTTAAATTACCACCAGCACTCGTAATTAACGTGATTACGTATCCGGATCGTGGGTGTGGGATTGTGTCGGTCATTCACGATAATTACGAGGTCAAGTAGACTAATTGATTCATATTGTGACTGCTCTGTGACCCTTCCTCAGTTAATTTACTTCTAGGTTGAAGAAAGGGCGTAATATCTTCGCTTCTAACATTTGAAGTATCTTTCTCGGATTGTTTTCAAATCATTCATTTCCACACCTTTCTGAAATATGTTTATTACTATTTCTAATTACGGCTCCTTCAAACATTTAGATTTTATTCAAATTTGTATACTAGACTACATAACTAGACTACTGATATTTATGCAGTTGAAGTATATCCAAATAAGCAAAAAATATGTACATAATATTCTAAAAGTATATAGATAACTGTAGATTTGTGATGTGTTAGTAACTTAATTGCTTTTTTATTTTCAATGAATTAGGTTATAATATGTAACTATTGCTGTTTCAAGATTTTCGACCAGGGATTGATGCCGTTTGTCTTAAAAATTAATTTATCAATGGAACATGATCGTTCTACATTGCACAATGTGATTGGTACATGTTTATTCTGTTATTGTAATGGAACGACATTTGGTCCTTTTGCAAATGTAGCACTCAAAATTTTTGTTATGTTCGACAGTGAAAAATCTTTAGTGTTTTCTTCGAACGTATCGGGTATATTTTCCATACAATTTTCAACAATTTCTTTAATTTTTTCCATTAATTCAGTTAAGAACACTTTTTTTTGGTTAAGTAACAAGTCTCAAAATGGACTTCAGTATATCTATGTATGTCAAATACTGATTTAAGTTTTCTTGCTTGAAAATTTGTTTAAAAGATTTAACATACTCAGTTATCGGACGTTTATATATGTGTAATTCACAATATGAAAAATATGTATTTGCATAAATATTCACAGTCTATTTATGACAGATTACACTTTACAATGTACATTTTTTGAGAAGAAATTTTTACTGGTTTGACGAATTTTATTGACGTAGTCGATAAAACACCACGCTACTTAAAGAAATGCCATTAAGTACCAAAACAGCTGCTAGTACGAACTCTGATATACTGAAACAAAATTATTTAGCAAGTATATTCAAAGTGTGAACAGAAATTATTTAATCAATTTCATGCAATCATTTAACTGTTAGTTAGTTATATTACTTTACTTTATTTTAATACAATAATATCTGAATGTCATTCTAATTGGTTTCATTGTAATCGCTGTACATCGTCAAAGACGTAAGTCGAGACAGAAGTTATATACATACCTATCTATTACCGTATATTAACAGATATTAGCATTGTATTATACAGGATATTAAAACAAGGAATTCGACCTTTAAGAACTTATAATAGGCACCAGGAAGAGTAAAAAATGTCTAATCAATGGAAGCGCTAAACTCTATATAGGTGCTAACCTCAATCTCTTCGATATAAAATTACCTTTTACTATTTACAAGTGTTCGATATTTTCATAGATGCAAGCGTAGGGCACACCTTTATATTTATTATAATAGATTTTCGATATTTCTTCTGTTCATTTCAATACAAAACTTTCGTCTACGAATCATAAATACACATATATATGTTTTCAAATATTTCTTCCGTACCTTGTATTATACGATACGTATTTTCTATTTATTGTTGTAAATCTAGCACATTATTTATTGGCGATGAGTAGACTTAAGTCTTCGAGTCATCTCCACAAAAAGAAATTCGAAGGATTGAAATGAGGCGATGGAGGCCATTTTGCTAGACCCACTAGCCCTATTCATCTTTCTCAGAATACTTGATTGTTACTGATAAATGTTATTTCAGGTTAATTGAATAATGTAATGAAGGTACATCATGTTTAAACCACATGCATAATCTTTTCCAACATGACACATCGTCTGACAAAGGGACTCTACGTCGTATGTACTGAATCTTTTGCAACTTTGTTTCCTTTCCGAGATATTAATTATTAAAAACTTTATTAACACCTTTCCGTTAAGCGTGAAATAAGATTATACACTTTCTTATTTTTTACTGTTTTTATTACAATAAGGTACTCATAGGAAAATATAACTGACACCTCGTATTATAGTCCTATATACACTAAGAAAAGAAATTCAATCTGGATTGACCGATAGAACAATAGTTCATAACCTGCGCCATCAACATTTCGACCCTATCACATGCTTGACGCGCTTTATTTGAAATAAGATTGCTATTGTAACATCCTTTCTTAATCTTAATTTAAATAATTTTATAATGTTTTGAATGTACACATATTATCTATACACATACACTCATTGCACCAGCTCATTTCTAAATTTCTCAAACCGAGTCGTTTCCAACGGCTTAGTAAATATATCTGCTATTTGTTCGTTAGTGTTACAATATATAAATCTTATATTATTTTCTCTTACTGTTTCTTCTATAAAATGATAACGTACATCTATGTGTTTTGGCCTCTTATTTAGAATTCCTGTACTGATCAGTCTAATCGCGCTCTGATTATCTATATGCGTCTCAATTTGCAGTTTCGTACCGGTTAACTCTTCTATAAAGCTTTTTAAGTACAAGAATTCTTTAGAACATTCTGCGGTTGAAATAAATTCTGCTTTGGCGCTTGATAAAGCTACTATAGGCTGTCTCCTTGACGCCCAGCTAATTTTACATCCACAATACTCTATTACATATTCTGAGGTATTCTTCCTAGTTTTTACATCACTTGCATAGTCTGCATCGCAATATTCTTTTAACACGTTCATATTACTTTTACTATTCTTACCATATACTAACCCTAAATGTCTTGTTCCTTGTAGGTATTTCATTATCCTCTCAACACTAGTTACATCTATATCTGTCAGATTTTCTATTTTTCTACTACGACACATCACAGCATAGTTTATATCAGGTCTTATTTTAGTTGCTAGGTATAAAAGACTTTCTATTGTTTTTCTATAAAGAAAGTTAGTCTTTTCTGCATCTCTTCCTGTATCAGCGTTAGCCAATGTTCGAGTAGTCACAGCTTTCGCTCGTTCCATGCCAAACGTCTCCAAAATTTGGTCTAAATATCTTGATTGTTTTAGTTTAATGATTTGTTGTTTCTCTCTCTCAATTTCAGGACCTAGCAAAATATTTAGATCATTACCACATGTCACATCAAAACAATTTTCCAGCTTCTTTATCAAATTTTCAAGTTCCTATTGGTTCTCTCCAAATAATGTTCCATCATCTACATGTATTGTCAGGATAGCTGTATTAACTTTCTTTTTAAAAACACATTGTTTTATAATAAGCTGGTTGAATCCACGTTGTCGTAGTATTTCTTGAAATTTTCTGTTCTAGCAACATGACGCCTGTTTTAAACCATACATACATGCCTTTTATAATTTACAGATTTTATCCTTTTCCGCCTTATATCCTTCTGGCAATTGCATATATATTTCCTCATTAAATTCTCCATAAAGGAAGGCTGTTTTTATATCAAATACGAAATTCCATCTATATTGCACTGCAAGTACAAATAGTATCCTTAGTGTTGTACTCTTCACTATTACGCTGTATAAATTCTCATAATCTATATCTCCTTTCTGCTCGCAGCCTCTTGAAATTAGTCGAGCTTTATATCTTCCTTCTTCCTTTACTTGTAATACCCATCTACTAGACAAACATTTCTTTCCTTCTGCCCCTTTCTTATCTATTAACTCCCATACCTTATTTTTTTCCAACAAGTCCTGTTCTTCCTGCATGGCTTTCAGCCATTTCTTCTGGTCTGTACTTTGCATAGCCTCTTCATAGGTTAAAAACACATAATCACTGTATTTATCTGGATATTTTTTGCTTCTAATAGATCTTCTTAATCCTATTTCTCTTTGATACTCTCTAGCTTCTCCTGCTGAGTTACCTATTGCATCTTCGTATTGATCACTTAATGTATTTCCAGAGGACTCTACTACTGTTGCACTTTAGCCATCATCTTCCTCTCTATCACTTATATCTTCTATCGAGGTTATTTCATCCTCTTTATTTTCTTTTCCAGACTCTATTGTAATCTGCCCTTTTTTACTGGTTTCATATTCTTTCATGTCATCGTCTTTATTTACCGCTCTTGAAATGATTATCTTTTTTTTCGTTGGATCCCATAGTGTGTATGCTGTTAGTGCTAAACCTACAAATTTCACCATTTTACCCCTTTCATTCAACTTTCTGATCTGTTTTAATTCTTTAGAGTATGCAGTACGCCCAAAAATTTTCAGATGCTATAAGGCAGGCTTTTTTTTATTCCATAACTCATAGATGCTGTCTTCTCATTCGTCTTAGTTGGGCTTCTATTATGTAAATAAGCTGCGACTCTTACTGTTTCTCCTCACACTATTTTACTTTTCTGACTTGTCGTCGCCCTGACCTTTTCAATTCGCCCTATTCAATTGAAGTGTATCGCGGCGTATAGTTTATCCATATACCTTTATCTCTGCACCACATTTTTAATTTATGACATGCATACTTCCTGTCATTGTCGCATCTTATTCCTTTGATTCTCTTATTTCATTTTACTTCGGTTTGTAATACTCTTTTAATTTTGTAAACACTTCTTTTGACTCTAATAAATGAACTTCAACATAATTGGTATAGTCATCAATGAAGATGATAAAATACCTTTTTCTGTCTCACGTTGCTGGAGTGATTGGTTCACATACGTCAGTGTGTATTATTTTCAACTACTGTGTTGCTCTTCTTCTCTCATTTTCAAATGGTATTCTTTTGTGATTCGCTAATATGCACTTATCCCCACCTTTAAATTGTGGCAATATATGATTTTTTGTTATTTTTATTCCTTCAGCCACTTCAAACAGTTTTACCATATTACTTGCACTTAAGTGCTTTAATCTTTGGTGCCGCAATTTTATTAAAGTTTCTTTTACCGTTATTAATGCTCTTGCTTCTCTTTGAGTCTCATTAATTATATAACCCGATATTATTCTTCATTCTTTGTGAGATCATATTTCCATCTTTACTTATCTTTATCTCGCCATCGTTAAATTCTACTTTTCCTCCAAAAGTCTGGCTGTTAAGTTCGTAAGTGTTTTATCAGCTGCTGATGTCGACTCCGAGGCACTGATAAAGTAACGGTAATTTTCTGGTAATGACGTTAATATTTTTGACAGGTAACATTGTATCCTTTATTTCTTCACCTAAGCTCTTAAGTTTAAATGCTATAGCTTTGAGATCTGATATAAAGGTTGTCATGTCTGTCTCACTTTTCCTTTTGTACTCGAAAAATCCCTGCATGAGAGTACATTTTTGCTGCTCTGTATTTCTCTCGTATATACATTTAAATTTCTCTAATATCTTATATGCAGTGTACACGTTATTACATAAATTAATGCTTGCTTTTCCCTGGTACTCACCACAATCCTTCTCGCTTTTGCGTCATTTTATTTTCAATCATCTGCTTGTATTATTGCCTCTGTAGGCGTCCCTTTAAAAACCTTTAAGAGATCTGCCGCCTCGAGATAAATTTTGATTTTCTGTGATCTGTTTTTTGCAAAATTTACAATATTTCCTGCAACACACATTTTTCTTATTCCATAAAACTATCTATTTGTTTTATTGGACCTTTCTCTTTCTATTCTTTTCTAACTTTTCTATCTAGTTCACGCTACGTGCTACTGGAAGCTTAGTACCTGAGCCCATAACCTGTTGGATTTTTACTTTATTAACTTTACACTTTTTTACTTTATTAATACATTACTGGGCATGAAATAAAATTATACACTCTCTTATGTTTTACTATTTTTATTACTATAAGATACTCTATATAGGAAAATATAACTGATACCTCGTCGTATAGTCTTACACGCACTAAAAAAAGAAACTCAATCTGGATTGACCGGTAGAACAATAGTTCATAACTAGCACCATCAACCTTTCGACCCTATCACATGCTTGACGCGCTTTACTTGAAATAGGATTGTTATTGTAGTACTATCTAATGAGCAAGTTCCTGAACTTCTTTATTTACAAGAAAAATAACTGTTTTTGTAGAACCTAAAACACCTGTTAGGACGCACAGGTACGAGGCTACCTAAGTCCAAGCATGAGCGAGTAGTGTGGGAGATTTGATTCGTAATTAATTATACTCGGGCATAATCGTATTAGGGAATATTCGCGATGTGTGTGGGACCGGCTTAAGCCCTAGGCATTTGGTCCTCTTATGCACTCTTCATGCTTTTTCACTCTTACAATTAGTGTATGTATTGCCATTGATATTAATCTTGTGCGGTTTCAAATAGGCTGAAGAGGATTGATAATATTATTGTTTTACTGAATTGATTATATTATTGTCAGTGTTATTGACATTTTGACTATTATAAAAGAATTCCTCTGTTTATATTTAGTATGTTACGAAAAACTCACAATATCGAATTATTTTAAAATTAGACACTTTGTACTCCTCACAGTGCACACTGTAAATCCTTAAGGTCTCGAACCCTTTTTCTTTAACATCCTACATTACCAAATAGACTTTTATTTAATAAAAGTGACTATACAAGCAAAGTTTAGCATACAATTATGTCTCAAAATTTGATCAAAAATCGGGACGAAACGCGACGACGACACGACACGACGTAATCAATACAGAGACTAGATAACATTTCGAGACAACATAATGCATAGGTACTACATATATATACATATGAGTATAACTCCTTTTCCTCCCAATGTATTTAGTATGCGAATATGGAAGAATACATGTAATAATTGTCTTAATCCTGTAGTGCACTGATGGCCAAACCCTGCCATGACAGAAGCAATATTTCGATTATCAGAAATACTTGAAAGCTACATCCTTTCGTGGAACGGTATTTTATACATATGAGTGTTAATTGTTAAACATTTTGCAAAGTTAAGGGGTCATTACTTTTGGACTGACAAATTGTTGATTATGGAGCTACTGTTACTTTACAAAAAAAATCATACAGCAATTCACTCGGGCTCATTTTAAAGGGAGAAGTCTCTTCTTTCTCACCTCTGAATTAAGTAAGAAGCTTTTCAACAATTTTCTAACAATTTTCCTAGGAGGATTTTCAAAATCTAAAAGTAAATATTTAGGAGAGCTACATGAGACTCGCGAGTCACGATTTGGCCATTGTTACTATAGTAAATGTATTTAAAGAAAAATCTGTAAATTTGAGAAAAAAATATTTATTAGACAGTAAAGGGTGCTACCAAAATCTGGCAAGAAACACAGTAATGGAAAGTTAACATTGCGATTATAAATTTCATTACTTACAGAAATACCAATAACATTGCAGATACAAAGAACCTATACAGGGTGTCCCAAACTAAGTGCGGGAGCCGGAAATGGGAGATTCCTGGGATGATTCTAAACAACATTTTCCTTTGCAAAAATGTCCTCCGAAGCTTTGTTAACAAGTTATTAACGAAAAACCCCGACCAATCAGAGAGCACGAATAGCGAGCACTCGGCCGACCAGCGACAGGTCACCTGTCGGCCGAGTGCTCGCTATTCGTGCTCTCTGATTGGTCGGGGTTTTTCGTTAATAACTTGTTAACAAAGCTTCGGAGGACATTTTTGCAAAGGAAAATGTTGTTTAGAATCATCCCAGGAATCTCCCATTTCCGGCTCCCGCACTTAGTTTGGGACACCCTGTATGTGAGTTAATGTAAGCTTGGATATTATTGTAGTATAATGAAGTTTTTCGTTCTGCTTATGCAAATATTATTTTCAAATTAATTTTTGACGCACTTGTAGTCATCAGAATCACAAGCAGTATCTACTATCCACTTAATCCACTTGAACAATTGATAACAGCCACAAATTAGACTTCCGATTGCACCAGTTACAGCAAAGCATACTTCCTTTACAAAATGAAGCACAGTAATACAATTTTACAATATATATTAATATATTAGTAAGTATTAACTTCGTATATTCATCTACGTTAACTCACGAGAAAGATATAGTTTTCATCTACGAAGATCATAAACATCTCGGAAGAATTTATAATGATGTAACCGATAATAAATGTGGGCACTAAAATACGAAAAATTGGAACTTCGAGATACGGTTCTAGATGATTCATGTATATTGCAGTGCCCACTATACAAGAAGACTGTTAAAATGTGAAGAAAATGAAACTATTATATCAATTGTCAAGTTTTGGAATCCTTTTTGACTTCTTATGAATATACAATTTGTTACTTATTATAATGTGTAAATAAAACTATACTCTGAATGTGGAATTACATTCTTAAACTCAAAGTTGTCATTGATTGCTCATTTAATTAAAAATCATAAAAGATATATGTAATGTAAAATATTTGGCAATATAAAATATGAAAACCATATTTAACATAAAATAAGTATCAGAGAATAGGAAATTTATATTGTTATGAATATTAAGCCTAAGGAGGAGACTCAAGTAACGGGTCAAAAAAATCAATTTCTTTTTTTAAGGCACAAAATAATACTTTTATATCTCAAGAAATTTTAAGTCGTTTCTGAAAGAAAACTCTCGCTTGCACTATTGACTTTTCTAAAATGAAACCTTGAAACCTGTTTTTTTCAAAATTGCATTTTTAAAATAGCATAACTCAAAAAATAATTAATCAATTAAGCTCATCCGAAGCATACATATACATAATTGTAACTTCCTCATCATATGAACCTACTTGATTTGTAATATTAATTATTTAAACTATGTTTATTGCATAATTAAAATAAAAATTTTATGGAAAGATTATTCCGTAGCCTTCAGAACAGCATAGTTTTGTATTTTATTAAACAAAATTTTGTATTTCTATGATGAAGAAACTTCGTTTGACTGTTTCTCCTAGATAACACTAAAAAGATGCTAAACTACACGCCGATCAACACCGCCGGCGGGAAGGTCCATCTAGAATAACATTCATTTATTTCACAAAAAATTAATGAATTCTACAAAAAAAAGTGTATATAGCTAGAAATATTAGAGAATATACATGGAAAATGACGAAAAGCTTCAACAAGATTTTATGTAACAAAAAAATTGCCGCAATTTGCTTTTACTTTAACGTTTTACTTGAGTTTTCCCCCTTAACAGAAGTCTTTATGAGGAGAATTTAGAAATGGGAAAATATTGTCTCAGATTATTGAAATTTTCTTATAATTCTAATATAGGTTAGAATTACATTAATAAAATTGATCAATCATTGATCTATTTTTTCATTAAACTAGAATGGTGAAATACTTAGGTTAGAGAAGAAAAGCGTGGAATGTTTACCATGAGGTATTCCTATAAATATAAAACATTTTTATTTTAAGAAGTTATTTTATTAGTCTAAACAACGAACCATAGATACTGTCCTCCATATCAGTAATTTCTTTTCAGGAGTCCAATGATTTAGTCTTAAACCTTGAAAGGGTATCGGCGCATTGCCCATTTCACTAAAAATATGTATATCTACAGGTACTCTAGTATACTGCAGTAGGAAGAAATTTTCAATTACATAATCTATTTTCATACATTTCTGTACACTATTGAATACCATCGAATAGAGAGACAATTATATACTGTATCGATTAAATGATATTGCAGCGTTACTAATATCATTGTATACATAGAGGGTGTTCCAGCGAACACTGTACATTACGTTATTTCCTAAAGTATTAGAGATAAAAAAAAATTGTTTAAACAGGATTGCATGGTCCGAAGGGGCCAATTTATTAGCGAAGGCGAATTGTTTGTAACATTATTATTACATGAGATATGATGGTCAAGTTTGATTTTTTAAATGGAACTATATATTTTTTTACAGATCAGTTGATAGTGTGTTTCAAGACGAATCCAGCGACATCTAATTTATATACTTTTTTTAATTACTTTTCGAGATATTGCGCCTACATTTAGTGATTTTCGTCGAAAGAGAACGTTAGTGTGTGAAAGCTGCAAAAAAGAAAATTATGAACTGTGATTAATAATAAAAACTTGTCCGATCTATGTAGTGTTTCGACTTATTTTTATCGGTAGGACTTCACCAATCCACCAGCAACATTTTTATAAAAGTAAAATGAAAATTATAGAAATTAATATGTAAATCGCATTTCCAATTTGGAATTATAGAGTGACTCCATCTTACCATCATCAGACAGCTGCGTGTCTGTAGATAATACTATTCCTGTAACGAAAATTGTGACAACAGATACCAACCTGTCAAATTTGAAAAGTTATGTGATTACTCTAACCCTTTAACAAGAAATATTGAAAACACACTATTTATACTAAATAGATATTTATTGATTAGTATGTTCTACATTTGTCGCAATAACAGAGCTTCTATCCACTTGCCGTATTTTTTCAATTTCCAAGTAGGTCAAGTAAGCGGTCTCACAAAACAGTACAATAAAATTAGCTGGAAACCATTGGAATATTACTTCAATAATTACCTTCTAGTGAATTTATTCTGTATAGGAGATTAAATGATTGGAAAGAAATAATTTATCAGGTTCAGCACCTATTAGCAAAAGTCCGATTTTGACCTCACTTCGATTCGGATTTGAAGGTGCATTTTTTCCTCTGACAATGCCTGCCACTCCACCTATTAAATGGAAAATCGATCCGAGCGAAAAATACGTGTATTCCTGTACATTAAATTTAAAAAAGTTAAATGCATTCGCAGAACAATATCTACCTAAACAAATGTGTATATTCACGGCAAACTTTAGAGTTGATATTAGTAGGTATATTAAAAAACATTTAGTCGTCAAATTGGTGTTAAGTATAACATTTTAATAGTGAATAAGAATGACACGTGGCTTACTTAAATTTTACATGTTAGGGGAGGTTCTGTTCTGAGAAACTAGAAAAAGGTCATTTTTGGGATTTTTTTCTATAACAAATTAAACAAGATAACAATTTGTGATTTTTGGCATTTCATTGTTTATCTTTCGAGAGTATACAAAATTTTAAGGTGAGTGACTTCAATTTCGTCAGTGCTCGAAATATAGCCGAATCTACTCAATCGCTCCCGATTTGTGGTAACCATCATCTAACAAGATTCATAGAGAGAATGAACCTTGTTTTACAACCTTTCAACCAAAAATTACAATATTTTAATGATGTGTCATAAGATGACTTGTACAAAGCTCTGTAATTAGTAAGAGTTGTCTTGTTTTGTATGCCAGTTTGGTACTAGGGTAGACAATCTGATTAGTTTGACTAACAAGGGAACATTGCGAAGTGTAAATTTCCGATTTTTATGAAACTTGGCAGAATTGTGAAGTAGCCGAAAATATTTCAGACGTATGTATTTGTATCGGCTGTACTTCATATTAAAGGTGTAAAAACCACTCCCAAAGTTGGGGATGGAAAACATATTTGGCTTAATATCATGGAAAATATTACGTATACCGAAATGGCGTAAATAAGGCGACTGCATATTTTTGAGCAACGAATTCACCTATATAAACGATTTTTGAAAACATCAATTTGGTTAAAAAATACATTAAAAAATACGTAGTATATTTTTATTGTTTTCGCTGACTAAATGCTAATCGATCTTTTCACAAATTTGTATGTTAATACTATGAACCAAAACACAAGATACTGATAAAATAGAATTTTTAATTTTTAAATTATAAACAAAATAGTAGCAATTCTATTTAGATATATTTTATGCGAAATTAAGTCCTGAAACGAGTGGCTTTATGAAAAATATATGTTTTTATAATGCTTTCATCAGTATATTATGATATATATTGTTTCTTGTTCATTAAATGTATAAATAATAACACTGTTAGTGAATACGCGCAATGTCTTGCATTCATTGCAAACAATACGAGAAGTACAGTGTCGGCGAGTCTGGCATAGCATAGATGAAAATGTAGTTAGTGAAGATCATAACTCATTTCTCATTAATAAATATTATTTACCATATTCAAACAGTTAAAATTTCACCACTAAACGTTTAACATGAATTACAGCCGACACAAAAAAATACCTGTCGAATATTTATGGCTACTCTACAATTCTGCCAAATTTCATAAAACTCAGAGATTTACACTTCGCGATGTTTCTTTGTAAATAAACTCTGAAAAAGAATTCTCTTAGACTAAGTTAGCAATCTTTTCGTTGCGATATGACGAAATTGCGTACCGCAGATATGGTAATTTCCCTAATTGCAACTTTTTACTATTTTGTTGTAAACTATAATTAAAAATTCCTTTTATGGGTAATAATTTATTGTAGGTATTAAGTAAGACTCTAAGTTTTATAAAACATTCAATAATTAAACTACGTATGTTTTTAAAAATCTTATACCACGTTTTAAATGGTAGCACGTGCGAAATTAGAATTCACCCACCTTATACTGTTTTATTTTACGCAAGTATTAAAAGTATCTTTGCGACATTCCATAGTAGTCTTCGAAAAATTCTCTTTAAATGGTGAGACGTCTAGCATATTAACTGTAAATTAAAACCAAAAAAATCGAAGGCAGTAAACTTCTGAGATAGTAAAATAGTATTCCAAAATTTCCGAGGCAACAACCTCAGAAAAGTGAAAAAATAATATTGTTTTATCATTTTTCGACACCTTAATTAAAATCAAGTATCATTTCTTATCAATTTTTTCACAATTCTACGTCCCTTAGAAATTAGTAAATTTGGAAAAGCTCAAAATACCACAGGTTCATTTCCTGCGAAAAAGTATATTCCTTAATTTGAAGAAAGATCCATTTTTTAAGTTTTTGAGATATTTGTCCCAAGAGTTCGAAAAATGATGTTTAGAGAAAACCGTCTGAAACTGCGCTACTGATATCAAACTTATGTCACCTAAAAGTCTATAACTTTGCTAATTTACAAAATTTTAAAATTTCCTATTAACCGCATATTTTTAAAAAATCAGGGAAGTGAATAATCTAAGCAGGAATAGAATTTTTGTAAGCACTAGATTGGAACCACCCCTTACAGTTGAGCTGCTGATGTTCAACTAATGTGGCAGCTATCACTTAAGAGTCTATAGTCTGGGTAATTTAAACCAACTATCTTCTTTCGAAAAACAGCCATAGGATTTTATATTTCCATCCGTATATTCTAATTACAAGAAAAAAAGAAAAGAATTATACTTGTATATGTATAGTACTGTTTCGAAAAGTGGTGGGATTTCTATATTCGAAATACGGACACAATGAGTCTCGAGATTCGACTGTATGCTAAACTTTGGCCATATGTTCACAAAGTTTCATTGATTCTGTCAGAACTAGATCTAGGAGATGCAAGGAATTTCGAATAAGCATATGCCGACATGCCAGAAACATAGTTCTGAAAACCTCGCTTAGGCGCCGCCAGTGCCTAATTCCACAGCTGGCGGGTCCGCTTATTTGACGTATAAATTGACGTAGCGACATTCTATTTCAACTTATTGTTAGATTGTACCTTAATTCTGTAACTCAGCTGCTGTACAATTAACAGATTTATAATGTTTTTAACTAATTTTTTATGAATAAATATAAATATGTTCTCTGTAATAAATTTAAGTCACAGAATATGTAACGCAGACGTACAATGGTAAATAGTTTACTAATACAGAATCAAAAATACGCTTTAAAAGTGTTATAATTCCATTTCTATGGTTTATTGTTGCAGATAGAAATATAGGAAGTATAAACATTAGCTTCTTCATTTTACGGTAATAAAAGAGTAATGGAATTATTTGAAATTTTTAAATATACTGACACTCATAGTAAGAAATACATTATTAAAGCGATACAATTTTATTCTTACAGTTTATTATTTTGAATAGAAATGTAGAAAGTGTAAACATTAGTTTTTTAATTTTATAGTAACAAAAATTTCAAGTAATGCAACTACGTATGTACTCTTTTATTACCGTAAAATTAAGAAATTAATGTTTGTATTTACTGCATTCCTATGGAAAACAATAAACCATAAGAAGGGAATTGTATTACTTTTAAAGAGTATTTAATAATTGTATCAGTAAACTATTTTCCATCGCATGCCTGCGTTACATATTCTGTAACTTAAATTTATTAAAGAGAAAATTTTTATATACATTTGTACTAAATAAGTAAGGAAAATTATATTTATTCATAAAAAGTTAGTTAAAAATATTACAAATGTGCTGATTTTACAACAGCTGAGGTACAAAATCAAAGTAAAAACTAAGTTGAAATAGAATGTTGGATGTCAGTTTACACGTCAAATAAACGGCCGAAGCAGCCGTGAATTTAGACACTAGCGGCGCCTGAGCGAGAGTTCCAGAACTATGTGCCTAGAAAGTCTGCATAAGCTTATTCGAAATTCCCTGCATTTTCTAGATCTAGTTCTGACAAAATCAATGGAACTGTATAAATGTAGTCATCTTTATTGAATAAGAGTCAAACTCCTAATATCATATACTAAACTATTATAATACTTTTAATGGCAGTTTTCTATCCTTCAGATAATATTCCAATCCTTTTGAAGCAAATGCACTTATTACACATGTTTATTCAACAGAAAATGTAAAATGAGAAATGATAATACTTTATGTATAGAACGACGTGAAATATAACCTAACTATGATCAATAGTTTCTAAATATCAGTAGATCAAGATTGAATATTTTTAAAAATATACAATGACTCATAAATGCGTTCACATGCAGCAGAAATATTTATTAATCCTAAAAACTGTTATGGTGTATTTTTTCTTTTATTTGTTTTATACTTAGCTTTTAGGATTACCTTTTATCTGGCTCTTTCATGAATTTAATAATCCTTCGTGAACAAATTCATGAGTCCCTGTATGTTTTTTCTTTGTCAACTAACAGGAAACTTCCGTGATTTCTCAAACACATGCGCCATTCCTAACACAATATAGATGATCGAGTATGTTGACGAATTAATGCAGTAAATAACCCAAAGCCATGCAGGTATCATGTATTCACTAAATTTCGAGAGTTCGCAGAGACAGACGGAGGCTATGATCTGAATAACAGAAAAACGAAAAGTCTTTCAAATGCCTTTGATTTTTATAACGAAAAGATTTATCTTACCAATTTTTCCACTTTTAAAAGGAAACTGAAGTCTTCCAAAAGCTTTCGTACAAGTTTGAACATATTTATTAAGTTCAGTGTTCATTCATTTGAAGTTTACTGACAAGAACAAATGACTAAACCTTTTTAAATTATTGTAACATTAATTTTTATTTTGAAGCTATAGGCTGTAGGTAGTATAAGTGTATCGTTGAAGTTTTTTTTAACGGATTTCCACCTTTTATGCCTGAATAAGTAATTTTTATTATTTAACCTTTAGTATATTAAGACGGAGTCACTTGGGATCTTCTCAACTCGGGGGATCATAATTTTAAATTGACAATTTCTCAAATTTCCAAATCCTTAAATATTCAAATATTTCAAATACAAATCTTCAATTCTTTAAATTCTGTGATTTTGAATTTTCAAATATTCGAAGATTTCAAATTTTCAAATTTTAGTATTCTCATATAATAAATATTGAAAGTTTCAAATTCTCTACTTTAGTTGTTTCTAGTTGTAATTTCCAATTCCTAAAATTCTACATTTATGCTGTGACACTTCAATCAAGAGGATTCCCTCTTAATACGATAATGGTTAAGCAACTACCTTAAAGATTAAATATTAACCAAAAGAGTTCGTCTATACATATATTGTAATTAGTAGAAACACAGTAATTACGATATAAAAACCAATTTAGTATCAATCAATTTACTAAAAATCAATTTAATAATAATAATACATCTTATCAAATACAGAAAATTATATGTATTCTATGTGTTTGAATATAAAATTTTGTGCAAAGTGTATCTGTAATATTATTAGTGTATATTACTGTTAAAAAGTAGAATTATCAAAACTCGAAAAAACATTTGAACATTGATTTACTGTATGTAAAATGCGTAATGCGAAAAAATGGTTTTCTTCTGTCATTTCTAATAATGTTGACACTGAAAATTCTTATAAATGACGTGGATTCAAAATCACTGGTTATTTTACTCGCAATTGAATTTGATGAGGTGAAAGCCGTGAGCACGCGTTAAATATGACGTCATTCTAAGAAATCGTCACGGTTTTTTGCGAAGTGTAAGAAGCTCAGTATCAGGTCTACGAGATATGCTGCTCCTTCAATTACGCATAATGACCCAACAGCCAGACCCACCTAAAAATTGAAATAGTTTATGTAACAGAAAAGTGTTAAAAAATTACTGAATCATGTGTGAATTACGTATGAACTTCACTTCAAACAAATTTGTCTGCTCATTCGGTATATTTTAAAGAAAAACAAAGATCAAGAATAATGAAATGGCATTTAAGTATTCATTTTTTAAATATAAACGTTTAACGAAAACAGTAACTAACACCGCACTTCACACACTGCGGTGATATTCTACCATATTTGTCTCGTACATAGTTAATAATCATTGCTTTTGATGGCTGCACTCCTATCATGATTTTCGTGAACAATCAATGTTAAGCGATATATCGAGTTTCAAGTAAATTTTACCGACTTTTTTAGCTTTTAATCCTCGGAGTACTGGTATACCAAAGTAAAGCCTCTCGGAGACTCTAATAACCAGTTCTACAACATGAGGAATTTGAAGTTTCCAAATCTTTTCTGAATTTTTTGATTTCCAAATTTTTTTAATTTTCAAACATGCAAGATATAAATGTGCACTTTTTAATATGTAAAATATTCAAATTTTCGAAGTTCTTTTGTATACATATTTATTCTAATTTCTTAGACACCAAGTATGTTTTATTTGAGTTTTGAATGATCCCTTAGTATGATAAGGATTAATCATTTATAGTTAACGAGCAAAGTTTCAGCCTCAATTTCGCTGTTCTTGATTTTCATCTCATTTTGACATGTAGAATCACTCTTTGAATTTTCCTCTCCTTTTAGCTAAATACCATATATAATAATGCATGCTTAAATTAAAAATTTTGTCGAGATCGAGATTTTATTCCAGGAAAGATCTTGAGTGCGAATAGTTAGCCTTAAGGGGGTATGATCAAATATGTCAGAACGGCGATATTACCGATAAAATTAGGCAAAAACATGGGTTTACATCCTGCGACTTTTTGCAGGATGATTTTGAGCTAAGAATAGGCTCATTCGAAAAAAATGTTCAACGCAGCGCAATCAACCTGTGATTTAACGAAATTTTGCTGATATTTAGTAATACGAACATTACAAAGTAGAGCAAGAATCTACCATTCATAGTTATGGAATTCAAGCAATTTTCTATCATTTAGAGAGTGTTTTGAGCGAAATCACAAGTTGATTGTGTTGCGTTAAACTTTTTTCTTTCGAATGAAACCTTTCATAGATCAGAATCTTTTCAGGTATGGATGGCAACCCTGCTGCGGACAGCTTTGAAAAGTCAATAGAGAAGGCGAGTGTAAACTGAAGCTTACTTTCTCTCAATTCTGAAACTCAAACGTCGCGTCGTGGGCAAACAGCACGAGCCACGTGCGATCTGTTCGATTATCCAAATATTTTCTCTTTCCAACTTACAATTAGAGGGGGACTCCTCGGTATGATTCTTAGAAAGTTGTATACGATTTTGAGAGATGAGTCTAGAAATTAAATGATAACATTTTCTGAAATATTTCGTGGTAATGCGTATTCCTTAGTAACAAAACAAATCTGCACGCAGACTGTAGCAACCGAGAATACTTATTGCAGAAGAAACTTCAAATATATTTATTAGATACGCATTTATGGATGGAAATTGCTACAAAACAACTGCAGTATTCATAAAATAGTGCTATATGCAATCTATATATTTTAAAAAGTATGTACATATTCGTTATTTTATCAGAAATTCCGTCTATGCAGCGGTGTAATTGAACAAAATAGTATTAGCAACAACTACCAAACATTTGAAGCAAATTGGATGAAAGTTTACTGAGTTATTGTTAGCTTTTAATACCTAGAGTGTGGATTATATAGCTATATTATTATCGCAATAAATATGTAACAGATGTCTTTTCAAACGCTTGATTTTATGTATATTTAATTTCGCATAAAAATAAAGCAATATGTGTTGACCATAATTTATTCATTATAATAGGGCTCAAAAAATTGGTGACGTTTCGGATCTCTTGAAAACTGAATACGTCACTGCCGTGTATTAACAAATCGAAAAAAGAAAATATTTGGGCGATGTAAAAAATTACACTTGGCTCGCGTCACTTGCGGCAACTTGAATAGTTATATCTCAACGTTTCAAGAGCGAGAGAGTAAGAGTCACATCTGCCTTCTCTTTCGATTTTTCGCAGGTGTCCGTAGCGCCGAGCTCGCGTACTCGTGACTCGTACAGTAGTAAGTATAGTGACAGAGGAAATTTTGTACGTCTACTCTATTCCCTCAATCAGTCTTACGATTAATGAAAATTATATACATATGTACTTGCATTATTTTACATACCTGTCTTTCTTGAACAATAGTATCGAATTTATGTTCTGGCAGATAACCGTGCCAATAATGGAGTGCTGTACCACCCACTGCCACAAACATAAAAGTTCCAACGAAGTTCATTATGATTTCCTAGAAAAAGATAAAGAGTGGATCAATTTAATTCAGAAGCTATAATAGAAGAATTCATGGCTCTATTTTTTGCAAATTTATGGACAAGTATCTTCTCTTTTTACAAGCTAGAAGACAACCTGTAATCATTGCCGTTAGTAATAACATCCTTCTGACTGCACTTCGCAATACACAGTGAGGCACATAAAGCGTGATACACTGTTTCGTCCAAAACTATTGCAGATATCGACATGATTCCCTTTTTAAATTGTGCATGACATGGAGGCTAACCACGACGAAACAAATATGTTACGGGAGGCATCTAAAAAGACAAAGGAGGAGCACTTATTCTTTTAAATGGACCCGTATATTTTTTTTATGTGGCATATCGTATCTGTGGGATATTTTGTGTATAAAAGTATAAGTGTACCATATTGAAAGAGTTAACATTTTATGAGATACTTTAAACTATCGGTACAGCGTGGCGTGTTGCTCTAGTTAACATGTTTCTACGTATTTTGGACAACGGATTTTCTAAACATAAACTCGCATATTATTACTCACAGAATATTTCAACGACATAAAAGTTATTAGTCAGAATTACTGTTAATACTATAAAATGCAATTACAGTATTTTAATAACATTTGTATATAAATGTACTAAACCTTTTGTAATTCGTCGTCAAAATAATCACTTTACTAAACATTTTCCCTGCAATTTAATTAATAAAACTCTTACTTAGCTCTATGTGCGTTCACAATATTCTGTGCAGAATAATATGGAGGTACGCATGTATAATGTTTAGGAAACAAATGTTCTAAAATGCATGAAAATATGTTGAATAGGGCATATACTACCAAAAAGTTTAATATCTCATAAAGCATTAAATTTTCGATATTGTACTCTTATACTTTTATACGTAAAATATTCCAAAGATTCGATATGCATGACAAAAAATATGCGGTTACGTTTAACAAAAAAATTAGTGTTGTTTTCTTTGCCCTCTTAAAAACTGCCCCGAAAAATGTATTGCATTCTAAGTGGTTAGTCCCTATGTTCTATTTAATTTAAAAAAAAAAAAAGGAAAAATCATACTGATACCTCAACAATTTCAGAAAAAATAGTTTTTCAAGTTTTATGTGACTTACCTATATTATAAACTGAATGAGATTTAGCAAGTAATTCCACAGTTTTGACCGGTGGTGTACATATCGACAATAATCGAAATTCATATAAAATAAGATATTCATAAAATACAATAACTGAAACCTTCAAGTTATTTAGTAATCTGTATATAAGAAAAACTATTTGTGTGACACTGACTTATTTTTTATTGCTCAAACGATTCGACATCTGCTTTGTTATGTAGGAATACAGAAAACTTGTTTCGTCTAAAAGTATCTTAGACAGAACTTGTAAGTAACAATTTCTTATTAAGATATTAAACATTACCAGGGCTAGGTTTGCATTCTCATGTATCATAGAAAAGCTAATATATCCAAGAGCATCTTAAATAGAATTTTTAAATAAGTGAACATTTTTTATTCAAATATAATATATGGTCTTACAACAAGTGTCCTCTTGTGATATGTACTCCCAAAGCAATATGTGATCAAAACAACACTGGTGTATATGAAGAAACCGACAAGAACTCCTGATGCAACAATTTCTGCGTCTGGACTCTTGTCCTCGTTTAAGTTCCATGTTCCTCCAACGCCAAGAAACTCCCCTTTGTATCCTGTTCGATACAGGATCAGGATTATCAGGTTAATAATCTGAAAGGACAATTAACCGAACATAAATTCAGGTAGAGTGATAGACATTTTTATCTAAATGAATATTTTCACAAAAACACAGATAAAAAAGTAGAAACTAAATAAAACTTTGTTTCATCCTTCAAATACAATAACATATACTTTCCTTTTTATATTTTGCATGTTTTTGCATACAGTATGCATTGTGTAACATTTTAAACATTTAAAATGCCCGATAATGCATAAACATTCTCACTTTAGTGATAGATAAATTGATGAACAAAGTGATGGGTACATGGCGCAAAGCACTATAGTTGGTTCAATAAGATGAGGCAGTAAATGTAGACGTACTGTTCTTGCCCTGCATCTTGTGTTTTGTGTTTTTGTCCCACCCAAGTGCCCCAGACGTGCATTTGTTTTGACAGACGCTGTGCCTCATCTCATTGCATCAACCATAGATTGATATTGCGGTACAAGCTCAACGGTGCACGTACATACGTTTATTAAAAGTCTTGAGACTATGATTCTACCCTACGTAATTTTCGTCTTTGAAAGTTTAATCTCGAATTATTATGAAAATTGATCCTAGAAAGAAGTTTAATACTTTCTTTACGTTCCTAACTGCTTTTACACCGCGAGCTTGTATCACAATAATACTTTAATCCGTATAGATTCTACTTTCATTCCGTTTAGTGATTTAGTTACTTAACAAATTAATTAATGAGAAATTAAAATTTGAAATGCAACGGTCTTAAAAAATTTCTAAATACGCAGATAAATTAGTCTACTGGTATTTGCTACAATACTAGGTCTCTACAGAAAAAATAGTTTCAGGAAAAAGTACAGAGTACTTGTATCACGTTATCAAAAAGGGTGTCGTATCGCTTTGCAAACACGTCTGTTTATCGTACACTGATAAGGATCGACATGAATCATAGAAAAGCGTATAAATAATGTTTAAATGAGCCTAGCTACGATGATTTATCCACAAGAAGTTTTGCCCTGATTCGCGAATCTGGCATTCTTGAATGACTATGCAGGAAGGTGCAATGACTCATAAATTTGTTCACGAAAAATTAGATTTATATTAAACAAAATTTTCAAATTCTTACGAAAAGTGACTTTTCGGACCAAAGTTAAGGAAATTAAATTGAATATAGAAATTACAAACGATGGAAAATAAAAAAAGATGGTATGATACTTTTGAACACTATAAAATAATAATCAAAAAAAATTATGGTACGATAGATAGTTTATTTTAAAACCAAACCTAAAAAAAATAAACAAAATAATATATAGCATAGTAAACTGCTTAAAAGATGATTAATTTGTTCTTGAAGTATTGAATTCTTGTCTAAGAATTTAAAACTTGTCAAAATGGCTCTGGAAATGTATTAAATGTTATTTAGTAATTATACATCGTTTAATTGTTGTACAACAGTAAATATAATTACGCAGATAAGTGTTTCGATTTGCAAAAAGTTGACCATTAATCACTTGTTTCGACGATAAAATGGTAAAATATGTTATTTAGGGCGATATATTTGAAACTGTTTCCTTTATATAGGTATATGCGGCGGATGGTTTTAATCTTTATTACAGAACAAAAAATGTTTTGTTCTAGACTTAATGACAGATCGGTGAACTTCTCGATGAACAGGGTTTTCACAAATTCCTGTTATTTTTTGCAGTAAAAAACATTATTGGGTGCGTGATTATCACTGTAACCAGTTGATGTGTGTAGGAATGTGGAGTACGTGGAATGCATCCACTGTTAATTATGCACCTCACATCCCCTCACACACCACTCAGTGGTAACCATGCACCTAACAGTCCACACACACCACCTAGTGGTAACCACGTACTTTACATAGTTTCCCTGAAAACAATCCTATTTGATCAAAATTCGATTTGTATTGCTTAAATTTTCTGTTTGCTTTCGATGTCATTACAACCTCAATCCAATGCATAGTATTGAAAATATTATTGCATATAATTCGGAAGCTAACAATAAGACCGACCGCTGCATGTATGTACACAAAGGAAAAAAGATGCTCAAAATGTCGTTCTTAATAACATATTTCAAGCTCAATCAGATCGGTGAGGAAGCAGTTCATCGATAGGTTCACCGATAGCATTAAAAGTTTTACACAAAGCAGAGTAATATTCTGAATACGTGTAAACGAATCTATGAATCATTAAATATTTAAAGTTTTAACGAAGGTACTACATTATTTGCGAAGCTCATTTGGGTAACTCCCATTCAAATTGTGAAAGCTTAACGGTACCATTAGTCATAGCTTCGTAGCGTACGATATTATCATAAGATAACAGACAATACATGCTTAGATCGGTTTTTATTATAACTGATATAATTTTTTTATTTTTAAGCAGTATCGCCATGGTCTTCTCAGATTTTAAAACCTTCTCGTCGATCTCACAAACTATACACTTTTCTATGTACACTGTCGATGTAATGGAAAGCACAATTCTCTTATCACAAAGAATATGTTTCGCAAAGAATAACACATAAATTTAGAATATGTAATACGATGTACAAATTATTTATTTTCTGTATATTTTATTTTATATTTGTGACCCTTTAAGCTCAGTTTAATGTTTTCGCGAACACAATTTATTCCGTGAAAAATTATCAGTGTACAAATAATTTCGATTGGGTTATGTGTATAGAATAGTTTTGATAATTGGAATAGAAGAAAGGGTCTCGTCTCACCAACTTGAGAGCTTTTATCACTATACCCGCCACACTTTCTAGAGACACCATGCCGGTCCACCAAAATGTACTTTTAACGATGAAAACGTGCGAACGGAATGAAATCCCCAGCGGACCGCGTGCCTTCAATCCAGCACCAAGCCCTCTTTATCTAATCAGTGATACGGTATACGTTGAAAGAAGGATAAGGAGTGTAGAAAGCACCTGCACGTAAATTGTATTATTAGTCACGATAATTCACCTCGATGTCATTGAAATATTACATTTGTTGTTATACGTTTTTCTAGGAACTTATTGTTTGTGATTCATTCAGAGTACTTCAATGAAACTTCATTCATTCCTATTCTGAAGGTCTAAAACCTAACAGTGTCTAATTTGAAGGTTGAGTTTGCATTGTACAAACTGGTACCTGTTATACAAGCTTTACGTGATTTTATACGTAATTTAACGCAATATTGCTGTATTGGTTTTTGTCTAGCATGGTATTAGGGGGAGGGAGATATCGTGTTCGTTGCTTACTTATTGTTAGATGCAAAACTTTTTTATATTTATAGTTATATAGCATGAAGCAAACAGTCCTAATTAAAATAGTTCTATAGTTTTTCAAGGTAATTAGTCTTCCTTCAATAGTACTAATGGGAGTTTACTCGTCATTTGCAGTGGTGAAGTATTCATGTGTACAACTTTCTTAAACACGACAAAAATAAAGGTTTGGTACACTAAATCAGTTTATTTCATTTATACCATTTTATATCATTTCTTTTATATCATTATTCTCAGCGCAACAGTTTGAAATGTGAAACTAATAGTTATTTTTAAATAAAGCAATTATTTTTTCTCTAGAATGAGCCAGAGAATAAAAGAAGAATAACAACAAAATTATTTTTCATTTTTTTTATATTTTTATATTAACAATATATATCATAGCTCGTACATTATATTAGTATTGCATTTTTGTGAACATTTTTATAAAACTTATATGTGCAATAATTCGCAGTTTCATCATATAAACTCATAATAGGAAGATATTAAAAAAAAAATTTAGATAGTACATGTCTATATCACTGTATACTGTCGGCACAAACAATCTTTATGAAATTCTTATTACTGGCTGAGACTTTTTTGCCTTCCAATTAGCAGTGACAAAGTAGTTATTGGATTCTATTATACTTATATTATATTACAATATATTATAATATAATTATAATTATAATATATTATAATAATTATAATAATTATAATAATTATAATATAATATATCATATATTATATTATATTATATTATATATATAATATTATATATTTTATATTTATATAATTATAATATAATATATTATATTATATAAATATAGGAAATATTAGAACGGAACCGCCTGCCGTTCACAGCGGTCCCTATACGCATTAACGTCATTGAGTACCACTGTCGCCGCCGCACGTTTCGCCAAACTATTTTATTTCTATTTTGAAAACAAAAATAATTTTGGACATTCGCCTGATGCTTTCCTTAGTAGAAAGGTTTGCTCTATCGCGTGGTATAGTCAAATTTTCTCCTAGACCCTTACTTTTTAAAATAAAGTGAAAAATATCAGCAAAAATGGGTGCGTTTTGGGTGTCCTTTTCACTTTAATTGTTGTTTAAACCTATTTCGATGTTTATAATCTAATAACTATTTATATTATTTTATTCGGGAGAGTCCACAGAATCATTTCGTGCAAAGAGGAACTAAATAACTTCTACGGTAAAAGCAGAAAAAAATCCCAAAGTTGAAAATTTGTCATTTTTTTCAAAATTGATTTTTTCAAAAACTGTACGTTCTGGGAAAAAACGGTTTGCAGATTCGTAATCAGCACGTCGAAATCTATAAGAAATGTTTATTCACGCTTACAAAATCAGACCCGTGTTGAACAGTGTAATTATATCACTATATTATATCATTGCGGATGGATCTGTTGGCTTACAACAGGAGGTCTTTGGGGTGCATTTTTTGCAGCCTTCTAGGCATGTTAGTATCGTATAATTGCCTTGCTAATTCGTTGGGATGATGGGTTAGTCTCAATTTGTAATTGATGCACTGTTATATAATTTCTTCTGTGACTATTTTAATTTTAAATCTTTGCGAATTTCATCATTTTTAACATACCGCGGAGCGTTTGTAATTGTTCTAAGAACTTTTTATTGCATTGCTTCTAGCTTTGATACGTGGTTTCTGACAGCCGTTTCCCACAATTTAGTGCCATAAGTCTAAGTAGGCTTGATGATTGTTTTATAGATTAAGAGTTTATTGTCTAAGCTTCACTTAAAGCGTTTGCTAGTAAGCCAATGCATATTTTGTCTTTTAATACGAAGAACCTAGCCGAATAAGAAGGTTAAGAGTGCCCCCAAACCGAGTTCGATTTGCGATGAATCAGTCGGTAGCTTATCACAAAGAACTAGTTTGTGCCAATTTTCAACCCTCTATCTCAACCTAGGGCGTGGTAATGTGGGTAAATAGAAAATCACATTTCTTGGAAATTACTCGTACCTTATTGGTTAAAGGATTTAACAAAAAATCAGAGATATTTCAGACATCAAGATACATGTTGTGAAATTTTTTGAGATTTTTAAATCGATAATTGAAGCTGTGAAAAATAAAAAACACAAAAGAATACCAAAAACAACGCAGATTTCCCATTGAAGCAATCGTAGAACTACAATCATATTTTTACAATAATTACATATTGTTGTTACTAGTATCCTTGATTTTTTTTTAGATTTCGATCGGTTTAGTGCGCTATAATAAAAAAAATCAAAAACCGATGTCTTCGTCGTTTCTTTCGCGTTAGAATAACATATATGTATGTCAAATTTTCGTACATTCATTAAAAGACAAGTTTTTGTGCAATGTTCGATGCTTTTGCACTTAGGAGAATAATATAAAAATTACAGAAAGTAAATAAACTCGTTTACATGGCGGGGTTAAAGGTTGCAAGTAAAAGTATAGGTGTACATGGTTAGGAATTGAAAAAAATATAATAACGAGTGTTATGTTTTTAATAACAACACTTGTTGTTATAATAATACTTATTACAATGATTAAACTTATAACTACGTATATGATACAGAAATACGCGTGCGTTTCTTTACGCCATGTTCTTTGTTCTACCTCGTTGTTGGCGCGCTCGCAGTATAGCCAACCTATATTCTATATGTTACCAACCTACCATTTACGACAACGAGTATAAAAAGGAATGAGCCCAAGGAGGGGCTCGAACCTATGGTTAAAAGGTATGCTGCGGTTTGGTAGGCAGATGCTCTTCCTTTTCTTTTTTATAAAGTTTATTCAAAAAGAAAGTAATACAAATCACAGTATTAGGTGATAACAAACTTACAGAAATGCCTTACATTATAAATCTGTTCAGTAAGGCCAATCGCATTTGGCTCACGTTGAAATAAAGTAATTACGAGGACGCTATAAAAAATATATATTTAATTAAAAACAATAAGTATACATTTGTACTACAATATATTGCACTTAAATAACATGGGGAAAATATTAATGAAAAGAACCCTGATTTCATATTAATAAACTTAAAAATAATGCTATAAACTACTTACAAACTAATTAAAGTAATAGTTATAGTAATTAGTAATTGCTAATTAGTAATTAGATTGCATTCTGCCCAATACTGGTATAATGAACTAAATACATATTCTACTGAATGAACAATGGCAAAGTAAATTAACAAAGAAATAAAATTATTTCAGGAACTCGGCTTAGCCATCACTCCAGATCAAATCGCTGAAATGCAGACTCACGTCAACGACATTAACTTTGAAGAAGCTGCGAAGGAAGAAAAGGCAACACGTCACGATGTTATGGCTCATGTTCATGTTTTTGGGAAGCAGTGCCCAAAAGCTGCTCCCATCATTCATTTGGGTGCAACTAGTTGCTACGTTGGAGATAACACGGTAAATATTACCAATATAAAATAATATCTCACAGAAGAAATTATTGTGTAGGATTAAGCAGTTTGATCATTGCTTTAAATATTAGATACTTAAAGCATCGTTTATATTAGTTATTTTCGGAATTAATGTATTACAGTTTCCACGTTAATGTAAAATACTGGCTGGGAATGGGTTCATTCGAAAGAAAAAAGTTCAACGCAGCGCAGTCAACTCGCGATTTAACGAAATTCTACTGATATCTAGTTATACGAGTATTATAAAGTAGAGCAAAAATTTACCATTAACAGCTATAGAAATTTAAGCATTTTTATGTAATTTAGAAAGTGTTTTGAACGAAATCGTGAGTTGACTGCGCTGCGTTGTACTTTCTTCTATCGAATGAATCCTTTCCCAGTTCAAAATGTTCTCATATAAGGACAAATAACATGTGTCATTTGATAAATACCACTACATTCGCACGATTCAATGCTATATTGAATCACTGAAAATATCTCAGCAATCGGAAATATCGCGCGTGGCTCGTGCCGCTTGTAGGGAGTTGAACAATTGAATATGGCGTTTCAAGAGTGAGAGAGTAAGACTCATATTCGCACTCTCTCTACTTTCCGCAAATGTCCGAAGTCGGTCGCGAAGCGTCGAGTTCACGTACACATAGCTCGTATAGTAGTGTGTGCAGTAGAGGGAGAAATTTTCTAAGCTACCTCCCGAATTTGAAATCATAGAAAGGCTCTACCTTGCGTTCATCAGGCAACCACGTGTCTGTGGGTAATACTATTTCTGTAACGAAAACTGTAATAGCAGATACCGACCTGGCAGTCTCGAAAAGTCACGTGACTACCGAACCCCCTTAATTCTGACAGAATCAATGTAGGCATCTGTTACGCATACTTTAAACGATTTTGTCCGCTCTGATACGACGGCCATAGGGGAATATTACTGATCTATATAACTCGATACGAAATAAAATTTAGCCGCTTTGAGCAGAAATTGAAATAAACAGTTATTTTTCGTCTTCAAAAAAATTCTTTTCCAACTCATATTTTTTGTTTCAAAGAATATCTGCTTTTATAGATTTTTTATGGGAGGAAGTGTTATCATTAGGAACGTATTTTAAAAAGTTCTTGTGGTATCGATATTCTAGAATCTGTATAATTAAAGTTTCATGGAAATAAGTTCTTTTGGAACATTTTTTAGGAAAGGTTCCATAAGCTAAATAATATTACTAAACTATTAGGTACTAGTTTTATTTAATAATATTTACATTCACACTATTCAATGAATAATATTCGGTATTTATTGCAGTGTATGAGAACTTTTTTGACCTTTTGTCGATAACAGAACCCTAGTCCGAAACTAATAAGTTTATGAAATATGCAGCGATCACCGAAAAGTGTTAATTAAACGTTCACCATGTTAAAATTATGAGTATCTGTTTATTTTCACATACATTCCTATTTGTGTATTTCCTGAGGTAGTTTGTCACCCCTGCTGCCTATAATGGTTGTCACATTTATATTACCGACAAAAGGTTAAAAATGGTGAACAATTGATCTGTTTCTGTTTCGGAAAAATTATTTTTAAATTTTATAAGTCCTATTTAGAAGAAAACTTTTATTTTCAAGAACTTTTCATGTCTGTTTTCAATGAAACTTATAATGTGAGGACTGTCTTTAAAAAATTTCCGCGGTATATATTCGGAATAGAATCTATTAGAGATTTTAGATTTTATAATGGATATATAGTAATTTATTTTTAAACAGGATCTAATAATCCTGCGTAAAGGATTTGACATACTCTTGCCGAAGCTGGCAAATGTTCTATTACGTCTCGCGAAATTCGCCATGGAGTATCGAAGTTTACCGACACTGGGATTTACTCACCTGCAACCAGCTCAGCTTATTACTGTTGGTAAAAGAGCATCTCTTTGGCTTCATGATCTCTTGATGGACGAGAGAGCTTTGCGACGTGCGAGGGATGATCTCAAATTTCGTGGGACAAAGGGTACCACTGGCACACAAGCGTCGTTTCTTCAATTATTTAACGGTGAATATATTTTTCAATTATTTGAAATTACTTCAAGTATTGCTGTCAATGTTTCGTAGGAATAGAAAGTATTCAGGGAAGTATGTAGACCAAATAAATAGAGGGTGATAGAAAAAACACTTTTTTGGTGAATAAATAATGTTCGTCCGCGAGAAGTTGGCTAGCGGGACGACGGCATAGCGGTCAAGAGCATCACCATGTGTTTCGGTTGTTCAACACAATCGGTTATCAATCTCCGTCACATCTTTCAGCGAATATGGATAATACGTGTGACAGCAGGTTTCTTCCGTTCGACGAAGCAACACTCTGTTTTTTATTGTTGCCAGATGTGGAAATCTTGGTTCTTTTCGCATCGTTTCGAAGTTCCACATCTGGCATATTTTTACAATATAATTTCGGGACTTTCGTCGAGCGGCATGTTCTTTTCCCTAGCAATAACCATCGAAGAGGCCATATTGCTCCGCGGTCGTTAACGGCTCAGGGCCAACCTCGGTAAGGTCATCGAGGATTGCAGTCGACTCGCGGGACAATATGGCCATAAAAACATCTGTGAAACACTCGTTCGGTCTTGTTTTTTTGATCCGGAGTACCGTTTCTTCCTCCCCAATTTTCGCGGCCTTCGACCTGAAGGAGAGGTTTCCTCCACCTTCGTCACGAGGAAGTCAGGGCGGTTCCCTTGCCCCCGTCAAGGTGGCCAAGAGGAGCTTCCTTCTTTGGGTCGAAGGCCAATCAATGCTGATTTGTCTAGTCACACCAAATCAGTGACGCCCTGAAATTCGCAAGTTTGGGGGATGAAAGTGGTGGAGGAGCGGACTCCGAGAAAACAAAACCAGGAGACATTGGAGTCTTGGTCAGAACGCCAAAAGCATAACGCCGAAATAAGTCAAACAGTCTGAACGGCAGAAACGTGACAACAGTCAGAGACCATTCGAATCCTCTAACGAGTTAATCGACGCAATAATTAAAAAGACTATTTTAGTTAATTTAAATATAGTTAATTATTTTAGAATTAGCCACCTAATATTAAGTTGGCCGGTGGTACGCGACATTCGTGAATACGTTACACGTTCGCGAATGGAACAAGGTTGATGTGTAAAACCAGTTCAAATGATGCGCTTTTTTGACCGGTACGATCATTTTATCGAATCGGTAATAACCGAAGATAACGTTCACATATTTTTGTATTTTCGACCCATATTCAGATCTTAAATATGTGAATTAACCGATTCAGTTTGGTGTGAATGATTTTATTTTATATCTCTATATCTGGATACGGAGTGGTGTTTAGCTCGATGAAAGCAATAGAGATATCGCCACGTTGTAGAAATATAACAAGCGCGACTCTTGTGGGGTGGTCATAAGTACTAAGTTTCTAATTCACATGTGTCACGTGCCGGAGCAGATACATCGGTAGGGAAACCTATCCCTAATTTTCCGACGCGCATTACTATTTGAGTTACGCGTTTCTTGCGTTCACATCTACTCTGGGACCCACGAACGATGAATCGCGGTCTTACAAATGTTTTTAATTTCACTTACCGGTTGTAGGCTCAGTAGGTGCTACGAAAAATTTCCTTCATCTCCGAGAGTATCCTTCGAACCTTGGATTGTCGACACAAATTTCAGATAATGCAGGAAGGTTTGAAAGATTTATATTACAACTATTGGCTTAGATCTTTCTTAACAAAAATTTATTCAAAAAAAAGATCTATTCTAATCCTATGATTAATACAATATTAATACCTATTCTAATCTAGTTGAATATTTATGAGATTATGAAAGAGTGTGAGGTTATATTATTCGTAATTACATAAAAGTGAGGTTATATTGATCGTGATTATCAGCTATCAATTATCTCAGTAACGCAAGGGTTATACGTCTACGCTTTATATGTCGTTGAACGAGAGTTTAGGTTATGCGAAGACGCTATTACTAATTAGAGATATATTAATTTATGTAATTCGCGGTAGAGGATCCTCTATACGAGGCGCAGTGTGTGTGTTGTGTGTGTATGTGCAATGAATCTTATTTTCTATACCTTGGTTGTTGCCAAAGCTATAGGTAGTTATAACCTCGGAACAGTCTCAAGTCTTCAGGAAACGAGTAACCTTTACTTGAATCGTCTAAGAATCCGTAAGTCTTTCGTTATCTCGGTCATATCAGTCGCTACCCTTGAAAAAATACTTTTCGGCTTCTCTATTCTTAGAACGACTTCTAGCGCTTGTTGACAGGTGATTCGTCTGATTACGGCAAATGTGAACTACAACCTTAAAGGAGCATCAATTACTATATCCGCTAGAACAGTCCTTACCCCTAGAAGACCGGTCTCGATCCAACAGGGCTTAGTACATCAGCTGCCTCTAAGATGTCGCTTATACTGCACCTACTTAGAATCGGCGTAGTGCATCTGTCATAGAGATTACGTAAACCTAAGTCTGTAAAGGGGAATCGAATACTCTTGATCTCTGGAAAATGGTCGCTACTTCTAAAGGAATGGTCTCGATCTTTGGATGAGTAGCTCTACGGCAAATTGTCCTTTGGCTTTCTGGTCCTTCGCGGAGGCGGCAAGCCCCTTAACTCCGAGGGTAGAGGACCCCTGTACCATCCGGTGTAGATACGGCGTCTGAATCCGGAAACTGCACGGCCAGGGGAGGGGGACGGCCTCAGGGTCACTAAGGTTTCCTCTACGGCCCTGAAACGTCATGCGCTCGGCACGGAAGCACCCGAAATTAGCAACGATTCAAATTCACGATATTTCCCTCCAGGAGGCGTCTCTGGGTATGTGTTCCGCAAGGGGGCCTACAGTCCTTCTTATCATAAACTTCGCGTAATTTGCTAAAGCGGGGACGGCGCTATGCGTAACGTCAGAAAACAAACAGCCCATCGACACCCGATAGCTGAGAGACCCAAGGTGATCATCAGCCAACTACTGCCAGCAAGCCAGCATTGTCTCACGCATCTCATTTAAAGTCGCGTACAACCTAAGTCCCAGTCATAAAATTAATTTTGAATGTTGACCTACTGTTGTTGTTGTGTATGTTGTAGCAGCTGATGGCATTTAATTCTTTGTTTTTTAGTTCATTAAGTGCATCCTGTGATGCACTCTTCTAAGCCTTTTAGCACAACAGTTAAGGTCTTTTGATCAGGTGTTGAGAAGGTGTGGTACTCTATTTTGTCGTGCTTTGCTGCTGCTATGAAGTTATTGTAGTTTTCCATTTCGAAGTGTTGAATTTTGGTTTGTTTTCCTAGACATTTGACTTCAAATTTATTCCCTACTGTATCTTTGAGGACGTTAGTGAATTCTTTTAGTGACGAAGATCTAAGTGTATGTAGATATATAGGGGGTGGTTTGATTTTGTTCCTATGCTCATTTGCGGGGACAGATGTTGCATTTATGTGATTCTGCTATTTTTGGTTATGAGTTTGGTTATATTGTGATTATGAGTGAGTGCAAGAGGAGTATATTTTTCTCCAAAATTTTTCATAAGGACATGAAATTTGTTCCTTACCGGTATGTATGGTGTGGTTTCAAGATCCGTTTTAGTTTGTATTTCCTCTTGTCCGTCCTTTGTTAATGTTGCTTTGTGGTCGGCAGCTTTAGATTGCTTAATGAAACAGATTTGCTTCTCTTCCTAGCTGTGATAATGTACGGTTGATCCTTCCTCGTCGCCTGGTGGCGGAGGACTTTTAATTTATTTTGTCTTCTGTGACTCCACTTTGTTGTTGTTTTTTATCATGTAACGTAATATTGGTATTGAATTTTTCGAACACTATTGTATGTACTGGTGAATTTCACTACTATTTCACTTTCAAATCGCTACGTGTGACAGTCAGTTGCCCTCAGTCTTCGTTCGAAAACGTGCTTCCTCTGTCCTGTCAACCTGTTTTCCGATAAATTGCATGGTCTCTTTCCTTCGGTGTGGCTTACACGCCTTATATTTCCGCGGTGTAGTAACTTTACTAGCGAGATCGCGGGTCTCGCGGTGACCTCCTCGCGGCCGTGGCGAGCACTAAGTACGCATGAGACGTTCTCGAGTGCGAAGTTCGCGACCTTTCTCTTATTCGTTACAATGTGTTAATAAAATAAGTAATATAACCTACTTTTTTAAAGTAATCTTAAGATTCAAAATAGTTTATGTTTGAAATATTGTCAAGAAAAGTAAAATTTTCCGACTAAATCGATAACGTCGAGAGTAACACGAAAATGGTAACGGGTCCAGTACCCCGTTTGTTTGGGACAGAAAAATACATTGGATGTTAGGTTTATTCGGATATTTAGTCAATATTATAACTATTACTTTGTACAGCTCTTATGGTAATACTAACTCAAACGTCGATTACCGACGTCGTACATGAATTGGAAATCTGAGTACCTGTGACCGTCCACAAACGCCGCGCATGTTGTTTCTTATAACATGACAGCACTTCTATTGTTTTCATCAGTAGCCTATGCTCAGAAGACCTATGCAGTGTTGTAAGATTTGAGGATTTCCTACCGTAACGCCGTCTGTCATAGTGTGAGAAATAACAGATTACGATAGCTTCACACTATAGAAGAATATTCTTTGGCAGTTTCGTGAAGGATATTCAGGATTTGAGAAATTGACACCGACGAAACACGTATTGATAGTGTTCTGTCATTTATAATTGTATATATTAGGGTGCGAATTGAATCCTTAATGTATGCACGCTGTGCCGTCTTTGAAATCTCTTCGAAGGACCATCCAAAATGAAACGGCTTGGGACCGTGATAATAAACACGTGGTTGACGTAATAAAAACAAACTATTTATTATAGATCAATATTGAATGTAGCGTGTTTATGTGTGTGTTTGTGTGAACAATTACGTGTTTGAACTTATGTTTCTGTTTTCTAATTGACTAATTGTAAGTCTCTATCTGAAACTTTCTATCTATGCTATTAGTTCTCTTCTCTCCCAATTCTGCCAGGTTATTGGGCTTTAATACATCGTGTCAGGGTGAAGTTAGGGTGCATGATGCATTTGCAAGACTGGGTATTTTCCAGGTTTTTCCAAGTGATGACTCGCTGTCGCGGATACCGTTAAGTTCGATGCCGAGTCGTCCTTCGATTCTGCAATGTTTATGACAGGTTTAAAACCTTTTTCATAAGTTCATTGAGCATCTGGCAAAAATTAAATTTGTCACGTACTGTGCGGCTGCTGTAAAATACCCTGTCATAAACCTTACTTGCCCGAAACTCTAACAGTGTATTTGTAATTTTTGTTGGTTACATAAATGGACCTTAAAGGGAGCAAAGGAGTGAATACTTTAAGCAAAATGATTAATATAAAAAATGTGAAACCTAATCTACTATTATATTTTATAGATAGAGTGATATATCCCAGATAGTTTTACGTCTTACGACATAATTTTGACGTCTTAAAAACATCCAACAGCGTATGTCTTAAAGACTTGAGAAATTTATGTCCATAAAATATCTTAAAGACACAATACATGGATGACTTAAAGATTTTTCGAAATTTACGTCTTTAAGATGTACCATAGGATACATCATGTGGATGTCTTAAAAACGTCTGAAATTAACGTTCATAAGAAGTAGCATAAGACATACTACATGGATGTCTTAAAGGCGTCTTAAATTTACATTCTTAACATATCTAACAAATGTACCAGATGAATGTTTTAACAACATCTGAAATTTTGCTTTCTTGAGACGCCTCAAAGACGTATCAGATGGGTTTCTTAAAAGCGTCTGAAATTGTCTTTTAGACATCTACGAGGCGTATCATACATCTTCTATTAGTCGAAAGTTCCGGTTTTCTACTCGATACATGCATCGACCTTGAATCCAATGTGTCAAGATGTCTTTAAAATGTCTGTATGACATACTAAAGATGTCTTAGACTTCCTACTTTGTAACATAAGGTGATCGGAAAAATGAGTAGGACATTTGTAGAACCCCAGACAGCACCGTATATCCAAAGGACGTCCGTTTAATGTTCGATTCACATCTTACGTTCATTTTGAACATCCTTAGAACGTTCGTAAGATTTAAATTTCGGGTGCTCTAGAACATCCGTTTTGTAAGTTAGTGTTGAAAATGGATAATTATATATGTTATTAATATACATACAACATTACGCGCACGATACATTAACACTACGTGAGAATATGTTATTTTAGTATATTATAGTGTAACAACTTGCGACGATCTCAGAAATCTAATTAGTTATATAGACCTTTACACTGATAGCATTAAGAATAAAATAAGTATTAGAATAGATATATATATATATAAATGACAGTAATCCTAACCTAGAACCATATCCTAACCTCAATTTCCTAATTCAAACAATCGCGCCAGCGACGCGCAACATGCATGCGCATAAGCAATAGGACTCTTCCATCCACGCATGCGTAAAACATCAGGACATCATCCGAGTAATATCCTATGGCGTGCTTCTCTGCACGTGCTGACGTCAGCATGGCGGCAGGATGATAACGCCACGGACCAGTCCGAGCTTCTTGGTACGCATGCGCCAAGGCATCAGAACCTACTAGGAGCGAATATCCTGCGACAGTTTCCAAGTACGCATGCGCAATACAATACTTCTCCTCCTCTGAGGGGAATCACTGACTCCAACAGAAGGAGGCTATTTCCGAGGATAAATATGGCGGCGTCAACGATAGCAGGGCGTTTTGGAGTTCGAGGTTTCGAAGATTACGCTGTCCCACTCCTAAACCTCTCCGATCCTAAACCTCTCCGAGGCAGCTTTGACCAGCACCTCGGTTTCTTCCGATCGAGGCTTTAACCAGCACCTGGATCACTCCTCACCGAGGCAGCTTTAACCAGCTTCTTGGTTCCTCCACATTGAGGCAGCTTTAACCAGCTCCTTGATTATCACTCCGAGGCAGTTTTAATCAGCTCTTTGAATCCTCTTCATCAAGGCAGCTTTAACCAGCTTCTTGGATCCCCCTCATCAAGGCAGTTTTAGCCAGCTCCTTGATTACCACTCCGAGACAACTTTAACCAGCTCTAACTACCTAACTGTCTAACTACCCAAAGACAGTTGTTGTAAAATCAACAAATTTCTAATGGTTTTAACTCATTTTAATATAATTTTCCTCATTTATTAGGTACATGTGTATATAAATATTTTCTTTCTAATAAATTTAAGTTACAGAATATACATTTTTAAATTAATATGATTCCATTCTTATGATTTATTGTTTCAGATAGAAATATAGAAAGTGTGAATATTAGTCTTAATTTTATAGTAGTAAAAAGTTTGAATAATTCAATTGCTTGTTTATTACTGTAAAATTAAGAAACTAATGTTTAGTTTCTTAGTTCAAATAAACGGCCCTGTGTGCCATGGAGAGTGATCTAGTTGTGACAGAATCAATGGAACTTTGTGTTCATATACTAAGGAGGGACTATAGCATTGAAAGGTGCTGGGCCTAAAAGAATGGTGGTGGATGTGAAAAAAACGGCAGACCGAAGGAAAGGGAAAATTCGTTCCCTGTCTCAGAACGACTTGACTTTAACTGTTAGGACACCTAAAGTGGGATTGGGATTTACACACTAATCAGACCCGCATTCCTTTGTTTAGCCAACTTCTTACGAACGAACAGTATCTACTGTGTTTTGCTAACAAGAAGATTCCCGGACGGCACAGGGGCAAGAGAGGTTTCTCAGTCTATATTGCTACGAGCTACGAGTCATATATTTCGCTAGACACGGTGATGATGGCGCTTTTGTAACATCAGATAGATTAGGATACTTTTCTCACACTTTTTGGTACTTACATTCCTTGTTCGCGTTTTAACCTTTTCGCTGCATTTGACGAATTGAGCTGGTGATACCATTGCGAGGCTATAAACTCAAATGACAACTGCAGCTTGCATTGCACACATACAAAATGAATAATTTAAATTTTTAAAGTAGTCATCAACCATTTCAATCTCAGGTTAAATAGAGGAAACAAATAGAGGAAAAAACAGTTTCCGACTCCATACATTCCACTCGTTCTATCCATTTATTCATGTCTCTCCCTATTTTTCATCTTCTTCTACAAAGACGATGCCGAACGAAAATAACTTATAACTATCGCGTGACTTCTACCCCATCTACTATTGCCATATGTCGGGACAAAACATCTTCAGGTGACGTCATAGAGTAGAAGAATGGCGTGCTGCACAATATTTAACTGCATTGCCTACAAGGAGATGAAAAAGGGTAAGACATAAGTGAACGAATAAAATGAGTGGAAATATATGAAATCAAAAGATGTTTCGTCTATTTAAAATAAGAACAAGCAACGGAAGTGTCGCAAAGTGTGAAAGAAATATTTTAATCTGTTCGCTGTTAAAAAGCACAAATCAATGTTAATACAAATTATTTTATTCACAAGCAATAAATAAGTTTAGAAAACGTGGTTATATAATATATTAGAATATATAATATATTAGAAAAATATATACGATGAAATATACATGTATGATGAAAAATAATAAGCAATGTCACTCATTAGATAAGTAAATATGTTCCGAATCATATCGCGTTTGGCGTCATTTTGGCATTTTTTGTTTGGCATCAACAAAATGTACTTTGTGATAATAATCGACTTAAGGCTTTACTTATGTAAAAATGAAGTAAAAACGATTGTGTCTTTACCAAGACAAGAAATGTTAGATGTTAAAAGTTTTAATAACTACCTGAAAATAATTTTTAACAATTGAATGCACATATTTGCGTAGGTGATGGAGAGAAGGTGAAACAGTTAGATCGACTAGTAACTAACATGGCTGGTTTTGAAAAACACTATTCTGTAACTGGACAGACTTACAGCAGAAAAGTCGACGTGGAGTGCTTGAATGTTTTAAGCTCTTTGGGGTCTACTGTACATAAGGTGAGTTAACTATATGGTGTAGTAATTCTATAAATTAGAACTACAATAAAATCTTGGTTACGAGAATACTGTTTAACGGAATTATCGATTCCATTATCGATATCGATTAATACAACACACTGCTCGGATAATGGAATGATGTCGAGTAAATATTGTTTATATTTTGCCTATCTTTTGTCTTTTGTTCTGTTTTATGTGTCGTATTCTTCAATTATACATTTTATACAACATTAGCGGAAAAGGTAGGAATATGAAATAATACCAGACCCTTCCCAGATAGCACACGACGCCTTGTAGACGTCTATTTTATGTTCATGTTATGCCTGAACGTCTTACGACATAATTTAGACGTCTCAAAAACATCCAAGAGCGTACATCTTAAAGACCTGCAAAGTTTACGTCTATAAAACATTTTAAAGACACGCTACATGGACGTCTTAAAAGCGTTTAATTTTTGTCTGAACGTCTTATGTACGTAATTTGGACGTACTTAAAACGTCTTATAAATGTTTCTTAAGACGTCCTAAAGACATACCGATTAGTAACATCGGACGTCTTAGAGATGTCTTTTGGACATTTTTAAGACTTTACTGGATGTTTTTAAGACGTTTTTAAGATGTCTCTGTGCTTGGGTTATTTCTTCAATAACTGCTAGGATATTTCGGAGATTGAAATGAACATATCAATTAATGTCCTTTAGTGCCGCCAGATAGAACTAGCGTAATTGACGTGTTTATTTTTGTTAAAAAGTGAAGGCGTTAGCTTTTCTACGTTTACAAAGTTTGTCAAGATAAGATTAATTCATTTATTTTTTATTGTTGGGTTTTGCAACTGCTTATAGCACAGCTCGAACGCGGGACCGATGGTCGCCCAGGCTTGTATGAGTTAGAATGAAAAAATTGCAGAATCAGTTATAGAAAGAACCGATAGCCGTCTAGGTTATAAAGCAAGAGACTCTGAATTATTAGATACACAGAAACTTTATTTGTGCTGATAGTATGTTTTCGTCACAGAGGATTCTTACAGAGGTAAAACTCTAGCCACCGTTTCTGAAATCCCAATTTTCACTGCGCATGCGTAGCTATGGTGTACACAGACCTGAATGTAGCTACAATAAATTGATGGATTAGCTTCAGATTGTGGAGCTATGGTGTAGAGACGTGAAAGTAACTACAGGAGCTATGATATGTAATCATGAATGTAGCTACGTAAATACGATTTGGCATAGAAGGATTCATTACCTAAAATTTCCACAGTTTGCAATCTATATCAAAGACTGTTGAAAGTGTCTAACCACCCACAATGAGGACGAATATCGATATTCAATTACTATATCATCTTTTACGATGCGTTTAAAACGTTCCTCCAAATAAAATATATTTCATGTAACCGCAAAACAGTTTTATTGACCTTTCTGAGAACTAAAATTAAACAAACATTTGAAATTACCTTGAATGCATTGTGAATGTATGGTACATTTCTGTAATTATTATACTGTATCATCTGATTCATCGATTTTTGTATTTCCATTGATTTTTTAATGGAACCTACTTATATTTTAACATTTTTTACATATCAGTTCATACAATTCAATGTTCTTCATTCCATTTTTAACAATCGCCTGTAAACAATGTGCAAATCACGGTGTAGTTGTCCTGTTTTACATGTATTTGGGACTTTTAGAAGTTTTGCGTTATTATCAGTTGTTAGAAAAATTGATTTTTCCATGTTTAAGTTCCATGCGGCACCCCTATATTCTTGTGGGTATGTATCCCAGATCATTTTTCTAAACTCAACATGTAATATAAAAATGTTAAATCTTTTGATATGTAATGCAGCGTTAAAGACGTGTAACTTTGTACTGATCGCGACTTCCAACCACCGACGAGAAATGCTAAAATGATACCTTTTAATTGTAAAAAGAATATAAAATTTATAAGGCATACAAAATTTAATACTACATAAGAATAAAAAAGAGGATATAAGAAAACGGTTTTGTACAAATTTTGTTTTTGATCTGTAGTTTCAAATCTTCATATATTTGTGAAATAATTGTTTTTAAAAAAGTCGTTACGATGTCAGTCCCGATATGTTAGATAGTTTGGGGATCCTGATCAATCCCAATGCATTAGATACTTTCGGGATCCCGATCAGTCCCGATGTGTTAAATACTTTTGAGATCCCGATCAGTTCTGATGCTAAATCCCACCCGATTTTTGCCAACCGGATTCGAAACTCGGGAACCCGCACACCACTAGTGATATTATGCTTGAAATATTCCGCGTTTTCCACTATTTTTTCGATATTTGTCTTTTCTCTGTTACCTACTGCCCCATAGAAAGTAACGGAAACATATTTGTTTAGAGAACTGGCAACGCTATTCCTATGATGTGCACGATCTGTACGGATTTTGGGGATACGAACATCAAAGGTTTTGACAAAAGTTTCGCTTCTGTAAGAATGCTTTGTGCAAATGTACTAGCCAAAACCCTTGTATGGTACGTTTCTACTCTTAGTTGTACCATAAGTTGCGGTCTTAGCTTGCAACGTTTCTTCGTCTGTTCATCCCTTCTTCAACCAATTGTTGTGAAATTTTTACGTTTTCCAAATGCTAATAACGCTCCTTTGAGGATCCTATAAAATTGCAACCGTTATCTCTTGCCACGGGATAGTCAGAACTGTTTCTGCAGTGAAAACGAATAGATCTTAACAGAGCGCTATATATCCGTAATTTTTACCGTGAAGCTTCATTGACTTCAGATTAGTTCGTGAATTTATAATAGTGTTACTTATTAGTGCTTATTAGTTAGTTTAGTGTTACTTATTACTATCAGTTAATTAATTTAATATTAGTCATTAGCGTTAGTTCGGTAGTTCAGTATTATTTCGTTAGCTAATTTATTCCTAAGACCTTAATTAATTTGACAATATTGACAAACATAGAGTGCTACAATTTGTTTGTGTTGTACGGGAGATGCAACACGAACATTTGCGCTGCTGTACGAATGTACAATTAGATGTACCCGAACAGATAACCGGTGACCAGAAAAATTGCAACGCGGATTCTATGGACCTTACGCAAGACTGGTTATTTTGGTCCTGACAACATGACAAGAGGATGAAAAGTAATAGGTCTGCTGAGAACGAAGAAAGAGTATTCAATTATTTGGAGGAAAATCTGACGACAAGTGTGCATAATATCGAGAGAATTATGAAAATACCTCGATTTACTACGCATCGAACCTTATATGAAGAAGGACTGTTTCCATACCACATGTATTGCACTGAAGCACTCCAACTACGCGACATGTATCTTCGATTCGAGTTTTGTCAGTAGCTACTGCGTCAGTTCCTTTTTTGTAGATATCTCTTTATGTCGTTGTGGGAGCATGGCAGATTATAATAGAGACATTTTGTAGCTTCTTTAGCAGCTTCATCTACATAGTTGTTTTCGCTTCTTCCAACATGTGATGGGATCCGTACATAAACAACTTCTTTATTCATAGCGGAAATTTCATAGTTTAGATTTATTATGGATTCAATTATTGGATCTTGTGCTGAATATGGTTTAAGGTTATTGAGATTTTCTATTTCACTCATTGAATCCGTAAATAGGATAAATTCGGAGTTATGAGATGATTTGATTGAATAGCAGGCACTTATCAAGCGGAGGTAAAGATTCTTTTCCCCGATTGAACTCGAGACGAGGGCCCGAGCTTTCTTTTGAAATGTTTTAAACATGAAAAAGGATAGCGAGTTAAAAAGAAAGAGGGTAGACAGTGAAGGTGACATAAAAGAAACATCATTAACATGATACTAATGTTACGATAAAAGTTCTTTACTTTTAATAATTTTTTAGTAAAGCTTTTACAATCATGTTTTTCAGGTTCTTCTTTTCACCTACTGAATAATGTATAATCCAAAGTATATTGTGTTTGGTTTTATTTTAATTAGAAAACCCTAAAAAATATGCTTGTCAAAGTTTTATTGTAAAATAACCAAAATTATGAAAGTTTCACCTTTGATTAGTATTGTTTCTTCGATACAGGAGCTCAGACTGAGTTACAATACCTTATCCGACCATTGAGCATCGACGTAAAGAAATGTGTCCTTCGTTTGGCACATCTAGTCTTTTCAACTACTGCATTTTGTAACTGTCTGGTACAATTTCCTCATTTTTAAAGGTAAGAACTTTTATCCATGCAGTCAATTGATTTGAATTCAACGTGTTTTGTCACATGGGCAAATCATTTAGGTCATATTTACGTATTTAATGAGTGTTAATAACTCACTAATAACATAAATAAATATTATCCAAATTATATAGTGTTTGGTCTCATTCTAAGCAGAAAAACCTCAAAAGTGCACTAATAAAGGTTTCATTAAAAAAAAACACACACACACAAATATAACAATTTTGTTCTTCCATTAACATTGTGTCACCGATGCTCGAGCTCAGATATGGTTATCTTGGTCGGTCCCTCCTTCGCTGTTAAGTTTCGCGTAATCTTGAGAGAGGTTTCCCCTCAGTGGTGGGGATGACAATCAGGCAATTACATCGTAGATAGATTGAGGCAGTTATCCAGCTTTTACTGTATCTGCATTTCTTGCAGAACGATCTGCCGCTGTTGTTGGAAGATATTCCATTAAATGTGCGGAGGAATATGGTATTCCAACAAGATGGAGCACCAACCCATTTTGCACAATGTTATCAGGTGTTTTCCCTGCGTGGAGCTGCCGTGTGCTCGAAGCAGGGGTGCCCGATAAACCTTGCCCCGCAAGTCGCTTGGTAAAAGGGACAGTCGTCCAGATGGGTGTCAGGCATTTTCGTGCCGAGTAACAAGAAAATCCGGAAAGTACGCGATTCTTGCGATGCAGGTACGGCGGAAGCTTCGGCTAGCTCGCGAGAGACGAAAAGTCATGAGTCGGAACCGCGTGGAAAAATGTAGCCTTCACGGCAAGGCAATGACGACATGGTGTGTATCTTCCACGGGTGTTTATTACAGAACACCGGCCGCATGTTATGGCACGACAACGGTAGATTGTTCAGATTTTCGACAGTAGAATCAGGCACGCGCCCGTGACAATCAGCACGCGTGAACTCGCCTGCCGAAGTTACCAGGACGTTAACGTTCAAGACAGCTCTGGAAGAAACCCGAATCGCGCCCAGCACTACGGCACTCTGTGCCCGATAATTGAGACCAAAGTAATCTGTTCAGCTTACCTTAATAATCGCTGATGATTCAGATCGCAGTCGATTCCTTTGCTACGCGAGCATGCCCCCCCCCAAGAAGGAACTTTGAACCGGATTCAACTAGTAGCTTATATTCCTGTTAATGTTGTTAAGGTATTTGAGTATCCCAATGGATTCTCTGTACTTTTGTGAGGATTTTGTGATCTGAGTAACATTTCATATCGTTTAATGTGTTTAAGTAACTAGAATTTTTCTTTAATATGTCATGTCCTTTTTTTGGACTTTCATTTGAACAAATTTAATTTTTCAGATTTGCAGTGACATCAGACTACTGGCGAATATGAAGGAAATTGAAGAGCCTTTCGAGTCTACCCAAATAGGATCCAGCGCTATGCCGTACAAACGGAACCCAATGCGTTCCGAGAGGTGTTGCAGCATTGCCAGACATTTAATGACTTTAACCAATAATGGTCTGCAAACTGCCGCGACTCAGTGGATGGAAAGGACATTAGACGATTCAGCTAACAGAAGGATCACACTATCAGAAGCATTTTTATCAGCAGATGTGATATTAATGACTCTTCAGAATATCACAGAAGGTCTCGTAGTCTACCCTAAGGTCATTGCCAGGCACGTGGCTCAAGAGTTACCTTTCATGACTACAGAAAACATAATAATGGCTATGGTGCAGGCTGGAGGTGACAGACAGGTAAATTTACTTATATGGTTCTATTATCTATTGATGTGGCAAATAAACTGTATATGAACGGTACTTTTTGCATGAATGTCACATAAAACCCTAACTGGTCTATTTAGTGAGAATTATTCTCTTATACAGAATGATTCACCAAGATCTGCCACTCAAATTATTTGAAAATTGTTTGTTATATGAAGAAATGTTCGAAATAAAATTTACACGATATGAAGGGAAGTACACAGTGCTATACTTAATTTCTTGGTATTATGCTTTGAAAAGAATATAGGGTAATGCAGTTCACAACACTTTCCTCAATTAAAATTGTGTGTTTATTTACCCTCTGGACTATGCGTAGCACACAACAAGACAACGCTTTGATAGATTTGTCCAAAGTGACCCTTTCGTCTTTGAATAATATATATCCTTGAAACTATAAGGAAGGGGAAAGAAATAAGATAGAGAAGAGAGAGAAAACCCGAATATACAGAAACAAAAAGCAAACACGCGAAAGAAGTTAGAGACAACGAAAAAGAGTCATAAAAGAAATTTAAGTGTTTCACCCGAGCTTTGCTAAGAACGTCCACCAGGCCCAAGCGTGGCTGTGAAAGAAAAACACTAAAGAAAGAAGAAGGAACAGAACTAAAATACGAATACACCTGGTCGCCTAAAATTCACACTGTCTAGAAACGCCAGAACACTGAGCAATATTTTAGTTTTAATACTTTAATATTTCAAATTTTTAAAGTTTTTAATACTTTAAACTCACTTTGAGTTTTCTAACTGTAATGTGTCCTAATCCTACAATTGAAAAGAGTGTTAAACGTTAGATAAAGAGCTGTTACGGTATATGGGTTCAAAATCTAACAGAAAACTTACCGAGATACACAATTCTTCAAGGAATGATGATAAACTTTCATGAACGTAAAATCTGTACGTAACTAACATGCCTATCGCGAAAAACATGAAAAATCGTATCAATATTGAGCGGCGCGTGTTGCGAGTAGGTATGCACGTAAAAGTGTGCCTCAATCGCTTTAATGACATGCGCTTCAATCCCATCCACAAGCCTATCGTAAACATATTCAGAAATTTGTAACTATTCTTCTCGTCGCGACCCACGTCTGTTCACTGTTTTTTCTCATCTAACATAAACAGGGCAATTTTACATAAGCATGAAACAAAAGTTCCTTAACACAACAATCCACGGTCTACCACTCACCTATACAATTGTTGTAAAGATGTGACTTTTCGAAATTTAGGTTTGACAGATTCTAGAGAAAGCCGATTTCTCTCCCCATTTGATTTTCCGATTACATTTGAATTTCCGGACTGGGGATCATCCCTTGTGAGCAAGACACGATTTCACGCCATACGTATGCGTGCATCCACGCATGACTCTGAAACACATCGCTCTGAAAGTGACCTAATAGCCTTTTACTTATCGTTTAATGTTCTTTTCAGTTGCAGGGACAAACTTTAAAAATTACGAATAAAAACCTGACTTCCAAATCTGCATGAAAAATAAAGTAGTAGAAAATTAACACTTTGGCGGCCGCACTGTTTTTAAACATTTCTTCGCTTGGCGCCGGCCGCCGAGCAATACTTTGCGAAGGTCACCACTGTGGTGTCGCCGGACGTCATAGTGTTAATTATAACATTCTGAGTTTTCCTTTATATTTTACAACTTCCTTTCGAAACATTTTTTCATAAATAACAGTTTTCAAGTAATTGGAATTGCAGATTTTGGTGAATGACTCTGTGCTGTTCGAAAAGTTGTATCAAAATGACATACTGAAGTTTGACTTGTACCATCAATTATTTATATGTTATTTTACCTACATTAACAAAATAACTTCTATGTGTATACATAGAAAATTACTTCTATATGTAATCATGAAAAGAAGTGTAAAACAGTATACAATTTTTTCTCGATAAAGCTCAATGTTTCCTTGTAACTACTGCATAAATGGATTTCAGAAGCGAATTTCTCACATTCTAGCAATAAATCAGTAACTGATTTCAAGTTCTGATGTAAAGTTACGATCGATCAAATTGGTCAGATCCTTTGGGTATGTTTTGCTGCTTCGAATAAATTAATATCCAAAGCGGAGGATTAAGGTAGCAGTTAAAATATAAAATCTTTTATCTTTTAATCAATTGTCATCTAGTCCATTATAATCTTTCCAAATAATGAATGCTCCTGGCTAACAAAATGGACATATGCTGTGACTTACTGATCTGTGTCTAAACTGTAATTCCAAGCAAACATGAATGAATCATCATGCTGTATTGAATCAACATTGTAATTTGTCTATGCTGGGACTAAGGTCTCTTATCTCACACAAGCTTTTCTCATTCAAATTTCTTTTTTGTCATACTGATTGTAAGAGTTAATAGAATTAATTAATGTTACTTTTTTGACATCCTGCAGTGCTTTTTCTCAGTTCACAATATATTTCTGTGCTAGGTATGTCACGAGAAGATAAGAGTGCTGTCGCATGAAGCAGGTGCGCAAGTAAAGCAGCATGGATTAGATAACGATTTGGTCGACAGGATCAAGAACGATCCTTACTTCTCACCGATTCTCAGTCGACTGGACAGTCTTCTTGATCCTTCCACCTTCGTCGGCAGAGCACCAGAACAGGTGACTGAATTTCTAGAAGAGGAGGTTCATCCTGTGCTCGAAAATTACAAAAGTCAGTTAGGTAGTATTGTAGAGCTGAATATTTAATAGACGCAGCACAAAATATTCTATTTCGAAAAAATCAACTTTTTATTATGGGAACTCAGACAGGACGATTTTGTAAAAAAACAAATTACACATTTATTCATGCTTCTATTAAATTCTCTGTTCTGTTTTCATAAAAGAAATAATACAAAGTATACATTAATTGTTAATCTTGAATAAATGGCAGAAGTGTAAAAGCACTGTTTGCAGTCATACACATGTTTTCTTTTTTTTTTTTTCAAAATATAACGATTCTTTTCTTCCTGTGGTTGCATTCTTCTTCTTTTACGACTCCATTAGAGGCTTCTCAACAACGTAACTGCTGTGATAGCGAATTAGTAAACAAGAGAGACAGAGAGAAGGTACGTTGCGTTCTATCGACAGGAGACTCATTTTTAACGTTTACAAATGTAGCATAGCGAGAGAAGATAGATAAAGAGAAAAGATAGAGTAGACTGTATGACAGAAAAGACAGAAATCTGAGGGTCTAGTGTTTATTCCAAACTGATTCTTCAGATACTGAGGGATAACTTTTTCATCTTTAGCTGAGATACGTTTAATATCCACGGAATAAATATGCGATACTTTTTCGTTGCACTCACATGAAGTAAAATGACAATTTATGTTTCAATGCTAAGTCAGTTACTTATCCAAAAGTGATCCTACAGCGGATTCGTTTCAACGAAATACATAACTGTAAGTTACAGAATTAGTTAAGCAATAAGAATTTACATGGCAGGAAATTAGTTGGTTATCTTTCTAACAGCTTAGGTATTAGCAAAATAGGAAAGAGAATTATCTTGTAGGTAATTTGGGTCATTGACTTTCCTTTCAAGTCTTTTTTATTGCATAAATTTTTAAATGTATGACCTTAAGCAATTGAATAATGTAATAGAAACTTTATTAAGCATCTCAGAATTCTTTTAGGTTTGTTAAATGCATAGAACAATAAAGAAATTAAGTTTAGTCATAAATGAGTGTGTCTACAATATCTAAAAAGATATATTTGTCTATAGAGAATGAACGCTTGTAAGGTCTATAGTATCTGAGGATCACAGCAAAAAGTATGTAGGCTTAGAGTGAGCATAGTGTAAGTGGTTATATTTATAGATTCCCCTACTCTTTTGCTATTTGCAATGCAATTTGTCTCAGTTATTATTTATGAGCGAAAGTATATATTCCTATGTTCATACGAACAAATTCTTGGGCAAGCTTGATATAGGTGAACGATATGTAAAAAGACTAGACAAAAAGTAAGAAAAACATGAAGAGCGCATAGTTTTCCAGTGAAAAGTGACGGAAAACTTCTGTTTCTCTGTGTTTTCTTGTTGCCATGCACGTGGAGAGTCATAGTAGAGTCCTGACTAACCGGACTTCGATTATTCAATTTCTCTTATTCAATATCGTTCATTTTAGATATAATAACGATAAGAACACAGTAGAAGATGGATTTGAATTTAAATACTGATCTGATTATTAGCACTCTGCAAAAAATAATGAAACTAACTACCAAACAGTTGCCCGAGGTTTGAATCTCATGCTTGAATGTCTAATATTCCGTATAATGGACTACTGTACTACGACGTGTGAATGAACTTTACAATGGCACGAGTGTAACGCCCAGAACAAAAGGTTTTGGAATGGAAAAGAAGGATGAAATAATAGTAAAAGTCTATAAACAAAGTTTGAACTGCAAAGAAGTGAGCAAAGCTTATTGAAAGAAGACAGAAGGAAGAAGTTTAGACAGAAAGAAAGACTTAAAAACAGAAGCTGACGAAATAGGAGAAATTAAAAGTCTACAAAAAAGAGTCAGGCATATAATTTGTAAAGTAAAGAAAAAGCGTCTTATACAAAGTAAAATGCACAGCATTATTAGAGCATTCAAGTTTATAACTGTATTGTTAGAAAGACTAGAACAGACACCGTGTTTCGGCGATATATACTTAATAAAATTGTGTTGAGATTTATAGCTTTAGAAGAAACAGTATTTAGGAAAGAAAATATAGAAAAATTACAAAAATACAGAATCTTTGTAGATTCGTGGAGAATTTGTAAATAGAATTAGAGAGCAGTATTTTCAGAGTTGTGAAAAATGAGAGAAGGAAAGAAAAGACAAGGAAAGAAGAAATAAAATGAACGTATTACAAAGATTGGAAAGAAAATTACAAGTCAAATGTAATAGAAAAAAAAAGAAGAAAACGGAAAAGACAAAGTTACTAGAAAATAATAAAAGCTCAGTTCAATAAAATATAAAATAGAAGTAAAGAAATGAAAAAAGTGAAACGAATGTAGATAAACAAAAGAGAAATACAAATCTCTATGTAAGTTTCTGAAGGAAGTTGTAAAAGACAATGAAAGAATTAAAAGATAAAACACAAGACTCATTTATAGATAGTAACAGAAAGAAAACATTCTAGTTTAAGAGTATGAAAGAAGAAAAACAATGAATCTAAAGAAAGAGAAGAAAAGAAAAATGCGACAGAAAAAGAACTGAAAGGTGAAAAGAAAGTAAAAAAAAGAAGCGTACTGAAAGAGGGCAAAAAAATGCGTAACAAATAAAAGAAGAAAAAGGCACATAAATTATAGATAAAAGCAATGAACTGGAAATAAAAAACTGAAGAAACATACGAATATTCGACAAATAGAAAAGTAAAGCATAAGATAGCAATAGGGAAATAAAAGGAGAAGTTAGAAAGAATTTTAATAACCATTCAAAGATAAATAGAAAAGAACACAGATAGATATGTAATAAACACAATGACTTGTTTGTAAAATAAACAATCAAAACAGGTTAAGCATCAGGTATGTTTGTACATGTCAATCTTTTAGCATAAAGATAGAAAAACAGTAAACCGATTTGAAATATTGAAATGCAATAAAAAAAGCAATAAGACTAAAAAAAAAAGGTTAAAGAAAGTAACAAAGTAAAAAGAAGTAACGACTAAAGTGTAATTATGGAGTTGAAGGGAAAAGTAAATCATTTTAAAAACTTTTGTGAGATACTTGAAAAAGACGGAATATAAGAAGACGAAGAAGAAGATTAAAGAAAGTAACAAAGTAGAAAAAGGAACGACAAAAGCGTAATTATAGAATTAAAGGGGAAAGTAAACAATTTTAAAAACTTTTGCGAGATTCTTGAAAAAGACGCAATAGAAGAACAAAGAAATAGTTTTAATTGATTAAATACGTTTAAAAGATACATTATAGTAAACTTGGAAAAATTTTGAAATTTTAATACTGTTAGGTAGGTGAGAAAAGTCAGCAGATAACTATAAAATGAAATAGCTTAGAAGAAATTAAAGACATATAAAATATAGAATATAACGTGAAAAGAAGATAAATACAATAAGAAAGAGTGGGGGAGAGTAAAAACAGCAAGGAAAAAAACAGAAATGCATAGATATAGAATGTGATTTCGAAAGAGATCGAGAATTTTTAGAGAAGAAAAGTAGTCTTTAAATAGTCTTTAAATGAAATTTCCAAAACTAAAATTAAATAATTAAGAAAAGTTAATATTAATAGTAGTAGAAAGTATATGAATTGTAGAAACAGTAGATAGGTAAGTTTCAAGAAAATTGAAAATAAATATTCAAGAAAAATTTATACTCGTTAACAGAAGAAAAATGTGTACAAATTGAAGAAATAGTAGAATGGTGGAGGAAGTAGGTATGTACAGAAAATAAATGACAGAAGAAAGAAGCAGAATAAAAGAGATGGTAGAAATAATACCAATAATACAAATAATGTAAAAAATAATAACCAAACTCAAATTCCGACGAATTTTAGTATGTCTCACAATTTCAATGACTTGTTCTCATGCAATCGCATATCTATAATAAATGAAGTCAGTGAAACTGCTAGACATAGAGGAAGAGAGCATAAAAAAGTAGCTATCACAGGGCGTTAAGTTCGTGGAGAAGATTACAATTGCTCTGATTATTATTAAAATATGAGTTTAGGTAACTCTAGTAGATCAACTCAAAGAATTCATATTGGTAATAAACTATAGATAAATTGTAACGAACTCGCAGTTTTGGCAAATTTTAATGGAATTTAGAGTTTTTTCGTTTTGTTTTCTTCAGCACCACGAGAATTTCAGGTAACTATGAAAACTGCAAGATCTCGATGACAAAGTAAGTAATCCGCAAACAAATATGTTAGTTGGCACAAATGCATAAATTATCGTGGAACAAATAAATGTTCATTATTGTTTTGCAAATTTTGTGTCACTTGAATTTTTTAGAGTCATGGTCGATGGTCTTCTAAGTGAGAATCGACAGTCTCAAAATGTTGCAATGTGACTATTTCTTAGTGATTCGATATCCAGAGAAAGTGCAACTGTCTGCAACTTTTCCTGAATCGACGAAAAGGGCGAGCTGATCGCCAGCTTCGACATCCAATAAGACCAAATTCGCACCTCCACCAGGACCAGCACTAACTACTGGTCGCCAACTATCAGAGTTGTTTTGTTTCTTTTTGAGAGTGAGTCGAAGGTCGGTACTGCCATAGCCAGCGAAACTGAATTGGTACAGGCCTGCACAGTGGGTGACGAAAATTCCTGTCTGGGCTACGTAACCCACGCCTTTGTCAACCAGTGTTTCAGCGAGGACAACCCTGGCATGCTAGTAAATAAGAGAATGTTACATTAATTATACTATTAATTTGAAATTTAATTTGATGTTGAAGTAAGTTGTACTTGTCAATATATGTATGTATAAACGTAATATATGAAAAGATACACGAAGTATATTTTTATACATCTGACAAAATCGAACAAAGAAACAACACATTTTAATTTTACTTTTTTAAAAAATTACATTTCGTATGCTTTCGACATCAAACTTTTCACTGTTTCTGATGATAAAAACTACGTATTAAGTTTTTATCTTACGATATTATAGCATACAAATGATTTTTAGTCTATATATATTTTATTCTGTAAAGAACGTAAATATCAGGTGCTGATATTTTCTAATTCTAATACAGATTAAATCCTTAATGTAAGTGCTTTTTACAATATTGGGTTCTATAACACTGAACTTGATATTAATTTATAAAAAAATTCAGCACCACCCAATTTTAAGTCTAGTTTTAGCTTAAGATAACTTCCGCTATGATACCTATTTCAACACATACTACAGAACCGTATAATACTATTTCTCTTTTTACGATATTAATGCTTAACTATTGATACCGAGCATGGTAAACTTGACGTAATATTTTTTATTACTTTTATTTAAATGTGAAAGTTGGAAATATGTATGTCTCATATTTCGTTTCTACATTCCAATTGGCAGCATATTAAGTTTATAAATATTTAATATTAATAGATTCCAATCAAAGTCTTCGTGTCCTAAAATTGGGTGCACATAGTTGAGGATAGTTATATAAAGGAAGATGCAAAATTGGGGCCATACTATTCAATCAAAACATGTTGATGTTAAGTCACTGACGTATTAGATACTTTATCAAAGCCAGAAGGTATCAACCCCAATTTATTTTTTACTTCTAAAAGCAACAGTATCCAGTACATAATTTTACTTTCAAACACTGAAATAGTACATTTTTGATATGTTCCAAAAATTACGTAAGTATACATACATATATCATATTAGAGGTTTTAGAGATATAAGATTTTTGTTTTCGTACCTTTAATATATATTTACTTTTCTAATGTTTGAAAAGTGTGACTTAAAATACTCTAATTAGAATCTATGTAGATATATTTCCTGAATTCTGATACTTAGAAAAGGATTTTGATGTAATAGGTTTTGAAATAATAAAGCGCAAGATAAGTGCAATAAATATTTAGTGATACAGGTTATTGTTAATGTAGAGAAGTAAGCCATCTAAAACTAAATATAAATATAAAGGAAGATGGTATAAAATGGTCAAAATTTGACCTAAAATATTGATACAATATAGTTCTATAGGCTCTAAGATATAAAAAAAAAGAAATTATTCACTCGGCCAGTAATGGAAAGGTTATAAAAAAAGTAAATGACCTAGAGGGCACATAAGCCGAGGCATTGGTAATCTTCGATTTAAAATGAGTGGTTACTGTGGTTACTAATTATTCGATTTAAAATGAGTGGTTATTGTGGTCACTAATTAATATTTGCAATACTTGTTTTTCATATAAAATATAAATATCGTCTATTAGTTATAAAATAGCGTTTGAATTTTTGTATATCATATATTCGTTAAAAGTTATGCTCATTTTAAGTTAAATATTACCAATGTCTCGGCTTATGTGCCACATTATGACCTTTCCATCATTGGCCGCGTAAATAATTGTTTTTTTAATATCTTAAAGTCTATAGAACTATAGAATATACTATATCAATATTTTAGATGCGGAAGCGACTCAAATTTTGACAATTTTATACCATCCTCCTTTAATTATAATATTATGTACCAATTCAAATAGTTTTTTTCTAATTAGGTATGTAACATTATGTCCGCAAATCAGTCACCTGTGCATTAAGATGTGCTTTGTTCTCTCAAAATGTACAGTTTAACCCAAGTGCACACCTACCAATAATCGGTGACTAATAATTTTATCGGTCTAATAACCGATTACAAATTCGATATGTCGGTTGTCTTATCTCTTAAATAACGAAAGGAAGAATTGTTCAGTCTGTAATTGGTCTTTAAACTGACAAAACCGTTGGTCACCGACTGTCGGTAGGTGTGCGTTTAGACTTAACAGTATAAATTATTAGTAACTTACCAATCTGGTAATTCAAGACCAAATATAGAGTACAGACGCAGTTTAACATTTTTACGATTTTTCAAAATCGTAAAGTAAGTCTAAACCCATCCTGTATGTATTATACGTGTCTCATGTGAACTCCCATGGAAAGCATTAAGGGGGCATATATGTATAAGATTATTTGGGGTATCGGAACTGCGTGCTGAAGCCAAAATGGAAGGATGGAGATATATGGAAAGTATATGTGAGGAAAAGAGACAGACATTTGTATCTATACTCTGATGTTGGCTCCATTCGCCTTTCATTGAAAGTACAGTAGTGCCGTTATAAGATTTGCCTTGCGATAAATGTGAAAATTTTATACACACTGGAACCAATCAAGTGGTTAATGGGATACGATTACGAGGATACGAGCCGGGTAGCATAACGTGAAATGATCAGATGCGCAAGCATATCGGTGAGCCTAGTATTAATTCAATGACTTAATTTATTTATTTTCTACTATAATTTTATAAAACACTCACCATTATACTTATAAGATTTTTCTGATTCGGTGAAAGTAACACCAAATAAAACATATTCGCATATTTAAGAAATGGGAACTAACGAATTATTACCACTTATTAAATGTGTAAATGTAAACCAAGTTATGCCATGTTTGGTGTCATTTTATTCAGAAAAATCTCATAAATATGATGGTGAAAGTTGGATAAAAGAATAATAAAAAATAAGAGAGTTAATTCTACCTTTAAAATCTAGCTCTATAATATTTGCCGTCTGCTTCGATTCTCAGTTCCTCTTTCTCTTTCATTTGCTATTCTTTTCTACGTTCGACTATCAGGCCTTTCTCTTTCATTCGTTGTCGTTTTCTTCGTTCGGAAACATCAAAGCAGAAAAAATGTACTACCTGCTTCGGTAAATGTGAAACTCCGGACCCAATGGTTTCACTCTTATTAGCGGTCTTATACATACATATTGATTAAGGGCAATGCTTTACCGGAGACTTCTTATGGGACATGTATAATTCTTTATATGTACTATGTAATTTCTAGGCGCACACTACTGGTCAAAAGTAAATTTCTAACTTTTGGAGGTAGTACTTTTAATAGTAATAGCTGTTTTTTCACCTTACCACTATTAGACTAAAGTATTACAACTGTTTATTTTTTCTTAAATTGTGTATATATTATGTTTGCTACCATGGTAAAATGAGAACAGAATTTACAGCATACCATACTCTTGAAGAAGTTGTAAAAGTCGATGGTAGCTGGGTATGAACGGATTCGCGATTGATTCCGCGTCCAAACGTTAAAAAGTAGACTTTATTTGTTCCGATCTTTATAAAATAAATAATTATTGTTACATCAGTAGTATACAAGTAACGCAACGAGATATAAATTAGAATCGTTACGCCATACAAATGTATGTGATAATGGTAGTGTAGATATTAATGAGATAATCTTTACTTCCATTCATTTGGAAATTGATTGAACACTTTGACCAGGAGTGTACATGTTAAAGTGAAATGCTAGAGTTACTCTAAAAAAGTTGATTTACATCAACAGAAGCCTGAGTTGCGGAAAAAGCAACAACACCAGAACAATCAGCTGCTGTTGCCAATTTCAGAGAGCCTACGGTGGTAATGCCGGAAGTCGGTGGATCTGGTACCGCTGCCTCTGCCAAAATAACTGATAGTAACAGCACCGACCACACCACCCTGAAATCAAATTATACTTATGTACAATTGTAATACATATGTAAGTGTAAGTGTAAAAGATTCACATTGAAGCACTCGCCATTATTCCCTACTTTTTTCACAAAATGATAACAATCTTGTACACGGAAAAAATGGCCATACAAATCTTACAAAAGTCTCTCAAGTAGATTTAAGCAATATAGACTTCTGTAGGATCGAATATAGATCTTTGTAAAACTAATAAAGGTAACTTGACTACAGCAAGCGCAGCTTTTCTTAAATTTGCAAAGTCGACTCTTACTGATTTTATTAAACTCGGGCCTGTTAGAGTAATTTCGTAAATTCTACAAGAGACTTCAAGGCTGTTATTCGCGGCCGATCGACATGAAAGGAGGGGTAAGAGGGGAGGAGGAGTGGGTCCCAAATATAAAAATTTTAACTTCGAGACTTAAATAATTTCCGAAATATTAATAAAAAAAATGTCGGTACTATATATGGTATTTTGTCTATATAGAGGTTACTAATACAATGTTCCGCGAAAAATCGGTCCAATGGCCAAATTTCAGTTTGTTAATTTGAGCAATATTTTCATATTCGCTAAACTATTGCTGTTAATCACTTTGTTCAGTCTTAACTTAAATTCCCGTAGATACCACCTAGTGGTAGCTACGCATCTAATATTCTACAACATATTGTAGCTGGATGTTCTTTTGTTACTAGAAAACATTGAGCTGTTGCTCCAGTAATCCATCAGTTTGTACAATTCTTTTGCGTAGCAATAATGTTGGGATTCGACATAAACGCCACCACGTCTGGTGGCGAAAAAGAAAAACATTATTAACACTGCATTGAGAACTGTTTTCTTTTACTAATATTTCTATGCGAAGGCTTTTCTTCGTCCAAGCGTAAATTTCTTCGATTTTAATTAACATTTTCACGTTACTCAAAGCAGTTACGTGTATTTCACGATAAGCACAGTGTTATTTGTCACCACATTTAAGTAGTGCATACTGGTTAAGTCCTGCCCCTATGTTGAATTCCAATAAAGCTTTCGTATAATGGCATCGACATCAAACAATAATTCTGAAGATAATTGGAACATAGGAGAGTTAGATCTTGATTAGGTGAAAAAGGAGACTGAAATTAGTTTGGGCTAGATTTTAACGTAACAATGGAGTCGATTCAACTTGTTTCAAGGTTTGAAAACAATAAAACAATTTTTCATATGTTTCAAAATTTGAACATGTGGTCCCCAAACATTTAAAAATTGTTTTATCTCGATAGACATTACAGCTCGGGTCGATTGTTTTTATGTTGTCATTCGAGTTAACTAATAATTGTATATTTCATTCAACCTAATAGTTTAACATTCTAGATTTTCTCTGAACTATATAATAGTTCATCCATTATATAGACTGCTTTCTTTTTGCTAGCAACTAGGTATTCACGCATATGCTACCACGGACGCCTATGTATACAAAACGTTTACCAACCATATTATGTGGCAGGTATTGACTATTAATATAACGAAGCATTAAATATTATCAAAATCGAAAACTTCCTTAAATATTATTGTCACATGCACTATTGATAAAAACTTTGGAATATATTATATTATGTAGGAGGTATATTATTTATAGAGGTACTATATGTAGTTATATTTGTTATCCCATAAATTAGTTTACAGTAATTTGCAATTGTTTTGCTGTAACTTTTAAGAAAGACAACTGAATGAAGCTTTGATGCTGCAAGTCTTACTTTATTTTCTTCATTTTGCTTTTAGTTTTACAATATATCGAAAGGGTAGTTCTATCTTTTGAATTCAGCAAAAGTTTTGCCATTTTAGTAAAATAATTATGCTATATTTGAGATTATTTGTATAATGCGCTTGTCAGGTAGTACCAGTTAAAAGAAATGGGTGAATGTCAGTCAAGTAATTGAGATTTCTCGATCAACACAATTAATCGAAAAAAGTGTTTTAGATTACCTAAAAGTTCTTTCTTATATCTAGATGTCGAAGAAGTGGATTCAAAGATCTGATAGAGGAAAATGAGAGATTGTAACTGACCTTTTCATTTCTGTTTTATAGTATATTTATAAATTTGTTTTTGTATCTCTGTTTGATTATGCACTAAGTAAATATTATGCTACCAAAACAATAAACATAAGTACATATAATTTTGTTTTCTCCATGTAAAAATCATTGGAGAGTGCCTGTTCGCATTACCTATAATTGGGGAAACATCGGTCAAAGCTCACTTTTCGTTTTTCTAACTACATACTACTTTTATATGGTTACTTTTCTATTTATATGTTTACATGCATTTCATGTTTTATCATGACGAAAAGCGTACATTAAGCTATCTCTTTAAAAAAATACTTTTAATAAATCCGACAATATTTTCAAACAACTTTCCTTAAGTAAGCGGTATTCCTACAGTTTCCCTTAAAAGTTAAATGCATAATTTTAAGATGGTACGAACAGAGGAATAAATGACAGCACAGTAATTTTTTCATATAATATTATTTACATACTCAATGCATGTGAGTAAACGAATCTGAGAGTCGTTGTATGTTCAACTATCAACAAATGTTCATAAATGAAAGAGTAAGATACAAAAGTTCCATTTATTATTGTTGCTGTCTATAAATTTTTGCTGTACATGTACCGAGTGACAGTAAAAGAATAAGAAATGTTATAATTTCTAACTAATCAGAGTTTATTATTAACATATGTTACATGAAAAATATTCGAGGGATTTACTCAAGATGACCACATTTTACTATCATGACAACTTGCAAACATCGTAACTAGTCAGCTATCTTTAGTACGCTTTAAGCATTTGAGAGCTTAAAATTGGGAAACACATGTATTTATATCAAAATAAAGAGTGGTTATTTTGAATAAGATCAGTTGAATATTTTTGCTTTCCCCAATTATTTGATAGATTTGTAACATAATTTACGACAGCAAGAAGAAAAATAGATGTTTTAAGCGTTCCACTGAAAGTTGTCATCGAGAAGCAGTAACACTGTTGCAGCAGAAAAATAAACCGGCAACCTGTTCTTGCGCAAGAGAATTAGGTAGGCGTTGGCAGCATTTTTATAATTTCATCTTGCCCATTTATTTCTCTTTTTGTCGTCCCAACTGTGTTAAGTTGGCAGCGTAACCATTCTCGGCAAATTTAAACCCGATTTGTGACTTTCACTGCTCCAGGCCACTTTGCGCAAATTTGCTTTTTATTTCTCGCTGCTTCTTCGTGACTCCGTTTTCGCCTTAAAAATTTTCGTTTTGAAGTATTCCATTTTCCACAGACGTCATTAATGATCTCGAAAGGATTTTAACCCTTTTGCAGAAATGGGATCGGTTTTCAATGTGTTACTGTCGGATGTAGCGGGCGTTAGATGCGAAAAGATTAAACAAAATTTTGAGGAACGCAAATTCAATTGTTTTGGGTGGTATTTTATTTTCGATTGTATTTAATTCATTGTGGAAACTCCAGTTACAGTATAAAATATTTGAGTATTTAATTATTTTAAATAACAAAGTTATTATTTTCAAAATTATCTTCTGCAATAAAATGGAGCGATTGTATTTCAAAACAGAAATAGTTTGGTATTATCGTCAATATCATCGTAACAATAAAATAGTGACGATAAACATCAGCAATGGAAGACATAAGACTAAGCTATTATTTATGTATCATACTCTACTGTATTCTAATGACTCACAGAAGCAATTAAAAATGTATGAAGGCCCGTTTCGCTCCATTAATCACATACCTTGTATCCGACAAAAGAAAAAAACAAAAAGCTATTCTGTCGAGCAATCAGCCACGCCACTCGAACTGAACTTTCTACTTTAGAGAGAAAGTTGTGTCGTTACAGGTCATACCTAACCTTTTTTTATCATATCATTCTTCGTTCGCTTTTTAAAGCACCAACATGATCTACTATTGGTTCTTTAAACAGTCACTATACACTGACTCACGAATCTGTTCGCAAAAGATTGTTAAAATTACAGATTTAGAATCACGAAAATTAAGAAAATTGGACAGAACATAAATTTAGAAGTTGATAAATAGAAGTAAGTTAAATGAAGAAACGCACACCACAGTTGTTTTTATAGTTGATTAATGTTTCAATTATATTTGAATGAATCAGTCATTGGACTTCTAAATTGATGCTAAAACTATCACAGTAAAAATCATTTATTTAAAAAATCTTTGCACCATAATATTGTGGATACACATATGATATTTAACAAATATGTGAGAAATACAGTTTCGATTTTTTTTTTAAACCAAAAAAGTGGTGTACCTCTTCAATTCTCTGAAATAAGATACTCAACGTTGTAAGAATCATATTTTAAAATTTAGTTTGAAAGTGGAATAACCACTATGGAATAACCAATTTCTGTGTAAAATGTTCTCCAGGGCAATAAATTACAAAAACTAGTAAACATTTACAATTATTAGGAATCAATTATAAAACATCCTTCTGAAAGGATAACTATGTATGTACTCTGATAATCCTATGCTTGAAAAATCAAGGACAATAGATATGGACCTATACTTAAATTTTTTGTTACGTAACGTAAATGTGAAGAACCTCCACTAAATTTTTAAAGAAATTTAAAAAAAAATTACAGTGTAAAATATAAATTATACCACAGTGATGCCACATTGTTCTCGGAAAAAGAGTAAAGTAAAATCGAGTAATCAATGTTTCTCATTTAAATAAAAGAATTAGCAATGATCAAAATCTTACATCGCATTGCTAAATTCAGTAAAAAATCGCTTTGTAGACAAAAAGGTGCTTCTCATCGAGGGAAGGGGAATAAGCAATGTACTAGCGTAACGTACTGTTAACCTTTGATTTGCATTCACTTGAACCAAATAAAATCAACAATTCTTTCACTTTCACGGACTGGCAAAGCTCATATTTACTAGGCTCACTACTATGCTCACAAATGGGCTCAATACTAAATGAAAATTGAAGATTTGTACTTCGTTTGAAGCTATGTACTAATATTTGTTGGTGATAGTTTAATAATCTTGTTTTGATAACCTGGAAGGTACTTCTGAACCAATTCCTCTATTTACATTCCATGCATCGTGGAGAAACTTATTTACGGTGTCGAATATACGTAGATAATGAAACTCAATTTTTTGTCGAAATATTGATTTTACACCTATGTTAATTAGACGTTCTTCACTCTTCTCGGTAAGTACTATAAGCTCTTAAAGTCTTGAACCCTTTTCTAACATTTTTTATGTTTATGTCCAATTTTGTTCAAATTCATAGAGATATGTTTCTTTTTTTACTAAAATAAAAAAAGTTAGATAATACTTAAATGCAGAAGCTTAATACACGTCAGGCAAAAACAGATGTATAACATAGTTATAGCTTCCAGTAGAACCATAAAGGGGATAACATATTGTACAAACAGATAATGTGCCAGCGTTTTATGCAATACAAAATAACGTGTTATTAAAGAGTATGCGGGCATAAATATATTATGCACCCTGCAAAAATGTCTCACATTCTTTTATACACCCTGAATAGAATCAAGAAATGAAAATATACTTGTAATTTGAATTGATAAACAGATTCTGAGTGGCTATAAATCAAAGTACTTAATTTAAAGATTCAAAACAAAAACAACCCTTGTTAAATTCTATGATTTCTTTTAGAACAATGCTTCCTAGTGGCCAGAAACGAAATTCACAACATAATACAACTTCTAGGGATGAGTAGGGTAAATACGAATGTGGGGCAATCGCGGACGTAGTTAGTTCGGTTTGTTAGAAAAAGAAAGCAGATCAGTTCTAACCGAAAATCGACGGGTATGAACCTGAACACGTCCAGTAGCAGATAACAAATGGTAGAGAAAAGCAGTACACACAGGTCACAGGTTAACTTTTATGTAGTTTCTGTAATGGGATTGTAATAAACACGATTCAAATTAGATTTCAGTATTAACGAATTTTCTGTTTCACGTCTCGAACTTCTAAAATAAATTATGTTTTATTGATATTAAATCGTGGGGTAATCACGAATGGATTGGATGGGGCAGTTGCGAATGTTCGCTATTACTCCAAAATGTACATTAATATATTATACTCTTTTGCGTATTTTAAAAATTTGTTTAATTGCTTTCTGATACTGCAGCATTATACAAGAAAAACAGAAACGAAGTACAAAATAGAGGAATGAAAAGTACGAAGATCCACCAATTGAAGACTGGATCATGTGTTGTAATTGTAAGTTGTGGTCACATAAAGATTGCAGTTATGGTGAAAACACTTCTAGAAGGTTTCTATGCGAGTACTGTGATAATTAGATGTGATTATCAACTTGTTCGTGATTATCTCATATAGTGTTTGTGATTATCTCACATAGTGTTCGTAATTACCCCACAGCAATCGGGTAATTATTGAGCTAAAGGTTTTGTTATTTTGTTAACAGTGTATTTTATTTTTAACTTTTATCGATATTGAGTATTATAGCTTATAAATGAATAGTTTAACTACAATTATAAATCATAAATAAACTTATTTCTGACTCAGTTTTCGTTTTATTTCAATTTTTGCTTAGATGTTCGCAATTACCCCACTTTTCCCTACGATTAAAAAAAGCTCTGTGTCCCCATTTGTCACAAAATGAAAATTGATTCTACAAAACAATTATTATTAAAATAAAATTCTACAACAAGAAGCCTAGTTCAGTGATTAGGCTATTGATATTAATAATATTGACACTGTTACGCACTTCAGTGTTTATTCTTTTTATTTGACAAGCAGTATTTAGTACAAATGAGGGTCATTTATTATGTAAATCTCCTAATTTAAAAATGATTTAGCCTGAAAATACCGCAGTAAGAACATTATTCAGTTGGACCTTTGGATGTTAGGAATGCATAGATTTTTCTATATCAATTCAGAAAATATGCCATCAATGTCATAGAAATATAATTTAAAAATGCTATTTATAGCTAGTTTCAGAGCTACTTCTATTTTTATGAAAAACAGCAAATCTCAGATCAGAATTCTCGAAAGTATAATTATTAAAATGGTTTTGAATTAATAGTTTTAAAGTTTCCATTCATTATAAAAATATTTTCGATAGCAATGTGTTAATATACTTAATACATTTTTTCTTTCAAAAACATAACCTCTTGTCTACAGAAGTATGTTCTAATTCTAATTAGTTACGAAGGAAAATATAATAAACCCTTGTTGATGAATTAATTGAAAAGGGTGTGCCTTTACCGAGTTGGATGATTTTTAATTATGTTATACAAATCAGATATACAATTTAATACTCAAGCCTTACAGCAACTAATATCACATACAGTACAACCGATTGAGATTTTTGTTCAGTTGGAGCTTATGTTTATGAAGAATTTATAAATGCTTATGTTGATGTGACTTTTTTAACTATAAAAGATTATCCTGTTAGCTGTCACTCTTCAACTTTGTTAAATAAAAACTGTATAAAATATTTTTCGATAAAAAGTAGTTTGTTGTATACAATTTACAATATTTTAACAGAGTTGAAGTCATGAAAATTCTCATATAGGTGTCTTTAACTGCTTTTTACATAGTTCTTAAACTAATGCTCAATAACATTTTTAAAGTTTATTTTTGGAAGAATGCTCTTTCGCTTAATATGAAAAAGCTTTGTGATTCCATCGTCAATGAAATAACGTTTCTTGTTAGTTGTAAGGTCCATAACATCATCATAATCAATAAAGTTCTTTTCCGATATATGTAGATACTTAAATGCAAATAATACTCGTAGCAAATACATAATATAATACATATTTCGTTAAAAAAATTGAAATTTACTGAACAAAAATGAAAGATATTTAAGTATTCTTTTTGCTTTCCTGGGAAAAAGACAAATATTGACAAATGGTTGTTTCCTTATGAGTTCTACAATTTATGCAAGAACACTTTATAGGATTGAAAATATCTTGTAATCTTCATCTTATAGTTGAATAGCGTTAGTATTATTTTATTTTCAGTCACTTCAATTAAGAGCAAGGCACTGAAATCTTATTCGGAGAAACCTATGATTTCAGACGAAACTTGAGTAAAATAACTGAACACTCAGCGACGGTACAACGTTTTACATAAACTTATGATCGTGTATAATTGTAATACCATTCATCTTATGCAACATCTGCCAGCATTATAAGACGATATGCAACGTGATTCCCTTATCGTAGAATATAATTTAACGAGATAAAGTATCTTTACTGACGCATTATCGTTTTGATGTATTCAGAACATTTTCCTTATTGTTAGCTTTTCAATGAAACGACTGAAAAGAAAAAAGTATAGTCGCTTTGTAATTATTCACATAACTGAGGTGCAATGTGTGTGTAAGATAACAGAAACGTGCATAATTATGTCCGTGAAGAAATATGGATTTTTCTATTTAGTTTTTCGCGTATGTAATTAATAAATGCATATTCATGATATCATCATACGAGTTGCTCATGTACCAGTTTGAATATTTTTATCTAAATGACCCAATGTCACATTAATGCATTTTGCTTAAAGTTTATGATCTGCTGAATGCTTTTAATTTTTAGTAATAGCACTTCAATAATTTAGATGTCACGTAAATGTATACATTTCATAAAGATACTAGATGTAAATAAGCCTCGATAAATAATCTTAAATATTTTTTTTTATATTACTAATATTCATATAGACTAAATCTTGAAAAATGTTTAAATGATAAGTTGTGAATTGCATACTTGAAGAAAAATTATTTTAATTTCTGAACTGTTTAGTGAAATACAAAAATAAATGAGTAACATTAGTTGTTGACTTTAAGAAGCTGAGAATTTAGGTATGATTAAATAAAAGGAAATAAAATTATTTCTTAACACGTTCGTTATCTGCGACACATAGGTAGGTACATGTCACCAGTTTTTATTGAGAGCCCAACGTCACACATGTGTAATGTATTGGAAGACTAAATTTATATTCGCATTTATTAGATTTTAATTATATATTTGTAAATAAAAATTTGCAGGAAATTTCTCTTCGCGGCGTGACATGGTAACGAACGTGTTTATTTAAAAAATGTATTGATATTAAAATTTATATGTTTCAAATTCAGTATTCATTAATAACAACTAAAAGAATACAGTTTTAGCACTTCAAATAATTTTAAAGGCTAAATATAGAAAGAAAAATTCTTATTATTAGACACTTAATGAGCATATATTAATAACATTAATATTCAAGAATGATCTTGCAAACGTAGGTGTAAAATTTAGATTATTTAAACAATTCTAAAATGCAAACAAGAATTTAAGAATTAAATATCTTTTAAGTATCATAGCTATAAAACCAATAGTAGTACGTTAGTGTAGTAGTGTAGATCCTCAACTGTAAGTCTACACAGCAATACTGATAATTATAGGTAATAAACATACGATACTAGTAATTGAAATAAAAAATGTGCAGATTAAAAGCTTTTAGAGAACTTGACCGTTCGACTGAGACATCAGGCAGGAGATTAATCATTTAAAGGTACTTACATGATGGTAGAAAGTGGTGTGGCTCTGGCAAACGTTCTTAGCCGTGTTGGCAACGCAGCTGTTCTGTATCTCTGGTAAGTTAAACCAGGTAATGTCGACGTACAGCTTTATATTACCTTCTATCCCTGAACTGTTTGGTCTGGACGCCACCTCCAGTATCTTTCCTACCCCGTCTCATTCCTTTCCATTTCTCGTGACAAGTGCTGCTCGCAGCTCCCCACTCCGGTGTTACTTAAACGCAGTCAAGTAGATAGTGACAGTCGGATAACCGGCCGCCTTGAATTTTCTAATAAAACTCAGGTCGGAGGTAGAAATCCAATGTTCGCTTTCTAGTAATATTTCTAGGTTAATAGAAAATGTTCCAGGCTTAGGCAAATTGTACTTGGAATAAAAATAGAAAATAATAGTTTGATATAATGAACCATTTCAAGTACTTTATTACTTTTAGTTTAAAAATAACGCCTAAACATTAAATTAGAAGTAACTGTATTTTGTGTCGGTATTAAGTAAATAATTTTTTAATTAAGTTAGTCCGTTTCAATAAAATAACAGGAAGTTTCATTATAAAAAGCTGTACTGGGATTACCTGTCATTTTATTTAAATAATTTAACTCCTATTTTACTACAATAAATTAACAAATCTAAAATTCATATAATAATATAATATGGCTCATAATATCTTTTGAAATAAGTATCAAGGCTAAAATTATCATGATTTAAAATTAGACTTAAAATTGTATGGCCCTTAACTAGTATCAAGACTGGTATCGTGGGATTTAATACTGCAAGAAACATTTAGAGATTTAAAATGTGCTTGAGCCAGAAAATACCAACAACATATCATACTATTTGGCTTGAAATAACTGTAGTTTTAAACTCATTTTTTCACTTTCATTTATCAAAAACTAAAGCCAGCTAAACGGACAGTATGAATGAAGTAGCTTTTACAAGGTAATAATTTCTGCATAGAAAATGTCATTTGTGGAAAAACTGAACTTAAAGGGGGAAACCATTGTGACGGATAAAAATAAAGACTATTTTCGAGATGTTTCTCAGACAAATTTACAGCTTTCTTAGAAATCCATTTTCTTAAGTTATAAGGCAGTATCTTAATTTAAAAAAGGAAAAATTTATTATAATATTATAGAACTTTCAAGAAAAAATGTCTGGAAGGTCTGAAGATCTCAACGTTTCTTTTAAGAATATGTAAGAACTGATTATTCAATCGAAAATTCGAAGTACATTGAACATAAATGCTTACTTCAAAATAAAAAGGAAGTGGGTTTCGATAAAAATACGTTCGAAGCTTAAAGTGACCATTTGCGAGCATTACGCTATATTTAATAAAACTTCTTTATCGTTGTCTGTTTTGTGAATTTTACTTTAATATTTTAAGGGATCAACTTTAAAACCCCAAGTATTGAAACGAGATAATACAATTTTCTATTTTTCCAAGCCGTACAGTGGTTTCCCCCCTAATCATTACGTCGCTGTATTCGACTATAGTCGAACGCTACTACATTCCCATTCCCTGCCGATTTCGACTTCAGTCAACGCGTACTTATTTCTATAACATGTACACTAACATACATATACTAACCTCTAAAATATACAAAAAGGTTGAAAATTAAAAATCCTTTTTTTCATCTAATTCATCTTTTTTTCATCTTTTCAAGAATCGTCTAAACATTTAAATAAGCAGTATAAGTGAAGAAATCCGTATTTCTGACGCAATTGATAATGTTGACATGATAACATTATTTTCAAAAACATTTACTAAAATGTAGTAAAGTTATTCAAATCAAGTGAAAAATTATTTTACATAATAAACGTAAATAATGAAACAAATCGAAAAAAGCTCGTTTGATTATTCAAATAACTTGTTACGTACGGAGAATATTTTGCGTTACTCTCCCAAATATTCAAGTCTCTGCTTGTTAAAAGAACATTTTAATAATTAAGAATCTTAATAATTGTTGGTTGACTGTTTTGTTTTACAAAAATGCAAAAACTTTGCTATACTACCTAGTCATTTAAAGCAAGAACGAATCAATAAACATGGAATCAAACAGATCACCAAGACGAATAGCCTCCTCGATCATTTGACTTAAATCCTTCGGATCCTTCTTGTGTGGCTACTTAAAGACTGCATTCCACCCATCGCAGATAAATGATTTAGTAGAATTACCAACAAAAAATGCATGTCGTACAATATGAGTTTCGAAAGGAATAATTCACTGTGTATGTTCATCGATCTATGATCCGCATTATATTGAAATGAAGGAAAAGATACGTTTGTATGTGTAATAATCGGCGACGATATTGCCGATAATTTCAACAGCATTAAATTCTAAAAAACTAGTTAAATCAACTATTTTTATTAATATCATTAATAGTATTAAGAATAAAATACGTAGTAGAATAGATTTGTACAGTTGATAGTAACCCTAACCTTAATTTCCTAGTTCAAACGATTGCGCCAGCGACGCACAACATGCATCCGCATAAACAATAGGATTTTTCCATCCACGCATGCGTGTAACATCAGAAGATCATCCAAGCAACATCTTTAGCGTGCTTCTTTGCATGCGCTGACAACAGCATGATGACAGAATGCTGATACGACGGACCTATTAGCAGATGAGCTTCTCTGTACGCCTGCGCAAGCGCTATCACATGAATGCGTTAAAACATCGGAGCCCATTAGGAGCGAATATCCTGCGATGGTTCAATACAACAATACAACACTTCGAGTATACAACCTTGGAGTATACATACGGTGACGCAAGCGACAGCAGGGCGTTCTGGCGTTCGATGTTTTGAAGACCAAACAGTCCCACTGAACCTAAATCACTCCGAGGCAGCTTTAGCCAGCTCCTGTGTCATTCCTCACCAAGGCAGTTTTAACCTGCTACTTGGTTCCTCCTCACTGATGTAGCTTTAATCAGTTCCTTCCTTCCTCCACATCGAGGCAGCTTTAACCAACTTCTTGATTACCACTCCGAAGTAGCTTTATCTAGCTCCTTGGATCCTCCACATCGAGGCAGCTTTAGCCAGCTTCCTAATTACTGACCAAGGCAGCTTTGACCAGCTCGTTGGCTTACCCTCGATCCCTATCGACCATAATCACTGCCATCTGCTCAAATCAAATCTTATAAGTAATTTCAATCTGAAAAGTATTCGGTCGATAAATAAGCAGTATTAGTGACCCATCCAGTTTAGTGAAATACCTAATTAGACTATAGTTCCTTTCCCAATATAAGTCCATAAAGTCTTGGATCACCTTTTTTTAAACAACCTGTACCAGTTTCTCGTACTTTTGAAAATCATAAGTTCCAAATCTATTTTAAATTATTTTAATTTTGTATAATATAATATATAATGTATAATAAGTACTTGAAGCATTTGAATATGAATTCATGAATAATATGTTCGAAATGAAACTCGGCTTTAAACGTATTAATCGGTCTCTGTAATGAAAAATAACTTTCACTGTGACTTTCAATCTAGGTTATCGCATTTATAGCGATCTGTTTCTTGGGTCTATTTGCGTTCGCTAGTCATAGTTTGTTTTGAACGTGCTCGAATTTTTGTGAATACACTCTACATATAAGGAGTACAATTTTAAAATTGACTATGTCCACCTGAAATAATTTTGTGATATTTACAGAGTTTCTGATAGTTTCGATTTTCAATGTATATTTTCAAAGGATTTAAGTGAGTTTTCAGAATAATCTTCGATATAGCAAAATCAAAAAAGCCAACAAAGTGGATTGCGTTGATTTTAGCTTTTCCAATCGACTCCTGTCTAGTTTTTCTTTCTTTCAATACAGAAGATAACATATCTCTAAGAATTTGAATATATAAATTTAATCATCTTTTGTGAACGAATTCGTAAGTTACTGGAAATGAAGTACCATTATTGATACCTCAGTGAAAGGAAGTAAGTAGCAAATTTGTTATATAAAAAAATGTTAAGTATTTTTGAAGAATGTTTGTCCAATTGCATGTCTAATTAGTTATTTTAAAATTAAGACTGATTTCTTATCCATGAAGTACTAAAACGCTCTACTAAAGTATGCTTTCAATCACTATTTTACAAACTCAAGTAACATTTAAATACTGTTACTTTAGATTTCTTCAGATACTTCTTGCTAACTGATGATACGACAGAAAAATAGACTTGTTTAATTTCAGACAAGATTACGTTTTCTTCCATCTAGTCAAACAACTGCTCTTTCCCGGGAGGAACGTACTTACAAGTTTTACGCAATCTATGAATCACCTACACTAGATGGGATCCTGAGTGATACATGAAAGTAATAAAATCATAATTTTACTCATTGCATGATCAAAAGTTCACGTAAGAACTCGTTGCTAAAGAAAATTCTGCAAATTAAGTATCTCTTCCAATTTCTTTTGCCTTCTCAAAAATTACTTCCTTTCATAATTTAATAGCACTTTTTATTGTTGTATTAGATATCCGAGATATAACATCTAAATAATAGACGCAATGCATAGTCTCACAGAAATTAAAATTTGAATTTGAAACCGATATTTCAAAGTAGAAAAGAGATATTTCAAGGTTGTTTGCCACAGTATTATGTCATAAATAAGCTGCGGATTTCCATGCAAATGTATATTTTCATAAACAGAGCTACAGAAATGGGATTTAAGGAAAAAATTTCCGATATAATACATTTATAAGACTAATAAGGCATAAACTCATATGTGGGTATACTCATTTGAAACAGCAAACTGTCTATTCTGTAAATTACATATCAAATTAATCTCTTTCTTGAGTGAAACACTAGAATTATAGAAAATGTGAAACTTTTCCTATGGAGCAATGATTGGACAGAAATCTAATATGTTTCAATTATTAGACAACATTTCAGTTGCAATAATTCGAGATAATATTGAAAACTTGTTTCTAATTATTTGATTAAAGTAAGACGTAAATTGGACAAATTAAAAAATATAATGACAACAAGTTAATAATTAATTAACATTTTAAGCACATAATGATAAAAAGGATGGTAAAAAGGAAGAAAGAAAAGTATATTCTCATTAACAGGAAAAATTGATATAATTTTAATTCCGAATAGTAAAACCCACAAAATAATAAAAACAATAATAGAGATTAAAATAATTATGAATTATTTATTTTATTTTATTTTATTTTTTTCCATTTCTTCTGATTTTTTAATTTTAAAAAATTTTTAATCTACCATTCTTTTCTTTTTAAGATTATTTATTTTATTCCTTTTTCTTCCAGTCTTTTGTCTTTTTCAATTTTTTTTAAATATTTGCACCTCTTGTCTTCTTTTTTTATGTTCAAGCATTTGATTTCTTTTTTCTTCTAATTCCTCCTCTTGTCTAATTTTTGTTAATCAAAAATATAATTGCCTTTATTAAGAATACTCACTTATAAACTAAACTTAATGCTTTACTTGTACATATGAGCCTTAAGTAGGCCCTACACGATGAGACTTGCCACGAGATATGCCTCGAGACAAGGTCTCGTGAGACCTACCCTAGGTCTCACGGTCTCACATGAGACGGCAGGACATACTCTGAGTCTCATGAAACCTAATCACATTCAGTACTCATACAACTTTCAACGTGAAATGGCGTTAGAAAATTTGTCTGCGAATAAGGGCGCTGCGTTGATTATGGCATTAGCTGTGTGTACCGAAGAACAAGAAGTTCCCCATAAAAAAAGAAAGTGGTCAAAAAATTGGATAATGCAAAGAAATACATTTTCGCATATATATTCATTAAAAGAATTGCGATTAAATGAACCAAAAGACTTCATAAATTACATTCGTGTGATTGTTACCGAACGTAGTCGTGGGCTGTGAAGGCAGCCTTGTGAGGCTAAGAAGGACGAGAGGACGAGAAAAAGATGATGATTTTGTGAACGGACCGACAAGATCAGAGCACACGTTCAGCGGCCCACGGATTCGCTATTCGTTTCCTTAATTTTATGAGCGAAGGTTCTTTCTGGGTGAATTCGAGAGAATGAATGAGGATCACTCGAGCACGAAATAAGAAATGTTCGCCCCGACATATATATTCCAATAAATTCTTCCCAAAATGTACGACTGCCTGCCAAACTCATGATTTTTTCGTATCTCAAGCAACGTTGTCAGATCGTGTAGCCAACTAGATCTCTCTTACCATCCTTAGGAGCAAATGCATCTTTCTCAGTGACTGGATAAAGCAGATTCCTTTATCCGCAAGACACCCCATGGTAAATTGATTACTTTTTTCGTATTCATTTATCAATCTAAGGGATTTTAATACCAATTTAATATTATACAGACCTGAAAGAAGTTACGAGGTAGTTGAAGACCGTGTTTACCCTGTTTTGAGTATAAGTTAAGTGAAATTGAATTGTCCGCCATTTTTTCTGTGTGACACAAGCCTCCCTTAAATCGCCAATAGGATTTGACACCCTTGTCAACTACCATTAAAATAGCGGTAGGTGACCTCGTTGAAAAAGAAAAACGGCAGACGCTAGACAAAGATAGGGAAGAAGCAAAGACCTCTGAGGACCCACGACTAAGCATTCGTAGATAATTGCTTAATGCTCAACGAGTAAAGTACGCGTCGCTTGGGAGAAGCACCAATCACGAGCTAAAGAAGCGACAACATTGCAATTTAGAGGGCCATACTACCGGGGCTCAATTCTAAAAATTCGGACTGTAGGACTTGTTAGAAATACATTTCTATCCTCACCACTTTGTTTGAAATTCGTCACCGTGATGACAACTACAAGCCATAAATTTCACTAAACATGGCCGCGACAAGGCAAAGCCGTTGTAATCACACACTGATTTGTATGTCTCTTACTCTATGTGATGCTTGCGTTCCTCTTTGGCACATAAAATTTAAATGGACATAATAATACTGTGTTCCATCTTTTTCTACAGAAACAGTGCCAAACGAAATTTATCTTTTGTATCTCTCATATCCCTCTCTTTACACTTCAGCCGTCGCATTCCTCACAATAAACAACTAAGGCGCAAACCAAAAATGGTGTGTCTCCCGAACTGTGTACTTCTAACCAGACATCATTATACTGATAATGAGGTCACTGATGATTTCGAGTATATGAGGCGTGAGAGCGGCCCACTTTCCCCTCACAGCTAAGAATTTCAAAGTAATACTAACAATAGGTGTAAGATGGGGGACACCATCCGAACATATTGGTTTCTCACGTTTCCCCATTCCTACTTCCATTGTAGTGTCGTCAAAAAGTTCTGCGCGCCTAGCAAACGAACTCAAAACAGCTCTGCACAGTATCGTGCACCGGAAAGCAGTTTGAAAGTGTTTATTTTTTGTTAAGTATTTTATAGTTTATTACACAAGAACGTTGAATAACAAAATTCATTAAAAGTGGTACTCAATGACGTCAATGCGTATAGGGATCGCTGAACGGCAGGCGGTAGGCGCGACGTCCACCGGCGCGCGCCGCCGTCATTGAGTACCACTGTCGTCGCCGCGCGTTTCGCCAAACTATTTTATTTCTATATTGAAAACAAAAATAATTTTGAACATTCGCTTGATGCTTTCCTTAGTAAAAAGGTTTGCTCTATCGCGTGGTATAGTCAAATTTTCTCCTAGACCCTTACTTTTTGAAATAACGTGAAAAATATCAGCAAAAATGGGTGCGTTTTGGGTGTCCTTTTCACTTTAATTGTTATTTAAACCTATTTCGATGTTTATAATCTAATAACTATTTATATTATTTTATTCGGGAGAGTCCACAGAATCATTTCGTGCAAAGAGCAACTAAATAACTACTACGGCAAAAGCACAAAAAAATCCCAAAGTTGAAAATTTGTCATTTTTTTCAAAATTGATTTTTTCAAAAACTGTACGTTCTGGAAAAAAACGGTTTGCAGATTGGTAATCAGCACGTCGAAATCTATAAGAAATATTTATTCACGTTTACAAAATCGAAAAAAAGTCAAAATTTGTTGAACAGTGTTATTACTTCACTTAATAGAATCGGTAACTATCAACGTTACTTATCGACAGAGTACTTTCGGTTTGAGGCCACTTATGTGTTCTGATTTAAGCAGATGGCAGTGATAGATTATGATCAATAGGGATCGAATAATCTCAATAGGCCGAGGAGCTGGTTAAAACTACCTCGATGCGGAGGAACCAAGGAGCTGGTTAAAGGTGCCTCGGTATGGTTAATCAAGGAGCTGGTTAAAGCTGCCCTGATGTGGAGAAACCAAAAAACTGGTTAAAGCTGCTTCGGCGAGGAATAACCTAGGAGTTGGCTACAGTTGCCTCGATCGGAAGGAAGCAAGGAGCTGGTTAAAGTTGCCACGGCTTGGTTTAGGATCAGTGGGACTGGTTGATCATTAGATTCTCGAACCTTGAACGTTAAACGTTGAACGTTGGACCGCTGCCGCTGGCGACGCTGTATTTATACTCAGAGGTTACCTCCTTCCTTTGAATCCAGCAATTCCCCTCAATGAATTGCGCATGCGTGCTCAGGATCCGTCGCAGAATACTTGTTGCTAACAAGCTCTGATATCTTGATGCATGCGTGTGATAGCGCTTGCGCAGGCGCACGGAGTAGCTGGTTTACTGATAAGTACATCATGTCGTTATCCTGTCGCCATCTTGTCGTCAGCGTGTTCGAGATAACACCTCATAGGATGTTGCTTGGATAATATCTTGATGTTGTATACATGTGTCGATGAAAGAGTCCTGTTGCTTATGCGCATGCGTATAACGCATTGTTTGAATTAGGGAATTGAGATTAAGATATGGTTGCAGTTTAGGATTACTTCCAACTGTATAAATCTATTCTATCGCCTATTTTATTCTTAATCCTATTAATAATATTAATGAAAATTGTCGATATAGTTTTTAGAATTTAATATCGTCGAAATCGTCGCCGGTTGTTACAATTGTATAAAATTCTGCTAATCCGTTTACAAAAATAAAAATCACTGTAAACACAATAATGTACCTTTACTAATTTATTAATCGACCACGTGATCAGAACAACGGGGAACTTGTAACCGGTATCACAACTCTGCTAATCACGACCGACCACTATGCTCTGGCAACAGACAAAGCAATCTCAAGTTGTGCAGATAAGAAAGGAGATCCTCAAGAAGGAACAGAATTTTGACTACCAAACCGCCTATTTTCCAAAGAGAAGGGAGAGCAAGGGTGGGGGGACTAACGCGACGTTCAGCCTCATTCTTTCATCCACTTTGATGGACTAATTCGAGCACCAATTCTACTCTCTAACTATTATCCTTTGGATTGGAACAGAATAAAGGGTATCAGAGTAAACTTAAGTAACACCGTTTCTCAGTAGCGGGGTGGGGGTGGGGGCGGAGGGAGGGTCCTTTGTGACCCACGGTTAGGGAGGGAGACAGGAAAATCGAAGTCACGTCAAAAACTCTGACTGGATCTGATGATGCTCAATAGTCCGATTATTAACTTTGTAACGAGTAAGAGGGAGATCGCGAATTCCCCAATCGAGACCGCCTCAGGCGGACGTAGTTCAGACCGCGGCCGCGAGGCGGCCATCGCGGAATATAAAGCGGGCAAACGGTACCGGGAGGCAGAGCGTTCCAGTTACCGAGCATGCATACAGCGAGCGAGCACCGTGATAGTGCACAAGCTGGTTCTCGCTTTTGTAACCGACTGTCCTCAGTTCTCCAACGGACCCTTGGAGGTGGTGTCTAACCGCTCCTTGTGGTAATAACCGTGATCCTCGACGGGAGAGTTCTCTCTCCACGGCACCAACATTGGGTCTCTATGTCTCCACTCGTGGCGTAGCCCAATGGACACAGACAACGGACCCCTCGGCCAACAGACTCCGATCCCGATGATCCTACTCCCCTACGTACTGTAAATACTGAGTAGAGCAGTAGCTCCAAACACCCGCCGACACCGCCGTTGGGACATACGTTCCCCCACCGCGTACCGAAGGGAGCAGCGGCTCCCAACTCCCGACTCCCCTCCCGACCGCGTAGATAGGGCAGCGGCCCCTACACCGTGTTACGAACGAGAGGCATCCGGCCTCACGTCGCGCGTTCCACGAACCTCAATAAAGGACTATTCTCAACCGAAATTTAACTGATTCCCTTCATTCGCTACAGCGAACCTGGCACCCGAGTGAGGCGGCACCTTCTTCCCCCCCTCCTTTTTTCATAGGACAACGCCAAACGCGCTCCACGCGCCAAACCCGTCCAGACAGCTCCGAGCTGTTCGGCCAGAATGCTGCCTATGCACTCCTTCCAGAATTTTCGGTTACTTTCGGTCAGCTCCGGAATCTTCTAACTTTATTTGTAGTACATCTTCATTTATATATTCTCTCAGGGTGTTTTCAGTTTTATTCGCATTTGCGGCGAGCCTGTTTGGATGCGGCCTAACCGAAGTAGGAGCATACCCCTTCCGAACAGCAGGGCTAGCGGCCTGTGCCTAGCATTACGACGATCTCCGTTCCGAACAGCAAATGCAACAGTCCCTGCCTCCTATTAAGATAAGACTGTGACCGGGCCGTCCGTACGCACAAGCTTGTGAGGTAGTGTTAAGAACACCTCGCGTTAGGATAAGTCTGCTAACCTGTAAATGTAGCTAGTAAGATCGAGTTAGGGATAATAGCGAATTAGTAGTCTTCGTACAAAAACTTAACCTCGCTCATTTGTTAACACGAGCTTGGCGTACCAACTGAATGGGCATCTTCTTCCCCGTCCTCCGGTGAGGCTAAACATGGTCACAATGTATCAGTTGTCACTGACTGGCAACGCACGGTCTATATGTATGTGAATGATGTATTGTAGTTTTAAAAATTGCTATAGTTATACATTATAGTTTACTAAATATTGTTCGGATCTGGTAAGTTGTTGAGTTGAATAAAGACGGGTCTCGTTGGTTACAATCGAATGCCTCTTTATGGCACACCTTTCTTCATTCTTATGTTATACTTAAGCGTTTGTAAGTGCGCAGGATATTTGAGACTCGCCACCAATTCTTAAGGAGGTACGATCAGATATATATGCCAGGGCAGCGACATTACCGAAAAAATTAGGCAAGAGTATGGGTTTATGGGAATCAACTTTTCGTCGTGATATGAGAATATTTTGAGCTGGGAAAGAGTTTATTCGAAAGAAAAAATTTTAACGCAGCGCAATCTGGCCGTGATTTAACGAGATTTTGCTGATATATAATAATACAAGCGTTAGAATGTACAGAAAAAATAGACCATTCACAGTCGCGAAATTTAACCATTTTTATGTAATTTACAGAATGTTTTGAACGAAATCATGACCGGACTGCGTTGCACTGAACCTTTTTCTTTTGAATGAACCCTTTCTCAGCTCAAAATGTTTTCATATGAGGATGGGAAGTCGATTTCCGTAAATCCATGCATCAGTATTGCTTTTTGCTGGATTATTGATAAAACAGAATAAAAAATGTGACAAATTTAGTTTGGCTTTTGCGAACTAGGCGACGCCTAATTTGGAAGGCTACCGGAATCTGTAAGCAAATTGGCAATGCGAAGTACTAAAAAATTTCCCCTCCACTACACACACGACCGTAGGAATCACGTGTACATGCAGTTGGCACTTTGGGTCACTTCGGACCATTTCGAATAGCTTCAGAAAGTCAAACGAGAAGGCGATTGTAAAGTGAACCCTACTCTTTCGCTCTTGAAACTGAAACATTATCCAAGTCACGGGGAAGCGGCATGAATCATGCGCGATCTTCTCGATTGTCCAAATATTTTCACTTTCCAATTTACAGCTAAAAGAGAACTCTTCGGTGTGATCCTCAGAGGGTTGTATGAAATTTTGAGGGATGAATCTAAAAAGTAAATGATGATATTTTGTGGAATACCTCGTGCTAATGCGTATTTCTTATTAACAATTGAATTCAATCTATATACAGGCTGTAGTAGGACGCGTTGTACAACTGCGAAAGGTGAAGATAAACCAAAAATAATGACCGTTATACATATGTAAAGCACGGAAACGGTGAGGTACACATATATTAGACGGATCTTGAAATTTAATTTTCCCGAAAACTAAGTACCTTATAAAAAGAATTGTATCCTTTGTTTTCTGTTTATTTTTATATGTTTGTAGAATCATCCTCTTCCCGGTTGTAGCGCACGCCCTAGCACATCATATGCATATGTTTACAAGATAGTAGTATCCTCAAAGCAAACGGTTGGGCAGCTGCGGATCATAATTTCATTATAAGTAACACGTTGCAAGTTCGATATTCAGTATGGAAAGAACTATTTTTTTTTTAAATATTTAAATTGCATATAACAGTATGTTGTCTAACACATAGAATAAATACATTTGAACTTCCTTTCGCCTTTTTATGTTTATTTTATCGAGGAATTTCTACTACCTAAAATTGTATTACTAAAACTGCAGTATTTGTGAAGTAATGTTACATACAATTTAAATACTTAATAGAAAACAGAAAAATCCTTTCTGCATCCTGGGTATCGAACACAGGACCTGTCATTTAGAAAGAAATCATCATCCGCACCTGCTAACAGCCTTTCTGGAAACTACTATTATTTTCTAAGTACATATATACGGACAATGCTTTAATTGTTTATAAAAATGCACATAAAGATATTCCCCAGAATGTTATCATTTGATCTCATAACTCATTCCTCAAAATTTTATAAAAATCTCTGGGGACCGCATCAGTAACGGATTTACGCACAGGCGCTAGGTAGCTACCTTACGACCCATAGGACAGGGATTCCCCATACAACAATAAAAATATGCATCATTTAACCAGAAATTCCGTATGTGTAAATAAACAGAATAGTCTTAGCAATTTCTGCTAAAAATTTCAAGCAAATCAGATGATAATTTACGCCAGTTTACGGAGTCATTGTTAACTTTTAACACCTAGGGTTTGACTTATATAGCTACATTATTATCGTGATAAATGCAAAACAGATGTCTTTTCAACTGCTTGATATATTCTTAATTTTATGTGTATTTAATTTTACATAAAAATAAAGCATTACATATTCTGCATAACTTATTTATTTTAATAGGGCTCCAGAAATTTGGAACCCCTCGGGCCCCTTGAAGACTAGATCCGCCGCTGCCCCCTTTTTCAGATCGAAAGAAGGAAATATTTAGGCAAATGAAAAGATTGTGTCTGGCTCGTGTCGCTTGTCAGCATTTTGAAGAATTGAATCTTAACTTTTCAACAGCAAAAGAGTAAGGGTCACATCTGGCTTCTCTCTCGACTTCTGGCAACTGTCCGAAATACCGAGGTCACGTACACGTGGCTGGTATAGTAACATATATAATGGAGGGGGAAACTTTGTAACTCGCGTTTCCAGTTTGGAGCCATAGAGTGACTTCATCTTGCCTTCATTAGATAGCCGCATGTCTGTAGGTAATACTATTTCTATAACAGAAAGTGTAATAGCAGATACTGATCTGTCAGTCTCAAAAAGTCACGAGACTACCGTACCCCTTTAAGCAGAATAATGACATAGACAAGGCTACGTGGACTTTGCTAAGTACTTGTCTTGCTTCTGTTTCGTCGCGGTCACTAACTTGCCAGCTCTCAGCAGTACATAGGTAAGCATATGTACATAATAGTTAATTGCTTATTACCTGCCTTTGAAAAATTTAACCCTTATTGAACGTTATGTTATAAACATGTCGATCTTTGTCAATTGCATTGTAATTCCCAAGTATATTAAAATGAAAACCAATGAACTGTTACAAGTTATACAGAATTTAACTAAAATAAATTCTCCGTCTATGAGTATTTAAATATTTTATTGTGTGTATTCAGACTTCTGCTGCAGAAGATGTGATTAACGGAAAATTAATTAATTAATAATATTGGAAAATAACTGAATATTCCAAACGTGAAAAAGGCTGGTGTCGCTAATGTTACTGAAGATAGTAACCTACGTCAGAATTAAATTGATGAAAATGGATACTGAGAATCACCAATTGTGTCAAGCAGAATGTATCACTGACTCAAAAATCTGGCGGTTTTAATTCAATGGTTAGAAATTATAAAATTTATTGTACAATATTCTCTCTTAATGTTGCTCAAAATTCTTGTAATGGCACTTTAAGGTGAAGCTTTTTTTGCAGAATTATCTGGATATTACATAAATTTAAATCTAAAACAAACTACACTACTACAGTAGGACTTCGATTAACGGACTCATAATTACCCATGATCTTTGACATGCAGGTTCTCGACTATTTACCGTACTAACAATACAAGTACAGTAGAATCTTGGCTGAAAGTCAAATCCTGATTTAATACTAGTCTTTAAGAAATATAAAAATTGACCCTTAAAAGATTATTCCACTTTTGTATTTGATGCAAAGTCGGTTAATCGATTTCTTTCTTGACAATTTTTTAAGGTAAATCATAAGTCTCAAAATAATAATTACATATTTACAACCACAAGATTGATTAATTCGGCATAGATGTCTCTCCACACTTTCAATAAATCAAGAGTTTTAATATCTCCAAGGATCAAGATTCAATTAATCTGCGTTTACAAGAGACTGTGAGAAGAAGAACCTCAGCTCTCGACAATGAGTAATCTAAACTAATAAATTATCATCCTGACAAGCTGGCCCCATACTGGGCCAGTTGCAGGCACCTGCATCATTATCGAAACTCAGATGTACTGGACAGTTGAAGACATGTAGTGTAAACTTCTTTTTCCATTGGTCCCAGTGACAAGCGTAGAACTTGTTGCAGAAATTAGGATGCCGGAACAATCCAGGCCTGGCGCAATTGGTGGCGCCCTCTAAGATCTCCTCTGAATCACGAAGTCCTCCTGGACCATAACGATCGAAAGAGGCACCTCCATTTTTATCGGAATTCTTGGGAGTCTCGGCATTGTTCACACTCTTGCCGGATCTGTAATTGGTAGAGAATCCAACTTTCGGAGAACCTCTAAAATTGCTTTCCGAGAATTCTGAAATACCACCACGAAGAGCTGTGCTGTCAGGAGTGACATTAGGTAAATAGGTCGACGAAGGTTTCTCTGGAGTTTGAGAAACTCCAATGTTTATTGGAACAGATGCTTCGTTCCTGGTTTTGACTGGTTCTGGTGAATAGGATTCATAATTGGTTACGTAATCATCTTCGTAAGAACCATCTTTCTCGAGATCTACGTAAATATCAGATTGGTCATAATTGGAGAGATCCACCTTGCCCTTGGATGAGTTGATCAGTTTAGAACCTGGTCCTCGGAGGTTTGCGAAAGGATCCCCTCTGCAAGTACATTCAGCTCCTAGCTTGCCAAGCAGAAGAGGATGTAGATCGCTCCATTTCACAATTACTTTAGCCTTTCCTACGGCTGTAGATTTAGCAGTGGTTTGATATGTAATGACGGAAGAAGGTTTAGAATAACCATAGAATTGTGATTGTGTCTTTGTGAATGGATTTAACGTCGTTGAACTGTAGACTTTTCCATATGGTGACATGGAGAATGACTGTTCTCTCGTGAAGTCACCACGAACAATTAAGTCAGGTTCGTAAACATCATATTCACTTGGAACATACTTTGTTGTGCCCCTGTTGTAATTGGTGACAAATTTTCCGACGTCATCTCTAGAAATTTCGACATTGGTTGGAGAACCACTCGTTGAAGTAATAGGTGTGATCGGAGTCGTTTGATAGGTAATATCTGGCAGTGGAAAAACTTTCTTGTAGGTTACTCCAATTTCTGGAGAGATGGAGTCACTTGGCAGATACTGAGTCTAAAATTTGAAATCTCAAAGTTACTTTCTAAAATTACAAAATTACTTTCTAATATTTCACTTATAAAAGTTAAATCGTCAGAGATACAGCAAAATACCCTTCGATTTTCGACAAAGTGCGTCGCAGAATCATCTAACCGATACAAGTACCGTCGAGGTTTGCTGTCTCTCTATTAGATAAGCCATTCGTTGTTCAATGGCAAAAATCACCATCGCGATTCGATCAACTGCCATTTGTCGCGTACCCGATGCGATCGATATTGTAAGACAGTTTGCCTGATTACAGCCAGATTTTACCAAATTTTGAATTGCTTATAAATAATTAACGAAGCCCCAAGCAACAAATCATCATTCTTGATTTGCGTTTTATTTTGACCTCTAGAATTGCATCTTAAAATTTCTCCCATCTGTAGCCGAATACTCTGTATTTATAGTCCCTCCATATTTATATACAATTTCTTACAAATGAATTGCTAGTTTTTAGAAAATCGTCTACGAAGTATTCATAAACTCACCTGTGATTTTAATGTGTCTGAAATAACAGAAGGTGTCACTCTCTGTCCAAACAAACTCTTCGATGTTGAATCGAAATGTCCAAAAGCAGACGGCTGAGTAGGTACGTAATTAACCTAAAAATTTAAGGTATAATAAATAATTTACAAATATGGTTTTAAACTATTACAGTAAAATCTTACCTCTGGTTTTTCAGTAACGGACGGAAATGAGGAACTAAATGGTCTGGGCTTAATAGGAGCATATGTCGACGCCACTCCGAAGATGGACGAAGGTGTAGTACTATAAACGTAATTCTGTTCATATCCATCTTGTTGTGAAGTTCTTGTTCCAAAGTTAGATAGGGTTTGTGCAGACACCGACCCAGTTTGGATGTCTCCATTGAATGTGTTATGACTGATAAAGGCTGGTACTGACGTTGGTGAGGTAACAGTCTTGTACTTAGTGTCAATTCCTGACTGGGGAGTTGATATTACAGTAGGAACTTTGGCAGCTTCAAAAGCAGTCTTGAAATTGTCTAGTGAACCAGTTGTATAAGTTACTGGCCTGATAGTAGACACTGGTGCTCTTGTGAACTCACCAGGTATTTTGCTTTGATATTGTCCGTCTACAGATCCGGAGTAAATGTGTGGAATGGAAGATGAAGGCGTAGAACTAATAATTTGTGGCGCTTTGTACACTTCAACATTTAAAAATGGCGTTGGTGATGTAACTGTAAGAATGTTACCTCCAGGTGGTTTGGAGTACGCATAGCCTGTAAATTTCGATGCACTCGAGGTAACCTTAGAGGTATCTATGTGGTTAACGTCATCACACGGTGTTGCAGTAGCTCCTGGGTACGCCTTTAGAGTACTTTCAGTTGATGATTTCGAGTATCCTGCTACGTTACCTTCAAATGCTTTCTCTCCTATGTTACTCTGATTGGGCCTAGGATACGTTTTTCCTGTACTAACCACGTAACTACCATGGCCACCCAAAGCAGCAGTCACGAAACCTGTTTTTGTGGATCCAGTTTTTGTGAATCCAGACGGCGTAGGAGATCCAGAGATAACAATATCAAGAGGAATTGTACCTCCATCTGGTCTGTAGTCAGGAATATCATTTTCTGTGTACTTCGTAGTTACGTCACCGTTATTAAATTTTATCGTACCCCGTCCAACATTTTCGTGGTATTCATTCGTTTGGTAACCAGTAGTATAAGTTCCAGGTAAGCGTCCAATTTTTGTGTCATACGTGAAATTTCTGGAAGTACCTCCTTGTTGCTCCATATCACCATATCTTACTGACCCAATAAGAGTGTGATGTCTTGTAGAACCGACAACTGTCCCTTGATCAATTGACTCAGTTAATGACACACCAGGTGCTGTTTGTCCTGTCTGAACAATTCCAGGAGTCAATGTTCCTTTTATAATAGTCTTAGGCTGAGACAATCCAGTCAATGTTACACCATCGGAAGACGGACCGTATATTACAGTTGTAGGGGCAACTGAAGCACCGTACACAGTCTTGATTCCTCCGTCAATTACATAACCAGGTGAACTTGAGCCAGTTTTTATATATCCTGGATAACTGCCACCAATTACTGTGGTACCTTGATCAATAGGTCCTGAAATTACAATTCCTGGAGTGTTTCCATACGCTTTAATTGTTCCAGAGGAAGAGTCTCCAGTAACAGGCGATCCATGGATATTGTTTCCTGTTACTATCGTGTTAATGTCAGCAGTTCCTGTGATTCCATGAATGGGGACATTGACGTCATGGTATGTCGTACCGGTGGAAGGTATGGTGTTTCCAAATAAGGTGGTATTTAAATTTTCAGTACTTCCAATTCCCCTGGAAGTATTTAACTGGTCACTATGATCATGGTAAACCGATGTGCCAGAAGTAGTAATTCCCACTTGGGAATGTAAGGTAGGGAATATAGAACCAGATGAAATACTATATTGATTAGCGTAATCGCCTATTGTATGAACTCCATCACCTAATTGAGTACTTCCCTCACAATTGGAAGAAGTGCAACGAACATTCGGTTTGTCTGGTTTTTGTATGTAAACCGATCCAGCTGCAAAATTAATTTAAATAAATTAAATAATTTTATCGTAGGTATGAAAAAAATGAATGTTTCTTATGGGAGATACTTACAGCTATGTCCTACGTCAACAGATGTTAATTGTGTGTCTGTCGGGCTACTGGATGCATAAATTGGTATTTGTCCTGGTAATGTGACAACTGTGTCTGGTTGACCAATTTCATGAAGATTTCCTTGGTTAGATCCTGTGTGTAATTTTGTTTGCGTAGAATATTCGTGACCAGATGATCCTGATACAGTAGCACCTGAATAATTGATTCCTGACGCTGTTAAACCACGAGAAAGTCCTGAATATTGAACACTAGACGAACCGGGATAGTTTTCCTTTGTTTCTAATGTATTACTTCCTACTGAGTATCCCGGAGTAATGGACGGCCCTGTTCTAGTAACTTCAACCTGACTTCCACTTGATCCTGCATATCCTTCGGTGGATCCTGCATAACTTGAACCAGTGTATACTGGATATCCTTTATTGAGTGATCCTGCATATCCTTTGGTGGATCCTGCATAACTTGAACCAGTGTATACTGGATATCCTTTATTAAGTGATCCTGCATATCCTTCGGTAGGAAAACCTGGATGAGTACTGTCTGTTGATCCTGAATAGTCTCCAGTAGCAGATCCTTTATATCCTATTCCATTAGCTATTGTTCCTGCATGTAGTCCGATAGTAGATCCAGTGTAGCTAGTTCTTGTTGATCCCGCACTGATTGCTGATCCTGAATATCCTCCAGTGACCAAATCAGTATAGCCTGTTCTCCCATAAGTATCACTAGTCGATCCTGCATATCCTCCAGTAACAGAGCCAATGTAGCCTGTCCCTACAGATTTGGCATGAGCACCACTTGTAGGTCCTGCATATTTTCCAGCAACAGATCCAGTATAGCCTGTGCCTATAGATCCTATATGAGTATCACTCGTGGAATCTGAATATCCTGATCCAGCACCATGACCAATAAAAGTCGACCCTGGATATAGATTACCATTTGCACTGGACAATCCCTGCCCACCTAAATGTGTAGATCCTGCATAAACAGTACCAACTGTTCCTCCGTAATTTCTATCACCACCAAAGTGCACCGTATTTTCGGTTCCTGGAGAACTTAAACCAGTAGGCACCTGAGCAGCTCCAGTTCCTCCTGAATATTTAATGCCTCCAGATGCTGCATAAATTCCAGTCGTTATTCCAGAATATCCTGTATTGCCAGTGCCAGTTGAGCTTCCATAATGCCCACTAATAGATTCTGTTCCTAACTTTATCCCAGTTGCCCCTAATGCATTATAACCTTCAGTATTAGCTCTTATGTCACTTCCACTTCCAGTATTTCCTTTTGCTACTTCAATATTGGAACCTGAGTATCCAACACCAGCTGGCCTGTGAAACTCAGTATTGGTATGTCCAAAGCCAAATGTTGTACCCGTGTAAACTCCACTCCGAGCAGTTGTTCCTGAATATGCATGTGGTAAACCTCCAGTGACGTATCCGCCAGTGTTCTTGGTAAACTGACCGTCATATTCACCGCTATATTCCGTTCTTGTGTAGCCACCATCTGAATAACCTGCTACTAACCATGGCCATTCACAAATTAATTTGTTTTCATCGAATATCAGTCCATATGGACAACGGAATTCGAATGCCATCATTTCAGGACCACCTAAAATTACAAATAAAAATAATTTTCTTTTACAGTGTTTAACATTAACGTAACTAAGTATGAAATAAGGTACACTTTGAAGAGTATTTGCTAATTAATGTTCTCGCCCAACTAACAAGGGAACAACCCAAGGTGATAATTTCCGATTTTTATGAAACTTGGCAAGTTTAGAGAGTAGCCAAAAATATTCGACACGTTTGTTTTCTTCATCGGCCCAAATCCGCGTTAAGGGGATGAAAACTGCTTCTAAAGCTAGAGACAGAAACCATATTTCGCCTAATATTTTAGAAGCCATTGAATGTAAAGAAAGCTTTAAATTAAACAATTATGAGTTTCTGAACACTGGATTTATTAGCGTAAACAGTTTTTGAAAATATCTATTTCTTATCTCACGTGAGTGTTGCAAAATCGAACATTTTGAAAATTTGTCTACGTAGTTAAATGCATTATGTAAAAATACGTATTTAGCATCTCCAACGAGCAGTTTATACAGAATATTCCCAAAATACTATGGAAAATATATTTTTCAGTTTCTACTTTAAGGATTACTCTAACTCTATAGATCAGCGTTGTCTAAGCGAGGTCGTGAGTCCTGTAGACTCTCTCAGTCAGGTTGTTGGGAAACCATACGACGTGACGTTAAAAAAGCCGACATGATATGTTAGTCTGTCATCAAAAAAGCTCATGAACTATAAATGACGTATCTATTGGAAGATTAACGAAACCGTTTAAAGTGGAAGCAAGCGAGTGGGGGGCTCCACTACTGGGCAGCACTGCTTTAGACATAGACATTTATCTATTGTTCTGTTTGGCGAAACAATCGTTTGTTTTACTGCACGTTTCAGACTTCCATTTCGTCATTTTCACTTTGAAATTCCACATCTGGCAAATGTTGTCATAAAACAATTTACGTGTTTTCGCCGGACGGTGTACTTTTCTATTTTAGCAATAGCTTGAGGGCTATACTGCCCCGCAGTCGGTAACAGTACGCACAGTCTACGTCGCCTCGGACTATCTGAGGGTTGCCGCCGACTTGTGGGACAATATAGCAATAAAATATCTGCGGAACACTCTCGCGTTTCTTCCTCCCTAATTTTCGCGGCCTTCAGCCTGGGATGAAGATTTCCTCCAGTACTGTTCCTTTCTCCACCATCAACTGAAGACCGTCCTCTACCATCGTAGAAGACCAGGAGGGCGTTGCGTCCACCCTCTTCGGAGTGGCTAGGGGATCCTCCTATCTCAGGTCGATGGCCAATCAATATCGATTTTTGACAACGTCGAGACCAAGTTTGACACCCCGTATCGTATATAAGAAGGGATGAAATTGAGAAGGAAACGGACTCCGGAAATCCGCGTTCTAGTGTTCGAACAGTCAAATAAGTTACAACTTCTCGAATAATTTTTGACATCGAGTAGAGTCTTGGAGTCTGTCCGTTCGAGGAACAATTTGTGTATGAAGTTTTCTCTTTTTTTTTTTTTTGAATTAATCACCCATGAACAGTCAAGGTCAAGTCAAGATCAAGATCACCCGAAAACAGCCACTCAATATTAAGTTGACGAGTGATACGACGAGATTCGCGGTAGTTAACGCTACATTATACCGCGACCTGAACATCTACAAAAGAATATATACTGAATATTTTTGACATGTCTCTAAATTTGCAAAGTTTTATCAAAATCGACGTCGGACACTTAAATAATGTTCCTTGTGACCAATAGAGTTTGGATCTTAACGCTCTAAAAGCTTGAGGTTCCTATAATGTTGGTCTTCAAAGCTAGTTTATAAGGTAAACTTTAAATCTTCAAAGGCTGAAGCTTTATACATAACTAGTTAATATGTATACAAGAAATACAAACCCAAATCTATGCAGGCGAAGAACCATCGAGGATTCTGAGGATCCGCATAGTATCCAGGTTTAGAACACTCGAATCTTACACGAGTCACAGGCGCGATCTCACTGCTTCCAGGACATGGGGATCCTTGCGATAATGATCCTGGCCAGACGCAAACTTCAGTGTGTTCGTCGAAAGCCAGACCAGCTGGACAATCAAACTCAAATACAGAATAGTCTTCTACTTCTTGATTGAATTTAACGCATCGATAAAATCTATATAAGAAATATAAATTAACTTATTATTATTATAGTACTTATTTAATCTATACTTTATGTGTTGAACATACCTGTTGCAACTCTTCGGATGAACGAAGTAACCTTGCCTTGAACAAGTGAACTCAGTTTGAGTGTTCTCGCGAATGGCTCGAATATGTCCTTCTGTATCTACTACTCGAACGACTCGAAATGTGGATGATTTGGCTTTGGTTGAATATGTGAGATCAGTTTGCTGTCATTTAAAACCAGTTATGGAATTAGTTCTATGCAATAATTATAATAAATCATAAAGAAACGAAAAATTTCAAAGATACAATAGAGCCTCGATTAACCAAACCTTAGTTAGGTACATTCTTCCTTATTATTTGATGTGTTAATGCTAAGATGTGTGTATGATGTGTAAGATGTGTAATGCTAAGATTATAGTAAGATAATTTAATGAAAAAATTGACTGTCAAAGGGATATTATAGTTTCGATTTTGGTCTTATGTCAATTAATTGAGGTCCTATTATATCTCGATACTTTTTATATTAACAAGTAAAACTTAAAAGTATCCTAAAAACAGTCCTAAGGTGAAATATTTTCATAATTACGTTAATTAGCCACCGTGACAGATTTAAACATACGTTAGCATCAGTACGTGTCGCCATCTACCAGTACAAGTTGCATGTCTAAAACTTCACTGAAAGGTGGCGTGTCGATGCATATTCTTAAGTTCAATTTTAAATCACATTTCATGACGTAGATAATGTCGCAAAAATTTTGATACGAAAACTTAATTAATTCCAACTTTCAATAATTGCAGGATTTAGTAACGTGCTATTAAATGAAGAATATGCGCTTCAAAAATTTAGTAGTCAAGAGGAAATCATCTTTAACGGCCGATGTAAACTCGTATACAAAACTCATGATTATTATGGTATATTTTATTATTTACATGCAAATCGTCTTCCAAAGCATTCAAAATAGCAGCCCTCGACTTCCTTTTAAATTGAATAAATGAGTGATGAATTTCATGAGTAAGAGGCTCGCCACACTTCGTCTCGAGGTCATTTTCTATATCTCGTATGGCAAGTCCTGGAAGGTCCCGAAGCAAGACGTATTTTCCCTAGAAAGCGATTAAAAGGTAATGATTTTTCTGGTTTGAAGACGAAAATTAAAGTAGTATCGATACGCACTTTTATGGCAATTGAAATTTTGTCCTCAAAGGCCACCCACGTTCTGTTTTTAAATGCATAAGGAGCAGTAAGATCCTCGTCTCTCTCGATTGTCCATTCATCCTTGCTTATCAAATCACACAGCTAAAAACAGAAAAAATAGTCTATCACGTTGCAGAATTTATTGTTTCAATTCCTTAATATTTTAATACAAACTTCATCTAGATACAGGGTGTTTCACAATATGTATATGGGAATTACTTTAGGGATGGAATTAACGCACGAAAAGAATACAGAAGAGGTTCATATAAACAAACACTATCAGTCAAAAGTTTGGAATTACTTTGTTAAATATCTAAGTTAACTAATCTACTCATTCTACTGACTAGTGGTAATATATATAAGAAAAAGATATTCAGAATGATGACCTTGATAATATATTTCAAGGCTATTGAAATCGGTGAGGAAGTCAAACTTCTAAATAACTACCAATCAACTTCAGAAGTTGAATTTTTAAAACTAACACTGTATAATGGTCGACCTTTTGAAACTTTAAGTTTATAGTTTTAATGTTCTATTATCTAACGATTATAGCTCCCATTCGTGGGACTCTTGCTATTAAAGTAATGAAATTAACTCTTCTGCCCTGAAGAGCATGTACATATCGACATCCTCAAAAAATGGACACTTACATATAGTGCTCCACTGACAAGAAGTTCTCTAGCAACAATACAAATCTTTTAGTCCCGAGGAATTCCTCGTCAACAAAGCATAATACAAAGAACGGATAGATAGATTCTCCAAAAATGGAGACGCATACGAAGAGCGTATATGTATTATTTTCAATACTGAAATACTAAATTCGAGCCAAAATTACTGTACTACTTTTTCATGTAATATAGTTTCAATAAGTATTAGCAGGTGATTCCAGATTTCGGCCTATAATACAGATATGTTCTATTGATCCTTATTTTCGAAGTATAACGAATTTGTTTTCTAACAGATTGTATCTGCTTACTTTCGCAAGAAGTATCTGATCTTCTTGTATTTGAACACAAACCTATAAATGTTTTATCATTCGTTGTATTAACCTTTCCATTTGTTCAGAAGTTATTCTGGTTTGCTAGATACCTTATCCAGTTATCTGATCTCTTGTTTTGTTTGTAAATAGTTGGGTGAAATTACTTTAACTACTGTAATCTGCTAGAAGAATGATTGTCACACGAAATTAGCTATAACTCCAGCATACGGATAAGTATAGCTTATGTTAATATACATTTTTCAAATTGTCTTTATATGCTAAATCTATCCTTAATGTTAGCAAACTTCCTTTAAAATTTGTTTGTCTTCGCACCTGCTTCTGATCAATGACGACTGGTTGCATTTCTTCAGTTAATGCCCTTGGGGCATTGTCGTTCTGATCTTTCAAAGTGAACCTGTGGACACTGGCTGGCACTGACACTAGAATTTTTCTCTTTGGCACGCCTAATCCACTCACTAAGTCGATCAGGCTATCAGCATTGTACATGTCGAATAAACCCATCAATCGTGAAGGATGGAAAGTATGATAGGTCTCATCATCCTCAACCAGGTAGTGCGTGGGGAGAGTGAATAGATCCACGTATCTAGCAACAATGAGAAAAAGTTATTTAGTTACAATAATGCATGCTTACGAATTTTGTAAGCAATAGTTTACAAATTGTATACATCGTTCTTGAAGATATACGATACTAGCTTATAATTGGAAATAATGTAATCATTGCTTGAAGCGTAATACTTACTTCATAAAATGATTACATGATCATTTAAATATCTTAAGAATTGTTCATTTATTTTTCGAGAGAAACTCTGAATTTGAATTTCCCAGACATATCTATATTTGATTGAATATTCTGCGTGTCATTGTTATGCAATAAGAATCATGTATTATGTAGAGTTTACTAATATAGATAAAATCATAAATGATTCTATTAGTGTTACCTTATTTACGCAACAGGTTTTGTTATCGTATTTGACGTTAGCTTCATACAAAAAATATAGTGACACACGAATTCATTTAAATAAAGTATTAATTAATCGTAAAAATTATTATGGTGTATATTTTACTTTTATATTTATTTTATAAATTTTCAATTACTGAACTTTCAAATATATATATCACAAAATCTTCAAATTTCCGAATATTTAGAATAGAAGTCTTTAATATTTCAAATTTTGTTTTGACGTTTTCAAATTATTAAATTTTCAAATTTTTACACTCGCGATATTTTTTTTTGTGTACATATTCATTTCACTTTTTGGATTTGAATTCCTAGAACTTTATGTTTGAGCTCTAAATGACACTTTAATGGAATAAGAACTGAGTAGTTATGAATACATAATTTGAAAAGATGAACAGTTGTAAATAAAAAGCTTATAGAGAACTGCCACTGACACTTCTGAAATAGTTTTAGAAATGACTCTCTATAGATTTTATTCCCATCACTGATGTGACAATTTTTATTATAAATCATCTCATTCTCATTTTCGCTGGCGTTCCTCGTATCTTGCTACTCATTCATATTTAGTGAAAAATTCCGACTATTTCAGTAACAGTTCACGAATCCTATAAATGTAAAATACATCAGTTTGTAAGCAATCAATCAATCGATGTATCAGATTGCGGCATTCCTGACGCATTATTGATTCTACAACTGATACAAGGTTAAACGGGCACATGGGTAGCTTATAGAATCTTCTTTCGCTTGTTCTCTTATTCTTAGTCAATAATACATGGGACGATTCAGTAGACAACATTTACCGTCACAGTTGTCAAGCTAGTGTTACTTTTATCCTACACTTATCATATTATTGATAGTAATTACAAATCTCCGCAGATTTAATATTTTCTTCAAGAAAGACTTTTCTAATACTTTACATCATCTATAGCTTCTGTGATAGCCTTTTCCAACTGTTATTTGAAGTGTATATTATGCTCTACACTTCCTATTGCTTGATAATTCATGAATAATTTTGTCTCAATATAACCTCGACGGTACACTCACGTTTTTTACAAACTATTTTTTCATTTCACCTATCTCTTATCTTTGAGAAATCAAATCTAATAAGTTTCTCTCGAATAAGTATACTTCGAATTGATTTGAAGTCGAGAGTTTATATCAAGACAACACACTACCCCTCTAAGAAATTAAGCGTTTAATTTAATTCATTTGCAACACTAACTTTCACCTTAAAGTTAATTAATCACGTAGGTAATTAAACAGTCCTTACTTAGAAAGTTGTTTTAAATCAAACTGTTTAGCCAATTCCTCTGATTTAGTTGGCAAGACTAAAAAGATTCTCTTGTTGTAAGATTTTTTCATCATCTCGTCCCTCAAGTTTTTCACGAAGTTTGACAAACGTTCCTTCGAACCAGTCGTCATGTTTAATTCAATTGCATCGACCTGCGGAAGTAAGTGCAAATTATTCGATTAGAAACAATTCACAACTTTTTATCTAACAAGGGCAACATCGACTTTGTTTTTCTCTAATTATGAAGTACCATTAAGGAATAATATAGTTCTTTATTATTATTATTTACTGGGTGTAATATGTGTACGTTTTAATATTTTAAAGGGTGGTAGAAAACCTCAAATGGATCATAAAATGTCTTATAATATAGTGTTCGATCTGCTTCCGTTATGAATATATGATATATGTATATATAAATATAAAATGTATAATGACATATCCACATAAAACTATCCACACCACCGTTCATAAGCATTTGGACACTCGATGCAACCCAAATAAAACATCCATATCTTTATTTGAATGAAACTCTCTTTAATTATCTCTAATTAATGATGATTATATAGGAATATCCATTACCTTTTGCAGAATCTTAATCAGATAATCGATAGCTTCCTGCTGGTTAAAACCGAAAGTCTTTTCGGGGTCGTCCACAGAGATGGTGAGTTGAAGAGCCGGATTAATCTCCTTCAAGGATTTCCGAAAGTTTTCGAAACCTAGAAAATATCAATTAAAATATAATATTTTACGATCTGATGAAAATTTGTCAGTGATTAGGGCTTTTTTTCTAAGCTAGATCTTGATCATTATTTACACAAAAATTCAATCTCGCCGATTTCAACAACCTTGAGATATATTGTCAATGTCTTGAATAATTCCACTTGTAGAGGATATTAATTGTAACGGCCATCACGATTGTTCCGGTATAAATGCTAACTTGATAAAAAAATGTTTTCAATAAAACAATAACTATAAAATTCATGTCAATATTATTTTGTTTTATTACACTGTCCCATTCAATACAATCAATTCATTGCACTATCAAAATTCACTTTTCTAAAAAGTAAAAACTTAAACCAATAAATGTAGAAATGAACTTACTGGTACTATGCATTATTATCTTTGTAATGGTAAAAATTAGAACTAGAATAGTCATTTATATTTTTTGTTATTTTGTCATAAACAAAAGTGTCCCATTCGTGCCACCTCTCCCCTATATTTTTAGCACCTTAGTACAAACTGCTTTTGTATTTTCCGAAATGCCTTTAAAAATAATTAGTACCATATTTTTTATTTAACTTTTTGCGATGTGCCTACTTTTCAAAAATGCTTTTCTCATAATTTGTAATTTCTTTATAGTTGCGCGAACGTACATTCCAGCAAATCGCCTCTATTACAAATACCTACTCATATTTACTTTTTACACAATTCATTTTTGATTTTAATTCTTAATGTATGTAATTGCAATTGTTTTTATTTGGAATTTGGAATTTGAAAAATGCCGTAGTTTCACTTCTGTAGTAGGTACAATAAAAGCCAGACAGCAAGAGAAACTATCCTAATTCCGCCTTTTTCAAGACATAAAATACCCCGGAAGTACCAAGTGAAATTTATAGCTTGTTGCTGTCATTCTTTTACACTTTTTTGTTTTGAAAAAAGCACAAGGTACCGATAGGTACCAAGCCTCAATGTGCGACTGTTTAGCGGAATAAAACTACCTGTTTTTGAAGTATTTAACCCTTTCACGTTTCTTGATACATCTGACACGTGCATTCTTTACGGTCGTCGCTGATCATGCGTTAGTGCGTAGTGAGGCTTCTATTCAAGTAGCCGGTCACGCACCATCGCGTGATAGATCTATGTTCCGTTAACAGGTGCTGTGTGGTTGGCATTCTGGGACAGCCTGTCGTTTCAGATAAGCAGCAAACGTGTCATACAAAGAAATTGTACGTGAAGAAGTTATGTTTAGGTACTGGCCATTAATTACTTCGAATATAACTCGCAGGAATTATAAATGCACATGTTGATCTTTTTGAATAAATTTAAGTAAAAATAAATGAAAATATTACAATTTACTGTAGAATGTAGCTAAAATAAATTCTCCTTCCATTGGTGTCTTATATTATATTATGCAGGGTGTCCCAATAAAAATTACCACCTTGATCATCTTTTAAACTGTATGAGTAACAGAAAAGTTTTTTAAGTAAAACTTATTTGATATGAAACAGGTCATCATATGGTTATGTCCATTTCTTTGTAGGTGAAGTCGCTGAAAACATGTGAAAGTCACTTCTGCTTTTCTAAATGACATCCTAGATTTTTCTATTTAGCATCTGATAATAGGTCTCAAGACGAATAGAAATATATATAATACAAGGTCATTCAAAGTCATGCAAGAGAGATGATGAATAATAAATAAACTCACTTTCTTTAGATGTAATATTCGAAATGTCATCCATCGGCATTAATACAACGCTGTACACGTGTTGCTAGTAATGCAAGTTCTCTATGACACGTTTGGAGACACATTTACACTTACTTCTTATGGAAAACATTCATGGACATGTTGTACAAGCATAATCACGATTTATTATACCATGTGCTATTTCGAATATTACATCTAAAGAAAGTGAGTTTATTTATTATTTATAATCTCTTTTGCATGATCTTGAATGACCTTGTGTTATAGGTTTTTGTATTCGTCTTGAGAACTATTATCAAATATTAAACAGAAAAATGTAGGATGCCATTTATAAAAGCAGAAGTAACCTTCACATTTCTTCAGAGATTCCACCTACAAAGAAATGGACATGACCATATGATGACCCCTTTAATATCAAACAAGTTTTATTTAAAAAATTGTTTTATTACTCTTGCAATTTAAAAGATAATCAAGGTGGTACTTTTTACTGGGATACTCTGTATAATAATTTTATATACTTTACCACTCATAAGTATCCGAACGATTTCACAAATTTGGAAAATTACAGATTTATTGGTAGCAATTGATATTTATTACTCAGATTAACCATTAATTGCTACTAAAAATACAATTACTGTAATTACTATGTATATACTTAATTTTGAAATATAATAAAAATACAAAACAAGTGTAATGCAAAGAAACCTGTATCTTTCTCAACATGTGACACCGTTTGAATACGTATGAGCGCTACTGTATATTATATAATAATGGTGTATACTTTATTGCATACATACATTCGGACTTCTATTGTGAAAGATTTAATTAACCACCAATTAGTATGGAGAAACGACGACATATCCCAAAGGGAAGGTTATATGTAGTAGTCTTGTTAATAATAGTAACCTACATATTTCAGCGTCAGTATGCGAGAAATAAATACATAAAGAGAATCGTCAATTATATGAAGAAGAACGTTTTACTAACTCAACAATTTTTGGTGGACTTATTTCAGTATAAACAATTTTAATTGCAAATACTTAAATGTATCATACCTTCCTTTACGACTCTGTAAATTTTGTAATTTTCAGTTACTCTTAATTAATCCTCAGAGACCACAACAGTGTAATTAAAATGATAAAAAGAGAGAAAGTAAAGAACATTTAGCTGGGAAAACCAGTTCAATTATTTCTGTAAGCAGGAAATTAGAGGTCTGGATAAATCTGTCAATGAACACTACTCGTATATTCTCATTTCTCTCTAAATATTGTTTCCTGTTATCGACTGCGTAATTTTCACATCTCGTCTGTTATAATGATTTGAAATTTACGATTTCGCTAAAATAGTGGACTGAAGTAAATTCATTCTTGCTATTTTTTTATATTTATTGAAAGTAACTTCATTTTTTACTTTTTGCATGACAAGTGAAATGTTGTACAACTTTATATTCTTGTAAGAATATTTTTCAGTTGTCAAGTATCTATATTTCATGATGTCAACAAAAAGTGTTAGTGAGAAGTTCCGCTTTCTTTTACATGAGATTATTAATGACCTTATACAGTCGCCGCGACGCTATTAAATGAAAGTACAATTAATTGTTTTCATATGCTTCCATGGATGGCGATGACTATAATAGGTACTTTTTAGAAATTTTAAAACATTGTTTCCTAACACGCTGGGTACGGAGCCGATGTCAATGTCGGTCCACAGGAACCGACACCGCATCCAACGTGCTTGATGACTTTGTTTTAAATTGTTGTAACAAAACTTGAAATTTGGCGCTCTCATAATTATATACGCGTGTACTATTTTCTAATTTAACGACGTCTTTCAACTATACAATATTCTATGATTGAGGATCACGAAAATCCTATTGTTCAACACAGATCAGCAAACTATATGTGTATGAAAAGTAGTTTCTCGCATATCCGAAGACCCAGTATCCAAGTATATATCCCAATATCTAAATATTCTATTATTGGTATATGTATTCTATTATCCAGAACTAACTCTGCACCATGCTATAATAATGGCAATTAAGCAGAAGCGGATAGTTCTAATTAACCATAGAAGATACAACAAAATTATAAAGAGCTTGTAAGTATGGGTTCTTTGAATAAGGAGTATAAGTATGTAGGATAAGTGGTACAAACGGAAAGTTGGTGATTCTAAATGAGAAAGTAAGTCGAAAATATGAAAAGCAATTTTTTAATACCATGCTTCGTTTTTGAGAAAATTAATTTTGAATTTTTACCGAGGACAAGAGTACCGAAATACAGTTTTAGACACTCGAGAGACAAATGCGCAGAGGGGAGTGCTTCTAGCTTACAGTAGAGAAAGTCAGTGGTTAGACCGTGAGTGTTCCTCCTTTACTCTGTATACAGTAGTTACTCGATCGAGAGCTGCGGCTATTTCTACTACTTTATTTGATATGTGCCACGGAGTAACCAATTTCTGAGAACCTTCGCGCTCGAGCTTGACGCCCGAGGACAAGGGGCCCTAAAAGACAAGGATAGTATTAGGGATTAAGGATAGGAAAAATTGAAGTTTCTTATTTGCAAATGACCAATCGATTCCTTGTGCTCTCCCGATGAAAATAATATCAAACATGACATGATTTCAATTATTTATAATAAAGATACATAAAACTTGGTTTGTAGAAAGAAAGGTCATGCTCGTCCGCGCATCAAATGCTACGAAAAGTACAAAACTTTACTAATTCCCCATTATTCACTCTTTTCCTTAAACAAATAATTTTCGAAAATTAAATAAATTAAGAGCTATTACACTTGTAAGAATTATTCCCAATATGTAGCAAGTATGTACAGAGGGTATAAAAAATGTTCATACACCGACTAATTTCGAATAATATACTGTGAAATTGTAGTTTATTAACTAATTTTTTATAAACGAGTTTGTACATATTCTCGGAAATTTCTAGAACAGATACAGTGCAAAAGAATTAGTTGGTCGAATAATCTGCAATTATCAAAAAAAAAGAGAGAGAAAAAAACATTGATCGAAATATAAGAGCAATAAATATTCGTACAGCTGCTACATTTTTTAAAACTCATTAGAAAATGAGAAGAACGTGGAAATTAAATTTACTTGACAATGAAGAAGTAAAATAAACAGTTAAGTTAAGTTAAATTGATTTTATAATTGCTGCGACTCTTTTTGGCAGTGAATTTACTAATTTCGCTGTTACGCTAAATGAGGTCTTATTCCCTTCTTCCATAAGAGCATTTTTTAAATCTTCTTTAGAGGATATTTGATGTTTTCTAATGTGACGTTCCAAGTAGTGCCCTAGGTGTTCAATGGGGTTCGAGATATATACCATATTTTAGTTTTTTAACATTAGTATGTACTTATATATGTAAAATAATATATAATTCCCTATTATATATATTCTTTATATATATAATAAAGGATGAATGATATGCAGCGAATTAGTACATCGGAGTACGGACGAGTAAACTCTTTCTTTCCACAAACTGAGTTATTAAGTATCTTTGTTATAAATACTCGAAATAACGTCGTGTTTGATATCATTTTCGTCGGGAGAGCACAAGGAATCGATTAATGTCACTTACGTGAAAATCCGTTTGCAAATAAGAAACTTCAATTTTTCTTATTCTTAATCCCTAATGCTATGCTTGTCTTTTACGACATCATTAATTGCGGGTGTCGAGCTCAAGCATCGACGACCGAGTGAGACCTTTTTGTTTGCTTCTACTGTTGTGTATCAATTATATATCTCCGCGGCCAAGAGCAAAGGAAGCCGAATCGACTACCAGTCACGACAAAGGCTCCGCCCAAAGCTGAACCGCGGTTCTTAATCGAGCTACTACTATACTCTTCAAGGTTTCAAGTACCCAAAACTTACTTACTTTGTACCCGATCGCAATTTAAGTTCAATTTTCTCGAAAACGAAGCACGTTATGAAAAATTGTATTGTGTATTTTCGACTTTATTTTTCATATAGAGTCACTACCTTTTTTCTTATACAACCAGTTCGGAGAGATTTATGTTGAAGAAGTTAAATTTTCTTGATCTTTACCTCAAGAAGAGCTCCAGAAATTATGCTAGGTAGGAAGTGGTGGTAGAATGTAATATTTGAATAAGCTGTAACTAAAAATAAGAATACGCGTTCATTATTTCTTTATGAACATAATGATTTTTGGAAATATTATTTATGGAATGACCTAATAATAGTTCTATAAACTATTCTACATTTCAATTAAGAAATTAATTATTATAAGATATAAGATTACTTTCAGAGCGACTCTGTCGCGTGTGGGTACGCGCGTAATGGTCAGCGTTTCTCACTCAATAACTTGCTCAGTCAGATACGGCACAACATCACGGTGTTTGCGCGCGACCTGCGTCGCTCTGAAAGTGGTCTAGGTCAATCGAGAACAAATTTTGCGTAGGTTAATAAATGAAAGTTTGTCACTTCTTTGCTGCTACTCACAATGAACAATGTTCAAATTATGATAGAATCTCACAGTTTTTTATATGGATCAAAAAATTATACTATTATGCTCACTATTGCAATTACGTCACCTCCCAATATTTAAAACTTACGTATTTTCGTAATATCTGTTTAAAAATTAAAAGGGGGGAGGGAGGGGACGCTGTTCTTAGTTGTGCAGTTTCGAGTACTGTGAAACTCAGCGGCACCTGCCCTTACAAAAATTTCACCATTACGGCATCCACGAACAGGGCAGAGATGAGCCACACGTGACTTATACCAGAACCTCGTTTCAAAGTATCAAACACACGTAAGAATGCATAAGTAACACAATGTACTAATAAATACAAAATAAAATAAAAGTAATAAATACAAGTTATACAATATGCGCATGAAAGTTACTATGGAAATGTTATGTTTCTTATCAAATAAAACTATTATGATTTTATACAAAATATTCTTTGAGTTATTTATATTTATTTATGATCCACGCGTTGCCGAGCACATCTTTCTGCGTTTAAACGCTTACATAAGTTACGCCAGGTTATGCCTGTGGTGTAACCTTCCATTACTTTCTATATAAGTTTATCAAAGGACGAAATTAAAAAAATGTATGATCTTCTCAGGTTTGGGGAAATCACGATAACGATATTACTGATATCGCCAATGATTTTGGACATAAAACAAATATTACACATCGCTCATAGACAATAAAACTGACACAACTGGGGAAACCTCAAAAGTAAATACATTTGCTTGTGATATGTCACTTTCGTCATATATGAGCGATATTAAACTCCTTATTGTATGAATAAATTATTCTGAAGTTTCATATTATTTTTTATATTAACACATACACGGGCAAATTTAGTTCGGCACGTGAATGAGAAATGTATGACATTAGTTATTTTAAATCTTGCTAGATGGGACAGCTGTCCAAATTTCGCAGTGGGGTTAAACCCCCCTACGTGCAGATGCATTAGTGCAGCCAGATTCCAATAAGCTGGATATATGAACAGTTAATTGTTTTCATGTTGAAACGAATGTAAAAATTCGTTGATGTTGATAGAGGACACAGTTTTCAATAAACAATTATCACAAGGTATTATATTTTTAATTAAAATTTATGTTATGATTAACACAATATTTCAGTAAAGTAACTTGCATTTATATTAATTTTCATAATAATGTAGCTCATAAATCACTCGACAAAAACGTTTTTAACCCTTAAATAGTGTGGTATCAATATTACAATATAATATGGTAGAATTATTACCATTCCATTATCAAAAATTATTAATAACAATAAATCTATAATAATAATAATAATAATAATAATAGTAAAATAATAGTAAAGTATGATTATCTGTAAGTTATTCACTGATATTTTACACAACAAATATTAAAAATGAGGTAGTAGAATTGCTGTGATCCCACTATGTCAATTAAGGGTTACATTACATTATTCTCAACCTAATAGTATAATTTTTTAACCTATACAACAAAATTTATACGATTTCATCATTAATTGAATAACGTTTCTAGTTTTTCCAAATACTTGTTCTCCTTACTACTTCCATCTCCTCATTATTCTGAATAATAGAGGTTCTCTTATATTCATAAGCTCGGTAACATTCTTTCACTTTCACTCAATAAATGGCCAAATATTAAAAACTTCAAAAGTTACGTATAAAGTCTTATCCCATTAATTACATAATATAAAAGACACAAATATCCCTGAATCCCCCAAATATTAAAAACTCCAGACGTTATGCATGAAACCTTGACCCATCAGACGCATACTATGAAAAAAGCAAATATCCTTGTAATGCAATTACAATTTCAAGCACATTGCATAAAAATCCAGCTGCACGGATTACGTTCGAAAGTAGTGCGCGACGAAAACTGGTTTAGCCGAATTTCCATCTTCGAGAATCCAGTCATTTCGATACAGGTAAGTATATCATCCCGTAATTTCACCAGCGACTGGTCATTCTTGCTCAAGGACATATTGGAAATTCGACACATAAAGTGAAATAATCCTTTTTGTTCCTACAGGGTGAGCTATAAGCCACAGTGGGTTCAACTTTTTGATTGCTTTCTTCTTATACTACATTCTAGTAGTTTTCGGTAACGGAATCTTGTTTTTTATGTTCAGTTAATTTTTTGCGAGGTAGTTTGCTTGTATATGAGTATTGGATGTTTACAATGTCTATTATCATTTGTACGATGTACTAAAACTATGGAAAGAAATGTCGCGAAAGGAGAGCAGTTCTAATTAGTCAGACTGGAATAAACCATACCTGGTCTCATACGCATTTTCGGCTTTAGTAATATGTTATATTATTAAATGCCGTTAGTGCCATTATTATTCAGACAGTTCGAGTGTTAATTGCTTACTATGTGAGAATTTGAAGAACTGCTCAGATTCTATGGGTTATTATTTTATCAATTGATGGAGGTCAGTTTCATTCTACTAATAAACTGTCAAATAAATTAAGAGAAAGAAAAATTGTCTACACGAGTTTCTTTGGTTTTTCAGGTGGATTCTTGAATTGAAAAAAATTCTTGCCTTGAAGGCCTACGATAATGAACGGTTTGATCTGGTTCACACAATACTTTCACGACATGATGCTTTATTTCAAATATTCTGACTGCTGTTCTTATAAAATAGTAGAAAACCTAGACATTGTTTCACATTATTTATGGACACATACATTACGCAAATGACTTCTATTTTCCATTATGCATAGACAGTCTCTTTTTAAGTTTCTACTGCATGTTTTGACTAAATAAATTTATGTCTCTACATCCTCAGTTCCACTATATATACATTCAATATTCTCCTTCAGTATCATTGAATTCCATCATTGTGGTTTCCATCATCGTAACAAGTCAATTAGGAAACTTTACTACAAGAAACTGAATTAAACGACGAAATATAGATTCCAAGAAAACATTTCTGACGTTAAAAAGTATAGCAATTTGCTCTTTCTTTTAAGTTAACTTTGTTGTACTGAGATATTATTTAAATGGTTTTTAATTATTTATTTCTCAATCATTATAATCGCTACTACACGTGCGTAATCGATCAACAAGTGCTAATGTCACACACTTAAGCATTTCTTATTTATTAAGTATGTTTCTTAAGTATTTTTCATTTATGGCATTACATGCTGCAATGATACGATTCTTTGTCCTTTGTGGTGTCGATGGTATTTTGTAATAAAGCTCATTTTGTATAATGTCATGTCTACTAAATTTATTCTTCACAATAAATCCACCGATTGGGGAATAGACTTTGTAAACACTAATAGAAGTTTATCAGATTCTTTGAAAAATAATATCTCGATAACTATTAGTTTCCGGATTAATATACATTAACAGTTTTTTACTCAACATTCTTTTCAATTGCGCAGTCAACTTTTACATACTACAATTGGAAAACTCAAGATGACCTTCATATCTCGATAACAAAGAAAAACAGAAAAAAATTAATTATAGCATGGAGTGTCTCCCTTCATATCTTACAATTTTTGCTTGAAACATTTTTCTTTATAATAAACAGTTTTCAAGTAATTTGTATGGCAGATTTTGATGAATCACCCTGTATAAGAGAAAGTAGTAAGTATGTATGTGTTTGTTCGATCTGGATATTCTGGAAAGACCACTTTCGGCGATCCTGAAGTTCAATTTGCCACACCCATACACAATTTGGGCCATACAAGCCAAATACGGTAAGTCACAAAAATATTTGATACCGATCTAAAAGATCCACGGAATGCGAAAATAATACTTACATCAAACGTCTCTTGAGCGATCGGAATTACAAGGACCATAGTTATAATGATATCAATATCAGCCTTACACTTAATTAGAGAATAAAACTTTTGCGAGTTGTTCTCGAGAATACTCTCAAATTGTGTGTGTATGCATACTTACTAAACATCGTGTTGCATGAATGAATATTTTAACTTTACGTCACATCAAATTTTACATTGATTTCCCATTCGGCATAACATCCGGTTTATAATTTTTCACAGTTTCAGGACAATTTTACGGATTGTTTACATTTTTAACAAATTACTTTCTTGGTATACCTATAATATTAGAATTTTCACCATAATCAATTTTTAAGTATGTTAAATACCTTTATAATTTAGCTTAAGATATCAAGACACGAATTTGAAATTAATTTAAAAAACGAAAGGACGGTACAGTAAACCCGATAACAACTACTTGTCAGGTAACAAAAGATGCACCAATCGTAACAATGTACGTGAGTTGCGGTTAGGTTTCAATATCCTGTTGCAAGATCAAGGACTAGGTTGCATGTTGCATTCCTACGGATGCGTTACTTACGCAATCATGAAACAGTTCATTTTACAGTTTTCTCTGTATTATTTTATTTCGTAGAGTCATTATCATTAATCATAAAAGTCGATAAACTAATAAAAAAACTAAACAATATTTATATACCATGTACTTCATACAAACTTATTGCAAAACATGATACTTAATGAATGGTAATAAAATTTGTTGCCGAATGGCGACTGAATCGTTAAACAGTCCAAACGTCTTTTAAATAATATTATATAAGTAGAAGTAGTGGTAGATAGTATCGAATTTGTGTCGTTTTGGTGTAATGCCGTTGTATCAGTGAAATCCCATAAACAAAGTCTAAAAATTATACACTGATCACCCTATATAAGGTATAACCTATATAGCAAGATGCTATCAGAAAAACAACAGTTACGCAAGATTTCATGTCAAGCCACAGAAAGGAACCCAGAAAGTATCAAATTATCACAACAAGAAAAATCCTACACAAATGCCACTAAATACGAAAATACGCCTACCAAGAACCAAATTGTTATAATCTAATTGATGGATAGTATTAGCATTAAAGAGTATGCCTGTGCAATTAGAAGAGTAGACGGCCTTAAAGCAATAAGGTACATATCCCGAACCTTAAATGGTAGAAACTATATGTATTTAAGAAACTGTCATCTCTCTAACCAATTAATACATAGTAATATAAATAAATGACATAGAAATAGAAATAGGACCAATAGGACAATTAAAGAAAACAAGAAGAAACCGTGGGAATCATACGTCTCACCAATAACAAATACAACACCAATTAAATAAGTATGAAAGAATTAACAGCAATTAACAAAGGTAGACTGTCCACTGGAATCAAATTCCTAGAATAAGATGAAGATAAAGTAGTAACGAACTCTAAAGTTATTACTAACATCATTGCTGTGAAATTCAAACTTAATTCAAATGATACTAATTACTCATCGGCTTTCCTGGCAAATATAACTAAATACCAAAAGTAAATTGAAGAAATATTAACTAAACAAAACCAAACAGAATACTCCAATTAACAAAAGATTCGTCGCCAGGACCGAACAGCATTCTAAATAAAATGCTCAAAAATCTTTCAACATCGGGATAAAACCACCTACTTAAAATTTTTAACTGCTTATAGATCCATAAAACTTTTCGTGGCAATTGGGAAAAAGCTATACTTGTAGGCGAAATCAGGGACAAACGTAGCAATTTGGGTTTTTACCTATGTAACTTCTAAGTTTTATATAATCGTCAAAAAGGTCGTACATGACAGTAAACCTACATTATTAAATAACATAATGGAATAAAAAAACTCGCAATATATCACACCAATTCTTTTAAATAAGCCTTTTTAGAGTATGTTATTTGTTACTTTTTTCCCTACCACTAGAGATGAAAGTAACATGTACTAATATGAAGCAAGGACAATGATAACACCTTATTTAAGATTAAAAATTTAATTAACAATAAGTAATAGAAAAAATACTTTTGAAAGGTATTTCTATTTATTCTGAAGATGAAAATAAGTATAAATATCATAACATACACTTTACATAGACTTTTAAGATGTCAGTCCACAGTCTGTTTTTCTTTTACGAATGTTGAACATTCTGTAAACATTAATTCCGTATTTGAAGATCACGTTTAAAAACTTAATAAGTCCATTTTTTTCGATTTTCTGTTTTTATGTCATATGGTTGCCACAAGGGAATGCTTTTATTGTATTTCAAAGTTAAAAAGCTAAAAGTTTTGACAAGTTCCAAAATATGACTAACGATTTTCATAATGAGTACATATACAAGGAAATAACTTAATCAGCCTATGTAAAATAATTTGAGAATAATTTGATAAATTAATGAGAAACTCAAGTTATTAAGTAGTTTCTAATAATTGTATTGAAAAATGTTAACTACGCTGATTACATAATTTATTGTAGTTATTTCACAGTGTTCTGTTTCAAACTTCAAGATCGCTTGTCTGTAAAATTTAGGAAATGTTGCTTAACAAGTTTTTTCCTCAATAAATTTTATTAAAATAACATATCGGGTAAAGCAAAGAGAAAGAAAGAAAAAAGCCGGAAGTTAAAATCGGTTCCCTGGCCTCCCCTACCAATACCTAAACCTGGCAAAAATAAATTCAAATCAGATAACTATCAACCACTATCACTAGCAATCAATATGTGTAAATTAATAGAAAAAGTAATGTACTTGAAAGTGAACAATTTCTTAACACAAATCCAGCATGGGTTTCGGCAACACCATTCTACTGCAGACGTCTTAATCAATATAAAAACAGATATATGCAATGCATTCTAAAAAAAACAACTTATGATAACATGTTTAGACACTGAGAAAGCATACGACGTGATTTGAAAACCTAAAATCATTAAATCTCTCATCCAATTTAATATTAATGGTTCTATGTTCATCTTTATAATAAACTTTCTAACAAATAGATCTATCCAAGAAAGAATTAATGGTATACTCTCTGATCCAGCGGAAATAAAAAACGGAATTCCCTAAAGTACAGTGCTCAGTGTCATGTTATTTTTGACAAAAAATATCTTTTTGCAGGCGAGCTTGCTATAATGTGCAACGGGAAAAATATATTTGGTCCGAGAAGCCATAAACAATCTTCTACAATGGTCCTATAAGTCAAGGCTCAAATTTTCCGCTCTAAAAACTCAAGGCGTTCTATTCTCCAAAAAACATACCCATCAAAGCATACCAAACATAATCATGAAAAATACAAAAATAAAATTTGTTGACGCCATCAAACATCTGGGTCTCGTACTACATAAAAAACTAACCTGGATCTCACACATTAGAAATCTGAAGGAATCATGCTTAAAAAGGCTGAATATCATTAAAGCACTACCCAACAACTGGGGTTGAGAACAGGAAGTTCTTTTAAAAACATATAGAGTCCTAATTCTCCCTAAAATTGATTATGGGTTCATCGTACACAACTTATCCAAACCTAGTATTTTAAAAGTGTTAGAATGACCATAGGATTATATCGCACATGGCCTACCAGTGGCATGCTGTTTGATGTAAAATAATTGCCATTGGAACGACATAGAAAAATATTAAGCGTAATGTATACATGAAAAATGTCAACCACTCCCAACAACTCTACCTTCGAATACGTTTTCAACAACAGATACAAAAATTTATGTGACTATGACTAAAAATTTATGTAACAATTCTCTATCCTCGTTCTCAATTGAAGAAGCATCTGCTATAGAACGCAAACAAGAAAAAACAGCTCCATGGACCATCAAAACTCCTGCAATTAATATAGAACTAGCAGACACTGAGAAAAACCAAAGACGCTATGTTGAGCATAAAACCAGATTCTTAGGAACCAATAACAAGTCTATATGCTATAACAAAATAGACACAGGTGCCTCAAAATCTGAGTGACGAGTAGGAACCGCCATAAGCACAAAAGACAAGATAATTAAACAACACCTATCTAATCAAATGTCTATTTTCTCCGCTGAAATTTACGCAATTCACGATGCTCTAAAATGCATTAAAGAAAGTAACTTCCTAGACTATGTTATCTATGCAGATTCTATAAGTGTAATCTAAGCCCTGATGTACTCGCTTAAAAAAGAAAAAAATAACGAAATAATAGAAAACATATTAAGCATAAAGAAAATTATGCTAAAAATAAACTATTACCTGAATATGTTCATACCAAGGAATAATCGGAAACGAAAAAGTTTCCTTCCATTCTAAGAAAACAACAACACTTTCATTAAATTTCCTGATCCCTATGTCCTAACAAGAATTTATAAAATATGAAAAAACCTATATTAAAAAAAAATGGAATCGAATATACATTACATCGAATAGGACAAAAATCCACAATGTAATTAAAGATTTTTATCCACAAATCCCAAATACTGAACTCAGCAGAAAAAAGAAGACAGTAATGTCTAGGATAAGGACAGGACTCCAATATTACACATGAATATGTACTAAAGAAAACAGAACCACCCTACTGCAACAGTTGTCAAAAACCCATAATGATCTACCATCTCCTATTTGAATGCAGAAAATTTGGAATCCAAAAACAGAAACATGAAATCAACTCGGATACTGCTCTAACCTGACAAAAACATATAAAAAATACAATTAACTATATAATAAAATCAAATCTGTTTGCTAAAATCAAACGAAACCGTCGTTAATGACCTAAATGTCGATGTTACGTTAAATTCTTACACAAAAAAGAAAGGAACTTTTATATCTCAAGAAAAGGAAAACGAAATGGCAATGAAACAATTGCCATTTCAAAACTGAAATATGAAGACTCTACGAAATTGCGTACCAGGATAAAACCAAATATTATATTTACCTCCATCAATTAAAAATGCCCTTAATTGAACTATTGTAATGCTCACATCTCCGATCTCTTGATGGTTATCTTTATTTGCAGTAAACTACTATTCCATTATTATTCAAAATTCAATCAATTCTCTAGTGTATTCTTATCGTCATTATTCAGAATAATAATAACTGTATATTAAGTCACTAATAATTGTTCTTCGGATTGGTCAGGAGTAGTTTCAGCTATACTGAAATTGTTTCGCACGAATTTTTTTTATTTCTTAAAAATTAACTATTTTAGCATAAACAAATTTATTGTCAGGTTTTAATTATGTTTTAAAAAAACGTCTGCTTATTTGGATTTAAAATGATACTAACTGCACTGTTAAAAGATTTCAACGATTCAATATTTTTCTTTTACCAGTATATTGTGTTTTGATTTACAATATGTATACACAAGTTTGCAAGAAATTGGATCAATAGATTTTAAACAAATAAATATTTTTAAGAACTATTTACGTAAAGGTGATTAGTCATTCGAAAATACACAACAATTTTCGAAATATTAAACTAAATAGGTTTTGTGCTCCCAACTTTGAGAGCGATTTTCATATGTACAAGGTGCCCCATTCGAAATTTCGCATTCAATTATCTCTTAAACTATCGTTCGTTTAAAAAAATGTTTTAAATGAAACCTACCCTGATTCGAGGGGGATCTTATAATGATCACAAATTTTTGCTAGGTGGACGTGCTTCCGAGTTTTCAAAGAGACCTTAGTTTTTTTTTAATGGAACTATATTTTTTTTATCAGGGTGAATTCATTGACCTATAATACTTTGGTATTTGAAGGTCGTTCAAGGTCATTTATCACATTTCAAATATATATATATTTGCTATGGCTATGGCTATGGCTGCTATGGCTATGGCTATGGCTGCTATGGCTATGGCTATGGCTATGGCTGCTATAACTATGGCTATGGCAATGGCTGCTATGACTATGGCTATGGATGCTTTGGCTATGGCTAAAGCTGCTATGCCTATGGCTATGGCTACTATGGCTATGGCTATAGCTGCTATGGCTATGGCTCTGGTTGCTATGGCTATGGCTATGGCTGCTTTGGCTATGGCTATAGCTGCTATGGCTATGGGTCTGGCTGCTATGGTTACGGCTAAGGCTGCTATGGCTATGTCTGCTTTGGCAATTTCTTTAGATGTAATGTTTCAAATAACACATGGTATAATAAATCGTTGTTATGCCTGTACATGTCCATCAATATTTTTCATAAGAAGTAAGTGCAAATGTATCTCCAAACATGTCATAGAGCAATTGTATCACTAGTAATACGCGTACAGCGTTGCATTAATGCTGATGGATGACATTTCGAATATTACATCTAAAGAAAGTGAGTTTATTTATTATTCGTCATCTCTTTTGCATGACCTTGAATGACCTTGTGTTATACATAGGTATTTGTATTCATCTTGAGGGCTATTATATTAGATACTAAACAGAAAAATGGAGGATGCCATTTAGAAAAACAAAAGTGACCTTCATATGTTTTCGGCGGATCCACCTACAAAGAAGTGAATATGACCATGTGATGACCCCTTTAATATCAAACAACTTTTATTCAAAAAAATTTTCTATTACTCTTACAGTTTAAAAGATAATCAAGGTGAAAATTGTTATTGGGACACCCTGTATATACATACATACATGTATATGTTGCAATCAATGAAAGAAGTACGATGTCAAATATTTTTTATTACTCTGCAAAGTTTCATCAAAATCGGAGTTTAACATTCCGGTATGGTTCCTTGTTAGTTGACCTAATAGAGACTGAGAACAATTGACATACATACGGATAATCGACGTTCTCCTGCACTATTTACTGACAATTTTCTTAATTTAATTCTTACTTTTCTATTACTATTCACGCATTCTTTATTAAACTTATCGAATATTCTCAGTATTCTCTATGCAAATGAACGTTATTTAACAGTTGAAAGGAGGGAGTACGCGTAAAACAAGTTATCACAGAATTCTTAGTAAAGTTTTCAACGTAACAGTAATATTTTTTTCCTACAACATTCACGCATATAAATAGAGATTTCGAGTCAATTATAAAACGTAATTAGCAGTCTGTTTAGTAGTTACACAATTTCAACGATCCTCCGCCGTTTTCAATTATTCTACAATGATTTCCCTAGTGATTTCGAATTACAGCAAATATGAAATCGTTCGACGTATGTAATCGCTTACACCATCAATCGTGCTTAATGTAAAATCGTCTTTTGAATCATCACTATTTCAAAATTAACACATTAAAGTCTTTGGTGCACACATTTATTATTAATTGTTGCAAGTAAAAAGTAAACTTACCGGAAACCGAGAGATTCCGCAGATCATATTCTTTCTTCACTAATGTGGTGCACTTGCAGATGGAGTTGCTCAGCTGTTCGATATCCAAAACAGAAGTGTAGCAAATGACCTCTCGCCCCGGTGAAGTCTTTTGTTTCGGACATTCTGAAATTAATTAAAGTTTATTGGAGGTATAACTTAATGATGTGAAATACATTTTAAGTAACGGACATGCAAGAAGTCGAAATACTATTAATTTTAGTCAATTGATTTGCGTATAGGCATTATCACATTACAATTTTCTTAAATTTGTAATGATAGATGTAATGATACAATGTTATGTACATTGTTTTTTATGTAGTTGTAAAGAAACATTATTTATGTTATTATCATTGATAACGTTAAATTAAATCGTAAGGACTTTAATAATAATTAGAAAATATATTTGGCGTATTCTGTGTTTTCTATTGTCCACATATGTATATTTTACAAAGTTCTTAGGACATTTCTATCCATTTGCTAAGAAAATTCTTTTCGTTATCCTAGTAAAATCTATATAGATAAGGGCCTTTCATGAAAAGTTGTTTTCCGAAAATGTGACAGACTGGACTCAGGTTCCAAGCCAGAACTTGGATCTTTACTTATCCATACTGGAACACGCTTAAATAGGAGCTCCAAATTAAACTAAGGACAGTTCGATTTCGAAAGCAGCCAAAATAGGAACAAAACTGTTCAATCGACCTCAATTCGAGGTTTATTTCATATACAATTCAGAAAATAGACAATATGTTTTTTGAAACAAATCTAGGTACAAAGTGTACTCTTTCAGTAAATTTCCTAAAATGGAATTTTTTCTCTTAATCGTTATATCGTTGAGATATTTATCTTATATAATTTAATTTATTTTAAATACTTAGTTCTTATACCCAGTTGTTGTCTTCCAGATTGTATTTTAAGATGGATTTAAATAATCCCATTCTCGCTTTTGGGAGGTATGTACTATATAGAATGCGTTCCACTATTAATATAATTTTGCGTAATTTGCAGAATGTTTAATCTTCTTCGTCGAAAAGGTTGTACGATTCACGATAGCTGTAAATATTGTCGTCCAAATTAATATTGAATGATTGTAAACGATGGATCTATTTGAGTAGAAACATCAAATGTTTTAAATAGTCCGAACAATGACTTCTCACGAACTGTTAATGTGACCTTTACAAGTTATAATCCGAACAAATAGTCTTACGCTACTATGACAGGAATATTGATATTTAATCATTCAAGTTTGTGATTATCTAATTTTTTTCTCGTTAGTCGAACCAAAAATTAGCGGTTTCATAGATACGTTTGTTATGTACATTAATTAAACGTTGACATCATCCTTCGTATGTAGATGCAACCGTTGCTATAATAGTCGTTTACATAGTCGCATAGCTTTGCCGTTCTCCATCGAGGAAGAGAAGAGTGACGTAAAGGATGTTTCGTGATAAAAAAGCAACCGAGTGATTGTCGTGTGACTTGATAATAAACTTGTGAAAAGATTGAATTCAACAAGATTCACGGGGACTCACAAATTTATTCAGATAGAATTACTAAATCTGCACGTTCAAATTCTAGAAAATAAAGAAAATTTTAAATAAAGGAAGTTAAATAACAAATGAACGTAAAAACTCAAAGCGAGACGAATAGAAAAAAACAAATAGATATGTACAAATATTCTGAATAGAAGAGATCAAGGGGAGATTATATTTCTTATACAGAAAGGGCAGCATTTTGAGGAAACAATCATGTAAACAAAAATCATGGAAACAAAAATGTATGTTTTCTTATCTTTAGTTTAAAGCAGAAAATAGTTTGTGAGTAATTAATTGTGAGATGATTTAAGGAATACAATCCCGGCCACTTTACCCCACTAGCTATCTCTAACGAATCTCTATATAGTTGATTATACAAATATTTGAACACTGGTATAATTTGACTTTGGTGCTTTGCATTTACATTATACATACAATATACGAAAAAAGACGTTATTTTATATTACACAGTGTAGTTTATGGATAACAAAAATGCAAACATTTTTTTTATAACACGTAGATTATTAAATAATACAGCAAAAATGCTACATACGCGGTTGAAATTAGAAATTACCCTATGTTATGCCCGGACCATTCGCAAAATTGTGAATGTTTTTGTACAATACTATGTAAACATCCACGCGTGTAGCACGAATAAAATTACTTAGATTTTGTAGAAACATTCACTGTTTTGCTAAGAGTCGACGCGCAGAGAATTCATCCGCAGGACTCGTCCGCATCCGCGTTATATAATTTTCTCTAAATAAATAAGATGTTTCACAGTCAAACGAATTCCGTAGCAAAGCGAATATCAACAAAATCGAGTTCAATACCGAAAAATTAATTTTGGGGATACATTTCTCGATTGTTTGGTATCGAGTGATGGACGACCCGCTTCACTATGAAAGGAACATCGAAGTTTCTGCGACACGCTTGCGAGTGTTTCGCTCAACTCTGTAACGGGCCCTACAGTCGCGACCATTGTAACTCACCTAAAATTGTTAAAGGAGATAAAAGCACAGAGCAAAGGTACATGAAGCACATAACAAAAACGATGCTCGTCAATTTTTGCCTTTTTCTAACAAAGTAAAGTATACTTTAGCAACTTTAATTTTTATACAGTAGATTAAAATTTTTCTACAAAATATTCATCATATTACACAAAGATATGTATGTATTACATTTGTAACGATATTAGTTTCACTATGTCTTAAGTCATGTTTATAATTGCTAGAACGTGTTTATATTAAAGGAACTCACAAAATTTAATACGACTTGTTTTTATCATAAGTCTCTCATATTATGTCAATTTATTTGATTATTTTGAAATGAGGAATATTATAATTACCGTCGAAAGTCTTAATCTCAAGTTAAAATACGTTGTCAGAGAATACTATAATTTTGATGAAAATTAATAAGGAAAATCAAGCTCTCGATTAATACATATTAAAGCCCATTAGTAGACTGGAGATTTGTAAATAAACGGGAACCGAGAACACAATTGCTTACAATTAGACTAAAGCTTGACCTAGGATTTAACGAGTTTCTGTTTCGGAGCGAAAAGTAAGCAGTCTACGTAACACCTTACACTTGCAAAGACCTCGTCACTTACAAGATTAACTTGCCAAAAGAGGCCTTTACGTGTAATATTTTTCGGTCAAAAAAAACATCCAAACAGATTGTGGTGATCGTTATCGAGATACAATAAAACACGAGTGCGTATCCAAAAGGACTATATAAATTTAAATCGTATTGTAACGAAAACTTTTAAGTTGATATTCCAATACAGATATTAGTCCATCTTGACAATTGCACCGATATAGCTTTGATGATTAAAAAAATATATAAAATTTATTGAGAATTTCAACGTGTACAAAATGTCGTTTTTACTGAAAATGTTATGTTATTAAAGGGGCAAGTAATATACGACAAGCGAAATAAATTCGTGTAAGAATTGTAGTAGATCCGTGCTTAGTAAGCTGACTACCAGTCCGAAGGACCCCATGTTCGAATCCCTCGACTCTTTGCGCCTCTCCTATATTTTCGAATGAAAACTTTCATCGTGTTTGTATGTTTTCATTTTTCGCTAGGAAAAATCTCTATAATAAAATTAATTTATTATCCATAGTGTAGTGTGGTGCATATTATCATGAAAAATTGCATGAAATAAAATGTAACTGCACATCATATTATTCAACAGTTGAGTTTAAAGTGGATTGCATGCACGGTGTGTGTGTTTTTGTGTGAATATTAATAAATAATATTATAATGAATTCTCAATTATGATATTTTCTGTTACAAAGTTTATAATTTTCTTTTTTTTAGTAAAAAATTTATTTTATAAATTTACTTATGTCCATCATATATACGAATATCTGTCTCGAACATTCTTAAAACGTACATAAGATGTCTACGTTCTGTCTGGGACATTATCGGTATTTGTAAAACGTTTTGAATGTTTAAAACAAACGTCTTGAAATCGTCCTGAAAATATCTGTATGACGTTCTAAAGATGTCTTAAAGATGTCACGTTTTGTGACAATAGAAGCGAAATTGAAGTGAAACCAAAAGAAAGTAAAAAAGAATATATTCTTAGCAATGAAACCTATGTATTTTCTAACAAAGGAATTTGTCAAGAATCTAATAAAAGCAACATGCGCAATCTTTGTTTAAATTGTCCTGATCTGTATGTGAGTTATAGAACTGTAAACGTGTTAAACCTTTCTCTACATTTCGTCGTAAAAACAATACAAAAAATCCTCATTTTCCGAAGAGTCTGAAAAACAATTGAGATACACTGTACAGTTTATTTTTTCTAATTGTGCATTCATTGAGTCTATTTGAAATTGAAAATTTATCGCATGTCTCGTGAAACCTATCGCGCAATCAGTACACCGATGCTCCTGCCCGAGAATGGAATGTCTTCGGATGCTTTCGTCCGTTGCCGGTTGAAGATCGACCAACTTTTAATGATGTAAATGGCACCATCCTTGTACGAATAACTACTCTACTTGTCGCTGACGCAATCTAATCTTAGATGATAGGACGTCTCCGATGCGAGTCGATACGATTGCGAAATGAGAAGATCGGTGATGCTGAACCGTTCTCATCGTGTATACACATATGCGTATTTTACGTTTTAATTTGATCCTCGCTCCACGAATTTTTCTTGGGTTGCATGTATTTCAGTTAATTTAAATAGAAGGAAGGTATATAAAATGGTTACATAAAATTGTCTGGTGAAACTAACTTTAGCCAACAAAATAAATTTGAAGAATCAAATGTACTCGTTATTTGAAACGTTTAACAGTTCATTGTTGAGAATTGCAAAATCTGAATAAACTTATTTAATATCATTTACTACAATGATGACGACTGTTAATATCAACCTTAGGGTAGTTTTAATAAGTGTCACTTGTAGGTATTGAAAAAGTAAAACAACTGAAGAAAGTGTTTTTCAGGAAAAGCGGAAAGCTATTTAGTCGTAATTTTTAAAGAAATAATATTGACAAAAAGAATAGAATCGACTAACTAAAGTTCTTTTAGATAAATAATTTATTTAAAAACTATTTATTTCTTATTTGCAATAACTGATTTCGATGGTTTGATTTAAATAATTTGTAATTTACATTTTAAAAATCCTTTGAATAAACTGAACAGCTTCGAAGTTTAATTAGTAAACCTTTTTTGAGTTGTGTCACTTTTGAAATGTACGTACGATGTGGAAGTCAATGACATCGTTGCATTAATACCTAACAATGTTAATTTAAGTATACAATTTACCAAGTATATTCACTTGAACAACAGTAAACGATATCAACGTTCAAAAATCCTTATGTGTAAGCCTGTGGACGCAAAGAGCGGCAAACGGGAGAGCAATAAGCGATAAGTACATTCTAAATGTACAATTAACTGCACTATTTCCTTACTTCTTTTCATATTTTATCTATAATAGCCTCATTTTTATAATCATTTTATCCAATTGTTGCATAGTCTATTTCATACAAATCTATAAATTCTATTTATTTTGTGTTGTTTACCATTCTTTACGTAACCATGACCTTATGCCTTGAATATTGTATTCATTTTTATGTTCACGCTTAGTGTCGCGTCATCTACAAGGTCTTTAGTAACGGACATGGTTCAGTTACCTTCTACTCCTTGAACTTGTTAGATTTTACACTACCATTGAATTTATTTTAAATAGTTCAGGGTATCTTTATTATAATCTTAAAATGTCAAAGCTGTATGTGGGTCAAGTCTATATTTTGATTTTAAATATTTGACGCTCATAGAGCAAATGTTATATATCGATAGCAATTGGTTACCATAATTAGAGACCGATGCCCAAACCTAGATAGCACACGACGTCTTGAAGACGTCTATTTTATGTTCATTTGATACCTGAACGTCTCACGACATAATTTAGACGTCTTAAAAGCTGTTTAACATTAGACGTCTGCTGTTTAACATTTGGTTTTGTGTTTTAAATTGCTTTTCTGTTTTCGTTTTTTTTGCTGTTTGTAAGTTTGTTAAATCCGTGATCATTTCTTGAATTTCTTAAAATTGAGGGCTATTTTTGTTTGGTTTCCTTTAGTGATTGATGTTAATATAATTAAGTTTGTGCTTATAGTTTTAGAGTTCTAATATGAAACGGCAAGAGCAGTTTCGGTTATCTGGCATCGACTTGTGCGTATATAGTTATGAATATGTTCTTATTATTATTTCAACGGCATAATTTAGGCTCAGAACTATCCTGCTTTGTTCTAAAGTTGTTTCATTGATTTCAAAGAAAATACTATTTACACATTATGCGATAGTTTCTTATGATTAATCTAAAGACCTTCACAGACCAACGTGAATTTTCCCTCGTGGCGAATTTTTCATGGCATGCTCTTCGCACCAATATCAATTCGCATGTCTGTTTTCTCAATTCGCTACCGTTGCGGAAAATTCACATTGACTTGTGGGAGAATGGAAGCCTTTAACGGAGTTCTGAACTGAATCGATAATTTATGTTCTTTTTGCTTTACCGAGTTGAGATTGTAGAACTGTAGTCTAACATATTCTGATTAATGCTTTTAAGCTTAATACTCTAATTAAAAACTTAATACTTTTAGGAGTACTTTTTGATTTGCTCTTCAGTCATTAAGAATTACAAGTTTAATAATGTGCATTTTTTGGAGACAAAAATTCTTTTAAATATCTATTCTAGGTAAAAAAAACCCAGGTTAATTTTTGATCAAAAACAAACCCGAGTAATCTTACACTATCTATTTGTTTTATTTCGAAATTTTCCATTTAAGTTTATGCATATTTTGACATTGTTTGCATTTTCTTGAACAGGCTATACAATTCAAGCGAAAAGTTTGGAATTGCTTGCAAATTTTTATTATCTAACTTCAATCGAAATAAAACTATAGCTTGGCCTAGTTACTGGACTCACCTTGCATAGTTTCAAGAATAATACCTTGTTTCTGAAATAATAGCTTGAAATAATAATTAAATCATATCATACACATTTCTTTCTTAAATACAATTAGAATAAACGTTATTGCAAGCAGGTGAATACTTCAAAGAGGATAGTTCACTACGCGTCTACCATATGCATATCATTTATGATTTTCATTTATTTCTTATATGTTTGTATTTCGCACACAAAACATTTATACTATCAAAAATAAGATAACAAGTATAAGTACGCCTACAAAAGCAATAAGTAACCTGTTTTATCCGATTACCCTTTTTAAAGTTTTATTCAATCTTCCTCTACAGTTCTATTTAGACCAGTCATTTTTTATTGTATATAAAAATTTAATTTTGTTGGATTAGCCGCTATAGATACGACAAGAAATCAAACACAATTACGTACGTGTTTGTATTTAATTAACTGACTTAAAGAAATAAAAATAAGCAGTAAAAAACGAACTGTGTCCTCTATATCTCTTTTACAGTTCGATTTATAAAGAAACTATTACCATTTTATGATAAGTTTCTTACATCAGTGCATTTTTTCGATTGCATCTTACTACTTGAAATAACAGATATATAAGGTAAACTGTGAGATAGCTAACATGTTCGTTAATAAGGTAAAAATATTTGTTGGTCTACTATTTTCATCAACGTAAGTAATGGAGATAGAATATCTATATTTTGCACATCCATCGCTTAAATAATATAAACGGCGGTCTCGAAAACCAGTAGTTTCCACAAGATTGGTATCTCAGAATATTAAAAAATGTTTCAGATACAAGTGAAATAGTTTCAAGGGATACATAATTTAATACGATTAGCTTTTTCATTAGTGAACGCGTAAAAAACATATGAAGGTCACCAATGTTCTTTTTAATGGATTTATATATTTTCTAATATAGTAATTGATCCAACTTGGCATAGTCTACAAATAATATTACCCACTTATACAGAAAAATCAGTAGTTTAGAAAATATCTACATTTAGTAATTGAAAAAATTGACATTTACATGTCTACTAAACTAATGCTTTTAATATACATATACATATAGACTAATACTTTTTTGTAAAGAATGATTAGATAGGTTGATTAATGCATTAAACAATAATGATTTTAAAATCTAAAAATTTTTATATAGTACATTATTCTATTCGTCATTAACCTACATAGCACAAAGACATCTTAAAAATGTCTTAAATACATTCAGTAATGTCCTAAAAATGTCCAAAGGACGTCTCTAAGATGTCCGATGTTATAAATTAGTATGTCTTTAGGATGTCTTAAGAAACATTCATAAGACGTTTTAAGGACGTCCCAATTATATATATAAGACGTTTAGATAAAAATTAGACGTTTTTAAGACGTCCAAAAGCGTAAGTCTTTAGGACGTCCATGTAATGTGTCTTTAAACTAAGACTAAGACGTCTAAATTATGTCGTAAGACGCTCAGGCATAAAATTGACATAAAATAGACGTCTTCAAGACGTCGTGTGCTATCTGGGAAAGTGCTTGCTTTTATAAAAAAATTAAAGAATATTATTAAAAACATTGTATTTCTTGTGTTCTTTATGTGTAATGTATTGTTTAGGCTTGCTTTTCATAATAATAAAAAGTGTTTCAGATAACAGCTGAATGGTTTAGAGAGGGGACATCATTTGATGCGATTAGCTGTTTTCGCAGGTGAACGCATAGGGATGTTAGTTCTAAAAGTTTGCACTATATCTAACCATTCTTTACAAAAGAGTATTAATCTATATGTATATGTATATCAACAACCATTAATTTACTAGATATTTAAATGTCAATTTTTTTAACTATTAAATATTTCCTAAACTACTGATTTTTCGGTATAAGTGAGTAAATTACTACATTAGAAAATATATAAATCAATTAGAAAGAATATTGGTGACTTTTATATGTTTTCTACGCATTCACTTATCGAAAAGCTAATCGTGTCAAATTAATTATCCCTGAAGTTGATATTAAACATTTATTAAATACCATATCTATTAAGAAATATACAAATAAATATTATGGAACTGCACTGAAACGTTTCAAAAAGTATAATATCTCTTAGCTCATAGTTTGTTCAGGATCAACTTGATCACAATAGAAAAATTCATATCCTTATATCTTCATTTAATTCAAATTAATCGATTAAGTTACGCATGCAGACAAGTGTTCTAAATCCTTAAAGAATGACTCAACAAACATTTAATGGAATTATTGACGGTATAATACTCTCCATCAAATTGTGTGAGTACTTAAAAGAACTGTACACTAAACTTTTATGAGTGTTCAAACACAGAAAAGAAACAAATAAACCAGATGCTTAAAAAATGAACAAAAAAAAGTTCTATACAGACTAACTCACTAGAATCAGCCAAACTAACCTGTCATTCATCTTCACGGAAAGCAAGAATTTCCTAAATAATCCAACATAATTTTATAATTTAAAAGTGAAATTACAAAAATCACATATTCTTGTTTTGAGAATGTTAACGTTCAAAGTTCTGATTCCTCAATTCTGTATGAATTTAAGATTTTCATATTCTTGTTCTTAGAAAAAAAATGCTTATTTCTTTTATTTTTCTATCTTGCTGTAAATACTATCTTCAATTAGGCCATAAGTTAAAATTTTTTCTAAATGTGACTTATGTCGTTTAGTTTATAACTAAAGATTTCTCAACAGTGTAATATTGACAAGTTTAAGTGCTCAAATACAAAAAAAAGAATTCAAAAATGAGTTCAAAAAACCTAAACCCTAACCCACTACAGTTACTCAAACTGTCAATTCCCCTGCATCCATAAACTATAACCTGAAAATATCCAAAATTTAAACTCACCCAATCCATAAGCCAGGCTCAACAGTCCCAACAGGACCGTCAGGTACATCCTGTCACTCATCCTGTTATCCCGAAGAACCATTTTTTTGATCAGAGGCCTAAAGATCCGCTAAGCCAGCAGCAGTTGAATCAGCGGAGACCGGATCAGCGACACTGGAGCCCCGAGATCGGCGCTCATCGAGACCGAAGAGCGATCTTATACGTCTCGGTATAGCACCGGTAACGAGAAGTTCGAGTCAAGTGTTCGTAGACAAGGGAAAGCCTCTCTTTTTCTTTAGGTCGGCCGAGTGGGGACTAAGGAAGGCGAAGGATCCTTCGAGTTCCAGAGCACGTTTCAAACTGAACCTTCAGAGGATCCATGCTCTCGTAGTAAACCCTACCAATCCTATAGCAGCTGCCGAGGAACAGTGTCCAAGAGAGATGGAGTCACAGGGGATAGAATCGAGAGGAAAGGGAGGTCGGATTACGCGGGACCACGCAGATTACCGGATACCGGGTGGGGTGCACACCGGCTGGCCCAGATCGGGACTCTTTCCGTATTACACGTACGCCATCAGGTTAAAAATAGGATGTCTCGCGCGCCTTGGCGATGCAGTGAGTGCGACGTTAGGGATTACTTAACGCGATTCTTCTTGGTGTCTCTTTACCGAACGGCTCGAATGCACGCGACACCGCGTAACCCGTTCCATGTCAGGAGATCAAGGTGAACCATGCCGATCAAGGCATTTCACAGTAAACTAAAACGTTGTTTCCAGAATTCAAAAGTTGAATTTGTATACAAAACCGTATATCCCCCCCCCCCAAACACTTTTTAAATTTTTGACAATCCATTTTCATCAACTATGTTGTCAATGCTTATCAGTAACTTTTTTAACGTCATCTGGTAAGAGTTCAATTTTTCTTCGTTTGGAATTTTTTAATAAACATTTCAGTTTTTTAAATACAAAACTAAAGTTTGTGCCATATCTTTCTATGTTTAAAGTATTGAAAGATGAAAGGCCAATAACATTTTGTCTATTTGTGGATAACTTTTTCTACACAATTGCGGATGATATCTCTATCACTTTTTTTAAAAACATTATCATGCTTGTCTATTTAGACTAATCGAACCTAGAAAACATAAAAACATATTTCAGTATATCTGTAAGGAGACACATTTAAAAATAGAATCATTTTAACACCGCATCGAAAGCACATCTAAGTGACCGTTGATTTCCTTCATGCCTTATCTGAAGTTAAATTAAAGTTTGATACTTCATTAATAAGTTAAATCGTCCCGTCACTCTACTAAGAATGTACCAAAACAAGAGATAGAAGAGCTTAAATGTCGAATAGATAAGTAAATGTGTTATCATTACATCTAATGCTGTAGTTCAGGATTGTTAATTTTGCAATATGATATTTGAAATACATTTGGAAAGAAAGAAAAGCTACTCGAATTAAGCTTATTAGGTTAATGCACCTTACTAGGTCTTCTGATTGGGATACGTACATCACTATGCCAGGCCTCACGTTCAGAGTAGACGTTGCCGCGTAGCAGAACAGCAGTAGGCCCATACTCCTCTATGTGATTCTATACAGTCAAATCGATGCCAAATCTTTAATGATTTTTTCTGACTAAACGGTTCGTTTGCGACATATTTTTCTTTTCAAACGGTTTCTTTGCTAAACGATCTGAATACGATTACGTAATAATAAAAAAAAAAATAACATTAATTTTCTATGTTATAAACAATTTTGCGGACGTGTGTTCTTAGAAATGTCCATCAATCTAGAGGTGTGGATTCACCTCCTTCAGCTCTAACCATTAATATTTTTACACTCTGCACATGACCGATATCGGATTGATGCTTGAACCCAATAATGGTTTCATAATAGGGTGTCATGATAACAAAACAGATCGATTAGCAGGGTAATGATTTTGAAATAATTTATTTAATTCTTACACGAACCTAATTATAATGAACAAATTTTGTGATTTATCTGCTGTAAAAGTTTAGGATTCATAAGTTTGCTTTTCTTTCATTTTATGAAAAGGGAGTACTGAATAATAATATCTCTGTTTAATTCGGTATTAAACAGAGACATATATTTTGTATATATTTTACTTTATTTTATTTTAAGTACTACTCAGAATCTGAGTGTCAAACGTTTATTGCTCTATTCTGTACAAATTCTCTTATCTGAACACTTTTCTCCCTCAGTTAATTCGTGTAATGAAGGTTATGCTGTACTTTAAATGGAATCTTTGAATAGATCTTAAAATAGTATTTTATACCGAATTTAGATAACAAATAAAACTTGAATATATCATTAAATTACAAGAGTCATTAATAAGCTTTTATCGTGCTATCACGAACAGGGCAATAAATCTGCAAATGCATTACTCTAATGCAACTCTTATGTACCATCTAGAAATTTTGGATTATTAACAATTCATCATATTGCATGGGATCAGTTTCATTATTGACGTATTAGACGTTCTACCTAGACTCCAATTTTATAGTTATACTTTGTGTTCAACACAATCACTGGCACAACACTTGTTTTGTTATTAATTCTGTCCTTGTTCGCAAACGAAAATGATCTTCTTAATACAGTACTAAACAAACAAAACCTTACTGTAGAATTTGTTCAGTATTCAAAGAAAGATTCAGTTGACTTTGAACTTCAGTCGTTATGCATTGAGAATAAGGAAAAGAACAAAAGATACATGTAGATTTACAGCGCTGCTAATTCAGGGGAAAAAATTTAAATAAGAATTAAACTTCTTTTTATTAAAATGGCATTTGGGAATTGCTTACCCCGCAAAGAATTTCTGAAAATACCAATGTTCTCAAGAAAGACGTTTTTACCAATACTTAATTTTTCTCAAAAACTATATACGATTAAGAAAACCTGTTACCCACCTCGAGTTCAGTAGTTCAATCTATAAAAAAATTAATATTTCCTTGTACCGTCTTCGAATATAAAATTCTGAGACATAATCTTTTTGTCTTACTTTAAACCTACTTTTTTAAACTTTTAATTTGAATTTCTAGAGGACCCAAATATGGATTTAACACATTAACATGTATAAGAAAAATGTAAAACCTTTAATGAAAAACAAGAAAAATCATTTTTTGCAGATGAATATAATCATACCTCAAGTACGCACCTCAATCAAAAAAAGAAGTACGCGCCATGTCAGAAGCATGATAATTGTCCGCTTCAAACTAGTAACTAGCAATATCCTCTTTCTTAAGATGCTGCATATGTTTGTTCGGTGTCCACGATAAACACCGTTGCAGCTAAATTAATCACGAATATATGCTAATCGGTAATGACCACCGTTATACAGATGCCGTGTTACGTCATTTAACGTTTCACGTGTATTGTTGCGCTAGAGATATTACAAATTAACACCGCCACAACCTCCGCATCGCGGGTGTGATTGATCACTGCTCAATATTAATCGTCGGTTTTTATGCTGGATGACTGATTTCAAAGCAAACAGATTCGTAAACAGATATTAATGGTTTGGTGTGCCGCTTTACTTTATACAAAGTTGCAAGATGAATCCCCTTTTTCGTTTGTTCCTCTGTCTTAAGTTATTTGAAGAAGAATTCTTGTTGAAAGGTCCAACATTTATCCTTACGAAACTGTATCCTTTACTCTTAAGGATTAAAGAAAGATATACTTGTTGAAGAGTATTTTAGACAGTTTTAACGGACCTCTAAACAGTACTCTTTCTCGCTAATGGTGAATGCGACCGTAGAATTTTACAAGTGTTTTGTAATTTTACAGGGTGGTGGACTCTACTTTTGAAGATGTGAAAAAGTTATATATATAATATTAATCTATATTTAAGATGCAAGGTTGCTGGATCAAGCTATGGATTCAGCATGGAAAAGAATTAGAAGAATGTATCGTTATTGTAAAGATCGAAAATAAAAAATACTGGTGTGTAGTCGCCACGCGCATTATAAGTGAAACTTGAGGAATCAATTTAGTTATATATTCATTTTTTCGTAAAAATATATCAATATAATGACTTTAGCAATTGAATGGAAATAGTGATAGAAATATTGTACAAAGACACATAAAATAAATACAAAAAGAGTAAGTGTAAATAAATATAATTATATTAAATTGAAATATTTTTACGAAAAAATGAATGTACAATGTACACTTCATATTTGTTATTTTTGTGACATCTGTAATTTGGACCATTAAATAAGACAGTTTATTTAATTTCATTTAATTTGTTAACTATAGTTTACCGAAATTTAATTGAATTTCTTTGAATATTGTTCTTAATTTTCTTTTTCTTCTCTTGAATTCTATATTCTTTGCCTTTCGTATCCCACAATATTGGTTCATATCCGTATCGATGTTAAAAACCTAAACCATCCATCATTCTATTCGCGATGTCATTTTTTTAAATATGAAGCTAATTCATATTTCGGAAGTAACTCGCCGATAAGAACATTAGGTACAGGTACAACGTGATTGCTTTCCGATAGTTCAATAATGCTTCCAAACACTCACTCCCAAACATAGTCTTCACTTGTGAGAAATACTCCCGAGAATAGCTTGTGCTACTTTTGCTATCAAATAGATACCTAATTTAACAATATTACCTACCTACAAAGCATGAACTTCATACAGCACAAAACATACGCAATACTATGTAGTAGTGTTGGATGACTAGCTCTCTGTTAACATTCTCTTAATTCCCATTAAATATCTCAGCAACAAGGACTTTGTAACAGCTTTGCTTAAAACAAATTTGATATTATCACACTTTTCTTTCCAAAGTAGAAATTCATACAGAATCAGATTTATTTAATATTGTAAGGACATTAGGCATCCTTTCTACTAAACAGCTATTCTATTTAAGACCTAAGGCAGTATTCTCAAGAAAGTATTTTTCATTTAGAACTTTTCATGTTTCGATTTCATTCTTGCAAAGTACTTAGTCTTGTACCCTATTTGTATTTACAATTAGATACTGTACATCTTTTCAGATCGATTGTTCTAGTGTTTCCATTCCTCTGTAAATTGGAAAAACTTGGAAGAATACAAAAGATAAACTTAGACCCACTGGCTGTTTTTAGGGTGTTGAATTACCTGGGGGATTTTGTTTTAAACTTGTCCACTGGGTTAACTTATACTACCGACAATAAGTAAAAGTTTCAAAGACAATGCTCGATAGTTGACTCATATGCTGCCACGGATGCGACATATGAGCAAAATTCAATGGGAATGTAGCTACAGGTTCTTGCATATGTTTCGAAAATTAAGGCCAAGCGGCAGTTACATGTACAGGAAAAATTGTTCAAAATAGCGTCCTCTGTAGTGGACCCAAAAATCATAAAAATCGGTGAAGGCTACCCTTTTATGCACAATTACCAAAACAATTTTAAAGTGAAAATGAATTGCTGTCTAGAATTCTGGGTTCATAAAGAAAAGTGTGAACATTGAAAAAATATTCCTCCGAGGCGATGTAATATTTTATTGGATATTTAGTGCCCACGAATGGTATCGATTCTGTATGGCGATCGTGAAGTCCGCCACGGAAATCGGGGCCGGTATGACAGGGCGACCGCTTTGTCGCTCCTCTGGAAAGTGACGTAATTCGTAGGAAGAAACTGCAATACCGTGAAACACATACGCGAACCTGGATATTTGCGGGACGACCTTATGGACAATGATTCACGCAGCCATTCATCTTGCTGTCAGTGCAGACCCGAGATATTTAATCGAAAACGAATTCTTCACGCGTAATATAAAATACGGGTGTTTTATTATTTTATACTTCCACGGTTTAGATAAATTTGACCTAAAATTTAATTTTAATCTTTAATGCTGTTTTAACATCAGAACACAAATGTCATTCAGTAGTCTTCTAAAATAAATGTCTTTGAAATTTGCAACTCTTTCCAGATTTTTATTTTTATGTTTAACATTACAAAGATATTTGATTAAAAGTTTTTCGTTACGAATCTATCCATTATTTGAAACAACTGTAGCTATTTATAATCTTTTATCTATAACTTTTGAAAGTATGTCCTTTTTGTTACAAAATACGAACTTCTTTCGAAGTAGTTTAAGTTCCTTCAAATAGTTAAGACGAAGTAAAATAGAAATTAATACCTGAAGCCATTAAACTGTAATAGACTGGAAGAAAATGTACACAATCTATAATGCGCGATTCAAACGGCTATTCCTCCTTTAAACGTTGAATTTGTGATATTAATCAATTACTTACGCTACAATAAACTTATCCTAACGGATGATTTGGAACGAATATAGAATGCACAACACCTTACCTACTATGTTCTGCAAACCTACATCCTCTGAACTTCTTTTTATGTGATTACCTAAAGAAAGATAAGATTTATATGCTCAATTTGTTTCTATGAAAGACTTGAAAGAACGAATCAAACTGCATTGTTCAAACATAAACAGTAATCACATTAATCTTCGTAGTACTAACCAATGCCGGAGTTACAAGTGACACAATAAAAAGAGAAAGATGTAATAAAAGTGTTAAATAAAGTAAAGAGAAAAATAAAAAAATGTTTAGACTGCAATGGAGGACCATTTGAACACTCGTTATGGTATGTGTATCCTATAATATCTGTAAGTACCTATACTGAAATAATTTAGTAAACTTTTAACTACTATAAGTTTTTAATTATACGGTTCAGGCCATAAGTACTTTAATACCTTTTTCTAGAGATTAAAAAACTACCTTAAATAGTGCAATCAAAACTACAGTGTTCCATTTCAAAAAGAGAGGGAGTTGCACTTTTTACAAGCACTAATCCATGAATATATATTTTGCCTTATGAAATTTTTTCTATCGCTAACCGTTTTAGAGATACAGCTTTTCCCAGCTGCATAGGGCACCCTGTATATTTTAACTATAGTTTCACCAATAGAATCGGTTTAACAAACACCACAATTGCCACAGTCAGTTTATTTGTATTCTGACCGTTCAACTACAAATCTTCAATCTACTAGGCAAACTGTGGATTATAATCCATTTACGAGAATTTTAAATAGATAAAAACGGAACAAAACAAAACAAAATGTAAAGTGTAAATTATAACATTTAAAGAGTAAACAAACTTTAAAATTGCTTTAACATTTCACAAATACAACGAATGAAAAGCGATGTGTCCGTCATTCGTTTGCTGCAGGCAATTTGACGTAATTGCAACAATGCACACGTAGCGACGTATCGAGGGAAAGGACTGTTCAGAAAATTACATCGTGCGTAGAAAGGCCGCGGTCACTTGAAAAGGAGACACTTATCTCCTAGTGGGCGTCTAGGTGGACGCTACATAGCCTTCTATAAACTTCACCTGCATCGTGGGATTCGTCGTGATACACTAATAGTACTAGGCTGAAAATGATCGATTACGTTACACGGAAGATATTTTTTCTGCTTGCTTTGGACCATTTCTGATTTGTTCATTTTTCCATAGAAATTTTGGTTTCTGCCTAGTTGATAAATAATTGTTTATTTAATGATTGTAGACATGATATTTTCGTCAAAAAATACCTTGCAAGAAATGCATTAGGGAATCTGAAAATCAACCTACATAACTTCTATAAAAAAACTAGAACAAGATACGCAGTAATCGACACAAAAGTTCGTAGAGTTAATTTTTCGTTTGCTTAGTACATTGGCCCTAAAAACTACTCGACTATCAATACCTACAATTAATAACAAATATAAGTTTTAATACAATGATCAACACAAGCGACCAAGTGATTGTCATAACAAATCCAATAAACTTATCCTATAAGTCTCTACTATATTTAAATTACACTATTTATTTCAATGTTCAAATTGAAAAAAAACACACATAATTAAATGAATGAAAAATGAACTGTTCATTAAAAAATGTAATAGGCGAATGTAACGGTATATCATATATTATGTACATACGTATTCATATCATTTATCACCTTCTAAAGAACCTAGATCAGATCTAACCTGAATCTGCTCTGGAGTCGAACTTCGAATGGTTAGAGCTTCTAAGTCATCGAGATTACCCATTATACATGTCTTTATACATTATCTTTTTTGTTTATTATCCACGCCTAACATAGCCTAACTTAGCCTAGACGCACTCCAAAATTTTTCATATTATAAAAAAAGTGGTACCGACTTTGACGAGTTTTTCCAATATATTTCACAAATTCTCGAATAAAATACATGAAATAACATTGTAGTTAACATTGTTTGATTTTTTGTTACTATTCGGAAAACATTGCCAGTATCAATTTGGAAAATGTAGACGAATGTACTAATACGACTTTGCAATATTTGCAGTTAAATATCTTGTAAATTAACGATTTGTCGACATAAATAGTTTCACACCTCTTTGTAGGCAATAGTTAGCTGAATCTACTAGTACATTCAAAATTATATCATTTTATATTAAGAAACAAAAACAATTAACAATCAAATGCTCTCTACACGTCCTCCTGTAAAAACTCTAATTGTATCATCTTATGTTCTCCTCGAAGCCATTCAATTCCAGTTGGAAATATTATTTTTAAAACGGGTAGTTATCGAGTAATTTTCATTTACAGATTAAAATTGGGTACCCTTATAATATTGGAAAAATTTTTACGAATATCTCAGAAACTAAAGCCGAGCAGTGGTATCATGTATAGAAAAAAGTTTGAAATGATGACCTATACAATACAATTCAGTCATTGAAATCGATGAGGAAGGTAAACTTCTAAATATTTACCGAATTTAGATAATGCAACTCTGATAAACAATGGAATAAAAGTTAACGTAGACTGTGAAAAGCAATGCTCCAAAACTGTTCAAGTTCACGGATAGAGAAAACATATAAGAGTTAAAATATGAAAACGGAATACCTGTGCTTCATAAACGTTCGAAATGATGGTCGTTTACGTCGATGCATTGCTGTAAACGGGCTCCGAAGGAATGTTCAACTGTGACAAGTATATTCGAGGTGATATTTGCACATGCTGTGATGATACGCTGATGTATATCTTCAACTGTTGTTGAAGCATTCATGTACACGATCTCGTTTAGCAGACTCCACAAAAAGAAATCCAGTGGATTTAAATCAGACGAACGTGCTGGAAATAAAACAGTTCCACCTCGTTCAATCCATCGGTTTGGAAGTCTAAAATCCGACGTTTCTCTTGCCACTCGTACATAATGAGAAGAACAGCCATCATGTTGATACCACATATTACAACGGTTTTGTAAAGACATTTTTCAACAAAATTAGTAGATCTTGCAAAAATTGAGAATATTTTTGTCCTGTCATCGTTCCGGTAATAAAGTATGGCCAGATTACTTTGTCATTCAAAATACCACACCACATATTTACGTTCCATTGTCTTTGGTGGTCAATTTTTCGAAGTCAGAGCGGATTATCAACAGACCAATAATGGGCGTTCCGTACATTAATTGAACTCTAGGATATTTGAAAATATTCAGTAACATTGAACATGACCTTAATATGTTTACAAGTCTCACTCGTGATGAACTCATTTTGCTTTCATATTTTACATTTTGTACGTTTTCTCTGTCCGTGATTTGAATGACCTTGAATAGTTATAGTCACTGAATTTCTAATAAAAGGGGTTATCATTGTAGGTGTTTAAAAAGAGGTGGTTCCATTTAAAAAAATGGAGCTGTTCTTGATATCTCTAAAAAAAATGACAAAAAAACAAAAATTCATTTGGTATTGTATGAGCTCCATTATACCATTTAACTCTCTCCTTGAGACATTTGACGTATTTTAAAAAACAACAAAGATAATTGAGGTGCAAGCGATAGGTGATTCACCCTGTATACCTACTCAGACCTAAGCCAAACCTAAACCAAACCTAATCCAAATCTAACAAGTTTTTTGTGAATATTTCTGACACTAAGGTCGATTGCTAATTTTGACAAGGAAAAAAGTTGTTCAAAGTAACGACATCTATAACATATTTAAAAATCATCGAAATCAGCGAGGACTTACATCAGCGTCAACTTTACCTAAAATAGATTTAATACCTACATGGGAAAAATGTCGGCTCACACTATAAGTGTCATGTGAAAAATTATATGTTTTCACGTGATATGACATTAACGTGTTTCTATCTTTATTGTACACTAAGTAAACAAAAAACTGCTGGGAACCTATCACAGTATAATTGAATTGTATACATATACGTAATATTATAATGTTGCTGTGTAATGTCATACTGTCGTGAGTCATGATTTTTACTGTCACGTGTAAACATACCTTGAGGACTTTGAATATATTTACTACACCAAAATTCAAGGATATAATAGTGTTGGAATCTTGTACAGTCTAGCAAGTCCTTTCCTCATTCACATTAGTACGTTACTACTGACTAGCCATAATTTATTTTCGGAAGGTGTACAATTATTGATTACCGACATATATTGTAAAAAGTGTAATTGGTTTTATACTTATCGCAAGATACAACAAGGTAGTAAGCTGTTCTGACAATAGTTCGTGGTGTACACAAATCCCTACAAACATTAATTTTTGTTTGATAGAATTTAAAAATGTTTGACGTCAAAATTTTGATATTGTGATCGCATTACCATAATCTTTTTAAACATCTCTTAAGAAAATTCATTGCAATAAGCACAGCATCGAATTTTATGTATATTCCTTACATTGTATTTTGATGTTCTATCGATTTTTTAAATCTCTCGTTCTAATGTGAATATTGAATATATGTAACATTTACTAACTTATCGCACGTAAAAAGAAAACAGAACAGTTATACATATGTATGTATAGATATGCTATACGCGTAAAGAAAAATGAAAATATCGCTTAGTTAGAACATAGTTATTCTTTCTTAAAATTATAGGATTGTAGAATAACATTTTAGCTATTATCCTAATTTCCAGAAACATTAATTTAGTATATAAAAATATAATATAATTATTAGAAGACAATTCTTAGCTAAACGTCAACATTCAAAACTGCATTCAATTTTTGCGGATCATTAGTTTGCACTACAAGAATTTACCGCATAATTATCGAGAAATTATTAATAAAAGTTGATACATTTTAATACCGTGACATATGGCAGAATCGAAGAAAAAACTGCTTCTCAGCTACTTTTTATGTCTGAAATAGGAAATTTGTATTGAGGAACGTTACTAAAATTGAAATGAGGTTATACTGAAATGTTATGAAGCGAATATATTAATTTCAATGTAACCATCCGTATAGTTTTTTCGTAAATGCTAGTGAAAAAAGAAATTTGTGTGAAAATTTATCTGTCAATTACAATAAAGCTAGTCAATGTGGTGCGACTATACTTGCATATTTTAGTAACTCAATATCTGCAGCTCGGAAAAATCGAGTAACTCGAATTGTTTCGAACGGCTTCAAAGGATCGAACAGCTCAAAAAAGCAGAGCAACACAATTTGATGTACCATTTTTTAGTTTTCATTTTATATATTTGTAACAAAAACGCTTCCATCAGCCTCAGGGATATTTTAATACTTTCGAATAATTTTAATTCGTTTGTAGCTAAATATTTTTCTTAACCAAGTCTCATTTTTTTATAGTCTAAAATCCATTTAAGACTCCCGATCTAGTTAAATGCCTTTTTGCCTTATGATTCTTTGTTAGTATAATAAAACATTAAATACTTCATTTTATTCCACCTACCTAATCGTCACTAATGGTTTTCAACTTGGTGCGACAATAAATAAAGAAAAAAGAAAACTTATTTCGAAACTGAATGAATAAACTTCAATGTAGGAATATTGCAACACAAACGTCGATTCTAAATCAAATTAATGAATCATGGGAAAATTTTGGTAGTCGTACAAATTTATTCCGCGACAGGAGCTGGTACTTGAATATAAAGAAAAGGCTATTCTTATCATACCAATGATCTGTCAAAACAGAAACTCCAGCACTATGTTCACCAAGCTACTCGTAACCGTGTTTTCGTAATTTACGCGCGACTCGACCTTCGTCTGCTACGAAATCACTTGCCAGAATATCGTACGAGGAACAATAAAATGATTTCAGAGATATGCGAGGTCAGGAAAGCGGACATAAGGCTGGGTGAATTGCAGAAGTATGCGCAACAAGTAGGTAGGTACTTTTGTATCTGCATATGAATAAAAGTACATTGATGCCATTTGTTCGGCTGAAGTCAATTCATTTCGTCTCACATTCATGATGATTTGCTACAAAATAGAAATAAATATTTCCTCTTTCTGGGTTTTATGTGAAACGTTAACGAAGAGTACGCCTTTCTGCTGATCGAATATCATGTTAAAGTATGTATGACGCACGCAACCCTATTAATTGTATCATCAGCTTTTAGAATGTATGTTTGTCTAGACTACCTAAAGTGATTCGCATCAATATTCGGACACTGACACAATTTTAATTTCTAAACTTTATAGTATATATTCTACAAGTCCGAAACTTAATAAATTCTGGATTCATCGAAATGATTTAATAAAAGCTGGAAATGGAAGCGTTTACAAGCTTCTTTTAGACTTTTACTGCCTCCTTCTAATAAATGTTAGGATTTACCGGTGAAACCTAGAACTTACCGATTTTCGGATTTTTATGGTAACACATTACACATGGGAGGTTGTTCAATCGCACATCATCGTGGTTCTAAAAGGAATCAATTTTGCTATTGAAGTCTATTCCACTTTTTATCACGCGTTTCCTTCAACGTGTTTTTTACTAAAAAGTGCAGATCATTCCATCCTTCTTTAAAATTACTGTTCCACATCTTTCAGTATTTCTGATGTTATTGTTTCATGTGCTTGTGATTCTTCCCGATAGTTGAATCAGTGTGTCCATGAGCGTTCTAGAGACTTATTGTTTAAGGCAACCTTTTCGAAAAAAATTGCATGTGGAAGAGTCGAGCGATTTTCGAAACCACGTTACTAAGCCTTTACAGTCAATCGATTTATTATTAAAATTAATATTTAATCAGTTTCACACTTGTACAGCATGATAGACTAATTGCTTGAATGTTACGGAAGCATTAGAAAAAACCATTTCGCGACAATTGCATGTCTGAAGAAAGCAGAAATTCAACTTGTAGTAATTGATTACTTATTAGTTTGTTACGTCATTAACTAGAATATTTGTATTATCTTCTTTGATGAAATATAAATCTAAACATAAATTATTCATTTTTTATTACATATACCCCTTTTTTAGAACTATAATTTTTTGTTGTACCTATGTATTGTGTACAGTCAATCTTGATATTACTTGTCTTGTGTGCAAATTTACTACTAGAAGTAAGAATCCTTTCAGTTTGATAGATACTCCCTGAATTTGCTTAGTCTAAATTGAAAAACTTATTCGTTAAAGTATGCCGACTTTGACACAATGTACTCTGGGACTCCGTGTATAGCAATTTTGCCAGTTTCACTGTTTTATTATCTTTATTCGAAACTAATTAAAAATTCCTTGTATGAATAATAATCTAGGTGTCAGATAAAACCCTAAACTTTATGAAATATTTGATCATTTCACTATACATATAGATATTTAGTAACACTAGGCCAACTTCAAGAAACCGGTTTTTTATATTGCGCTCATATTTCTTTCCTTATCTTCCCAATTAAAAATTGAAAATTGCTCTTATTACTTTCAATTAGGAAATGTGTGGCAAAAATCATTCATCCGAAGCTAGTCTTGGTACATACGTGTCCATTTGGGAGTAAAACTATGACGAGTTACTTTCGAAAGTATTCTCAAATAGTGTATCCTTTATGAGAGTGTTTAAAAGTGGAGCTATATCGAGCCTTTGTCTCGTCTGCGAAAACCGTTGTCGGTTACCATACGTGACCTACCGAAAATGTCCTCAGTAGGAGATTTCGTTGCGCTCATAACAGACATAACAAAAACGACGTATGACTCTTTTCGGTTATTGCAGTTAAAATCGTTCTGGTGAACGAACTGTCTCAGATGTTCGAATTTCAAGTTCAACGTCGAGTGGGAACATCAAAGTCTGAGAGGGAGAGAAAACATGTAAGAGAATACAGATAGAGATATTAGAACACAGCGAGCGCTGCATAGCGGCTAATTAGCACTCCGCGCTTACGCGGAAACACTTGCCAGTCTTTCGACAGTCAATTAGCGAAATACGCTCCAGTGTACACTTTAGTGAGCGCTCTTTGGTCACGAAATCGCTTAAGGACTCTGAGACGATTCCTAACGTTGCTATCTCTATTTCTAGCAATCTGAGCTATTCGTTCTGGGTGAATCACACGTATTGCACGTGCACCAGACAGGTAGAGACATTTTCGTGGCAAAAGCCTGAAAAACCGATAGAAATCAAAAAGTTACTTTGATTCCTGGTGGTTGCTATTCGGCTTTAGAGCACCAGAGGTCACTCCTTGAATACTAACTAATTAGCGGTGCACTCGCCAGGTACAATTGACGTGAGGCAGGTTTATGCTCCTTCGTAGTGCGGACTCTACTCTCACGTCCAATAAAAACGCTCGTGTGACGAATAGATGCACACGTATGGGATGGATGCTGTGTTATAGGGCATAAGCGATGTATGCTGCCGTTATCACCACTGAGACTAGCACAGCTAGTAACCGTGATTCTCCCTGCTTGCGAAGAACAGTTTTCACTGCGCATTGAGTGTAGAGAAGAGGCCACTTCCTCTCTATAAGCTCGCCAGGCGACAGATTTCACTGAAAAGAACTGTCGATAATACAGTCCACTAATCTACCTTGCACTACACAGCGAGGTGTTGCGTCCCCATCCTAAAAGGCACGATTACTCGTAGCCTCGAGTCAGGTCAAACGACAATAGTGTGAGTTATCCGTACTTACAATTAGACGATGCGAATCTGCCGATTTTTGTTCTAGGCGTCATAGACGTTAGAACAGCACGCCGGACCATCCAACTAAGAGGTCAAAGGCCAGCACTCCAGTCCTTCAGCTCCCTGGACAAAATTTAATTTAAATAAACATCTGTCCTTTTAAAGACAGACAAAGAGAATTATAAGTGTACAATTTCTTTTGGTTTAACCCACATTCTTACTCAATTCGGATCGACGTTAGATCTCCTATAACGAACCTAACAAGAGTAACTGAAAGTCAGAGTTACTGTCCGAGATGGATTCACCATCTGCGAGTATTCTCTGGAACAACTCACGATAGTTTTATTTTCAATAGTACACGCACCCTTATAACGCTTTAATTAGAGAACTCTCCATTATTAGTGTAATATTGGAATCTGCACCTATTCCACTGTTTTTATGATGTTTAAACAATGATTAAATATGTTTTTGTTATTTGTTGCATAGTTATCCAAAATATAGAGCTGCGTAATCAAAATTATATGAGCATTTGAGTTGCTATACCAGTCATCGGTGACAATAAGATAGTAACACCTACAAAAGCTATAACAATGAGTACATACTTTATTTTATCTGGCTATCTCGTTTTATCCAACCTTCTCCTGTGTATGAAGTTTTACGGGACTTCATACTGCAAGAAACACTACAGGATTTAAAAAATACTGGTATAGAAAATAATCCTTTACACTGTTTAGGTCAAAACAAGGTATAGACTTAAACTCATGTTTGAACTGCTGTATTCAAAATTAAACGACTCAGAATATAATAATTTTTACTATCGGTAAAGTTAAAAATTTGAAGCGGAAAAGACATGAAATCTCGCGTTTAAAAAGAAGTTGTTATAACATGCTCTGGCTCTCGGGTCCAGATATAGAAAGTTACTGAACTTTATGACCTATTTTATACCAGACCACTGAAGAGCTTTCACTCAAATTTTGACTGATTGTGAGTACTCTACGAATAGTATTAAATGAACAAAAGGAATGTTTCATGATGCTTAATATATTGTTCAAAAAGTTTTAATAATATTCAGAATTTCAAGAAATTTGAAATCAGAACTTTTTTTCTAGATCCTTAAAAAATAAGTAAAATGGATGAAAAATGTAATTTTGTAAGAAGTCTATTTTGTCAGGAAGTAGCAATAATTCAGATAGTACACAACTTCTTGAAGACATCTATTTTATGTCCATTCTATGCCTGAAGGTCTAACAATATAATTTGGATGTCTTAAAAATATCCAACAGCGTATGTATGTCTTAAAGATTTCCAAAATTTACATCTATAAGACTTCTTAAAGACATACTACATGGACGTCTTCAAAACATTTACTTTTTTGTTTAAGTATCTTATAGACATAATTTGGACATCTTATGAATATCTTTTAAGACGTTGTAAAGTTATACAGATTTGTAACTTCGGATATTTCAAAGACGTCTTTTGGATATTTTTAGGAGTTCACTGAATATCTTTAAAAAGTTTTTAAGTCGTCCCTGTGGTATATGGGAATATCCTTATTAATTAGATATTCAAATGTGATATTTGCTAATATGTAACTATCTTCATAATCATGTTTTGTATATATTTTCTTTATTATTAATTAATAACTCTTTTATAGAGCAGGAATTCATAAATGATTACTTATTGCAATAATACTATGTAATTTTTTAAATCAATATTGTCGTGCTTCTAGTACTAGTTAGAATTACATAAACTTTTACCAAACTGCTCAGAAAGATGTACATTATTAGAAATAACAATTAAAACATGAGTGTTGTAAAATTTTGTTTGATTATACGTTCCTTTGATATTTAGAAAATTATTGCCCGCAGAAGGGTACTTTAAATATGGTGATTATATCTTGATGTCTTTGAATGATATTTTCCATTTATATAAGCATTTTACAAAACTACATATTTGTGTAGAGTTCAAGTTCAAACAACCTGGAAACAAATAAAAACGAAATAGAATAATTTTATTTCCCCCATGAAACCAATTGTTTTTTAGATATTTAGATATTAAATTATTGAAATAAATATCCTGCAATATCCTACATAATATTATAACATTTATAATATAATATAATATTATAACAATATAATATTATAACATTTATAATATTATGTTATGGTATGCATGATTACTTATTCATTTAATCTATAAATAATATTATAACATTTAAAAGACTTATATCTTTAAGATAATATTAATACCAATTCCGTAATTACTTGCAACCCATATTTCAAATTTCGGATGGATTTCATTCTTATGAAATATGTGTTCCATTAAGAATCTGACTTATACATATATGTGCCTGCAAAAATCGAAGGAACTATAAGCCTATAGAAATCGACACATCAGAGATAAGCCCTAAGGCTTTAAACTACTTATTTCAGGTGAGTAAATCTTTGGCTTCATCGACAACATGAAAGTCATCAACGAGAGAGAGCTTATTTACATTCGATAACAACTGAACCAAACAGGATATCGCAAGATTACGAAACGCTTTGTGAAACGTATAATAGTTCTTAGCCACTTTTCACGCATAGAGTTATTTTTTCGTATATAATACCACTTAGAATACACTGCCGATAATTTGTTAGAAATATATTTGTTTATATATAACTTTCTTCACACAAATTCTTTTCCATTCGAATTCGAGGTATTAATTTTCAATTCGACTATAAAAATTGCATTTTTCCAGGAAGTATAATCGCTTTTTATGTCCTTTTTGACAAATTCACGCCTGGTCATTCTATTACTAACAGTTAGCAATGACATATTTTTTAGGATCAGTGAAGGCAATTAGATCGATACTATTTTGCTTTTGTACCATTTATGACTGGGTGTTAAATTGCGCCAGACGAAAAAAGGTAGTACTGGAAACTATAACCAGTCCCAGCAGCAGACGATGGCTGGTAACCATGTAGAATCTTCCAACTATCGGTTGTTTGGGACAATTTGTTACTGGAAGAATGTTTGACAGATTACAAGCTTTACTTACCCTAAAATCTGGGAATAGAACGTTTGCCTATGCAATTCCCCAGTGTTTTTAGCAAATCTTGATGACATCAGAAACGGTATACATAAACATCGTATATAAGTCTGCGATATACATGACAACGAATTTTCCTATTCTGTGCGTCGTGAAATCATTGGGAGTGACATTCTGCACCTTTGTTTTTTTGGACATTTAACACTTGAATTGTTTCTATTTGTTATGACTTGTATTTGTTTATATAAATAGGCGTGTTGAAGGGTGATGATACAACAAATACTTCTTCTTTTGAGGACCTGTCTCGGTAATTCATGGAAAGGGTAGTAGAGTGCCCAGAATATCGGAGACAGTATCTATGCCTATAGTGGACGCTGTAAGTTTAGGGGAAATGATCAAGGTGAGGACACAAAAAATGATGCGACATAGTAAAAGAGACAACAGTTAATTTGTTGCATTCACAACTACTCAGTTTTGCTACCCATTGCCTGGTCCAGCGAAAAAGTGATACCAGACGTGGGAAGGAAACTCGCGAATATGGGAGAAATTTAGACAGGACTTATAAGCGTTATTTGTAGTATAAGACAAACATTGTGAACGTTTAGTGCGTGCGGTGTCATATAGACTCTAATTCCATAGAGTAAATACGATAGATCGTTATAGAAATTTGACACTGTCCCTAAAGTTGGTAAAAGAGAATTTTTCTAAGGATAGGTAGATTACCTATAGATTACCTAGTTAGTAAAAAACCTTGCATTACTATTTCAATTGAAGTAAGTTAAAGTTTTAGTAGATATCACTTTTAAACAAATGAAATTACAAATTGTATTTTTTTGGGACAGACACCGCATTTTCGAGAATGATGCCGTATTTCGAAAAATTTTTCATTTTTTGTTGCGTTTATAGTGAATGTCACTTATTATACATATGTTTATTAATATAGAAGAACATTTAAATATAAAATATATGTTAAATAATGGTTCACTCAAAGCTATTATTTCAATATTTTCCTTTTTGTAAAATAATATTTTCTGGAGAATTTTGCAATTCTACATATTGTAAAATTAGACAAGAGAGGGTCTAATTTCATGAAACTAATTTCAAGACGGCTTAGCTTCCATTAAAACTATTGCACCTATTCCGATTAAAAGTACATCTATTCCAAATGTTCGGGAGAATGTCACACTATCCTATTACCATGTGCTTTGTAAAAGCTAATCTATTCCTACAAAAAACCATTCCATAAAATGCTGCTAACATATTACAAAAGCTAGAGTGTAAAAAACTATAAATTTTTAACTATTACATATGATAGTACCAATAAACATGAAATAAACATGAAATATTAGAGGAAATACAATGGACTTCCCCGAAAAATAACAAAATCATTAAAAATCATAAAGAAAGCTCGCTCTCGCTCAACTGACAACTAAATAAGCAGTATTGAATATATGCGAGTGACGGTGTAGCAATTGTTTACCGCCATCCCTTAAAAATCAACAGTGCGACATCTCTACCGTGTACAGGCCATTCTATCGTACCTCGATGTTAGGATCGCTTAATTTTAATTGAATCTAACGTCAGTCCAGATTAGGTGAGAAGGTGGTTTAACCAAAAGAAATTGTACGCCTTTAATTATTTTTGTTTGTCCTGACAAGGACAGACGTTTATTGAATCAACGTTTGTCTAGGGGGCTGAAGGGGGCTAGGGCCATGGTCCTTGGCCTCCTGTTCAGGTTGACCTTGGCCTCCTAGTCGGATGGTCCGGCGGCTGTCCTATCGTCTCTGACACCTAAAACAAAATCAGCGAAACCGCGCCGTCTAAGTACAAGTAAATACTAGATTCGTCTGACCCGTCTCCAGGCAACTAGCAGTTGTGCCTTTTGGGAGGGGGATGCGATATCATGCTGTATAGCGCAAGGTAGATCAGCGGACTGTATTATCGACAGTTTCTTCGCAATGAAAAATCTGTCGGCTTGCGAGCGTATAGAGAGAAGATGGCTTCTTCTTTGCACTCTATGCCCTGTTTGGCGGATTGCCTTGAACGAAGTGCAGTGAAAACTGTGCTTCGTGAGCCGAGAGGACCACGTTTACTAGCTGAGCTAGTCCCGGTGACTGATAACAGCGGCTTATCTCGCTTATGCCCTAAAACACAGCGTCCACCCCACACGTATGCATTTATTCGTCATACGAGGGTTTTGTGTAGACGCAGGAATAGAGCGGTACGTCGAAAGAGTAAAACCTGCCTCACGGTAAGTGTACCTTGCGAGTGCGCCGCCAACCGGTGGTCAGCCAAGGAATGGTTCCTGATGTTCCCACGCCGAATAGCAACCACCAGGAATCAAAGTAACTTATTGATTCCGCTTGCTCTTTCGGGCTTGCCATGAAAAAACCCGTCTCTTTATAGTGTAATGTGCTTCGTTTGGAGTACGTGCAATACGTGGTGTTCACCTAGAACGAAATAAACAGACCGCTAGAGATAAATAAGGCAGTGTCTGTAATCGGCTATGAAGCATCGAGCGTTTTGGTAACCAAAGAGCGCTTGCTAAGGTGTGCTCGATAGCGGATGTTCGCAGACTGACTGCCGAAAGATCGTCAAGTGTCTCGCGTAAGCGGGAAACACTAATTAGCCGCTATGCGGCGCTCGTTGTCTTCTAATATCTGTCTTTGCTCTATTAGATGGTTTCTCTCTCTCTCTCTTTTTCTCTCAGGTTGTGACGTCTCCACTCGACGTCGGACGTGATATTCGAACAGCTGATACAGGTAGTTTGCCCGATTGACTTCAACTGTAATAACCGAAAAGAGTCACACGTCGTTTTTGCCGTGTCTGTTATGAGCGCAACGGCATCTTCTACCGAGGACACTTTCGGTAGGTCACGCATGCTAACCGACAATGGTTTTCGCGGACGAGGGAAAAGCTCATTATAGCTCCACTTTCAAACACTCGATGTCAGGAATTTTGATGATATTAAAATATATTGTAGTCCACATGCAATTAAAAGGAGAAGGGTTTAGTCATTAATTTGATAATTTTGAAATTGGCCCTCAAAGTTTACAGTTATTGCCAATTCTTACAATTGCCATGACGTTTGAATTTATATCTTCGAAACTATTAAAGATATCAAATTCAGTTCTTTTTTTCTATTAATTTTGAAGGTTGTACATATTTAAATAAACTTTTCTCGTATTATGAAAAAGATCAACAAATTTAAAAAAAAATATGTCTCCATTCTCTGGTCTTTCTTCTTTTGATTCCAATTTCTTAATTCAGGAACACTAAAAAACTGTAATTACGGGACGCTGACAAATGTTGCAATGCGCTCGGATTCAGGTAGGTCCTAACAGTATAAGTTCATTATTGAGTTTGCCTGGGTGACCTAATTAGTTTTTGAGCGTCTGCCAATTAAAAAATTGGAATTCGAAGGAAAAAGACCAAAAAATACGGACATATTTTTTTCAAATTTTTTGATACTTGAACCGGGGATCAAATTAGCAAAACAAAAATATTTTTATTTCTTTTTGTACTGAAAAAATCTTTATTGAAATACGAAATCAATTTTTTCAAATATGTACATCCTTCAAAACTAAGAGACAAAAAGCTAAGTTTTGTATCTTTAATAGTTTAAGAGACATACATTCAAAGTGAAAGCAGTTGTCATAAAGATTAGCAAAAATTGTAAACTTTGGGGTTTTGTATTTCTTATATAATTTCAAAATTATCAAAATGATAACTGAACCCCCCCCTCCCGTGTGAAATGGCCCGTACTTACCCAATTTACTAGTGACCAGGATGTTACCTATTCTGACTATACAAGAAATAAGTTATTTACTTATAAAAGGACAAATAAATAAGTTTTATGGACACACACATTTCACTTTTACGCAACAACAGCTAATTAGTTTAATGATTGGACATGTAACGGACGCTACAGTGCGGCAATTATTAATGAACGCCCGCTAGAAAAGTACGACGGATTTACTTTCTGGAATGGCTTACTTTGTAAAAAATCTGAGACAGAAGAAAAAGACGGTAAATATAAATGGCTGAATTTTATAATTCATAAACAGGTGATAATTACGATTTCATATACATATACAAAGACGTTGGTCAAAAGGAAGTAATTAAATTTGAAGAGGAAGGACAATGGTATTTTAATGTTATTTTTTTTCATAATAGTGTTGTCACTTGAAGGACGATAACGTCAATGTTGCGAAACTATTATCATCATTGCAGAATGTTCTGATGTGATGTTGGGAATTCTTCTTTCTTCGTTTCCGCATGAGCATCAAGAAAAGAAAGTTTAATATGGTAGAATTCTTCTAATTGTACTTCGATTAGTTGCTCTTTCCATGTACGTTCTAACTGCAGTGTTAGACTTCTTACATTGAACAGAAAGATAACATGCCATATTAATATAAAAATTCAAACAAAATATGTACACAAATTCACTATATACATATTTATTTAGAACGATTGTCATTTTTCACAAATTGTATGATTCAATGCATTTAATAGGGATTGTCATGCCTTTGCAAGAAAATTGTTATTTTAATTTTGAAGTTTAAACTTGTAAAGTATTCATATATATATCATTTGTGAAATGATAGGAGTGAAATCACCCCTCAAAATTGATAAAATGAAATACGAGAGCTAGCTTAAAATTAGCTCAAAGATTATTATAAAACTTGGTATGAATTTAGTTTGCATCACATCTTGATGGATCAATGATATTTTTGTTACCAGACACTCTTATCAAGAGGTACACTAGACAATCAGTTGTCTTTACCAAAATAAAAAAATTTATTTCAGCATGCTTAGTATCAAAACCGATACATAGAAAACAAGTTAGTATACGAGGAAAGAGACTTCGGAAAAAATTGTCAGTATCGATCGTAATTTCGCCGCCGAACTGTGTAACATCTTGTTTTTATTTACGGAATGCCGCAGAACGTTTCAAAGTAATCGGTTGTCGGTCATTAGAAGGTCAACTGCTCGTTTAGTGAAGTGATCAGTGTTAGTGACCGCGAAGTGTTGCAAATGAAAAGTGTCTTCTTGTGGTCTTGGATACCTGCGATCAGCGCTACCTGGGCATCATCCCCCAATGATCGGGATCGGCACAACGACCTAATGGAGCAAGTGTTCAAGCAGCAGGTGAATTCCTCTCCGAATGAGTGAATTTTACCGATAGTAATTACTCGTATTACTAGAGTCATATTATTAATCTCAATTTATTTAAACATGTTTTTCCTTGGTCCGTCATAATTAAAAAAATAAAAATCAATGTTTCCGTACTTTTAACCGATTACAGCAACTAATACGTCCAATTTTCGTTCATTCATTATGAAATAAGTATTATTGTACAGTTTTCAATATTTTAATACACAGTAAAGTAACGTATAATCCGTAGGAACTACGAAAACATTGCTTTTTATATTTTTTACTATGGCATTACTTTACTAAATCGGCATTTTAAAATTCTTTCTTCTCGTTTTTTATTTTTTACAACTTTATTTTTACAACTTTTATTTTTTACAACATAATTAATTTAAAAATCTGAAAGAATTCTATAAAATATGTCTCAATAGTTAACGTGGTCCTAATTTTTTTCATAATTTTTCATCCAATAGTTTAGGAGAAATTGACCATTGACGTAAACATTTTGAGTTTCTTGTACAAGCCTCGAGCACGGTGAATAGCAGACGCTCCGCGTAGCATGTGCCCTGTCGCTGGTCTGCCGAGCGCTCGCTATTCCCGCTCTCTGATTGGTCGGGGTTTTTCGTTAATAACTCGTTAACAAAGCTTCGGAGGATATTTTTGCAAAGGAAAATGTTGTTTAGAATCACCCCAGGAATCTCCCATTTCCGGCTCCCGCACTTAGTTTGGGACACTCTGTATATTGAGAATTCTGTAGATCAGCGATGCTTAAATACCTACGAGGCGAACGCGAGCGACCGACAATATCCGAAATCGCTTATGAGCGATTGCAAGGCCGATTTTAGCAACAGCGAGGGAGTCGTCGAAACTGTTCTAAGGCCATTCCTCAAAGAGTGGGGAGCTGTTCGGGCTAGGCCGCTCGCAAGCGATTTTGAGCATTGCCAGGCGCCAGCAAGCACTTTTCTTGATCATCACTACTGTAGACTTTACTTTTGAACAGCATACGCAAATGAAATGCGTAGTGTGTGATGAAACATCGATAATTCGGCGCTCTTGGTGTAAAAAAACATTTTGTTTTAAACATTTTTTTCATAAATACCACTTCTATGACAAATATGAACTATAAGATTTCCAGTATACATTTAAAGCGAATCAATTCGTAAGTTGTACATGTACGTCTTGTAAAGATTCAAAATAAAATTTAAATAATAGAATATTTATTGGTGTTTATTGTTTACAGTCATATATTTGGACTCTTGGTTATTTTCTCAGTAAGCGGGACTATACCTCACCATCGTCATCATTTGGAACCCATTTTTCAAGAAATCTTTCTTTACCTGAATTTGATGAGCCTCTAGTAAGACAAATGTAGTTGACCAATCGGTGGTAGTCCACTCCTCAATAAAAGTAGGAGATTATAAAGCCACTAATCTGTTATCATACAATAATTTATATCTAAGGTTTATTAAAGATTTTATAAATCTTCTTACACGTTTTAAGTCTTCCAAATTTGCATTTAAACGATTACCCCCTGGTAAGGGTGACTGACGACAACATCATTGACCTACCGAAATATGATGCAAATTAAATTTATACCGAGTTTGACACTAACCTTTGTGCTAACCTTAAGTTAATCGACCTCAGTTTTGCAAATCTCAGCACTTCAATTGTCTGAATTAATAAAAGCAGGTGGTGGGGATGCAAGTGAATTTCATTTATGGGAATTACTCGGTTTTTCGAACTGCTTATTTCAAATGCTAACGAAATGAATGTGTGATTCTCGGTCTCAACAACAGAAATTGAGGAGGAAAATCTTTTTTTTTAGTTGAGAACCTCTACTCCATATTCGGAACCCATTACGAAGTCACGAAATAGCGGGAAAGAAACGGACGTTAAAAAACACTTTCACTTTTATGGCATGCCAGAACTTAAGGACCTGAGGAAAGGCCTGAACAAAAGCTAGAGGTTACTAGTCGTCGAGGTTTCTGTTATAAAAACAAACCCTGATCCATTGCGACTCGTGAGTGCCACTCTTATGTTGCAGCATTTGAATTCAAAAGAAAGGGAACCATACAGCGTAAAATCATTTCTAAAAACGAATTTTTATTAAAAGTATAGTACTTCTTTTTAAATTTGCATATTAAAAAGTAATTCTTTAGTTTTTATATAAAAATTCTTTTTTTTACCAGTGACTTTAATTTGAGGACACGGAACTAAATACAGGCACAGAAATACGGACAAGTACCCCAGTTTTCTACGATAATGCTTCCACAATTCTGAATTTTAGAGCATCTGAAGGTTACATTACACAACGTCTTTGAATTTGTATTGATATTAGTTGCAACACTATAAAATAAAAAATAAGTTATATCATTTAAAAAAATTATAATCTTAAGCATTTTTCGAGAAAGATATTTCTTGGAAATGTTAAGGCCTGATGCAAACGAGTGTCTTTTTAATGCGCGTTTGTATGTCTTTCTTTGTTTTTCCAATTGAAAATATCAAAGCGGACATAAAATCGTGCAGAAAAAAAATGTTCAAATATTGCTTAAACATTGCAATTTGTAACTGATTGAAAGATGAGTATCTTTTATTCGAAGCACTTTTTGTCTAATTATCACAAGTGCCTAAAAAATCGTGGCAACATGCGACAGTTACGTGCCACATTCTGTAGTACAATGTACAGGGTGTAAGAAAAATAAGTGTTACGGCAACCTATACCTCTGGGTTGATGGTTATTTATTGCAGCACGTTCTCGCAAAATTGATTTTGACCTTGAAATTCAAGGCCACATTTTTTATTGTTGTATCGTATTTTACTCGTTACGGAGGTAAAAAATCTGAAAGAAACCATCGATCGGAGCTCCACTGTTCTCTTGCAAAATGTTGTTAAAGATACAATGAAATACCTCTTAAATTGATTTTAATTACAGAGTGTTTAAATTTTACAGTGCAATACTAAGTACATAAACAGTCAGCACACTGAGGAATTATGTTGTACACAAATGACACAGTAATGACTAAACGAGTCAACTACTGTAAGGGTATTTCACCCAACCGGGTAGAGTTACATTTGTACAACTATTTGCAACTTCGCTACACTTCAATTTTATTTTTCTTCGGACTTTGTGATTTTACTTCGAACTGAGGCATTACTGTTAAAACGACCCAAATAGTCTTTTCTCAACCATTTACTCGATGAACATGAATTTGCTCCTTTTTCATATACTTAAATCGAGTATTAAGACAGATTCATCTTCGTCGTCGCATAATTATGCCGTATTTTATCATCACAGGTCAGTATACGTTTAAAATCCTTTTACGTAATCAATTCGTGACCCACCTTCAAACATATTTTGTTTTTTCGCGCATCGACGGTCGCCTCGTGTGTGCACACTTATGTGGTGGATATGGGCATCTGAAACGTTACATACTTTCTCTAGAATTGCGACATACGTGTACGGCACGACACCCTATTCCTACAGCTGCTTTTGGAATGCTTTTGACATTGCTACGGCTGCACATATAAATTTCATGTACTTGCTCTGTGACAACTTTCCTATTTGATGCTTGAACTATCATATCTTATATGATTGTTAATACTATTAACTTACACAATCATAAATAGTATTAATAAAAAATTATAGTGACAGTTATTAAAAGAAGGAAAAAAGTATAGGATTCCTATGCAACTAGTGTTAATTCTTCGTAGATACAGGTAATGCCCTAGTGGTTTGGTAAAGAAGTGGATGGAAATTATAGGCTTCGGAACAAAAACAGCTTTTTTTCGAAGAGATAATGTTTCCCAAATTTAATTCGAATGATGTTAAAGACAGAAATGTATCATATGAGCCTATTGTTAGATTTCTAAATTCAGCTAATCAATTGAATGAAAAATAGTATTTGTGAATCTAATTTCAGGCCATGGAATTAGGATCTCATGCAGAAACCCTGCTTTCGCAGCTATAACATTGTCATCTGTTACAAATTGAGGACTGATCAGAGTTCAGCCGTGATGCCGACGATTAGTTGTTTTCGAGAGTTTATTAGTAGCAGACAAACCAGTGTACGACTAACATTGGGAACTGCAAGATTTGGATATTGTGAACAAACCGGTGTATGACTAGCACTGAGAACCATATAATTGTTAGTATTGAAATCGAAATTTTTTGTAAATAGCAATAAATCTTGAGTAGCTAAGATACTTCGCCGCGGATTCAATTTGTATGGGATTCAGATTTTGGCTCTGGGTTATTTAATAAAATAACGAAATTTAAATATACAATATGTATAAGTTGTGAGCAATATACGAGGTAATATTTTAAAAGATAATAGAGTATATCAAATGGAATACAACATGTACTATGACGTTAACATGTTTATTATGTTAAACTAATAATAAGAAGATTCTGTAGTTTTAGAGATGCATTAAATAGCAGGAATGGAACAAAACAGTTTTAATATATTTTATTGCATATCTTACGGCTTAACCTTTATAAAGTTTCAAAAGACCGATGCTCGCCAGGAATAGATCTCGGATTTTGTTACAGAATGTAGTCTAAACGGTTCCAAACATTCTACCGTTACATCGATTTTCGTTGAAAATGAAATCTCTTCAAGTGATCTAGTGAGCATATCTTTTACATTACACCATGTAACTACATTTCTTTTTTATTAGAGAAATGAAGAAGTCATTCGTATTCAAAAATGCTCGAATGATTTCATTTCGTATAATACTTTCACCGAACTATTTTCTCTCTAAATCAGTTTCATATCTCTTTTTTCTTCTCAATGATTCGACATTGATTACGTCAAAGACAGCCGTGTGGAAAGTACCAGCTTTTGCGAATTTAATGACATCAGCTGACATAGTCGACAGAAAAGAAATGAGAATAAAATAACGCGGAAAGGATCCAGCTTCCAATAAGTAAGGTGAACAGGAAAGAAAGTTGTCTTGAATCACGTATCGTCTCTGATCTACTTAGAAGTTAAAAGAACTAATGATCTAGATTGAGAGTGAACTTGTAGTCATCAATCACAGTGACACTGTGTCTAGGCTATACATATGTACTTACACATGTGTATAAAAGCAGTGTATAAATGACAATCACTGCAATGGTAATTACTACAGATTATAAAATACAATGTAGTGATTATAAGCTTTTTGAGAAAAGTTTTGATTTATCATGTAATTTGTAACTTTCTAGAATACTATTTAATTGATGCTGAAATGATACAAATTGTTTTATATGGATCACAAGAATATACTATTAAGCATACAGAAATATAATTTATAATGACTACTGATACTTGATTTATAAGCTAGTATTATATTTATAAAAAAATAAAAATAAAAGAATCAACAAACGCTGGGAATTTTTCCAACTATTAAAATATTTTTAATTCATTTATTATTCCTAATAATGAAGATAATATTTTTAAACTAAAAGTTGAGCGTTCTTTTATGCTAAAACATGTTTACCAGATAATACTAAAATTATGATTATAACAATTCACTGAATTCCTGAGTTCAGACTGTTCAGTGAATTAGTATTATCATGATTTAATACAGGACAAACACTTTTTAAGCCGCTGCGTCGTCAAATATAAGAGGTACATATGTAACAGTGTGACTACTTGGGTTGGTATGGTTATCATGATAAAATGGAAATAAAATTTATTTCGATAACATTGAATACCAAAAGGCATTTGGAACTAGTTGATAAGAAAATGCATACATATACATATACCACAAGAATGTCTAAAGATAAATTTGTTTTCCAGCAACTATTTGTAATTCTTAGTTAATTTGCCTTGAGGAATAAGGATCTTAGAAGTCGCTTTATCGTTTTATGATTCTGGTGAACACATGCGCTTCTAGTGTCTGCTCAATACCGATTGACGTATCGTAAACTTCAAGACCGAGCGTATTCTGTTAGCTCGCTACCCTTAGGGTCCTACACCCCTTGGGCCTTTCCAGAGTAATGTCACCCCACGGAACTTAGCCATCGCATCCCACAAGCTTTCAACACCTGACGTATTTCCACGCGCTGTCGACAACGGTTTTCCTCCTATGTCTATGGTGGGAATTGGACACAACCTACCCTAAAGGGACCTCTCTCAAAAGAGCAACGAAAGCTCCTACTTGTTAACATTTCCTCCGCTCTCTGAGAGCATTCTGGTATAAAGGAAAATTTATTAACCAGAATAAAAATCAGATACAAACTAGAATTCATGAGTATCTCTAATCCTTCGAATCAAACCTTAGTCAGCACACAATAAAGCCAGAACGACCTATTTGTCAATCGCTGGCTTTAACAGATTATATTTGCTATGGCGTAACCGACGATTCTTTTAATGTTTATGAAATATAAGCAATAATAGCTCAGATTTGTGTGATAGAATCACAGAAAAAATTCAAACGTTTTTTTCTCGTTACTTAAACAAGGTACCAAAAAAATACTAAGTCACGCCATAGCAAATACAATATAATTTACAAAAAATATTCGGACGTAATCATTTGTTACGTGTCGGCTTCGTAGTTAAACCGATCGTATAAATTTGCCATGCACTCTCCTCACGTCGTGGCGTGAACTTCTTTTGAGTGCCATTGTGAGAAGTATGCTTCTTTTTCAAGTCTCTTTCTCGCTCCGAACAATTGACCATCTTTGGGCATGTAAAGAGCTATGTACAAAACATTTTTTGACAAAAAGGTGGAAACGACAGTGATGGAGTATATAAAGTAGGTGAGTGTAACTGAGAAAAAATTGATCGACGGAAAGCTGAGCTAAGATGTGTCAAGGATAAGTGAATTTTAAAATCGCTACATTGGTAAACCTCTACTTACCCCTCAACCATCTCTGGTGCGGGATCAGAAGACCCGGTCAAAACTATAAAAAAACTGGGGCCCCTCGCCCTTCATCTGTCTTTCGCGCAGGATCGTAAGGCTTCATCTAATGGCGGACTGAGCGCGTGCACCACAGGATGTATACTGCGATCCCTCGCCTTGGAGATGTCACTTCTCCACAGGAGAACGATCAGAAAGACTAAAAAGCAATGTCTACAACCGATTATTTCTTCGTCTTAAATTGCTGTTCTTCTTATTATTGACTATATTTAACCAATTCCTTGCCGTCATTGCACCACTGCTATATTCTTACTAGATTTCAATAGGTGCACTTTCACAAAAATTTGTGAAATTTCCTCCCGAAAATATTCAAATTGTGAAGTTTGCGCCAAATAGTTAAAATGCCTTCGAACCTTTCAAACATTGTCATAGAAAAAAACGAACTTTTCAAAAACTTCACCCTATGTAAATTCATGAAATCATAGGTAAAGCGAGCAAGTTCCCACTATTTGAGGTTACAGTATGCTCTGTTACACCTATTCACAAGTTGATTAAATCTGACTATGCTAATGGTTAAATATTTCAGAAAAACTTATAATTAATATGCTGCTATCTAATAAAATTCAGCGAAGTTACATCGATATTTATTGTGTAAATGTTACATGCCCCATTACTGTAAACTAAAATAGTGGGTATTTGCGCGCTTTATCTATGATTATATAAATTTAAATAGCGCAAATTTTTGAAAAGTTCATTCTTTTCTATGAAAATCTTTGAAAGGTTTAAAGGCATCTTAAGTACTTGGCGTAAACTTTGAATTTTTAATGTTTTTAGAAGGGTCGTATATCGTCGAGCAACGTCTTACAATGGTGTTCGAATATTATTACATTCGGGAGAGTCCCATGACTACAAGACCACGGAGACGATAATTTCAACGTTGCTCTGAAAATCCGCGTTTATACACGTACAAGATATTACAAGATTGATTCGTCAGCTAACTATATTCGCGTTACAATAGTGTTGCGGACAATATTTACGATTCTAACCTCACGTGAGGTCGCGAACGCAACTTTCGTCTTCACCTGCAAGCCATCGATATTTTCGAATTGCTCTACTTCTTGTCTAAATTATAGGTTTTAGCGATCACCAGAAGTCAAGCCATAGCAAAATCAACTTTTTATAAATTTTACCATTTAATTTGTTCTTATTACTAATAATTATTTAATTTTTGGATGTTTATATTTTTTGGAGCATGTAAGTAACTCCAGAAACATTACGTTGTTAGCTTTTAACATTATTTTCACATAAAAACACTTATTCTATCTTTCTTCAAACTAATGGCGTGTTTCATTACGGACGCAGTTTGTTGTAATCGTATTCTTTTTCTCTGATGATGGTTTACAACAAAGACCAAAACGTAGGAAAATAGTTTTAACTAATTTATACATTTGTTCCTAAAGCAGTATTGTAATACAGGTCGAAACATAGCGCCAATCAAGATTTAATATAACTAAAGCGGTCGATAAAATCTTTTATTTATAATAATGTTTTTTATGTACTCCAAATTACAATTATGACAGACATAGTGAAGATCACCTATAATGTAATCTTCATGGGATCAGCCATTACAATTTAAAATCAGAAGTGGGATAAAGAACTAAAATCTCACGCATTTATGTGAGGAACAAAGTATTTTGTTTACGTTGAAGATTGACTTATGTGTGTGTTGAAATGTCTGACGCTCGTACGCCTCTACATCATGCCCGTTGTCAGGCAGAACCACGATCGTGTGTTGATGCAAATGATTAGTTGCAATGTTGTTCTCATAGTGTTGCACTTGATGATTGGAGGCGTCGTTCGCCGAATATTATGCGTGATAGATCGCGGTACCGCCCTCGTAGCATTTCTCGAAGCAGATCGGGGCGGCGACGTTCGCGTCGTATTTCTCACGACAGGTCGAAGCGTCGATCGCGCAGTGGCTCACGAGGCCGGTCACGCAAACGCAGGACGTGTCCTCGTATATGTTGATGACGTATTGATTATGAGTTCGACTATATCGGAGGGGCTTATCTTATTGCGCAATGTTCTTAAAACACTCACTGAAGTCGGTTTCTCCATAAATCTTCAAAAATGCACATTTCTTGCAACGGAAGTCTAGTACCTAGGAAGAATCGTGAGTCAGGGTCAGGTTAGGCCGAGCCCTAGTAAAGTAGAAGCTCTAGTAAAAGCGCCTGTCCCACAAATGTAAGACAAGTAAAAGCTGCTTAGTGGTGGCTATGGCAAAACAACCCAAGCAGCGGCACTGTACATGGCACCGTGGAAAGGCGAGTGGTGCCCAGAAACCTGCGCTGTTTTTTTGAAAGTAAGTTGCTTATCCTTTTTTTTGTGATGATGTAGCGTGTGTCGCTACCCCCAGGCGTTAGTTGCCTGTAGCGTGTGTCGCTACCCTCGGGAGTTAGTCGCCCACAACATGCGTCGCTGTACCTGACGCAAGCCATCTCCTTTGGTACAAGATGGTGCGAAGCGTAACGGCTAACTTTCGATATACTTCGTGCCGCACCATGTTTTCTCCTTCCTCGCGATGTTTCATTTATTTACAGATGATGAAACAGATGAGACCAATGTAGACAGCGCTCCATCAGTAGCTGACCCGGTTGCAGGCTCGGCTGCATCAACAGGTAGGTCAATGCCTGTCACTGATTTTGACGACTCCACTCCGTAAGATCCCGTCGGGAACGACGAGACATCAGGAGAGGCCGTATAAGCAGCACCCCCCTCCCCACTAAATATACCTACCCTAGGTAATGTTTTTTTGGAAGGGTAGGACGAACCGCTGAAGCGGACACTGTGGAGTCAGCGTTCTCCGTGTGCGGACCTGATTTTGTGAGCTGAGTGTTTGATTGTTTAAGTGCTATTTCAGACTTTGTTCCTCACATTGTGATTAGGAATAAAATTGTATTGGGTCATACCCGACTTATTCTTTTTTTTTTTTTATAAACTTCTAATTCTGATCCTAAAAATACATTAAATTTTCATGTGAACAAAAATAACGTTACTTTCGTCCCCGTCTACGTTTTCTAGAATAAAAAGGTTATACCCCATAATTACAAAGGATTTACTGAAAACAAATACAAGAACGTATAAAGATTTCGTCTTTCAAATTACTGTTGTTTTTTAATCTCTTGCTGACTTTCGTGCACAGGGCGGATCATAATGTTCAATTAGAGCTCAGACTTTCTAGATGTACTTACAGGGGGTACTAGAGAGATCTGTGTATGAAACATACACGATGTATTATACAGCAATCATTCTTTTACAATTGCGGTAGACCACTTTAGGTCATTGTCATGCTTGAAATAATAATTTTCCCATAATTCCAAATTGTGTCACTTTTTCTTAAATTGTTTTTTAAAACATTTGATTACTTATATTTATTTAAAATATCGTAGATTAAAACCAGATTTTCAATGGCTTTTGCCGCCATATACACTCTACAACATTATGGAATCATCATCGTGTTTTACAGTAAGATGTGTAGGAGGTACGACTTCTTTTCACGAAGTTACAGTAATTTAAATATGGATAATGTTTGAGTTTTACGTTGAAGCACTTTCCTGAACTTGTGTATCTATATAGGTACTTGAAAGCGATTATGCTCACAAGTAAAAATGATCTGATCTGGTCTCAGTAGGTTTCTTCCTGACGTTCCTTTGACAGAAAATTAGATAAGCTTGTAGTTGCTTTTATCCTATTACTTGAACTACACAGAACAACGTCTGTGGCTATCATGACGAAAGGAATAGTTCCCCTGGAGCAACTTTACGACATTACACTCCCATCTGTCATCGTCAGTAGGTCGGTGACCGTTAAATTTCCCAGCAACATCAAGATTAGGATATTTGTCCTTATTGGCGTGCATTCATAAAATACATCCCTAGTATGTAAAAGAAAACTTGTCAAAATGAATAGCAAAAATATTTTTCTTAAATTCTTAATATAACAAAAATTAGATAGGTTGTTACTAATTGTTAAGGAAACGCATAAAATTTTCACAAAGTGTGTTTGATTTGAGACTTATTCTATTGACTGCGCTGTGTCTAACGTAGCTAGTGCACATCGGTAGTAGAATAAGTGCCAAGTCAGACACATTTCAGATTTTGATTTTCGTCTTATTTTAGTGTTTAGAATTGCCCCTTTAAATTTCTGACACCTGTTGTCGAACACCTTGTATTTTTCATTTGTTATAGTATAGTAGGTAATGTTTTGTTAAAGTTGTACATTATGATTTCTGGGGGTTAACTCCAATATTTTCTTAAATAGGTTAAGGAATGTTTACTTAATCTAAGTGAATAAATTATTTATTTATTTAGTGAGAGATGACGAGTTCTTGCCTACTTTGTATAATACTATACAAGCAAGGAAACGATGCAGTCAGCGAACGCAAATATGTACATATCAGTTATGAAGTCATAAAGTTAGTTCAAAATGTATATCTATATGTACACATGTTTCCAAACATGTCGAACATTTTTAAAAGGTAGGTTTCTAGACATGCGGACAATGAAAAAAGTTCATATTCACGTATGTCCGGAAATGTTTAGTTTCTTACTTATACGCCATTTTACATTGCCTGCAATGTGACACTTTCTTTAAGATTCAGACAAGTAATGGGCCAGCGTTTTAGGCAACATTAAATACTGTGAAACTAAAACAGTATACAGTTCCGGGTGTACGTGCACATGAACATTTTTCGGAGTCTAAGAACATGTGCTCCAAAAATGTTCCATGTGTTTGAAAACATATACAAAACATACATAAACAATGTACGTACATTTTTTGTATATGTACATACATATAGATACAAGGTATAACCAATATGCGTTTCAATATTTTAAAGGATGGTCTTATTAGGTAGCGTCTGATCCACTTTCATTTTATAGTCTTCATAAAAAATGATGATTAGTTGTATGATTAGCACACTTCTTTTGCTACAGAATGTTGCAAAAGTGTCTGCTAAAAAGGGAGGTAAAATATTATGCGAATTAATATAAATATATGACATTTCGACCTGATAGGTTATTTGACGGAAATATTCTGTTAGTTTTAAAATCACTTTTACATGGAAACACAATAATAATATGTTCCAATCAGCCAACCCTGACTGACAGACTATTAGGAATCTGTTACTAGTCTGATATTAGCCTGACATTATTTTCCTTACTGAAATATTATATAGATTTTGATTAAAAAATATGTCTTCCTTTGACATGAATGAATTTCTGCATTCACTTCGACATAGGATCAATTAATTTTTGCAACATATAAAATCCCTAAATAATCACTTTGTTCACATTACCTTTTTATTATTTATCTTAATTTTTAGTAGGCTTATGTATTGTGCTCATTTACTGTCATTGTATTAAACAACGACCATTCTGTATGTCAGAGTGAATTTACACTTTCATGGACTTTCTAGGCGTCCTCATGAAAATGAAACAGCAAGTGTTTACAATTGAAAAAGGAAACATTGATCAATACATGACTGTGTTCGCTTTTCTCATTGAAAACGGGACTTTTACGAGTTTCCTAGTTTGGTCACTTCTGGATTTTCCTGTATGATAATCGAGTCAATACATGCTTTATCAGTTTGCAATCCTTGAAATTTATAATTAAGACAATTCAGTATGTAACTGTTTCGAGATTCTCAGTGAAAACATCTTTCTTACAAATTTGTTATTAATACTTTGATTCAGATAGAAATTTGTAAAATACTTAACCCTTAAAACCTATCAGCACGATAATACCAATTTGTAAAAAATGAAATATGTAAAAAAAGTGACTGAATATTAGGTACATGGATGAACATAAATTTAATTAATTCTTGTCAGGCGCAATACGTTCATCCTCTAATATGGGAGCAAAATCGAAGGTACGACCAAAGCGATAGTCTCGCATATAGATACTGAGGGTGGGGACAATGACGTGACGTGGATGGGTGATGTTACAGTACATAGTTGTTGGATCTGTCACTCACATTGTATATGTGTCAGTTCCATCGTGAAATCTTTGCTTTTGAGAAGTACTCGTTTGATTTCACTGCTCGAGGGAGTAAACACCAGGAAAATTCTCCTTTGTATTTTAATGTTCGGAAGCTAATTTGCAAACTTATGCTTACATACTGTTATGAATTTTAGCGTTTCAAGGGCTGACTTCTGCAGTTATTACTATTTGAAATTTCCGGAAGTAGATCATTCCCAACAGGAACAGACTTAATTTCATCGGGGTCAAATGTCACACTGATGCTAGAGTATGTCTAATGTCTCAGTTCTATGTATATTACTGTTCACCAACCAGAAAGCTTTACGTATTCAGCTAATCATAACTTACATCTGGAAGTTTCAAATAACAGTGATATGCTTACTTACCACCTGGAATTGGTACTTTATTATATCATTGACTCAAATAGTCTTGATTTTTCATTCCTCCAATTTCTTGGAGCTTTAGTCACCTTCACTGAACTAATGCATATTGTATGTATTCCACCTATCTCTAACATAAATACCATTCCAGTTTAGAAAGAGGTTTCTTCAGAAGAATACACATCTCAGTGAATGCATCATGGCATTTGAAATTCTAATTCAATAAGTATAATAGTGTAACACGAATAGATCCCCTTTCTTACGCGCACTCTATTTTGAGAAATATCACTAAATATTTTTCTTCTATGAATAGAAAAACAGCGATATTGAAAATGTTTTGCTCAGGGCCAGCGAAATATACTAAGCAGCCTATACAAAGCATAAAGACACTTGATACCAAGGACAACAATAACAGAGACGCCGAATGAAAATTGTTTAATTATTACAAATGTAAGTGGTTCTATTTGAGTAGCTGTGGTACGATAAAAATTGAATAACTACCTGAAATTTGGGAGACCCGAGTCAAGCAGTTATCGAGCGGAAATATTGATTCCTAATTCCGAATTAAAAACAGACTACCTTTCGATGTTTTGCAATTCATTCACGCGAATAATTTAATTTTCCCAAATCTAACAATTTTATTAAGTATTTCCGCAAGGCTCGTTTCTAAATTCAACGGTGCGTTCCGCGCTCCGTTCTGCGCCCCTAAGTATCGCCAGTGGAGAACGATAATTTTTCAAATTAAACCTTATTACAAATTATTTAAGATCAACTATAGCATAAGAAAAACTGGTAAATTTAGCAATAATTTCCAAATAGTTATCATAGTGAAGTGGAAATAAAATTTATTTCAGTACGTATGCCACAAGAATTGCTGAAGATAAGTTTATTTTTCAACAAGATAATGCCGTAGTGCATAGTACTATAGTACTAAACTGGTACTTTTCCACAAAAAAGGTTCTTGTTTTAGACTAATCAACAGGATCTCCCAAGCATAATATCTTTGTAAATATTAAATGAAACTTTGCTAGAATAGTGTACCAAAATAGAAGACAATTAGAAAATGTTAACACCTTAACACACCGCATTCAATATGAGTGAGTAAATTCTTATTTTAAAGCAGCAATGCTTAAGTATCTCCAAGGCAAGCGCGAGCAGCCGAAAATGCCCGGAATCGCTCGCCCGCAGTTTCACAATATACACATTAAACGCGAATAAGCGGTCGCATCTAATCCAGGCAAACATATTGTCAGTAGCAAAGTACCATTTTGTATAGTATCGAATATATTCTTGTAAATATCCCAGAAACTAAATCTGAGCGGTGGCAATATGTACAGAAAAATGTTGCACTTGATTTCCAATAATTATCACGTACCATCACCCTTTCCATTCCAAGGCAGAAATTCATACAGGTCATCCTCTTCTCACCAATCAGCTAGTCTAAGATCTAATTGTAAGACAGCATTCTCAAGAGTAATTTCCTACTGAGCACTTTGATTTAATTTTTGTAGAATACCTACTTAGGTTTGTATTCGAGTCATACTTATAATTAGATAATTGACGCTTTGTTAGGTCAATTTACCCAGTATTTAGTTGTAATTCTTGACTTCCGCTATTTTAGATCCCACCTGACAGAGTGAGTTTAACATAATAGGAACACTCTTGGCGAAGGACATCATCTGCTTTTAATGTTCAGTTGATAGAATGTAGACGAAGGTAGTCGTACAATTAATCGTATCCTTGATTACTTTATTTCCACGTTGCGCAAATGTCAATGTCTTTCCTAATATTACACGCCGAATTCCTTCTGTGAAACACACGAGATCTGTTCCCACCCTTGAAATGACAGGTTCCGTAATTTTCTATTGCAAATAGCTAATCATCGCGCGAATGTCCTTCGGACGTTGAGGATTCTTCCTATTCGTCACGATGAAGGTGCCACATTAATTGCAGATATTATAACATAGTATTATAGTCATTTTCTTTAATGAATCTACTAATAAATTCGATCCCATTTTCTCGTGGTAGCATCTGTTCCTACACAATTTTTTCAAAACATCTTGTTAGAACTTTAATTGCCCGAAAATAGTAGATTGAAACAGAAATCTTATTATATATTCATATACAGGAAATTACGATGTCAAATATCCTAATAATCATACAACTAAATCCAGTTTTGACAAAATAAAAAATGTTATTTTATAAATGTTTAATCAGTCATTGAGAAGATTGAATCAATCAATAGAATTTCTGATGATTAGTTTTTAAACTATCCGGTATGGCATTTTTAGTTATTAGATAAATTTTGTTTTAAATTTAATAAAAAAAAATGTAAAATAGTTGACGAATATACAAAGAAATCAAGTCAACAAGAATATTAAACTACAGTGGCTCACAAAGTTACTCACGAATCTTTATTGATTTTACATTCTCAAATTTTAAAAGTATTTTACTTTTTTACATTAAAATTATGTATGTTGTCAAGGTCAATGTACATCCTGTGAGTAATTATCATATCATAGTGTACATATATTCGCTACACGATTTCAATTACCAAAATATACGAAAAAAATGATATAATACTATGTATTGATTTATTTAAGAGTTTCTATAAGATTAGAGTTAAGCTATTTAAGTTAATGATCTTGTATCGTCATCATATTGTATGATGAACAACGATATTAGGACTGTGGACTAAAATTAAGTGTTTTATAATAAATAAAACAGAAGTAAAGATATATCAACACTTTATTCATTAAATAGTACAACGAATTCGTTTTCATACTACTGGAATGATATCACTTTCATCGCTCAAAATATTTTCTGTTTTACTGGGTCATTGTTTTTTCTTACAAATTATTTAAAGTATGTACATAAAAGCAAATGAATCGTGTAAAAAATACCATGTAAAAATAAGTACGTAAGTAAATAATAAAGACTAACACAGACATAACTGTATATCAACTTAATATTGTTAAGAATCTCGAAATTCATTAAATTTTTGTATAATTACTCCGAAAGAAAATAGAGAAATAATCCTAAGAAACAATAGTACAAAATTACGAACTTTTAGCGAGAAACTATTGTTATCGTCATTTACTCTTTACTATTACTACAATAGTTAAAATAATTGGATAATTAAATTGGGTTAGTGGAGAAACATGGTGACAACAATAGAATTGTATTCGAAAGAATACATTTGAAATAACGAACAGGGTAAACCTAAAGTGTGTCGAAACATGGTCCACCTACAACTAGAGTTAATCATGTCAAGGACTCAACAAACCTTCTCTCTTACTTGTATAATACCCTCTCAGCTCTGTGTACGTATAAGTGAATTAGCTTCATTCAGTTCACGATTATCGGTTCGATGACAAGCTGTTCAACAAGAAATTCAGACACATTCCAAAACCAATAGTCATATTTCAGTGTCGGATTTCAAAAAGACAATTTAAATGGGCACATTTTACTAAATCTAATTCGAAGTTCTAATATTAATTCTAGTAAAAGAATTAATAACTCACAAAAAATCTCCAAAAAAATTAATCTACCCAAGAAAGCATCCAAAAGATATTAATCCCCCGAAAGAAGTATCCAAAGGATATTTAATAACCCCCCAAAAAGCATCCAAAAGATATTAATACGCCTCTCAAAAGTATTTTCAAAAGATATTAATCTACAAAAATGAAACACAAAACTTCAAAAGAATATAATAAAAAACACGCCAAAAAATGTTTATTACGATTTGATTCGAAAACAGTACTGAAATCAAAACTAGTTGTCCAATTTATAAGGGTCCTCTAAATCTCGGGCTTTACGTTTGCGCTAGAAAACGTTAATCTATTTGACTTGAAGAAGGTACTGAAATTAAAAGTAGTTGTCCTCTTTATACAGTATGCTTCGCCACACGTTAATTAGAAAATCGCGATAAAACATTAATATTTTAAAATGGATTCACAATTAAGAGATACATATGAAAACCAGAAATATTAATATATACGAAATTAGTGTAACATATAAAGCTGAAGAAATGTATAAACCCCCAAAAAATATGAAGCCCGCCAAAAAATATTAATCCACAAAAATGAACTTCAACAAGTATTAAACCTCTAAACGATATCAAAAGCCTCCAAACAATTATTCAAAAGATATTAAATTATATTCAAATAATGTTTCAAATAATGTGGTCGTCTGTATACATGATGTCACAAGTCGTTTTCCGATTTTGATAAAAATGGCCCACCAAGTACACCTTACGATTCATTTTTCCGGTTTTCACATGTATCCATTATTTGTGAATCCAATTTTTAAATATTAATGTTTTATCGCGATTTTCTAATTAACGTGTCGTGAAGCATGCTGTACAACAATTTTTTATTTAAGTATCTTCTTCAAGTAAAATAGATTGTTTTCTGGCGGTAATTACCGAGATTTAGAGCACCCTTATAAATTGGACAACTACTTTTGATTTCAGTACTTTCTTCGAATCAAATAGTAATAAACATTTTTTGGTGTGTTTTTTATTGTATTCTTTTGAAGTTTTGTGTTTCATTTTTGTAGATTAATATTTTTTGAAGGTACTTTTGAGAGGCTTATTAATATCTTTTGGATGCTTCTTTGAGGGGATTAATTTTGGATGCTTTTTTGGGTGGATTAATTTTTTTGAAGATTTTCTGTAGGATTAATATCTTTTGGATGCTTTTTTTGGATGGATTCATTTTTTTTAGAAATCTTTTGTGGGTTAATTTTTTTGGAAATTTTTTATGGGAACCAGAGTTAAAACCGAACTCAACTACCTGGTGTTTTTACATTTTAAATGTTCTTTTGGAGGTATTTCACTTATTTTTGGTATTGATATGTAAAGAATTATTATTTTTATATAATATAGCGCATCCGCGTGTTTTTCTTTTACTTGTTATATGTTCGTATTGTACTTTCTAATAGTCTATTGTAAAATGTTTTCTAAGATAAATATATAAGCGTCTTTGACACATCGTGGCCAATGCGTTTGACGAATATTACAGTCATCAGCATGCATTCATATAGAATTCTTTTGCCTTAGGAAACAAGTATAATGTCTTTTATGAATAGATTCACCATGGTGAAGTATTGCACTAATAACTTTGTACATCATCGAAGTTGTTTGCAATGTCATAGTAAGCACAGCTTTGATGTTATACTTATTAATTTTTTAATCATTTATCAATAATACCTGATTACTCATGAGCAATCTCTCTTCCAAAATTTAACATTGTATTAACTCACTCTTCATTTTGTAACAACTCCCCCATGTTAGGGCACGTTGTTACAAAAGTCCACGATTTTTTTATTTATTGCTGCTGTTATTTTTTAGTTATTATTCTTATATATATTAGCTTTTATTATTACCCGTTCCCTTCAAAAGTTGACGGATGTTGACAGCTCCCTAGTGTAGCTTCCTTATCATCAATTTCAAATTTACGCCACAGACGAGTTACATTTAATAATGCATGATTCATGGGTGTATATTGTAAACGCGGCTTAAGGTGTATGTAACATCTAGGGTGACGCACTCGGTTTAGTAACATTTTTTCCTGTTTTCCTTCTGGATCCAGCGCTCGAAACGGCTAGTTGTATTTGGGGAAAGTTTAAAAACTTGTGGCATTCTTTTGCGATTTACTCAAGCATTTTGATTTTCGATTACTTTGTTTTAGTTTATTAATCTTATATCATTGTAAATAGTTGAATAAATATAATGTAAATTATAAAATGAAAAAGCTCAATATAATTTTTCCACGGATATCTGGAATTCCCATATTTAAGAACATGGCAAATACTATTGACACTCGCACTAGCTGCGTAGCCATCTAGCGGAAAAAATATGAAAGCCAGAAAACCACCTAGCGGCAGAAATGTGAATGGTAGAAAAAAATATCCTAGTCGGACGAACCTGAACATGTTAAATTACTAAAATTAATATCTCCATATTTAAACACCTCCTATCCTCCTGATGTGGCTTCTAGGAACTCTTTGATCTCGGTTTCAGTCTTAGGTTATCCTACGACTAGAGAGTCTATTACATTCGTACTTTTGATTCAACAGTTACGTCCGTCTGGTGGCGCCTGAAACAGTCTTGCGAGTTTCGCTTTGGTGAATGCGTCAAGATGTTCCTTTCCAAAAAATTCTGTCATACTGGATCGCAAAATGTTACTCTTTTTCCAAAATATGTTCTACTTTATGTTGGGACCTGATCTGCTGCTGTTGCTTCAATAAATGCAGGTTTGAATCTTTCTGTTGAAACGCTTACTGTCTTTCCTTTGTAGTCGATTTTAAATACATGGTCTGTTCAGTTCTCCATTATCCGGGAAGGACCTTCATAGCTTCATACGCTAGTTCTAACGACTTCTGTAACGAATCAACTCTAAGGAAAACATGAGTGCAAATGTATAATGTACCATGAGTGTACCATGAGTGAGTGTTTTGTGCTTCGAGTGATGTGATGTTGCTATTGGTTTTAACTGCCTGACACATTATCTGAACGTATAACATTTTAGCAGTCGAAGCTTTCAAGTTTTCCTTAAAGCTCATTCTTAGCCCAAGCTGTACTGTAGAAAATATATTCACGTATTATGGGTTTCTGTGACACATAATTGCTGTTTTTAATGATCGGTGCCACCTCTCCATCATTTCATTAGTTGCTGGATGATACGAAATAGTTTGTACGCTTGCACATCCTTTAGATTTAACTAGTGATGAGAATAATTTTAATTCGAATTGTTGTGCTTGATCCGAAGTTATTGTTAGAGGTGCTCCAAAATCAAAGATCCATGTATTATAGGGGGTTGTTACTGTGGTATCTGCAGTTGTATCCTTGATGGGTATTGCTTCTGGCCATCTAGTATGCATGTATATTATTGTAAGGTAATATTGGAATCCTTTTGAGGGTGGTAACCAACCAACAGTATCTATATGAATATGGTCAAACCAACCTTTTCAAATCTGTATTTCTTCTGATGTTACTCTGTTATGCCTATGAATTTTGGTTATTTGACATGATATACACGTGTGTATCCATTCTGCAATTTCTTTACTTATCAAAGGACAACTAAAACTTCTTGATATCTGTTTCTTTGTTTTCCTCCACTTGTATGGAATAAATGATGTACCATGTTAAATATTTGTTTCCTTAGAGACTTATGCACATAAGGATAGATAATGTTATTGGATACATAACAGAATAGATATGTATTAGTATCACTGACCTGTATTTTTTAGAGTTTGCAATTGCTGTTTAGATCCGCTAAATTTCTTTTAATTCCTCATCAGTTGCCTGTTCTTTTACCAGTTTATCTGTAGCTACAATTACTGGCATGTTTATTGCTTCTATTCTGGACAATGTGTCTGCTACTGTGTTGTCAGTTCCCTTAATGTGTAAAATTTGTGTTGTGAATTGTGCTATGTAGTTGAGGTGTTTAGCCTGTCTTGGGAAGACTTTCTCCATATTCTGTTCCAGGGTATATGTTAAAGGTTTGTGACTTGTTTTGATGATTAAATTTTTTCCTTCTATAAAATGCTTAAAGAATCTTATACTTTTATATATGACCAGTAGTTCTCTGTCATAAGTGCTGTATTTAATTTGTGTTCTATCTAATTTTCTTGAAACTTACCTGCTATTTCAGCTGTGCAATACCCTGTTTGCTTATGCTATATCCCAAATATTCTATTGTTTGTACAACGAAAGCGCATTTTGCCATATTTATAGTCAGCCTACATTGTTGCAGACATTGGAATACTTCTCTCAGGTGCTCTATATGCTTCTCCATGTTTTTTGAAATTACTATCAGGTCATCAGTATAACGGCTGCAAAAATCCAATCCTCGAAGAATTTCATTCATTAATTTTTGAAAAGATTGTGCTGCATTGCACAACCCGAAAGGTATGACTAAAAATTCTGAAACTAAAACAAGGCATACTGCTGTTTAAATCGATCTTCTGAAGCTACATGGACTTGAAAGTACGCCAGATGCAAATGTCTTTTGTTAAATAACTTGCAACCTGTGAAGCTGTGTACTACATCATGGATGTAAGAAATTGGATACTTATCTGGAAGTGTCAGACTGTTTTATGGTATCATCTACAGTATCATATGGTCGCCATTCTCCTGATTTCTTTAGAACCATGTGTAATAAGCTGGCCCATGGGCGTTTCGACAGTTGACAAATATTGTCAACTCCTCTTATAATAATATGGTGCGTATCTGGTGTTTTGGGACAAAAAAATTTTGGTTTGGTTGTAGCAGTAAATTCTTCCAAAAGTTGATACTATCGATTATTGCCATTAATCTTATATAGTGTTGATACACTGGTTGTAGTTATTTCTCCTGTGGTGCCCCTATGTATCAATCCATCTATCAGTTTTCTATTTATTAAATCAATCAAAAGATTGAACTCTTTCAGAAAATTGACTCCCAACATAGCCTTGGAGACATCAGCAACTAACAACCTCCAGCAGAAGGAATGTCTTAATCCTAGATTTAATAATAGTAATTTATTACCATAAGTATTGATCGTGGACCCGTTAACAGCCCGCGTATCCGTGAGCTTGGTGCTTCGGGCAGCTTCGAACAGCTTTGAGCAATTTTGAGCAGCTTCGGGAGATCGAGAGAAAAGGTGGAACTTGATGCGCACTCTCTCACTCTTTGAAATATTTAAATCCCAATTGCTAGCAAATGGCAAGCGGTACGCACCTTGCGCTAGCTCTTCGATTGCCTGGATATTTTCAGTTTCCAACTTAGAAAAGTATTCTACTGAAAAAAAATTGAAAAATTTTTGTTGCAGAAAAGTCATTTTAAGACCCCTTAATTACGCTTTAACTGTTTAAAAAAGAGCTGTTTTTTAAAAACCTCGTATGTTTATTAACCCAATTGCATTCAAACGGCTGAATGAATTTTAATGAAACTTTATATCCAAATTTTATATTCTCATCTCATCTCAAAATTTGGAATTTCGTCTTTAATTTTGTTTTGAAAATTGTGAAGGTGCAATTAAAATAAAGGTATTTTCGGAGGGTGTTATTAAAGAGGAATAGGGTAGTATTCTTTTTTTTTTTTTTTTCGAAATTCATACTTTTGTAGGCTGAAGTGAGGATGGTCTGTTAAGGGTGTTACGAGACGGGAGGCGAGCAGCGCGAGAGACCGTCGAAGATAGGTATAATTCCAAAGAATATAGTGGTTGATGTGTTGGTTGGTACACGGACGAAACTGATGCGAGATCAGTGAGCCGTTAGGATTATTGTAGACGAGGACGGACCTGATGTAAAATCAGGTAGCCTCTGAGGATAGGTGTGCTTGCGGACGAAACTGATCGGTGATCAGTGAGCCGCAGGAGAGTGAGTTCGTGAACGTACCTGATGCGAAATCAGGGAGTCACTAGGATCAGTTTTACAGACGAACTCAAATTAAATTGAGGTGCTATTAAGGAGGTTGGCGAATTCGAACAGACGAGCCTGATGCGAAATCAGGGTGCTGTAAGGAAGTTGGATAATGTACAGACGAACCTGGTATCAGGTAGCTGTAGGAAGTAGACGAAACTGATGTAAAAATCAGTTAGCTACAGGATAGGTTAGCTTTCGTGGACGAACTCGAATAAATCGAGGAGCCACTAGGTTGAATGCAGTTTCTTTGGAAGTAAGGGTAAGCGGACGAAACTGATGTAAGATCAGAGAGCCGCAGGAGATGTTAGTGAGCCTCGTAACTTTTTAAATTATTAATTGATACAACTTGAGCGGTTAAGCTGTATCGTGGTGGATCTGTCAACTTCGAATGGGATCGCTTAAGGTAGTTATAGGTTTGTGAGCAATCTACGCAAAATTACAATGAATACTTGAATATATTCTAAATCAGTCTTTACGTACAAGTGTACAGTGTAGTGTTGTCGCGTAAAGTGTATGATTTTAATGCACGGTGTTAACGCACTGGCGATGCGGGGACTTACAGAGTGGTCGTAGGAATTGCCAGATAGAATTTATGCCGACTCGCGGATTCTATGAGGTTAACTGTAGACTCGAAAGGGAACTTCAGCCCGATCTAACTGGATAGCAACCAACTCTGACGAACTTGACTATCAACGTGACGGTACTGTTCTGAACCCGTTAGGGCTAAAATCTCTGAGTTTATATAGGCCGAAAAATGAGTGGGGGTTCGTTAGAAATTTCCATATAAGGAAATTTCTCACGGTTGGTACAGCGTCGTGGTTGCTACCCAGCTGCTCAGGGTCGCGCTTACATTAAGATAACGAAAAAAAAACGAGAGTGCTAGGGCGTTTTCTCTTAACAGGCAGAGACTTGAATATTTGGTAGAGTAGACGGAAAATATTCTCCATACGTAACAAGGGACTCTAATCATCACAATGTCGAGACTACATCTACGTGTTTACTGAGATACCTGAATAATGTAAATTATGCGGGAGTGTAGCTTAACAGACATTTTGGGTTATTCTCTGCGTGCAATTAATCTGTAAAATTGATAAAAATAATTTTGTAATGTTTGAAGAATTAAAATAACTAGCTCGAGCTCTTACTATCCGGATATCTTAAAATACTTAAAATACTTATTGTAACTTGAATTTGGACACAAAATCCGGTTTCGAGTATCGGGAACCGGAGCTTTTCTATTTTATCTGAATTCCGAGTAAAGACTTTACATAAAGTCTTTACTTTATTTAAGTGAAGACTTTAAATAAAACGATTAATATAAAAAATGTGGGAACTAATTTACTATCTGAGGCTGTGAGTGTTGACAATTTGTCGTCCATTATATGACTAGCGCACAAGCCGCGTGTCTGTAAGTTCAGCGCTTTGGATGTTCGGACAGCTTCGGGAAGTCGAGAAAGGAGGAGAAGGCGAACGTTAGCCTTACTGTCTCGCTCTTTGAAATGTTTAACACTTTACACTTCGTTGTTGCCGTTGTGGCGACATTGTAACATAAATTGATAACTCTGTTGTCGCTCCTGCGACGACATTGTAATATAAGCTGGGAAATTTCATGAAATGTGCAAAAGTAAAAAAAGAGATTGTGTTTGATCCAACAGATAGAAGAAAGGTGAAAGACATGAAATCAGTGAATACTACGATAGTTGTTCTGCTAAGCCAAGAATGCATCTCAATGTATTATTTTTCAAGATACCATAAAATGAAGAAATTCAAAAAATAATTTCTATTTTTCGTATTGTTATATTTTTTTATGTTGTAATTGTATTAATAAAACATAACTTTAAAATGTATACGCGTTTTTTTTTAATAACAAAGCAGGATTTTCAATCTTTCACAGAGGCGCACTCGCACCATTATAAATACTCCTGGAGTAGTTGGTAACGCCTAGTAAAACTGACTCGGAACTGCTGAAAGGTCATATTAACACTAGATTGCCTAAGCAAGTCATTTTGACTGCTTTTGAATTTCAATTAAGAAAATAATGATTTAAATAATGACACAGCTTCTTATAATTTTGTGACTTTTTCTACAACATATAAATGGGTTAATTAATCATGGTTGTTGCCCCCCCCCCCCCCCCCCCCCCCCCCCCCGTCCTTCACTTCCGGACTGCTTGGAAAAGACCAGTTCGATAACATACAAGCTCATGATAAATTGTCGATTTCGACATATTCTTGATAAGTTGCAGTTGTTCAATAACTAAAGTTATTGTTATTGTTATTGTTATTCGTACTTGTTATTCGAATCTTTATGCCAGGCCTGGCGACGCGCTTTGTTCCCTTTGAACGCGCTGTAACGTCATTCAGATGGGAAGGAGGATCTCTGAGTTTTTTTTCGAACTGAAATACATTTTTTTTATTGTTAATACTTATTAATAACTTGTTATATGACTGTAAGTGATATAAAATATATTAAAAATTACTGTTAAACAAATTTCTTTGCGCATTAGTTATTTTTTCACAATGCAGTCATTTTGACTGCTTTCAGGCAATATAGGTATATACTAAGCTCCCGTCTTTCTAGTGTTAAAAATTGCTCGGAATGCAAAGGGTTAAATTGCAGTCGGTGGCAAACGGCACGCATTTCGGGCGAGGTTTTCGATTACTCAGACATTTTCCAACTTAAAAAAGTATTGTGATGAAAAAAATGTTGAAAAATTTTTTACAACAAAATCTGTTTTAAGATCCCCTGATCACGTTTTGACTATTAAAAAGAAGTTTTTTTTTTTAAAATCTTGTGTATTAATATCACGCTCAGTCTTTACTTTAATAAAACTAAACGTAAACTATAAAACCTATTTCTTGCCCCCCGTGGATTTCGAATCCCGTTCAAGGTTGCAATTTTAACTTATACATGATTTGTTTCATTTTGTTTCATTAAAATTCTCTTCCTTACATGCCACCCTATCTATAAAATGCTGTAAAGTATTTTGATACTTCTAATCTTCAGTATACTAATTTCAATTATACTAATCTTCATTAGTATGATTCATAGAGTTATAATTAATCAATTTCCATAAAGAAGACATCTTCTAAGATTCTTTTAAAACGCTCGAAGTTTCAACATCCTCGTTTCCATTCCTTCGTGTATAGATAGTCTCGGCGAGAGCCTCTCGCCAATTCATACGCGCCACTCATGCTGCAAATGTACTTGGCGCGGGTCTCTACCGAGAGTTCTGATAATTAGGAATGTGTTAACTGTATAAAGTTGGAGATGTTTTCGCTGATAATTCAATAGATATATTCATAACGTAACGAATAGGAGTGATTGGAGTCTCTATTTCTTCGTATTATTTTATTCGTATAATTACTAGGATATTATTATATTGAATTCGCACAAATACAGATGATGTTGATGATTTATTTTATATAATTTGATGTGCTATTGTTAATAATTCAATAGATATACTGGCGACATCGGTAGGATACCGATGATGGTAGCAGTGATTAGAGTCTCAGACCTTTCCCTCCACTATACTTACTTAATTATCAGCAGCAAGTACTCCAATTATTTAAACTTTACATATCTTTAATAATAACTATAAATGAGGAGCAATAAAAACTCCAGTCATTCCTACTCGTCACAGATATCCTAACGATGTCGTCAGTATATCTATTGAATTATCCACAATAGTTTAAATAATCAAATTATATCAAATAAATCATCAACATCATCTGTATTTGTGTAAATTCAGTATAATGATATCTCAATAACTTCGTATAAGAAGAAATAGAGACTCTTATAGATATCTTAACGATATTACGAATATACCTATTGAATTATCAGCAAAAACGTCTCGAATTATTTACAGTTAACAACATTTCTAATAATAACTTTGAATTAGAAGGAATAAAGACTGTAGTCACCACTATCTGTTATCGATATCTTAACTATATTATCGATATATCGAAATATCGATAACCTGTTCGTTACTCGTAGACCGTAGGACAGCGACCCGCGGTGAAGAAGAAATTCGTCGCGCCTACCATTACTGTTACAAGAGGATTGTATTATCATTATTATTACAAAAATTCTTTACAGAAAGGCCCACCAAGTATTTATTAGTCAAGTAAATTATCAACTGTAGCAGGAACAATGATTTTTGTACGTTCATTTCTTGTTATAAAAATGAAGCCATACTCCATAAGGTGAACATGATTTTCGTGTAGCATGTACAAGTAGTGTCAAAAATATTTATAATAGCAACTGCACTGTAGCGGTAGAAATCAAGTCAAAAGTGACATTTTTGGTAAAAAATTAAATTATTGTACTTGACGTTTCTCAATGATTTCAATGGATTTGTTTGTCCAAATATTTTAAATTAGTTTTTTCAACTGATTGATGTTTTGTAGAAGATTGATTTTTGTAGGGTAAATTTTTCAAGAGAAGGCATATACTTGGCGAGCTTGCATATACCTTTTTAAGGTTTTTTGGGGAGATTTCATGCCTTTTTGTGACATTGAATAAAGGTTTGATTATTGTTAATGAAGTTAATTTTAGCCTAAAGAAGAAATATTGTACACTTTTTTGAATTAAAGGAACTTATTTAATAATGTAATGAATTGTTTAATTTGATTTATGAAGTCCTTTAATATATTCTTAAATAAGAAAAGGATCCAATGTTGGTAGTCATCAAAAGAACGGAATTGAAGGGTTGTAAAGTACGTAGTTATTAATAGCTTATTAATTTCGTCAATGGCTACGAAATAAGTACATTTTTCTTTGTTCTTATGTGTAAATGGATTAAGCATTGATTTCTGTTATAGTAATACATACGCTGAAACATGGAAAGTATACAGCTGGTTTACAGTGGAAAAGTAATTATTATTGCCATGAAAGAAATACGTAATTTGATTAATATTATTATTCTCTTTAAGCCTATACACAAGTATGAAGAAAAATTACTCTTATTCTCTACCAGTGCCCGCACAGGATAATTAATATTACCAGTACCGAAAATTATTGACGATATTATTGATCGTTTACAGTTGATATTACAGAAATGTGGATTAAATATTGATAAAATTTTAATTTTTAAGACCCAAATATCAAGTACTGGTAATCTGCCATGCCAAGTACACCTTTTATAATATATAGTTGCACCTGCGCGTTTTCACGACAGACATCCAGAATATTCAGTACTGAAAAAAGAAAATCTTGAAAATAAAATGTTAAAAGTGACACTTTTCTGGATCGTATCACGAGATCTCAGCAACGGATGTACCGATTTTGATGAGACAAGGGAACATCGCGAGGTGAAAATCTCCGATTTTTATGAAACTTTGTAGGATTGTAAAGTAGCCGAAAATATTCGACACGCATTTTTTTTATCTGCTGTAATTCATGTTAAGGGGGTGAAAACCACCCTCAAATTTGACGGTGGATAGCATATTTCGCCTAATATCTCGAAAACTATTGCTTGTAACAAAATGGTATAATAGGGCAATTATGTATTCTTGAATGACGAATCCATCTATCTAAACAGTTTTTGAAAATATCAATTTGTTTAAAAAATATATTAAAAAATAGTATATTTTCGTTGTTTTCACTGACTAAATGTTGATCAATCGTCTCGTAAATTTGGACTAAATATTATGGACTAAAACACGAAATACGAATAAAATAGAATTTTGAATTTTTGCGATATAAATAAAATAATAACATTCCTATTTAGACTACGTTTTGTGCGAAATTGCGCGAAAAAAAACATATATCTTTATAACGGTTTCGTTATTATATTATGATACATGTTGTTTATTGTTCACTAAATGTATAAATAATAACATCGCTAATGAATACTCGCAACGTCTCGCACTCATTGCAAACAGTACGGGAGGTTCAGTGTTAGTGACCCTTGCATCGATGAAAATGTAGCAAGTAAAGATGGTTCATAAATCATTATCCATCAATATTTATTATTTACTAGATACAATCAATTGAAGTTTCTGTGGAAAATATGGTTTAATCGAAAAAGTTTACAAGTCCGGTAGTCGAATGCGAATATGTACTCGCTCATAATATTGCAGGTCCTGTATTCGAATCTATTGGTTGTATTTTATCTTTTTATTTTTATTTTAAATAAAAATTTTAAACGTAGACTACACATGGTTCAACTTACAACATAATTGTTCAATTATTAGTGCCAACGTAGTGTCGACTACGCCCCACACGTATACTTGGCGTCGCAATACTACCATACCACTTAATGACGTTTTTAAGGTGGAACAATTCTAAAAACGATAACACTTGTAAGGTGGTGCAATTCTAATGACCACTACAGTATGCCTACGTGGCGTCGCGACGACGCTATCATTAACGAATTTTCACATTCATGAGTTTTTCTTTATGGCATACAAACAGCAAACTTTTGCTGATACTTTGTTAGTGTAAGTGTGAATGACAGGATTTAACTCTCGCTGAACAATCCCCATTACTGAACACGCCTATTCTAATTTTTAGAAGTTCGAAATCAGTCAATCACTTACGGGACTGAATGCTATTCTGTGTCTGTTTTACTATTTTTTACAGAGTGTAAGGTATTCAGAGGATGAGGACACTTGTCACGAGTGTAAACTTTGGCTCAAGTACAGATGATATCACGGGTCCCATCTGTTTAAAAGAAGACAAAATGTCTCGTGTTTATTCACTTGCACTTAGAGAGATCGTTGTCCTATTCTGACATCGTTTGTTAATGTCCATGAGTTCATTCTGGATCTTTTCGTCCACTACCATCAAGCATTTCATGATCATATTTTATATAAACGAGGTTCACCGTCCCAAAACACTCGTTTTGTATCGACAACGTCGACGATATTTTCCGTTCTAAGTCAATGGAATATTCCGTGACAATATTGTTATACAGGATGATTTTCTCGCAAGTGGACTCAAAACTGGTGCCGCTGCCTAAACATAATAACAGAGATCCTGTCCCTCTACGTGATAAGCTATTGAATATGTCATCGACGACGACGGTTACTGCAGTGAAGACGTTTATGTGCGTATATGTGTGACCTGCAAAGTTTCAAATTCTATTATCTAGTATTCTAAAAACGGAAGAAATCGCTTCGAAATGTTTCGTGTTTCTGACGAGAAAATTGTTTTAAAAATTAATGCTTACCTCTTTCCAAATTCTTCTAACATTAAATGTTGGAAGTGACCCCTTCCAGGGTGTATGCATTTTGAATTTTTTCCGCTTTTGAGTTCACTAGCAAAAAAATCACCCTCTAGAAACGAAGGCTTAACCTGCTCCGACGGAATGAGCGAGTGATCTACCGCGCCGAGTATCCCTCCATGTCGTATTGAATACACCTCCTATAATAATCTATGGTCGCTTTTAGAGACATCAGAACATCTGTACACACTATGGAGAAAAGAATAATTGAAAAATGATGTTAGAAGTTATACTTTTCAGAATTGCGTCATGATCTCAAATCAGCTGCAATATTAAAGGCAGAAATATCCTAATTTAAATGCAATTTTTCTAAATCATCACTAGACGTACATGATAGATCCCTTTTTACTTCAGTGACGTTACAAGCATTTAAGTTTTGGTATTGCTTCTAGGTATTCATTAAGTGCACAACTGCTATATCTTTATCGTCTTCAGATAGTAAGTTTTTATATCATGCATCTAAAAAGGTAGTAATGATGTATTTAATGAAAATTCATGTTGTTTTTTATATATTGCTTTTAATAATACTTCTGCAAAATTATTTTTTCCTACCTTTCGCAAACGCAAAATACATTGCAGCCAAATGACATAAAAATTGCCCTTGCATTTTTTTGGTGGTTATTTTCACTGACTGTAATATTATTATTAATTGTTCAATAGTGATCCAAACATTTTCGGATAAAATCGCATCATTTAGTTGACTACAAAAACCTTTTAATTCTATTAATCGCTCAAGCATATTTAAAATAGAATGCCGTCTCGTTGCGCAATCCAAAATCGGTTTATGCCCGTTGTTAGATCTTATTGCAATGGACATAAATGACCTGCGAAGTTTTTTCACTAATTCGCGAACATTTAACAATAATTCTTTGTTCATCTTGTACCGCTAATTGTAACGTGTGTGCAATACAACGAACGCCGAAACAATTTTTTGCCTTTCCTAATTTTCCGAAAATCGGAATCATTAAGTATGCTCAGTAGACGACTAGCATGTATAACACTGTCACTAATTCAACACATGTATCTACTAAATACTCTTGGCATTTGTATGTGGAAACAATATTCTTCAACTCTCTTCTTTTTTCGATTTTCCTTTCGCTTGATGACCACTGTATATTCATCTGGTTGGCTATATTGCAGATGTCGCGCGTTAAATTGGCAGCGTGTCTTCCCTTGAAATTAAACAAATGTATTTTACTATTTTTATACGCATATTACATAATCATACAATTTAATTCCTATTGGTGTTAGATACAAAAAAAACTTTCAAACAATGATCATGCTTTTATTACGAGCAATGATGACCATACACGTTTAGTTTTACATTAGTTTTTTGTCAGTTGAGAACTGACAGTCGAAAACTATCATTCCAGAACTAATGATATTCATCAACAGTTTTCTATCAATTCCTTTTTGTATTCTACTATGAGTAATCATCATTAGTAAAAAAAAAAAGTGCTGTCCTTACTTTTATAACTTTATTACGAGAAGATAAGGAAGATGAGCAATATTATCGAAAAAATGGGGAGCGAATACTGCGAACAGAATTGATAAAAAACCGATGAACAACTAATGACTAATATCGTCAGTATTGGAATGACAGTTTTGGACTGTCAGTTCCCGATTGACGAAAAGCTGATGGAAAACTGAAGCAACACTGAACGTGTGTGACCACCTTAATAAAGAGTCTACTATATTTGCACTTTAAATGTTATAAATACTTACTGTTAGTTTTACATTGCACTGATTAATAAAGCACGTATACTTGTTTTCGTTCGCGTTGAATCAAAAGTATTCACGTACAGGATGTTCCATTATAATTATACAGGGTGTTTCATAACATGTGAGACATATTTTGGCAGTTAATTGTATGCTTAAAAACAATGAAAAAATTCATATAAATACATGTACTCTCTGTCCTCATTTATGAGATATAATACATTTTATAAACAGAGCAAACTGTCTGTTCGTCCTCTCTTTCCATAAATCACAATCGTTTGTAAGTAAGATTTTCCAATTGGATTTTTTTTTTCTTGATGGGAAATTAACACGCAAACCACGTTGATTTTTTGAGCACGCATTTACATGTAATATTAAATGGAAGTTTCAGTCAATATTAGACTTTGTATGTGGTTTATGCATGATAGAACTCTGCTGCATTTTAGCCGAATAGTTACGTAATTTTTAAATCAACATTTTGCAAATAGTTGGATTGATCGTGAAGATCCTATTGCATGGCTTGCTAGTTCTCCGGATTTGAATCCATTTGATTTTCATTTGTGGTAACATTTAAAGTCTGTTGTATACACAGATTTTTATATAACACACTAGACTGTGAACTTCCCATGTATAGCTGCAGACGAATGTGCCCAAAAAGTATGCACTAAACTGGCGTATGCACGATGAAATGTGCAAGTATATAAGTATAATACTTACACATACATAGGGCAAGTATATAGGTACCCATACATACGTACATAATATGTGTTGCATACTTTTCTACGTGGCGTTTATTTTGATCTTGATCGCATTGAAGCTCATTGAAGCGTCTATCAACATCGGTCTTCGTCAGTGTGTAGTAAAAGTTATTTGTGTAATTATGCGTACCAAATGTATAGTTGATAATTGCGGAAGCATGAGAAAACTAAAGGTTCCGGAATTGGTTTCTTCCAGTGAGTATTATATTATTTTGAAATTGCACAAAACAAGTTTTATATTAAACTTTATTTGAAACCTAACTTCTTACATTGGAAAACTTTTAGATTTTCGTTAAATAAATCACAATCATTGTCAGCATAGATCAGTGAAGAAAAGAAGACTCACTACTGAATGTATAATTTGTGCAAAACATTTGAAATCTACCAATCTTTGTAATACTCCAGGAGAAAAAATGAACAGACTAAAGCCAGATACAATCCCTTCAGAAAATTTATCTGAGATCACACTTATGATCGATTCAGACATGTCTTCAAATGCAAGGTGGCCATTTTGAGCATCTTCTGCAAAGGTAATTAAAACAGAAAATTCATTATGTCTCATAAACAAAGATAGGACATGTGTTTATATGACTTCTTTTTATTGTTTTTAAGCATACAATCAACTCTCGAAGTGAGTCCCATATGTTATGAAACACTCTGTAAATTAATATAATATAAAAAGCACAACACGCAATATACAATATTGCAAAAAACACCAAATGCGTAAAATGAAACTTTACGTAAAACTTAAACGAGCGAATGCCGTAGCAGTTTGATTGTTTGATGTTAAAACAATGAGCGACGATGTGAATTAGAATCAAGCTGACTGAAAACTAAATGAACAAATCTATGCGAAATAGTTGTTACGTTGCAATATGTGCTTTATATCTGCACATAGCTTGTCCTTGAACTGTGTTTTCAGTGAGATATTTTCAAAATGGATTCCTTAATCCGCTAAGAGCGGGTTATCCGTGGCCAGATTGTCCAGATGGCTTTTGCTTAGCCGGTTAAGCAGGTTACTCTATGTTATTGGGAACCTAACCCTGTTGGGTTCGCAGTTAGGATCCCTGTTCAATACACATCACTTTTAAACAACTGAAATTACAAATCGTCTTTTGTTGGAAGAGAATGGGAGTGATGCCGCATTTTTAAAAATTTCTAATTTTCAATTTAAACTTAGTAATTTAAATTTCTTATTTGAAAAATTTGTGAAAATAGAGTACTTTTTCCCGCATTTTTCTTTTTGTAACATAATATTTCCTGGAAATTTTAATTTCATAGAGATATTTTGAAGATGAGATAAATGTTTTCAGATACTTTTTTGTATTTTAAACATTAAAGATATTAAAGATAAAATTTCAATCGACTTTATTTGCATTGAAACTATCGCGTCTATTCCGACTAAAAATGCGGCATCGATCCCAAATGACTGAGAGAAATATTACACTTTTCTATTGCTGTGGGCTTTGTAGAAGATATATAACTTATTCCGGCAAAGGAACATTCCATAGCATATCCTTAACATATTATGGAAATTAGAGTATGAAAAACTATGAATTTTTAATGTAATTCTACTATGGTAGTAGAAATAAAGATAAAGTATAATTATCACAGCAACGTGCGAAAGGCTTATCACGGAAAACTGCAAACTCTTAAAAAATAACAAAGAAAACTTGTTCTCGTTCAACTAACGTTGATTAACGTAATTAATGCTACATTAACATTAGGCAACTTTTGGTCAGACAACTGAGTTGTTTAACCTGAAATTGATCAAAATTGTCCGTGTAAACCTAATTCAAACTGAGTTGAAATGACAACTTTGATTGACTATAGGTTGATCAACTCGATTTTCCAATCAAAAGTTGTCTAATGTAAACGTAGCATAAACAAACAGTAATTTTTGAGCGCCATCCATTAAGGGACAATCTTACCGCGCCGGCCGGAAAGTAACACGATCTTTAAGAATTGTTTTTTGCAAAAACTATCAACGTATCATTTTGAAACGTAACACTTTATCGACCGGTCGTGGTTGAGGCTGCCACTCGGTAAGGACTGGCTTAGTCACACGCACATTTGCTTCCAGTACCGGCTAAATTTTCGCGATTCATTTCAAGCCGATTAACCCTCTATGGGCCCGTGTAACTTTCAGGTTACATGTTAACTTATCAACATTTTATCAAATAATTTTAGTATCTTTCATGAGAATTTCGGAAAAATTCTATAATTCCTCCGAGACAACCAATACCAATATTCATGACGGTTGCTAGAACTAAAATAAAGAAATACCAAAACAAAGTCTGTGCAAACTGTTAATATTTAAAACAACAATTCGGTCCATAGAGGGTTAATAGGCTAGCGGTCGATAAGCGTTGGCAATCGAAAAGCCGATTAATAGGCTAGCAGTCGATAAGCATTGGCAATCGAAAAGCCAATTAATAGGCTAGCGGTCGATAAAGTGTTAATGGGATTGTTTATTAGGATCCTAAGATTATTTTAAAATGGTTTTAAGCACACAGAGCAGATGTAAAAAAACCTCTAGCTCAGCCACCACAAAACAGCTTTTCTCTATGACTGTCATGATAACTCCGTAACGGTTTGACCAGTTCACTTCAGACTTTGCAGATATATTTAGTAGCTGCGTCATTCTTGCTCTTGTCAACATTCTTTGTATTCGAAATTATTTTAAATTCAGGAACTCAAGAAATTAAGAATTTTGTTTACTAAATAAACATATTCTTCTTTCAACATAATAATATTTCTTACCTCTTTAAGATTTTCAAAATATTGTAATACCTGTAATAGCCGCGATCATACAGATTAAACATCTTTTTGATTTTTTGTTTTCGGATCACTGTAACAGTTGCAAACAGTTATAATATCAGTTTCGGTTCTTTAGAATGTATTTACAAATATGTAAAAATAGAATTATGTACATACTGATCTTATGTGCAAAAATCAGATTTGTAGTTGCTAAGAAAAGTAAACTTTGATGCATGTCTTAAGCCGCGTATAGACTGAAATACAATCACTGGAAATAGGCGACGGCAACAATATTCCTTCTTTTTTTATTGAATGGTATAAAAAAGAAAGAATATCGTTGCCATCGCTTGTTTTGCAGTGATTGTATCCCAGTTTATTTAGACCTTCACAATTCAAATGTTAGCTTTATTTAAGTCACATCGTGTTTTTAAGAATTTGTACTCTAAATGCCAAATAAACCAAATCTTTTTGTGACATATGTATTTATTTGCTTATCAATCATTTCAAAACATTTCAAAACATTTCAAATAAATTTTATTTCCAATTTACCATGATAATCAGTACCAACCGATGTCATCATGGTGTCACCATTCATTAACGATGGCACAAAAAGTTTTGTTATTTCTTTAAATCGTGATACTATTTCTACTACTATTCCTATTATCTCAATTTAAACAAAGAACAATCCTTTTTGAAGCCGTCGCTAAGTGGGAGCTGTGATAATTTTAGCTGGTATTGATTATTCCGATAAAATAGAAATAAAATTTATTTCGGGAACATTTGAAACTAAGATGTATTTCCACAATACATCTTATACATCTCCAATACCACAAAAATTTCTGGAGATAAATTTTAATATAGTTTTCTGCGAAAAGAATCGTGTTTTAGACTTGCTAGCAAGATTTTCCGATTTCAGTATCATTAAAAATTGTTTGAGATGCTTTTATTAGAGTAGTGTACTAAAATGAAAGGTAATTTGGAAGCATTAATAATATAAAACAGTACATTAAAAATTACAACAAACATGTTTCATAAAACCATGCACATCCAAAAAAAGGATTGTAGTTATTAAATTTAAAAGGGTGCTGTTTTAAGGTGCGTATTGAGTGTAGGTAAATGTGTTATCATTTTATCCCACTAAATTCCATTAATGATTCTATCTTTTTTGGTAAACCCAAATAGGGTAATGAGGCTTAATTTCATTTTAATATGGTTACTGTTTTTAGCAATGCAAAATTGACAGCAGTTGGAAACGGAATTTATTACTCTATGAACGATTTCATCTTAGGAAATGAGTAATTAACCTTTTCTATTTATTCTTGTTTGATAAACTTTTTTTAAAGTTTTACGCAGTTAATCTAAACAGGATTAATGATTCATTTGCTGAGATAAAACAAAATACAAATGAACTTCGTACAGTAATAGATTCAATTTTTAATTGGTGTCAATTTTATATTACTAGGGGCGGTGGCCATTTTGAGGAGTATTAGTTGTATCTAAGAATTTAGTATTAAAATTAGTATTGATAGTAATAATTAGTATTAAATTATTAATAGCAACATTTCACAAAATCTACATGTACGATCAACTTAAACAATTCTGGCCGCATCGATACTCACTATTTTTCTCTTACTTTTATTCAATAGCTCTCGTGTAAGAGCGAGATAGAGAGTGTCAGTGCAGCCAAATTCGTCTGAGCTGGATGCACATAAATGTTGCTATAATTAATTATTGTGTAATTATGTATTTCGTATTTTTGTTATAATTTCTAATTTCAAAAAATAAATTGACCGAGAAATGTTGATGTAGATACATTAGTATGACTACATATTTCTACCAAAATTGGTTATTTTTAAGTAGGTATATTCGGGAAAGTTATAAATTTTTGTGAAATTTTTTATTGCAGAAATAGTTTGTATCTTCCTGTACAAAATTCACGTAGCGTAAAATATTTCGATGTCATAGTTTGTTAGAAAAAGAAACGTGTCCTCCTATACACCATTTTTAAAGTCTGTACAGATTATTTAAACAATTTTGATGCGCAAATAATATTTCAAATCTAAATCCTCCAGGTTTAGAAATTGGATGACACCATAAATTTAGTGATCAGACATGCTCAAATTTTCAAAATGGTAGTGAGGGAGTTTATCCTACATTTCGTCTGTTCTAGTATACTTTTTTTCGTTAATGATTTAGTAACCAGAACAGCAGATGTTAAACCATTGATGTCTTCTTTAGGGATCAACAAGCCAGAGGGCGCTTACATGTGGTTCTGATAGATTTCTGTTCGAATTGCGTGTAATATGACTGAGCGCATGCGTGATTCTCTTGCATTGACACAAGGAAGCAAAGCCGAATTTCTCTCAGTTCTCGAGTGGCCGGTTTGAGAAGGGCTGCCACGAAAGAAATTGTTTTTTTCGATATTTTCGTCCCGCGCCTGCGCTTTCCTTCATCTGCGAAACTGATTTCGGCAGCAGTGACGACGTGACGGGTGTCTTCTTTCCTCGGCAATGTCGTACTGCACTAGAATTCTTAGCACTCAGGTAGGCTTGACGAATATTAGAACGAACGTCGTTAGAGATAGGGAACGTGAGTCCTCAACCAGTGCGGGATCACTGTGATTCGATTTCAATTTGACCCTTCGACCTCATTATCAAGGTCAGTCGCATGATTTTGAAATCAAAACTCGTCAACGATTCATTCGAATGTGGACTGAAATATTTTGTATGGAACATTCTACATAGTAATTGTATTGAGTAATTCAAAATAATGCGGTAGTTCAAAGACTTAGTTAATGAAGATTGATCATTGAAAACAGACGCTTTTGTACAATGTCACCTCTGATCGTATTATATCTTCATTGTAACATGATGTTAGACCTTGAAACGTTAATGACACATATAGTCCTTGTTCCTGAGAACATATGATTTGTCTGTTAAGTTAGATACTGCAAACTCAAAACGACACGATTGTGACGATACCTAAAACTGCATTGCAATAATAAAGACACTGTAAAGATAACGACATAAGAAATTGGCAAAATTAGCATAGAAAATGTTGCTTTCACGTTACGTAATTGACGTTGAAGCTTCTGCATATATCGTTCATTTATCTGCAATAATGACACAATTTTAAATTTAACCGTTTTTGAGTTTTTAGCATCGAAAGAGTAATTATTGCACTGAATGGCGATATTACCTTGTTTTTCAGAAAATTATAACTTTTGAGTTGCGTCATTGTTGCAATAAATAGGTGATATGTATATAGAGTCAATTTTCAGGAGAATTCGAGGTTATGTTTGGAGTTGCTCCGTAAGAAGTGGTTCTATGGCGCGTTTATACGAATGGAAAATATATTAATAGAGTTTAATTCGTTCGCAGAAAGTACAATAAATCAATCACTGATAAGAACATAGATTGAGTGCGATAAGAGTGATCCTCTCTACATTCAGTTATAACGAAACGTCACATAATTTCACGGGCATTTAATATATTACTTGGTCTAAATAACACTGCAGGAATGTTGAAATCTTTCAAAATTTTCATTCACTTCTAAGATCGAATTACGTAATCATAGATGTGAATAGATAAATTTGCACGAACTATGTATGTCGTAATAAGTACTTGCTATATACAACAAACGAAACACCTGATAAGATATAGTGACAGGTATTCTTTTCTTTCTTACGGTAAATAATATAGCAACTGTTTTATCAGTTCTCAGACTGCTGTACAATATTTGCATAAATGTAGAATTATTTTCAGAACTCATGGATATTTATAGTTCATATACGTAGAGCTATTCATAACGCAGTACGTTTTTATTACTAATAAAAATTGATCGTGTTAAAAGCACGAAATATATCATTTGACAGATCGAATCGCTAAATACGATACTATAATAATATATATTTATGGTACTTTCGTAAGACTTTGAACCTGTTACAAAATTTCTATTTAAAGTGCACTATTGTTGCTCTGACATACAAAGTTTTATACTATTGTATAATTAACTATCGTATAATATGTTCTGTTATAATAACATGTACAATAATAAACAGAATATATTATGAAGATTGTGGAACTTTATGGATATATGAGAAATTTCAATATGCAAAAATATAAAACGTTGAAAGCTAAACACACTTTATAATATTTGGAATATAAAACAAATCTTGAGTTAAGTTCAATTTCTCTGATTATATTTACGAAAATATGAATTTGCATAAATATCTACAATTTAATTATAATTAATAATACCGTTTATTGTTTTCTGTAATAAATATTACAACTTAGGCATTACATTATAAAGAATGGAAGTGTCATCCATATCTTGATAAAAAAGTAAACTAGAATAAAACCGATTATACTATTGAATACCCTCTTCGAAACCGTGCAACTTTTTGTCTGAAACATTTTTTCGTACAGTAATGTAATAGTCGCGTTGCTTGACTCGCATAAATATATTACATTCACTATAAAAAGTAGTAATAAACGGTATTATTAATTAGAATTAAACTGTAGATGTTTATGTATGGATTATAATGTTGTAATTATGTAATTTTGGTTTTGATTTGTGACACTTTTCTTATAAGGTGTGATATAAATGCTATTTATTTCAACAGTTTTTTTTAACCATTGTTGTATTTTGTAGAAGCTAGCAGGCTTCGCAGCAGATATTCAACAAAGATGCTTCAGTGTAAGCCCACTCAGCTTTGCCGCCGCAAAGGTGGCAATGTCAAAATTCGATCAAACGAGCTATCTCCCGTACGATAAGTTGGAAGAAAACCTACAAATCGTAAGAAAGAGGTATCAGAATCTTTGAATTTCTCCTTTTCTCCGAGAAAATTTGAATTTATTTTTTTCAATTTTCTTATACTTAAGGAAAGAAGACCTTCGTTTATAATAATATTTGATTGCAAAGCCATTACGCTATCTCAAAATAACTCAAATTGACTTACTAACTCTGAATTAAAAAAAACCAAATAATAAGAGGACAAAAATAACACAGTTGTATTACAAATCATTATTTTTTAGAATACAAGTCACTGTATAAATATGTAAAATATTCCCTACTAATCCATGAGCCAAATGTCGGTATACAACAGTTTAAATTTAATAAAATGATTACAGATTGACCCGACCACTAACTCTTTCCGAAAAAGTTTTGTACTCTCATCTTGATGAACCCAGTAAGCAAGATATCGTTCGTGGTACGAGTTACCTCAGATTACGACCCGATCGTGTGGCAATGCAAGATGCAACGGCTCAGATGGCTATGTTGCAGTTCATCAGTTCTGGTACATTATCATGCAAGCCTGACTTATTTCCAGACGCTTGACCTAGCTTCTAAAATCATCCTTAATCCTTAGGACTACCAAAAGTTGCTGTTCCATCTACTATTCACTGCGATCACTTAATCGAAGCTCAAGTGGGAGGAGATAAGGATTTAAAACGAGCTAAAGACATCAACAAGGAAGTGTATAACTTCCTGAAAACAGCTGGTGCTAAATATGGCGTAGGTTTCTGGAATCCTGGCTCAGGAATCATTCATCAAATCATCCTCGAGAATTACGCCTTCCCTGGTTTGTTGATGATCGGCACAGACTCGCACACGCCCAATGGTGGTGGCCTGTGTTGTCTTTGCATTGGTGTCGGTGGTGCTGACGCTGTCGACGTGATGGCTAATATACCATGGGAGCTGAAATGTCCTAAAGTTATCGGAGTAAAGCTGACAGGAGAGCTGAAAGGATGGACGAGCCCGAAGGACGTCATCTTGAAAGTGGCTGGTATCCTCACCGTGAAGGGAGGAACTGGAGCAATCGTTGAGTACTTTGGCCCAGGTGTCGACAGCATCAGCTGTACTGGTATGGCGACTATTTGCAACATGGGCGCGGAAATTGGTGCCACCACGTCCATCTTTCCTTACAACTACCGTATGCAGGACTATCTGAGAGCAACCGGTCGTTCCGAGATCGCTGCAGCGGCGGATCAGCACAAAAACGGCCTTTTAACCGCGGATGCAAATGCTAAATACGATCAGGTGATAGAGTTGGACCTTTCCACGTTGGAACCCCATGTCAATGGACCATTCACTCCCGATCTCGCGCATCCTATTACTAAACTAGGTGAGTAGCTTAAATGAGTCTTTTATATTTTACTGCTGAAAATTTATCAATTTTTGCACTGCTTATGTAGGTGAAACTGCTAAAAAGAACGGTTGGCCAAACGAGATCAAAGTTGGTTTAATTGGTTCCTGCACAAACAGTTCGTACGAGGACATGGGTCGCTGCGCAAACATCGCGAAACAGGCACTTGATCACGGATTGAAAGCAAAATCTGCATTCAATGTTACTCCAGGATCTGAACAAATCCGTGCTACTATCGAACGTGACGGAATTGTAAGTTTCTCTTTACGAGGTTCGAATAAATGTATAATAACACTATTAGATTATAGGCAATTCAAAGTTGCACAGTATCTGACTGAGTGCCAAATATTGGTACATATCAGTTAATAAAAACAATGGTACATCTTACGCCAATTCTTGATTTGGGTTAGATCGATATATTCTGACAATTTAAACAGAAAAGTAGAGTTAGTTCCTTGCTCAGATCTTGGCTTGTGTACACAATAAAAATACTTAAAAACTTTTCTAATATTTTTATGGATAACTAGCATGAATGTTTGTTACTTAGGCAAAAATCCTTCGAGATTTCGGAGGTACCGTCCTCGCCAATGCTTGTGGTCCTTGCATTGGTCAGTGGGATCGTCAAGACATAAAAAAAGGCGATAAGAATACAATCGTTACATCGTACAACCGAAACTTCACAGGACGTAATGATGCCAATCCTGCTACTCATGCCTTTGTTACTAGCCCCGAACTTGTCACTGCCCTTTCTATCGCCGGTCGATTAGATTTCAATCCTGTGAAAGACAAACTCAAGGGCAAGGACGGCAAAGAATTCCTTTTGAAAGATCCTTATGGTAAGTATAACAATTCCTACTTTAAAGCATCATCCATTAGCGCAATTGTTAAATCTAGGGAACATGTTAATATGTACTATTTATTTCTTCTGTTTTAATGTATGAAATAAATAATGACAGCAGATAAGAACAAGAAACTTTTTCAATTGTAGGTGACGAACTGCCAAGCCGTGGTTTCGATCCTGGTGTAGACACATACGACGCTCCTCCAAGTGACGGCAGCAAAGTCAAGGTCGATGTCGACCCAAAAAGTCAGAGATTGCAACTGTTAGAACCTTTTGACAAATGGAATGGCCAAGACCTTACCGATATGACAATTTTAATCAAAGTTAAAGGGAAATGTACCACTGATCACATTTCAGCTGCTGGTCCATGGCTCAAGTATCGTGGTCACTTGGACAATATCTCGAACAACATGTTCATTGGGTATGTTTGACAGTATAAATATACAAGTTTTAGAAGAAAAGCAATGAATTAGCTAAAATTTACATCTACAGTGGTAGATAAAAGAATGTTTAAAATCGTAATTTATTTGGATGACATATTTGAGAAGAAAGTTTCGATGAAAACTTTAACTTGCATGAAGAAAGTAACAGTCTTATTTTTAACAAAATTCAAACTATCAAGAAACAAAAACGAAATTGTGTTGTACACCTTCGAGAAAAACAATTGTGGTGAGAAAATGTTCACGATCATCAACGTGTTGAAATAAATGTCAACTAGTACTTATACTGAAAGATCTGTATTATAAAAAAGCAGTTATTTAAATAGAGTCATAGAAATAAGAAATAAGATGCGATCTCGTAAGAGAGATACGAGCAATCGTCATATTCTATAAATTTTGTGAACGATGTTTTTCTTAATGCGTATAAGTTTAATATTTCGATTAAATTGTATTATTTTTTTGAATATATTAAATTTGTTTGCATTAAGTTTTGCAGATAGACACGTTAACCTTACATTTTAAAGTTCAAATAATTCATAGACAAGAAGTTTTTGAAACTGTATTTTCAAAAATCGTTGTTTTATTTTAGAACCACAGATATTTAAAACACTCGTAGATATTCTAACATGTTTCTCTACTCACTACACTCAAGGTGTCTCACAGTTTTTTTTTGTAAAATTATTATACCTTACAATATGGTTTATCTTCTTAATTTTCTGTTACCTATCACTGTATAAAACACATAAATAATATATGATCTTGACTGTTATATGTTTAACGAAAACATTTTTATAAACCGTGACATCGCACCAATAATGCAATCTTTTTCCGATAAAATAGCACATACTGTCAGAAAATAGTTCAAGTTTTAATTCTTCCGTTTTCAAATGTAATTTATGTACGCAAGTAATTTTATTTAGTCATTGTTTTTTATACGAGAAGTGCAATAAGTTATAAATATCATGAAAATTTGCTTTTATTATTTTATGTAATTTACGTTGTATGAAATACTATTGTGTTAAAATAGGAATAATTTATTAGTTATTTTCTAAGTAGAATGAATGAATTGATATATTAATTATTTTATGAAGTTAAATAATTTGTTCTTTCATTTTTTTAAATACTAAATTCGTGAAGGAATTGTTTAAGTGAAAGATCTAAAATAAGTAGTTAAATTACTTCATAACCATTGATACATATATGTGCATAAATACATAAGTATTATTATATTGCTGAAACTATAAATCACAGTTTATATCAAGATTAATTTTTAGACTTGTATTAAACTGACCTAAAACATTCTAAAAAATACGAAGTACGTTCTCTATATTTTTTATCAAGTGGCAGCATTTTAAATGCGTGGTACAGTTTCGTCATATGACAAATAGTAAATTAAAGTCTGAGAAGAACCCTTTCCTGCATTTTTCATGATTTTATATCATTATTTGTAATGAAAGTGCGTACTTGATAATCAAAAATATGTCTTTCAAATATACAGGATGTAAACAATGTACGTAATATCCGATATGCCTCCATTTTGCAATAATAATGGCTTACAGTGAACATATCTATATCTTAAATTAACATTCTGAGTACATTTTACAGATACACTGAAGGGTAGCAACAGAACAAAAAAAGACTAGATACATTTTGTTATATGTCTTACGGTTTAACTTTTATAAAGTTTTAGAAATCCAAAATGGTCGTAGAAAATGGATCTCCTATTTCTAAAGCTATGTAAGAATTAAATACTAATGGCGCGTTTAGACCAAACGAGCGAATGCTTGTTCTTCTCTCACTTTAGCAAAATTCAATTATATTATGAATGAATAAAATTGACAAATAAACGAAAGAATATTCGCTTGAATTTTGCAAAAATTCAAAAATTCGTAAAATTCGTAAAATTCATTTGAATTTTGTTGAAGTGGGGCACGAATGAACATTCGCTCATTTGCTCTAAACGCATTATAAGAGATATAATAAAATGTATTAAGATCTTTTTACTCTATTGTTATTCTTCATTGTATCTATAAAATGATATAGTCCTCTGATTATTATTAATTTAGTATATTGATAAGTCAAGGGTATTACGAAAAACTAGAAGCAAATCGTACATTATGTCACAGCTCTTCCACCACCTTTTAAAATATTGCTACATATATTGTTTATTTATAATATTACTCTTTATATTACTCTTTTTTCGATATACTGACATAAAAGATAAGCTCCAGAAATTTCTAATGAAATAGATCTATGTTTCATCCAGCTATCACATAAATAACGTTATATTATTATATAAGATTGTTTCGACTTATTTATTTAGAATCTAAAATCTATGCACAAATGTTGTAGAGCCGTAAATGCTGAAAATGGTGAAATGAACAAGATTAAGAACCAACTCACAGGCGAATGGGGAGCAGTGCCAGATGTTGCCCGACATTATAAGAAGAACGGCGTGAAATGGGTAGCCGTTGGCGATGAAAATTATGGTGAAGGTTCGTCCCGAGAGCATGCTGCACTTGAACCGAGGCATCTTGGTGGCCGTGCCATTATTGTCAAGAGCTTTGCTCGTATTCACGAGACAAATCTGAAGAAACAGGGTCTGTTACCTCTAACCTTCTCCAACCCTAGCGACTACGACAAGATTCAACCAACCGATAAAATTAGCCTTCTGGGATTGAAGGATTTAGCACCTGGCAAGGTATGTTTTCGTTTCCTCTAATAGATTTAACAATGATAATGCTCACAGGCGCTCGCCCATGAAATCTTAACGAAGACCGTTTTAACATATTCAACATATTTCTCCATCAATATAATAAATCATTTCCATGCTGGGCACAATGGCCCACTCCTTTTAAATCCATCTCAGAATAAAATTCCTTGCAACTAAGCAGTCAAGAGAAGTCAAGCCTTCTGAATCCATCCCAGTAATTTCTTTTTCGAATGAGGACTATTTCACTTGGTAAAAAAATATGATGGACATGAGGTCTTCAGGTCGAAGTAATACTAAATGTTCTCTGTTTTACTTGGACGGATTTCCGAAGGGCAAAAATGTTTTTAACACATTCTCTACCATAAGGATTACTAGTGGTTGACACTTCAAATTAATAATATTTTCCAGAAATGTTTGTGACAAGTAAACTTCAACGTTTATCAACTTTTAGACAATTTTAGTATAGTTACATCCTTACATAAAATGTCAAATTTATTACCGCATCTTGAGAAGAAAAAATGTGACATTTCCAAAAAAATGTGGTAAACGTGTGTTAATAACCTTGATAACTATGTCACATTTATTGAATTCGCACAGATGCGAGCGTTGGAAATGTTCTTTCTCTTTTTTTAAAATTACATCATTAACTAATATGTCAAACAATAATAGGTGTATATATATGCAGTTGTAAAATAACATATTTCGATGCATTAATATCAATAATAGCAATGAAAAAATAAAGAAAGGGATGATATAGTATACAGTACACAAAAAATCCCCATTTACTATACATTAATGATTATGAATTTTAAATATGAGTTAATAATTCATTCTTTTCCTTCATTTTCAGCCGGTTAAAGCCGAAATCAAGCACAAGGACGGTAAAGTAGACACCATCAGTCTGAACCATACTATGAATGAGCAACAGATATCCTGGTTTAAGGCAGGTTCCGCGTTGAATAGAATGAAGGAGATCGCAAGTAGTAAATAAATGCTCTCCATTATTAAAGAAATAAGAAATATTGAGCAGACGTGCACAGTCGTATCTAGTTGTGCGTGTACCAATGGAGAACATTAGATATGACACTCTAATAAACAAATAGACTTATATAAACCAGTCATATATATGTCGTGAAAAACGTCTGCGTGGATTACAGTAGCGCATCGTTTCGGAGATTTGTTCGTGGCAATGAGAAAAATACTTAAAATCAAAGTTTGTATGCTAGGGAATGACAGTGTTTGTATGGGTTTTTTACGACAATACCTCATATGTCTGCCATTAAAATGATGGGTCAAGCCAGGTACAGCTTATATCTAGTGAAGTTTAGTAACCGTTTACCTTAGAAAGGTGTAATTGAGTCGCTTAGATCGTGTCTCACGTTGATTGTGTTTCGAAGAGCGAAACGAAATTTCTACGCGTCGGCGGGACGGGAATACAACTGGCGCGTGCCAATGTGTTCATTTTTAAATTGTGTACTGCTGGCGGCATTGTGGAATTTTCTGTACATAATGCTCACAAATAAAACGCCAATGTGATTAATAAAGATACGACTGACGAGGTAAAATGTAAGATCGCTGTTGTTATTATACTCAAGAGACAAATAAAAAATTACACAGCAAATGACTTATTTGATTATGTTTCATTACACATAAAATGTAAGTAGACTTTACATCTAATGTATTTTTTTCTTCGAGCCCCGAGGAGCTCTAGAGCTCCCTTAGCATTTTCCTGGTGCTTCCAACGTTACCGATTCAGTTTAAAATAAAATTACATATGGCGCTGTCAGTGGTAGGAATTCAAATGAATTATTTCTGTGAATATTTGAAATATAGATCACTATAAATTTGAAAATCATTTTCAAGAAGCAGATTATATAAATTATTTTATCAGTAAATTTTTATAGAAAAACAATTGTTTGCTTTTAGGAACGTCCAATATAATTATTATGTAAACACAACCTAAACAATTATACTTTTTATGAAAATAAGAAAGTGGAAAGTGGTAGAAATAGCATCTACATTAAATTTTTGTATCGTGAAAATTATACGTACTATAAAGCAAAGAGTATTAGATAGAGTAGAAGGTTCCATAACAGCCCTATGTAGAAAAGCGTGTATACGATTTTCAGCGCTCCCTGAGAGATCGGTGCCGTATTAAACAGCCTCCTCCCTTGGACCCGAAACGGCAGTCGCCACTCTCTAGTTTTAAAATCTTGGATCATTCAGATTTCATCGCGAAAAGGAGGCGCAACTTCATGACAAACTTTATTATATTATGATCTAACTTGTCAAGTTACAAATTAAGTATAACTTGTCATGTCGTCTTCTCTTGTCTTGACTTGTCAATACCGATTTAAGTTATATGTATGATAAAAAAATATAGGAAATATTAACATACGGAGTACATATTATGAAACGTAAAATTATGAAGTAGTATAATTAACTAGTAACTACAATAAATAATATTTATTCAGAACAATAATTATTTGTATTTATATAATTTATATTATAAATATATAATACAAATACGTACAATTAAATATTACATTTTTTATATTTTTTTTTTATCTAAAGACTAAGATTCAATCTCCCGCTTTAAATACCGAGCATGCCGGTAGCATCGAATTTTTATAAACATCATTACGAACATATTAGTGTGTTCCTCACCGCACAGATATAGGGGATATCCCTGCAATATGTTCTTTATAATAATAGAAATATTGTGTATATGTAAAATATTGCTAATGTAAGACTGAAAAGCCTTTTCCCATAATTTAACTAGCTCAAAAATATTATTTTTGGGAAACGATAAACCCCTCGTATTCGAGTTATTTTTTAAAGCGGAGTATAATTTATACTCTAGAAAAAGTTCTCCTTCATCAATTAAAATAAACGAGCACGATCCGCATTTGCTTACATTTAAAAGCTCTTTACATAGAAACCCTATAATGTAAAACACAGCATTATCTTCACTAAAGCATCGAAATGAGCTGCAGGTACATAAAGGTGCTTTCCAGCAATGTGCAAAGGCGACACTATGTAACGTAATGTAAGATTCGGTGCTTTCCAACTACGCTTAAGATGACATAATTATGCACAGCTAAAATGCTGTATTCAACTTCGCGTGGTCAGGCAAGGTTAAGGTGTCGATGAATAAGAATTATTTAGAAATTGCAAACTAATGAAAGTATACGCAATGTGTTAAAACTTTATTTAAATTGATCAATTAGTTATACGTCTGTGAAAGGCAAGGTATTGATGTCGATAAGTGACCTTAGAAATATTTTAAAATGCAATATAATGAAAATCTACTCATATTGTCAGAGTTTTAAATTCACAAATTATCTGAAAGCCTGCGAGAAAAGGTAGTATGGTATTGATAATCTGAGAATACCTTGCCTGGCCACGCCAAGTTGAACACAGCATTTTAGCTGTGCATAGTTGTGTCATCTTAAGCGTAGTTGGAAAGCACCGAATCTTACATTACGTTACATAGTGTCGCCTTTGCACATTGCTGGAAAGCACCTTTATGTACTTGCAGCTTATTTCGATTTCACATCTTTTTGTGACACAGTACCAATTTTTTCATGTGCTTGGCGTAATTTTTTTATTTTTTTGAAGTTTTTTGTTAGGATCTAATTTATCCGTTGTAAGAGTTACAAAGAAATGAAGATCTGAGGTTAATTATAAAGTTAAGTTACATATGAAGGAAAAGTTTGAAGTTAAGTATAAAGTGGAGTGTACGTGGATTTTTGAATACGGATAAAGTGTCTTGTTACCCAAATGCGTAATTACAATGCATATTGCAATGCATACTGATATGAACGTTGTTATGGCACGTGCATAGTTCCGATTCGTTGAGTGAATTTTGTATTTGACGATAAATAAAAGTTTAGATACTACGACCATCAGACATTTCTTCGCAGAAAAATTTTCTGAAAATGTACAGCAAGATGTTTCTGAATTATTTGTGGCTTTATGTACTACACTGGAATACCTCAAAAGTAAAGTAGATCATGAGATGTTCGTGACTATCTTCTGTAAAAGTTACGGCTGTACTGCAGAAATGGGCAAAATTTTATCTAAATAAAAATTTTTGAGTTCGAATGAAGAATAAAAAATTTTTATTTGTTATTCGTTGAATAAAAATAATCCGTGTTATCTTTATTCGAAGGGTTCGAATAACTTTTGAGCAGCGCGTCTATTCGAACTGACAAGGACCGAAGCGTCGAGTGTCGAATGGCGTTGAGTACCCCTGTGGCGGCAACGGAAATCTAAAACTGACAAGCTTCTCACCTATATACACATACATATATAAAATAAGCAGAGAATAAGGAAAAGCGCCTGTTTTGCAGCTCGAGTTTAAAGCATTGAAATTAATACGGATTATTAGGAACATGTATATTTTACACTATATGCAAGAGCCAAATATGAAGTAAAATATCTTAAATAAATATGAAGAAATTAAATCCATTTTTCTGAAGTATAATACTCCTTTACCTTTATCAGCGTCTGTCGAACGGTTATTTTCATATACAACTATGACAAACTCACTTAAGTGTAACAGGCTTTATACTTTCCTTATTAATAATTATGTAGCATAGATTTACTTTCATTTTAAAACATAAATAAGATAGTAATTTTTTTTTCTTTTTTATTTAATTTTTAATGTTGCATCTACCCTCAAGGGTCATTAGCAACCACGGTTGATATACATGGCTTTGGCTTAAATTTGGTTTAGTAAGTTAACATGTTTCAAAAAATTTATAACATCGGAGCATGATTTTTCATTTTTGATCGCTTCTTTGAGATTTCCGCAGATTTGGTACAGATTCCGTTCACGTTGGTATTTTTGGCAGGAAGTGATGATATGTTCCATCGAGATTTTGGTGTTGCAAATGGTGCACAGTGGTTGGTCTTCTTTTTTGAGCAAGAAGGAATGCGTGAAGTTTGTATGACCAATTCTTAGCCTTGTGATGACTACTTGGTGTTTCCTGTCGAAGGATAATGCTGGACTTGTTTCGTGGATATTTTTTCTGATGTTGTGGAAGATAGTAATTGTAATGAAGTATTCAATAAAAAATTTGCAACGCGGTTTCGATATTTTTCCGAATATATTATAATATAATTCCAATGCTTTAATTTCTAGCTGCAAACTGGGTGCTTTTTCCTATTCTTTATTTGTTTTATACATGTATGTGTATGCAGATAAGAAGTTCAATCTTAGGTCTCGGCCCCCGCCACAGGGAGTCCTCAACAGCATTCGATACTTGATACTTAGCTCCTCGCCAATTCGAATAAACGCGCTGCCCAAAAGTTATTCGAAGCCTTCGAATATCTTTCGAATAAAGATAAAGATACAGATGAAAACCTTATTCGACACTTCGAAAACAAGTATCTTTATTCGTTTAATAACTTCTCGTCGAATAAATCCATTTATTTAAAGCGCTTCGAATAAGAATGATTCGGGTCATTCGAACCTTCAAATAACGAACGAAGATAAATTATCTTTTATTCGAATCGTTATTTAAATAATTTTTTATCTAGATAATGACTATCTCTGTTGTACCGATGTCACTTTGTAAAACATTTGCGCAGTTCAGCTTCCTATGACAATAAAGATTCTGATTTTATCAAATTTAAGAGTTGTAGTATAAGTGCTATGCCTGCTACTAAAATACATATAAATGAAAAACCTTATAAAGTTGTATGTGATTTCATCACGGAAACGATGTAGACGAGAGTCATTATACATGTATGTTAAGAGTCGGGATTTCTACCTGATTATACATTGACGATGTCGATGTAACTAAAGAAAAATGACCCAGAAATGCAAAGAACGCTTATATGTTTTTCTTGGAGAATTGTTTGAAGTAAGAAAGTCGCATATTGTAATAACGTTATAATAAATATGGTATCATGAAATTTATTAAGAGGAAATACGTAAGAAATTATTAAGTTAAAGCATAATTATATTAAATGCCTATATAAATAACTAGTAGCGACAAATGTATACATATATTAGACCATCTGTGTTAATTAAAAAAAGGAAGCAAACCTTACAGAAAGTAGCTAAATTTTAACAAAAACACTGCCAGTGTAAATATACGTCGCGGAAATCGTGATTATTCCAATCTCAGCAAAAATACTGTCAGTGTAAGACTGTGCACCAAGTATATTTGCAGACTTTGTAATTATTCTGATCTTACAAAGGATCGAAACCAAATAAGGCCAAGTACATTAACCTTATAGCTTATGTAGCGTCCCTAAAACGATGCTGCGTTTTCCAATGGACGAAAGGTGGGACTTCTTGTGCCATGCGGTTAAGGAATTGAAATCCAAAGCTTAGATCTTTCTTAACAAAATTTATTTAATAAAAACCTATTCTAATCTTAACATTAATACAATAATGAATACTTACTATAATTTAGTTAAATATTAATGGAAGTATAAGATCATTATGTATATTATATGTAATTGTAGAAAAGTAAGGTTAGATTATTAGATACCTATAAAATATTTCAGTGGCGCAAAGAGGTATACGTCTACGCTTATTATGAGAGGTTAGGTTAGATAATTAAGCTATCATTAGTTATTAATATATATACATGTACATATATTTCGCGGTTGAGGATCCTCTATACGGCGCGCACGATAAGTGTATGTGTGTGTCTGTGTATGTGTGTGTCTGTGTATGTGTGTGTCTGTGTATGTGCAAAGGGTCTGGCTTCATATGCCTGGTCGCTGCCAAAGCTATAGGTGGCTATAACCTCGGAGTAATCTCAAGTCTTAGGGAAACAATTAACCCTTGCTTGAATTGTCTAAGCATCCGTAAGCCTTTCGTTATCCACATCATATTAGTCGCTATCCTTGAGAAAATACTCTTCAGGAGCGGTCTTGATATTCGCCAGACTAGGAGCGGCTTTTAACGCTTGTTAACAGGTGATTCGTCTGTTTTATGGCAAGTGCGAACTATAACCTTAAAGGAGCATCAATTACTTTATTTGCTAGAATCGAACGGTCGCAACAGGGCTCAGTACATCAGCTGCCTCCAAGATGTCTCTCACACTGCACTTAGTTAGAATCGTCTTAGCGCATCTGTCATAGAGGTTACGTAAACCTAAGTCTGTAAAGGAGCATCGAATACTCTTAATTAATCTCTGGAAAACGGTTGCTACCTCTAGAGGAGCGGTCTCGATCTCTGAATGAATACCTCAGCTGCCTCCCAAATCCTCGTGTTCTCGCAATTCGATGCCAGTGAGAAGTGTGTCTCCTGCTCCTGCTGCTTTTGCAGCTCCTTATATACCCGCCAGTCAGAGTTCGCGCATGCGTAGTGTCTTATTTCCAATGGCGCACTTATCCTAACCGTTGGTTTTAGATGAGAAACGTACAAAATACGTTATACATATATTAAAATATAATTAAAACCTATAATACACGATATATGACAAAGTACAAAATTATTAATAGCTATTTAAACTAATAGAATATGTAATAATATATGATGATACAAAATTAATAGAAAGAGAACGAAATAAATACAATGAGCTAAAGAAAGATGACGATAGATAGAGAGAGATAAACTGAGATAAAGATACACTAGGCCGTGGGGCGTTATACTACTAATCAGGAGATGCGAGATGCGACAGCGTCTTACGCCAAGTAGTTGAGTAGTGTGTGACGCCAACAGTGTATCTTTTCTGCGACCAAAACGTCTAAAAATTTTGATAGCGATTTATCCTTTTGACACAGTGTGTAATAGATTTTAACGATTGTTAAATTATTAACGATCACAGAGTGCGTAAAATGAACCCTCCCACATGTAAATTGGGGAAGGAAGAGCTGAGATATCGAGATATTAATCTTACGTGTAGGAGTAATTTAACATGTTCAGTTTCGTTAGACGGGGATATATTTTTTTGGCTTTCACATTTTGCTGCTAATAGAAGCAATAAATGAATAAATCGAGAACTTTTGTAAGAACATGCCATAACACGAGGGAAATCGTTACATAATAAAGAGTGAGTTAATACAATGTTAAATTTTGGAGAAGAGGTTGTTCATGAGTAATCCGGTATTATTAATAATCGTTTAAAAAATTAATAAGTATAACATCAAAACTGTGCCTACTACAACATTGTAAATAGCTTCGAAAACGTACAAAGTTATTAGTGCTATACTTCATTATACCAAATCTATTCATGAAGAACATTATACTTGTCTCTGAGGCAAAATAATTCTACGTGGAATTTGTCAGACGCGTTTTCCACGAGATGCTAACGACGCTTATATATTTATTTTAGAAAACGTATCACAATAGACTATCAGAAATCACAATACATACGCATAATAAGTATGAAAAAGACAGATGGATACGCTATATTGTATAGAAATAATAATTTTCTACATATCAATATAAAAAATAAGTGAAATCTGCTCCAAAACACATTTATAACGTAAAAACATCAATTGATATTAACCCTTAATTATTGATACAAAGTTTGACAAACTCATGAACGAAATTGTACTCAAAACTTAAGAAATGCAGGTTTTATTTTTCTTGTAGATTTTTGAATTCTCTTTTTATAAAGGTAATATATTTTTTCGTAAGTATTCGTACTATATTTGTTATGTCTAATTTTTGTAATGTAGAATAATTAATGTCACAATAATTTTCCCTAGTTAAGAGTTAAAATAATTAATGAGTTTATGTACATAAATATAATAATTGAAAATTAACTTTTTGATAGTAAACAATAGTAAAAAATTTAAGTACAAAAATGTTTTTATACGTAATTTTATATATTTCTTAAAATGAAGAAAAGACTTAAAGTATTCTAAAAAATATTGTCTAGGCTAAGATTATTGACAACTTTGTTTTGTATTATTTTGTATATTGTATAAAGTACTTTGATCTTGTTATTGTCTTAAAATTCGAGACATGACAAGACAATACCAAAATTACTCTTGAAATCTCATGCGGCAGTTTCTTACCTTTTACATTTTTTTGGGAGGGGGGTATTTATTTCGAAAATTAATGATTTTATATTTACACTTTTTATCAGGAGAAAAGTTACCTTATTTTTATAATAGTATCTCGATTGTAATTCTCGACAGAATTTCGGTTTCAACCGTAATGTTGAGAGAAAAACCTCTTATACATTTCAGTTAAGTAATTACTCTAGGTTTTGGCTCCCTGAAATGAACAAATAAATACAACAGTGATAGCAATATTTCGGAACGTATTTACTAATATATACTGATACATAGATTTTTTTGTAATTTGTTTATGACCTACATAAATTATATTATCTATAACGAATGATATATGTACGTATATCCTTTTTAAATAGTGTAGGTATCCAGAACTTTTTATTCAAGTTTAGCAGCGCAAAGTCAACTTTTTGAAAATCAAATTCAACTTTCTGTAATTCGAATTTAATTTTTCTCAAATCAAATTCACCATTTGGCAAATCCAGTTTTTCTATTGTATTGTTACGTTACCCTTTAATGCTAAAAATAAAATTAAATGTAAAATTATTTCAAGACATTCAAGATGTTATTGTAATAGAAAGATGTAAGGAAGTTCCCTAGTACCGGATACTTAATTTTTTCTTAAGAAAATTTAAAAACTAATATTCTATGCTTTTTATTCTACTTTATTTATAAATTAACAATATTATAATTTTAGATAAAGCAACAAAATAATCAATATTATCGTAATAGTTAACTTAAGCCTTGGTTAAACTTTGGTACAAAATTCTGATATGTTAAGTGATACCTAGCACCGGACACAGCAGAATCTATGGACGTTTCTCCGATCAATTTCAATACAATTTGTAACGGTCATAAATGTAGTTATTAGAGCATTCGGGGATATCGGCATAAGCTTCGCATGCCAATTTTCGCAGCCTGAATCCTGAATTCAATTTTCTTCATAGATTTCTATATAAATTGTACGGACAGTCTTCGCATTTGTCTCTTTCGATTGTATTATTCTCGTCTTCTTAAACGTATTTTGTAAACACTTTTCTGTTTTTAATTCTGTTTTATTCCTATTCCTTTAGTCAATAATTTATGGGGACATGAAGTGAGGATTTTGCTCTTTGTCAGATCATCTTGTCCTTGCTTCAGTTTGTTTTCTTTTAGCATCAAGTAATGGCGACCAATTGAAAATGTTTTGGTAAATATTAGAGGCAGAACTAGTACATCGTTGCATGTTTAATGTCTTTTTATATATTTGATTCGCGAACTTTTTTTCTTACTAATCCTCTTGCTTAGGTATATCTCTTAGCTACAGAAACCAAAATAATAAATAGTGATACAAATAGGACCTTACAAGATTAAGATTGGTATTGTCCGGGAATAGGCAAAAACTTTCTGTTTGGTAACAGGGTATAATGAATTCATTAAACAAATTTTTTTGTGAAAACCAGTGTACTGTATACACAAAGTGCAAAGGTAATTAAAAAAGTACTTTCTAACAGATATAATAATGCAAATTACACATCTCCTGGTCACGAAGATTGGTAGATATAATAGTTTATAATTTCGACGATGCACCAGACTTTCGTCAAGCGCAACAATCAATCGGTTTCTTTAATTCTACACACGCGAGTGGAATGTGTTGAAACATACACACTTTCTATATAATCGGCTCTATTACTTTTGCACTTTGACCGTATTGTCACGTTCCATTTTTTAAAGACACAGTTAATGTCTGGTTTTAGGTGTTGACCAATTTTAGGAGAATTCCTCCTACATAGATTTTCAAGAAACTAAAGAAGTGTGTAACGTTATTAGTTAGACAAGGTATACATAGGTACCCTAGTTTTTCTGTCACCGCACGCCACTTGTTACAAGAGATCTAACACAAGATCTAATTATGAATTTCATGTGTATCTACGATGAGTTAATACATTGATTACTATTAAAGAAGTAGTTTAATGTGTATCTTTGTATTACAGTCACATTTGAACTTCCTCAATAATAAATTTATATTTGACTTTGTTTTTATTATTAGTGTTTAAATAAAGACCTTTTTAGAATGTCTTGATTTGCAAAAAGTTAAATGTGATTTATATTAGTGGCGCTGAAATCTTGACAGAGAACGTGAAATTAGCATTAGCAGTTCGTACTTCTATCGTTAAAAAATTGTATGCCAATTGTGAGAAATTATAATCACCTTACTGTTCCCCTAGTCACTCATGCGTTGAAATATACCACATGTTCTTTGTAAAGTGCGCATGCGCTGTTGCCACGCAACGACTTCTTATAACCGTACACAAAGTGATCGAAAGTGTGAGTAGTGGCATCTTTCATTATTTTATAGTCCAAAGACTTTCTTATTTCTTTTTCATTACATTTTACTACTACCTCGGACTGTGTATATTGTTTTCTCTTGTTCCGTGTTTCTTTTCGTCCATTATGTCGGTGGAGGGTGAGTTTTTCCTATCGGTTACCGGTTCCATTGAACATGCGGAATTTTATGATGTCGATAACGCCTACTGCAAGTACGGATTTCACTTCGGACCGGAATGGAACGTAGTTGCCGTGAGTTGTTTCATTTTATACTCTGACTGTCGTTACCGTCGTACAGTGTTATAAACAGGCGCCTGACCGCGAAAAATCATATTTTGTCTTAAAAAGGATTAATGCATTTTGTTCTCAATTACTTTTACAATATGACTTTCGAAGTCTCTATCCATTATAAATTTGGAATATTAAAATGAGAAATTAGATTACTTAATTAAAAAATCAAAGTTCCGGAATTATATTAAATCTAGACATGCTGTTTACAATTTAAAAAGAATGTGCCAATAATTCGAAACTTACTTACGTTTCATATAGTCAAAAAGTGGTTACCATACAATCAGGGTAACCTTTACTTGAAGGCATTTAAAATTGTCCAAGATAAAGAATTGTACAAAAGTAATTTTATGGAAAAGTTAATGAAATTAATGCCAAGATATTGGCATGACTTGACTCATAGCAATACTTCCTCCCTGTTATTATATTGTAATAATAATAGAATCAGGAAATTAAAAGATTATGAGCAGCTGAATCTAATCCGAATTAACTCGTAAATATGAATTCTTAATTTTAACTATTTTTAAACCTCTCTCTACAATCTAGGTCCTTTGCGAGCTAGATCATTTTTGTTTTTGAATTTTTTCCTGCCTTGTTTAAAAAAAAATGAAGGTAATGTACAGCAATAAAAACTATTAAATAATAATCTAGAAACTTGGAGGAGTATTTAAGAGTTTTTTTGGATGTTTTAGAATACAAAAACATAAAATTAACTGCATAGACCCAGTTTGCAGACGGCATCAAACGACGTTCCAATCAGAAGATTAATAGAATTTCTTATTATATTTAAGTGAAATGTGTTTTTACACTGATTTATTATAAGTCACATTCAATCGTGTTAGTATCGTTAATAATACAATATAATTCTTTAGTAAACCTAATACTGCTCTTGAAAATTATCCACTTTCTTTTCTGTTTTTACCTTCAAATTATTTATTGATGGATCTAAAGTCCCTTAGAAATAAGTTTAACAATAATTTATGTTTGAGTAATAACAAATGATCAAAATAATAGATGTTGCATGGTCGAACAGTTGTAAATTGTCTTTAAATGGCCGCAAGTTCTAAAACTAAGTTATAAAATAAACTGCAAATATTGGCATTTGACTTATACTAAAATTAAGATATTGAATCCTAGCTACAATATAGTAATGAAATTTTGACTAATTTGTATTAATTTTTTATTTATGTAAAACATTTATGTAAAAATCGAAAATACATCCAATAAAAAATTGATTACTATTAGATGCGTCTACTCGGAAATGACATCAAACTTTTTACATTATTATATTACGAAAGATAGATATGCATCTTCCTCTATAAAATCTATGACACATGAAATTCATTGTGAATATTATCCTTCGCAAGAAAAAGAAACATCGACCACTGGATGGTACTTTTCCAAACGATAAAATTTACTGATTTCTGATTTTTATGATCAATTTACATAGGTAAATAACATTCTAATTAACGATTCTTACCAAATTAGAAACTCGAAGAAATCAGGAATTATATAATAGAAAATGATAAAAATTATAATTTTTTCACGGTCAGGCGGCTATGTTAAAACACCATGCGTCGCGTATTCAGGCGAGGGAATAGTACGAATTCCAGCGTTCCAATTTTTGTGCTTTATTGACATACAAAATTCCGTTAGGGTATTGAGGATGGTCTGACGCAAATGTGTAAATGCAGCAGTGATCCGCGCAACCTTGTTGTTTGGAATTTTCCTTTAGACATCACGTTCAAAAGCACCAACCCCCATGGATGTAAGTAACTGGAAAGATAATATTTTACTACTTGGAATGGTTCGTTTACATTGATAAAAAAGGACACCAAGTAGTCGACCTTGACTGTAATATGACTTTATAAAATCGTAATGTATACCTAGATAGATAGTTCTCTAATAATATACGTAAGTAAAATATTAGACGTAGTTACTCGATAATTTTAAAGATATAAACGATTAAAATTGCATACTATCTTTTCGATATACATACCGTTCGCACGAAGACATGACTGCCTGGGTGCTAAATTGAGAAGGTCTTAAGATCAATCCCTTTCATCGGAATCTCTGTAATTTGTAGTTTCATTACAGCAACGATATACACGAAGCTAGACTATAATTATTATCGCACATAGGATAAAAGTGCCAAATGACTACCTCTATGACTACCTCTATTTAATTTATCAAGCCCTGTCACCTGGTGGGAATTTATTTTAGATATATTTTTAGTAAGCAAGTAACAAAAATAAAATTCTTCGTTAATTTCAAGATAAATTACAGCATCCTTTTGTTTTGTAGCAATTAATTATGTTCAAAGTTAAGGGGGCAGACTCCTTGTGTTTTGAGCTGTGTGCGTGCGCTCACACAAGCAAAGAAAGTCATACACGTATACGCGATGAACGAGAGAGACCAACGGTTTCGCAAATTACGCTTTACGTCTCGATACTTGCATAAATGAATTTTTCGCGGGTACAGAACCCACGAGTAGACTTCACTACAGGGTGCTCTGGTCCGTTTAAACTCCAATAAACACTATACGTTGAGAAAACTGTAAAATTACAAACTGTAAGCATGAAACAGACGCTGTTGTAAACTAGCAAGATGGCTGCCGAAGTGACATTTTCGCAAATATCTCACGATTTAATGGTTTTTTCACTCATAGCACACCAGAGCACCCTTCCTTGAATTAGCACAATATCGTGGAAATGCGATTTTCCTCAATTTAACACTTCTTGAAGGCGTAAAGCGTAATTTTCGTTGTGCACCCGTTTTGACACAAAAATAGTTCAACGATTTGCCGTTAGAAGCGTTAATGGTATATCTCAATCAATTTGGTCATATTACCATCAGCATCGATAAAAATACAGATCAGTCGGTAAATGTAATCTAGAATTTGACAGCTGAATGGCGTATTCATCGAATACACGAATACAGACGCAAGAAAGGCTTAGTTGCCAAAACGTATTGAAAGTTTGGTCACGCTGTTGCCACATATATGTATGTACATATTACAATTCTGCCCATCAGGAAAACTTGAACGAATCCAACTCCAGCCGAGATTTTGATTCTTACTAATAAGGGAACATCGCGAGGTGAAAGTCTCCGATTTTGATGAAACTTTGTAGGATTGTAGAATAGCCGAAAATATTCGACACGTATTTTTTTTTATTGCTTCTAATTCATCTAAAGGGTGTGAAAACCACCCCCAAAGTTGGGGGTGGAAAACATATTTCGTTTAATATCTCCAAAACTAGTGCGTATAGCAAAATGATATAAATGGGGCGATTGTGTATTTTTAAACGACGAATCCACCTATGTAAATAGTTTTTAAAAATATTAATTTATTTAAAAAATATATTAAAATATAGTATATTGTCGTTGTTTTCACTGACAACATGCTGATCGATCGTTTTGCAAATTTGTATGCAAATACTATGAACCAAAACACAAAACACGGCTAAAATAGAATTTTGAATTTTTACGTTATAAACAAAATAATAACATTCCTAGTTAAACTGCATTTTGTGCGAAATTGGTCCCTGAAACGAGTGGTTTTACGAAAAATATATACCCCTATAATGTTTTTGTCATTATATTATGATACATGTTTATTGTTCACTAAATGTATAAATTATAACATTGCTAATGAATACTCGCAACGTCTTGCACTCGTTGCAAACAGTACGAGAGGTTCAGTGTGAGTGACCCTTGCATCGATGAAAATGTAGCAAGTAAAGGTGATTTACAAATCATTATTCTTCAATAGTTATTATTTACTATAAACAAACAATTGGAATTGTTCCAGAAGTTATAGTTTAATCCACTAATTTTACACGAAAATATCTTAGTTGAGTGAATTAGGCATTCACTCATAATCTGTAGGTGCCCGGTTCGAATCTCGTGGTAGCTTTTAATTTTTTTTGTTTTCAATTTTTATTTTAAATAATTCTAATTTTTGTATACCTTTTCACAGATTACAATTATACCACTCATAAAATTTTTATTTTTAAGTAAAAAAAAATTAAAATAATTTCGTTTGTTTATTTCTTAAAAAGTATGAATGAATGATTGAATGAATAGCATGAATTTAATGAATTATTTATTCTATATATATAAGTTTTAGGATTTCACATATTAGTATATATATATGCCCATAATTATGAAAGTGGTCTAAATTGTATATTTCTTATTTTGGGATATTTAAAGGATTACATTTAAATAAATTAGAAAATATTTTTATATTACGTAACATTATAATTAGTGTTGATTAATGAACATTTATTATAAATGTGAAATTTTGTGTGAATCTCATACGAAAATGTTGTTTCTTAGACCACTTTCATAATTTTGGGCACATATGTATTGTTTCATTCGTGATACTCTTTCTTTCTCGCTCGCACCGTCCTTTTCTATATTTCGTATGAAGCAAAATATCGGCTCAAGGCGTATTCAGTAGAGATTTACTGATGCATAAAATTGTAATTGATGTGGCAACAGTGTGACAGAACTTTCCTACGATGCGATTTGGCAATTATACCTTCGCACTTCTCATTTGTAATTCAACAGCATAACGCTAGATGCCACATTATCAAATGTCGCATGTATAAATTATATGTTTTCACTAATGCCCGTTTTTTCGCAACAGCGCTTCGATCGATTCGGAGTAGGCCCCGAAGGAGTCTGCCCCCTTAAATTTCAGTCTTTAAGAGGGTACGATCAGATATGTTAGAGCGGCGACATTACCTACAAAATTAGACGAAAACATGGGTTTATGCCCGGCGACTTTTCGTCCTTATATGAGAAGATTTTGAGCTGGGAATGGGCTCATTCGAATGAAAAGAGTTCAACACAGTATAGTGAACTCGTGATTTAATAAAATTCTGCTGATAATACAGCTGAGCGTTACAAAGTAGAGCAAAAATATATCAATCACAGCCATGGAATTCAATCATTTTTCTGTAATTTAGAGAGTGTTTTGAACAAAATTACGAGTTGACTGCGCTGAGTTAAATTTTTTTCTTTCGAATGATCCCTTTCCGAGGTTAAAATCTTTTCACATAAAAACCAAAAGTCACAGGGCGTAAACTCATACCACAGTATTGCTTTTTGCTGGGTTATCGATAAAACAGAATAAAAAATTTAGTTGGGCTTTTGCGAACTAGGCGGCGCCTAATTTGGAAGGCTGCCAATGTGGAGTCGAAATCTGTGATACCCAAATTGGCGATGTGAGTTATTGAAAATTTCCCCTTTTACTATACACACTACCGCAGGAGTTGCGTATACATGAGTTCGGTATTTAGAGATACTTCGGACAGCTTCGAAAAGTCAAAAGAGAAGGCAAATGTAAAGTAAACTTTACTTTCTCGCTCTTGAAACACTGTTCAAATTGCGGGTAAACGGCATGAGCCATGCACGATCATCTCGATTGACCAAATATTTTCACTTTTCAATTTACAGTTAAAAAAAGACTTTTCAGTGCAATTCTTAGTCATTAATACACAAGCAATACCTCGTATGCGTATTTCTAATTAACAATTGAAACTAATCTATATACAGACTATAGTAGGACGCGTGGTACAACTGTGAAAGGCGTCTACATGTAAAGATAAACCGAAAATAATGATTGCTATAGGTATATAAAGCCCGGAAATAATGAGGTACACATATATTAAACGAATCTTTAAATTTAATTTTCTCGCAAACTAAGTAGCTTATAAAAAGAATTGTATTTTCTGTTTTCGGTTTATGTTTATCTACATATGGAATCGTCCTCTTTCCGGTTGTATCGCACGTCCTACCACATCGTATATGTTCAAAAGTTAGTTGTATCCTTAAAACAAGAGGTTGGGTAGCTGCAAATCATAGTTTCATTATAAGAAACACGTTCCAGGTTCGACACTCAGTATGGAAGAAACTATTCTTTTTAAATATTTAAATTGCATGTAACAGTATTTTATAAATATTTTACCTTTTAAATACAAATTTTCGTTTATAAATACATATATAACGCATAGATACATACATTTGAACTTCCTTCTGCTTTTTTCTGTATTTTATCGAGGAATTTCCACTGTCTAGGGCCTAGATGCAGCGGCGTTATTTTAATTCTCTGTAAATAGATACTCATGTATATGTATTCATATGTATACAGAGTGTTCCAAACAAAGTGCGGGAGCTGTAAAGAGCCGATTCCAGGAGTGATTCTACACAACTTTTTCCTTTCCAAAAGTGTCCTCTGAAGCTTTGTTGACGAGTTATTAATGAAAGTCATCGCACAATCAAAGAGCGTGGATAGCGAACGCTTGGCTGGCCAATGATGGACACAAGATACGCGTAACGTTTGCTCGAGCCGTGCTTTGTTTAGACGATAACGACGCATCGGTCTTCAGCGGCGACACTCCATGATCGAAGAAAAGGATAACTTTGAGAAATGATGAGAGTGAGTGAGATAAAATAAGTGGTAGTCGAAGGAAAGGACAATGCATAAAAACGAGTGAAAACTAGTGAAATAGAATGAACTGATACTAAATACACGCGATCCGGGGCTTGAGCAATGAGCTTATGCCATGAGAAAAAGTGAGGCACTAGGGCTGTATGCATTTAATATCGGTTCATTTGCACCTGCTTACTCCATCTCACTCTTTGTCATGGTGTAAGCTCGTTGCTTGGGCTTCGGAACGCACGCATTTAGCATTAGTTTATTATTCTTTCTTTCTGGTTTTCTTCCTCTCTCTCATGAAGTAAGCGCGTACATATTTAATATCGGTTTATCTTTGATTTCTCATTCGTCCTCAATATTTTTCATGGTGTAGGCTTGTTACTTAAAATTGGAACCATGTGCGTTTAGCATCGGTTAATCCGAATTTTTTAATATGTACGTACGTATTCCAAGATCTTATATGGGCGGCGGTTATAGCGTTTCATTGCTATTATTATATTATTATTTTAATTTTGTCGTGGTTGGTCTGGACCAGCGTTGCCATCCGAGAGTCTCTCGATTCCCCTTACCTTTCCGTCCCTCGCCTAGCTGTGCTGCGGAGCCTGCCTTCGGTTGGCCCACTTCTCTCATTGACGCTGATGCGTGCCGCGCGGGACATGCCAGCGGGTGTTCCGAAAAAATCGTATACTTATGCAAGTTAAAGCCGTCCGTAGGGTCGCCTAGAATAAAAGAACACCCGTTAGGGGTACCTGTTTCCCAGTGAGAGGAGTGGGGCAACCGAAGGCAGGCTCCGCAGCACAGCTAAGCGAGGGACCAAAAGGTAAGGGGTATGGATGGCAACCCTGGTCTGGGCTGCTGTTTTTAAAGAAAATATTCATTGCCATTTATTGAAAATCTCTAATTTTGATTAAATCTTTTTAAAAATAGTACAAATGAATCCTTTATATTCTGCCGATAAAAATGATACTATACAAGACACAATTTAGATCACTCTCAATAATTTGTATCATACTGTTCGATACCAGAGTACAGCCAAGCATTATAGATGGTACTATCTATCTATCTTTAAACATAAATCTAAACCTACACCTACAACTAAACATAAACCGAATTACCAAACTATGAATTCGGTCAAATATGTATCTGATCAAAGGTGCATTTAGTCAATTGTGTGTTCGGTCAAATGTATATTTGGACAAATGTGTATTCGGACAAATTTGTTCGCCAGTTTTTTCAAATTCACGCCGCCATTTTTTTCTATTTCGTCATTCGCATCGATCTGAAGAAAGCCGCTGGTGGCCAACCGATCGAGAGTACACAAAATTCGTTTTGCGATTCTGTATCTCACGATAATCCCCGTCCGAATGCATCCATTGAAAATTACATGTACGGTGGGTATCCATCATATGTGAATCGCGATTCACAAATCGCCGTGTGAAAGAGCTCTAAGGGTGCGAACACATTATTATCACATCACGAGAACTCACATTACATGTTATAGCAAATTTGTTGTGAGTTCACGTGACGTGACAGTGGGTGCTTTCCAGCTACGACGCACTATGCTACACTGTGAGGTACTATGTAAAGTACTTGTTAGAACGCAGTTTAATTCCTTAGTATAATACCAGAGTGCATTGTACTCCTTTGAATCTATACACGAATACTTAGCGTATCTTATTAAGTCATAATTTTAACGTTTCAAGAAGTGACCAAATTTTTAGCTACTTATGATATAATCAAGAAAATAAATAATGTAAGCTAAAAGCTGAATTTTATTGACAACATTTTTGTTTTGTACAGATTAACAGTCTTCTAATTTAGATGTTATTGAAATTACAAAGAATGAAACGTATATTTACCTTACTGGAAAGTACAATAACAACTACAGTGGTGCCGGATTAACGGTCCGTAGGTCGGGACCATATCTAGATCATTACTAAGGATGGTCCTAGTTCTAGAAATACTTGAATATTTTTTTCTCGGACTCGCTTTCGTCGAGGTGGGTGTGAAAGTAGAGTGAGGAATATTGCTAAGGGAAGTCTTCCAGATGGACAACTAGTTTAAAAAGAAACAACGATTGAAAGCTGTAGTACTCCATCCCCTAATAACTGAAATGAATGCTCAGAAAATTTGGTATTTGTTAGAAAAATGACATCAAAGTCCGCCATAAGCGGCTTCGAAACTGGGTATAAACGACATTTTTGCGCAAATTTTGTTCACATCTTAGGGGTTTCTTTTCACTCTTTCTCATGGCATAAACTCGTTGCTCGAGCCTCGGATCGCGTACATTTGGATTATTTATACATTGTCCTTTTCCTATCATCATTTTTTAAAACTATCCTTGTCTTCGATCATCGAGTGCCGACGTTATCGTCTAAACAAACCATCTACTTTAAGTCAAACGAAGTGCGAACTTAGCATCTCACACAGGATAAACGCTCGCGGTTGGTCTTGAGCAACGAGCCTATATCTCCGGAGCACTGTACTTGGTTTTTCGTGTGTCACTCGGGGATGCCAGTTCCAAGAATTGGTGGGGATAGAAACAGACCGTAAATCCGCGAGAATTTCGGACCGATACACTAGCACCACTGTATGTCGAAAGTATGTATTAAATTATGATTTTAACTATCTTCTCGTTTTTCATTAAATTACATGCACCAGGGCCACAGTTAATAATGTCGATTTATGGTTTGGACATTTTCGGCAACGATGTTATCAGAGGATATGGAGTATGTCATGTACCGCTGAAAACAGGATACCACGAGAAAAGGTAATTGAGCCATTAAGTAGAGTAACGAGTTAATTAAGGTTTTTTAATGAAATTCGAATTCATATCAAATCTATATAAATAGATATTATTTATGTAGGTACTTATTCCTAAATGAATATTCTCTCGCAAAAAAATTGAATTACCTGACATTGCAATAATATCGTCCAAATTTTCATAAGTGTATTTGTAAAAGTACAGTATTTTTTCGATAAACGTGAGAAAGTCCTATACGTTAAATGTGAAATTTTTATTCCCACCGCTAAGGTAATTAACTTTAGAACCATTGAAGCGATTAATCTGGCGGCAGCGGCGGCACAAAGGTTCGACTGCTTAACAGTATGAATAGGGTTCGGTAACGAATACCTGTGTAAGGCAATACTAATGCAATGACAACAATTTTTTATTTTTGCTTCTTTTTTCGTTGCTACGTTTTGCTACGTTTGCTACGTTTTTCTGATTAAACTGATACCAAATATGACATAATTCGGATTATATTTACTTATAAATTCATAACTTATTACCTTTTACTGTTATTGCTACGCAATAAATTAGAAACACACGACGCGACGGGATGAAAAACTCTCTTTAACTTGCACTCTCACTGAACATTTGAATTGCAATCCAAGTACAACCGTAGAATGTGTGTCTCCTACACTATGAATGAAACTGTGAACAGGGACTTATAACTTTCTCACAGACAAACAGAGAGCTTAATAGTATAGACCTTCTATTCTTGAAACATTTGTGATGACGTTTTCGATGTGTGTAGAGAAAATATTGGGCTAGTTGCAATGTCGAATTGTCCCTCAGGCCCTTGAGCAGGCAGCAGTAAAACGTTGCTAGTCGCCAGTTTTTGTCTGTGCTGTATCATACTCCCTCTCGGAAAATAAAAACCACGGATCCTTCTGAATAAAAACTATTTTATTCTGTATACATGTATGTACAAGCGCATTATTCTCCACATATATTACCTCACATCTGGTTATGGAATAAGGAAAGTGTATGTGAAAGCGTATGTAAAAGCGTATAATTTATATATGTATAACACAAGTAAATAAATCCAAATTATGTCATATTTGGCATCATTTTATTCAGAAAAATTTCACGAATATGATTTAAAAAATTGTATGTGAAAAGAATCAAAAATAACAAATTTTTGCCCTTGCATTAGTATTGTTTCATCAATACGCGATCTTTAATCTTTGCCGAACTACCTCAACTCTGACTCAGTCCCTCTCTCTCGCCGACTAACTGTCTCTTTCAACGTACGGCAAACTATAAAAAATGTAATACCTATGCGATAAATGTGACTCTCCAGTCCCGAGGGTTTCACATTTGTCAAGAGAATACTGTACATACAAATCAAAACTTGATTAATGCAAAGATTAATTTAATGAAATTTTAGTAATTTTGAAAATTTTTAAGAAACTAGGATTATGTTTAAAGATATCTATGACTCGATTTTTTTCTTTACAGTTTAAAATAAGTTTTTAAACAATATTTTTATTCATTACGTTATACTATTCTAATTTAATCTGATGATTTTCACACACTTTATATGTGAGTTTAATATATAATTTAATAAATAGTTATGACAATTATGAAAGTGGCGTTGTGTCAACAAAATAAAAGAATTGATTTTTTTTGTAATTTTGTGTTATATTAACTTATACTTCAATATTACGGAAAAATATTTACAAAGTATCTGTGTAGAAAGTTATGACTTTCAATCAGATAGTTTTATGTATGTACATACATACATACATTTCGGTAGTGGTGTAAGTTATTTATTTTCTGTAAGTAATTAGTGAAAAAGGAAATGATTGCATATCTTGTTATTATATACAGGAGGATATTATATGCGAATAGTATAATGTAGTTGAAAGTCCACATGTACTGTACATCGTATAATGCAAAAAAGTAAATCACCAATTAGATAATGTTACTAATTTTAATAATTGTGTACATTGGTCATGCGTTTGTAGAACACATTTTTGTATAAATTACTCATTAAATTTTGTAGTGATAGATAATTATGGAAAAATACGTTTTAATACGCTCAAGTGCGCTAAATATCTCGAAATGGAAAATAAATGACTTACACCACTTTCATAATCATTAGTATGTATCGTACATATAATTTAGAGATGATTGAACTCAAGAAGTGCGATTTTTTATTCCAGTTTTGTTTTTAATTTCCCTTTTCGTAATATAACGGTGTATTTACACCAAGTGAGCGAATGTTACTTGAATTTTGCTGAAATGGGGGAAGAATGAGCATTCGCTCGCTTGGTTTAAATGCACTATAACATTACTCATAGAAATGATATGTTAGTAGAGATTGTTTTGTTTAATAGAATTACTTAATTTAATTAAAAGATCGATTACAAATTTTATATGTCGATTGTCTTCTTATCCACTAGATAGCAAAAGAAGGATTGTTCAATCTGTAATCGATCTTTAGACTGACAATACAAATACGAAAATAATAGAAGAAAAATGATATGTTATAAGAGAAGCTAAAAAAATGTTTTTATTCTATATGTATAAGCGCGTTCAGCGTCTTGCTGGAGTGTGTACATACACTGACAACATATTTCAAATTCATTGAAATCAGTGAGGTGGTCCCTTTTCTACATAATTACCAAGTCGTACTTCTTCTGAAACCTGTAGTCACCATTTGTCTTAGATCATTGGAACATTACACTTCATTCGTTGTTTTATCAATAAACACAATGTTCCTAAATTAAATCTTTCAGATGAAAACAAAATTTTAAATGCAAGAATGTATTGAATGCAGCTATTCTTACTAATACATTATTGCTGTATGTAATATTAGTATGTATGCACAAATTGGATGTAGAAATACTTTTTTGACTCAATGTAGTTTCTCTCTTTTCTTAAAAACACATTTTCTTGAGTTATGTCGTTTTTAAAATACATGTGCAATATAGTACTATCGTCTCAAGTAACGAAAATTTTGCAGGATATCCGTATATGTGCCGGCATCTTCTTCAGCAGTACACCGATTTGCAGCCTGGTTAACTGGCAGAAGATCAGAATTAATTGATCCGCCAATATTAGCCTCCGGTGGCGGAAGAGAAGGTAAGATAACATTTGGAAGCACTTCGTCTTGGTCCGTAATTACGTATTGCTGACATTAAGTTAATTGACCTCGCGGCGATCCAATGCGTTTGACATGTTCGTTACGCTGAATATGTCAACATGTGTATTTGCATGAACTATATATATTCTCGATTTATCTATGCAATCTTCGTACAGCAATTAAATAGTACGTGTAATCATTTGTGAAATTCCATGTTTCCCAGTAAGGAATTATATCTACTTGAAAATCTTGAAAAAGGATATAAACTAAGGAGCATTTTCAGGACAAATCATGTGTAGAAACTAAATCAAATCATGATATTGCATCCAAACGAACCTATCAAAAGATAAAAACAAAAATTTTGAGAAAATTTCTATTTAGGAAAATACTTAATTATAGTATTGTGAAATATATGTTAGCTAAACTTTACTGAAAAATTTCAATATTATTTAAAATTTTAAATCATGAATTTACAGTATGCCCGGTTTAAAATGCATTTAACCCAAGTATTCAAGCTACGAAGAAAGTGTTTAAGCATACATTAATTGATTTTAAAGGGACAATATATATATGGAACAAAATTCAACACTAAATGAAACTATTATTTACAAAGATTTCAATATCAATTCTATTTTTTTTAAAGAATATGTTGTAATTAAGTGGCGACTTGGCAGCCGAGGGTCAAAGCGTGTCGAAGCATGTCGAAAAGCGTTGGAAAGTGCATCATGACAAGTTTTGTGACTCATCATTCTGCAATATAAATGCAGAACAATACAATTATTAATAAAAACATAATCAAGGGCCAGCATATTAGACGAATCTGTAAATTCAATATTTCGGAAAACTAAGTGTCTTATAAGAAAATTTTATTCCTTATTTTCTGTTTATATATTTGTACAGGTACTAGAATCATCTCCTTCCCGGTTGTATGTACCATGCGTTCTCTTACACCTTGTATCAGAGTTGGACATCATTCGAATTAAATTGTATTTGAATAACATTTCGAATAAATTTTTATTCGTAGGATATTCGAAAGAGAATTACGAATAAAATGAAATTATTAACGAATAATTAATAACGGAATTAACAGAAAATAATGGATAATTTTTTAGTCGAATAAAAACTTATTGAAATAGAAAATTTTCCAATAACTTCGCAAATAAATGATTAAAAATTTTGCAATTATGAATAACAATTTTATTAGATAAAAAATTATTCGTTAGTTACAAGTAAATCTATAGTCTCATCCATTATTCGGGAATAAACATTATGAATTTATTCGTCATTTTGTATTCCTTATTCTAAATGAAATATGTCCAATTCGGCCTTGTTGTAATTAGAAGTTCACGATAGCCTCAAGGAAGGCGGTTGAACATCTGCGGATGATAGTTATTTTCTAATAATGATAGGTCCTAGATTCGATACATAGTATTGAAAAACTTTTTTTATAATTTAAATTGCGAGTAACATTGTTACACAAATACTACAATTTTGTTATACTGTAAACTTTTATTTTACATTTAGTAATAATACAAAACGTATTTCCAATCTCACAACTCTGTGACTTTTCCCTCGCAAACCTCGCTCTCCAAACACGCCTTCACATCTAACTCCTCTCTCGTAAACTGCCTGCTCGGCTTACACGGTACACATACGGTACGCTCGCGCACACACCATTAACACCTACAGCCATCTCTTGGTCTAAATTACTTAAAATACAAATTTTTTTACAAATCCATATGTAACTGAGATATTTGAATTTTTACAAGCAACTTTAAAAAATAGAACTATGCCAAGTGCTGTGAAGATATTGTTACTTGTATTATTTGTTACGCAGCTAAATTGTTTACTCTTAATTACAAATACCTATATACAGGGTGTCCCACATAAGGTGGCGGAGCCGAAAAGGGGAGATTCTTGGGGTGATTCTAAACAACCTTTTCCTTTACGAAAATGTTCTCTGAAGCTTTGTTAACGAGTTATTAACGAAAAACATCGACAAATCAGAGAGCGCGGATAGCGAGCGCTCGGCCTAAGCTAGGCGTAGCGTTCACTACTTGCTGTGCTCGAGTCTTGTACAAGAAACTCAAGATCTCCATGTTATTGCTCAATTTCTCTTAAACTAATAGATGAAAAATTATGAAAAAAATCAGGAACACGTTAGCTATCGCGACACATATTATAGAATTTTTTCAGATATTTAAATTAATTATCTAAGTTGTGAAAAATAAAAAACGAGGAAAAAGAATTTAAAAATGCCGATTTAGTAAAGTAACGCCATAGTAAAAAAAATAAAAAGCAATGTTTTCGTAGTTCCTACGGATTATACGATGGCTTCTTCGAACTTGCAGGGCACCTTTAGAATCACTCCAGGAATCTCCCATTTCCGGTTTCCGCACTTAGTTTGGGACACCCTGTATATAGGGTGAGTCACCTAATGTTTGCACCTCACATATATTCGTTGTTTTTTAAAATATGTCAAATGTCTCAAAGAGAAAGTTGCATGGTTCAGCGAAGCTCATACAATACCAAAAGAATTTTTGTTTTTCTTTCACTCTTTTTTAGAGATATTAAGGTCAGCTCCATTTTTTTAGATGGAACCACTCCTTTTGAAACACTCACAGTGATGGACCCTTTTGTTAGGAATTCAGTGACTATAATTATTCAAGTGTTAGAAAATTCGAAGTCAACGTATACTCGAATAGGGTATGTGCTTTTCGTCAACGTGCTTTCTCTATCGACGGTCAAGTGGGTACCTCTAGGGTTACCATAAACACCGGAAAGGGCGATACTGACGAAGGCGTCCTTATGGCTAAAAAGACGGTCGAAGGACCATTCTTGTACGAACAGTCGTCATGACTGGTGAAACCCAGGAATAAACCTCACATAGTTTTGCTATTAGCGTAAACGCCTACAAAGTGTCTTTCTTTTGACCGCTCATCACGCTGATTCTGATTTTCCGTCTTACACAAGGTCTTTCAAGGTCACGGACAGAGAAAACGTATAATATTTAAAATGTGAAAACAAAATACGTTTATCACGAGTGAAACTTGTAAACATATTAAGGTCATATTCAATTACTTTAAAATATCCTCTAGCTCAATTAATCTATGGAACGCCCAGTATGGTCTGTTGATAATCCGCAGTGACTTCGAGAAATTGACCACCAAAGACAATGGAGCGTAAATGTACGGTATAGTATTTTGAACGACAAAATAAGCAGGCCACATTTCATTACCGGAATGATGACAGGACAAAAATATTCTCAATTTTTGCAAGAAGATTTGTCAATTTTGTTAGAAGATGCCTTTTTACAAAACCGTCATGGTACGTGATACCAACATGACGGCTGCCCTGTTCATTATGCATGAGTAGCAAGAGAAACGTTGGATTCTAGGTTTCTAAAACAATGGATTGGACGAGGTGGAACTGTTTCATGGGCAGCATGTACGCCTGATTTAAATCCGCTGGATTTCTTTTTGTGGGGTCTGTTAAAAAAGACCGTGTACATGAATGCTCCAACAACAATTGAAGATATGCATCAGCGTATCATCACAGCATGTGCAAATATTACTTAGGATAGGCTTGTCACAGTTCAACATTCCTTCAGAGCCCGTTTACAGCAATGTATCGACGTAAACAGCCATCATTCCCAACATTTATAAAGCACAGGTAATTCGTTTTCATATTTTAAATCTTATACGTTTTCTCTATCCGTGACCTTGAATAGTCTTGAATAATTATTGTCACTGAATTTTTAACGAAAGGGTCTATCACTGTGGATGTTTAAAAAGAGGTGGTTTCATTTTAAAAAATGGAGGTGTCCTTGATATCTCTAAAAAAAGATGCCAAAAGGCAAAGACTTTTTTGGGATTGTGTGAGTTCCATTGAACCATTTAACTTCGTCTTGAAGATATTTGATATTTGAATTTCGTCTTGAAGATATTTGATGATATTTTTTAGAAACAACAAAGATATTTGAGGTGCAAATATTAGGTAACTCACTCTGTATACGCGATATGTATTCATTGTAGAGAAGACTTCAAATACATATTCATTATATACCTATTTATAAATGAAGATTCATATAAAAAAATTGAAGTATTTATAAAATAACTTTACGTGCAATAATTTAAACATTTAAAAAAAGAAAGAAAGAAAATTGATTACCCAGGTTAGGTATTAAATCATCTACGATTATTCAATCGCCTTTCGTGAGAAATCGATTCTCTCCTAACATATGTCTATAGACATATACTGACACAAGATATTCTATAGAATGCTATTGTTTGACCTTAAAAATTGTCCCTCAAAATGTCATAAAAATTTTTGGGAGTCTCACCGAAAAATCCCCCTCTCCCATAAGTCGGAAAGTCAAAATTAAGCGTAATCGTGACTCGTATCGCATCCCGGCGACTTGAACAGTTATAAAAAGCACCCACCAAGTATACCTTAGGGTTAATTTTTCTGGTTTTCACACGTATCCGTTATTTGTGAATTCATTTAAAATTGCGATTTTCTAATTAACGTCTTTTGAAGCATACTGTACAAACGGGGCTACTACTTTTGATTTCAGTACCTTTTTCAAATCAAACAGATTAATGTTTTCTGGCGGTTTCGTAATTACCGAGATTTAAAGCATCATTATAAATTGGGCATCTACTTTTGATTTCAGTACTTTGTTTAAATTAAATGGTAATAAACATTTTTTGGGGTGTTTTTTAATTATACTTTTTTGAAATTTAATATTTTTTGGGTTTCAGTATTGTAGGCAGCGAGCGTCGGGAAAATTCGCAACATCTCAAGATTTAAATTCGGTATAACGAACAGCTGATCGAGGTGTGCGAACTCTCCCGCGCTGGTATGTGTCGAGTGAGCGAGCGTGTGTGTGTGCGTGAATGTCGTCTGTTGTATATGTCGTTTTTATACGCCGTGAAGACGGTTGACAAGCTGTCGTACGTTAAATTCGATGTACATCTAGATACGTACAGGTACGTCTACATTAGTCGAGAAAGTTCCATCGGCACGAGTTAAAGGGACGCGTCCGCGGCACGCGAGGACAGAATAACGCGAATCACGAAGACGGCACGAGTATGGCAAAAGATACGATTACGTTTACGACCACGGCTACGATTTACGGACTACGAGACGATTTGCGTTTATCACGGTGACGCTTGTACTTGTTTCCTTCCTCATATCTATTTTCTGTATTTTCTGTCGCGTGATTGTATTTCTCGTCAATTGTTCAATAAAGAATAGATTCAAACAATTGTATTCCTACATTATTGTAGATTAATATTGTTTGAAGATACTTTTGGGGGGTTTATTAATCTTTTTTGGATATTTTTCTTGGTGGATTCAAAGTTCAAACCGAACTCAACTACGTGGTGTTCTCACATTTCAAATATTTTTTTTTGGGGGGGGGGGGGGGGGCATTTCATTTATTTTTGCTATTGATATGTAGAAAATGATTATTTCTATATAATATAGCTTGTTTTTTTCTTACTTACTATACGTGTCTATTTGTAATTTCTGATAGTCTATTGCGATATGTTTTTTAAGATAAATATATAAGCGTCTTTAGCACCTCGTGGAAAACGTGTCTGACGATTGGAATAGTCATCAGCATGCATTCATGTCGAATTCTTTTGCCTTAGGAGGCAAGTACAATATCTTTTATGAATAAATCCGCCATGATGAAGTATTGCATTAATAACGTTGTACGTCTTCGAAGCTATTTGCAATGTCGTAGTAGGTACATCTTTGATTTTATACTTATTAATGTTTTAAACGATTATTTATAAAACCTGATTACTCATAAGTAACCTCTCTTCTAAAATTTAACATTGTATTAACTCATTCTTTATTGTATAACAGCTTTCTCCGTGTTAGGCCCTGTTGTTAGAAGAGCCTTCGATTTTTTTTTATTTGTTGCTTTTATTATTTTTTTGTCATATGTGTGTCAATCGTTAAAATTCATTACAAACTGTGTCAAAAGAATAAATCCCTATCAAAGTTTTTGGACGTTTTGGTCATAGAAAAGATACACTGCTAGCATTACACGTCACTCAACTATGTACTTGACGCGAGACACTACCCCGTGTCCTGAGTCCTGAACACTGCTAGCGTCACGCGCCACTCAACTACTTGGCTCGGACGCTAGTAATTACAAAATTGTTAATAATTTATTTGAGAAGTTATTGGAATGTTTTCTATTTGAATAAGTTTGTATTTAAATAAAAAGATTATCCGTTAGTTTCGAATAATTTCGTTTTATTCCTAATTCTCATTCGAAGAACCTATGAATAAAAATTTATTCGAAATAAAATTTAATTCGAATAATGTACAACTCTAATACAAAATATAGGAGGACGCGTGATACACACAGCTGAGAAGGAAGTGATTCTACTAGTGATAGAAATTTGTAAATCGAAAATACAGAAAGAATTTTGTTATAAGACGCTTAATTTTCGAGAAAATTGAATTTTAAAATTCGTTTACTACGCGTGCACTTGACTATTTTTTTTATTAATAATTGTATTGTTTTACATTTACATTACAAAATGAATTGTTGAAAGTGCCACCCTTGTTGATGCATGCAAGTCTGTTCAAGAGACTTGAACAGTTGAATACAGCGTTCTAAGAGTAAGTGACCAAGTCTAACATTCGCCTTCTCTCTCGACTTTCCGAAGCTATTCAAAATGGTCCGATTCTATTCAAAAGAGCCGAGTTCACGTACATGCGGTATGTGGTATGTGTAGTGGTGGGGGAGCCACAGTGTGGCTTCATTTCGCATTGATTAGTCGGTCACGACTCTGTAGGTAATACTATTTCTATAATGAAAACTGCAACAGCGATACCGACCTGGTAATCTTGAAAAGTTACGTGGCTATCCTACCCCTCTTAAATATATGTAACACTGTATCCAGTCTTTTTATATTGCCCTCCTTTTATATCTAGGCGCATACAACCGAAAATTTTGTCGGTCTAACTAAAAACTGATTATAGACCGAACAATCCTTTTCATCTATCTAATGGAAAAGAAAACAATCGATATTTAAAATTCTGTTCAGTTTGTAATCGGTCTTTAGTTAGACCGATAAAGTTGTCAGTCTATATAATGTACAAATATATGAGAAACAAACGTAAATTATAAACTATGTATGGCGGACATGTAGTGAACAAAAGTTTGAAGAAAGTTATACTTCCGATTTCGTGTAAGAGCATTTTTATATTTTGTAAACGGGATTTCTGAGTGATTGACGAACGATATGGAAAAAGTAAGCAATGTGTTATAATGAGAATATATTTGGTATTTTAAATATGTGTTAACATTTTCTGTAACTTGCTTGGTTAAATAATGCCAGACGTTTTTCTGGAATACTGCACCCTTAGGTCCTTTAACCGCCTTGAGTTTTAGGTTTTATAAAGAATCATAAAGAAATGAGTAATAAGATAAAATAAGTGTTTAATTTTTACTTATCTCAATTGTTATGACGTTTGTTATTACCTTTTTACATTGATTTTAAAAAGTCCCATTTTATCCTATGGGTTGGAAAAACGGTCAACAATTATTCAGTGAAACCTATTGTACGTTATTCTAGACAATTCGCTATTGTTAAACAGAAAAAAAAAAATGAAGTCTAGACCATGTATGTGTTTTACAGAAAGCAATTAGAGTCCACCAATACTTGAATACCTATCCCGTTTTGTTTAACCTTCTCCTACAGCCCTACATGATAACGAGAATAATTCATCATCTTACTCTCGCCATCTTACCTTACTTATGTAGATAAATAATATTAAAATAGAATTGAGACATCTAATTTAATGTAAAACACTATATAATAATCAATTATATGCTTTTATCGATTCTAAAATGTATTGTCCATGCAAAGCTTACATTTATTTAAATATCTATTTACTAATTTATGATATTACATTTTTATAAGCTATACACATGAAATCGTAATTTCGTTCGAATTTTTTACGTATCTACTTTATTATGCTACTGTTAGATGTACATATGTATGTATAACCAATTTATATACAACAATGGTATATAAAAAAAAGTCGGCATATATTAACAATAGAACCAAAAATTGAAATTCCCTATATTATCCCTAGCTAACCTAAGAAAAGTTATGATTTTGAAACAAAAAATACAATATATACTTCAACAATTACAGAAATATTTAAACTTACTACTAGTTCTACAAACATAAATTTCTGTGAATTATGCGTAGATAAGGTAGACTAATAGTCGTCCAGGGTCAGTTTATTGTAAAAGCTGAAGAAGTACTTCTGACACTCACCTATATAGCAGAAACAGCTTGAGCAACTATAATTTTTCTCCTTTCAATCTGTCACTACTTATTATTATATCTATGCTTACTATAAGATGGTTTTCTTTATAATTGTCAATTTCATTCTTTAGATATTTTTAGAGGTTCTAAGGAATTTAAATATTTTAACTGATTATCGGAAGAAACAACCACTTTAATTTTGCTTACTGACAATGGGTCGCGCAATAAAACTGAGGAAATACTGTTTGTACTTGAAATTTCGTCAATCGTTACACTGTCATTATAAATAGTCTATCTTTTCATATTATTAATTGCCCTCTCACCATAAACATTGATAGACACTAATTATCAATAAAGTTAATGAAAATTGTGCTTTTCAGAAGCCATACTGATCAATTCCACTTTTTGTAAAAATTTCATTTTTATCGCTAAAACAGGTGCCTAATAGTTAATTTTTCACAAATTGTAGAATGTACTTCTATAATTATATCTACTATCATAAAATAATAAAACTATGTATTGATAAATAACACTTAACATATTTCCGAAAAGCCACTTTGACAAATTTTGAGTTCTAAATCAAGAATTTAGTACCTATTTTAACAAAAGCAATCATTTCTTAAACAATTCATTGTTGTAGATTACTTCGGTTGTTTATTTTAAGTTGAATTGATAAGTGTGACATATGAGTGACTCAATTAACGATGGTCGAATGTAACCAAACAAATGTTTCATCGTTGATAATGGTTACTGGTAATTAAAAAGAGTTTCTCTCGTCCATAATGATTACCGGTAACCAAAAAAAGTTGAATAATTATTGCATTTCATTTAAATAAAAATTAACTTCTCTATGCTCACGTCCATAAAAATATTTTAAATAACTGTTATTCTTGGTCTCTGCATTTTCCATGTCGTTCAAAGCTGACCTGATTTACATTGTTATTCTGTAAAAGTCTTTCTTTATACTGAAAGTGCGCTAAATGATTTATACACTCGAACATTTTATGATTCCGCGGTTCCAAGAATAACGGAATAAAATCGTTCGGAATGAAGTGCTTAAACTTGGAAACAATTTATTTTCCGTGATTTTCAGCCTCTATAAAGAGCTCTACGTACCTGTTTTATTGCGGTGCGAAAGGCAGACTTCAGTAATAACTTCCTTTATAATTGCAGTCACGCGCATGAGAGTGGAGGGTATTGTTACCGTAACCTTCAACGTCGTGCTGAAAGATTTCTTCAAATTGGGCTACAACAATGGCGAGAAGCAGAAATAATAATGAGATTTACGACCGACGCAAAACAATTATCAATACCAGTCTTTTCTATTTTCAAAGCATCTGTGAGAAATTAAAAAATTACGACATATTTTGATATATGCAAACTTCATAGAATGACATTTATACAAGTACTCTTACTATTTGGCAATCTCCATTCTTATTCTCTCAAGTTGACAGGATAAGGATCTCTGAACGTCCATTTTTTAATGGTTTAGGTTTTCACATTGTTATTCATGTCCTGACTGTGATTCTGACAAATAACGAGGATTCGTACTTTATTACAGACGTGTTTTAAAGGGCGATCCAACAGTCACTTTTTCTCTTTTGACCATAAACTGTATATAAAAAAGCATAAATACGAAACTTTAGTTAGCATTTTTAGCATACTTTTAATATTTAGCGTAATTTTCCAACAAATCTTCAAGTTTTTAAATTTCCAAATCTCAAGACCTTGGAATATTTAAAATACAAATTTTTAATTTTTCAAATTTCCGAACTTTAAACCTTCGTATGTTCCAAATTTTTAAATTTGCAAATCTTCAAAGTTTTTTTATATATAGAATGTCTGACCTAATTTAATTATCTTAAATATCTCTTTTATTTTTTATAATAGAACAGAATACCAGAGGAAAATATTGTTTGATTCGAAGCGGCAATCATTATCATAGGTAAAAGTTTGTTTCGAGATTTCAATGTCATTGATGATTTGTTTTTCATACGGCTACATATTTTTCATTGCAACATGATAGTTGAAGTCAAGATAAATCTAACAACCTATAATACTATGACTTTCACGTGATCTTGAGAACGAAAAATTCATAAAAAATGGGTACATGATGTAAACCGTGAAATAGTTCTCAGAAAAAAAATTGAGAGATGTAATGTATTGAAGATGAAGGATAACATTTTGAATTAATCTTTTTAAAATTTAAGATTATTAAATTTTCCTGCTCATTAATCTTTTTCTCATAGTATTTCACTATTTATACATAACAAATCTACGTAACTTTCTACATAACAAATTTCGTATTCAAACTAAAAGTACGTACTCTGATATAAAAAAACGTTGATGACTCTGAAATCTCGAAAAAAATTGCTTTGTGAACAATTTTTTGCTCATTGTAATATTTACCGCTTCGAATCAAACAATGTTTTCCTTTGACATTATTTTATAGCATGAAAAATAAGAATGATAGGTACTTGAAGTAGTCAAGTTTGGTCAAACACCCTGAATTTATTCCAATTCTCCAATTCTAAGACTTGGAATTCTGTATTTGAATTCTGAGTGATCCTGTGAGAGAATAAAAATTAGGATGTTATTTTAGTTCCAATAATTTTTTTCTAATTAGTTGTAAAAAATAATCTTTTACCAATCATAAATTTAAGCTGCTTTTAGAACACTTCGTTAAGTATGTCTATATTTAAGCAACAGCAAGGAATATTTTATGGTTTCTTGTTGGTTATAGAGACATATTTGAGTTTTGTTAGGGTTTTAAGGCGACATTTATTGCTAGCAGCAAAAACATTCGGCAATAAACGGTGATTTTGTCAAGATACATACAATAACAATGAAGTATTCCTCATTGTTGATTCAGTGAAGACATAGCTTTAGAATCATGCTGAAATTGTTTCTGAAGAGAAATAATTAAATAGTTGTTCTTGTAAAAATATATTTTTTAAACATTTTAGTACGCTGATAAAGTGTGTACTTATTTATTGTAAACTTTCTACGTTGAACATTATTTCTGAAAAAGAAGATGCAAAAATGATTAGAAATAAAGTATATGATTTTTCGAAATAAAAGTGTTCTTTGACCCATCCAGTATTAAGCCACCTTGCAAGTAATGGGTTTAAATTATTATTTTATTCCTGAAATAATTAACTTTTATTATTGTACTATTTTCTACAACTGTCTTCCATGTTCAAATAAACTGTGATCCCGTCGTATAAAAGTTTTAATGCCATTGAGTAAAAATGTGACATAATGAAGAAAATGTTTATGGAATGATGGTACGTATTATGTATTGCTACAAATAGAGTACATAATTTTTTGTTATTAGTTCACCGCTACCAGTATCATTTTCTACATTTTCTTGGAATAAATAAATTGCACTTCTAAACTTTTTAATTCCCATATCTTTCACAAAATGAAACATAAAGATTGTGTCACTTTAATTAATCTCAGAAATGTTACCTTTATATGCTGTGAGCTTGTTATAAATTTCAAAACTGTTAGCTTATGAGTGGAACAGTGTTTTCTCAATATATTGTTGCGAGCATCGGGTACATGGGCATTGCCTGCTGTGCTCGCAACGAAGAATGAGAAGATAGTCGAAGAAGACGTCTTCGGGGATCGATCAAGCGGAATCGACTGACAGTTGTCAACGTGAAAACGTCAAAGTCGAAACGTCAAATTGAAATATAAACCGCTGTAATTACCTTGTAATTAAATTAGTGAAGTGACGTAGTTTTAATCGTCATTATGTCACCCCGACGGACACGAGCTCACGACGCGTGAGGAGTCGCCGGCGACTCCCCAAATCCGTAACAATACAGAGTGTCCCAGAATAAGTGTAGGACCCGGAAAGGGGTGATTCCTGGAGTAATTCTAAGCAACTTTTTCCTTAGAGAAAAAATCCAAGATGTCTACGTTATTGTCCAATTTCTTCTAAACTATTGGATGAAAAATTATGAAAAAAAATCAGGGACACGTTAGCTATCATGACACGTATCATAAAATTTTTTCAGATTTTTAAATTAATTGTATAAGTCTGTGAGAAATAAAAAACGGGGATAAAATATTGAAAACTGTCAGTTCTATAGTGAAACAATATCGGAACAATACTCATATTAATTCAATAGATAAATATCACTAATACTATTATTCTAAAATGTTTTTAAGATTTTTTAATTTGTGACGCCACAGATAAAAAAAATAAAAACTTACCCACTCGGATAGAGATTCACCTGCTCCTTGAACATGTGCTCCACTGTGCCATTGTGCCAATTCTGGTCGGTGAGGAAGTCCAGGTACCGTAGGACCTACCGCTAGCACGTACGCGGCGTCGCAAAAACGCACTTTACATTTATTGCACTTCTTGGTCACTAATACCGATCACTTCCATGCAGAGCACTTGACCACTTAACCACTGATCACTGAAGCATACGCCGAATTGCAGCACTGTCTTGATTGAATTGTTTGCCACAACCGATTCGGATATCTTCCACGGTCAATCCGTTGTGCAACGACCGCGTTGTCGCAGCATTCTGCAAATAGAAAGAAGTTCGGTGACGGAAATCATGATCGATACTAACAATTTTTTGCAAAGTCCCTTTCCTCTTGCCCTCACATCGCTAGGCGCGACTTTTTGGGGGCGTAAGTTTGACGAAATGCTTCAGTTTGTAAAACAAGTGTTGCACCTTTTGAATAAATATTTTACCGAACCAATAACAATTTTGTAAATAATCTAGTATGGTAAATTAAATATTGTTGTGTAAAAAATTGGTTAAGGAGCACCGACCACAAGAAGTCGCATAGCTTGTGTAAAATTATAAAGAAGATGAGCAATAAATTAAAGAAAACTCATCTATCGGGTAAGAAATCCACCTGCTGCAGCTTAAAGACGTGCGTCACTGGGTCACTATGGCGATCCTGGGGCATTGAGGAGGAAGCTGATTTATGATAGGGCACAGCTGATCACAGGTATACGGCACCATCGAAACGCCAACGTATTCATTGCACTCTGCGGTCAGTCCTTCGTAATCCTATAAGCAATCAACGAAATTAAACTACGTAACAATGATGTGTGGGCCAAGTAAACATACGCATACTTTATATGGACACTGCGAGACTGGCACGCGAGACTTGAGCCGATACTTTACTGTAGAGTGCGAAAAAAATGAGATAACGAAAAACAGACATTTGTTAAAGTTAGCTCACTTCTTTTTCATACACTACATTAAGGGTAACGGCGCGAGCTTCGCGAGACAGCCTCGCAGTGTCCATGCACGAGTTTACATCCACTGCGCTACACTGAGTGATTCTATTAAAAAATAAGAATAGTTCCACGTTTAATAGTTGGTGGCCCTGAAAAGAGCCGATTAGGTGAAACAATGTGTGGCCCTGAGAAGGGCCAATTGATTTTATAATAAATGTTCAAAATGTCCACCCTCAGTTGTTTCTAAGGCTTGGGATCCCCGCACTACATTGCGGAGAACATTTTATAACATTCTTTCGTCTATATTGGCTATCGCAGCATGAATTTTCGTAAGCAAATCCTTTTGTGATGTCATCGGATGCCGGTACACCTCATTCTGAAATGATTTGAAATGAAATGTAACGTAACAAAAAGAGAAATTTTGTTTACATATTACAACAATAATTAAATTACCTTGAGGTAACCCTACAGAAAAAAATCCAAAGGATTAATATCAGATGACCGTGGGGGCCACGCGATAGGTCCGTCGCGTCCAATCCACCTGTCTCGAAAGACTTGATTTAAATAGGCCTTGACATTTGTAGCGTAATGGGGTGCCGCTCCATCGTGTTGATAATACATGTTTCGCCGGATTGTGTATGGAACATCGTCCAACAGCTCTGGAAAAACATGTTCTGGGAACGTCTTGTACGTATCCCCATCGAGCCTATCAGGTAGAAGATAAGGTCCGATTATGTAATTGCCACAAATGCCGGCCCATAAATTGAACGACCAGGGAATCTGTGTACCGCATGGGTAAATCGCTTGAGGATTTTCGTCGCTGCACACATGCAAATTATGACCATTGAAGAATTGACTAAAGAAGCACCCTTCTCTTGTGAAGAGTGCTTCGTCTGTCCATAATATGTGTTCGTGGAACAACGAATCTCGCCGAATCTCCCCCAACAGTCACGTGGAACATTTTAATCGCTTTTCAAAATTCGTGGGGCGTAAGTGTTGCACCCGTACATACTTGTATGGGTGCAACAACTCATCCTTCAAAATTCGGTATACAGTCATCCGACTGTCACTGTAATCAAATGCAATTTTATTCATTAAAATATGCAATTTTTTGTTTTTTCAATTATTAATTATTAATTACTGTATTCTTCATTCAAACTTACCCGAATAGGTGGCTCAAATCTCGTATGCTCACGGTACCATCTTCTTCCATTGCGCTCAAAATAGATGTGCTGTGCGCTTGGCGCACATTTTGGATCATGCTGCACAAATGTTTATTTGGTAGAAAACTGCCAGTGGAAAAAACACGATTTGGTAATCGTAGAAAACAATTGGAACTGGGTGTTTGCCAATTTGGATATCTTTCCGCGTACTGCAGCCTCGGCGTTGCCATGAGCTTCGCAAAATACATAATGCAGAAATATGCATTATTTAGTATTATTTAGTATTAGCATTATAGTATTTTTGCGCTGTCTTCGCCATGGTTTGTTTGTGATAGCTCGAGAAAAACTGACGAAATGTTCCACGGAAATATTCTGCTACTCCCAAATTCTTCCCAAACGCATTTTTAACATACGTGCAAACGGTTCGGGAAATACGCATACGGTGATTTGTATCGTCCTATAGTTACGCATATGTAACGCCCCACGGCTTACTCTACCGCTATCTCTCTCTCTCTCTATCTCACTCTATCTTTATCTGTCTATTGCCATCTCGCTCTCTATCTTGACATATTTACTTCGTTCTCTTCCTATTAATATTGTATAATCATTTATTACTTCACATTCTATTAACTATAATATTTATTAATATTCTTTTACTTTGTCATGTATCATGTATTATAGGTTTTAATTACATTTAAACATAAATATAGCGTATTGTAACGAGTAAGAGGGAGACCGCGAACTCCCCACTCGAGACCGCCTCAGGCGGACGTAGTTCAGACCGCGGCCGCGAGGCGGCCACCGCTGGATCTCGCGATCCCGCGAGTGAAACCGCGCCACCGCGGAAATATAAAGCGGGCAAACCGCAACGCGAGAGAGGGGGTTCCAGCCACCGAGCGTGGGTATAGCGAGCAAGCACTGTGATAGTGCTACAAGCTGGTTCTCTTTTTTATATAACCGACTGTTCTCAGTCCTCCAACGGGACCCTTGGAGGTGGTGTCTAACCGCTCTTTGTGGTAATATAATCGTGATTCTCGACGTGACAATTCTCTCTCCGCGCTCCAACGTTGGGTCTCTGGTAACACTTTGTTTCTTCATACCTCCCGAAAATTTCTCGGGGTGATCAAATTTTGGTGTGCGAGGAGGTGTAGGAACAGGTACCGAAGTAGGGGTAAATCACAGTCATTTGAAAGATTTTGAGTATTTGAGTATTCCTCGATCCAAGAACGTCCAAGAGCATGTAAAAATTTTTTATAATGTTGCCATTTAATTCAATATATAATTTAAATGCATTAAACATTGCGCAATTTAAAAGAAACAATACTGTTTTTTTTGTCCACTTCACTGTTTTTTTCAAGATAGAATAATATTGTAACAACCAGCCGCGATCTCATCTGTGAGGAAATCCGGTGTTGCAGGACATTTTTCCTTTTGCAGTTAATAAATGTTAAGTGATAATTAGATTCAAACAGTGGCAGTGATATAAACTCTTGACCCACAATCCTAACCCCAAATCCTCGCGCCAGCAACACACGGTGCGCGTGCGCACACACAACGGAACGCTTCCCATTACGCGTGCGCACAGGATCAGTACGTCATCAGAGTGACATCCTATGGCGTGCGATAGAACACACGTTGACGAGAGGATGACGACCGGATGATCACAGTACGAGCCAACCAACAAACAACGCTCTCGTTACGCCGGCGCAAACACTACCAGACGCATGCGCCAAAAACCCGGAACCAATAGGAAGCGTATATCCTGCGATGACTCCTACACGCGCAGGCGCGACACGGTGCTACCCCTATACCGAGATCAGTCATTGGGCCCAAAAGAGGGAGGCAATTTCCCGTATAAACAGGGCAGCGTCAGCACCAGAAGATCAGAAGATAACAAGAGTCAAAGTCTAGTTTTCTCCTAACTTCCAAATCATTACCAGGGCAGCTTTAACCAGCTCCTAGGCCTTCCTTTAATCCACATTGGCATTGATCATCACTGCCACCTGTTCAAATTATAAGTAATCAATATTCCGTCGAGACAGAATCTCGAGACAACTATTGATCCATAGTTTATCATGGATCCATCTCATTGAAGACTGAAGGTTGTATAATTGTGAGAATAGAATTAAGTGCTTTAATAGTGTATAACATTTAAGTTAATAAATCATTTCATGTTCTATTTTAAAAGAGAAATCGTCATGTATGAAACTTATGTCTTAACCGCACGACACACGAATCCTACTCCCTGTTCACAGGTAAGCCGCTCTATCTGTGAACGTTTTATGTATTACGACGCACAATTCGTTACAATATAATAAATATTTGTCCGCCAAATCTACACCCATCATATATTTGTTATAATCTATGACGGAATGCGGTTTTATAATTTCTTTTTTGTTTTCCAATGTATTTTATTCGTTTTTGTCAGTTCTTCCAAATGTATTGTAGAAACCATGTATACGATTTTCTGTTTTGGCTTCCACGCCTGTACTAAAATTTCACCTTTTATTTTAGACGCATATTCCCCAATTTTCAATCTGAACTGCTTTCAAGGCTCGGGAACACCTCTATTTGCTCTAATTGTACCCCAAACTCGTGTACCATTTTCCATAAGCAATTCTGCTGTATGAATGCTGTTATAATAATTGTCCATATATAAGTGATATCCCAAACATATATTTTTATCCAGTAATGACATTATAGTTTGGTCCAATTTTTTGCCTTCCGCACAGTATATTTCCATGTTGGAAATATATCTACTTCTAGCTTCACATAACATGCCGCAAAGCAGGCCATACTTTAAAATTTTTGCCGAATTGTATGTTTTTATACACAATTTTCCACGCCATGGAATAATGGCTTCATCAAGTGAAAGTTCTTTCCTGGACGTGTATACCGATTTAAATTTATCTAATAAATAACTGAGTATGGGTGGAGTACACTACTCGAGATTGATTCTTGCTTTGATTATTTCTCAACGATCGTATAGGTTTTATTTTTGGAGTATAACAAATGCAGATCGGCGTAACCATGACAAGTAAATGCAAATCAAGTGTAAGACATTCATAGAAGCAAAAAATATTCCGCTACATCGCAGGGCCGACGGTCAAGCGATAGACTCAGAAACCGGCAATATCGCGGGGCCAGCGTTCAAGCAATGGATTCATAATCCCGCGTTTTCACAGGGCCGGCGCTCAATGTATTAAGGTCGAGTCACACATATCCGGGCTGGTCCGGGCCGGGCGTCGCAGAGCCTCTCCGGGGCTTTCCGACTGTTTAGTCGTCGCGTCGTGAATAGCGTAACTATACCTCAGAGTGCTCTTGACCGAGTAGGAACACAATTGGTTTTCAAGAGTCGTGCACGAGGAGAAAAAATTATTAAGTATGGCTTCTTTTTCTGACGAGGAATTAATTGTATTAGTGACCATTATGGAGGAGCAAGAGGAAGAAAAGGCAGAGGAAAGTGTAAAAAGAAAGTGGGTCCATGATGCTTGGAAGAAAAGAAATAGTGAAGGTGAATTTATGATACTGTACAAAGAACTAATAGACGGCGAAGTAAAATTTGCGGAATATTTTAGAATGTCAAGATGTACATTCGAAGTATTATTATCTAAGATAAAACACCGCATAAAAAAGAAAGATACACAATGGAGATTATCTATCACCCCCAAGGAACGATTGCCAGTTACTCTAAGATGAGTTAAATGGACAAAAAATTTGATTGTTTATACCAACTACTTGTATTACTTTATTGGAGTTCCATTTCGGATTCATTATTCAGTAACTGTTATTCTTTATTATTTAATATTTACGCTTCACGTAATATTATGTTTTAATTTTGTTTGAGATTTTTAGCAACTGGCGATTCTTACAAAACAATTTCATTTAACTATCGCCTCGGCCAAAGCACGGTACACACTACTGTAAACGATACATGCACAACAATAGTGGAATGCCTCATACAGGAAACAATGTCACTGCCAACTGAAGAAAAATGGAAGGAAATCGCCAAAGAATTTAACGAACTATGGAACATTCCCAACTGCATTGGTGCGATAGACGGGAAGCACGTACTTATAAAAGCTCCTGCGAATACCGGGACACAATATTTCAATTATAAGAAAACATTTTCAATCGTTTTGTTGGCTGTTCTTGACGCACGATATAATTTTGTTGCCGTAGACGTAGCGTCCTACAGAAAGAATAGCGATGATGGAATTTTTTCGCATTCCAATTTTGGAAAAGCATTTAGAACGTGAAACTTTTAATGTTCCAAAAGAAGCATCGCTACCGAACTCGACGAAAAAAGCTCCATTTGTTTTAGTTGGAGACGAAGCTTTACCCTTGAAAACGTATTTAATGAGACCATATTCAGGACAACAGATGGAAGACTCTCGGAAAGTAATTTATAATTACCGTTTGTCGCGAGCAAGAAGGGTGGTCGAAAATACTTTCGGCATATTGTCTCAAAAATTTAGAATTTATAATCGTCGCATTGAGTGTTCACTGGAAAATATTGATTATTTTATATTGTTCACGTGTATTCTACACAATTTTGTTCGAAAGCACGATGGGATAAATGTTTCCACAAGTAATGTAGACGCTCCCACAGCATCCACATCATGTTCACAAACAAATATGGCTTTGCAAAATTTGCCGCTACAAAGTGACAATTCTGCCAGGGCTGCATTCCAAGTGAGTGAGATATTAAAAGAGTATTTTAATAAAGAAGGAGCCGTAGTCTGGCAAAATAATAGGATTTAAATATGTAAAATTATCTATTATTTCTAAGTTTAAAAATTTATTGTATAAATTAATATTATAAATCAACAATGTATAATATAATGTAATATGTATTATAAATTTAACAATGTATAATATAATCTAGTGTGTGTGCGTTCGTTCGTGCATGTGTGTGTGTATATATATATATAAAAATATACTATTTTTTATGTTATTGTGGGTCAAAATTATTGTAAAATTGTTGACATGTGGATGAGTTTTCTCCTAATCCTTCTTCTCCTAAATCATCTTCTCCCATCCTTCGTTCCTCCTCGCGGAGTATATCCAATTCACATTCTTGTACTAAATTAAAAATCTTACTGCGTAATATACTTTGTTTCATCGGAGGAAGTTTTTCGACCATTAATTTAATTGTATCGAAAAATTTGTCGGATACAGATGGCCGAGTTTGATTTTTTTTCATCAAGTACTCCAGTAATTTTGAAGATGGAGATTGATCATTCTTTTTGCTTAGTATGGATTCTTGGCTACTGTAAGATGTCTCTGATTTGTCTTCTGTTTTCTGCTTTGCTGTTGTGTCCTGAGTATTTTCAATTGTGGCAGGTTCTGCTTCTTCCACCGTTTCTTGCACAACGGGCACTTCCCTACTATTATTACCATTTGGAGCATTATTTGGTACACTACAAATGGTGTCCCTCTCGGTCATATGATAATTTAAAAATGATAGTTGGTTTGAAAGTTTGTATGATTTCATAGACCGTGCGGCTTGGCCGCTTTGTCCCTCCGATTTTCGCAAGGCCTTTCTATATTGGTCCCTTATGTTGTTCCATCTTGTTTTGCATGCTACTCCTGCAAGAAAAGCGTACTTTTTATTTTGTACACCATTTTACAAATATTATAATATAGCGAAGTTCCAGCAAAATCCAAAATACTGTTTTGTATCTACTATAATTCAAGGTGTTTGAGATAGTATTACAAAAATTTTAAGGGGTGGTAGATCACGTGAATGCAAAGAAAAGACTTCTATATAACTTGGGTTCAAAACTGAACCATTTTTTAAAAAACTGTCATAAACATTTAAGCCTGCAACTCTTGTAACGTACCACTGTCATTCATCTCTGCTCCTATTCTGCTCCAAATTTGCATCTTGTAGGCGGTGTCAATATACTTCTTATTTGTTTGGTCGTACAGCATGGATTCTTGCCGAACCAATTCAATTAATTTTTCACAATCCATGCTTATTACTAAAAAAACGAAATAGTAGTTAATATACAATGAAGGCACATTTTACTGTATTTCCCTTTCATTATTTTGAAGTCAATTTTCATAGAATGAAACTTACGTTTTATCTAAGCAGTACACGAAAGTCAAGATAGAGGCTATAAACTTTCTTTGCAGCACCACGTTCAACTGTTACTAATTAACTGAATCTTTTCCACGACACCTTTGAATATTCGAAATGGTAGAACAACCCGCGAGGTAGAGCTTTTGAGTTTACCATGTTACTGTTTTATAACGAGGCACCCGTTAAACTCGCAATTATTGGTAGGTATAGGCGAAATTTGGAACGGTACACGATCTAAAGGTTGTTATGGGCCACCAGCCAGACTGAATTAGTAACTGAATTAGTAAGCGGATGGAGATGAGCTTTAACGGTGCTTATAGGGAAAATGATCCTTCCCCTTGATGGACACACCGTCAAAAAAATGGACATTTTAAAATTGGCCCTGTGAAAATTGCCGAAAATTGACGCTGCGTCGAGTCGCATCGCCGCGGTCGGCGCGTCGTCGCTGGCAGCCTGGATGACTGCAGCGGGCGAACGTGCGTTATTATTTGCGATCAAGGCGGTTTCACCCGACATTATTCTGCATTATCTCAAAACATTTGCAACGTTTAATGTGATCAATTGATATTCGTAACTCACTCTTTGTCAATAGTACTTATTGTTGAAAACATTTCAGTTGCCACTCCTTGTGTTACAGGGAAAAATATTGCATTCTATCCTACCAGTTCTTTTCAAATCGTCGTTTGAAAAATAATATAATTTCTCTTCCGGTATTCAAGTTAGTTTTCAGTATTATTGGATGTCGCGACTTTATGTTGCGACGTGACCGTCCCGCTGAGCCGTATTCGGGCTAGGACGAGCGTGCAGGATCCGGCCACTACGCTTCCCACGCCTTGATTTTTCCGTGCGCGCAGGTATCTTGCGATATCGGCGTGGAACGCGTCTCCCGTTTTCCGAATCGCGACCCAGACTAGCTCTTTACGCGGAGAGGGGCTAGGTTCTTTCAAGCATAGGGTGAGGAACGTATGTGGGATTTCGGGTTCTTACGGCAAGAACGCCAGTCAAAACACGGTTTTCTGATGTAATAAGAAATGCATTTTAGCGAGAAACGTACAAGCTTTAGTCGAGATGGTTACACGCGCAGTCCCGCAACACGGAGTAGTCGCGGGCAGTTCCCCGTTTCTCGCTACAGCGATCGCGATACAATGGTTCGGCACGCGTAGGAGACCCGCTCGCGTGGCTGCTGTTACAACGAGGTTGCACCAGCAAAATACTAATTACTATAACTTACATTCTAAACAATAAAATTAACAAATATTTACAAAACTTGCTGCTTATTGGCTGTTAGTATTTGGAACTGGCGGCGATATTACATTTTGTGAAAACGTTTCCAACTCATATTGCTGTACTAAATTAAAAATTTGAGTTTTGATAAGATTTTGTGTCCGACCATCGAGACTTCTTATGGTATCTTTAATACCTTCGAAAAAATTATCTAGATGGTCCTTTTTACCATTTTTATTAATAATATATTCGACCAGTCTGGATGATGCACTTTGACTGTCGCTTTCGCTTCTTTTTCTTCTGTGGTGGGCCGCCGATTGTGCAGGTGTATTTGTAAAATGTTCTTCCTCCACTTCTGGTGTTTGTTGTTGTATTTGTCGTTGGTGGTGATTCTGATATGCCGACAACGCACGCTGGTTCCTCACTATTATTGTCTCTCATCACAGCAGGCGCATTTGAAATCGTTTCCCTTTGGGCCATTGATTTATGCAAGAAGCATAATTGATTATAAAATCTGTATGGTTTTATTTTTTTTGCGGTCTGTCCACTTCTTCCTTCTGCTTTTTTTAAATGCCTGCGGTGCGTTAGGCCGTATAAAACAGGTTTCTTGCGAACTAGCTCGATCAATTTTTCGTCATTCATGTTCTTTACTAAAAAAAGCGAGAGTATTATTATAAATAACAATATTTCACACAAACGAATGTTACACCATACGCGATATTAAACACTTGAACTTACACTTTTCCAACACAGGAACTTTTTTCAAATGAAAACTGTCACTTCTGTCTATCACTTCTGACGTTCGTTGACGAAGTGACTTTCTTCCTTTTCCTAACTTTGCACGAAACTTCGGTTGCCAATGGCAATAAAACGTATTTTCGTACCATCGAAAATTCCACATCTGGCAAAATAAAGTAATTTCGTGCTGTCTTCGAGCGGTGTCTTCCCTAACCATTGAGGGTCGTATTGGCTCGCAGTCGGTACCGTTACGCCAGCTCAATCAACATTCCGACTTAACGGAGGGTTGACGCCAACTCGCGGGACAATACGGTTATAAAAAGATTTGGAAAACACGCGCGTGGGCCCGTTCGAACCACACTATTCCGAGGTTCGATCTTACTCCCTTATTGCCGCGGCTCACGGAAGGTCGCGGAGTGACCGGGTCCTTCTACCACCAACGGTGGCGAGTAACTACAAGGAGGGACAGTTCACCCTTAGAAAGTTGTTTTTTCAACTGAACATATTGTATTAGTTGCTTGTTTATCTTCACTACGAGCACTCAACAGTACATTTTTATCAGTTTATTACTTAAACAGTGATAATTGATAAAAAAGAAAAAATACTATGTTTACAACACCTATACACTATTCTGCTTTTTACTTGCAAGAAATCATTTAACATATGCTTATACATCTTCCAAAAATACAGCATATCCTACTTTTAGCAAAATTAGATATTGTACTCCATTATATCCATTATAATGCATATCGTTCAGAAGTTAAGTATTCTTTTTATTAAAACCCTTAAAAATAATCACATTTATATCACGTTTGGTACCATTTTAATCAGAAAAACATCAGTATTTCGCCGGTTACATTTCTGTGAAGATCACATATGAATTTATAAAAATGACTTCTCATTACTAGGTACCATACTTCTGTTTACTTTTTTCCCTAACCCCTGGGATGCGGGTTCCGAGAGCTTCGCACCAAGGCACTACAGGGTCATAAAAAAGGTCCCATTGAAGTGGTCACCGTAGAAATATCGTTGGCAACGAATTTCTTACGTTACGTTACGGCCGACGTCGGTACAGTGTGAACTGCTTCATTTAAAAACAAGGCAACAATATCTCTTGCCGTCGGCCCGCTACGTTACGTTACGTTACACTGCGTGTAGTGTGAACGAACGAGCAGTGCCGCCCACACAGCACACTCTATTGCAGGAGCGTTGAAGGAACGTTGCTGCAATATTGCAATGTTGCAGGTTGCAGTGTAATATTCCTACAATATTGCATCCACATTGCCATGCAATATTCTGGTGACAACGATCTTACAATATTTCTGCAAAGTTGCACCCACATTGCCGTGCAATATTCTGGTGGCAACGATCCGACAACATTCCTGCAAAGTTGCACCCACATTGCCGTGCAATCTTCTGGTGGCAACGATCCTACAACATTCCTGCAAGGTTGCACCCACATTGCCGTGCAATATTCTGGTGGCAACGATCCTACAATATTCCTGTAATATTGCGCGTAGATCGATGTGCAATATTTGAGTAGCAATGTAAAATTGCACCCACATTGCCACACTATATTCCTGCAATATTGTATTGGCAACATTCCTGCAATATTGCTTACATATCTGTGGACAAATGGCTAAACCTATACTGATATGTTCGGTTTTGCTGATTTACAGCATAGCAATTTCAAATTTCTTTCAGTAGTGAAGAATTCATTTCCGTTTTTTTCACACATTTATCAGCAAATTTTAAACTATATGAAAGTCACTATATGTTTAGCTGAACATGGAAATAAGTACATGCACATATAAAGTGTATATACAGGGTGTAACAAAAATGTCGCAGTTCCTTAAAAGGGGTGATTCAGGGGGTGATTTGAAACAACTTTTTCCTTAGCGAAAATGTAAGATGAGGCTTCGTTAACGAGTTATTTACGAAAAACACCGGCCAATGAGAGCGCGAGTTTGCCGCCCGAGCGACTGCGGTAGCGTTGGGTACGCGCGCTAGATGCTACGGTTGTACTCCGAACAAGAAAGTCGTCATACATCGAAGAAAATAGCATTAGTACGAAAACTGAAAGCGACATAATAAATAATACCGAGTCCTTTTTTTGTGTATCACTTGAAGCGAATAATTACTTAAAATCGAGGAAAACTACGTGCAACGTAAAAACACGAATATGTAAATTTCTTATTCGCATAACGTATAAACGAAAAAGCAATACAACGAAAAATAAAGGAAGAAGAGGACAAACTTCACCTGTAGTTTGTAAACCTGTGTCACTGGGTCACTGTACCGATCCTGGTCATCGACCGTCGAAATGGTTTATGCTAGGGCACGCGTTTAGGTAATTTATGGCTTTATTGCTTTGGTTTCGAAGGAGACATGATCTCGGAGTGTCCGACCAAGGAAGGTCTGAGGTGCTTAAACTACGTGGGGGGTACAAGGAGCTTCCTTGGAAAAATTCTACCCTACCACAAACCATTTCGACGGTCGATGACCAGTATCGGTACAGTGACCCAGTGACACAGATTTACAAACTACAGATGAATTGCATTTAATTCATTAATGATTATTATTTTTTAAATCTAACGCAGACTACTTTCAACGTTTCTATCTTTAACGTTAATTCTCCAAGTCTCCGTTCATTTCTTTTGTTGCATTGCTTTTTCGTTTATACGTTATACAAATATTTTCATACGAATGCTATTTCCTTCGACGCATGCCGACTTTCTTGTTCGGAGTACAACCGTAGGGCCCAGCGCGTACCCAACGTTACCGCAGTCGCTCGGACGGCAAACTCGTGCTCTCATTGGCCGGTGTTTTTCATGAATAACTCGTTAACGAAGCCTCATCTTACATTTTCGCTAAGGAAAAAGTTGTTTCAAATCACCCCCTGAATCACCCCTTCTAAGGAACTGCGACATTTTTGTTACACCCTGTATATGTGTACATACATAGATATATTTATTGGGTATTACTACAGATAACAATCTCTTTCCATTTTTAATCATGTTTATGACGTAATGGCATAACGTAGTGTTGGGTTCCGTTCCTTATTTTAATACTCCACATTTTACACATTACTTGTGATACTGGCCAATGAAACAACTGTGCCTCGTTCGAAACAATAAAAATTTTCAGAAATGATGATGGACTGGGTTTTCCATATAGATTATCAGCAGCTACTTTGCGTTTGTGGCCTATTACATTAACCTCTCCTGTCTGTATTAAGATTATATTTGAAATTTGAATAATCGTTCCGTCCATCATCATGAAACAATTATTTTTAATATTGTCATAATTTATATAAAATCCATGACTTTGCAAGATTTTATACTGTTTCACTGTTGTGTTTGTAAAAATGTGTAACAGTGGCCCATTGTGATGGGAACCTTTTAAACAATATTTTTCCAACATTGAGGATGTCTTGAGAACAGATCTCTGCTGTATTTCTCCATAACGCCTGGCCAATTGCTGCAATGGTTTTTCCGATTTTCTTAACAATTTTTTTAGACTTCCCAAAAAGTTTTCATATGGAAACGCACTAAAATTGTCTAATACTCAAAATTTTCTTATATCATTGCAGACATGAAGTAAATTATGGACATTATGAGAAATGTATTGTTCCCCATATACTTCATCGAAATGTTGTACGAAGTATTTTAGCAAATCCTCTGCATATTTAATATTCTGCTTGGTGTTAATTAGTATAGGTCTGACTAATATAGTTACAGCCACATGCAGAATTAAAAAATGCTCGTAAACCTTTTTCTGAAGTACAGGCCGTAATACAATGGGGCCCGTATAAAGTAAAAATTGCCGAAATTCGGTAGCTTTCCAATATGGGACTTCTATTAAACTTCTTGGTTTACGTGAAAATTCTCGCGGTATACAATTTCCCACAAAGATTAACTCATCCGAAATGGAATTTGTGGCTTGTCCACCAATTCTTACGGACAACGGTCCCTTCATCCACAACAGTAACATCTTTTTCACAACCCCCAAACAAATCAAATGCATGTAATCAAGGGGCACGTTTGATACTAGTCCAATACCTGGCACTTTTAATAAAGAAGTTGTACCTCTATGGTACTCTTCGTCGTTTTGCCGTACAAAATTTTCGTCTGTTCGAAATTTAGCAGAGACTTCGGTATACGGGAAACAAATGGTTTTATTAATCAGTTTACCAACAATTGTACACTTCGAACAACTCGAGAAGCCTGTATGACCTTTTGTATATAATGCGAATGATTTGGCTGGAGCATCGCAGATAATTTTGGACAGACTAATAGTAATTTTACTATTATTATACATAAACCCATTATTTATGTAATAGGTCATCTCATCGATGAATTTTTCCAGGAACTCATTTGATGATTGTGGTTTCTTGTTCCCATAGTATATACCAACCATCTCTATCCGTTTGAAAATATTATCCGCTACTAAAATAGGCCAAAAGCTGTTGGAAGAGGCCCTCGATAAAGGCAAACCGTCAATATTTAAGGACAGATCTATATGTTCTTTGCTAACATTCGCCTGAACGTACATTTCAACATATGAATTTAGAATTTGCCCTACACCAAAATGTAAATAATCTCCCCTTTGTATTTTGTTACAATTAATTGTACGGGGAGTCTTTAGTAACGTCCTGGCATCCTTTGGAAGTAAGCATTTGGGCATGTATGATAAAAATATCCTCAAAAGTTCGTTTATGGCTTTGTGAGTAATATTATTTTCGAGTGCCCAGTTGGACAAATCCATTCTTAGTGTTTGGCTGTCTGGTTCATTGTAATCGATAACACTATCTGATTCATCACTGGATGAGTCCTGATGAACTACAGAATGATAATAAACATTATCTTCATCCAATAATTGTTGAAGATCTTCATCATCTTCATTGCTATTGCCGCAGGACTCGTAAACTTCTTGTGAATTATTGAGTTCATTGTCTGATCCATTGTTACATTCTAAGAAATGTGACTGTGTTGAAAGCTGGTTGAGTGTTATCGATTCTTCATCAGTGCGTTGTCTGATTTCGTTCTGAAGTGATTGCCTTGAGTGATTATTTTTGCTCTCAATATTTTTCAAATAGTGTTGGACTATTCTTCTTTTATGTCGATCAGAACACAAACTGAAATCTTTCGTGATACGTTTGTCCGCCATAATAACCTGAACATATTTCATATGCGAATAAAAAATAATATTTCGATCCTGTCGTTATGTGTTTGTTTTCTTCATTTGCCGGCTGCATGTCATTCACGCCCCCAAAGAACAATCATCTTACGTTTTCATCGCCTTTTTATAGTTGGCGTTATTGTATATAAAATAATATATTATATATTATACATATTTCATTGTTCTTATACGTTCTTATATTATCTAGTTAATTCATTGTTTCTTTGTTAACCTATTTATCGAAATAGTGAACTTTGAATATCTTCTCGAAACAATTTTAAACATCACGGTATGTACATATATATATAGACACACACACAGACAAAGACAACGCTGTGCAATATTCAGCATTAGCCTGCGGTGAAATTTTCAAAAAAATTGTCGATTACTTTTTAGTATGAAAATGTTGAAGAAATATTCGATCGTGGAGTTTTCTGATGGTGTGCAGGTGATCCCATCCTGCTGGATGGATGTGGATAAAAGCAAATGTGCATGGCCTGGGCATGTGAAGAGTTCGTATAAACTCAACAAACTTATTATTGAAGGAAATGCTCCATCATCAGAAGGTGGCATGGAGTGGGAAACTTGCTATATCGTCAAGTGGTTTGGCTCAACAAGTATATTTTTTTCATTAAAGCATGATTTCTATAAATTGAACTTCAATATGCTTAACTTTAATGTGTTATGTATTATTAATGAATTATCTATATTAGATACTTATCAGCGAGCACTTGAGAAGAGGGACAATGCTATAGATACATCCACTATTTTTGACTCCGATGCAACACCGAACGAGGAACAATATACAACCCAGCTGAAGGGACGGAAGAGAAAACATGTACGTGTTCGCCAGGTGTCACACGCAGAACAGGAGACTACTGACGGGACACAAACGTTGTCAAAGAAGAAGAAAAAAAACAAAAATCCATTTCCCAAGGTTCCCTCAGAATTGCATGCACAAGAAGGCATCAATGCTGAGTATGTGGTACCTGAAGTACACAGGTCTCCTGTAGAAATTGTAGCAATAGAAGCGGCACCACAAGTAATTGCAGAAGCACAAGAAACCAGTACGTCTTCACGCGAACAGAATGGCATTGAACCGAATCTTCATTCAGATGATTTTCAATCATTTATGATGAGGAAAATAACAACCATGTCTATATTACTGAAAGACATGAATAAAAGGTTGGAGAAAATAGAGCGTAAATTACAGGACGACTCGTATAAGAACAATAATAATTCTGAGGTCGAATTCGATCAAATTCATAACCTTCTTCCTGTGAAAGATGAAGAAGGTTTACAAAATTTGGAGCATACACTACAGGACGTGCCTGTCTTCAATAATATGGTAAATGACATAAGAATGATAGATGTTCTAGTAGTATCATAAAGTCAAAAATTTATCTTCATATTAATGATTTTTATATTCAACAGTAACTTTATCTTACTGCATTGCATTTACATTACCCGAATGCTGCTTTTAATGAAGCCATTTTTATAAGTGAAATGATTTATTAATGTACCTTTATAGATTCGTTTACTGAAAAGATCAAGCGGCAGAAACGTTTCAATGACAGTTTCGTTAATTTTAAACGAAATATCAGAAACGCGTATGGCGATGAGCTATAGTTGGCACGGAAAAAAGTCAAAGAAACCATTCAAAAGTTTCGCCAACATCCAAAAGCTAGTACTAAGTAAGTAACTTTTTATTTATCTCATTTTATCACTTAAAATTGTAAAATAAATTTAACCGTATTATCCCAGGATCAGTACACACCGCATGCGAAGAAAGAGGACTTAGATGTTGCGATGCAGAAATAATTAATGCGGGGTCTAAATGGTTAGCTCAAGCAAAAACCCGGATTATGCGTTCGCACTGTGTATCGGACAATAGTGCTACAAATATTTAATTTATTATACATGAAATATATGAACATTTAATTGATGTTTATTGTAATTTAATTCATTTCCCTTGCATTTACTTTTAACGTTTCCGTAATATTGCGGTCACATTGCCGAAACGTTGCAGGAATACACTCCTGCTAAATATTACTATGCAATAGCATAGGCCGAATAAAGGAGTGAACCTGCAACGTCATACCGTATTATTGTCAAAGCGTTACGGGATCATTGCCACAATTTTGCCGAAATGTTGCAGGATCATTGCCGTAATTTTACCGTATCGTTATAAAATCATTGTCATAATTTTTCCGAAACGTTGCAGGATCATTACCGTCAAACGGTAGATGCCTTTGTAGGCACCGTTGATGCCTTCCACAAAATGTTACACTTCTACATGACTGCTTTATGAAGCACAGAAAGTGATTCATTGCTGTTAATTGTCTTTGTCACGTCTGACGTAACACATAAATTTAATGTATGCGCGGCACATCGAATGTGCCTTGGTAATAGATATTCTACTTCTTCTCTTTCTACTTCTTCTTCTTCTCCTTCTCTTTCCTCTTCACTAGAAAAATTTAAAGAAGAATTCAAGTAATCTTCTTTATTGTTGACAACAATTACGTGTTCTTGCACCCCAAAATTTTTGAATGTTTTCACAAAATTGCTACCATTGTCTGTGATTGTTTCTTGATTGATTGTTGACAATTATGGTTGTGTTTAAATCAAATGGTCTGTGGATGTTATGAAGCATCTCGGTGATTGCATTATATGAATGAATGCCACTAAAACGACGGCAAGCTAATGCAGCAGATTTGCTCTCGTATTCAGCGGATATTCAATATGCCGTGACATCTAAGAACTCCTTCGCTTAGAGGACCATACGTCAGTTGTCGTACATACGAAATTCACATCCTGCAAGTTTTCCTTTATTTGTAAAATATCATTGACGTATAACGTATTAATTCTTTGTCCCGAGGTACGACGACTGAATACGTTTACTTTATTATCAAGTTCCAGATTTTTAAAGATTTGGTGAAAATATTTATCATCAACTGTCCTTAATGGGATCATTGCACTAATAACCGTACCGTGCAATGTCCAATTCAAATTGGTCTTGTGTCATTTTTCCTTTTGCTTTATGAGTGGTATTACTCGTTTGCTTTCTTTTGCTAGTTTCATTTACGTATTCTGCAAATTGTGGCCCATGCTTCCGCTTTAAATGCGACCTGAAGTTGGACGTCGATATTAGTTGTCCTTTTATTATTCCTTCCTTATTTGGCAAGCAAACTTGGCGCACAAACTAGTGATGCACTTATCGTTGAACTGGTTTTTCACTATTTTTAAATATTGTCCACTTAAAATACTGGGTACTTGACGATGTTGTGCAGTCGCATCCTCCACCACGAGATTTTCACTTGTGGTGGAAGTATTTTCAGCTTCACATTCACTGTCACTCATCGTGATAGTAAGTAATAGAAATATTTACAAAAAAAATATCAATAAATAGTTATTACCAAGATTACGAATAGATACAAAGAAAGAAATAATAAATAAAAGAAAATACTATAATAGTACAACAGTAACTATCATACTAATAGGATGAAACAATTAAATAAAAATTATGTATAATAAAATAAAAAATAGATATTATACAGATGAGTGAAAAAGAAACTACGATAGTATGATACAAAATACAATAGTAATGATCCAAAAAGAAGTAAAGTATATGTACCTATAATGAAATAAAAAATAAAAAAGTAGACATTACTTACTTAACTTAAAGATAAAGGAGGATACTAAGAAAACATTAACTAATAAAATGCTACACTAATAAATTGACAAGTCAAGCGAGCATGGCCACCTTGTGACGCATTCCGGGACTTATCCCTCATTCTTCTTGTCCTTATATTTGTTTTGTTTTATGAGCCATCTCTGACTGAAGATCGCTTGTTAACCACTCATTTAACCGAGGAGACCTTGGGGACTTTCAATTTCTGCTTTTCCCCAATAAACAATTCTTCAATTTTTTATATGTTTTCATCACAAACTTACTTCTAAATTTCAACTGTCAGAACATCGCCTGTTCGATTTTCAAGCCTTACGTACTCTGAAGGGTGTGTAGTACAGTGCCTGTGGAAGAATATCCATTTAACCTGTATTTACCATGTGTTGTGTAAAGGTGCCATTAAGATACGTGCTAAGTTGGGATTTAATTTGGGGAGTGTGGTAGAACAGGGAAAGCTTTCAAAAAACCCTGTAGATCATGTAAGAAATATAACGTGTATCAGCTATTGAATTAGCATTGCGGGTATTTTTTTCACCATTTTAAGTGGGATTTCTTGGATGTTGAGTTTTCCTATTCTGTTGAACAGGGGATTTTCATGCTGAGTAGAGCAGGATTTTTTGATAGAATCCAAGATGAAGCTGGTGATTTTTGGAATACCCGCATCGGTATGAAGATTATCAATGGGCGTGTCAGGCTCCTTATTTAGGATAATTCTGAGGAATTTGTTTTGAATGGTTTGTGGTTTTTGCAAGTGTGTGGTGGCAGCAATACACCAGGCTTGATGACCGTAAGTGATTATAGGTCTGATGCATGTTAAGTACAGAACAATTTTGATCCTTTTGTTAAGAGCGCTGCTTGAGCAAATTAACGGGTAAAGCCTTTTTAGTGCGGGGTACGCAAGTGTGGCTCTTTTTGTGATTGCAGGTCCCCAAGTGAGCTTGCTGTCAAAGATGATTCCGAGGTATTTAACTTGTGGTTTCCAAATGATGGGTTCTCCCGAAATAATTACATTGACAGTAGGTTTATGACGTTTTCTGGAAAAGCAGATGGCTTCTGTTTTTGAGACGTTGATTTTTATTTTCCAGGTTCGATAGTATTGCATGAGTTTATCTATGTGCTGTTGCAGGTATTTGGTGGCTTGGGAAAATTTCCAGGAAGAAGCATAAATAGCTGTGTCGTCTGCGTAGATGGCGAGTTGAGTGTTATTGTCTACCGGAAGATCGTATATGTATATGATAAATAATACGGGTCCAAGTATCGAGCCTTGGGGGACGCCCGCAGTGATGGGAAGAGATTGTGATTGTGTACCGTTGATTGAGGTAACGAAGTGCCTGTCAGAAAGATAACTTGCGATGAGCTTGATGATGATCAGAGGAAATTTAAGGAGGTAGAGCTTGTGAATTAATCCAGCATGCCAGACAGAGTCAAAGGCCTTTTCTATGTCTAGTAGGAGCATTTGCACAGATCTGTTTTTGTTTAATTCAAGAGTAATTTCTTCAGAGACTCTTAGTATTTGTTGAATGGTGGAGTGATGCTCCCTAAATCCAAATTGATGGTTTGGAAGGATGCTCCTTTCCTTGATGAGCTGATTGAGTAGTTTTAGTATAATTTTTTCAAAAACTTTACCCAGGATATTTAGGAGACTAATGGGACGATAGCTGCTGGGATCTTGTTTTGGTTTGCTAGGTTTCTTGATGGAAATTACTTTTGCTGTTTTCCAGGCAATGGGGAAGTAGCAGTTTTGGAATGCTTTTCTGATTATGTAGAAGATTTGTACTTGCAGTTTCCGAGGAGTATTCTTTAGTTTTTGTGCAGTGATTTTGTCAGGACCAGGGGCCTTGTTGTTCGGGAGTTTTTTGATGATATTGTGTATATCCAATGGAGTAAGAGAAAGGGGGGTGCGGATCAATTTGGAGATTTTTTATGTGTGAGTAAATATTGGAGACTTCAGAGTCAAGAGGGGATGGTAGATTATGGGCTCTGTCGTGAACCTGTTTATAGTGTTGAGCAAGTAGTTCAGCTTTGTCCTTGTCAGAGTAGATTAGTTGGCTACTGCTGGATTTCAGGATGGGAATGGATTGTGATTTTAGTCCAGTGAGTTTGTAAACTTTCCAGAGGGTGTTATCACTTTTTTGTATATTAGCTAGTTTGTTTTGCCAGGAGTTGTTCTTAATTTTGAGAATTAACTTTTGAATGTTTGAGGTGAGCAAGTTTTTCACTAGCTTGTAATAGGGGTTACCTGTTTTCTGGTATTTTCTCCTGGCCCTGTTTCTGTCCTTGATGAGCTGAGATAATTGATTGTCCTCAATACCTTTATGCAGAAGGTTGGAAGTAGCGGTTGTGGCTTTTTTATAGGCAGAGTTTATCCTGTTCTGGAGTCTTGAGATTTCACTTTCAATTTCCTCATTGGTCCGAATGTCTGGGTTGAGGCTGTAATTGTTGCAGATGGATTTGTAAAGTTTCCAATCAGTGACTTCATAGCGTCTTCTAAATGAATTTTGTGATGAAGTGGAGACTTCGAGGAATACAGGAAGGTGATTTGATGAGAGGTCATCGATAGTGCGGCAATTGTAGCTGTATGGGATATTTGTGAGGTAGATGTCAATGTTAGACGGGGTTTTGCCTGGTTGCTTGTGAGTGTACGTGCTGCTATTGATGATGTAGTAATTTTTGTTCTCCGCATGATTCTTGAGGCAGGATCCATTTCTGTTGCTTGAGGTATTGTTCCAGAGCTGATGCTTGGCGTTAAAGTCTCCACCAATTAGGAAATATTTGGCATTTGTGTGGGAGGTGATGGCATCGAGGTCAGCATGAGTGAACTTTATTCTTGGAGGAGAATATCCTGCTCCAACTATAAGAGTGGGGTTTGACTTGACTTTGATAAAGACAGTTTCTATGTTTGGCGTTATCGGTTGATTAACTTGTTCATAAGGTATAGAGTTGTGAATGCAGATTGCAACTCCACCTCGTCCTGGAGAGGGTGGGGGCCTGTCAGCCCTGAAGAAGTTATAGTTTTTGATGCGACATGGTTCATGAGCTTGTAGCCAAGTTTCTGAGATGAGGGCAACGTCAATGTTGTTAGTTTCTAAGAAGAGCTGGAATTCGTCTATTTTTGGTTTGAGGCTGGTGGCATTCCACAAGATGAAGTTTGAAGGGAATTTATTTATATTGAATGTCAAGCTGTTGTATGATTAGTATTGTGGCTTTTACTCTCTCCAGATTGTTGGTACATTTTAGGTAATGGGTTTGGATCAATTCCAGGATAGTTAGGAACATATTGAGGTCGGTGGACGAGTTTATATTGTGAATATTTCCTAACATATCATTAGGATTTCCTTGTGGTTGTTGGAGATTGTGATTTCTGGTGGTGGAGGGTAAATTAGCAGTTGCAGCTTGAGCATAGGTTTGTGCGTTTCTAATGTTGGATTCAGTGTACTTGTGAGTAGGGAAGATCTGTTGAGGTGCGGATGGAGGCAGGTTATTTTTTTGGAAAGGCGTGTCTCTGTTCCTTTTTGCTAGAAATGCAGTTAACGCAGGGCATTTACTGTAGTTTGCTGGGTGGGGACCCCTGCAATTTGCACAAGTGGCGGGAGTGTCCTTTGGTTTAGTGCAAGTTCTGGTGTCGTGTGCACCAGCACATTTAACACATTTGAATTGTTTATTACAATTAGCTGAAATGTGGCCGTGGGCCTGACATCTGAAGCATTGGATGAATGCTTTACGTGAATCATACTTTTCCCAGTAAACTCTTAGGTTTTCTAGGAATCTGATTTTATTAACTTGCACCAACGTAGTACCTGTCTTGAACGTAACTTTATAAATTGGATATTTGGTGTTTAGGGGGAGTTCTGTGCATTGCAACGGTTCCAAACCAGCTTCTTTTATAGAATTGAGAATTCTAGCTGTTGGGAATTTTGAAAGTCCCTTGATTACCGCTGTGAGAACTTTCTCTGAGCCCAGGGAATAAGTATGAAATTCAACGTTTTCATCTGTACATGTCTTTTTGAACGAGTTGAAATCTTGAGCATTTTGGAAATTTATCCTTAATTTAGAGTTACAGTTTTTGGCCGTGAAGTGTTTGCCGTATTTTTTTTCAAGAACGTCAATGAATTTTATGAAATTGATATTTCCGTGCACATAAATGGGCGGAGGCTTTTCAGCGGGTAGGCTTTGTTTATCAGCATTTGAATTGTTTACTTGAGAGCAACTTGTGGAGGGTGCAACAGATGGATTTGAGACCGGTATGTCAAGCGGGGAATCATCAGAGTTGAAACAATCAGAAAAAATGCCAAATCTGTTGGCTATAGGAATATTGAATGAATCCATACCTGTGTTGAGTTTTATCGTATCTAGTGAGTTTGATAACGAAAGTGACCTTTTATCCCTGGGTTTTATGATTGGGTAAGGGTCACCATCCTTCCTTGACTTTCTTTCATCTGGACCCCATGGTCCAAGCGACCCAGGCTTCGGGGGATCCAAGTTATGTTGAGGTTAGGTGGGGTTCAGGCAGTATTTATCACCAGCGACGAGTGAAATCTCGCCCAAAAGGCGGTCGGGACACTCGAAGTATTCACAGTTTACACACTAAACTGAAATTCAGTTTAAAAACAAACAAATTACACTTGTAATAACCGACAAACACACTGAGACGCGAACACGTGGCCAACCCAGTGCATCAAACCGATCTCACGATCTTCCTCAGTCAGAAGTATATTCTGAAATGAGCTTGTTTCTCCATCTGTCGCAGCCACTTATCACCACAGGTGGTCGCAAATCCTGCCACGAGACCGCGAATTACGCATTGGCCATCTAGCGGTCGTGGCGGTAACTAAAATCGTAGATTGCGCTATACATGAGTGGGGTACTCGCGTCCTGCCTATGTGTAGAAGTAAACAATGTGAACTAAATATAACTATAGCAAATTTGTGTAAGTGCAGACAAAAAAATACCATACTGCATATTTTATTAAAATGTCTGAAATTAAAAGACGAAAGAAAGAATCCAGGACAAATATTGAGAATCAAACATATAAACTGACCCTGCAATCTAAAGAAGTTGGTTCTAAAGGATATATTCGAATACTTAGTGAAATATATTACACATGCAATAGAACAAAGAGAACGTAAAGAAAATAACACATGAAATTAAGACTAAATTAGTTAATAATGAAATCAAATAAACTAAATTTTTGTTTCTTTTAAATAAACTTAAGTTTTTTACAAGTTTTTAGAATCTAATTTAAATTCAAATTAGAACCTTCGATCTGACGTTGTCGTTTCAGTCTACGTGGTTTTAATTGGTCGAGAGTGATGGTGGCCATGGACTCAGGAGAAACCCTACCAACCATCAGCCGACATACGTGAAAATCTCTTCCGAGTAGCTAGATAAGGCCATCAGCTACACACAACAATCAATATACATTACGTATTATTACTGAATTCCTTTACAAAAGAGGCCACCAAATATTTTTTATTGAAGTAAGCTACTAACTGTAGCATGCGGAATGATTTTTGTAAGTTGATTTCTTACGATAAAAATGAAGGTGTACACTGTAGGGTCAAATATAAGTTTCGTGGAGCATATGCAGGTAGTACGTTAAATCTTTTTAAAGGTAATATTTGTTGAGACTCTAATATTGGCAAAGTTTTAGTGAAAGGTTAAATTATTGAACTTGATTGTTCCCAATTATTTCATTGGATTTGTTTGCTGTAATATCTTAAATTGCTTTTTGTAAGTGATTGATTTTTTGTTGAGGATTGATTCTTGTAAGGCTGATTTTTATAGAGGCCGCACATAGTTGGCGTTCTTTTTTCACCTGTTTAAGGTATTTTGGGTAGTAGAGAGGGGGGATTTTACGTCTTTTTGTGATATTGAATAAATGTTTGATTATCGTTAAATATAGCAAAATTTACTATATTGCTAAATATATTGCTACATAACTTTTTAAAATAAATTACTTTACATAATAATTTAACACGTTCACCGTTCAGGCGTTATAAGCAACTGGAAAATTTGGGATTCAATCACTTGAAAGAATTATCAATAAAGGAAAGATATCAATTTTATTCATTTATTTTCGAATTGTGGATGAAAATATTTTGAAGCGAATGATAGAACAGACTAATGTGTATGCCCAACAATTTATATAGTCCCGGGAAAGTGTAAAAGGTAGAATGAAAAGATGGAGGGATACTAATCTTTTTCTTTCTTATTTACGCTACTGAATTTCTGACGGGATTATCAGCAATGTACATACAAAATAAAAAATTTAAAAAGAATACACACAATACAAAAAAAAAAAACACAAAAATTTCACAATACACGGTCACAAGGAATATGTACGTATAAATATGTAGGCAGGTGTGTATGTCTGGATTCAAAATTCCACTGAGTGTTTCTTGAGAAATTTGTACGTTATTGATAATGGTACAATGAGCGGTTTAGCAAGAAAGTCATCCATCGAATAGGAGGAATAAAGCTCTTCATTCTGAGATAGCATGTACTCCATACCATCTTCATATATCGGACATTATCAAATCATATGATTCAGATCGCGATCTGGACTCCGGCAAGGCTCCCGATACTAATATTGCAGAATTGAAAAAGTTTTTTGAGGTTCTGTTATTTAATGGAATTATTGTGTATCCAAGTTTAGAATTTTACTGGGAACAAGATCCTCTATATTTCTACCTCTATTACTAATATATAATATAAATATGAGTTACAACAGGCTTTGCATTTTATTACAATTTTGGCATTTTGCGGATAACACTGAACAACATACTGGTCGCCTTTATAAAATTCAACCCCTGATCGATTTGATAATTTCAAATTCTCGTGCATTGTATTCTCCTGATGAGACCATCATTGTGTATGAATCGATGATACCTTTCCGCAGCCATATTATCTTCGAACAATATAATCCATCGAAAAGTCACAAGTATAGTTTAAAGGTTTATAAATTATTCTCTGTCGATGGGTACACATGATCATTCGATGTACATGCAGGACAATCAGTGAAAAGCATTTCAAATTTGGATAAACGTGGATGTACAGTTGTAAAAAAGGAACGTACTTAACGTAGGTGCTAACCTACCGACAATTTTGTTGGTCTAAAGGTCGTTTACTTCTTCTATTGAATGGATAAGGAGATAATATATAAAATTCTGATAAGTCGGTAATAGAAGATTACAGTATTTAGACTTTAGGTTGACAAAATTGTCAGCCGCTGATTGTCGGTATCTGTGCGCCTAGGTTTAGTGTCACCTGAAAACGTACCATTAAACTTTACCTATCCCGTTTTGTTCAGTCTTCCCTTTTATCCCATAGTAATCGTTTAGACAAAAATTGATATCGTAGGCTTGTTACCTGTAAGATAAGTTTTCTTCATGATAGTTCCACACTAAATAAATAAGTTTTAATACTATATGTGAATACTATGTTTAAAGTATATAAATAAATTTAAATACTATGTATTAGACGTAAGCCACAGTGACGAAAATATAAAGAAACCGCTCTTACGTACAATGCGATAGAATGAAATTTGCTTTTGATGCTCTTTACTGAGAGCCTCTTTTAAATCCATTATATGTACATCGATACACTGTCTGTTTCGTGAATGGACATTGGATTTCGATATGCACAGCAAGAAAGTTCGATTCGTGTGTTATTACTCTACTGTCAATGTTTCTATGCGTACATACATCGAGGACTCCTTTTTCATATGTCATAGAAACTTTCTTAAACGTGACTTTTCATGTAACCAAGGAAGACGGGACGCCGAAATTTTCGATATCCAGCCGGGATAGAAATTCCTTCGGATGTAGGTACAATTATCGTTAGACCAGAAATTGTCCAAATATTATGACGATAACATCCACAGGAGTTTTGTAACATTTTTAGTAAAGAATGCTGTGTATTTCTGAATTCGCATTCCACATCCTTAACATAAAATATACAGGATATTGATAAACAGGATTTTAAACTTTAGTGACTTATAGTAACTTGTATAGTAACACAGATCAAGTAGAATTAATTGTTTCAATGAACAATGCATAAGTTCGTTTTGTGATTTGTTACAAATGTTTAATGCATCCTCTATTTGATTTAATATGAAATTCATACTTACAAATTAGACCAATGTAGAGGGTGTAAAAATATTAATGGCCATGGCTTTAGGGGGTGAATCTACACCTCTGGATCGGTGGACATTTGTAAAAAACCCATTTGTAAAATTGTTTATAACATTGAAAATTAATGTTAATTTTTTTATCATATAATCGTATTCAAATCATAATAGAGAATATGTTTAAAAGGAATCATATGCCGCTAACGAATCATTTAGACAGAAAAATTGTTAAAGATTTGACATCGGTTTGACTCTGTAAAGTCATACATAGGAGCATGGGCCTACCACTATTCTGGTACGCGGCAACATCTACCTTGAACGTAAGGCCCAGCACAGTGGTGTGCGTACACCAATCCAGAAATCCTAACAAGGTGTATTGACCTAATAGGCCCAATTCGAGGAATTTTTCTTTCTTTCTAATACTTCTAATATGATGTGGCAAAATTAACAATTGTGAACTATAAGATTATACAGGGTGTAACAAAAATATTGTAGTTTCTTGAAAGGGGTAATTCCGGGAGTGATTTGAAATAACTGTTTCGTTAGCGAAAATGTTAGATGAGACTTTGTTAACGAGTTATTAACGAAAAGCACGAGCGGCCGCGGTAGCGTACTCAACTCAGAAAGTCATTTTCATTTCTTTGCCTTCAAGGTCATCCGAAGGTCATGATAACTAGGTCGTTGAATTCGTCTTGGTACAGGTCACAATACTGTTAAGTCAAAAATACAAAGTGCCATTTAAAAAAATGAAGATACCCCCGACAATAATAATAAAACAAAAAATTTTCCAACTTTTTTTTATTGCAATGTATAGCCAATTGAAAACGGATTAACTTTTGTCTAAAATATTTTTTTGTCAGATTATTGCAAGTACTTGAGAAATCGTGAAAAGTGTTACGTGGGACACCCTGTATATGGCATAGGAAATGGTGGATCACCTTAGAGCAATAGTTCAGGCGTAGGAGGGGCCGTTACACATAGTAACTGTTTATTCTGTCAATTTGGGAGCTGTGCACGATGGACGTGTATCACGTATTTATTAAATTATTCGCCAAAACGTCTTTGAGTTTTTCGCGTTCAAAGTCACGTGAAGGTTACAGTATTCTAGGTCATTGGATTGGTCTTAACTTGGACTATCATGCAACGATGATAATAATATGTCGTTCCATTTAAAAAATTGCGATAACCCCGAAATCTAAAAGAGTGTAACCTTGAGACAAATCTTTTGCGTACCATATTATTTGTCCCTCCAAATCAAGTATATTTTTCCTCTGTCATTTCTTCCTCTTACAAAATGTAAGCAAGATATTTGACGTGATCAAATTATTTCATTCACCTTGTATAACCACCTCAATTTGACAATGTCTGATGAGTGCACCGCTAACCAGTGGTCAACCAAGAAATGGTCTCTGATTACTCCAAAGACGAATAACAATCTCAAGGAGTCAAGGTGGGATCACCGATTCCAAAAGTGCGAGCTGCTTCGACTGTCGCATATAGAGCGCGTGTAATTCAAACAAATTGTATACATCAGGTTGCGAGAGAAACTGAAAAATTCAGCGACAGAACAGCGCTCCTAAGTTGTTTAGCGATTGGAAAATCCAACTGCTTTTAGCGAGATGCTACCTTGAATGTCTGTTCGCTGACTGCCGAAAAACAATCAGGTGTATCTTCGCGAAAGCGCAGAATACTAATTAGCTGCTATGTGGCACTCGCTGTCTTCCCGTATCTCCTTCTCTTTGATGTCACAACTCCATATCGGGCCTGCAATTCGAACACCTATACGGGTCGTGTTTACCTGGTCGAATTTGACTGTAATAATGCGAAAAGAATCATAAATCGTTTTTTATGTGTCTACTATTGACGCAGTGGAAGTTGTTACCGAGGGTTCTTTTTCGGTAGGTCACGTAACCAATATGGATTTCGCGGTCGAGACAAATATGTCTATATAGCTCCACTTTTAAACAATTTGTGACAGTGGTGCCTAAGTGAAAGACTTCACCTTTTAAATTCACTTGTATCATCAATCACTTTTGCAGTTTGCTTCTTTTATCGTGTTTCATTGTTTAAAGATATAACTAATGTCTGATTTTAGGTGTCGTCGGCCGCTAGAGGAACTCCTATGTACAGTTTTTTAACCAATGAATTTTTAAAATTAAAGGTAGTATTTTTGTGAAATAAGTTTATAATTCTGCGTGGCTCAAAATAAAGTTCAATCACGATTTTTAATAAACTACAACCCTTAGCCATCAGATTAGGGCCCCTCGAATAATACTAACACTATAAAATACAACGAATTTCGTAATTTGGAACAGGAAGATACACCGTCATTAGGCATTAATTACGATTCCTAGAGTAATCGGAATTAAAAGATGGATAAAAGGACGTTGAGAGTAATATACAATTACATTCGAATTCTTCTTTGCTAAAATATGTGCTTCTTTATTCTTACTTATACGTGGTTTCTTTTGCTTTCTATCTAGCAAAGTCAAGATGTAACATTGTTTTCTTTAAGAATTCATCTCAACAAATACACAAGACTTATATACAAATAAAATCGTCGGGGGTTTGTCGTCAGCGTCATTCTCCACACAATGCGATAAAAAACGCATTCTAGTCGCTAGTTTAATCGCTCTAACTTACCCGTTTACACCTAGCATTAAATAACAATACTGACATTTACACGTTCTTGATTTAGGTTAGTGCATGTGAAATGCTGCATTCTTAAACAAAACGTCGAATGTAACTATATATAAGTTCTTCAAAACATTACGTAGGCCTAGTCCCCACTAATACTCAAATGCCAGCATTAATGGAAGTCACTATACTTTATCAAAATAAGTTCTCCGTGATTCTATGTAAATTTCGAAATGATTCCAAATTTGTGAAAATAGTAAATTCTAGAACCAAACTATTAAGAATGTATTTTCTTTTCATTTCTCTATACTTTATCCATTAAAACCTTATTCACGTTACCAAATATAAATTATTATATTTATTAACTATTGAATTAGTAAGCGTAAAATTATAATTTTAATAAGACAGATATTCTAATATTTCTCCTAAATTTGCACATTGTTTAATTCACACCTAATTCATAGGTTTATTTATTTAATACTTTCTTTTCTTTTGTGTATAGAAGTAACAAGCACAAATTAAAATATTAACTTTAAAATACCATTTGCACTAACAAGGAAACCATCTTCGTTAATAAATAGTTTTCATAAAGATGTTTGATACGCAGTCTTTTTTAGCTGTCATGGTGGATATTGAAGGGGTAAAATCAGCCGTCATAGTTGAGGGTGTGAAACACATTTTGTTGAAGGAAGGTTCAAACGGAAATTTGATGTATTTTCTGACAAGGGAATCGGCTACAAAATCAGATCGTAGAAAAATTTATTGAAAAATAGTACTTTTTTGATGATGTTCCTAGTGAAATGTTAATCTATTTTCTTGAACATTTGCGTAAGAGAAGTATATACCCGAGTACAAAATGTGGATCAAATGAAATTTTAATTTTTGTATTCTAAGATTAGTTTGTTTTATTAATTTACTTTTATTTTATTAATTTTTGTTTGAACCAAGTTTCTGTCGCTAATAGTTTCCAAGATATTCAACAAAATATGTTTCATACCCTTAACTTTGGAAGCTTTCATCCCTTGGGAGATTTCATTCCTTCACCATGCACACTGACAGCTAAAAAAATACGTGTCAAATATTTTTATGAAAACTACTTATTCTCGAAGACTGATTAAAATCGGCGCTTATCACTTCAGTATGTTCCCTTGTAAATTTAATTTTTTGCTTCAGCCCTTAAAGCTTTTTATTTGAACCGAGTAATAAAGAATAGTAGAATACCTTGCTATCATTTGAAATGCGATCTTTTTTACGGTTTCACGTGTATTATCTTTTATAATCTGTCTTAGAACATTCTTGCCATAAGTCTCTTTTTCAGAAAGGGTTGTTAATTGTAGAAAGTACAATGAAGTGTGTCAACATTTAAGTACACTGCTGTAAATGATAAATTTATATTTTCAGCAGCTTTTACTATACTTTTTCCACGTTCAAACTTCTAAAAAGAGTTATTCATATATTTCAATTGTTTCTGATATCAAATAATAAGCGCCTACTAAAGATTAATAATTAAACGATATGTGGTGGAATCGGTACCGATATTATTAATAATATTAAAGCAATTCGATGCTAAAGTACTCATTGGGAAGTATCGGTAAATATTGAAACGAAACGTACTTTGTATCAATGTTCGATACCGATGCTTCTTCGTTTGATACCAAACCAATATTGTATCGAATCAAAATTTGTTTGATACTTTATGAATGTATCGGTACCCGTTTGATATCGAACGAAATAATTAACATCTGTTAAATGCTACACTCATTTGTTAAACGAAATTAGATATACATACTCATTTGATGCTTCATCGAAATATCTTTATACAAGCAATTATATTTTATTAACTATGCAAAATGAATGTAAATATGGTTAATATAGAAAGAATTTATATTGCTGGTATATGCAGTTATGTGGATAATGTTTGACAATCTCCCTTCTTTATTTATAAGTCTATGAACACTTAAATTCTTCGTCTCAGTACATGTATGTACATGTTCATCAATTGTCAATAATTAATTAATACAATAACGTTCTACTTACAACCACGCTCCCATATAATGCATTATCTAGCAATAAACAAATCACCTTTGACATTACCTATAATTGCCTTTTATAACATTAAAGTATGAAACAAGTATTGATATCCTCGAAAGGTATCAATATTTTCGTGGAAGTATCAAACTGGTATCGATACTTTTGTGCAAGTATTGATGAAGTATCAATTCTTTTCTGTATGTACTCGCGTATTTGGTATATATCAATACTGAATCGAAATTTATAAACTGGCTTTAATAGAATCGATGTTGGTATCGGTCCTGCCACTAGACGTTATTTAATAAATGGTATCACTTTGTCAAATACAAATTTGGAAAAAGTGGTATTTCATATGCACCAACCTTTGAGTACACGAATTATGGCAATGGAAAATGTTTTTTTCTGCTAAAAGAATAAAATTTTTATACCAATGCGACTATAATATTCTCCGATTGTATAGTACACTTTTAATCACACGCATTTGAAATCGTAAAAATTTTAGCTGTACTTCAAATTTGACAAAAACAACGATTAAAAGTGTTCTATCAAAATCAGTAGTAATTGCTATCTATAGTATGCCATAAATATAACAGAATATATCAAACAGATATTAGATCAGGAATAAGTACAATTATTCAATTAACAGTTTAGAATCATTTGTGTCAATGAATAACCTTTCCAAGAAACTTAAGTCATACTTCAAACACGTTCATATAGACAAGAGTCACGAATCACCGAAAGAACGATTACAATCTGTATACATGTACACATATCAAGAACATCAAATTAAAAATTTTCTTAATATACATAAATTAACTTGCATTAAAGATGCGGTGGGTTTTATCAAACGCGCTGCCCTGTTTTTCCATAGAGACTAGATTCGTTGGAAAATACGCGTTATTTCGTCATCGGTCAAGCCTAAAACAGAGAGAAAAATTATTTTTTTTACAAATATTTTTATATTTTTTTACAATTATCTTTGTTAAAATATAGTTCTCAAAATTTTTCGACTTTACTTTTTTTACAAATGTCTAAATATTTAGCATTTACAGTAACTTACAAATTTATTCATGTTGAACTATTAAATTCACATATTCAAATTTTTAAGGTATTGTTTACTTCATACTGAGAATGAAGAAAACTAAACACAAGATGAATGTGAAAGTTGTAGAAGCAGATATAAGGAAAACATACACCACAGTAGTCTCTTCTATTCTAATGCTCTAATTATTTTGTGTTTATAATTAGTGTCCTAATTACATGTGGACATAATGTGTAAGTCATTATATCATCTACAATATTTTTAATTTTAGTTACGTGTCCTTTATTCTTTCATTAGTCCAATATTCGTAACTACTCCATACTTTGTTTTAACTTTTTAACACTATAATCTTTTATGGGGTGCATTTTCTTGAGTTCTTAATATTTACGTAACTGCGTATTATTCTTTTTTTTACTTCCTTTTAATATACATATTGTTTCTCGGTTTGGTGGGTATTATAAAATCATCAGTAATACCATAATGAATGACTCATTTGAATAAATATAAATTATTATAATAAACTATTATTAACCATTAAATTTGTCTTGTCCATTTTAAAACTGCTTTCATTTACAAAACAGTTTTGAATTTTGGAAATTTTGTTACTAATGACATTTTGTGTAAATACAAAACACAATGGTGTATGCAAGAAGTAATGTTTTCGATCGATTGAATATGTACATACATAATACATCTGAAAAGTTGAAATGAACTTATAAAATTCTTTTCGTTTTTCTTAATATAACTGTCTAAAATAATGAGTTAATAATGAAATTTTTTATGAAACTTTTTGGAGAATTCAAAAACCTGATGTTATCCCGATGTAACTTTGATAGTATACTCATGTTTACCTCGCAAATACTTTGTCATTTTACCTCGACCTTATCTCTGAGAACACATATGAGACCACAGGAGTAAAGGACCCCGCAGAGTTTATATGGAAATTTTGGAGACCGGTGAATTTGGCCGATTTTCACATATAGTGTAGATTATGATGTCCCCTACAAGAAATGTATAGGCACTTACGGTCGCTGATAAAGGGTTAGTGAAATACAGCCTTCCAATCGAAGTGAAATAAGCTAGTCTACACGGAACTCGATTAAGCAGACGGATGATGAATATATATGCATAGAATATTTTCTTTTTGTTGTTTATATGTATTAAACGTCGGAGAGCGAAAGCTCGCGAAGTCCGAATGTTTGAATACATTGGTCTCTAAGTCAGGTACAAGGCAGACCTTCCCACTGCTAACTTACTAGCGATATACAGTGCTTTGGAAGGCTGTATCTCGCTAATCCTTTATCAATGACCCTAAGTGCCTATACATTTCTTGAATGGCACATCATAATCTACAATATATGTGAAAATCAGACACATTCACTAGTCTCCAAAATCCCCATGTAAACTCTGCGGGGTCCTTTATCACACAAACGAATATTTTACATTTTATATGATATTCGGCTGCTGGTGGAGAAAAAAAAATATAGTCGTAGACAACAGAATAAAATAAAAATAAAAAATAACGTTTAGGAGTCATAGAATTCCACCACAGTTGTTTGTAGCTATTGGAGAGTCATTGGTTTCTTTAAACGCTTAGGTTCTTTTACACGGTGTAGAGATTCGTGAATCGCAATTCATGTATGATAGATAAACCTGGTTCAGATTAGTTAAGTTACTTGAATTCATGCTATTTGTAACTATGTAGTTTGAAGTCAAGTTTATGTTCATATAAGTCAAGTTACTTGAATTTAGGTAGTTTAAATTACAGAATAACTTGAATTAAAGCTGCCATACAAAAATAAAAATGGCGTCGCAAAAGGAATATATGTTGGTTATTTGGCTATAAATTTTTCAAACAAAACCTACATCTTCGATAGCTTCCTTGACATTCACATGTTTGCTCAAATTTGAATGTCCATTGAAATATGTATTTATACTGAAAGTCAATTTTTTATAACCTTGTAAAATATTGGATGAAAATTATATTTATTAATAATATCATTTGTTATACTAAAAAAAATAAATTGATTTCTCTTGAATGCAAATAACAATACATGTATGTACAATACAATAAAAATAATGCAAAATTTTACAATTACTACGAATCATAATATTAATCTGAAATATTTTCATCATTCCGAAATTCATTATTCAGTCACCAACTTCCTTTTGATGTTGAAGCATGCAGACCTGCTGTAACCATACATTCAATAAATACTGTTTGATACATTTGTACATATAACATATTTATAATATACATATATTATATATATCAATAAAGATTATTATTGAAATTACATTTATCTGTGGCAGAATCTGACCTTTTGTATTCTGAGGTCCTGAGTTTTCATTCATTTTGTTCCCTTAAGGGAGACAACCGAGAGCAAGAGTAAGTTAAGTTCTGTGGTGTGTATCCTTAGATAAATTTTCTGAACGGATTGTATTTTACTTTTTCACTTTCTAGTTTCACTGACTAGTCCACTTTCGCTCCTGGAGTATTATAAAAATTGGTAAATTTAAAATGTTTTGCACAAATTGTACTTTATGCAATTAATAGCCAGTCTTTTCTGTTCACTGCTGTCATTCATCATGTTTACCATAACTGTGATTCATTTAGCGAAAATCTAAAAGTTTTTCAATGTAAGAAATTAGGCTTCAAGTAAAGTTTAACATAAAACATGTTTTGCACAATTTCAGAATAATATAATACTCACTGGAAGAAATCAATTCCGGAACCTTTAATTTTTATGCTTCCACAGTGATCGACTACGTTCTTGGTATGCACAATTACACAAATAACTCTTACTATTGGCTGACGAAAACCGATGTTAATTCGACGCTTCAATCAGCTTTAATGTGACCAAGATCAAAATGGACGCTATGTAAAAAAATATGAACACATATGGTGTGAACTGCTGCGCGTCTTCTTCCTCATACCTTAGTATCCCAACAGTCTGTGTACGTTTTGGAATATTATTGATATATATGTTAAATAGTGTGGGTCCTAGTACTGATCCTTGTGGGACTCCTGCGGTTATTTGTTGTTTGACCGAGCTTTTTTATCCTATTGTTCCTTCAAACGCTCTATTGGTGAGATAGTTGGCAATGATTTTTGTTAAGTATGCTGAGAATTTTAGTTCATACATTTTTAGTATGAGACCTTCATGCCAGACTGTGTTAAATGCTTTGTTTAAATCCAGAAATGCTGCTGTTAGTACTCTGTTTTTATTCATTTCTAGTGTAATAAATTCAGTTAATCTTAGTATTTGTTGTATTGTAAAGTGATTTGATTTGAAGCCGAATTGTTCATTTATTATAATTTTTAATTTTTCAAGATAGTTTTGTATTTCTACCAGAAGAACTTTTTCTAAAATTTTTCCTAGTAAGCTTAGAAGACCGATAGATTTATAGTTTGAGGATATTTTGGAGTCTTTATTAAACTTTTGAAAAGGTATAATTTCTGCATGTTTCTAAGATTTCGGGAAGTATGAAAGTTGAATGGAGGCTTTGTAGATATGGTATAATTGTACTATAATCTTTTTCGGTACCATTTTTAGTTGAGTGACTGTAATATGATCTGGGCCTGGTACTTTATTGTTTTTGAGTTTTGCGATAGTTTGATAAATGTTATAAGATGATAGGAATATGTGGTTGTGAGTTGTTTTATTATTTTTGATTAAGATGGTTGTTGACTGTGCTTGTTAATCGTTTGGGGAAGTTTTGTTGATAGTTGTATTATGGATGTTGGTAAATTGCGTTGCAAGAGCATTTGCTTTTTCATTATCTGTATAAGCTATACGATGATTCTAACTTACAGATGGTCTTGTGTGTTGTTTTCTTATGATTGCTTTGTAGATTTTCCAGGTTCCTTGATTTGTTTTGTTTTTGCTAATTGATTCAAGTTTGTCTTTCCAGCTTTCTTGTTTAATTGTATAATTTTGTTTTTAGTTAATTTATTTATGAAGTTTCTAATGTACTTGAATGTTGGGTGTCCTGTTTTTTTTTTGGTACTTTCTCCTCAATTTATTTCTGGATTTGCAGAAGTTGATAAGTTCCATGTCTGGGATTATTGTTTTGATGTAGGCTTTGCTGGTGGTTGTGGATTTGGGTACTGCTGTGTTTAGTATTTTTATTGGTCTATTGATTTCTTGATTGATTTGTTGTTTAGATGTTATGTTGTTGTTAATTTTATACTATGAACAGTGTACTTTATACTGTTCCCAGTTTATGTTTTTGATGGTATAGTTTGTGAAAGTAGCGTTATTGTTTGAGATTTCAGTGATTACTGGTAAATGATTTGAAGAGAGTACATTGATTGTTTTATTGCGTGTAGAGGATGAGATGTTGGTGATGATGAAGTCGATGTTAGTAGATAGTTTTCTTGAAGATTGATGGGTGTGGCTGTGTAGAATGTGATAAATATTGCTTTGCATATGATTGTACATCATTCTGCCAGGTGTATTATTGGTTCTATTCTTCTGAAGGGTGTGTTGAGCGTTAAAGTCACCGCCTATTATGTTTGCGGTGTTGTGATTAATTAAGTTGTGTCTAATTTGATGAATGTAGATTCTGTTGGTCCTGTATTGGATTGTGATGTATGTTTGTATTTGAAATTTTTATGTAGGATTATTGCAACTCCTCCTCTTGTTTGATTTTGTTGAATTGTTTCTTAGACTATAATTAAGGGTTATCATAATGAATACGTTCACGGCTCGAGTTTAATGGTTTAATAATTACACTCTATATACTTCACACTTCTAACTAGACACGTACTCAACACACTCAGATGATTCTAAAACCCCGATCGACTCACACAGCACATATACGCACTCGCACTCATTCGCACATCCATTCCAGCAGACACTTTAGACTCTATTCTCAACAGATTTGTTGTATCTTTCCTTGTGACTTCGTACTTCCTAATTTTACAGAAGTCTGTATTTTGAGCCATGTCTGTGAAATTAACATAGCTTCAATTAGATGTGTTTCTAAAAATAATGTTAATTCATAAATTTTATTGTTAATGCTTACAGAGTTCCAAACGCATACTTTTTTTGGTTGGTGGTTTTATGTGTTATTGCTTGTGAGTATGTGAAGAAAGGCAGTTGGGTTGTGAGTGTAAATGTAATATGGTTACTAAATTATTTCTTGGAGAGGTTAGGAAATTGGTCATTTTATATTTGTGTTAATTTTGTAGATAGATGCTACGTAGTGCTTCTAGTATTTTATCTTTTTTCTTCATGTAGTTAATTAGAGAAGAACGTTGATTATAATTTTTAGGATGGTTTTCTTTGCCATTGAAACAAATTACAGGTGTATCTGGTGTTTGTACACAGTCTTCTGTAACATGGTTCGGGCACATTTTAGGCAGTTTAGGGATTTGTTACAGTTTTTGGCAAAGTGACCGAATGCTTGGCATCTATAACATTAAATGTATGGTTTTGATTTTGTACTTTTCTCCTACTATGGCCTTTATGGAATTTGTGAAGTCTTTTATGTTGGATGATCTAGCTGAATTTAGATAGATTGGAGGTGGGTTTTGATTAATTTGTTTAGAGTGGTTCTCTCGTGAAGAAGTGTTAGATGTTGGTTCTACTTCTTGATTTGTGGTTTTTTGATATTTGTAATTTGTTTTCCCTATGTATTGTTTATATGTTGTTTTGTTATCGGTTTCGAAACATTCCATGAGTATATCGAATCTTTTTCTTGCTGAGACGTCTTGAATGATGACGTCTTCCATTTTCTTTGGTGATTGTTGGTTTGTCTTTTTTGTAGTTCCTCTTCTGTTGTCCTTGATCTGTTATGTTATTAAGTTTAAAGATATTAGAGGGGAATTATCCTATTAGCACTGGTTTTAACACGCACCGCTGTTTATTACACCACTGTGTCAATGCACTTGTATTATGTTGATCTTGTTTCTCGCGATAACGGACATACGAACAATATGAACGTTCCGATCTGACTCTAATGTACAAAATGATTAGTCGTCTGTTGTCTGATCTATCGATTAAGCTCGAACTACATACGTTTAACATTGGTTTATTCCTTTTTCCTCATTTGCTCTCACTTTTTCTCACAGCATAAGTTCATTGCTCAGGCCTTGGACCGCGTGCATTTAGCGTCGGCTTATTCTTTCTTTCTTATTCCCTCTCGCTCTTTCTCATGCAACAGGCTCGTTACTGGAGCCTCGGTTCGTATGCATTTAGCATCGGTTTATTATATATTAGTTACTCACAAGATCATAAAACTATTTTTTGTATTTTACTAGGACCGATAATGACAGAAAATGAAAGTTGTTAAAATACTCACTTGAAAATTATTCGAATTATTTCGTGTTTGATCTTATTTTCGTCAGAAAGACCACAGTAATATAATACAAATATTTTTATAAACAATAAAACGAGAAATTAAAATCTTTAACCTTTTATTTTTAGTCTTGGCCTTTAAATATCTCCTTAATGACTGTTTACAAGGGAATATAGCATCAGCCAAATTGTGTCACATTTTACGCTTCATTGATTCCGAGGAGTCCCCCATTCCCCCGGTGGTGGGGATAGCGACGTGCATTTATCGCGCAAAATCTAGCGAGCCTATATCCCAGGAGTACTGTGTACAGGAAAGAATAAAAATAAGGATGTTGAAACTTTGAGCTTTTTGAAAGCATCTTAGAAGATGTCTTTTTTCATGGAAATTGATTAATTATAACTCGATGAACCTTCACCTACTTATTAATGCAAATGCTAGTGAATTAGTGCATGCATTATCAAAAAATAGCGTATGAAGCGGTCCATGTGCCGGCAAATGTCTGGTCAAAATCTAATAAGATGTCTATGAGGATTAGGTTACTAATTGTGTTAGAGGGAGGAAGATAGAATTAATTAAATTTGCGCGAACGAAGGAAGATGCCAAATACGATTTATGTAGTTCTAAATTAATTGGAGAGTGTGGCGGCATTGATCAGTTGAAGTGATTGGTAACATTTCAAGAGTTTCGGCAGAGATTCGCGCCAAGTATATATAATACCACGAAACTTGTTAATAAGTGCATTTTTATTGGACTTACGTAAATAAAAATTGTTATAAACTATTAATGTTATTGTTAGTATTCCCGTATAGATTATAAGTTTCTTCTGAAATTGTTGTGATCATACTGAATGTGGTGTGACTTTCGTTTACCGTGTGTAATATTTGACAGGTTATAGAGGTCTGGATTTTCTGTTTCTGACTCTGTATTTCGGACGGAAGTAATAAAATACTTTATATGTTTTTAGTCCAGTTTGTTAATTTATTTTGTAGTTTGATATATTCGGGCATTATTTACTGGCTCACTAGTTTTTCTGTTTATTGATAGTCAAAGTAGAAGCTTCAGTTAAATATCCGGACTTTGAAAACAGGTAAGTATAACAACAAACTTTCTAAAATAATATAACTAAATTCTCATGCCGCAATTACAATGTCAAAGGTAATGTGTTTGTTTTTTAGTTAAATCCACTTCTATTGGTCGAGTATTAGATAAACTAAATAATCAAAAGCAAGATGTTGCAGTCATCTTGGAATTAAAAAACATATTGTATATTATCACTAGTTTGTGTATCTGTATGTATTTACGGGATATTTTAGTGTGCAACAAGGACAGAATTTATATGATATTGAAAAATAAGTATGTGAATTTGGAATTTGATATTTGAAAACAGGTATGTACTGTGATGTGGCACCAGTGCACGTCACAAAGCCGAACCTTTCCTGGGACCGTAGCGGCCTTTAGTGCACACCATCAACAGTCTAATACGATACTAACACATAATTTTATGTACAAGCGCGCGTCAAACGACAATGGATATCTCAGTGATCACGACGACGACATTGGTAGGAAACAGTTGGCTGTCCAGCATCAGAACCAGTAGAGGTTATCTTGCCGCGGATCTTCGGCTTTGGAGAGCGGCTCAGGTGCCAACCGCTCGAGGATCACTCCGCCCGACGAGTGAAACGATGCCTCGAGGATGGGTGAAGCTGTCGTAGTCCATCAGCCGACTCAGGGAGAACGTTCGATGAGAGGGCTGCACCACGGTTACACGGGGACGCATCGACTCATGGAAATCAGCCGACGTCACGCGAGGTGGGCCACTTCGCTCCGCATTCCGGGAAAGAAGTATCTAACGGAGAAGCCATCGGCGTCACATTGTTGGCAGTTGGTGGCGAAAAGAACCCACGGGCTTTGGAAGCTCTACGTCTCGGGATTATCGCCGTAAGAAGAGCCCCAGGTGGGATCGTGCCAATCATCGTGGGATATCGATTTGTCGTCGTAACTTATTGGTCACGAGATCACTCGACACACATGAGCCAATCAGGGGCATAATAGGGAAGCGTCGCGTAGCGAAATCCTGTAGCGAGTAGCGATTTCGTCCTTCTTATGCTGGACGCCGACAAGGCCAGACTGTGTGGCATACGGATTATCTTTGGCCTGCTGACTGCGACGCAAGTCGAGTCAGCGACCACGTGCAAGGTCAGTATAACGAACAGTTTTCGCGAACAGAAATACTTTCGGCCTACGGGCTGCAAGCAATCGTACCCGCGGTCACGCGAACGGTTATCTAACGTGCCGACAATGTGTGTTTCAGCTCCGTGGCAATTCGAAACACCTGTGTAACGCGCACGCCGTAGCGAATAACGAGTACCTCACTCGCGACCACGTGTCGTGGACCAACCCGTGTATAAAAGTGCGAACAAGCCTCTGTACGTTACTCGTTCAAATATATCATTCTATTTAAACCAGAAAAGACCAAGTGTTGACTGATACTCTCGTCATAAAGAGAAGCGACGAAAACGTAGGACATGCCTCCACCTCGTTCGAGCGGAAGATCACACTGTGACGTTGCCTCTTCGATTGTACCAAAACGGGCGAGCATATGTTTTAATCGATACTTGCAAATTGTTCTCCCTAAACGAGAGCGTGTTTTTGTTGAGTTCAAGTAACTTGACTGATTTGAACGTACCTCGACGAAATGGAAACTTAAAGGAACGTTTTATGTTAAGTAAAGCAACACGTCCATATTGGTCAAGTTACCTCAAATCACTTGCGTTCAAACCGTTCGAATTCAAGTAACTTGACTAATTTGAACAAGGCTATACTGAGCGTACACAGATGTAACACAGGGCGATTATCGTGAGATACAAATTCGCGATACGAATTTTGTGTTATGGATTATATTTACAACATCTTTTGTAATTTAAATGTATCATGTTGGTGAACAAATTTTTTACCATTGAAAAAATAAATGATAATGTTAATTTTTTCTGTTGAGGTTACCATTTTAAACATGTATTTCGATCTACAAAAAATTACTGTTTAATAGCTAGTAATCACGGAAGATTACTTCAAGAGCATGCTATAGTAAGTCGTTAAATTCGTCTTGACATCAGGTACAAGAATATGAATTCAAAAATATATGATAACGATGACAATTTTAGTAACGTCATCAAAATTGAATTGTGACGAAGATGATCTGCAGGTGTCCTAAAAGCGAGCGGAATATAGCGGAATATAGCGAAACAGGAAAGGCCGAGAGGGAAAAGAAAGAAAAGAAACGAAGACATTCCACATACATCAGTCAGAGAGTGTTTTCAAATGAGAAAATAATTGTTATATTTCCCCGCTATAATTTAAAAAAATATAGTTCGATTAAACCTTAGAATATTAAAGTTTCGTCGTTTCTTTATTCTATTGTTTAACATATACGATTCTATCTTTAAAAAGCTCAAGGTCAAATCGGTTTTTCTCGAAAAAACCGTTTTTTGGAAATTTTTAATATCGCAATTCGTAGTCCATTTGAAGCTGACTAACTTTTGCTCGAAATATTTCTTTTTAAAATTATTGTAAGATCTTCAAAAATCAAGCAATATTTTAAATTTTGACGCGCGATTTTATGTCTATCACATGTTTGTCTCTGTTGTTTGTAATTGGGAAAACAAGGAAAAACATAGATGTGAATGATGATTCAGGAATCACTATACGAAAAAATCGTCCAACGCAAATTGCATACATGAATCGCAATTCTCGAATCGATGTGTGAAAGAAGTCTTATAATTAACAAGTGAAGTTTTTGATTTTCGTCTTTTTTTGGTAAGTAAAATTCTTAACCCTTGAATTATAAGCGGGTGTCATATTGATAACAAGAATTTATAATGTTTGTGTTAGAATATTTAAAAATTGCTCTAAGATCCCTGTTGGTTGAACATTTTTACGTTGATATTTGTTTTAGGTAAAAATTTTTGCAAACGGTATTAAGTATGTAGGCTTTAAACCTGTGTAGATGCTTCGTCTATAACTGGTGTACATAGCTACCCATACAAAGTAGGATATAGTTAGATGAACTCTATAGTTAGATGAAATAAATGATCGTTTATGTATGTATGTATGTACTAACTATTGCCCGTAGCTTCGCTTGTGTGGATGTCATGGATTGACTGATGTTCTCTTTAATGTTTTAAAAATAGGAAAACGTATTTAAAATCTTTATCAATGTAAAGTTTCATTTAAACACTTAAGTTACGGGCTAATATGAGAGCATTTGAGAGCTCATTTAGGTCAATCGATAGTACCTCAGAATATACTACATTTTTTGTTTTGTTACACTATGATAGCAAAATATATTGATTTTCAGTGTTTCCAGCTGTAGATAAACTAACATATAGTTAGTCATCAGAAAAACAATAGAGAATACACTGCCATGCGACGCGTGATGGGTGACGTGTAGATTGGTTCTACGTCCAAGATATTTGTTTTTTTTTCTGCATATACCAATATTTCTCTTTTAACAGACCGTAATACAATATAAGATGTAGCCTATGTCACTCGGGAAGAAATATGCTTTTAAACAGTGAAAGAATTTTCCAAATCGGTTTAGTAGTTTCAGAATTTACCCTGAAAAACCAAAGCATTTTCATCTCTTTGTATAATAGTATACAGATGTATGTACATGGTAATCAATTTTAACATCAAAATAGTAAGTACTTGTAAGCAATTGTTTCACTCCAATTAGCAAAACAAAATTCAATCGATCACAACAGAGAAAATTACCCGATTGCGATCGTTTCCCAACATCTGCAGAGTAGCTTATTATCAGAACATAGCATTTTTATTTTTGATGGCATCAATGCCCCATATACAGAAACTACCATACCAAATTTAATCCAATTCCGATAACCCAGTACGGAGATATACCGCACACCCACGCACGCACATCAACGCATATAGAATTCAGTCATCGGCTTTTTGACTTTCATAGACTGAAGACCCATCGCAATACTTTACCCTCTGTTATTGTATGATAATAATAACAGTAAGGAAAGTAAAAGATTTGAATAGCATATAGAATTCTTGGATATTAAGATTTGCAAATACAGTAGACTATATTGTATGTATTTGAATGGTTCGAGTATTTTGATAACTTTATAGAACATTTCTATCCTCATCTCGGGGAAAATCTATTTCGAAAGTGAAGGCTTGCTTACTGCGTTTATTTCTGTACAGCAAAATTGTGAAAATTTATATTCTGATATTCAAATTTTGTACCTGTTATTATACCAGTGTTATAGTGACCGGGTCACTGTCGTCAGGCGTCCCTTTCGCTGTGATAGACGAGAAGGTGTCAAGAAACTCGAAGACCACACCATTCGTCCATCCAAAGCCCGTCTGAACTGTGTATTCTCCGCCACCTCCTCCTTTTCCAGGTACTGTTGAGTCATACTGCAATTACAAGATCAATCAAATTACGGTCAATTATTAGTGCTGACTGTTTTTATTTGGCATTGTTAGCTGCCAAAAAGTAGTTAAATAAATTACGTAGTGATCAACGGATATCCTCTGCTAACTTTCGTTCTTATTGACCCCCCACGGAACATTTAATGTTAAAGAAGCTTGAATATTATTGAAATAAAATATTTAGAAACACATTATTTAGGTAATGTAGCATTTTATTAGGTTTGTTACGTATGTGGTGCCTACGTGATCTTTTTGACCTTTCTTGAGAGTTGGAATGGACTGGGCGCATTCATGAGGCCCCTCGCTTCCTGTCTGTTTCATGCAACAGTTTTCAGAGAATTCTAGGAAGGTGTTAAGTAACACCTGCCCCCCCCCCCCTACACACACTTTTAATATCCAAATTTTGGCTATATAAAAGGTTGGAATCAGGCCCCGGGGTTCTCAGTTCTTGAATAATACGAGGACGTCACACTATGCGATCACTCATTGTAGGGATGGGTTTTTAGCAGGGATAGACGGTTACCCGAAGAATATTTTTGTATTGATACTCAAAATACAAGTTCTTTCAATCTAACCAAAAAAGTCACCATCGAAGACCTAAATTAAATCTAAATTCACAAGCAGTACATCCTTACCGCTCGGGGTGTAGTATTCATTTCTAAATAATGTGACATCGGTTGCGAAGAGGTCTAGAAGCGTAAAATATGAATTCGCAGTAATGCATAATCGAGATACCAGATTGGAATGAATTAGTGTACTTGTGTAGCGACATGGATAGAAAGATCGCGAATATCTAATCGGTTTCGGCAGCATAGAAGTTTGTCAGCCCAAAGAGGTAAAAGTTCTTAATAATGCCTTTATTTTGTAAAGTATAGCAAACGCCCAAGTCACAAATTTCGAAAACCTGTGTCTATATATGTGTGTTTATATATATGTATGTCGGAGAGGTCATAAAGCAGACTCAAGGGTTTGTTGACGACTTCAAAACTTCTTTCAGAAGAGGGGTACTTCTCCTTCTTTCTTCCGGGCAGGTCAATACAGGGGAAAGAGAGGACAGGAAGGAGGCAGTGGAGACAAAGTGAGTTGTTTCCTAACCATTGACGGGTATATTCCCTGAGACGGACGACATGGCAGACGAGACGAGCGACGAAACTATTTCTCCGACATACATATTCATATTAATCTCATAAAAAAGAATTTTTTATAGTTGAAAGACATGCTGTTAGTCTTGCAGCAATATTCGAAGTTATTAAGATCCACCTGTAGTAAATGACAGTTGTAAATGCATAATATAACTTTGAACATTTTTAAATCGTCTGCATACAGTAGAAATTTGCTATGACGAGTTACCTTAGACAGATCATTAATACATAATATAACGAAAGTAGAGCCCAAATAGGACTGTAGAGGAACACCAAAAGTAATATTAAATGCGCAAAAATAACAATCATTGACTGCAACAAGTTGCTTATGATCATTGAGACAGCTCGACAACCAAGATAGTAAAGGATCTTTAAAGCCTAAAGCAAAGAACTTCGATATCAGGATACATACAGTGTGGAACAGTATAGAAAGCCTTTTTAAAGTCAGTAATAACAGTGACAATCTATTTGTTATCATTAAGATTCGTTGCGACAAAATTGCAGTAGATCCCAAGGTTGGTAACCGTCGATAAGCCCGGCATGAAGTCATGTTACTTGCTACAAATAAAATCCGTAAGTGATAGTTCAAATATATCGATAAACAGGTTCTCGAAAATTTTAGTAACTGTGCTAATAATATAAATGGGTCTATACTTCTTGATGTCAGTAGTTAAAGAGTTATTGAAAATAATCTAAAGCACATACGATAATATGAAGCCGCAAGGCTTGATAAAAATTAGAGGAAATGCATTATATGCTTGGACAAATCTAGACTCATAAGTTTAGAGAATACGTCTCCCATGTTAATACTAACATTAGAAATCTTAGTTGTACGATCAAAAGTTGAATTCGGAGGACACAAAGACTTAGAACTATAAGTAGAGCTAAAGTAAATAGATACAAATAGATCAGCGATCGATAGTTTATCATTTGCAGTTTTATAGGTAGTCGAAGAATATATTGCTTGTCTGATTGTAAGACGTCTTTAGACTGTTTATAAAACTCAAAAAGGGTTTAACGTTGCCGTTATCCTAAATCAGTCTTTCGATATTTTTTACATACTTATTGTAACAGTCATTGAATGAAGTTTTACATTCAAAACAAAGTAGGGAATAGTGAAGGTAACCTTCAAAATGACTACTACGTTTAGAAATGCAATGTTTTTTTTTCTCTACCGAATGTAACTAATTGCTGAGGTGAAAACCATCTCAAAAATTTTAAATCTTTTACGCGATATTTGGGTATGTAAATATTGAAAGCGTAGATCAAATGATAATATAAAATTATAACTGCTTCATCTAGAGTAGTATTTATTAAAATATTATCTCAGATGATCGAGTTTGGGTAGTTGAACATTCTAAATAATTCCCACGCTTATAAAATCATATTTATAACTAATGTTGGTAGAAGTTGAAACAAATACTTCACGTACCTTGAAACTTAAGTTCAACGCTGGATGATACATATATCGCATGGAAGCAAAAAATCATTTGATAGAGATAATTTGAAGATATTTGCAAAAAACTGTTAGTACTGTTGCATTGAAACCTGCCTATACGTATGCGTTCATGGCAATGTCGCGTAACCTTGTAGCCGCTGCTTATCTATTACTTTTGTAACGACCCACGGTCTTCCCTCTCACTCTATCCATTTCTATCTCACTCTATCCATTACTATCTCTCTCTATCTATTACCATCTCTCTCTATATTTATATCCTTCTAATACCTTATTATTATATTACCGCGTATTCTATTATCTTAATACTAATTACTTGCTCAAACTGAATCAGTGACTGATTTGCTGCATCGGGTGTCTTTCCTGTAATGTATAGTCGTGTTTGCACCTTTATGTAATGGATATAGGGAAGAAAATCTTGAAAATTAACTGATAAAGTGTCAGTTTTCTGAATCGCATCACGAGATCTCAGCAACAAATGTATTAACTTTGATGAAACTGGACTTAATCGAAAGATCGAAATTCTACTGCGATAATGAGTTATTAATCCAATAATATTCACGACTAATTTTTATATGTAAAACTCCACTATGTAGGGAGAACCAGGGACAAACGTAACAATTTGGGTTTTTGACTCTGTAACTTCTAAGTTTCATACAATCTTTAAAAAAGTCGAATAGGATAGTAAATCTACATTATTAAACAACGTAATCAAACAAAAAGCTAGCAAACCATATTTTTTAAATAAACCTTCTTTTAAATTATGTCATTTGTTACTTTTGTCCCTACCACTAGAGACGGAAGTAAAACGTAATAGTATGAGGTAGGGACGATGGTAACATCTTATTTATGTTTACAAATTAAATTAAGTAATAGAGAAAATATTTCTGAAAGATATTTCTATTTATTTTGAAGGTAAAAATAAGTATAAATATCAATCTAAACTTCACATAGACTTTTAAGGGGCCAGCCCACAATCTGTTTTTCTTATACGAATGTGGAACATTTTGTAAACAGTAACCCTGTATTTGAAGATCATGTTTAAGAACTTAATAACTCCATTTATGTCCATTGTCTGTTTTTTATTTATGTCATATGATAGTTGAAAGAGAATGCGTTTAATGTATGTCAAAGTTGAAAAGTTGAAAATCTTGACAAAGCCGAAGATATAAATACCTGTTTTTATAATGGGTATACAGGGAAATAAATTGACAAACCTATGTGAAACAGAAGAATAATTTGAGAAATCAACAAAAAATTCAAAGTTATTACATAGTTTCTAATAATAGTATTGAAAAAGGTTGACTACGCTGATTGCATCACTCGTTTTTGTTATTTCGTAGTGCTCTCTTTCAAGCTTCAAAATTACTCGTCTGTAAAATTTAGAAAATGTGACTTAGCAAGTTCTTTCCTTAGTAAATTTTATTAAAACAACATATCTGTTAAAGCAAGGAGTATAGAAAGAAAGTCGCAAGTTAGAATTGGGACAAAAGTACTTGTTACTTTTATCCCTAGTAGCAGCATTGCTCATGAACGTGTTCTACATACTAATCTAACTTATAATGATAACAATTTTTATACTTACTTATAAGGTCTATATCTAATGAATACAATATAAAAAAAGTTAACGGATTTTATGAAGCCAGAACAAAAGGATACGTAATTAAAACAGACCCTACAAGTTTACTTTTAATATACTAATTTAATAAAACGTTAAAATACGAAGAACCGCTTGTTATCACGCATTGCCAAAAACTAAGGCGGACGAGAGATGAAAATGACATTTAAGGATAAAAGCACATGATTATTGATTGATGGGTATTTGTTTCATAACGTTCGGTGCATTCGTTCCGTGTTACATTTGTCCCTAGTCTCCCTTACTGCTGTACGGGCTACGCTTGCAAAACAGTAATAGTCAATAAAATTCAGTACCTTACAGGTGCTGATGCTTTTGGTTTGACTGTGACATGAGAAATTGTCGTCTCAGTGATCGTCTGTCGTGATTTAAACATTTGATGTATGTAAAAACTAGGGTATATTTAGCTACCATGATTATAAATAGTTACTTTCATATTCAATAAATCTTATTTTTAGCAAGTATGGCAAGTCTATTAGACACTACAGTACATCAAAATTATTTTAACCTCATATTGGCTTTGTTAGATGTCCCAAAGGGACGCAATTAGTAAAAGTTCATATTTTTACCGTTCATAACTCATAATAAAAATTTGTGTTAGGTCTGAGCTAGGTTTTTGTACGGGGTGTTTATTTTCCAAGTTATTAGTCTCACGTAAAATTCAACTGTTTTTATTAGATTTCACAGTTTTCAGGAAGATGGTGGCATAATAACGCGAAATAAGGAACAGTTCCGTCATACCTCATGTTCACCTACTCGCGGATTGTTCGTCTCGCAGAATAAATAAAATTGTTTTTTTGAAAGTCAAAGGGCAGGTAAAGTGAAAAAATAGTTTCAAGAAAAAATGTTAAAAATTTTTAATTTAAATGAATCTAGAAGAACAACTCATGCTTCATAGTTATCTCGATATAAGCTTGAAAGTGCATCCGTTTTTTCTTTAAGTTATTTTTGCATTTTATGTGGTCCATAGTTTTTGGAAGGCGAATTCAAAGATAATAGCTCTTCAGTAACCTGACATAGTTAGAAGCAAGTTCTCACATCCTTTAAATTCTCAATTAATTGTGAGTCGTAATCGTGAACTTTTGTAACGAGTAAGAGGGAGACCGCGAACTTCCCACTTGAGACCGCCTTAGGCGGACGTAGTTCAGACCGCGTTCCAGAGAGAGAGAGCGTTCCAGCCACCGAGCGTGCGTACAGCGAGCGAGTACCGTGATAACACACAAACTGGTTCTCTCTTTTGTAACTGACAGTCCTAAGTTCTCCAACGGACCCTTGGAGGTGGTGTCTATAACCGCTTTTTGTGGTAATAACCATGATCGTTGATGGGATAGTTGTTCTCTCTGCGCGTCTCCAACCTTGGGTCTCTGTGTCTCACTCGTGGCGTAGCCCAGTGGATACAGGCAACGGACCCCTCGGCCAAGGTTAAGGGGTGGCGTAGCCGCCGTAACCTGTAGCGCCACTCACAGACTCCGATCCCGATGGTCCTACTCTCCTACGTACTGTAAATACCGAGTGGAGTAGCGGCTCCCAACAAAGGCCGATACCGCCGTTGGGGCATACGTTGCCCCCACCGCGTACCGAAGGGAGCAGCGGTTCTCAACCGACAGCGACCGTCTATCCGGGGAGCTACGACTCCCGACCCGAGCGACTAAGCGGGGAGCGCGACTCCCCACCCGACCGCGTAGAAGGAGCAGCGGTTCCTACACCGTGTTACGAACGAGAGGCATCCGGCCTCACGCCGCGCGTTCCACGAACCTCAATAAAAGACTGTTCTCAACCGAGATTTAACTGACTCCCTTCATTCGCTACAACGAACCCGGCGCCCGACTGAGGCGGCACCTTCTTCCTCGCTTCCCCCCGGCGGCCGCGCCGCAGCGTGGTCACTTTTATTAACACAAAAGTAAAGTTGAAGTTACTTTTTCATTTTATATCGTCACTTCTAAGAAGGCAGATTTAAGTTGCTATAAATTGATCTTTGATAAAGGAATTTTCCAAGAAGCCTGACTTTAACATTCCTAGTTAGACTACATTTCGTGCGAAATTGAGTCCTGAAACTAATAACCTTAGGAAAAACATATATCTTAAATAATGTTTTCGTTATTATGTTATGATACATGCTGTTTATAGTTTACTAAGTGTATAAATAATAGTATCGCTAATGAATACTCCCAACGTCTTGCACTCGTTGCAAACAGTACAACAGGTTCAATGTCAGTGACCCTTGTATAGATCAAAATGTGGGAAATAAAGATGGTTTATAAATCATTTTCCATCAATAATTATTATTTACTGTATGCAAACAATTGAAGTTTCTCCAGAAAACGTAGTTTAATCAAAAAATTTTACAAGAAACCCCTTAAATGTGTACGAATAAGTAACAATTCATAAACTCCCGGTTACCAGGTTCGAATCTCTCTCGGGTGTAGGTTTTCCATTTTTTTCTTTGAATTTGTACTGAAAATAATTTTAATTTTCATATAGATTTCCACAGATTAGAACTATTTTGTAATAAAAACCATTAATCTTCTTTAAAGAATGTTTCGACCTGTTTTGTATTTTAGACATAGAATCATCCGATTATCCAATGAGGAGATAGCATTACGAATGGAAGGATATTTTTCAATTTTTGATAATTAAACAATTATATTGTAAGTTGAATCATGTATTGTCTACGTTTAAGAAAATATGGTAGCTCTGGAAATCGCTGTTTCTATTGTGAGATCGGTCGTCGGTGGTATTTTCGTTGCAGAAGCTGAAACGACTTAAAGACTCATATCATTTCCACATAATTACTACAAAAATGAAACCTCTTAAAAAAAGTGACAAAAGTTTTCATTACAAAACAAACTATTGAAACTACGATGTGCTCGTTCGGTAGTGCCGTGGTCAAGCCCAAACGGTCGTGCAAAATTGGCCTTCACGTTTCGCACGCTTTGAATTTATAAAGGGCTCCATGTATCTTTTGATACCGGCGTAGAAGCGTGCTTCTCTTTTTCCTACCGCAGCCCGGACTAGCTACTACTGGCTATTTAAATGGAAAGAGAGAAAGAAAATAGAGAGAATTTAACAAAAATATATAAAGTGGTGTCTAGGCCTGGAAAGATGCACACCACAAATCATCGTGGTAGATGAGACAAAGAAGGATAAGCTGCAGATAGAAGCTGGGGAAAGAGCAATGAGATGTGAGGAGAGGATAAGAAGAACGGAGGAAAGGAAGTTACTAAAAGAATGTTTAGAGGAAAAAGAAAAAAGAAGAAAACTAACAAGGAACAGAAAGAAAAGGCGTATTTAAACAAAAATGTAATATCACAAGCGAGCTTAGTGGATCTAACAGCAAGGGAAAAACGTAACCCAACTACTATTAGAAAGGGGTAGACGCAAGAGCAGGGAAGAGTAGTTAAAATTGAAAGGTCAAAAGATAACACTAAATACAAATACATAAAAACGCTGCAGCTAATAGAATATTTGGATAAGCAGGGAAAAAGAAGCCAAAAGACGATAATCAGAGCCAGATGCGGAAGCGTGGAAGAATATAATAAATACTGGGCTTCGAAAGAGCAGAAAAATTATACATTATTTGGGAGAGGAGAGGGATCTTTGTAGCACTGGCTGAAAGAGTGTGAGGACACGGACAAGGAAGGGCTAAGAGTGGAGGAGGTACTGGAAGGTGGGAGGTCAGAGAGAGTGACTGAGTGGTTAAACGGGTTAGAAAAAAAGAAAAATGAAACTAAAGACCAAAGAATACAAAGATGAAAGATAGGGAAATTCTGCAGTGTAATAAGTGGTAATAGGATGATACAAATATCTTATAATAGAGCTAAGATAAAATAAAACAAAACTAAGAAATAAGAAATGTATTTAGATAGAAAATAAGATAAGATAGTTTAAGGATATAATCTGTAATGTGGTAGAGATAACAAACTGACACTAAAAGAGCTGAATAAAGTGTACAAAACCGAACTCCATTTTACAACTTGTAAAAGTATAAATTAATAATGATATATATTATGACGTGGTACCAGTGCACATCTCAAAGCAGAACCTTTCCTGGGACAGGAGCGACCTTTAGTGCGCACCATCTATTTTTACGTGCGAAAGTTAAGCGTTAGCGGATACCTCGGTGACAGCCATGAAGTCATTAACAGGAGAGAGCTGACTGCCCAGAAACGGAGCTAGCAGAAGATTTCTCACGGCGGGTTATTGGATTGGGGAGTGGCTCTGGTACCCGTCGCTCCAGGATCACTCCGCCCAGGGAGTGAGGCGATATGCCTCTAGGATAAGGAAGAGGCTGTTGTTGCCTGTCGAGCAGAATCACAAAAGGATGCTGACGGAAGGGCTGCATCAGAGTTGCAGGTATGTGTCAAGTCAAAGTGACCCGCCGACGTCCCTAAAGAAGAGGCGTAAGGGCGCAGTCACAGGCGCCACATAGCTGGTAGATGGCAGCGAAGGAATCCATAGGCTTAGAGAACCTCCGTCTCGGGATCACGACCGTGAGAGGAACTCCGAGGGATGCCATAAGGTGGCTCTTGCTAATCATCGATTGTTATCAATCTGTCGCTGTGGTAGATTGGCCGCAAAATCAAGCAACACGCGCGAGCAAATCGGGGTAGTGATACAGAAGTGCCACGTACCGAGATTCTACCGCTAGCAGCGATTTCATCCTTCTTGCGTGAGACACCGATGAGGCCACAAGCGTGGTAAGAGCTTTCTTATTTCTTCCCCCATGTATTAGGAATTAGGAATTTCCTGTGCGGGAACTGCGTAGCGTCAGATTCCTGGGAGTTGCCAAAGGCCGTGTGACAGAAGGAAGGCAATTTCGCGTGCGGATTATCTACGGCCTGTGGACTACGACGAAAGTCGAGCTAGCGTCCATGTGCGGCTTAGTGAGCGGTTAACTAAACACGTCGACAAATGAGCATCTCAGCCTCGTCGCGATCCATAAAACACGTTATAACGCAAGCGACAGCATGAGTAACGAGTACTTTTACCGCGACCATGTCGCTGGTCATTCCGCATGTAAAAACTGCGTGACCAGTTTCTGTACGTTATTCGCTAAAATATACGCTTTTATTTTAGCCGAAAAACCAAGTATGACTGGTGTTCTCACCGTGAAAGAACCCGAAATCCCATCATGATTCCTCACTCTCCGCCAGAAAAAAACTCAGCTTTTCTCCGCAAATAGTAACTAGTCCGAGCCTCAGTAGAATAACAAGGGCCACGTTTCCACATCGGTATCAAAAGATACCTGACGCCTTTAGAAATTCAAGATGTGCAAAGCGAGTGGGCCTATTTTTCACCGCCGTTCAGGTTCGACCGCGGCTCAACCGAATGAACACATCGCAATATGAGGGTGGAAATTATAGAGCGTTACAGACGAATATGTTCAAATACATTGATTATACGCAAAAATGTTTCAGATGAAAGTTGTTGAGCACCGAGGGAAGAATATCATGTGATGGGTCTTTTTCTTCCCGGTGGACGCACAAAAGTGAGGTACCATACTTTTATTTTTTGCTAGTACAGTAATGTTGCGGACGAGAGCCGTTTCGTCTACACGGACGAGAGCCGTGGTTTATCCCCACTACCTCGTTTGATACGTGCCGCCGAGAAACCAATTCTTGGAACCATCGCGTTCGAGCTCGACGCCCGAGAACAAGGACGTCATAAAAAACAACGATAGCATTAGGGATTTAAATAGGAAAAATTGAAGTTTCTTATTCGCAAACGGATTTTCACGCAAGTAACACCAATCGATTCCTTGTGCTCTCCCGATTAAAATGATGTCAAACACGACATGATTCCGATTATTTTTAACAAAGATACATAAAACTTGGTTTGTAGAACGAAAGGTCATGCTCGTAAACAGACACGGGCGCGACTCTCGTCCGCGAGTGGTAGTCGATTTTAAGCACGACTAGTCCCGAGCGCTGCTCTCGTCCATGAATGGTAGTCGATTCTAAGGCACGACTAGACCCGAGCGCGACTCTCGCTCGCGAGTGGTAGTCGATTCGACGAACGCGGCTCTCGTCGTAGGGCTAACTCCCTATTATGTATTCCCTCATATTTTTGTGTTTAATTATTTAATGACTGAAATTATTAAGAAAATAAAAGCGTAATACAAAAAGTATGTATATAAGTTCCGTTTTAAATGTTCAGAAATTTTTATTTTTTTATTTTTAATATCTTCTTTCCGACATCGATTAAATATAACATACATAAATTCTGTTTATGTCATTTTTAGCTCGTAAAGAACTGATAGAAAAGTAACTTTGACGATTCTCCATAACCGTCGCAGGGTTCCAACGTTTATTATTTAAATATCTTTATTATAAATAATAGGAATCATATCGTATTTGATATCATTTTTATCGGGAGAGCACAAGGAATCGATTGGTGTTACTTACGTGAAAATCTGTTTGCAAATAAGGAACTTCAATTTTTCCTATTAAATTCCTAATGCTATCCTTGTCTTTTCTGACGTCATTGATTTCGGGCATCGAGCTTGAGCGAGACCCTTTTTTTTGCTTCCCCGGTCGTGTACCAATTATCTCGGCGACCGAGAGCAAAGGAAGCCGAATCGACTACCAGTCGCGGACGAGAGCCGCGACCAGACCCGAGAGCGGCTCTCGTCCGCAACATTACTGTATTGTAATTTATTTTAAGACGAATTTGAAAACTATCTACAGAAGGTCATTCAAGATCAAGTTTGCAAAAAAATAAATGTATTGATAATTTAATGTAATTGTATTTTATTTGTATTTTAGTAAGTGTTCAAAATGATTAGCTTGTACTTCAATGCACTTAACAATTCTGTGTTGAAATGATTCAACCTTCTGACGTAATCTGACATTACGCAGTTTTTAATATAACCTCATAAGAACTAGTCGAGTGGTGTTAAATCCGGTGAATGGGGAGGCCAGGCTACAGATTCTCCTCGACCTACCCACCTTTCTGGAAAGATTTCGTTCATTGCCGTTCAAGAGCATAGTGCAGAGGCGCACCGTTCTGTTGCATCTACATAACGCGTCGTGTATTTAAAGGTACTTCCTCATATAATTGGGGTAATACATTGCAAAGGAAGTTAACATAAACTTGTCCAATTGAAAACACATATATTCTCCCTAAATGTAATAGTTAACGAGTAATGTAGTCTTGTTTCTTGAAAATTTATTTCGGATAATGTTGGAAATTCAACCTTATAACTATTTTTCAATAGTTATTCAGTATAATTAAATTTCATGTTTATTTTTATCTTACTGATAATTATGTAGAATCGCCGATGGTAACTTTAGTACTGTGTTACATTCGGCCTTCACCTGGTCTTTTTTTTCGGTGTCAATCTGCGCGAAATGTTGATGAATTTCAAAATGTTTAATTAAACATGTGAACGATTGCAACCAACTCCGCCGAGCTGATTCGGCAAACCGATATGTAAGCGTCCTCCTTTATGACGTTATAAATTATAACCCAAAAGGGAATACTATAAGAACGAGAACCGTCAGCACGCGAAGGAAGTTGAATCCGAAATTACATCAAGTCGGTCAAGGATCAGAGTGAATTTCTAATCACCACCCACGAGAGAGCTGTAATATTGTAACAATGAGGGCGTATTGGAAGGTTTATCAGAAAACTGCGTAAGGATCCTAAAGTTTCGCGAGCGTACTCCGTGAAGTCTGAATCGGTCGCCTTAGACCGCTTCCAGAGAATCCGTGAAATCCAAAATAGGAAAGTGCGTGTAACAAGGAAACCGCGTCTAGAGGTCACCCCGAACAAACAGCGATCAGTTAAACTTACAAGGTGACAACATTGAGACTGTACAGACAGTAAGGAGAAATTGGTATGTAATTTGTAATTTATTAAATATATGAAACTGATAAATCTAAGCATATTTTGCTAGTTCGCTTTCTCTCCTTCCTTCCACTACAGACTTCTAAAATAAATTTAACCAAAGTGTGCTTTAGTACTTTAAAAGAACAAGAACCCTTAACGTCGATCTCTGCGGTTCGAGATGACCGCCCGTCTAGTTAGGATGTTACCACTGAATCACGAACACCGAAACGTTAATTATAATAACTGTTGTCGTATTAATAAACATTGTCACGCAAACACTCCTGTCCTGTAAAGCGGAGTACATTTTCAAGAAAGAAAATGAAATTATTTGTTAACTAGTAGGTGTAAAGCTAATAACGGTCAATACTTTTACAGAATTTGACACCCTTCCATATCTTCGTGTACAAAATATAGCATTCAATTTAAAAAACAAAATTGACCTCCGAAATATCTCCACCTATAATCGAAGTAGGTGCACTACGTAATGTGTCCCTCGAAACCATGTAACTTTTGCATACATAATTTTTTAGTACAATGCATATTTTAGAAGTTATAGAAGTATGCAAGTTACCTGCAATTCTGCAATTCACGTTGTGGAATAAGATTTATACAGTTACATCTTTGCTGATAAACGTAACTATATAAATCGAATCGACGTTTGGATTTTTTGGGAAAAAATTCGGATATTCAAACTTCAGATTACGAATAACCCATGACGTCATTATCCGGATATTCGGATGTTCGATTATTTGGATAGTCCCAGCCCTACTACGAACATTGCGGATATTAAAAGACAAAAAAGTACTACTGAAAATTATAAAATTATATTCAGTATTCCACACAATTACTTACGTTAAAACGCTTATATGACTCTTAGCCAAGAAGATACGGGGCTCATAAATAAGTAAATAAACTGTCATTTCTGTTTGAATAAATGTAGTTTAAAACTACAGAAAGTGATTATTTTATTATCCAAAAATTTCATAATCTGACCACTTTTGTCTCCCTTTTATTTTGAATACGGGAGGCTTTACCGTAAATCTGAAATTTAATGTGGAGATGCACAAGTTATGAATTTAAAGAAGATGAATTATTATTTTGTGTAAAGTTCTATGTAAACAGTATAAAATTTTGTTAAATGTAATAAATGGCTATTCATTAAAGGATATTACAGTATGTTTTATTATTTCATTGCGTTCCTGCCCCTATTATAATATTAAACTCAATAAACTTCTTAAACTCATTTTTCTAAGTTTATAACCTAGTGAAGACAGAACAGTTAAGAACTAGAGCCGCGATATGTTGTATATTTACGTTCTATACTTACAAAAATGTTCTATATTTTCTAATACATATCGTTTATACAACGTTTAGTATCTCGCGCTTGCATAGATTGACGCAACTAATGGTAGAAAAACGAATAGCTGATGATGGGAAAACAGTATAACTAATCGTAGGGATTGCATAGCCTGCGGCATAGGAGTTAAGCACTCCTGGTGTACGTTATTGTTCAAGCATCTCCAGATTCTTGGGTACAGAATCATGTCACGGAAAGAAGGGATCAAAACTTTTGACTACCTAAGAATGAATAAGAGGGGTGAGAAATGATAAACAGTGTTTCATCTCATCTAGAGTCAGTCTATGTCAGGGGTCTTCTACTGAGGGGAAGAAATATAAGCGTAAGGCTTTTATCTTATACTCGGATAGTCCCCCTATTTATCTTATACTCGAATAGTCCCCCTAAGTTTAGACACATGCCAATCTGAAAATTAACATTCAGAAACTTTGTTTACGAGAGGGTAAAACTGAACATATTACATGATTAAAGTGGGAATTTAGGACAGCAAGATTTATTACGAAGTATATTGAGAAAAACTGAACCTTTTTATATTCAACTATGCCTTCCCCTACGAAATAAAAATCGAGGTAAATATATGTATATATGTCTAGCTTAAATACAAATTTGTTGCTGTTCTGAAGTGAACTTGTGTAATAATTATGCTTCGGATGTTTATGCACGTATGAAAAATTTAAGAGTGCAAAAACAAACAGAATGCGCATAATAGGTAAACGTATACAAAATATCAAAAGTACGGTATATATTACAATATTTTGAAATTGAAGTAAATATTTAATCTGTTATCATTAATACAATAGTATTTATGCAAATTTAAATTTGCAGCTGAGTAATAATTGTATTGTCCTCAAATGATGCACTATAAGCCTTTCATCTTGCCTTTTGTATTGGAATTATTATTATTACTAGACTCTGGATATTAATGCAATTGCATATTTTTATAGAAAATAGATGAAACAATAACACCCGAGTAGAAACATTTTTATAATCAAAGAATACTGAAAATACATTTTTTATTATGCACTCTTTACATAATGCATATTTAAAAGTTTTATATTTAAAACATATGCAACATGTTATTGCATATGTTATTTGCCGTGCATACATATATTTCGTACTCATATTAAATATCTTTTTCGTTATATTATTTCAGTTGATCAGTAACCTTTCTTATAATATAAATATATAATCCGTACTAATTATAAACACACATCAATACATGTTGAATGTTATATATGATGGTTTGTATTTACATTTCTGGTAGTTTGATTATTATTTAAAAAGCATACCTGGTGAGTAGGATGAAATAATTTAGAAAAAAGTAACTACCGTTGTAGAAAAGAACATAGAATTAATGACATTAATAAAAATGTCTACAATCTTAAGTAATAAATTTAGGCAAGATCCGATAAGTGTGCCAGAAAACTACTGAAGCATATATAAGTACACACCAATTATATCATGTGACGTGGAGCAAACGTTTTCCGTATATAAAACAATTTTTATGAATAAGCGTCGCCAAACGATACCATACAATATGGAAAAAATGCTGGTCATTTATTTTAATTTTAATTATAATAGATCAAAATAATTGCATAACGTACTGTTAATGTTATATGATTTCCTTTCATATAGCATATCTTTCGTGCATATTAGTATATTCTTTGTGCACATATTTTTGCGTATTTATGTCGCATAAACATCCGGAATCTAATTGTTACTACAATATAGAAGTAGATTGGCCATTTCATCAGAAGTCACTTTTAATTAGTAAGCTACATTATTTCATATCAAGTAATACATTACACAGTGACGACTGTGAATTTGAGATAACGAAATTACAAGTGTAAGTATTATGAAGATTCTGTCAATTAGAAACGGATACTTCGTCAATCGAAATGTTGTTTTACAAATTTAATGATCTTCCTTTCCCTTCAATCTTTATTTTCAATTTATTTTTCTGGTGATAGAAATCTTTTTATTTAATGATTTATTATAATTAAAATGTAGATGGGTACTTTAATTTGAAATTTAATTATTCTGATATTTGAATGATAAAGTTGAACTTTCAAATATTAGCTTCATTGTTAAAACGCAATAGAATTTACCATGCACAATGTTCTATAATTATATTTATTTCTACTGGATGTTCCAAAATTGGTGTACATCCTGGAACATGCAAGTTTCTCATCTCTAAAGCAATAGAAAAGTCCTTTACCGTTTTGCAATCTGTAACTTCCATTCCGAAATAATAAACTTTCGGTAATTTTCACAGGGCCAATTTTAAAATGTCCATCTTTTTGAAAGTTTGTACATCAAGGGGAAGGATCAAACTATATTCTTCTTTTTTTTCAGATTTTTAAACTCGCGCATCATCTTAAAAACCAGCATTTGTTTAAAATAATTGCAAAAAAGATGATTAAAAAACAATTTTTTTTAAATGAAATAATTTTTTTACAAACTTCAATGTTTTCTCTATAAGTACCGTAAAGCTCATCTCCATCCGCTTACTAGTTCAATAGCTATAACTTAAAAAAAAAAAGGTAGCACTTAACTTCAAACAGCTGTAAAATCGACAATTTTCAAAATTTTGAAAAATCCTTTGGGGTACGTTTAAATATCGTTAAAGACTACAACATATTCAAATTTGAGCAAATTACAAGAACTTGCTCTGAAACGTGCCCGATTTCGCGTGGAATGACCCTATTATTATTATTATTATATATGTGTATATATTAATGTACTTACGGCAGTGCCGCAACGCCAAATATATATGCGCAGCGTAGCCGGCACTACCATGTACATTGTTTAGAGTTTTCTCTATGAAAAACTGTAATCGTGTGTATCATTGAATCCGTAATTTAGATCTAAAATTCAATAGTATTATCGCAATAATGTGTGTACAGTTTTTCGATTAAGTTTAGTTTCATCAAAATCGGAGCATCTCTTACTGAGATTTCATGATGCGATTCTAAAGTGTAACTTTTAACATCATTTTTCAAGATTTTCTTCTCGGGAGTATGTACAGATGTCTGGATGTCCGTCACGTAAAAGCGCCGCCGCGATCAAACATTATGGGAGGGGTATTCGGTACGACATAGAATGCATACCGAGCACGATGGATTACTAGCATATCCTCAGTCTGGCAGCACAGCATCAGCAGCACAGCTCGCACATTTTGTCGGAGCAGATTAAGCGGTTCGACAGTGTCGCGACGCTAAGTAGGCGTATTGTAGTGGTCATTAGAATTTCGCCACCTTACAAGTGCCACCACGTTTAATTTAACTGTCACAAAAGAAGTAATCATCTGTGACATTTGTTATTAAAGATCGAATTCCTTTTTCCTTTTTACTTTAAATTGTGATAAAAACATAATTATTTTCGTATTCAACAAAAAATATTTTTAGCCAGTACGTCACCCCTGTCGAAGTGAACTATCGCATTGACATTTGCACTCTCGATGCACGCATGGAGCACCTATAACCGGTTAATTATAAACTCAAAGACATTGACAATAAAATTACGTAAAATATCTGTTTGGTTATACCTGTAATGGTTTGGCTTGTATAAAATATTAAAAGTGTCTATTTCTTCTGTAATATACCGTATGTTTATTAAAATTGAATTTTATTACGAAAGGGCCTACTAGTATTTTTTAGTCAAGGAAACTACTAACTGTGGCATAAATCATGATTTTTGTAAGTCAATTTCTTGTCATAAAAATGAAGGCGTATTTCAATATTTAAAAATATTTCAAAAATATTTTTAATGGAAGACACACTGTAACGGCGGAAATAAGATTAAAAGTGATAATTGTTGGGACTAAAACATTGGTAATGTTTTGGTAGAAGATTAAATTCTTGCGCTTCAAGTTTTCCACTGATTTCAATGTATTTGTTTGCCCTCATATCTTAAATTGATTTTTCAAATGATTGATGCTTTGTGGGAGATTGGATTTTATAGGGTAGATTTTTCAAAAAAACGCATATACTTGACGTGCTTTTATTTACTTTTTTAAAGTTTTTTGGGGGGATTTAGGTGTTTTGTGCAATTAAATTGTTTTTATTTGTAATATAACATGAATAAAACCTTATTATTTTGATAGCATGAATACTTAACATTACGTTTTGTACTTTATAGTATATATATTATACATATATGAATGAAACGTTTTTAAAAAAATACACAAAATTGTTTTAAATAAATCGATCAGTTCACTTTAACCTTTCTTATATTTTATTATTCATTACAATCCTAATGCATCCAATAGGTATTATGGTTATTTAATTGACGATAATGGGAACGAAATGTATTACATACTTCATCGTACCGTGTCTCGTGCTGTCGCATGTGCTAAGGTCAAGCGATGTACACCGACGTGTCTCGCGGCGAGACTCTCCCCCCACCCGAGATCCTTACCAACGACTCCGCTTTGTTCCCTCTGTATTACACCCTACTACGTCACAGTACAGTCACGTCATGAAAAGTCCAAGCTACGCGTAGAGATCACCCGGTACGCCTGCACGCAGGAGGAACGGTAGGACTATATGACTTTTTCAGTCAGGATGCATCACTCCTGTGTGACCTTATGTAGCTTACGGTTCATCGAAGAAGCCCTCTGTTCTATTACATTTTGCGATATATATTTGTTGTAAATATATTAGTTCATGTTGGAAAAGCCCTCTGATTAGAATATTTTCTAACAATTACACTATTTTATTTAAATCATTAATTTAAATAATAAATTTAAAACAATTTAAATAAATCATTTAAATAAAATAGTAAAATTGTAATTCAGAAGAAACGAAGTATAAGAAATCTATTGTATTTTATTAACATTTTATAAATTTCCTATTCCTATTTATAATTCTTGGTCTACTATTCACATTCATAGATTGGTCTGACAAATGTCAATTGTTAGGGAAAAAATACTAACATCAAATAAAATTACTAATAAAATGAACTGAACATTGAGTATTTTGAGAAGAATTAACAGCACCTATTTTTCATACTGATGTCACAATCGACGATATTATCATATTTGGATATTATTCTTTTATGTTCTCTAAGCTGGAGCACCCTTTGTTTACTAAGTCATAGAAACAGCTGCAGCACCGTGGGGGAAATCTCCCAGAGTTCTCTCCAGCATAGGTTTTTGACTCATAGAATCCCCATCATAGACGTACCCCACCAGCTTTTAACTCTGATTTTTGAGTATATAGATAAGGAGTTACATTTATAGACCCTTCAGCTTTTTTGAATTCAAATCTTAACGAAATCGAGTCTATGTCTCAGACAAGCAACTTCTAACCGTATAGTACGTTATACTACATATACTATTAGGCATGATTAACTATTTAGTTAACTTCCGCATTTCTCAGTGCGTCAGAACCGAGAAGAATTAATTTTAAAGTTCAGAAATAGATTATAGAATTTCGTGACAAATTACACTAACATTTGTAAAGTCTTTATATTTTCTTAATTTAGAATATATCTATAATTGGAATTATGGTACCTTCAAAAGAAGCCTCTTTTAATTTTCCTTTATAGTACATCAGCTCCAATAAGTATCAGGGAAAACCAACCACGAATTAGATATACTTTACTGCTCGGGGTATATTGAACTTTTTTGTTTAAGTTACGACCCCTACTAATAATTCTCAGCGCCCCGGTGCAATTTCGTCACGGGTTAATATAATTTCCAAATAATTCGGTAACCTTGTGCTTTAGGCACAAGCATGTCCTAACTAATACTCTAAAAAGAACACTGAATTCTCGGCCATGCGTCGTTTTACCCCTGAACTTGTAACAATGCTATTTCAGATAACTCTAAATTAAACATACTGAAGATAAATTCACATCATTTTACAAAATTGTTACTAGTGCGTGGTTGAGAATCAAATTAAGATCTATTCGCACTCGAGGTCCCGATTCTACACATGTATTTAATATTCATGGATACACGTGTACATGTGAAATTAAATATCTGTGTTTGGATCTGTGTAGGTCAGTACTGTCCAAGTGTAGTGTTACGTACCGAACATAAAAAAAGAAATTAAATTTCTTTTTATATATACAACCCGGTTGAATTGCGTCTCGATAATGCAATGCGTTTTGGGAACTTCCCTAATCGAGCGTAATCCTAGCCTTTCAGTTTATGAAATTAAATATCTCTTTCGACGATGCGATCGACTTGTTAATATAACGCATTCCTTCCTTGAAATCAACGTGGTCCTATTGCGCAGCGTACAGTTTCACCAACGCGTTATCTCACAAATGCGTAGTATGAAATTAAAGATCATATTGTATACGCGGTGACCCGTTCTGAATATAATTTTTCATTTGTTAAATATGTATAAATGGAATTCGGAATTTTGACACTTTTAGTTAAGTTCATATTTTTATAATTTTTGGTTATTGATAATTTGGCAACGCACAAGCGTTGTCGGAAATCTTGCCAAATTAATATTTAAATTCAAAATTTAAGAACACCCATTAGAACACTAACGGTCAGCTTCCTGGAATCTCTGCGGACGATGTTTAAAGTTCTTTCGGCTAATTAGTTATTGTAAAACGATACACCAGATGTATACGATAGGTTGCCATGGGTTGAGTGGTGCGTCGCGTGAGAAAATTATGATATGGAATGTTCACACATATACATTAGTCAGACTTCTTTAACCATAGAGCTTGACCAATCATGGACTCGGTAGTGCCAAAATCACGCTCTCATTAGCTAATGAAGCAGCGGCATAACCCTTCCATAATCGGAATGATTGATCCTGGATCTTTCCGAAGGCGTGATGCCGCGACACTTGTCGACGTACAATCGCGAGGTGCGTGTCGTAAGTCCGCGATCTTCTAAAGACAAAGTTTTCTTCTATTTCTTAAGCCTCTCTAAGTACGAAGAAAAAGACTTAGGAAGTTCGTGTGAATTCATATTTTTTTTCTTTCTTTCTTTTGTTATAATTTTCTTATCATATAAGAATATTATTTTCAAATTATTCGATGTGAAATAGTTAACCAATTAAGCAATTAAATCCATAGTGTGTGTACGTGTGAGTACGTGTCTAATTCTTTCTTCCGTATATGTAGGGTTACCGGCAATAACAAATTTAAAAGTGAGACGTTAAGATTATCTTAAGGAGATTTTAAAAGGAAAAAGAAATTCTATTGGTAAGTCTTTGAAATTAATATTGTTTCCTTCTTTCGTTCTAAAAATTTAAAGATCGATCATTTTGTAACAAGTGGCAATAATTTCAGATAGTCTAAAGACTGTGGCAATCTCCCTAGTCTGAATTAATTCACAATGAAAGAGAGAATGAATGTCTGCTTGCACGTACCAATATAGATAGTTCTGTACTTATATTTTCATTTATATATACATTTTATTTATATATATTGTACTATCAATCTACACATTTTTAATATACTCATTTTTATATATTTTCTTATTGGAGCATTATGTTATTCGACCTTTAACTAGATATATCAATAAATTCAAGTTACATATTTTATATTCTTTGGTCTTAATCTTTTTCAGCCTTTATCCTATACAGATTTGGAATACGTTTGATCAAGGACCAGTATGGGACTGTAGCACCACCGATTCCTTTAGTTACTCGAAATAACTTTTCAATTTTATTTACTTCTAAATTTAAATCCTTCTCATGTTCTTTTCGAAATCAAAAATATTATAAATGCTAACGTTCGGGCGTATCACCCCGCTCAGCGCGTAATAGAAGTCTCGCGAACCCTATGGGCTCTCCTACTCTTATTTCCATCGTCAAGGAAACCATGTAACGCTATGAAGGCTAGCATGATAAGTTAATGGTCCTGTTTATCAAAAAGCTCAAACACTACGAGCAAAGTATGTGTTGTGGAGCAACAGAACGATTGAAAGAGGAATCAGACGAGTAAGGGATCTCTACGCTGGATACCGCTGATGTAGATTAACCCTCGCTGATCAAAGCAGAGTAAGCTTATTGCTTTTAATATATACGTACTACATTTGCTTCTCTACGTGACCTTTTTCTCTATTCCCTCCATTTTCTTCTTTCAGATTATACAGGGTGTACCGAATATAGCCTTCAATATTTTAAAGGGCGATAAGAGATCCAAACTCGAGCACAAAATGTCCTATGAAATAATGTCCGATCTGCCTTTAATTTGAATTCTGTAATTTTGCGATTTCTTACAACAAGCTAAGTCGTAGTACATGTTGCTGAATCTCTTACAGTTTAATTTTTATAAAGCTTCAAAAATTGGAGATGTTTGTAGATAATAGATCGCAGATTTTTAAAGCTTTACAAAAATTAAACCGTAAGAGATTCAGCAAAATATATTAAGACCTGTTGCTCTATTTGGGTCCCTTACTACATCTGTAAAATTACAGAATTCTCTGATTATTAGTTTAGCATATATAGGTATGTTAACTGTAAGGCATTATTATTGTAAAACGGAGGCAGATCGGACACTATGTCATTGGACACTTTGTGTCCCAATTTAAATCTCCTACTACTCTTTAAAATATTGAAGGCTATATTTGTTACACCCTATATAGACTGGTAGCAATGATTTAAAATAACAGGCAAAAACTATTTGAGGGTATAATGTGTATTAACGGATAGTATTTACTCAACAAATAAGCTGAATCCCAACAAGCAGAGCTACTGGCTCGAGAATTTATATTTCAAAAACTAAGATTATTTAAGAGAAGCATAGTATAACCTCAAAACTTTACCTAACATACGACTTGTAGATGATATCTTATAGAGCTTATCGTGACCGAAATAGAACTGCTACTGGGTTGAATAAACTTTTTAGAATTTTCAATAAATATTTCTTTGAAATTCCACTTCAATAAAAAAGACGGAATGACGTATATACAATAAATTAATTTTGTTAGTAATAAGCTAACGAATCTTATAGCAACATTTTAACCCCTTTTAACGTTTTTTTAACGTTAACCCCATAACTTCTATTAATATTCAGGTATTACTATCCGACTTCTTAACATAAAGCCCTGGTGGCTTGCTATCGTTACTTCTCTGTCTCGAGAATTGTATTTCTTCCAGTTTTGTGTTGGCTCATATAATACTGAATCGTAATTAGAATTTCTGAGATCAGTAAAAGAATACGACAAAGGTAATCGGTTTGGCAAGATAAAGGAATTTACTTTATCGAATTAGTGAGGGAGACGCACTTGCCCTCAAGGATAAAAGAAGAGTTCTGATCACTACAAAATTTCACAACGTTGTTTGAAATACACATCTAGAATTGGGTCTTTAAGTTTCTATACACAGTGTCTATACACAGTAAGTTACTAAATTATTCGCCACTCGACTAAATTACTAGAGGTGTCTGTTTGAGTTTTAAGATTAGATGTTGTAGGAACTTAAATTCGTCTTTCCATAAGTAAAGATCAGTTAAAGTGAAACAGTAGTTTTAAGAAAACTTGAATGTATCATTGAATTTGTTTCGAGATAACAATGTATACAGTTATACTGTTAAAAAAAACACTGCCCTCGTAACCTTTACTAGTGACGATATTTTCAAAACAAGTAAAAATATTTTTTAACTCTAGAAATAATCTAAACATATTCATGTGGTATCATGATACATTTTCAGTTGTAATTGCTAGAATCTCTACGGAAAACAGATGTTAATTTTTTTTTACTCTAATCAGAATAGTACTTACTTTTTCATACATATCCCCGGTCTCTATGTAACCAGCATAATTAGAACTAAGCCATCTTGATGCTAATACGGTGGCGAAATTCACCGCTTCTCTGACATTAGTCTGGCGAAGTCCCATTATGATAAACGACTGTAAGGGTGGCCACGCATTCGGGTAATCCCATTGTTCTCCTGTGTAACTTAAAGACGTCGGAGTACCACCTGTGAAAAAAAAAAAAATGAGATTGAAAAATGTCGATGAAGCAGTATAACGCTGTCGTATCTTTTATCCATAGCCGAACCTTCTGTGATCATGAGTATGATTCCTGAAAAGTAATAACTTATATAGTGTCCCTGTATGCATAAATGAGTGAGATGCCAACTATGAGTGTGAGTGAGATCGAGTCAAACTCGCAGTAAGTAGTAAAACAAGTATGGTTAAATATTCAGACAACCTTTTGATGATTTTGTTTATGTTAAATATGGGACGCTTGAAATGCGTTGATTGAGATAACGAAGATTAAAATGGGCAAAAATCGATAGCGCAGAAAATGGCATTCCTGTATACAGAATGTAAACAATATAGGTACGTGGCAACATTTCAAAGCGTGTTAGGGTAGCTTAAATGAAACACTAAATGTCCTATGACATAATGTCCAATCTACCTCCATTTTGCAATAATAATGCATTGAAGTTAACATATCTATATACTAAAAATTACAGAATCCTCTGATTGTTAGTTTAGTATATAGATATGTTTAAGACATTATTATTGCAAAATAAAGACTGATCAGATAATATGCCATAGAACATTTTGTGCTCCAATTTGAATCTCCTACCACCCCTTAAAATTATCACGTATATATTTGTATTTCTATCTTTTTCTACCATTCATTATATTATTAATCATTAACTTCTATATAAGCTAATTATAAATAGCATTATTATTTTGCATTTTTAACTGTATTGTGTATCATATATTCTAATTACGTTCTTTTCTTATAAAATATTATGTATTTTTTGTGAATTCAAAACACAGTGTGCGCGAATAGAATAGAACCATCATTACAAATAGCTAACTGCTCATGCGCGAACTGCTGAGCACTAGGTATAAAAGGAGCTGCACGAGCAGCAAACGGCACATTTTATCCCGGTTCACTCTCTGTCGAACTGTCGGACCTTGCGGATCGTTCGAATCCGGAACCTGGTCATAAAAGTGAGTACCTGCCTCGCGCGTACGCCGAAGATATTGGTGTTTCATGTGCTCTTGCTTGCGTATCCGCTGTGCTTTCTTAACGCTATAATATTTCTGACACTGAACTAGCTACTCCATATCAATCTAGCTCCATTGTCAAGAAGGGTAAGGCTGAAATTCGGACACACAGCTCCGGAAGCAGTGCCGTCATGAATATCGAACCATAATATACTTCGGTTACTCCGAAAATCTTCACAAAAAATAGATTTAACTTCTTAAACTCTGATTTCTTCAAGAACATGGTAAGTGATGTAAACGCTAGTAATTACGAACAACCAGTCCGAACCAAACCCATCACCCCTTCTGCAGTAGGTCCCCAAAGGCCTGCTCTGCAGGATTGACTTTCCCCCTTTTTCATTGACACGGGAGCTCACAGTGTAATTTCCATTCCTAGACAATTAAAAAATACCATTGGCGATAAATTCAACCTAAAATTTCTTGGCGATCAGGTTAGAGTAAATTTTCAAGATATCCAGGATTACGCAGAATTTAAGAAAATCCTTATTGTAAAAGGACCCCAGTTCCACACTTCTTAAAATCAGAGAAACCACTCATAGTCATTCTAAAAGGCCTTCCCTCCATAGCACAAAGTGAAGTATTAGACAAGTTAAAATCAGTAGGATTAAATCCCCTTAACTGCGTTCCGGTGCAAAGTAAATTTCTAATTTTTCCATTTAGAAAATCTCCTTTCCGGCTACCACAACTTTTTCACAAGTCACCAATATACGAAGAACTTCACAAATCACCACCTCTTCTATCTGCGGGTTTACTGCAAGAAATTCAGTAACATCGGGAGATACACTCAGTGATTCCGATGTCAATCGTTTAGTCATGCCTCTGATAATTGCAACAGAACCGAAAAATATGTTAAATATGGAGAAGCCCCCCTTACACGCTCCTGTCTGAAACTACCACTCAAATGTGCAAACTGTGGGGGGAATCACATTGTAAATTATTCTGGTTGTCCTGCACTTATTAAATTTCTTGACAAAAAAATTACTCCTCCATAAAAATCTTGCCTACACTTCACATTTACTACCCAGCATCGGTAAGGTAGAAGTTGTCGCGATCAAACTCAGAAGCCTCAACCTAATTTTCATCTTTGCATACTGTCCTTCCTCTGTCAAACTAACCCCCGACTTTCTGGATGCAATTACCTCCTTTGGTACCCCGTTTGTCCTCGAACTTTAATATGAGACATCCATCATGAATCTCCTCTCGCGATTACAACGGTAGCATCCCAAAAATTATTCCAATAGTGCTCCCTATAATCTACTGTTTCCCCCTACCCAAACGCATTTCACCCCAAACCATAACCCCTATACCAACGCCCTGTTCCTTATTAACTCCCAATTTCGCTTCTCATGTAATGCAATTGATGACCTAAATTCGTACCACAAACCCGTCACGCTATCTCAAATTCTCAACTACAATGCACCTCCTGTGACATATGCGCGTACAATAGATTACCACTTTCTTTAACACAACACCCGACATTGACAACTTGATCCAGCAACTTGGCTCTTTCCTTGCTAAATGTAGAAAGGAAGCTTCGTTACTTGTACTGATCTCTGCACTTGACTTCTCACCCGACTCTTAATTCAAATCCATTGAAGCTCTCCACAACTCAGTTAAGCATTCGTGGTACCGTACGGGCAACCTAATAATTATACCAACAATTATATAAAGCTCTTGCCAAAAAGTTAAACAGAAAGGTTATTGCTTTGAAAGTTACGGAAATACAAAGTCAAGTTAAAAATGCCTTCGTACACAACCACACATTCTGGCCGATATACAAAAAGATTATTGAAACCAAGACGCTCATTCCACAGTTACACGACTCCTCTGGTCAATTACACACTACGGAGATTAGCAAAAGTAATGCCTTGGCTGCTCAATTTCAAGCAACCTACAATCATGCAGCTTCAATATTCTCCAGAATAGACAACACAATCTAAGAACAATTAACATCCTTTAGCAGCAACAATCCCCCTTTACATCACTACCTGAAGACCTCAGCAAATTCCTCACACCTGTCAATGTCAAAAAATTTATCTTCAGCCTTGACTTCAAAAAAGCCGCGGGTCCTGATGTCCTCTCTTCAGAGGTACTTAGACAAGCCTCTGGGAAGGTCTTCACTCAAGTCTACTACATATTCAGAGCTTGTATACAATTGAAATATTTTCCTTCCTACTGGAAAATGTTTAAAATAATTCCTATATCCAAGCCAGATGAAGACAAAACCCAAACTCAGAACGATCTTCCAATTAGTCTGCTTTCTACATCATTACAAAATATTTGAGAAAATAATCGCAAAAGCAATCCTAACACATACCAACAATAATAATATCATTCCACATTTTAAATTTGGATTCAGACCCAACCATTCTACTATTTACCAACTTGTACGAGTAGCACAGCTTCTCACCCACGAATTCAATGTAAAGCGCTTTGCCTCCATGGTTCTCCTTGATCTGGGAAGGCTTTCGACTCTGTCTAGCATGATGAACTTCTAGTCAAGCTCATACATCTGATGCAAAATTATCTTAAGAACAGAGAATTCTTCGTCCAAATTGGTTCTAGCAAATCTACACCATGCTCCATTCACGCTGGAGTTTCTTAAGGATCCATCCTGGGTTCTCTCCTCTTCATTATTTATATTTCTGACATACCCAGTCCACTTGACATCTTACTTACTTTATACGCTGATGACACAGCCATCACAACTGCCTCATGGAACCTCTTTCACATACAGTCAAGACTACAGAAAGCTATACTTACATTACATCAATACTTCACAGATTGGAAACTTTTTATAAACCCTAGTAAAACCCAAGCTATATATTTCTCCCGCCGCATAAAAATACAGGTTCCTTCCCACTTTCTCTACAGGGAGTATCAATCCCATGGACCAATACAGTCATTTATCTCGTAACAGTATTTGACACTAAATTAACTTGGAAACTCGCAATAATCGACAGACACTCCAAAGCTAACAAAGCCATTGGTGGCGCTTTCAAGCTCCTCAAAAGCACTTCTAATCTCAAACAGGAACTACGTATGAAAATGTATTCATATTATATAAGAGCAGCCCTTCTACATGGATCCTAGGTCTGGTGTGCAGCTGCACCCACTCATATTCAATCCCTACAAACACTGCAGAATAAAGCTCTTAAGTTCATTTTCGGCTTACCAAGAGATTTCTCCATAGATAAACTTCACCGTAAGGCTAAGCTCTCCAAACTAATAGATTTTATCTCCAAATATAGCTCACGATATAACACCTCCTCCCATATCAACTCGCTGGTTAGCTCTACCAACTCGCTACTTCCCAAACAAATTCCCTGTAAACTTGAAGTTCGCGACCCACTGTCATGCAGCAGTACACAACACACTGCTGCATCTCATCTGATCTTCTCACACTAATGAACGCATCCCGCATGAGCAGGTGCGTGTGCTACTTCTGAGTCTACTTTTCTACCTCTCTGCTTGCTTGACTTGGCCTCTCATTCTTCTTTTTCTAAGTACAGAGTACCTCCTCAAATCCACCTATCCCTCCGTCAACTTCTAACACTAAATTTATGTTTCAGCTCTTCTGTTTTAGGCTTTTCTATAAATTTTTCCTGAGCAATCACGAACATCCCTCGTACTACAGATAATACTTAAAGCAACTCTTCTGGTGAACAATGAAGGCAGTGTGCAACAGGATTAATCGCCTCTCAGCCGTTATTAGCCGAGGACTCAAACACCACAAACAAAAAAGAAAGAGAAAGCAAACAGCACATTTTGATATGAAAAGGATTTTGATTTTTCGCGACAGTTAATAGTTATCATTATTTTGTTCTATTTAGTATGTATAACTTTCGTTATAACAAGTTATGCAAATTGTAAATTCTTATAATTATTCTATTAGTTTTATTGTCCTTAATTTTAATTTTTATTATTCGTAATGATAATTAGTTAAAATGTTTCTTTTCCCAAAGAGAAGAGTGGGTATACCAACCCGGTATACTGGTACGTGTACCAGGTTAAAACAGAAACAGAAAGAGAGGGGAGGGGGGGAGGAGTGTGTGTGTGTGTGTGTGTGTGTGTGTGTGGGGGGGGGGGGGGGGGGGGGTACAAAAGCCAAAACAGCTGGATCGTCTAGGCTGTTGTGATTTAACAACATCTACCTGAGTACTTAAGACAAGATGGTCGAAGTTTTCGGTCACTGTGGTGTTATTTCTTTCCGCGTACCGGACAGCACCAGACACAAACAGATGTGCGCGAATAGAATCTCGTTAAATTGATTTAATCTATTTGGAAGCACTCGTATCATAACCAAATAGCGTCGATAACGGTTATACGTCAATGTAATGCTGAATATATGTATACTATAACAAACCATGTACTTACAACTTTGAATTTCTTACTGAATGTCACGTGCAGCATTTCGAATTCGAACAGTTTAGTTTGATTAGCGAAGCGATAAGATAAATTTTGTGAGAGTGCGTTCCAACATTATTAAAATACCGAAAGTTTGGAAAAGTAAAGTTTCGTTGATGACAAACTGGATTGAAGGCAATCCCAATTTTATTATTGACAAAAATAATGAAAAATGTATTTATAGTAAAATGTCTAATAGAAGTATAAAGTGCGGTCCTATACCTTAAGGGGGTAGGATCAAATATGTCAAAACAGCGATTTTACCGACAAAATTAGACAAAAATATGAGTTTACGGGAGTCGACTTTTCGTCCTTATATGGGAAAATTTTGAGTTGCAAAACTTCAAAAAAAGTTCAACGCAGCGTGGTCTGATCGTAATTTAATGAAATTCTTCTGATATTTATTAATACGAGTGTTACAAAATAGAGCAAATATTGATAATTCACAGTCGCAGAATTTAAGCATTTTTATGTAATTTAGAAAGTCTTTCGAATAAAATCATAATCAAACCCCCCTTCATTGAACTTTCTTTTTTTGAATGATCCCCTGCCCAGCCCAAAATATTCTCATGTAAGGATGAAAAGTCGATTCCCGTAAATCCATACCTTAGTATTACTTTTTATTGGATTATCGATAAAACAGAATAAAAAACACGTAACAAAGGTTGGGCTTGTGTGAACGAGGAGAGGCTTAATTAGAACGGCTGTCGATGGGGTATTGGAATCTAATATCTAAATTGGCGAAGTGAGTTATTAAAAATTTTACCTTCCAGTACATACACCAGCGCATGAATCGCGTATACATAAGCTTAGCGCTTCGGATCACTATACACAGCTTCGGAAAGTCGGAACAGATTGTGAACCTAAGGTAAACCTTACTCTCTCGCTCTTGAAACTGAAACATTTTCCGCGTCGCGGACAAGCGGCACGAGCCACCCGTGATCTTTTCAAAAGTTCAAATATTTTCACTTTCCACCTTACTTAAATTTGGTAAAGTAAGGTTAAGGTAAAGTAAAGGTTAGGAGGTAAAGGTTATAAGAGTTGATACTGTAAGTCAAAAGTAAAACGTAATGACACTGTTGATGCAATGACAGCAATTACCTGTAACGCAGAGGTATTCAAATCTGATACTTCGTATCTCGATAGTCGAGTTACTAAACTTATGTTTAACTCAAAAGGTAAATTTGATTTGTTGAGCCAAAACACGACATCAAATACTTATGCTGCAGCAAATCAGTGTGATCAATCCCATGGCGAAGGAAAAATTAAAATAGGAGTATGTATTGATCAAAACCGCTCAAAGCTAATAGAGTTAAATGATGTCATTTATGTGCCAGAACTAAGAAACAATTTACTATCAGCCATTACAGACAAAGTTTACATTGTTTTTTGGTAAAAAGGGTGCATCTGTGAAGAGTGCTGGTGATACAACCACACTAACAGCTGTTAAGCATGGACAGTTATATATAAAACAAAGTGATAACCATGCAGCATATGTAAATAGTGAATATGACAACATCTCAAGGTGGCACCAGCGTTATGAACATCTTAACCTGAATGATCTGCAGAAATTGAAATCTAGTGCAATAGTCGAAGGTAAAAACTTACGTTCAACCATGTCCAGTTTAAATTATAAAGTGTACCAAAAAAAAAAAAAATATGTCAGCAACCATACAAATAATTAACCAATGGGTGTAATGAAAAACAAAGCTTAGTACACTCTGATGTATGCGGGCCAATGAGGACAGAATCACTTGGAGATGCAAAGTATTTTGTAAGTTTCATAGATGATCGCACAAGATATACTAAAATAATGTTACGTCATAAATCAGAAGTATTTTCGAAATTATAAACGTCGAGTTGATAAAGCGACGGATTGAGTAATTAAACGTTTGCGCACAGACAATGCCAAAGAATATTTATCAAAGGGGTTTTCGAAGTTTTTGGAAGAAGAAGGAATAAATAGAGAATTAAGCGTAGAATACACTCTGCAGTAAAACGGAATTGCCGAGCGTGCAAACCGTACGCTTATAGAAATGGTAAGGTGCATTATGGCACAGGCGAATCTCTGATAAACATTGTGGGGCGAAGTAATAAACACTGTAACATATATACAGAATAGATGTCCAACAAAAATTTTAAACGACAAAACGCCTTTGGAAGCATAGTCGAATAAAAATCCTTAAATCGGATATTTAAGAATTATAGGAAGCAGAGCCATTGTATTGAAGAAGAGTGATAAACGTGGAAAGTTTGAGCCAAAAAGTGATGAATACATATTAGTTGGTTATGATAACACATTTAAAGCATATCAACTATGGAAACAAAATACAAAAACTGTAATTAAGGTAAATAATGTGCAGTTCACTGAGACAACGGAACCAACTAAGAAAACGTTGCATAATATACATGTTAGGCTCGGCTGAGTTTTTACGATACTTATGAAGAACGTCCAGAATGAATTATTAGTCAACAAAATGAAGAACAACCTGACGAAATTATCGATAAAGAAAGTGAATACGAAAGATCAGAATCTGAAACTCCACGACGTAGATCAGGAAGATAAAAAATTCTAAGAACTGGCCAAGTTGGAAGACCAAGAAAATTGTATCATACGACGCAAATAACAGGAGATTCAACTAGCGAGGAAGAAGCATTAAACTGAGACGATTCAGAGTTGTGACTGAATGCAATGAATACTGAACTGGAAACTCTATATAAAAATAAAATATGGATACTGGTTCCAAGGTCGATGGATAGACGAATCAGTGGCTATTTAAAATAAAATATAATAAAAACGGTTCATTAAATAAGTACAAGTCTAGGTTGGCGGCACGTGGTCATACTCAGCGAAAAGGTGTAAATTATGAAGAAGGTTTTGCTCCTATGGCGTGATACGAAATTGTTAGAATTCTTCTGGCAGCAGCTGTGAATAATCAAATGTATATTCATCAAATGGATGTAATATCTGTTTATGTGCAAGGCGATTTATCGGATGAAATATACATGGAACAGCCCGAGTAAATGCACTGACATTGCAGCATCTGTGTCAGAAAACTTTTGTCTAGAATTTAGGCCTGACATGTCTATCGCAGACCCTTCATATCGGTTTCAAGAGGCAACGTTTAATACGTGACACTCTAGATACGGTCGTGAGAGTCGAGACCACCTCCGGTGCTTTCTAGTCCCGGTAGATTTTCTACTACTGAAAATCAGTAAACTTTTAAGCGCAATATCTTAAAAGCTATTTGAAAAAAGGTATATACATTAATGGTTACAAAATTCGTTTTGAAACATAATATCAACTGATCAGATAAAAAATATAATCGCATTTAAATAATTGAACTTGACCTTCATATCTCTATAAACAATAATATCAAGAAAAAATTGTTGCAGCCAATAAATCTGTCCCCTTTTACCATTCAATTTCATATAAAGATTTCTTTCATATCTTAAATAGATTAGAAAATAATCGACTGTTTACGATTTCGGCGGACTCACTGTATATAATATACACCATTTTGGATATATTAATTAATTTTTACCGACAAACGCCACCACGTTACGCTATTACATTTACAAACAGCGATTATAATTTACTGTAATTCGAGTTATAATACATCAGTAAAATAATTGTCGATACTTAATATTGAGTATTTGCATATTATTTGTGCATATTATTTGTGCATATTATTTGTGCATATTTTTAATGCATATATGCAATTTTTTCATGTATAAATGTCATATGCTTTTTGTATATTTATCGTGCGAAAAATTCCAGTCTATATATACCTTACTTGGTTAAATAATTCCAAACGTTCCTTTTTTATAGAACTGCATAATTGAATAAAATAAGGTAACAGTCGGTTAGACAAAACAGAGTAACTCATTTTGTCCAATCAGTTCCAATATTGTGTTATATTATGAAAGCATTATTTAATCATATCATTTTCTTTCGTATTTTGCGTTCAAATTACCTTAAATCTCCGAATTTCATAAATAATCACATTGTAACTGTTAAGAACTCTCGATGCGCTAGAGATGTTCCTAATTTGTTTAATACTCAATAACAGCTGAAAGAAGGAACAGATATAAAGGAATTGACATTTGAAGACGTCAAGACAATTGAAGTTGTTTTTTATACATTAATAAATTGTACTTTATACAACTTACATAGAATGCCTTAGTATTCAAACTTTGTCAGTATGTTCTACGAGATTAAATTAAAATGAAATATTATATAGGGTGTTCCAAAACTGGTGGTGCAAGCAAGAAAGAGGTGACTCTGCATGACATAATAAAACGAAAGTGTAGAAGAAAACTTTTTGATATTATGCTTTACTTTAAAGAAAATTGATTTAGAATTTTAACTGAGTACAAGTGTGCCGAAGTACAGTTTCAGACATTTGAGGGGTAAACAGGGAAAGGGAAATGCTTCTAGCTGATCGTAAAGACAGGCAGTGGTTACATTGAGAGTGTTCCCTGTGGGAACTTGCAACGATGGGTTATTTCCCTGACGAGGGTACGTGAGCGACCCGGAAGAAGGGGCCATTAGCTAGGGTCAGGTCAGAAACTTGAGCCACCTTTGTAGTGTCTATTCGGATAGCATCGAGCACGATACGCAATAAAGTAAAGAGTGAAAACGATCATTGGTGTTGTTTGTGGGTTCGCACGCTCCCCTTATCCCCTATATCATTTAGGCACCCAAAACTATACTTCCGTACGTTTGCACCCAATCTTAATTCAAACTTGATTTTCGCGAAAACCTAGCACTATATCAAAAAAATTTATTCTGTATTTCTGACTTATTTTTTCATGTAGGTTTATCCTGTTTTTTCTTCCACTATTAATTTTGGAACATCCTGTATAAATATAGATCATTTGAAACTTTGTTTGGATCGCTTGAGGGGATCTAACGACGGTCCGGATTAGGTGAGAAAGTGGGTCAACCAAAAGAAATCGTACTTCTTTAATTCCTTTTGTCTGTCCTGACAAGGTCAGACGATTATTTAAATTCTGAACCAGGCGACTGCAGGAACAATGAAGTCCTAGGCCTCGTTTTCCTGACGGAGTAGAACGGATATCCTATCGTCTCTGACGTCTGGAATAAAAATCGGTGGAACCGTACCGTCTAAGTAGCTTGCACTAGATTCGTCTGACCTGTCTCCAGGCGATGAGTAGTCGTACCGTTTGGGAGGGGTGCGCGATACCTCGCTGTATAGCGCAAGATAATTCAGCGGACTGTATTGTCAACAGTTCTTCGCCGTGAAGAATCTGTCGGTTGACGAACGTATAGAGAGGAGGTGACCTCTTCTCTGCGCTCTATGCCCTGTTAGGCGGATTGTCTCGAACGAAGCTCAGTAAAAACTGTGCTCCGTGAGCCGAGAGGACCATATCTATTAGTTGGTCTAGCCCCGGTGGCTGATAACGGTGGCCTATCTGGGTTATGCACTACAACACAGCGTCCACCCCACCCGTGTGCATCTATTCATCACACGGTGCTTTTGTGTGAATGCGGGGGTAGAGCGGTACGGCAGAGGAGTAAAACTTGCCTCGCGGTAAGTGTACCTCACGAGTGCGCCGCAAACCGGTGACCATCCAAGGAGTGTTCCCTGAGGCTCCCACGCCGAATAGCAACCGCCAGAAGTCAAAATAACTTATTAATTCCATTTGGTTCTGCGGACTTGCTATGAAAAAACTGCGTTTCTTTATAGTGCGATGTGCTTCGTTTGGGCCATGTACAGTATGTGGTATTCACCCAGAACAATATACGCAGATCACTAGAGACAGAGAAGGCAACATGTGTAAGGGGTTATGAAACCTCGAGTGTTTCGGTAGCCAAAGAGTGCTTCCTGATGTGTGCTCGCTAGCAGATATTCGCAGACTGACTACCAAAAATCGGTAGGTGTCTCCCGTAAGCGCGAAACACTGATTAGCCCCTATGCGTCTTTCCCTCTCTCTCTCTCAGGCTCTGACGTCTCACTTGACGTCGGGCTTGGAAATCGAACAGTTGATACAGGTAATTGCACGAAGCAATTACGATTCTAATCGTCATTGTAATCGTTAAGGAATTACATTTGGCAATTAACGATTACACAGTAATCTATAATTGGATTCGTAACGATATTGTAGTTGTAATCATTTATAGTTGCAATTACTTTATAATTGGGATCATATCGTGATTGCAGTTACTGTAATTGATTACGTAACCAATTACATTTTTAATCGATTACGTCCAACTTTGATGTGACGTGACGTTCGTTTGCCATTCCTATCATCTGGTTATGTCGGCTTTCTGTTTCTAATTGTGTATTTTGGACGAAGGTAATAAAATATGTTATGTTTTTAATCTAATTTATAAGGTGTATTTCATAACAATTTCATTTATTTAGGCATTATTTATTGACTTTCATGTTGTTCCATTAGTTGATATTAAAAGTAGGAACGCAGTCTTGTGTGTTTGAATGTAAATTTTGAGTTTGGTATCTGAAAACACGTACTCAGATAGTACACGTTGTCTTGAAGACGTCTATTTTATATTCATTCTATGTCTGAACGTCCTACGTCATAATTTAGATGTCTTAGAAACATCCCACGAAATAATTTAGATATCTTAAAAACATCCCACGGTATATGTTTTATGGACTTCCGAAATTTACACCCATAAGACACCTTCAAGACATAATACATGGATGGTTTAAACATGTCAATAATTTACGTTCTTAAGCCGTAAATATACATTCTTAAGCATTTAATATGTATATGTACCAGGTGGGTATCTTAACATCTGAAATTTTCGTCCTTAAGATGTTACAAAAAGATTTCAGATGAATGTTTAAAAACCGTCTGAAATTATTGTGTTGTAGACATCTACGAGGCGTATCATACGTCTTTTATTTGTCACAAATCCCAGTCTTCTACTCGACCTCGAATCCAGTAGGTTAAAATGTCTTTAAAATATTTGTATAACGTACTGAAGCCGTTTTAAAGACCTCCTATTTTGTAACATAAGGCGTTCGGAAAGTACGAATAGAACATTTGTAGAACCCCAGACAGCACTATACATCCAAAGGATGTTCATTTAATGTTTGATTCACATCCTACGTCCATTTTGAACATCCTTAGGATGTTCGTGAGACTTAAATTTTGGATGCTCTTGGACATCTGTTTTGTAAGTTAGTTTTGAAGATGGACAATTCCGTGTTATTAATATACGTACAATACTGTGCGTGCGATACATTAACGCAAACGCGAGAATATGTTACTTTAGTATATTATAGATTATAAAATATTGTTTTTACTGATAATATTATATTATTAAAGGGACAAGTAATATACAATAGGCAAAATAAATTCGCATAAGAGTTGCAATAAATTCGTGTTGAGGTTAGCTATTACTCCGAAGGACTTAAGTTCAAATTTCAACTGCGCGCTCCCCTATACTTTAAAATTTAAAATGTGAAGACTTTCATCATGTTTGTATGTTTCCATTTTTCGCAATCTGAGACCACATCCTAATCTCAATTTCTTAATTCAAAGGATTACAGAAGCACTGGGTCGAAAGGAAGGAGGCAGCCTCTGAGTATAAATACAGCGTCGCCAGCGGCAGCGATTCAACGTTTAATGTTCAAGGTTCGAGGTTCTGATGATCAAACAGTCCCACGGATCCTAAACCAAGCCGAGACAACTTTAACCAGCTCCTTGATTAGCCAAGGGCGAGGCAGCTTTAACCAACTCTTTGGCCTATCCTTGATCCGTATCGACCGTAATTTATCACTGCCATCTGCTCAAATCAGAACTCGTAAGTAATCTCAAATCGAAAAGTATTGGGTCGATAAGTAAATAGAGCTAATTACCAACTCGGTTTAGTGAAATACCTATCAGACTATTGTTCCTTTTTTATACTGACTTAAAAGACTGAATTAATTATAAGTTAGAAGTAATCACGCATAGCTTAAGTTTAGATATTAGGTCTATGAAATTCATTTCTTAATCACATGGCATATGAATGCTTCTCCCTGTTCATAGGTAAGCCGCTATATCTGTGAACATTCCATGTACGACAAGCTAGGTTGTTACACTATGTTGGATTGTGAAAATAATATTATTACCATTGACTTAAGAACTCGCTGCTCTCACAACAAAAGGAATTTACAATTTTTAAGGATTATTGGCTTATTTAGATTTGAAATCTGTAAACAGAGTTTCTAATGCTGATTTACTCCAAACTTTTAATGTGGTTGGATAATGTGGGTAGTATAATGAGTGTTTACTGCAAATTTTATTGGCTGGCAAATTGATTGTATAGGTTAGAAGACAAATATCTAAATATTATCAGAATGTTTTAATTTATGCATTATAATTGTAAATTGTATTTAATGTATTATAATTTATAATGAATTATAAATAAATAAACTGTATTGCATATTTTTAGAATTTTATGCGAAGCAAACAAAATCCCTACTAAAATCTCAAATTTTTTGTATAATGTGGCGATTAACAATCGATATTCTACCAGTAGAGGTTTTGGGCACAGAAAATATTCCTTCATTTTGTAGTACATATTTTAATATTCAAAAAATTGAAAAGTAAAAGTAAAATAGATTTACATCTTTATAAATTTTTCCTCTGTAAAAAGTTTTTTAAATATTGCATATTTGTTGAGGATTCAGGGTGATATTTTTTCTTAACAATGAATAAGTAGTGGAATAAGACTAAAGATCTATTCACACATAAGCGTACCGTCCCGCAACAAGATCGAAATGCTCGATCCAGAATCCACGGATCCATTTTGTACGTCTAGAGTGGATACTTACTACCCTAATAGAATGTGTACTTTCAAATAGGAGTGAAGTACTAAGATTGTTTGTAAGCGGGTTTTCATTTTTTGCATGAAAAAGTGATTTTCATGCAATTGGTGAAAAAGAAGGTCGAAAGAATTCTTGATTCTTTAAAATCTATTAATTTGTGGACTTTGTTTGTTTATGATGAATGAACTATAAATGTGCGTCAACAGTCTGATACGCAATATTGTGAAATACTTTCTCAGAATCACGTTGGTGTATTGCTAGACACTGATACAGAATGTTTAATGTCAGAAAACTAAAATTTATTTCTTTAAATTATATTCGCCATTTGCAAGAGTTATGCGATTATATAAAGAAACTGCCTTCGATGTTGCTTATTTGTTATCTACCTGTTACATATGTTATATATTTAATACAGAAATGCTTAAGACAATACCGTCTGACAACATTTTGATTTAATCTGAAGATATGTAGACTGTGTACTTTATTTGAAACGAAAAGTATCGTGACTCCTGGCTAAAACTGACGAGGACACTTCTAGTACAGCTGGGCTTTTTAGGTGTATAGTTATCAAAATTAGAGTAAAAGTAATGATCAGACGCAACATCGATGTTATTAAAGGTTTATTAATGGCACTATTGGCGTGGTGTCGTCTGTTTCCAGATTTTTTATGCGAACAATTGCTGAATCAATAAAAATTGTTTTACTTTTGGGGTCGGAATATACGATTGGAAGAATTACCGTGAAATTTAAAATAATGGGTACGGCTTTTATATGTCGAAAACAATTCATCGTATCGCACAGTTTTTTTTATTCACGCTGTGTAACCCCCTACTGGATTATAAGCAGCATACACTAATTAGTGTATGTATAATACATTAGTGTATATAGAGTACAGGTACAGTACAAACAATAGAGTACAGCACAATACATAAATTAAGAGCAAAGAAACAAAAGTAGCGAAGCGTTAAGGCTGAATATTATAGTATAATTAATACTGTAACTAAATCGTAATATATAGATTGTGTAGTTACAAAAGTAGGTTATTCTTCTTTAGGTACTCAAAAATAGTACGTAGAGATGTAACAAGCGGTTTATACAGAAATGCGTCCATCGAGTAGGGTGGAAAAAAGCCAGAGTTCTCTTTCTTTAGCTTCTTTTTGGATGGAGCAACTACATTTCCTACTGCGGCGATCGGTGGCATTGCCAGGCGAAATCGAAAACCGCAGATCGAGACACATCTCTTCACGCGCGGGCAGAATGTCAATTAGATTAAGTTGTATATATTTCGCGGCGCCGTTCTGTCCTAGTGAAATAAGTCTCCTCCTAACCGTCACGTAGCCCTCGACTTCGGTAATTGTTTAAAGAACAGGACACGCGGCGGAGGCGCATACGAAAACCGAAAAGCGCAAAAGTCTCTGTTTCGAGACTCGTAAGCGACGACAGCTTACGATTTGTAATAAAAACTGTTGGGTCATTCCACGCCAAATCGATCACTTTTCGATCTTGACATGAGGGATTTTGTTCAAAATTGAATAAGATGCACTCCACACGAAATTATGGGGGGGGGGGAGGGAGTCATCATTTCGCTGTTCTCGAGCTTGTTTAAAAAATACAGGCGATCAAATTATTAAATCTTTGCCTACTTTCGTGAAATCGGGGTGTACTTAGGAATTTTTATCTCGGAAGTTATTTGCTGTATTGAGTTGACTCCTTTTTCATTTTAATTCGGGAAGGTTTGACGTATTTTAGTAATATATTTCTTAATTGGAAACTCTTTTTTGTAATATAGAAAATTATAAACAAGTTTTTCTCTTGCAAATATGTGGTATCAACATGACGGCTGTCCTGTTCATTATACACGGGTAGCAAGAGAAACGTTGGATTCTAGGTTTCTAAACCGATGGATTGAACGAGGTGCAACTGTTTCATGGCCAGCACGTTCGCCTGATTTAAATCCACTAGATTTCTTTTTGCGAGGCCTGCTAAAACAAACCGCGTACATGAATGCTCCAACAGTTGAAGATATGCATCAGCGTATCATCACAGCATGACCAAATATCACTTCGTATATACTTGTCACAGTTCAACATTCCTTCCGAGCCAGTTTACAGCAATGCATCGACGTAAACGGACATCCTTTCGAGCATTTTGATATACAGGCATTCCGTTTTCATATTTTAAATCTTATACGTTTTCTCTGTCCGTGTCCTTGAATGAACTTGAATAATAATGGACACTGAATTTTTAATGAAGGGGGCCATCATTGTAGAGTATTTGAAAAGTGGTTCCATTTAAAAAAATGGAGGTGACCTTGGTACCTCTAAAAAAAATGGCAAAAAAACAAATTTTTTTGGCATTGTGTGAGCTCCATTGAACCATTCAACTTTGTCCTTAAGACATCTGACGGATCTTTAAAAACAAGAAAGATATTTGAGGTGCAAACGTTAGGTGACTCACCCTGTATACATATATTGGCACATTCGTGTTAACTAAAAAAAAGGGGATAAACTTTGAGAAAAGTAACTCAAAAACAAAAACACTGTCAGTGTAAAAATGTGTAGCAAATACTTTTGTGGAAATCATGGTTATTCCGATCTCAACAAAAACACAGATCACAGTTGCACGTAATTTTAGCCGAAACGTATTATTGGTTGAAGCGGTCACAACTAGATACTAAGTGAGGAAAGGTGAAGTCAGTCTTTTGCCCCTATGCTGTCCCAAGTGCAAGTTTACCAGCTCTGAACAGTATCATGTTTAATTAACGTATATTGTACACAATGTTTCGATTTTCACATTATATTTAAATAAGTTGAATGCTAATAAAAAGTCTAACCACGAAAACAGCTGAAATCCCAACAAAATATGTGGCCGCTAAGACAGTAAAGCTGGGGATTATAGCCCCTTTAGTCTGTTCTAGTCCCTACTCCCCTTTTGATTCAGGCCTGGTAAAAACAATTTTGTCGCAAAAGAGCCCGTCAAGTACATTTTGTATGACTTTTAAAGTGATGCTTATCTTGCAAATTTTGTAGAGCGTACACTAAACTATTCACATAAACTATAAGGTTAATATCCTTTGCCTTATTTAATTTCGATACTTTGCAAAATCGGAATAAGTACGATTTATGCAAATGTACTTGGCACACATTTTTGCAGTGACAGCGTTTTTGTTGGGATATTTTGTTACTGTTTACCGCTTGCTGTTAAGTACTAAGAATGTATGTTGAAAACGTAGGTCACGACATTTTCTAAAATTTCGACCTGCGCTATCCAGAATGTCTAATATTAAGGCGTCATATCTCAGGAACCGATGATTTCAAGTTAGATTTTTCATGAAAAACAAGGTTTTTTCTAACTATGAAGCAGTCAACACCAAATAATTTTATTCTCTTAATCGTAAACTCTGTTCGATCATCACCTGCTAATTTAATTTTAGGTTGACTAGTTCAATTTAATCGGAATGTATGATTCCACTTAAAGAGAATCAAAGTTTCAATTTAATACTAAATTCGGTTCGAATGCACGAACTATGTGAATGATTAATTCTAATGTTTCAGCTTATTCTAAAATTGGATCAACTGTTGGAATGTAGTTGCTTATAAATCGATTTGAAGCTTAGTTCTACTCGATTTGATTGTTGAAATTTAGATATTTAATTCATATCGAATGTGTAACCCCCGCCTTGGGGGTGGTTTTCATCCCGTTAACATGCATTAGAGCCGATGAAAAAAATACGTGTCAAATATTTTCAGCTATTCAACAATCCTTCTAAATTTCATCAGAATCAGAGATTTACAGCTCGCGATGTTCCCCTATGAGTCCAAGAATAAGCGAGTAGTGTGGGAGATTCGATTCGTCATCGATTATACTCGGCCATGATCGTATTCGGAAATATTCACGACGTGCGTTGAACCGGTTTTATGTTCTTATATGTATACTATAAAAAAATATAAATTTTAATGAAAAAATTAAACGTCACTTTAGTTTTTCGATAAATTTGTTTAGCGTGAAGGATTGACATATGCTATTATGTTGGTTATGAAAACGTATGAAACTTGTTTCTTGTTTACTTTTCCGAAATATGAAGGGAAAACGCTGGGTAGTAATTGTGTGAACTTTCCATGTCAAATCGCACTTTTGCTCCTGTTTGTTATTTTACATTGCAATATTTATAGAACCTGTTTGTAGTGTTTCGTAATATCTAGTGATAAAAACTAAAGTCATGTAATAAATGTAGTATGAAGCTATATGAAATGTACTTTAATTAATTTACAATGTGCTCACAAATGTTATGAATACTTGCAAAGACGATCAATAAATATTAAAATAAATGATGAATTATAAAAATTATTGTGACAATATATTTCGTCGTACCTCCCTACTCTTCAGCTTTAAAGTTTATATTATACGTATATAACTCATTTAATTAAAGTAAATTAAATAAATTATGTTTATAGAAATAAAATATTTCCGGAAACTGGACATATGAAATTAATAATCATTCATGAATAAATTCTTAAGTCAATATGTGTTCGTTAATATTTCTTATTAAGTTTCATTTCAATCAATTTGTATCATTATGTTTATTCTGAAATTTCTTTGTGTTTTAAATAAAAAGTTTGAAATAAAATTATACGATTATCGCGATCAAAGATTAAAAAACTTATTTTATAAAGGCGAAGTGACTGATATAACATTTTATTTTCATTTAACTACGTAATAAAAATTAATTTATGTTTAATTTTATTTCAATATGTTTCACTTAAGTACTATATAAATGAATGAATTAGTATCTCTGTTTGATCCGTGTGCGCGCATGCATAACAGAGAAACATAATGAAATTCTTATTCTTTAAATGTGCATTATATACGTATAACAATAGGATTTTTAGTTTGTTAAATGTCTGTAATTTGAACTATTTAATACGAGGAGCACCTAATTCATATGTTGAACACAATTAAAGAAATGTTTTTGAAACATAGATTTTTGTTAACACAACTAAAGAAATAAAATTATGCATAAAATACGAGGAAAGTCCGACTAATAATGTTTCCTATAATACACAAATTAAAACTTCATCTTATTTGTATTTTGTACTTGAATATATACTTTTCATGCACACATGTACTTACAGGAAAATCGACTAACACTTGATTAGAAGAATCATAAAAATAATGCTGTTGTTTAACATATATTTTTAGAATGTTAGATCCTCCTGTAAGTAATGCATTTTCTCTGAGTGTTGAGTTTCAAAGTTAGATGAGTTTAATAAATAAAATAATACAACTGTACAAAATATTAGTGTAAGTCAATATCAAAGATGGTTTAACAAATTTCGAAATGGGAACTATAGTCTCGAAGATAAACCTTGTATTGGGAGGCCTGAAAAATTCGATAAAATACGGAAGTATTTCTCGCAGATGTTTCTTCGAGGCTACATCTCGAAAAGTAAAATCTTACAAAAGTCTAAATGAAATCCAATAATTAAAACCGAGCAGTATCCATCACTAAGGAAATCAACGCACATCGAGGAAATTAAATGGTGGATTAATTCGCGAACGTTTAATCGAAATGTCTATCTTGCCATCGAAACTGTCTTGCCATCACAAAAACTTACCAAAGAAACTGTCGATGTTCTGCAATTTGAGATATTTCACGGCAGACAGTGCATATTTTTCCTGCTGGTGAAGATTGTAGCTACTCGTGTATAACGGTGCAAGATTCGACGGATAAAATATACGTCTAGGTTGATTGTTCTTCGTGTCGTAGTCAAGCCATATTCCCTCCTCCTCGTTCCAAAGGACATTGTCGATTGCGAGCTGTAATTCAGCCGCTATCTTCGCATAATACTGAGATTTCTGAAAAATAAATCCGAATTGTAGATCAGTGTTGGGTAAAGGTTATTTAAGTAATAAACAAAAAAAGGCATAAATAAATTTGATTTGGCTAGACCAACTGCTACGGTTTTCATTAATGCGAATTATTACAACAAAAAGTAAAATCACCGCAACGAAATTTAACGACTACCTTGCGATTCCTTGCCATACACTCGGACTTCAGTAAGACATCTCGTGAATCGTTAGCCAAACGCGTTAAGCAGACAGCGCACGCGGACAGGAGTACAGTATGCTTGTATGGACTGCGATGAAAACAGAATAGTGAGCGATAGCAGGTCATAGTGGAGACATGCATGGACGTTGGACATGTTTGTCCAACGTCTTACGATTCTGGTATTACTTGTTCGGAGAGAGATTTGGACGTCAAGCACAACGCTCTGACAAGCTCGGAGGCAGATGATATACTCTGTTTGAGATGACACGCCATCGGTAGTGACTAAATGCCTAGGACATAGGATAATCAATGCTCCTGTAGAGATTGCTGATTTGGATGGTCGGTGTTGTAAACAAAACTACGAATTACTCTAATCGGAGTGATTAACAGTCAATGCGTTAATAGCAAGGACGTTTGAAAGTTCTTTAATTCAAAGGAACAAGCTCTAAAAAATGATTTAATATCCGCGAGGGTAGCAGACAGCTCCAAACTAGACGATGTCTCGTCAATATCGACCGAATTCTCTAACGGGTTAGAATTTCTTTTTCGTAGAAACTTATTCGAATTCATATGAAGCAACAACCTCTAAGAATAAAATGCAGTTCTACTTTTACGAGTATAGCAGACCGATCTGAAACAGATGACGCGAAGCGATATCTTGACGTTGCGCGGTGGTCGAGACTGGATCTTATACAAAATCGAATTTACCTCAAAGAAGGTTATTTGTGTAGCGTACAATTATTTTATTTTGCAACGAAATCTCGAGACCATTCCCAAGTTATGAGTAATCTATAGGATATCCCAGTACTGGCGGTAGAAATGGAAAGAGGACGATTCTATACGAAAAAATAAGTCAAAAACGTAGAATAAAATTTGTTGATATCATGCTTCGTTTTCGAGAAAATTGACTTTGAATTTGAATTCATCAAGGGCACTGTCTCTACACTGTACGAAGTTCTGTATTGATCCAAGCACCTAAAGTTAATGCAGCGTATGGAGTATTGCTGTACAGGCACGTGATACGTCGCGCTACTTATCTCTATTACGGTCATATGTGAATAAACTGGACGTGTCTCAAAACATACCGACCACCGCATAGAAAGAAATCGTGTGTGTTACATTGCCCCAATCGGTTAACCGAGAACGAGAGTACAGTCTTAAGCATTTTGGGGGTGAACGAGGGAAGAGGAATACTTCTAGCTTACCGTAAAAACAATAGTTAATAGTCAGACAGCGAGTGTTCCTCTTACCTTGTGTGCTCTTCAAGCACTCAAAGTTATACTTCCGTAAACTTGTCCGATTACAATTCAAATACATAGAATTTTCTCGAAAATAAAGCATGACATCAAAAAATTGTATTTTTTATTTCGAATTTAATTTGGTCATGTAAAGTCACTAGTTTTTTGCTTTTACCGCCAGCTCTGAGACATCCTGTATAACTCAGCCAGCGATTTAAGTTCGAATAAAAGTAAAAGTAAAAAATTTTCAACATAATCTACAAGTTACGCCTCTACATTATCAACTTTTTGTAAAATAGACATATTATTCCCACTTACGTTGAACAATTTTATTTATAACCTAGAAATGTGTTTGCAATTAACGTTAAGCAAACGTTTAAAAAAGCGGTGCTATAAGCCAATATTATGAAGTATTAGTATTAAGAAAGTACATACATCAGTATTCTAAAATTATATCACATATTTATTTAATATTCATAATAACAAGCTCTGCTTACAATTACTATAGTGGACAATAAAATTGCAATACTCACTAAAAATACTAAAATACTATTTGTTAAATATGAAAGTAATTATAAAAGCGATACTTAAATATATTTAAATTGTTATATAAATCGAAATTTGAAGTAAAAAAAGGGGAAATTAGGTCAATAACAAATAACACAGAGGATTACTTCTCATGTGATAGTTAAACTAAAAGCATTGATATTTGTAAGGTAGTGTAATTTCAATAGCCATTACTGTATATATCTTTTTTGTAGTCGTGGCAAAAAGTTTTCCATCAAACATACTAATATGAAATTAGCTAAAAGCTAAAAACACTCATGTTCTAGAATTATAAAATGTTATTAGTTATAGTTAAAACGTATGGGAAAGTGAAAAGTGTTAAAAACAACCTTTCATTTTTTGTGGAAAAAAAAAGTGCCATTGACAAAGAGTGTGTTACTAATAGTTATTGATTGCATTAAACCTTGCAAATGCTCGGAGATAATGTAGAATAATGTCAGGTGAAGCCGTCTTGATCGTAAATAATAACGCACGTTCGCCCGCTGGAGTCGTCCAGGCTGCCAGCGACGACGCGCCCGCCGCGGCGCGGCGATGCGACTCGACGCAGCATCAACTTTCGGCAATTTTCACAGGGCCAATTTTAAAATGTCCATATTTTTGAAAGTTTGTCCATCAAGGGGAAGGATTAAATAATATTCTCCTTTTTTTCTCCTTTTTTTTCATTTGTTTAAAATAATTGCAAAAAAAAAATGGTTAAAAAGAATTTTTTTAATTGAACTAATTTTGCAATTTTCATTGTTGAAGCTTTCGGGTGTAAGCGGTGTCCGGTAGGAAGAGACTAAATCAGTTTCAGTGTGTCTTTCGACCCCCTGAAGAAGCCAGCTACAATGCTAGCGAAACGTCGGGAAATCTCTTTCTACTGGACACGGCTTACACCCGAAAGCTTCAACAATGAGAATTGTATGAGGCCGAGCCGTGAAAGTCTCAAATCTCTGAACTAATTTCTTTTATAAACTTCAATGTTTTCTCTATAAGCACCATAAAGCTTATCTCCATCCGCTTACTAGTTCAATAGCTATAATTTGTTTTCAAAAAGTTAGCACTTAACTTCAAACAGCTGTAAAATTGACAATTTTTAAAATTTTGAAAAATCCTTTGGAGTCCGTTTAAATATCGTTAAAGACTAGAACATATTCAAATTTGAGCAATCTACAAAAACTTACTCCAAACGTGCCCGATTTCGGGTGGAATGCATTGTCAGTGAACTGCTGATCTTGGCAAAATACTAGGTTACAGAAACATTTGGATTCGGAGCAACGCTCGTTTATGATGTCATAATTAACCGGAACGTAATACCTCAGGGCACTGTAATATCAGTACTCTGTTGCTAAGAACAAGAATTTGTATACAGGGTGTCCCAGCGAACACTGTACAGTGCGTTAATTCCTAAAGTATTAGAAATGAAAAAGATTGTTCATATAGGATTGCATGGGTCGAAGGGGTCAATTTATTAGCGAAGGCGAATTCTTTATGACATTATTATTTAATGAGATATGATGGTCAAGTTTCAAGACGAATCCAGCGGCGTGTAATTTACGTACTCTTTTTTAATTAATTTTCAAGATATTGCGCTTACAAATTTAGTGATTTTCGACGAAAGGGAACTTTTCTGACCAGCAGGTACTGCGGGCGGTCTATTGTTCCCTCCCGATGGCGCGTGTTAGGCATTACCCCTTGGAACCGATACTAAGGGAGGGAACAATAAACCGCCCGCAGTACCTGTTGGTCAGAAAGGTTCTCTTCCGACAAAGATCACTAAATTTGTAAGTGCAATATCTCGAAAATTAATTAAAAATAGTATATAAATTAGACGTCGCTGGATTCATCTTAAAACACACTATCAACTGATCTGTAAAAAAATGTATAGTTCCATTTAAAAAACCAAACTTGACCATCATATCTCATGTAATAACAATGTTACAAAATATTTGCCTTAGCTAATAAATTGGCCCTTTCGAACCATGCAATCCTGTATAAACAATTTTTCTGCAACGCACATGTTTCCAAAAAATGCTGATTTCTTCCTACATGAATCCTGTTGTCCTGGTGGGGATACCTCACAATGAAATTACGAGACACTACTTGGAGGAAGAGGAAACTCCTTCGAAAAAATCTTGTCAGTCAGTCGGAAAGCCTCTGTGAAGGCATGTTTACTCCTCAAGAGTACTACGGGATGTTCTGGGTGTATGTGGAGAACAACGGAGATGCCACTGCTTCCGTTGAAGCATATCAACGACGGTATCCGGAGCGGCGGACACCCAGTGCAAATTCGTTCCGCAGAATGGCATCCCGATTTTATACCACTGGGTCCGCATTTACTGAATTAACAACAATCGGCCCCTTTCGGGGCCACCAATTCTTTTTACAACGTAGGAACAACAAGTTCCATTAAAAATAACTTCAGTGATTGTATCACTTGATCAGTGTTGGTGGTCGTGCAGTGAAGTGAATACATCTTCGATACAGCAATAACTCGGATACACTTGACGTCGCGACCCTTTATTTCGGGTGGTGGCGTATACCTGCGATCAGCTGTGCAGAGGGCGCTGAACTACCATACAACCATTTCGTCCGCAGATGTTCCGGCTCGGCACAGTGACCTAGGGGCACAGGTTTCTAAAAAGGAAGGAAAGGAATTACCGAAAGGGTGAGTTTTATTCAATTTGTCGGTAATCAGTATTTTTTAAATTTAACGCAGGCTATGACTTCTTGTCGACGATATCTCTCCAACGGAGCGAGATATCGAAAAGTGCCACTCTTCCTTTTCGACTCCTTTACCCATAACAAGTAAAAAAACAAGAGTAAGCGGCCTATGCGTTACTGTGCGTAATGGAGGGAGTAATTCTAAATATTTGCGGCCTCAGTCTGGCAACACAGGGCCCAAGCAGGCCCCGACTCAGTCGCTCTCCGACCACTGAAAGAGCGGATAGCATTTCAGCATATCTCTATTGTTATTATCCGAAACCTTGAATCCCAAATAACCGTGGAGGCGAAAGTGTTTACAGTGTGGAAAGAACTTTCCTCTCTTTTTTTTTTTAAAATATTTAAATTGCATGTAACATTATTTCACAAATGCTATAATTTTCTTATACAAATTGTTATTTATAAATCCATATCTAGAAAGTATATCTGAACTTTTAGAAACAACTTCCAAAAATGAAACTGCAATAACTGTTACGAAAATATTACTTGTTACATTGCTAAATTGTTTATTGTTAATTTCAAACACATATATGTAATTATAATTCTCCACAAAAACTACATAGAGGTACATGTTTATACGTGTGTACTGGAGCTCTTAATATGCCTCGGATTTACAAGTATCCGAGTCTCGACTACAAAATAATTTCAATTAATACGTTTTCACAAAAAAAGGTAGATTACCATGTGTCAGTGTCCTGTGTGCATTAAAGGAATTCAAAACAGCATCTTTAATTATCTTGCAATTTTATTTAAATCGATTTAAGACTGTGTCTTAATCTAAACCTTTTACAATTATTGAAAGTGTAAGTAAGTAATCGATTTGATACTGGTGCCATTGCTTGGAATTACTTACAGACGAAGAAATCTGCCTTAGGGAGTCTATGAGAGAGACGAATTTCCTCTTAAAGTCAGAAAAAGAGACCCGATCTACTGCACAATATGGCAACATTGCGAGACGTACGCTTTTGGTGTTGGATCCCCCCACAGTGAACCGCCGGTTGCATACTACGCCCTGAACTCAGCTCTAAAAAATCGGACAGCAGGTCTGTATGAAGAATTTAAGCTCAAACTCTAGTGGGTTTTTTAGAGCTAGAACTACAGTTCAGAGGTAGGGCAGTATCGATCCGGGATTCATCTGAGTTTACGGTCCGTCTTTATCTCCACTAGATTAGAGAACTGGTTTCGCAGAGTATGCCCTCGGTGTAACGTATTAAAAATAAACAAATATCCGAATCCTCATAGGATTTTGCTACCTCGTGTCGGGTATCCATGCCTCAATCACATTTATGGTAGAATTAACACGTCCGACGCGCAACTCGATAGATCTATCGAGTTGAGCCCGTTTTCCAGGAGAAGTATTGACCTGGTCGGAAAGAGGCCCCGTCGAGAGGGAAGGTCTGCCAGGTCAGAGACCACTTATGACCTTCCCTCTCTATCGTCTCTCCTGAAGGCACTATTTATGTTTACAACATAATGACACTACCGATTTTTATGAGTTGTACCCGAAAATTTTTCCTAACATTTTGTTGAGGTCAGTCGCGAAAAAAGTGTCGAAGAGTGTAGTTCTTGTGCGACAAAATGCAGCGAAGAAGAATAGTCGATTCTGACGGTAAGTTTTATCTCTCACAATTTATCGATATTTAACAAATAAATATCAATTGTCACATATCAACGGTGGTTATCTAAAGATATATTTTCCTAAGCGTGATCCGTCGCCACGATCCTTCGCCGCGATCCTCCGCCGCGATCCTCCGCCACGTTCGCTGATCGCGGTGGTCAGACGTAAGCAGCGATTTCTAATACGCCGTTTAACATTTTATCGTCATCTATATGAGATACTTAACGGATAATATAAAACGATATATTGATAATCGCTGCTAGCGTCTAGCCACCGCAACCAACGATTAGTTGATCGCGACAGCAGCTAGTCGCGGCGACAAATCGCGCTTAGCAAACCATATCTATAATGGAAAGTGATGCATGTAAGTGTAGAGCATTCCATTTTTACTTGTAAATGCAATTATTTCTCGAACTATTATTCATTATTCAAAAAAATGTTATAGTCAAAAATATTAAAAATTTTGTTAAGACATTTTTCACTTTTCAGTGCCAAAAATCTCACGAACTGTTTTTTTAGGAGTTCTTTTTAGGAGTTTTATTCCATGCAGGAACCGTTAAATATCCGCGTTTGTCGACTCATTGGTCAAAAAAGGAGATAACAGACGGACTGTACAGAATACGATCTGTTTTGATATATTTTAACAATAGAATGACCACAATTTTTAGGCCAGACCGTGACCTCTCCATAGATGAATCCATGATTCTATGCAGAGGTCGACTTTCGTTCCGCCAATACATACAAACAAAGCGCCATAAATATGACATGAAGTTCCATGTGTTGGCGGAACCATGCGGCCTGGCTCTAAAATTGATACTATACTCCGGATCAAATGACCAAGACATTGGTGGGAGAAAGCACGCGGACAAAGTTTTGCATCAATTACTAGCCGGACGGACTGGACTAGGACACTCCATATACACAGACAATTTTTATAACAGTTTACTGCTCACACGTAACCTACTAATTCAAAAGACATATATAACAGGGACGTAACAAAAAAATAGACGACACAACCCGATGGACGTGACGAGAGCAGCTTTGGAAAAACATGAAGCTGTGAGTCAATATACCACTGATAGGATTTGCGTTCCGAAATGGAAGGATAAGCAAGAAGTTCTGATTATTTCATCAGAACATCAGGGATCCATGATCGATGCTTCTAACCGGCGAGGCGTTGTTTCTCGTAAGCCATTAATGGTAGCCAAATATAACGAAGGTATGAGTGGCATTGATCGCATGGATCAACGTTTTGTTTATTACCCATGCAAACGCAAAACCCTGAAGTGGTATAAGAAACTTGCAATTCATGTCTTCCAAATGCTGCTCATAAACAGTTATTTATTGTACACAGACTACACGACTGACAATGAAACTAGACGGATATTATATGGCTTTCGACTTGACGTTATTAAGACACTAATGCGGACAGATTATCCCAACAAACCTTCCAAACCACCACCCATTTCCTCTAATTCCCATTTCCCTTCTTTTTCTCAACCCACCGCGGCTAACGGGAGGACGCATGTACGAAAAACCTGCAGGCAGTGCAAAAAAAGCACTAAATATGTCTGCCAGAGTTGCCCACCCGACAAATATGGTACTATTGGTTTATGTTCGAAATGTTTCTGCGCGTACCATGCATGAAGGGGACAAGAGCATCTCGAGGTGCCAATCACCGATCACGGAATAAAAACTGATGATCATCGACCACACGAGGAGTGGGCTTTGGAATCAGTGCGCTTGTGCTAGCGACATAATTACGATTGGCACTCTGTTGATTATTGTACCTTATTCGTAAAATTTATTGTTTATATTTTGTTACAAATTTTTTACTGTGCATTGAACATTTTTAAATACTTGTTGTAAATTTGTTGTTAATATTTTGTTACAGATTTTTCATTGTAAATGTACACTTGATATTTTATTATAAATTTAATATTGCAAATATTATATAATAAATTTTGTTGAAAATTGATTATTATAAATATTGTTTCTATTACCAATTCGTTTGTTATCAATATTCCCATAATTTTGCGCAAAGACCGCGGATATAGTGGACTCGATTTCGTGAAGAAAATATTGGAATGTAAATTTTTTGGAGTATTCTGCTCGGCTCGTGGCTCTTTCGTCCCTAAACGTGTTGCAAAGGTCTTTACAAGTGCCACTGACGGGAAGGCTCCGATTGTACAGCACGGTGCTGCCGCGGCGCGCTAGCATATGATCGGACAAAACTGTTTCAACCATTTTCTTACTCCAGCACACAATGTGTTAATTTCAACAGGCGGTTCAGGGTCACTCAGCTCCTGGGCCCGTACCTAATATCGCGGGCATCCTGCACACACAGGGTGTATTAGGACGGGCGGCTGTACTTGGGACGGTAGTTTAGACCTAGTTTGAATTGCCGGAACAAGTGCAGTCAAACAATTCTCCAAGGCCAGGTGAAAACCGAACCTCGGCAGAAGCCTGCAAGAGACCGAGCCTCGCGCTGGTGATCCCGCCTCCCCGTGGCCCCCGCTGGAACGCTGCCCTCCTTGGGCCCATACTTGTATGGGTACGAGGAGGGCAGTAACCAAGTGGATCACTTCCCATTCGGGACGGTCTTCCCTTCGGATGATCCTGTAGGAAGGTGACGAGGGGGTTTTTCCGAGTCTGCGCCCCCTGGTAGTGGTTTAACGCTCCGAACACCGGCCGACATAGGCGCAAGCCTCGATCGGGATGCCCGCTTCAGGCCTTAGGCAACAAATACAATCAATGTCACTCAGCTCCTCACGCGCCTTTCTAGTGGGTTCCCCCACCCCGGCAATTCCCCATGCGCGCAGACGCACTTGTCGCGCGTGCGGAATATCCGTGAGCTCATTCCTCTGTCCCACCAGAAAGACGCGTGAGGGGCTGAGTGACCCTGAGCCGCCTGTTGAAATTAATTCTACCATAGTATTTTACACTCTATTTTTCTTCCATCCTGAGACAAACAGGCCAGAAAAAAGGAAATATTTGGGAATTTCTGAAACTACTACCACCGATGATAACAGTATAGGCATGATTTCGAACTATACGTATGGATTATTACACTGCCACCTCTATACCTATATTCGAAAACAGTTGCCAGCTTATTACGCAGAACCCTAAAAGATGCCATAGACGAATCTGTTCCCCCTTGACCATAATGAGGGACGCCCAGCATGACACCACGCCTTACCTTCTTAACGTCTTCCTTGTACAGGTTGATCCTCTCGTTAGGGGACTCAAAGTCAATGTTATCGCAAAAACGTCGCAGCTGGAACGCCGTGTTTGTACACTCGATCTATTGATAAGTCTTTCCTGTGACCTAAAAGGTCGATATTGCTTTTGTTCATCTATTGTGTCGGATCCCCACCACCTTCAATGCTATCTGCAGTAGCATTATATTTTTCTTTTCTTCTTCTATTTCTCAACTTTCTCCCATAAATAAATACTTATCGAAGTTAAGTGCCTTCTATTGTAGCGACAAAACCTTTTTCCCGAAATTCCTCCAGCAAGGAAGAATTTATCTGCAATTAGAAAAACTTTTCCGTACTCGGGTAAGATCTAGAAAAAGATCTACAACGAAAAACACTTTCCCAAAAGTTTCATATTCTTGATCCAATCTTTAGGGCCAAACCTTATTCTTAGAAACTCAGTTAGGACACCCTTAAACGGGGAAGCGAAGCAGAATTAAACGTAGTTCAATTTTGGAAACAATAGTAATAAGAGAAAAGCTCTGTGTCAGAAAATAAAACGAAATTAAATAAACTTTATAAGCAACGAATCAGCCCTTCATTTTGAAGCACCTCGACAATTACAACGAAAATAGTTGTATGTGTATGTGTATATGGATATGTTAACAGAAAAATGGGACCTATCAACAGATCATATACATATACATAGAAACACGGGGTTCGCGCTACTTTTAAGTTCTCTAGTGAGATTATGACCTCTATATACAGTGCGTAACGTGTATACATTTCAATATTTTATAGGATGGTAGAATACCTCAAGTGAATTACAAAATGTCCTATATCATAGTGTCCGATCTGCTTTCGTTTTGCAGTAATCATGCCTTAAAGTTAGTACTATCTTCTGAAACGACGAGTAGCTTGTGCATATCGGTGAGGCAAACACGTTGACAGAGTCTGTTGAGCTAGAGAATTTGGTTGCTTGCGAAGGTTATGTTTGTTTCCGAAGGCCCTGAACTCGTGTTAACACATTGCAGGCGGGGTATTTAAATAATTGAAATGTCTATTCCTGAAAATTTATAGCCTTTTAACCTACTTTCTACACTGTATACTTTAATGCTTGAGACGTGCTAATGTCATACCATGCGTGCGACACAGACGAAGTATAATGCATAGAAACAAAAAACCTGCTAAAAACGCGAAGTTACTTCTCCAGACTTCCACGATTACGTTCGTCTGTCGCAAGTCTGCATCACCTGTCCGCAATTGTGTTAAGACCCTCATAGACATAAGTTCTTCAACGGGAATCGTACTATAAATGGTCCCTGATCTGTCAAATTACTGGGTTAACCTTGAACAGCTGACTGCCGGCTCGTCTTTTAGCTTATACTACACTGTGTATGTTACCTACGTTCTTTCCCGCAAGCATTTTCGATCTTTAAAGCTTTCTAAAAATTAAACCTTAAGAGATACAGTAAAATGTGTTAATACGTTTTTCTTGTATTGCTTCTAATTAATATATCTGCAATATTACAAAATCCTCCGACTTGTAAGTTAGCGTATACACGTATGAACTTTGAAGCATTATTGCTACAAAACGGAAGTAGATCAGACATGTATACCTTACAACCTGTATACGTATGTAGGATACAGCACTAAAGAGCGCGGGATAAACTTAAGGGGTGATTCTAGAGATCACACTAAGACGAAAATCAAGAATAACTATTTCGCGCTTGAGGCTTCGTTTGTTAGTTATAAGCGTCTAAAAATCAAGTGGAAAGCACCAGAAATGAGTCCGCGCGGAGTCCTTGAGCAGTGGTTGCCCGAACAGCAGTATAGTAGAGGTATGCGGGTATCCGAGATTCTGAGCTCAGGCGGGTTCGGAAAAAGTCGGGCAAGCTCGGGCGGGAATCGGGTAGCTTGATTGTGCCGGGTAGCTTGATCATGGCGGATAGCTTGATCGTGACGGGTAGTCCGAAACATTTGAGTCAGATCGGCGAAAGCGCGGCATCCGCGATCGAGCTCGAAAAAGTTGCTTCGATGCTTTAAATTCAGATTAGAATATCTCAGTTTAAATTTGAATTTAATCATATAGGTAATGCAATGCGTATTACACATGTAATGCGTTCCTTAATGCATGTAATCATTTTCATAGACAATGAACTCTGTGAGAGTATGTTGAACCTTTATCATTTTCACTATGATAAAATAATACTTTTAAAACAGTTATTTATTCATATCAAACTTCCATCGATATAAGTTTAATCTTATATGGAATATATGTGATTCATACTTTATTTTAGATGAATTTGAAAATGAATGTTATCAGCAAAATATCTTTCCCCTCTTTAAATATTAGATCATTGTTACCCGTATAGGAACCCTGAATGTTTGGTAGTAATAAGAATACACAAACATATGAATATGGATTTTTTAATGATTTTGTTTTAAATTGCAATGTAAAAAAGACAACTGCTCTATATTTTCCGGAGTTCATCTTGTTCTTTGGTTTGTCACAATATTTCCAGATAAGGAAAATAAGGTGACTTGTGTCGCGGGTATTGCCAAGAAATGTTTAGCTATACTAACGATAACATTGGGAATCTTGTGGAATTTATCCTCCACCATTCCATGATATCAGTTGTTCTTGGTACAAAACTCTCAGATAAGTACATTTGCATTTCTTTGTCTCTCTTGCTACCGAATGTATTGAGATTTGCGTCCGGATTTCCCAAAGTGTTACCAAGGAAATTTAATAATCTTGATTTCTTTTCACCTAATTAACAAATCGTAATATATAGATGAATTAAAAAATTGATGGAATTAATAAAAGAATATTGTATTTATAATTGTAAAAATGTACCAATGCCATTTGTACTTGAAATATCAAAATATTTATATCATTTGGCTTTTCTTTATGAAGCACCGAAATCTGTTCGCTCAATTGCTTATATATTATTTGCTTTTGTGCTGGTGATAATAAATAATCTTTGTATCGCGGATCTACTACCATGGCCAATGGTAGTTTCCTTCCTGCGAGTAAAATATCACATTTTGTTTAGTACAGTCGCCGCGGACTGTATGTTGACATGTTTCAGAACTGTGTATTTCTGATGAAAGACCAAGTGTTTACATTTTTTTTCAGGTTCTGAGCTTATGTATCAGTTACTGTTTACTTCTACTAGCTTAATGTTCAGTTTAGTTCAAGACACAGTGAACAACAGACGTGTAGTATTAAGTTTGTATAAAAGGCTCACGCGGAAAGTAAATCGACACCCAATTTTGAGCTTATTTTGTTATAATATATTTATACAATAAGTGTTAATTAATGATTTATTTGTTGTTTTCTCAATGTTGAACAATATCTTACATATTATATCACGTTCAATTATAAACATTGCTTTATAGTGCCGAAAACTAGAGAACTCACACCTGCAGAAAGGTCACAAATATTTAACAGAAGAATAAGAGGAGATTTTTTAAGAAAAATTGCTCTCGATTTCAACATTTCTGCGAAAGGTATAAGGAAAATAGTAGATAGATTACAACAGTATGTAACTGCAGAAAATCAACCAAAATCAACCAAAAAAGAAAAACTCCTTTGTTTTGACCAAACTGTTGAAATCTGATTTAAATCTACCGATTTGAGACGGGTCAACATACATTCCGCGGCGACTGTATGTACAATTTATTTTCATCTTTTTTCAAATACTGTCTTCTTTGAAAATTTATACAAATAATTGGAATTACCTTCAACTCTTTTTGAAGCTTGCTGGAAATATCCACCATTAGTGAGTTTTCACTAGATTCTGCTCGTACTACATTCATTAATGTGTAGTACACGGAGTAACATAAGGAAATCGTGGGATATAAGTCGCCGCTCATAAGCTCTGTGGCATCTTTAATCGGCTCAAGAACGGTCACTAAACATTTTAAAAAGTGCCAGTCGTCCGCGGTCAAATTATCTAGCATATTTTCTTTACATAGTAGTATATTCAATGGTGTTTGTAAAGAAATAAATCTGTTAAACATCAAGTATGTCGCGTTCCACCGCGTATCTACTTCTTGAATTAACTGTTGTAGAGTAACATTCTCATTTAAAGATATCTGTATATTTTTTAACTTTTCTCTAGCATTTGAAGATTTAGAAAAGAATATCACTATGGATATGCATTTTTTACGTAATTGATTATATTTTACGAAATCTTTCATGGCATGTTTAATGACTAACTGTAAACAGTGTCCAAAGCATGAAATCCTTATCCACTTTTTATATGTATTTATCGCATTCTGTACATTGCGACCATTATCTTCTGTAAAGAAGGCAGTTTTTTCTATATCTATATTCCACGTTTTAAAACAATACAGTATTGTACTTTGAATATATTTGAATGTATGTTTCTCAGGGACATGCTGTACATTTATCATATGGTGATGTAGCTCAAAGTCTTGTGAAATATAATGTATTGTTAGAGAAATGAATCTCTGGACTGCTTTTGACGTCCATCCGTCCGTCGTAAAGGCAAACGCAGTATCCTCGATTAATGCTGCTGTCATGAATGAAACGAAACAATTTAAATGTATAAACGATGTACTTGTAATATAAAGAAAAAGTACATCATTACGAAATAATAATGACGTATTAAAAAAGTGTTCCGAATAATGAAAAAAATATTTAAGTCATACCTTTGTACATTTCATTTTTAATATGACCTTTTAATTCCTCATACATTTCAGGTATTATTGTACGCGAGAATGTACTTCTAGATGGAATCTCGTAACGGGGTTCCACAATTTCTATTAATTCCCGGAATCCAGTATCATTTACAATACTTTATGGCTGTAAGTCTATTGCAATCATTCGCGCAATTGCGTTTGTTAACTGTTTGGCACGAATTGAATTTCTATCTAAATAAATTGTATTTGTTTCTTTGCTAGGGCCTGCTTCGTTTCTTACTGATAAAGAAATTACTATGCACTGTTCTTAAATGTCGAAGAAGAGAGCTGGTACCAGAATGCTTTGTTTTAAATTGTTTCGCGCAAATCTTACATTGTGCCTTTTCCGAATCTATTCTATCAAAGTATTGCCAAGCGTCACCTTTATAGCGATTTGCCTGCAGAACACTTTCATCCCTCTTAGGAATTGTAGTGACACTGTTTTCACTATCACACATTGTACTAATAGTTTTAAAAACTGCAATACGTATAAATGCACTGATGCAAACGAATTCTCTGCTGCACTGATCACGATTGACTAAAGACTGAAGAGAATGAGCCTATTATGGAATGGTTATAGAACTGTCAATTCTGTAACCTAAATAACTGCGAGTGAATCGATTTCTTCCTAATAATTATTTACATCGTCAGCGTACAAAGTTTTTACGTAAAATGTTTACAAACTATTTACATGGTTTAATTTGAATTTTTCACTTCATGTCATCTAAAGAGTATGAATATAATAATAATTGATTGAACAATGCACAAGGGTTAATGTACGTGGTTAATAATTGTTTGGACATGGCGGTATAATGAATTAATAATTTAATGACTCATTGCATAGGAATGAAATGATGAAACACTATATTCCTTAATTGTGAAGAATAGAAAGATACAATAAGTTACCCAACCTGTTACATTAAGAAACTTGTAAATTTATTGTTTCTCGTATACTTTGGCTTATTTTTAACAAATCTCTCACGCCAGGTACCTTCTCTTAAGCATAGAAGTCTTATTACTCTTGTATTTACATGTGAAGACGAACTAATGATTTTCAGTTATAAGCTAATAAGTAAACGAAACATTATGTCGAAGATATTGGAGAATACTGTAAAGAAAGAGAGAAATCGGAGTCAGAATCGGAGTCGAGAGTTTTGACTGTCGACTCCATAGCCCAGGGCAAGCGGCTCAAACAGCTCTCCTCTGGATGGCTTTTCTCCTCTTCAAAGATAATGCTGATCCTCCAGTTCCTTCTTTCTGTCGTATTACGCTCTTGTGACACACAGGGGAGCAACGAGGCATCTTTTGCCGATCACAGAATTCAGTACTTCTTTCAGCGGTTAATTCTGTGATTCATATAGCAGTGATATGATTATTGCGATCATGGTTGTTAGCCGTATGTTATTTTGAGCTAATTATATGTTTGTTTAGTTGAACGTGAATATGACTTTTTTCTAGATTTATTCTGCAGCTGGTAAATGAATTAATGTTTCATTTTTTATTGGATATAAATTTTTCTTTCAATAATTCCTCAAGTACTATTTAATTTTATTATGTTAATATTACCAAAATTGCTCGACCAAAGCTCGTTTTGGGCATCGCGATCGATAACTACTGCTGTCTCCACTACTTCGTTCGTTATGTTGAGGGGTTGAAATGGTCCCGAAATTAACTGTTTTAAACTATCGCATTTTTTGTTAATACAACTTTATAACGTGCGTCTATGTACATACCAGATGCAATTTTTTCATTTTCAAATCATTTTTCTTGCCTATTTTTCGTTTTACATACTAAGTCCGTAGCATATATATTATTCTTTGTTGTTGTTTTAATAATGCATTGATGCCATACTTCATATAATTTGACAATAACTAATGGTTCGCTTTGTAAGCATTCAGTAGCGATACGAGCAGGTGTTTGTGTTTCAATTAATGTAAAAATATTATTCCACATTGGTTGTGACAATTTTAGTTCTTCGTCGTCGATTTCTTCATAATAATTTCTTAGCTCATACAATCTTTTTAGCATCTGTAGCGTAGAATTCCACCTCGTTATACAATCAAGAATTGAATTCTTGCCGTACATTACCAATAATGTTAATCGTAGTGTAAGTGTACGTAGTCTTTTAGTTAGTTTCCTAACTTTAACAACTACTTCTGAAACTACTACGTTTTTTAAAAAATCAGTAATAGTTAATTGAAGTGTGTGCGCGGCACATCTAATTGCCGCTATTGTAAAGTCTGTTTTTTCTTTTAAAAATTCTGTCATTCCTATATCACGTAAACTTGTGCCCTCTTCTTCAGAATATAATAAAACTTGAATCGAATTTTACACGTAAATCACGTCCTTATATTTCTCAGATGCTGAAAAAATTATACAAATTAAAATTGTATGCGTATAATATGCAAAAAACGACGATGAAGATGTGAAATTGTCATAAAAATTGATAACAGTTTTGTAGCCGATATGTAAGACCACAAAATAACAGTTATAGAACCGATATAATATCATTCTTCAAGGACCGAAACCGAAACTGATATAACTCAGGACTGATATATCTATGACAGTTATAACATTATTTCGCTCCTCATAACTGTTTGAAGGACAGAAACCCATATCATAACTGTTGTCAATCCCTGGTCGCAAAGTACCCAAACAATGGGAATCTTTACGCTCGAATGGTACTCCCGAGAATAACAGGCCTATAAAAGACAAGAACAGGAATAGGGATTAAGAAGTAGAAAAAGTCAAATTCTTGATTTGCTATCGGATTTTCACGCAAGTAATATCAATCGATTCCTTGTGTTCTCTCGATTAAAATGGTACCAAACACGACATGATTTCAATTATTTGTAACAAAGATATATGACATTTGATTTGTAGAAAGGAAAGTCTTACTCGTTCTTCTCTTTGATCTATTCGCTTAGCTCCTCATTCTCTCTTTCCGTCCCGACTTCGTCATCATAGACTGAATGGTTCGGTTTGAAATATTATTGTATCCCCGTTCGTACACAGTAAGCGAAGGACTGGAGATTGGAGAGAGATGAGAGTTGAAGCTCAAAGGGGTCCGATTTTCGGCTTCATAGGAGCAACTCCGAGCCAGCGTGTTCAACACGGGTTGAAACGCTACCGTCACCTTCCCTTCCCCTCCACTTCCTTGCAAAATAACCACGACCCTGTCCGACCGTGGCCAGCTCGGTCGCTCTTTAACGTCCATACACAAGCAGGTGTATCTACACGTACAGCTACTACGGGCGGAACGTGGATCGCTCGTGGCAAAGAGTACGGAGAAACGATGAATAAATCCAACTGACCAAGAAATTGAACGATCTATTTTCCAATAGTGGTCATTAAAAGATAGATAGAAAGTAAATATGATATCTAAAGTAAAAATACTGGCAATAGGGGATCATAAGACACTCGAATATATTAAATCTAAGATTGTTTTCATTAGACTAATTTAGTTAGTTCAAAAGATTAATCCATAGGAGAATGATATCATGTTTATTTACAATAATGCAAAAGATTTTTAAGCCATTCGCATGAACCAGAAACTTATTATTAGTAACAACCCTACAGGTATCGTTTGGAAAGATTGAACAGCAAAGGTCTAACATTTGATTCTTGAGGGACACTCGAAGTAGCTAAAATTCTTGTAACATACTTATTATTAAGATCTACTATTTCGAATCTACCCGATACAAAATTTGAGATTATACAAAGAGGAACCATTAAAGCTGATCGATAGACAGTTTAGATAGTAACATGGAATGAGTGACAGGATTATTTTTGGAACTAGTGTATCAACTTGACGTCTTACTTCAATGGTATATATAATGGATCGACTATAATTTATTAAACTGGTTACAGTAAAGCAGCTAATTATAGGCAGTGTTGTTCTTCAGTTTATACATTTTTTAATAAAAATGATAATTTATCAGAAACTATATTTTCCAATATTTTCGACATAATGTTTCGTTTACTCATTAACCTATAACGGAAAACCAAAAGTTTGTCTTCACATTTAAATACAGGAGTAACAAGACTCAACTTCTATGCTTAAGGAAAGGTACCTAACGTGAGAGATTTGTTAAATATAAGCCAAAATACACAAGAAACAATAAATTTACAAGTTTCTTGATGTAACAGGTTAGGTAACTTATTGTATCTTTCTATTCTTCACAATTAAGGAATATAGTGTTTCATCATTTCATTCCTATGCAATGAGTCATTAAATTATTAATTCATTATATCGCCATGTCCAAACAATTATTAACCACGTACATTAACCCTTGTGCATTGTTCAATCAATTATTATTATATTCATACTCTTTAGATGACATGAAGTGAAAAATTCAAATTAAACCAAGTAAATAGTTTGTAAACATTTTACGTAAAAACTTTGTACGCTGACGATGTAAATAATTATTAGGAAGAAGGCACTTTATTCGCAATTGTTTAGATTATAGAATTGACAGTTCCATAATAGGCTATAACCAACGTTCAAGAGGTACCTAGAAGAGGGTCAAGAATTTCCACTTCTGGACGATAGAAGCTTTGGATTCGAGAGTTTCCAGTTAAATTGGACACCCTGTAATTGGACTGGCTTATCGGAATTTCATCAAAGTTGGTATAGTAGTTTCTGTACATGGGTCACTGATGGTATTAAATTTTCAAACAATTTAACATGAGGGTATCTGAAAAGTGGCTGAAGGTACAGAAAATTTTATTCTATCAAGTTTTTAACCTATTATGAAGAAATACTAATAGCAAAATAGGTTGTCTCATATACATGCCTCATCACCAAGAAAAAAATTTTGTGTTTTCATAATAGAGTACTTATCCGGTGTCGGCAAAGTACCTTTGTTTAAAATACATTTTCAGGTGGTAGCAAAAATAATGACTTCTGTTATCATGACATTGTATACATGTATATACGACATCGTAATAGCATTAAGTTTCACTGTCATGTCTAGTTTTGATGACGCCAGAGATCATAACCGCAAAAATCTCGATTTACTGCCACGTGAAAACCTAGGTACCCTTAGCATTGAAAACGACATGCCATTTCTGTGTGTATGTGAATGATATTACTAAACAAGTAACGAGGTTCGAGTGGATCTAATTTAATGCTTCACGGATATGCAATTTTATTCTCAAGAAAATTTTCAAAATTGTCCTTAACCGTTATAAGTCGTCCGCAAATCCTTGCGGAACAAGAAGAACTACGTGAATCCAATGGTCATTAATGAGGATCGTATCCCTAAGCAATGTGCCTGTGCTTGCAGGATCTACGGAGGAAGCTGCATCACATTCAAACAGCTGGTGATATGAACAAAAATAGTAATTTCATATCCGATTGCCTTACTTTTACTAAACTCAGAAGCGAATGTGAATCTCTGTCGTAGCATTGCTGAAAAAACTATGTGAACTGCATAGAGAATAACATTCCTTCTAATATTAAATCCTTCTGAAAATCCATTCGTTCCATCAGAATGTCTAACACTAATCCGTCTGCAATGCATTTTAACAATGATCTGCTTCTCGATGATGCTTCCATTGCTAATTCATTTGCCAAATTCTTTGAATCAGTATTGTACTGATCTATCTGATTGTACTGGAAACTAATCTAGATCTTAGCAATATATCCGTTGGTATAGATGAAATATATAAAAGTATTGAAAATTTAAATGTCAATACTACAGTAGGCTATGATGGTATTCATCCTACGGTTATCAAATCTTGTACGGCCTATTTTTAAAAAAAATGTCTCGTCAGATATTGTAAACTATATACCGATCAGTCTACAAAGTATTATGCCAAAAGTTGTACAGGAGATTATTGCTCAGAAACTCTTTTCTATGTGTAAGAACATCATTATTAATGAGCAACAAAGTTTTATATTTGGTCGTTCTACTAGTACTAATTTATTATTGTTTTACCATTACCTATCCAATCTTCAACGATAGTGTGACCGGAATAACTTCCTTCTTAGTGTCTGGAAGTGCTCTGCTACTCGCTTTTCCCTTTTAAAATGTAATACCATGGACAATTACTCTGTAAAAAACTGTTCGCTGGGCTCTCATGATGATATTCGTGACTTAGGAGTTATTTCTATCTCTAATTTATCTTTCTCCAAACATATTACTCATGTTAGTTTTCTAGCTTCTAGAAAGCTAGGATTTATTTATAGAGCATCTAATTATTTTAGAGTACACTGTACTATACTGTACTGTACTCCATTCATACTTGAAATATTGTTTAATTGTTTGATCACTGTACCATCGCTTACGCCCACGACAATGTGTGCATCACGACAGGGCCGGCAGTTGTCTTCTGTTTGTATAAACACTCTACGGTGCACAGTATATAACGGGTGACCATCAAAAAACTGAGTGTGTGAGTCAACTTAGAACCATTGGGTTCTTATAAGGTGATTGGGGCCCGTGGGAGATGTTTTATAACATATTTCAAGATCATCAAAATCTCTTACGATTTCGAGGAAATGTAAGGAAGCCCTTATTCGACAGCTTTACCAATATAAATATCTTTGTTTTGCAAATTTAAACTCCGGTCCAAGTGTAATAAAATTTGAAAAATATATGTCCATACCCTTTAGTCTGATATTTCGTAATACGAGCGTTACAAAGTAGAGCAAAAATCGATCGTTCATAATTGCAGGATTTCAGCATTTCTTTGTAATTTAAAGAGCATTTTGAACTAGATCATGACCAGACTGCGCTGCATTAAACTTTTCCCTTCGTGTGAATCCTTTTGCAGCTCAAAATCTTCTCATATAAGGACGGAAGGTATCAGGGCGTAAATCCATGCCTCATTATGGCTTTTTGTTGAGTTATCGATAAAATACAGTAAAATACACGACAAATTAGATCAGCTTGTGCGAACCAGACGACGCCTAATTAGAAAGATTGTCGACGTGGAATTGGAATCTAGGATACATAAATTAGCGACGTGAGTTATTGAAAATCTTGCTCTCCACTACACACATCACCGCATGAGTTGCATATATAGGGTGGAAATTATAAAGTGCTACAGACGAATGTCTCCAAAGATATTGACTATATGTAAAAATGTTTAAGATGAAAGTTGTTCAGCACTCTGCTTTGAGTTATCAGTTGGATAACGAAAATATTCGAACAATCGAAAAGATCGCGCGTTGCTCGTGCCGCTTGCCCGCGACTTGAACAACATTTCAGTTTCAGGAGCGATAGAGTAAGCTTCACTTTACATCCTTTTTCTCTTCTGACTTTTCGAAACTGTCCATAGTGGACTGAAGCACCAAGCTCATGTACATACAGGGTGGAAATTATAAAGCGTTACAGACGAATATCTCCAAAAATATTGATTATTCGCAAAAATATTTCAGATAAAAGTTGTTCAGCACTGACGGAAACATCATGTGGTAGGACTTTTATTTTTTCTGTTGGACGCCCAAAGATGAGGTGAAGGTCACGACCATTTTTTAAATGGAACCATACTTTTATTTATTGCTGGTATTGTAGCTTAGTTTAAGACGAATTTGAAAACTATCTACAGAAGGCTATCTGAGGTTAAACTTGCAGAGAAATGCTGGAAGAGTGATTAATCTTATGTGTATTTAATTTTGTATAAAAAAAAAAGAATATGTATTCCACAGTTGGGCATTATTGGAATAATTTTTTATTCGAATGATAATTTAATCGACTAAACAGATGAAGAAAATTGTCACGTGATTTTGGCAATATATAATGACTCTTAATGCTTCAGGTCAAGTAACGTTTCTTACAGTTTGAAGAAAAACGATGGGTGACCGCAGTACTAAATATATTACTTATACTATTTACTACGCATAAGGTTGGTTGGTGGTTGTGGTCCTATTTATTTTAAATAAAATTTGTTCACGTTAATTCATTTAAAATAATAATAAATTACTTTATTTAGATAAAAACTATTAGAATTTATGAAACATTAAGTTTAACGATTATATTCTATGTCACATAGCAACATTATTTGCTCGAAATCAAATTAAAGGTTCAAGAAACATGGATATTATTATGATGTATACCCTGTATTGTAAGATATTTTCAAAATTGCCGCCTAAACGACCTGAGTGGCACTCCCCGGAAGCAACCACCGAGGCGGAAATGTACCCCGCGAGGGCAAGCGGCAACCCCGGGGGAAAACCCAGGGAAAAACCCAGGGAGACAACGCACCTCGGCAACGTAGCCGAAACTGCGTGCGGAAAGGGACCCCACGCGTAGGGCCCTTCCTTCTGGCTCGAGCATCGCTGCTAATAACATCGGTGGAATTCTTGCGCCTGATTTAACGAATTTGTTGTTAGCTTATAATTATTGTAATAAGCGCCCAAGAGTTAGAATATAATTTTAGTAAATTTCTAACAGTATATATTAAATTATTGTTAATGCTTTGAATTAAAATATAAAACTATTGTTTTAATTGTTTACAATCGAGCGTTAACAGATCCATTATTAATGATTGTGTGATTTATTATGTGAAGGAAATGATAAAATATAAAATATATTTAATAAAAATTACAACGTGTACTATTGTTCGTTTTTTCGATCTTTCGTTCTTTCATGTAACGCGACATACGTCCATTCGTCCACGTTTCGGCGTGCCGCCCGCGTAGCATGCGAAATCTTTCCTTCTCTTACTCTGTCTTGCCTCTATGGTTTCGCATATAACAATGCACAGAATGTCGTATACAGTATTGGGCTACGGCTTTACGTCGATAGATGGCGGGTGTCATATTTCGTTGTCGATCAATTAGGTCGAATGACAAATAAAATTATAGTCGAATAAATCAATTGTAGGTAGGGTAAGAGACCCTATTACTGTGCCTGAATCTATTACTGTGCTTTACATAGATTTTCTGTCAATATTTTAATTCGTGAATAACAAGTAACTTTTGTCGAATAAAGTCATTATTCATTATTCGTGAATAAATCTGGAATTTTTATTCGTTATTCTTGTTTCATTATTCAAAATAAAATTTGTCCACCTCCGATATATTCTACATAATTTATTTATTTTTATAGAAATCAGAAAATTTGCGATGTCTCGGGCCTCTTGAAAACTAGATCCGCCACTGTCCCCTTTTAATAAACCGAAGAATGAAAGTATTTGGGAAATTAAAATGATCGTGCATGGCTCGTGTCGCTTGCCGACAACTTGAACAATTGAATCTGAGTTTCAAGAGCGAGAGAGAATGGGTCATATTTGCCTTCTCTCTCGACTTTTCGCAGCTGCGAAGCACCCAGCTCACGTATACATGGCTCGTAGTATGTGTAGTGGAGCGGGAAATGTTCTAAGTCACGTTGCCAATTCGGAATCATAGAGTGTCTTCATCTCTTTATGAAGACAGTTATGTCCGTGTCTGTAAATAATACTATACCTGTAACGAAAACTATAACATCAGATATTGATCTGTCAATCTCGAAAAATCAAGTGACTACTCTACCTCCTTAATGGCACATGGACTACAACATATTTTAATATCATCAAAATCCTTGACATCGAGGTACAAAAGTGACTGAGTTAATGTAGAATGCCCCTCTAGTACCTAACCTAGACCTCTCCCCGAACTCCTCCCCGCTAAAAAATCTAGCCCAGTCCGACGCCAGTCATCTTTCTTTTGCCTAATATTAAATTAATGAATGTTGCGACCGGTCATGCAAATCGAAATGTAGAATCATTGAAATTGGTTTACTTGAATCTTTTAATTTATGCAGTATATGTCTTTTATTGACTACCAATTCAATATTGACTACCAAAAAAAAATTGAATGCAATTGTATAGTGCCAAAAGTTTTTTGCAAATATTTTCGAAATCAAAATCGACCGCCAACTATTTCAAAAGAAGTTGTTCAAAATATCATTCTTTATAACATGTATACTTATCGCCAAATTTCTTGGCGGAAAAGTAATAAAGATAATAGTCAATTATATTGAATACAGAAAAAATAAAATATTTTCAATATATGCTTTAGTACAGGTATTTTCAGTATCTATCATATAAAATACTATTTCAACTGGTATCGTTCATTATTTTCATAATAATATATTTCTATTATTTTCAATACTTGTTCCACAAATTAAATATTTTGTTCTCAAAAGTATATGTACAATTTACAATAAAATAGACTACTTTTCATCTCCTATTTAAAATAACATTTTGCCCAGCACTGATTATAATCGCTATTCGAGTCGTGAAACGTATTATGTACGGCTGGCAAGGCGACATTAAACGCACTAGAGGCACCAATTAGTAATGTGACCGATTTGACCAAATAACAAAAGTTCACGTAGCCCGACTCTATGATTGTAGCCGATTAAGCTGCATTATTTCGTTGCGATGAATTAGATAAGCATTTCTTCCGTCTGCCAAATTACCAAACGTATACAGTAGATTGGAACATATTCAGTAAGTTTAGAGGATATGATTTCAAAAGAACTGCAATAATGTTTTAAGACTTACCGCATTGTTTCCCAGGATCGCGTGAAATTCGCTAAGAAGCCGAGCATTTTGTTGCAGAATCGCGTTCAGGTCAACAGGTATAATGTACTGTGTGGAAATGTTATATAAGCTAATCACGTCGTTTTCGTTGTTCCCTATACACCACCTGTTGGAGAAGTCCCATCCACTCTCGGCGCCAGCTTTCACGTTGTTGTAAAAGAAATCCCGCAAATCCTCTGAAATATTCTGTGCGATGTCGTAGTCTTCCCTTTCAACAGAAAAAAGAAGAAGATCAAACTTGTAATCAAGAATTGTCGTACACATATGGCAACATCTATCGTATGCAAACGCAAAATTCTCACCATGATATATTTATTTTCTATTTGTACACCGACAGTCGAAATTTTGGAATCCTTTTCTTTATCATAAAATAACTGAAGTTAGGGTTACCTTGTTTAATACACAATTTAAGTAAAAAAGAATTTTATTTCTTTCATCCTGCAGAGATAAAAAACATCGTAAATTCTTGAACGAATTAACTTTAAATAAAAAATACTTGAGTACTATGTAAAATAACTGTAGTAACTAGTCCCTTAATTACCCTACCGTAATAAACGCTAATTATAAATACTAATTATCATTAATGTTAATAATAATTAACGATGATTAAAATATATAATGGTTCGGCACTTATATTAAAACAAATTTTCGTAATGGTTAATGCTTTACTGACAGTTTAGAAAATTTTAATCATTTGTAACAGTGGTGAATCTATCGATGTGTGACGCTCTCACCGATTTCGATGACCTTTAAATATGTTATAACAACTTTTTGCTGAACGACTTTTTCCTATGTATATACTAGGCCGTCGGCCTCAGTTTCCGAGACATTCGCGAAAAATCGCCGCTAATACTACACTGAATTTCGTCTTCACGTATACATGCGTGACAACGTATGCGTTAGCACAGCTCAAACGCTTGGCTGTTCTTTCCGAGAATACAGCGTGGCGCAACGCAGTACACGAGCCGATAAAGTTGCATATGTAAATAGTGTATTCGCCAAAAAACGTACCTTAGAAAGACAATTACATTTTACAGCGATTAAAGAACGAGATCTGAATTAGGTCTGAGTTAGTGGTAAATGTGCAGATTAGGGTACCAGATCATAGCAATACTCTATGGGTCACTCCATTGAGTGGGAGATTTATCTCTCAAGAATTTCCTTTTAACCGAAACTGATGAAAAGAAAAACGGTCAGGAGTTTCGCCTCAAACAAAATCAGTAACAGTTTCTCTCGGAGTTATATTGAGAGAGATTCTTAAGAGATAGAAGTACGAATCAAGTTCACTTGGTCAACTCCACAGAAATAAAGATGGTAGTATTGCGGTACGCAATCAGTGGAGTCAAGATGATCGACAGATAGTGTATTCACGCAGTTCCACCGTGAAGCCGTATCAGTCTCGCAGCGGTGACATTATGGATACACTGTAGCCAAGCGTTCGACTACAGTTAACGTTCCTCTACAGAACACACTTATGCAGTCAATGAGACAGTCGCTACATAAATGTACCGTACTGGGCAGACTGTGGAAACATAGAGGAATGTTAATTATAGTCGGACGGTTCGTTACAGTGGCCCATGTTGTTTCCGCTGTGCTCTTTCTGCTCTTTTAATTTTTTTCGCCAATATTCATAGTCAAACTAGAGATATTGGGCCAATCATTTACTAGAGCATTTTTAGATATTAGGTCAACATATATGAAATGAGTTTAATCTGTCACGATATCTCTACAGTTAAAATCTTATAGATTAAAATTGCAAATGTTCATTCAGTATAACAAAATAATATTTTAAAATATTAATAAGGAACGTCTGTGTCGTGCAATCAAAACCGCAGTAAAATCGCTTCGTGTATATTGGTCTATGGTAGAATTAATTTCAACAGGCGGCTCAGGGTCACTCAGCCCCTCACGCGCCTTTCTGGTGGGTTCTCCCACCTCGGCAGTTTCCCGTGCACGCGGACGCACTTGCCGCGCGTGGGGAATATCCGTGAGCTCACTCCTCTGTCCCACCAGAAAGGCGCGTCAGGGGCTGAGTGACCCTAAGCCGCTAGTTGAAATTAATTCTACCATAATAATCTGTTTTCATCAATTTTTTTGTAGTTTATAGAGTATAACATTTTTATTATGAAAAACGTGGGTGAAGATAAAAGTAATACGTCATTATGGAGATAAATGTAACTTTTTACTTTTGTCTACATGAAAGTTCAATGTGTACATATTGGCAAGGTCACAATAAAGAAACAAAGCAAGCAGAATAGCATACAGGATAGGAATTTTTCACGTGACAATGATTGTACATGTCTGGTTTGATAGAACCTTTCAGTGAAAGCTTTTTAGGAGAGAAGTGGATCCAATGCAATGTTTAAATTGTAAGGGCTAGTTTCATGAAGATTGTACCATAGGTGATCTTCACTATGTCTGTCATAATTGTAATTTGTAGTACATAATAGTAGTAGTTAACAATAACACCGTAAATTGGCGTAAACTATTATCCGATTTGCTTGAACTTTTTGGCAGTGGTTGCTAATATTATTCTATTCATTTACACGCAGAAAATTTCTGGTTAAATGGTGTATATTTTTATTATTGTATGGGGGACTGCAGTCTTATGAGATTCAAGGCAACCACTTAGCGCCTGTGCGTAAATCCGCTACTAAGGCGGTCCCCAGAGATTTTTATGAAATTTTGAGAGATAAGTCTTGAGATCAACTGTTGACATTCTGGGAAGTATCTCTATGTGCATTTTTTGTGAACAATTGAAACATTGTCTTTATATATGCATTTAGAAAATAATAATAGTTTCAAGAAAGGCTGTTGGGTAGCTGCGGATGATGATTTTTTTCTGTTTTCTTTTAATTATTTAAATTGTATGTGATATTACCTCGCAAAAACTGTAATTTTGGTATACAAATTTTCATTTGCTAATACATATCTTATAAATGTTTGAACATTTCTCTACAATAAGTATATACATTGTATGTATTATATGTATTGTATATGCATTATGCATATACATATGTATACATGCACATGTGCATGTATTTACAAAGAATTAAAATAACCTGTCTGACGTTGTGGCCAGTCACTACGTCCAACGCACATAACCACACACAATATATAAGAAAACAAATAAAGTAGATCACATATACATGAAAATGTTAGGGTATCGAACCTGAAATGTGTTACTTATAATGAAATTATGATCCGCAGCTATCCAACTGCTTGTTTTGTGGATACTACTAACATTTGAACATATACGTTGTGGGACTGCGTGGGGTACAAGCGGGAAGAGGATGATTCTACATACATATAAAAATTAAGATAAAACAAAGAATACAATTCTTTCTACCATGTACTTAGTTTCCGGGAAAATTAAATTTAAAGATTCATTTAGTATATGTGTACCTCATTATTTCCGGGGTTTATATATGTATAGCGGTCATTATTTTCGGTTTATCTTTACATGTAGATACCTTTCGCAGATGTGCCATGCGTCCTACTATAGCCTGTATATACATTGGTTTCAATGGTTAATAAGAAATATGCATTGACACGAGGCATTCCACAAAATGTTATCGTTTAATTTCTAATCGTTAAAATTTCATACAATCCTCTGAGGATCACACCGAAGAGTTCTCTTTTAACCATAAACTGGCAAGTGAAAATATTCAAACAATCGAGAAGATCGCGAAATGCCGTTTATCCGCGGCTTAGACGTTTCAGGCGTTGGACGTGGATCTTTCAGTTTCAAGAGCGAGAGAGTAAGGTTTACATTACAATCGCCTTCTCTCTTCACTTTCGGAAGCTGTCCGAAGTGTTCCGAAGCGCCGAGCTCATGTACACGCGACTCCTGCGGTGGTATGTGTAGTGGAGGGGGCAATTTTCAGTAACTCGCATCGCCAGTTTCGGTATCACAGATTCCGACTCCACATCGGCAGCCTTCTAAACTAGGCTCCATCTGGTTCGCAAAAGCGCAACTAAATTTGTCACATTCCTTATTCTGTTTTATCGATAACACAGCAAAAGGCATGGGTTTATGCCCTATGACTTTTCATCCTTAATAAGAAGATTTTGACCTGGAAAAGGGTTCATTTGGAAGAAAAAAGTTTAACGCAGCGCAGTCAACTCGTGATTTCGTTCAAAACACTTTCTAAATTACAGAGAAATGCTTGATAGATTTGCTCTGTGAAATGCTCTGTGATTGATAGATTTTTGCTCTACTTAGTAACGCTCGTATTACTAGATATTAGTAGAATTTCGTTACATCACGAGTTAACTGCGCTGCGTTGAACTTTTTTCTTTCGAATGTGTCCATTCCCAACTTAAAATCTTCTCATATAAAGACGAGAAGTCGCAGACCGTAATCCCATATTTGTGTCTAATTTTATCGATAATGTCGCCGCTCTGACATATCTGATCGTACCTCTGTAATGTAAGTGTAATTATAAAATAGCTTTCCAATTCAAACAGAACATATTTATTTATTATAAATGCGATTGGGAATACATTACAAATGTGTTTGGAAATGCTTATCTTCACATTTTTAAGAACTTCATTAGGAAGGGAGGATTTGAAATTTTGTCGATGTCCATTTTTTGAGTATAAGTGCACTATTATTGAGGAACGGTAACTCCTACTCGCTTGCTAGCATATCTGGTCGGCAATAGAAAGAAAAAGTAAGGTCGCTCCTTTCAGGATAGGGGCTAATAAAACAATTTGCGGTTCGTCCTCTCTTTTCTTTGTATTGCATTAAATACAATTCGTACAGTTCAGTGTCGATTTCCTTCCATACCGTAATAGGTATATAGGTACAATGGTGCTGACGTATCAGTCCGGAATTCCCCCGAGTTTACGGTCCATTTCTATCCTTACCAATTTTTGGAACTGGCACCCCCGAGTGACACACGACAAAGCAAGTAGCCCATAACGAGGCCCAATGACCTTGCTACCCCTTGTTGGGTATCCGGGTCACACTTGCACTTAATATTTCTCATTCTACTTTCACCCCGATGAAAGCTAATCCAAAAAAAGCATTCAAATATTCCTAGAACTAGGACCACCCCTTGTTAATGATCCAGATATATGGTACCGACCTACGGACCGTTAATTCGACACTACTGTAGATACTTCTTAACCGAGGACTATGAATTAGCTTATGATGTATCACATCGTTAAATAAAATAATGATTGACTTAAAAATTATTAGGTTCAACTGTACTGTCATATTTATTTTGGAAACTGACGATTTTATGTTTACATCTTCTGTTAGCGATGAAAACTAATTTTTGTTCATTTCTATTTATCTTAATATATACTTATATTATATTTCTTTTATGTATATTTATATTATATTTATATTATATTCCTTATTTACATTAAAAATTTAATTTTTATTGATAATCATATTTTATTTTTATGTACATATCTATTATTATTAAAAATTAAAATTAAACGATTTTTCGTTTTCCAAACGTATACCAATGAAGCATTAGTAAAAGGTATAAACAAAAATAGTCACAAGGATTCACTTATACTATTTTAATTCAAATTAAATAAACTTGCATATTGCTGTTGTCTAACGCATAATGTGAATTATATTAAAGAAACATGACAAAATATTAAACTATAGATTAAGAGAAGTCTATCTCCTGTGACCTTTCGCGAATACTTGGTCTTGATTACTTTGTATATCAAAAGTTATATGCAGTCCTCGTTATATTTCACAAAATCGGCATTTTGTATTTTAATTTGATATATTATTGAAAAGTGCCCATCACTTTTGAATAGTTGAAAAGTTTTCGAATACGTCGTCCTCCACATAACAAAACATGTGCAACCGAAAGTGAAGCCTCTCAAGATTACCATGGGTCACCAGATGTACCTATACGGATATTAAAATTTCGGTCTTTCGGAATTACAGTACCAGAGAAATGATAGTAAAGTAACCGGTGATGTATTCCAATAACAGAAAATGCCATTTCTCTCATCACACAGACCGGCACTATAACCGTAATTTTTGAGTGAATTTCGGTTTCAACCGTAATATCGAGAGAAAAGCATCTCGAACATTTCGGTTCTGAAAACCGAAAATGACACATCTATTTTTCATAGAGCATTACTGTAACCGTAACCGTAATTATATCGGTTTCGACTCCCTGCATATTTTACTTTTAGTGTTTAGGAAACGGTGTCTTCAAACCAGAGATAGGCACGAAGTATTCAAATTACAAATACATTATCAAGTTGTAATTGAAATGGTCCTCGAATGCCAAATATAATTAATTATGGTATTTGATGGTTATGCAAATACAAAATACTTGTATTCTGTTATTTCACAGAATATCGAATACACTGATATTTCATTTTCGCTTTACCAGTGGATATAGAATATGCTCGTATTTTATATTCTAGACTCAACTCTACGAAAAATACTCTTATTCATTTGTATCTTCGAATGAATACATTGATCAGTATTTGCTGTAATCAGTTTACATATAAAGGCGTAGTACGCATTTCTACAAATTGCATACAAGAGAGTGTTCTTATGTTTCTTTACAATCTATAGACAAATATGACTTCGTAGCTCGCTTGCACGGCAACTACTTCATTATCGCGTTAGTCATACGACAGAGTTCCATAGATACGGAAGTACAGACAAGTATTTAAATAATATGGATTCAGTGTCCACTGAAAGTCAGGAAAGTTTGACAGAATCGTGTGATACTGATGGCGATAATTGCGAACAAAGTGATACTAACAAAAGCAACTTCTGGCAGTGTCAAAAAAAGGTGTACTTGGATGGCTGTTATTTCAGAGTGAATGCGGAAAATTCGAGTTTGAAAGGAACTATTATTGGTGTATGTTAATTATGCAAATCTCAAAAATATATAAAAGACATAATATTATCGTCTTCTAACTTCATTTTGCATCTCAAGAGAGTACATTCTAATGTATATCTGGATTAATATATGGAATATAGTGCTGCGAAACAGGCAAGATTACGTGAAGCTGATATTGTTGGAAAAAGACGAAAGACAGCTAGCTGTAAATTTTCTCAAACAAGATATGAACAAAATGTAACTAATTACATTCTAAGCAGCATGGCTCCATTTCCTACAGTAGAGATGCCATTGTTTCGGAAGATTTTCGACAATTTAGAAATCAAACAAGGTAACACATCAATGAAACACTTAAGCAGACGTACTTTTGTAAGACAAATAAATGAAACATTTCTTACTATTGTAACGATTCTTTGTAAAATTATATCGGATAAAATTGAGTACATATGAACTACTGTAGATATTTGGTCCTATAGCAAGTGTCGATTTCTTGATTGATTGCCTAACTTTCAGTGATATAGACCGCCCGCCGGTTGAGACAATACTCTCCTGCTCGCAAGTCCCGTTCGTTTAACTCAGAGTTAAAGTACTCTCAGGATATACAGGCTGTAACAAAAATGTCGCAGTTCCTTAAAAGGGGTGATTCAGGGGGTGATTTGAAACAACTTTTTCCTTAGCGAAAATGTAAGATGAGGCTTCGTTAACGAGTTATTAATGAAAAACACCGGCCAATGAGAGCGCGAGTTTGCCGTTCGAGCGACTGCGGTAGCGTTGGGTACGCGCTGGGCGCTACGGTTGTACTCCGAACAAGAAAGTCGACATGCGTCGAAGGAAATAGCATTAGTGTGAAAATATTTGCATAACGTATAAACGAAAAAGCAATGCAACAAAAGAAATGAACGGAGAATTGGAGAATTAACGTTGAAGATAGAAACGTTGAAAGTAGTCTGCGTTAGATTTAAAAAATAATAATCATTAATGAATTAAATGCAATTCATCTGTAGTTTGTAAATCTGTGTCACTGGGTCACTGTACCGATACTGGTCATCGACCTCTGGAGTGGTTTATGGCAGGGTAGAATTTTTCCAAAGAAGCTCCTTGTACCCCCCACGTAGTTTAAGCACCTCAGACCTTCTTTGTTCGGACACTCCGAGATCATGTCTCCTTCGAAACCAAAGCAATAAAGCCATAACTTACCTAAACGCGTGCCCTAGCATAAACCATTTCGACAGTCGATGACCAGGATCGGTACAGTGACCCAGTGACACAGGTTTACAAACTACAGGTGAAGTTTGTTCTCTTCTTCCTTTATTTTTCGTTGTATTGCTTTTTCGTTTATACGTTATGCGAATAAGAGATTTACATATTCGTATTTTTACGTTGCACGAGTTTTCCTCGATTTTAAGTAATTATTCACTTCAAGTGATAAACAAAAAAAGGACTCGGTGTTATTTATTATGTCGCTTTCAGTTTTCATACTAATGCTATTTTCTTCGATGTATGACGACTTTCTTGTTCGGAGTACAACTGTAGCATCTAGCGCGCGTACCCAACGCTACCGCGGTCGCTCGGGCGGCAAACTCGCGCTCTCATTGGCCGGTGTTTTTCGTTAATAACTCGTTAACGAAGCCTCATCTTACATTTTCGCTAAGGAAAAAGTTGTTTCAAATCACCCCCTAAATCACCCCTTTTAAGGAACTGCGACATTTTTGTTACACCCTGTATTTCTGTAACATATCTTCTTTACTTTAACTTAATTTAAACGCTGACTTTTGAACTTTGGCTGTGAAAATATCATTACACGAATCCTATTTTAACTGGATTAGTCAATATATAGGGTGTAATATGTATACGTTCCAATATTTTAAGGGGTGTTAGGATACTCCAATTGGATCACAAAATGTCCTATAATATAGTGTTCGATCTGCTTACGTCTTGCACTAATAATGCCTTAAAGTTAGTACTATGTTCTGAAACGAAGAGTAGCTCGTGCATATCGATGAAACAAACATGTAGAAAGAGTCTGTTGATCTAGAGAATTCGGTTGCTTGAGAAAGTTGTGTTTGTTTCGAAAGGCTTTGAACACGTGTTAAGACTCTCACAGATACAAGTCCTTCAATGGGGCTCCTATTGTGAACGGTCCCTTCTCTGTCGATCACTTGGTCAGTATTGAACAGCTGACTACCGGCAGTCTTTTAGATTGCACTATATATGTTTGTGTATGTTATCTACGTTTTTTCCGCAAGCATTTTGGATTTTTAAAACTTTATAAACATTAAACCGTAAGATATATAATAAAATGTATTAAGACTTTTGTCTGCTATTGCTCCTCCTTAATATATCTACAGAATTACAAAATCCTCCGACTCGTAGTTTATCGTATAGACATATTAACTTTAAAGCATTATTACTGCAAAATGGAATCAGATCAGACACTATATTATCAGACATTTTGTGACTCATTTGAGGTTGAAACGTATACATGTTATACTCTGTATAATTGCCTCGATGAAGAATTTTCATGAACGATCAAAGAGATTCTCTAACTCTGCTTCTAATCATTACGCTATAGTATGCCATATGCGTAGAGCCATAGAATGTTATAGAAAACAATGAAAAGATGCAGTGTGAATACCTACAGCAATTTGGACGACCCATGTGATCGAGCTTCAGGACTGAAGCATTAACTCTAGCTCGTATAGGTTATAACTCAAGGTTTGAGCTTATACGATTACAGTATTCGCAGTGTTAACCACAGCTCGAAGCTTAGTTTAATAGCACTATATCAAATGGCAATCTGTATTCTATCGATAAATATACTAGAAATAGAGTTTCAACAGCAAATGGGATTGAAACTCAAACATTAGTTTCTAATAATTAAACAACTTCACATTTAATTGCATAGTAATACACAAACAAGTAATTACTACTATCAAAAATGAAATACATACCTATAACTTTCCGGACGTGGTCTCGGACTTTGCACAATATAATGTCCCATTTGATAACTCTTGCCATCTTTCCAAACCTCAATCATCTTCTCTCGCTGCCAATAAGCAAACTCTTTCTGCAGCATCGGTATAATTGTACGTAAGTAATCATAATCCGCCGTGAAGTTTAAATACCTCGATACCTGGAAAAACATGAGCAGAAATTTAGTGACGAACATAATGCATGTCGTGCAAACTTCCGCGGTGTACTCAATTCTCCATCGGAAATGTAATACTTTAGGAACGGACAAACAGGAGAGCTATGTACATATAGAGAAACTCGATCGAATATCCTTACCGAAAACACATTAGAAGTTTCGTTGTATTCGGGAACACGCGGTTTGGTATCGAGCTTTCTCGCAGAAATATAGGACGGAAGTTTCGATACCGAACATTTGGTTTGCTGTGTGTAACATGAATTTGTGTTCCTTGTATATTTCAAGGAATTACTACCTGCTGTTCAGAAAAAGTCGGTTAAGCAATGTCTACAGTTCCTTTAGATTCTAAATCTTTGGAATTTTGTACGAAAATATTGACACAAAACTTTGTACAAGTGGATCTGTATGAACATATTGCAACCGAGTTCTTTATACGATTTTAGAAGTTCTGCTATGATGGAAATGTAGTCGTCTGATTTATGGTTTCCCAGTAAATTTTCTGTCGTTCTTTTAAAAGTCAGCCATACTTTTCTTTCCAAATCGTTTAATTTGTTCGTGAATTTTTGATCTTTCATGAAATTTCTGATCTAGGGTCCAGTGAATACACTTTCTTTAATTTTTGCATCTGATATTGGCGGAAATGTTGTTTTCAAATATGCGAATCCAAGTCCTGTTTTATCTATTGTTTTGGTGACGTTTTTCATTATACCTAACTTTATGTGCAGTCGTGGCAAATACACATTTGTAGAATCAACTAAATGATTACATTTTATATTTTTTTATCTTGATTTGAATTGGTGTTTCTGTTTTCTGACTCTGTTGTTCTATTCGTATAAGAAGTAGCAGTATTTGGTGTACCCCATTTGCAATCCAAATACTATTCCGATGATTTTTATGTCGCCACATATGTTCCAGTAATAATTCATGTGTTTAATTTTAGATAAAACAGTATTTAAGCTATCATATAATTTCTTCATTTTTATACTATATGCTATGAGAATTGAAGAATGCACATTTCCGATATGTAATAGCACTACTTTTAAACTACTTTTTGACGAATCAATGAAGGGACGCCATTCCTTTGGATCATGCCTAAAACTCATGGCTTTCATCAAAGACTTTATGTCCATGCAAAAACAAAGATCTTCGGATATACAAAAATATTCCTGTAACTTATACTGACGTATTCTAAAACGTGTTATTTTTATTTGGTTATGTAGTAAGTTCCAGTCTTGTAGTTTAGAACCAAAGAATTCGGCTTGTTCTTTCGACAATTGTAAATCTCAAACAAGGTCATTGAGATCCTCTTGAATAATTAAATGCGGCTCTCGTGATGATGAGGGAGTTTCATAATTTATAGTGTCTTTTTCTTCGACTTGTTTTTCGCCTTCGGTAGCATTTTGATATAAATGAAGTATCACTTGCGGTGGTATCGGTACTGGTAATTCCTCGGAATGTGCAATAGAACGAGTTGTAGAAGGTACGTCTGGGTATTGTATCTTCTTCTTTCCGTTTTTATTGTAAACGGTAATTTTGCTTAAATAAAAATAACAATTCGTGTTGTGATTAGTCGGTTCTTTCCATATCACTGGAATTGCAAATGGCATTTACTTCCAATCTCCCCTTAGGCAAGCTAGGAGACGCAAGACACAACGTTGACAGCAACTGTTAGGCGCCTAATACTTATTTTAGTGACTGATTTTATTTTTAAAATACTGTTAATATACCGATTCTATTGCAGGAATTATGCTTCGACGCTGGCTTTTTAAAACTCGTTCCCCAAATACATAACAGAAGGAATCTGTTTGATTTTCACACTTTTGCGACATTATACTACATAACGCACACAGAATATTATATACAATGTATACACACACTGGACATACAATACACGACTAGCAAGATGAACTATATAGACATATAGTAACAAAAAGTATCTATAAATAGAAAACACATCACACGTCTAAAAATATACGCTGTATACACATAAAGTACCAGAAAGTATTTATAAATTAAAAAAGTACTATAATAAACAGAATGTACAATTCACGACAGAAGTTTTATTTGCAACGAAAGACTAGTACAAGCGATTCCAACAATTTCCAAAACAGAACTCAGATCTGCCTCAAATGCAATGCACAGAAAACCAGATCATCTTAAGTGTTCTTAACAAGTGTTCGAGAAGATCCTAATGCGATATTTGTATTTCGAAAGCACGCATGAGACAGGAACAGATACTTTTCCGGCTTCATTAAACCTCAGAGATTTCTCTACTTTCCTATTTCAAAGAATGTTCCAGAAGTAGTGATTAGTAAATGTATTAAATAGAGAAGGATTTTTAAATGTTAGTAATATATTAAAGGATTCGGAAAAGAAGTATGGCTGTACTCTAAGAAAAAATAGAAAATTTACTGGGAAACCACAAATCAGACGACTATATTTCCATTATAGCAGAACTTTAAAAATCGTATAAAAAACTCGGTTGCAACATGTCTCTAAAAATACTTTTTTTTACATTTTCATTTGGAAATTTTTCTGTCAAATTTTGGTGATGCAAGTCATGAGCAAGAAGAACGGTTTTATTAAGATTATCTCCAGGATGGAAACACGATATATTGGCAAGGATATAGGTGCAATGTTTGCCGACTACTGTTGAACACTCACAAATGAGCACAAAGACACAACACCAAACGCTAAGCAAGTTGGAAGCATTTCTAGTCTGGATTTCAGCGAAGTTACATGTAAATATACCTTTTATATATTTCATTTTTTCGCAGTTTCACAAAATTTGAAAAACGGCTTTAACAGATATTAGATAGAATTTTCGACAATTACAATTCGGTGATAAGTTTTTTACATTTCTATGATTCGCATGTACGAGTACACATAAAAATAAAGGGTTATACGTGATTATATAAAATTTAGTGCTCATGAAGGAGAAACCATCGGCGTAGCTATGGCACTGCTGAGCCGAAGCAAGCGAGCAATGGCTGCCTCGCGGCAAAACGCCGTATATGCGGTATCGCGTACGGATATTTTCTCGACTTGTTTGAATTGAAGATCTCAACGACAATTTTATTAAATGGTTTCTTTCTCAAAATGTCTACAGAATCCGATCCAGTATAGTGTACTCGAGCTAGATCAAGAACTTCTTGCAAAACACAAAAATATTACGTAAAATCCACGCATATCGGCGTATTTTTAATGTTTAATAGCCATTTACAGATATGCAAAACCATAAAATATTACAACTATTGATTCGGACACATTCAGGAATATCTGCCCTATTTTTTAAAACCAAGTGGTCCTTTCTAGCGTTCTTAGTTTTCTCGTAATATCTCATTTTTAGCAACAATTGTGTCTTTTTATAAAAACCTGTGTTTTTTTAAGCTATGCGTGATAGAGCAATTCCGTTTCTAGATGCGTGTTTAGGACGACAAATTCTACTAGGATCACCCAGTGGATATTTCAGCTAGACACATCTTGGACAGTGATTTTCCACCCACTCTGTATGTATACACACAAGAAAACCTTCCTTAACCGTTCAGAGGAGGAATATTCCAATTTTTCATCTTACTTTCCCAAGAAACAATCAGACTTGCTTATGTTTCATTATATGCCCATATAGTGAGGTAGTAGAATCGGGACACTGAGTTCTACAGATTGAGCTGTCCAAGTACTGGGTTATTACATCCACATACAGGGTGTAAAAAATATTAATGGTCATGGCTTTCACGGGCGAATCTATACTTTTGGATCGGTGGACATTTGTCAAAAAGCTCGCCCGCAGAATTATTTATAACATTGAAAATTAATGTTAATTTTTTTTATTAAGTAGTCGTATTCAGATCTTTTAGTAGAGAAAATGTTTAGTTTGACTGTAAAATCACACACAGGAGTATGGACCTACCACTATTCTGGTACGCGGTAACATCTATCTTGAACGTGAGGCCAGTAGTACACTAGAACGTGTACCCCAGTAGTACAGGAGACCTAGCAAGGTGCATTAGACCTGATAGGCCCAATTCGTGTAACGTTTCCTTTTTTGTCGAGGCACGAATCCTTGGTTTCACAAATTCGACATAAAGTAGATATCGATAACCCTTATGGGGTTTAAGATTTTTTTCATGACCCTAGCCGGGAACGAAAAATTCAAAGCGATCAACGTATAGACACATAAACAAACGACACAACTCTTGTCCAGTAGGAATTAGTTTCTTAATCATTGTAAGGAAAACAGCCAACAATATTTCGGTTGGTTTTTTGTGATGACGATGAAACAAGCAACAGAGTTCGAGCAGGGTCCCATAAAAATTACGGACACAAATTTCCCCAACATGGTTTTCATCGATATTTCACTGACTCCCGATTTGACAGACAATAACTTTTGCCGACAACGTCTTTAACCGAAAACGACTTTGATCAACAACGATTTTGACTAACAACGAATTTGACCAACAATGGCCGACGACAGTAATAGCCAACAGTAGCACTACAACAATATTCATATGATGTTTACTAACAACGATGTACTATCTCTTAGTTTATGTACTATTTTCTTGATATAGTGCATAGTGAATGAGAGAACAGATTTACGAAGAAACGCAATTAAATCAAACTCAACAAAATACATCTGTATATTATTGATAGGTACATAAAGTATTAGATGTAATATATTATTCTCAAAATAATGAAAAGGAAATCTATTTACCTAATAATGAATATAACAAAAGTTTCAAATACACTCGATGGATTATATAGTAAAGACATTAATTGCAACGTAAATATTAACATAATAAATCAATATAACAAAAATTTAAGTTTTCTTCCATTAATTGCTCAACAAAAACAATAATTGCAAAGAGAATAATATTCCCGTTATTGTTAACTTGCATAAAAGAATATAACTAAGATTTTAAGTAAATTCGATGAATTGTGAAAAAAAAAACATTAATTGCATTATTGTGTGCTAATGCCTGCAAGAACCTTGTGATAGTATGTTATGCACGATTTCTGAGTATTTGTTGAGTACGTTCCTCTTCAAGTACATATTCTGTTAGAATATATTCTAACAAATCGCATCGTACATATTCTGTTAGAATATATTCTAACGAATCGCATCGTACATATTCTGTTAGAATATGTTCTAACAGCAATGCGCTAACTGAGGCAATGTTTATAGGAAAAATACGCAGTCGGCTAACGTGGTTGTCAGACAATGTTAAATATCGCATAATTTTGTAGCCAAAATCTTTGTCGATCAAAGTCGTTTTCGGTTAAAAGCGTTGTTGGCGAAAGTTATTGCCGGTTAAATCTGGAGTCGATGAAATGTTGTCGGTGAAAACCGTGTGGAGGAAATTTGTGTCGGCGAATTTTATGAGACCCGTTTGAGCAATACACATTGTTTCATAGTTTGCTGGAAAATAAAACAGTTTTTATAATACGTTTTTGAATCATTAATTTGATCCAAGTGTTGGCAATTTTGCCACAATGGTACCCCCAGTAATTAAAAACATCGCTCAAAAAAAAAAAAAAAAGAAAAACCTCCACGCTGCGCTAGCTACTACCTGATTTGCCTACGCTGGCAAGGGAAGTTACGTGAGTGTTAATCGCCGATTTTAATGAAACTTTGTACAATTATTCTATGGTCCTACCTAAGAATTTTGCCGTACAAAGTAGTTGCCCATACGTACCTTTAAGGGAGAAACTACCCCTTTAATCCAAGTCGTCCTTTTCATTTCGGTGCTTATAGCTCACAAAGTACAAATGCTATAAAAAAATGTTGCATACAAAAGTTTTACTGTTTTTCAAGATCACGCACAAATTATGGACTATGCAGGCGAAGAAGATCACGATGCCGACAGCCATCTTGCGGAGTGTACTGTTGATGAAGTTTATGGAAGAGTTGATTTGGATTCTGAGAAGAATGCTGTGAATTTTTGATAAACCGGGAAAAAGGGTCATCAATCATTATCCATCATACAAAACCGTTTTCACGAAATAAAATCTATCAATCAACTCTACAGCTGGGCCGCAAGTCTGGAGAAAGATGGAACCAATGCAGACAAATTGGAATTTATTACAAAATATGTTCTTCATAAGTTCGAAGATGCATGCGACAGAAAATCTGTTATGTATGGTATGAACTCAAGGTCCTGGGTCTCGGAGACAAAGAATCTCATTAATTTGCCCGAATTTAAAGGCTTTAATTTAAAGGAGTAGACTTTAAAAGAATTCAAATTATATCTCGCAAAACAACGACTTCAAGATATGTTCTACGTTTCAAAATATTCGTAACTTACAAACCATCGTAGATTCATTTGTTTCAAGTATGAAGTCCAGGATTCCTTTTATCGGAGTTGAAAAAATGTACAATGTGGACGAAAGTGGCTTCAACCTTGAAATATATTCAGGACGAACATTGGTGACATGCAGAGTAAAAACAGTGGAAGCAGAAATTTAATAGGCATCTGCTGCAACACATAGTTACACCATAATGCCTATTATTTCAGCAAGTGGATGACTTCTTTCATTGTTACATATAATTTTGAAGGGGCCTAGTGAAGTATTTCGTCCGAGAGTACAAACAAGTTTATTTCGCTGCGATAACATTTACACTGAAACTTCAAAATCAGAAAAACTCACATCTGAACATCTTCAAACTTGGTTTAAGGAAGTATATTTGCCAAATATTGCATCCAAAAGCATGTTACTACTTGACTCGTGGACAGGACATTGTTCAAATCAGTTACGGATGATTGATTTCAAAGTGAAAAATTAGCACCAACGAAAAATAGTTTTATGTTACTATAGGGACCAATACTACTTGTGTACCAACTTTCAGAATTTTTGGAATTTTTGAATTGTCAAGTTTGTTAGTGATAAAATCTTTATTTGTAAAAAGTCTACTTTATTTTTATAGAAACGCAATATTAATAAGATTTCTATATGTGTCACCATTTATTCATTTTTTAACCAATTTAATGATTCTTTTTCATGATGACAACAAAGACATTATGTACAAACATCAGATACATTTAACAAGTAAATTTAATTTCTCTTTAGTGTTAAGTACTATTTTCCTACAAAAACACTTCCTTTCTTGCAAAGGAAAATGACTTATCATGGATAAATACGTAGTTCCAGCCCTTTGATTTGCCGCAGTATACTTATCGAAAATAGTTTAAATTTTAAGTAGATATAATACATGTGTATATGTAATAAGTTATATTTGTATCATTTAATAAACTAGATTTGAGATATTAATAGAGTATGTTATTCGTTTATCAGATAAAGTACCAGCTTTTGTTCGTTGTAACATTAGAAACTTTTTATATTATTTAACTTCCATTTGATTTGTCACAATCATAGCATCCCTACTATAAATGTACCCCTACCAATCTTTAACTCTAGTTTTCGAGTATACATAAGGAGCTGCATTTTTCAGGTCCTTCGGGTTTTTTTAAATCAAATCTTGTTGAGACTGGGTCTGCGCTCTACCGTATAGTACGTTTACTACTAGGTCTTTCTAATCGTCAAGTAGACTCGTGCATTTCCTAGTGCGTCAAAACCGAGAAAGATCAATTCTTTAATTATTAATTGTAGAGTCTCGTGACAAAAACTACACTTTAACAATTGTAAAGTCCTTTTAACATTGTTAATTAGAATATATTCATTTGAAAATTGTTTATACCTATCTCTCTTAATTTTCCCTTGCAACATATCAGTTTCCAATAAGTATCCGAGGAAGAGAACCACAAATTAGATATACTCTGTCGTTCGGGGTATATCTAATATTTTCATTTAATTTACGAGCTCTACTAACTATCTTCCCGGAGCTCCCATGGCGAATTCCTCACGGGTTAATCCGATCTCCAAACCTCCTAGTGACAACCCTGTGATGTCTGGCACAGGCATGACTTCGTTTTGACACTATCCTCGGCGCCCCCTTAAACTATATGTATACACTTATAGACACATAGTGTCAGATAATTTCCCTTACGCAAGAATGAAACATCTACGAGACATCACATGTGGGCAAGATATATGAGCTATGCTATAATAGTACAATATGTACTACTTATACAGTTTCAAAAGAGTGATATACCAATGTTTCAAACATGTAAAACTATTTTAATCTACAAGTGAAATATGTTGTCAAATTTTGTAAGAAATCAATAAATAAATGTATACATATATTCTTTTTAATATATATAAGACTATATTTTTTATAGGTATATATTTTAGTCATTAATTTTTACTTTATTTTCACAATTTTTAATAGTGCTTATTATAATATATTTTGGAAATTATAATTTTGCAAAATTTATTTGAATTCGACACTGAGATAGTGATAATATTCTGTAAAAGATCTCTGATTAATTATTTTCTTAAAACTTATTTTAGCTTAAATGAGTAATCAAAATGCAAAAGTACACAAATGTTTGGAGGAAAATTATTTATTTCTAATTGTAGATTATAAAATAAAATAGTTTTAGTCAGCCTGCTGCGTATTTTATTTTCATCGTAAACTAATTTGTTGCTTGCGTATTGTTGTGTATTACGTTGCAAGTTTAAACACAACATGTTTGCACCGTTTTTAATAATTTATAATGTTAGTTAATGTCGTGTCAACCATTTTGAATGATTGTTTACCCACATGTGAAGTCACACTTTCCACGTTATCTTTGCCTCACTCGATTTCTGAAGTTCCTATACACGCATTATACACAGGCCGTGTCTATAAGTATACATGGTCTAAGGCCTCCGTGCAAATTCGTCATAGGTTAGTCTGATTTACAAATCTACTAATGGCAATTCTCTATCTTGCAGAGGCACGTCCACGTTTTGAGACTATCCTCGGCGCTCCCCTACGAATTTGCCGATGGAATAGTCCGATTTATTAAATAATTCGGCAACCTTGTGCTTTAAGCAACAGAAGCGTCCTGATTAACCCCTTCATGTACAATTTCCTTTTGTAATATTATCACCTTTGCTGCCGATCTGAAACGGGTAACTACCTTAAACTGCCAACCGTAAAGCTCCCATTGAACGAACATAGACGTCTCACGTGACGATGCGTGATCGGTTACTTGCAAAAAGTCCTCATCACGCATTACCGCGTAATCGGCAGCGAAGATATTATAAAAAGTACACGAGCCAGACTCGTCAAAGTATGCCACGAGGTTAACATTCTCTTACCAAATATTGAATCTTCGCTCATGCGCCGTCGTACCTTTGGGCTCGTAATAGATTTCACGGCGCGACTGCCCTGAACTTATATCAGGACAGTAGTGTGGGTGTGTATACACATACACATCAAGCTACCATATCGCTACGCAATAAAATAACGATATTGAAATACGGATCGCTGCAATGTAGTAACTAGTTGCCTTTGCCTTGATCGCCGTCATTTGAAAGCCCAGACTCATGCTTAAAGCCCATGCCGTTTTTCCTTTATGAAAATTGTTTACACAGAACGTAGCTTATCCAAGCTACGTATATCGATTTTCATCTTAAATTACAAACATTTTCCAACCTTCAGGCTTCTCAAACTCAGTCACGCGAAAACTTTTGAGTGCCAGCTTCCAAAAAGAGGAAAACGTGAAAACTTAAGGCAGACGGTATACTTGTTTCACAGAAATCAAGTTTAGAGTGTGCTGAAAATTTTCGTCGCTCGAGTGGGTGAGATTTACTACTTGCACGGACGTATCAGTGGAAACTCATAGAAATTTCAGGAAACATGCGACAAGACCGGACTGATTGTGAACTGCATAGAATATATTGAGCGATCGAACTTTCAAAGAAGTATGCGGTAAATGGAATTGTAATTAACAAAGTTATTTAGGAATCCCAATTCGATCTCGTCGTAATTTCGTTCGATCGCCCAACATTCCCTAGAGAATTGGAATGGTGAATTTTGTAGACAACAATGACAGTAACATTTTCAAAAATTCTTTCAGAATAGGGGTGAAAGTAGACAATACGACCCACTTTTAAGAGAAACTGTCGTATTTTTGTATAGTATGGTTAAAACTTTTCCAATTAATATTACTAATAATACATTGTAAAATTCCATGTCGCCGGTGCCGTGTCGTGTCGCGGCGATGCAGTGCAATAATGTTGCAACTGAAAAAAGTGATTTATCAGAAGATGAAGGAAACCAATTTCATTTAGTAAAACTAATAATAATAATGCATAATAATACAAGAAATGTTTTATAACTTTTAAATAAAAAATTGTTACGATTCTGTAATTACTTTTAAGTTTTTATTAATCACAAATGATATTAGTGAAATTTACAAATGTAAATAGTGTTGCTGAAATTTATTAATATTTTAATAATGACGTTACTGTCATCTAATGGCCAGGGATATTTGGAAAATTACGAAAATTTTGTAGTAGAAAAATTAAATATTTTTGATATTAGTGATGTATTTATCTTTAAATTTGCAAGTTTGCAATTACGTCATTATTGCAACGTAAAGTGTTACAAATGTATACCATACCAGCCTACCTGAAAAAAATCCCGAAACTATCAAATCTGGACATATCACCAATTTGTTCCAATATTGTTCCAAACCTTAAAAATACGACATTTATAATATCGAAAATATTTTTGATGGCAATACATCTGAAGGTCATTAAAATCACTGGAGTGTGTACACATCTATACAGAGTGACTCATTTAAATCAAATCATTCGAATATTTTCGAAACTGTTGATGATACTAAAAACTGTTTTAGACAAATGTTAAATGGTTTTGTGGACTAATTAAGTATTTGTTAAAACTATTTTACTAACACTTTAACGCAACTAGGGAGATTATTTTTTGTAAAGAGTAATACTGTCTGATATTACCACCTGAATTACAACCTGTCGAGTTTTGTCTTAATTCAGAAAAAGTAACAAATTCATGTGTTTTGTAAGATCCACACTATGAATACTGTACATTTCACATGAAATTCCCTAAGTTTATTCGCTTAACTTTTTTATTTACAACTTTTTCAGGACTCCCTAAATCACGAAACAAAATGAGCATATCATATTTCAACCCTCTATTTTGATATACAAGTACAAGCATATAGCAGTATAGTAGAATGTGGACTATAGAGTCGAAGTGCGAGTCGAAATTGAGAATTTTGACTGCCAATTCCACAACTTTAAGTAATAAAGTAATATAGTAATATAGTAGTCCAGAAATATAGTAGTATGTATAGTATTGTATATTTCCTAATGTTATGTAATGCTCATTTTATGAACATTTCTCTTTATTTGTGTCATATCTTATGACATTAAATTTCAGTTAAAAAGAGGTTTTTCCCGGACACTATATATTTAATTTTGTAAATATAATATATAGTAACTCAGAGGTTAGTTTTCATATTCGGTAAATTAGGTTATTAATTAATCATAGAAAGCATTCTTATACATTTTTCTTTTTCTCTCCACCTTATATCTGGGTTTCATATTTAATTATTATCCACATTTTCAACTTTAGTGGGAAATATAAAATATCTTACAAATTTAAATACCTACATGAATTTAATTCAAATTCAAGAATCACTGTAGCTATCATTTATTTGTATTGTAGATTTCATTTCATTGTCATATTTTTAACTATCCTTTCAATTATCCCATCTTATGTAATGACCGACCCTTTCCAATTAGCAGACTATATCTATTCCTGTAAGTTGTTCGTTGGTCTTTGTGTTGGACGTTTCGAAATGTTTTCTAGTGTGAACGTGTAAATAAAGCACGTAACAAGGGATATCTCAGAAATCAATATCAGAGAACTATAACGTACCATAAGATGTAACAAGGGCGGTTGGCTCCTCATGAGGTAATAAATTCTGCCACCGTTGGGTATGAATCCATATTTCTCCACCATGTATACGAAATTGTCTATCATCCCTTTGGCAGTTTGATACATATCGGATAACAGCAGGCCCTCGATCACCCAGTAACTGTCCCAGTAATAGAACTCTGTCGATAGAAAACATTGATAATATCTCTATCCTTACAGTTTAGTGCAGCAGGGGTTGCGTCACTTACAAAATCACACGAATTTGTTCACGAATGTTTACTAAATTCAAATGTTCGAATTCTTACAATTTTTTACACTTTCTACTGAAATTAACGCTAGAGTTATTGAAATTAATGTATGTCTATTTTTAAAAGAGTACACAAATTTCAATATTTTTAAACGATGTTATTAAATAATACTTACTTATACATATAAATACATTTAATATTAATTGTTTATGAGAAAAAAGTATCGTTTGTAAAAAATCATTTTGACTGCTTTTATAATTCTAGTGTTAAGGATCAGGATGAGGAACAGCAATGAAACAAATAAAAATTGCAAATGGGATAGTTAGAATAAAAAAACAGAACAGCGATTTCTGTGGTAAACTAATAATTTAAATATTGTAAGTATATTAACGAATTTGTAAGTCATTATATATAAATTTATACTAAAATTATTGGTATAAATTTGGTATAAACTGATATTAACGGAAAATAATATAATAAAAAATATTCTGGGTACTATTCATGAGAGGAAAAAACTCCTTATTACTTTTCTGAAGAAATATTATTTAATCTATGTTCTTAATCGATTTACTTATTTTGTGTTGCTTTCGGTTTTCGTTGGATAAACTAAGGCACTAATTTATAAATTGATTAATACTTATATGTTATGTCCTTACACTATGTGTGTTTCTTGCTGATAAACCATTGTAATGTTATTATTGTAATATTTTACTGTTCAAGAAAGTGACTGATAAAAGTAACAAAAACCAAGTAAACAAGTTTTTCAATTGCTAAGTAGCTAACCTATTAACAATTTTTTACCGCAAAAAGTTTCAAAAGAATTTCCCGAAAAATTCATTTTTCTTAATTTTTGTTGCATTTTTTAATTATGCTTTGTTTTGCATCGTATAAAATATTACCCTAGAACGCAGATAAAAAACAAAAATGTATAACATTTTTGTAAAGTAGATTCTAGCGTACTCCATCGCAGCCATAACACTTGGTATATCAAAGTAGGAACTAAATATTTGAAATACAAATTTCTAACTCAAAAGTTTTCAAATTTTTGAATATTTTAAAAACAGAATTCCAATTTTATTGTTTTAATTTATCAAATTTTCAATATTTAAACTCTAAAATTCTTAAACGTTTAAATCCTTAATTCACAAATTTTCAAGATCCATTTATACATTTATTTCAGTTTTCTGAATTCCAATTTCTGGTATTCTATATTCGAACTTTTAATAATATTACCGTGATATAACAAAACTTAAAGGAGATATTTCCCTATGAATAAGTATGACGCACAAGGTAGTGTACAATTAAACAATAAAACGTTTTTGGCCGTACATATACAAACATTTTTCACTTCATTTTGCGTCAAAAGTCTACCCTCCAAAAATATTGAAGATTTTTGTTATTATACAGAGTGGAAATTTTAAAGCGTAACAGACGAATATCTTCAAAAATATTGATTATACGCAAAAATGTCACAGATGAAAATTGTCCAGCACCGATGGGAATATCATGTGGTGGGACTTTTATTTTACCAGGTGGACGAGCAAAGGTGAGGTGATGGTCACGATCATTTTTTCAAATAGAACCATAGTTTTATTTTTTGCTAGTATTGTAGCTTATTTTAAGACAAATTTGAAAACTATCTACAGAAGGTTATTCAAGATCAAACTTGCCGGTAAATGCCGAAAAGGTAATTAAAATAAACGTATTAATAATTTAACGTAATTTCCTTTTATTTATACTTTAGTAAGTGTTCAAAATGATTACCGTGTACTTTTTAATGCACTTAATAATGCTTTGTTCAATTTATTTCCGAAAAATAATTTGATTTTCGCTTTACAAGTTTATTATATATTCATTCATTCACACATTTCGTGCCTTCCAACTTTAACACTAAAACAATAACGTATGTTCAATATGAACAATACTAAGGACAATATCAAAGTCATTATCAATGAAATGAAAAACGTATTTATGTATTGTTGTGTTCTTCTACAAGATAGTTCATTTACTTCCATCACTATTTGTGCTAAGTTATCCTTCGCTGAACGGTAGTATTTCTTAAATTTGTTGTAAAAATGGAAGTGCTTCAAAATTCTATTGATATGTTTATGATACTAGAATGGCTGCAAATTTTATATGTGCGACGCTATCCATATCGACCATCTAAGTCGCATATGGCATTTAAGAGACTAGAACAGCGTTTTCTCCGTTCAGGTACTGTGCAAGTAAAAAGAAATCGACCTCGAAATGTGGTTACAGATAATGTCGTTACTGATGTACTAGCATTGGTTAACGTGGATTTTCATGCAAGCAGTAGACAAATTGCAAAAGAAAGTGGAATTAGTCATACAACTGTATTGAACATTTTACATTGTTATAAGTTCCACCGATACCGCATTTCCCTGCAAGTTTGACCTTGAATGACCTTCTGTAAATAGTTTTCAAATTTGTCTTAAGATATACTATAATGTTAACAAAAAATGAAAGTACGGTTCCATTTGAAAACATGGTTGTGACCTTCTCACCTTTGCGCGTCCACCGGAAAAAATAACAACTTTTATCTGAAACATTTTTGCGTATAATTAACATTTTTGAAGATATTCATCTGTAACGTTTGATAATTTTTACTCTGTATACGCGTTTTAGGGCAAACTTTTGGGCGATATACGTTTGCGTATAAACAATGTACATAGTAATATTTTAAAGGGTAGTAAGGCAGCTTAAATGGAACACGGAATATAAAGTTAAACTCTAAGGATTTTGTAATTTTACAAATACATTAAAAAACAATGATAAAGTGAAAAAGTTTTAACATTTTCTTTTGTATCTCTTATAGTTTAATTGTCATGAAAGGTCAAAAAATCAAAATGTTCCTAGTAAATTAATCTTTATGTAAGTGTTATTTCTACTCATCAATGGATCTATAAAATTACAAAATCGTCTGATTGTTAGTTTAGTATATAGGTATATTACCTTTAAGACGTTATTATTGCAAAACATAGGCAGATCGGGCAATAAGTCACGTGTATTATTTACTTTCTATATGTATAATACTGTTTGGTTAAAAAGCAAAGTGTTATATGGCGTATACTAAAGGATTACTTCTTTTACTAATCGTTAGAGAAATGAATTTTTCAGGAATTGGATTTGAAATTTTTATGGTATCGAGTAAAAACTTCTGGCCTTAGTTCAATGTCTAGGGTCCATAACGGGATACACCACTTTATCAATGTAAAAAATTCGACAACATTTTATTTCAATTTTGTTAAGTAATATGTGTGCACAATGGTGTTAGTAAAAGAATTTTTTGAAACGATATTGATAAGGATTGTACATCATATGCAGAATAACATATTATTAAATTTATAAGTCCATAAATTTAAAACTTAAAGCACGTGTTTCTCGAAACTTCAAATGTAGTGCGTAATTTCTAATAAAACTATATAATATAGCGTACAATTTTATTGAAGTGTTATAAGCGTTTATTTATTTAATTAAAGGTGTTACTTTAGAATATATTCTAAACCGCCTACACATTAGATACATTCAAAGTTTCTTTTGAAGTTACTCGGATGATTAGTTTTGAATATTTGCTGAGTGACAGTTAAACTGAACAATTAGGAAGGCAGTATGAAATTTTTATCGAAATAAATGAATGATAAGTGTCATTTAACGGGATACCCCCTCCTAAGTTGAAAGTGGAAAATCTACTTATCATGAGCAGAAAACTGGTGTAAATACGACAATTTCATATCTTTGAATGACGGATTTATCTATATAAACTGTTTCGAGAGATACATATTTATTTAAGGAATATATTACAAATTAGTAACTTTTTGTTAGTTTCTCTGACAAAATGTTGATTGATTCTCTCACAAATTTGTATGCGAACAGTATAAAGGGAAACACAAATCGTATTATTTAAAACACATCTTTAAACACAACATAATTTTCAAGATATTACGCCAAATAAGCTTTTAACCCTCAACTGTGGGTGTAGTTTTTATCCCTTTAAGCCTAAATGCACACCTACTAACAATCAGTGATCAACAATTTTGTTGGTCTAAAACCCGATTACAAATTTTATCAGTATATAATCGGATTTTAGACCGACAAAAATGTCGATTACTGATTGACGGTAGGTATACGCTTAGATTAGCATGAATGTCGGACGATAAAAAAAGGTTTGTCACACAATACATATTCAATTCATATTCAAAGTTGTGTCTATTAGATTCTGAACGTGAAAATTCTTAATATCTAAACACGTAAATAGATAATTTCCTTTTACTAGCGTGAATGAAGTTTTTTTATATCTATTCCTTGAAACCCTAATTGTATATTTATGTAAAGTTTGAAAAATTAAATATACTAGTATATACATTTGAAATACATACATGTATACAGTGAACAACAACAATTTAATATGTTCATACATTATTTCACATAAATTAGTTTATCTATAGATAAACGTGATATTATACATATAATGTTATGTGTATACCAAACGGATTAAAATAGCTTAATTAATCCTTCTAAAAACATCGTCATTTAATATGAAATATAATTAAACAATGTATTTCGTATTGATCCGTATATAAGTAAAAATACAGAGAAACAAAGTTAAAAAGTTATAGAGAATAATACATATCAGTGAAAGGAAAATTTACTTTTGGAGAGTTGTATATTGGTCATTTTGACTCCTATGGCCTTTTTAATGTTAAAATAAACCTATTCATCTAAGTCTTCAAGGTGGTGTACTCTCTTAACGCCCTGTACGGTCAACTCAAATAAAATGTTACAAAGTGTTAGTTGTACAAAACGACTTAAAGTATTGGACTATCCTAGAAGTTCTGAACACTTCTTACCTTTGAATCTGCCTCCGGGAATAATGAATCCATTTTTCACATAAATCAAGCTGTGCCTCTCAGGATATTTCGCCACGTCATCATTCATCTTCCTCGCTAGTTGTTTCCAGATTAGATTTAGATTCTTAATCCATTCACGGTACTTCGGGTCATGGATGCGCTTTAGGATCGAGGGATTCTCTGTCCAATCCGGCGGTGTCCAGTTCACGAGCTCGTTCGACGATTCGAAATTTTCATTAATATACTGCGTCGCTTGTTCCCGTGTAGGATTGTTATTTGTTGCGTTCATCAAGATGTAGAAACTGTCCGTGCACAAACAGAAGCGATTGGCTAGTTAATCGATCATGTCGTATCAAATAACAGAACAGTTGTACCGCGAAGTTTTGCGACAGATATCCGAAGCTGATCGAAACGTTAATAGAAATCAGCTTACCAATTAATTAATGGCAAACAACTGTGAGCAAATGGAGTGGTCATCGACAATCCGTCAATTATTAACTGTTCGATAACAGCATAAAAATGTTTTTAGCTCTTATTTCCGTTTTTCTTCGGTTATTTCGTTTATGGCAAATTGATATTTACATAGAGCGATCCTAACGGCTGTTAAAAGGTGATCGCTGAGCAAAGGAAATACGTTTTAAGGGGTGGTAATTTACTTCTCAACATGGAAGGGTGTTATTGAACTTTTTCCTTATGTATAGTATAATAGGATATAGTATTCGTTGTTTTTTTCTATTACTGCAAAAAGTTTTTTATATCTACATATACATGCAGAGTGCCCTATTTAGGTTGACGCGACAATATATCTCATAGACAACTAATTAAAAACAAAAACTGAAACATATTGTTCCAGGATTAGAACGACATTATTAGCTTTTTAATACGTGAGCGTTTTCAAGTCCATTTCATGATCAACCTTTCTTCTTGTATCAATGGAAACCTATATTTCTTATTCCGGAATCTTATTTTACGTAAAATTACAAACAACTTTCATTTAAATCATTCCTTTGTACGAACTCTGTCTTTTATTGATTTTTCAATCATTTTTTATTTTCAATCATTGCCAAAAGCAGAATTTAGTTACTTTTTTCTTATTCAGATTTCGTAATATTTTCATATTTTTTTTTGTCAATCTGAGTAATTAATAAGCAGCATTGAAAATACTGACAAATACTATTAGAAGAAAAATCATGTTGTTTGTTTTTAATTAAGTTGATAAGAAATTATGGAAAAACTCTGAAAGCTGTATTAGATGAATATAAAGAAATTTTTCTATTTTCTTTTATTTGACAGATGACATTATTCTCAATATTATATAATTATATATTTGAAATATTATATTAGTATTAAGTAAATAATAAAAATGTTATATCAATGGAAATACAAAGAAAAAATATTGAACTCGTAAATATTTCAGAAAGCTTTAAAGCAACTTTGCTACGTATCTTTATTATATTTTAAGATACGTTTTTTAAAAATTTAGATTTGACACTGTAATCTTTCATACATCCAAAAGTAGTTAAAATTCTACTGCCATAAAGGACATTGTAAATATTAAGAAAGAGTAAATAACAAAATATAGTGCTTCAGTTAATTTATATACAGGGTGAGTTATCTAACGATTGCACCTCAAATATCTTTGTTGTTTTTCAAACTACGTTAAATGTCTCAAAGAGAAAGTTGAATGGTTCAGTTAAGCTCATATAATACCAACAATATTTTTTGTTTCTGTGTTATGCTTTTTACAGATATTGAACTACCCCTTTTTAAACACCTATAATGATAGTCCTTTTCATTAGGAATTCAGTAATTATAATTATTCAAGGTCATTCAAAGTCTCGGATAGAGAAAACTTACAAGATTTAAAATATGCAAGCAAAATACGTTTATCACAAGTGAGACTTGTAAACATATTAAGGTCACATTCAATGTTATTGAATATTTTAGAAATTTTAGAAACTGACCACCAAAGATAATGGAGGGTATGTAAATGCGTGGTGTGGTATTTTAAACGGCAAAGTAATCGGGCCACACTTCAAAACGGGAACGATGACAGGACAAAAATACTCTTAATTTTAGCAAGAAAATCTGTCAATTTTGTTGGAAGATGCCTCTTTACGAAACCGTCATGATATGTGGTATCAACATGACGGCTGTTCTGCTCATTATGTACGAGTAGCAAGAGAAACGTTGGATTTTAGGTTTACAAACCAATAGATTGGACAAGGTCGAACTGTTTCATAGCCAGTACGTTCGCTTGATTTAAATCCACTAGATTTCTTCTTGTGGGGTCTGCTAAAAGAGACCACGTACACGAATGCTCCAACAGTTGAAGATATACTTTAGCATATCATCACAGCATTTGCAAATATCTCCTCGCATATATAGTTGTCACAGTTCAACATTCCTTCAGAGTCCGTTTACAATAAAATATCGACGTAAACTGCCATCGAACATTTATGAAAGACAGGTATTTTGTTTTCATATTTTAAATTTTGTTTTCTCCGTCCGTGACCTTGAATGAACTTGAATAATAATAGTCACTAAATTACTAATGAAAGAGACTATCATTGTAGGTGTTTAAAAAAGAGGTGGTTCCATTTAAAAAAAATGAAGATAACCTTGATATTTCTAAAGAAAATGACAACAAAAACAAAAATTTGTTTGGCATTGTATGAGCTCCATTGAACCATTCAAATTCGTCCTTAAGACATTTGACGTATCTTTAAAAACAGGAAAGATATTTGAGGTGCAAACGGTAGGTGACTCACCCTGTACATACAGGGTGTTTATTTCATCCTACACATTAAAATATCTTCGTTATTTTTGCTGGTACAAAAAAATGTGTCAGAACAAATTTGTTTTGTTCAAAACTAAGAATATTGTGATTCATATGTTTTTCTCTAAAGGTCATTTTTACCGAGTATTGAAAGTCATCGCCATTTTTTACACATTAATATCTGTTTTCTATGACGCAACACCTATGTGTTGCACCTTTCTATGAATTCAACGACCTTAACACTATGACTTTTAAATGAGCTTGAGTGGGAAAATACAATAATTTTATTTCTCGCATAATGGACTGGACACCTATCACGTTTAAATCACAATCTTCCTCAATAATGCAATAATGAAGTTTTTACTACACCAGAAAACATGACGGGAAAGAATTGTACATACTTGCAATATCATTCCTTCAGTGATGATTGACAGTGCAAGCCAAAGTTTCAGATCCCGTGCCCGAAAATGTGTCGAAGTCAATGAACAACATTTTGAATACTTATTGTAAAGTAAATAAATTTATTACTTATGGAGAATCAAAATTTCTAAATGTTTTGATTACCTTCAAGCTAACGTGAATTTTTCACTCAAGGTCATTTAAAGGTCATAATTTCAAAGGTCGTTGAATTCATCTTAATGTTGTTATGAACTGAAATAAATGTTTGTACCGATATGTCTCGACAATGCCTAGCATTACGGAAATTTCCCTAGTAGAAACATATACAATTATAAAAAAATTATAATCTCCGCCGTAACCAATAGCTGTTTGTAAAGCGACTTTCGATAGTCGGCGGTGGAATGTGCTGTTCCAAAAACTCGCGTTTCAAGTTGCAGACATAGTTTCAGCAAAAAATCCAAACCATATAATTTACATCCGGTGCACCGAATCGCGTAGGCATCGTTTCTAGGAATTTCTCTCTTTATAAATCAAAATTTAATCTTCCATATTATACATGTGTATTGTAATAACCTCAATCATCTAAAGTACTACGAGATTCAAATCTAAAACATTTGGTTAGAGTAGTTACGTGATTTTTTGAGATAGATAGATCGGTATCTGCTGTTACAGTTGTCGTTATAAGAAGAGTATCATCTATAAACACGTTGTTATCTAATAAAGGCGACATGGAAATATTCTATTATTCCAAGTTGGGAACGTAACTTAAAAAATTTCACCCTCCACTATATACATAACTACACAAGCCATGTGTGCATCAATTTGGCATATCGGATAGGTGCGAAAAGTCGACAGAGAAAGCAGATGTGACCCTTACTCTCTCACTCTTCAAACATTGAGGTTCAACTTTTGGGTTTTGATATTAATAAGAATGTAAAAATGTTTAACTTTTAGAAAACGTATTCAATTGATTAAATATGAAATATGCATATGTTCGCACCAGTCTTTTGCTTTTCTTTGCAACCTTTCAAACAACAAGTTCCCATCATTATTAATAATTATTTCAAAACTACATTCACACAAACTGCACGTAACTTCACGTGGATTACGAGGTTCGATAGCGTTTAGTAGCGTTTCAGCGTCTGATACCATGTGAGCCATTTTAAATGATTATTTTTTGCCCAGTGTGACGTCACATTTGGGGAGTTATCTTTGCTTAGCCGAGCTCGTATATTTTCTATACACGCACTATATACATACATGCTGTGTCAAGTATGTAGTGTATGTAGTCTAAGGTATAAGAGCACAACCTACTCTTAAACTTATACTCTTAAACTTATGAATCGTAAAGAAGAAATTATAATTTTGATGATTGGAAAAACGGAAAAATGTTGCTGAAAATGTTGGTTTCCACAACATTTTTAAAAAATATCGAAGTCGATTATGTGAATCACATTCTTAATAATTATTACGTTTTATGATTAACTTTTGTTAAAGATGGATGAAGGAAAATTTTGCAGACGAAAATATAACCGCGGTAGCAAAGTGGAAAGGTACTTTGCACTGAGTATAGTGGATATAGTACCGAAAGACTACCGAATGATTGTTGTGGAAAATAGAGAAGATTATGACGTCGTTGTTGTTGAAAAAGTAACATTGACTAAATGTCAACTAATGGATGCAATTAATTAATGGATGCAATTAAATGACATTATGCTTTTAGGTAATAAAGAAAATTATGAATATAATTTATATCTTAATCTGTCTCGTTAAAATGGCGGATTATGAACGGTAAAGACATAAGCTTCTTTAACGACTGAGTCTCGTATGACACCGAGCAAAGCCAATATAGCGTTAAAATACGCGGTACGCATTTTCAAAGACGGATAACTTTTGATGAAGCGGCACGGTAGTAATCAGAATGCCAAGTACAGTAGTGTCTCGTAAAAGAGCCGTGGACAGTCCCGATGTGGAGCTCTTTTACGGGACTGGTATACTATTTTTTTGCCTTTCATCCTCGGCACAGCAAAGCGAGGAATAGAGACGAGCCATAATTTTCGTTCGGTGCTGCCAGAGTCATGTGCGACAGGAGAACACATTCGACTTACACTTATCATTTAATTGTTAGATCGCCAAATGTGTTTTCCCAAGACATTTAGCGATCTAACCTGTTACTTAGAGTATGGCTTACATCCTCGGTCTTTCTTGGGCGTGAAAGCCGATGGGATTTTGCTACAGGTTTCTTGAATTTAAAACCATAAGATCGCATACTTTAAGGCCATTTCCCGTGTTTTGATTTCACGTGCAATTTCGTTATCTGATTTTTGAGTTAAAACATTAGGAATTGTTTCATCTTGAAAAGGTCTTTCTCTATTTTTTAATAGAGAATTTTTCTATTGCAAAATTAAGACAAACTGGGAACTGCGTTATAGTACATTTTACGCTTCAATTTGGATTTCTTATTATCCTTTAAAAAATCGAAGGCTGTATCATCTGTTATACCTCGTATATGTTACGTATAAGTAACTATATAAACGTTGTACATATGTATATATATATTATCCTTAACATTAAAATAATTACTATTTGTAACTATAATTAATGTTTTAGACTGAACAAAAGGTGCATGGCTAAGAGTTAAATTGGAGAATGACTTGTAAATGTATATCTCCATGCACGCTGCATCTATGTAGAGGAACTTCAAGGCCAAAATTAGAACAAATATCTTTTCCCTGGCATTTTTATGGCAAATCCTGTCTTTTTTCTGGTATACGATACTTTGGTAGCACACAGAAAAATGTATGGCTCGTCGCTGTAAGGACCCTCTCGGCCGCTCGACAAGAGGACCTCCACTGAGTGGCGGGGATAGTCACGAGCCTTTTCCGAGGACTGGAACTTGATCGTTTTACGGGACAGTACAGTATATCATTAGATCCATAGCTCAGATCTAAAATTTAATGGTATTATCGCAATATAATGTGGGTACGATCTTTCGATATAAGCCTAGTCTCATCAAAATCGGTGCATCTGTTGCTGAAATCTCATGATGCTATTTTGTAAAGTATAACTTTTAGCATTATTTTTTTCTTGTTAATAGTATGTACGGAGGACTCCTTTATTCCGTCGGAGCATGTGAAGCGGTCCGATAGTAAGCATACTATGTTGGTTGTTTGTATTGCACCACAAGTGCCACCGCATTTAATTTAAGTGTCAAACGGGAAGTAATCATCTGCGTTATTGGTTATTAAGGAAGGATATCCCTTTTCTTTACTTTAAATTTTGATAACAGTACAAGTATTTTCGTATCCAACAAATAATATCTTTAACGTGTGCTGCAGTTTTATTTTTCAGAATGTCTGTACCGATTTTGAAGTAAAATAAGTAACCTTATACATATTTTTATGTACTTTAATGGTCAATAGAATTACAACACTAGCTAAAAGTAAGATCTGTTGAATATGAAAATAATTATAATCGTGAGAAATAAATACCTCTAAATTGTTATAAATAACAAAATTTTAAGTAATATTACGTATTCTTAGAGTTAAAATTGATATCTTTGTATTCTACTTGTTAAATACTATCGATAGCTATAAAAAGAAGTCAAAAATTGATGGTTCCCCAAGATGAAGTTTAACTGGGTAACTACTTCTTTCGTGGCAGTTAAATTAAAAAGGGTGACACCTTTAAGATGGTGCAATTTTAAGAGCGATGACACTTTCAAGATGGTGTAATTCTAATGATCACTGCTGTATACTTGCTTGGTGTCGTGGTATTACCGTGCGACTTGATACCAAACACGACAAAAGTAACATTGGATCCATTGTGTTTCATTTTATTCTTCTACATTTTAATAATAACTTTTCTTGCAGAATCCACGTAACCAATTTTTTTACGTTAAAAAATTTACTTACCTTTCTTAAGCAAAAATAACATTGCTATTATTTCGTATGATAATCTTATGATCAAATCCTAATAAAGTATCAATTTTAGATCATTTATTTTCATTTTCAACAGTTTAGTTATCTTCGAATCATACATAATACGTAAACACGTAATTCTATAAAATTAGTACGAAAAATGACACAAAGAAATGCTTTTCTGGAACCAAAACACTTTCCCATTTCACCGCATTATTTCTAACGATTATTCTTTTAATTACATAATCTAGATCCTTAATACTATGTATCCGTTCCTCTTTTTCTTAAATAAACTGGACGCATGGTTTCCGTTTTGGAGACGAATGAAAAAGTATTACAAAGTGACCCGTACCACGAACTAAACCGAATTTATTACACAAACCTAATGTGCTACTAAAGGACGAGACTTAAATTAGAATCATTTATAATTACGTGGTTCTAAGTAAGAGATGTTTTGTCCACGTGATTCCTAATCATTAACATAGAATCGTGAAAGAAATACATGTTACCCACATACTGATTAGAAGCAACAACAATATAATTAACAGGATCACGTGTTCTGTATTTGGTTTTAATTTTTAAGTAATAAATAAGTGCTCTTTTTTTCCGCTTTTTGAATAGTTCATATGAAGCGATATATCGTTCAAAAGAGATGAGCAATTGACATATCCATTAAACAATGTAAATAAAAAACAAAGATCTACTATTCTTTTACGCTAAGGTTATTGTAAAATGTTACTCGCTTTAATTGATATGTAACAAACCTAAAACAGTAGTGTTGTGCCCTTATTGATTATACATGCATGGCGTAAAGTACCAAACTACCGACATTTGTCGAAGAAGAATTTGTCATTCTATACTGTTTTACTTAAAGTAACGAATAAGTATTATAAAGTCAAATAGGAAGAATATCAGTATACTATGAGAAGTGTAATTTATGGAATATAGAAAGCAGTATTTCATTTCTTTAGGATTATCAAAAATCTGAAGTTGATTAGGAGAATAAAAACTCTGATCTCCATATTAGTGAAAAAGAAAACAAACTACTGAGTAAGAAGTCATAATTTTAACATTTAAATAACTGATGTAATAGAATATAATTCTCTAAATAATATAGGTATCATAGAAAATATTAACAATCATAATTCAACGATTGATTGAATTTTTTTATTTAGTATTTGGGTGATAGTGATTGGTGGAAGTTGTAGTTGATCATTTGAACGAAGCCTTACACTAAATAATGGCAGTAAATGAAATGGCAGTATTTGATTAGTTGTTAATAATTAGTACGTTAGTAATTGAATCGAGTATGTTTTAAGAAGAACACTAAGAGCTTCCGACATATTTTCGTTAAATTAATAAATTTATTAATAGTAATAGATATCTTGAAAGTTAAACACACTGCTTTTTTAATTATTGTACACGTATATTAATTGATAACAAATAACAGGAAAAATGTATACTTTTGGATGGTAGATAAATAAAAACACTATTCAATAATGTCAAAATCAATCCTTAAAGGTTTAATGATTAAATCTTTCTCCGTTGTCGTATTAACCTTAATTTTATTTACTTGTTCTCTTATCTGAAATGTTTTCGTACTATTTCTTGATGAATTTCTGATCCACGGAATGATGGAGAGAAATAAGTTCTGCTCAGTTATATTTGCAATATGAATAATGTTTTAATAATTTGAATATTTGTATATAAATAAGAAGAGAAGTAATACTCTAAGCGCGGCAACTCAAATCAGAATTAAATTTAATGTTAGCTGATTAAGCTAGATAGAAAGGAATAGATTTAAAGAAAAAACAAATCAACAAAAGAAAATAATTAATTTTTAACACTCCTCGTTAATTATTTCAGAGCGTAATTCCTCAAATATTTTTTGAGTCAGTGGTTTAGTCAGTAAATCAGCCAATTGATTTGAACTCATGACAAGTTTTAATTTTATAGTTCTGTTTATATGTTCTTGAATGAACTTCCTCAGGATATCTATGTGTTTCTTCTCTTTTGTGATCTTTCCTTCGTGCGTATTTAGTAACATGTGAATAGCCGATTCATTATCCACGCATAATGTAATTGGTTGTTTCAAATCAAAAATTTTCAGTTCTTTTCCAAAACGTCGAATCCAACACATGTCATCAACAGCAGCCGCAGCAACAGCTCGATACTCTGCTGCAGCAGGGGATGTAGCTACAAGACGCTGTTTTTAAGTATACTATACTACAGGACCTCCTCTTATAATTAAGACTACACAGTTCGAGCCATTTGCCAATGGCTTTTCATAGGCTTATCATTAAATCTGCTTAAGTAGTTTACCGCAAAGCAGATATCTGGACGTGATATCGTGGACAGATACAAAAGGTTTCTTATTGCTTCTCGATACGTTTTGATTTACTTAGTGATCTGTCATTTACATAACTTTCCTCGTTTGTAATCATTTCACGTTCCATGTGCGTTAATGTGAAGTTTGATTCACCAAACTTGAATCGCGAAGAAATCTTTTCCGTATATTTGAACTGACTAACAAAGATTCCATTAGAACTAGTTTTAATTTTCATGCCAAGATATGACATCTGATTTAGCAGATTTCTGTCAAATTTAATTTCAAATTTTTGAGCTAGTTTGTCCAGCAACAAATCCATCATCAACGAACAGAACAATTATGATGCTTCTATTTTGATTGTAATAGATACAGGGATTGTCATCGGCATTTTCGAACTTTAATACTTTCAAAAAATTTGAAAATTTCTCATTCCAGTTCCTTGGAGCTTGTTTCAGACCATACAAATTTTTCCTTAATCTACAGACACGATTAGTCTCATCGTTAAAACCTTCCGGTTGTTGCGTATATATTTACTTCTTCAGTTCGCCATACAAAAAGGCCGCCTTTATATTGAATGGGACCAGTTTCATTTCACTTGATGCTGCATGACTGATAATCAATCGATTTGATGCGCTACAAGCAACTGGACTAAAGGTTTCCGAGTAATCAATTTCCTCTTCTTGTTCAAAACCTCTGGCAACTAGCCTATCTTTCAGTCGACCATCTTCCTTTTCACGCAATATCCAGTGACAAGTTAAATGTTTTGCATGTTCTGGCAATTTCACCAGGTCCCACGTTTTCAATTTAATAAAAGATTCAAATTCGTCAGATATGCCATTTGAGTTTTCAGTGCTTCAGAAACTGAAATATTTTGCATTTTTCCTATTATAGCTATATTAGCATTCTTTTATGTTTGAGTGCGACTCATTTTGTAATCGACAAATCTGGTTGACATTCTTAAGCTTTTGCGATTACGTAGATTTAAACGTACAGCCTGGCTTCTGTTTTTCGTGTCGGATGATGCATTTGAGTCTTCCGAAATATCTTGATCAGAACTACCAGTCGATTGATTGTCGCTCAAACTTCTGTAATTCAAACTTTCAGATTCAGAACTTCCGAAATAGTTTCCCAAATTTTTATTCGGATTCTCTGTTATTAGAATTTCAATATCTGTCTAGTCTCTTCCAACATTCAATTTTTTATTGAAGATTACATTATCACAACTAATGACGTCATCTTCATCTAACAAATAAATCCTATAGCACGAAGAGTCCACATCATATCCAACAAGAAACCCTTTCTTGGATTTCCTTTCAATTTTAACTCGTCTGTGGTCTGGGATTAATACATAATAACCACATCCAGAACTTCTCAATTTGTTTATATTTACTTCACGTCCAAACCACAATTCAACGGGGCTTTTACCTTTCAAGGAGCTAATTCCCGTTTGATTTAGTGTGAAGACTGCATAATTTACTGCTTTAGTCAACAAGTTTTCATTTAAGTTTCTTGCATGCATGACCGATCGTGCTGCCTCAACGGCTGTTCGCATCTCTCTCTCTACTCGACCATTTTGTTGTGATGAATGTGCACTTAGTGTTAGATTTCCAATCATCTTCATAAATACGTCTAGTTTAGTAGCAGCCTCATACTTTCTTTTTAATAAATAGACAGTGCGAAAATGTGAGAAATCATCTTTGAACAGTAAAAGCTACTTTGCTCCTCCTAAAGATAAAATGTTCATTTCACATAAATCGACATAAATTAGATCCAATGGTTCTTCCGCAGTTTTTGTGTTTATGGAATGAGAAATGCGATGTTGTTTTTCATACACGCATCCCTCACATACATAGTCATTCCAATCATCAACGTAACTTATACAATTTTTGTTCAGGATATTTTTGACGTACTTGACATTTTGATGGATTAATCTCTCATGCCAGTTTTTGATAGTGGTAGTCAACAGGCATTTATCGGTTTTATCCCAACAAAACATCATTTTATGTAACTCCCCTTCACGCTTGGCTATAGCTATTTTTTTATCTGGTGTTTTAAACATCGATTTCTATGCATCTGCACTCTGTATGTATCCTTTATCCGACATTTGTGTCACGAAAGAAAGATTAAAGGTTATCTTTGGTACATATAGTACTTTTTTCAATACTATTTCGTTCCAATTTTCACCATCAAAGGCCTCAAGTTCAATGTCTCCAATACCAATTCCTTCTATTTCTGTGGCATCGCCAATTACATTTATTGTAGGTTCTCTATGTTCGACAAAATTTGTTAACCACTTCTTGTAAAAGGTCATGTGCTGTGTCTTGATATCATGAACTATTATGGTTTCCTTTCAAGTTTAGGTGATTTATTTTTGCAATGAATAGGTTGATTAAATAAAGTAAAGTAACGTAAATTGTAGCTGGTTTTACCTCATTCAACTAATTAGATTAACTAATACCCTGCATGCCGAATGAAAACCAGAAAGAAGGAATATAACATTGTCTCATGAGTAATAACGTCTTTACGGTTCTTTTTCTTAGATGAATAACAATATTTATGATTGTAGTACCTAGTGTCTCGATACAAACTCGAGAATTTAAGAAATTCTTTTCGTAGATTAATTTATACACCACATAACAACTTAAACTAGCTTTTTCAAAAGTGAGAACTAGGTAAAGTGATAGAATAGTTCCAGAAAAGAATGGAGTGCACAAAATTCTATCGAAGGGAAGTTGCAATGAGATGACCATACTAAGCGAAAATAGGTGTAGTTTTTATTATACATTTCTTATGCAAAAAAAACTATTTTAGTGACACAATCTTACAGATGTTAGGAACAAAAATATGTATACAAAAAATAATTTTACTCTTATGTTTAGGTTAAAATAAAAAATTAGTTTGCGAGTAACGTCGTCATCTTACCCGACTACTGGATAAGATAGTTCGCATACTGGGGTAAGATGGTTGTATTGATTTAATGAATATAATCCTGGCGATATTTCCTACAGGATAGAGGGTAGTTTATATATTACTTTATACTTTAGGGAATATTATACTTTAGTGAAACATTAATGTATTTTATGTCATGTAATACAGTTAATAAAGTATCTTGTGACCAAATTTGTTTGCTGTATTTTAATTATTAATGTGATTTCGTGACATTTACGTAGATAACTGTAGAATACACAAATTATGAAGCAAATGTATCATGACATCATAAGATGACCGGTACACCATCTTATCGCAGTCATCTTACCTCATAGGTACAAGTTACTTGGATAAATAATATTTAAACAAAATTCAGACATTAAATTTGCTTTAAAATATTGTGTGATACTCTTTCTACATTATACAATGCTTCTCCGTTATAGGCTTACGGGTCGTAGGCTTATCGAAGATATAATACAAATAGCTTTTCGAAGTCAACCTAGGTGTTTGTGGCTCACTTTAGTCTTGTCAAAGGTGCGAGTAACAGTGCAAGTAGTACTTATTTATTCTGAATAATTTCATTTGATGAATACATGTAGAGATGCAATTGTATCGAGGTAATATTGTACATGATTTCTCATACTTTCATTATGGCATTTAATGTAAAAACCATTTTGATTAAATTAATTATTACATTTTTCTATTTCTTCATATTCTTCAAAAAGCATGTCGTACTTTGACATTCTTAGTTTTCGGTCCTACATTTGTAAATACATAATTAATTGATACTTACTTATTAAGAGTGATTTCAGGATCGTGTAATTGACTAAGATCAACAAACGTCTTGCTGTCATGGAAGACACGCAACCTTTGTATGGTCTCCAGTAACAGCCCATCGCAATAGATTTTACTGTAAATCAAAAAGCGTACATTAGAATTTTCGATCATTTATTTTGTTTACTGATTGTTACCTGATGCATAAACGAATCTGATTCTTATTGTACAAAAAATAAGTTTTATTTTATACGAAATTTATGTAATACAGTACCTTCTTGTTGTAAATTCATTATTATATTCGCTATATTTTGAAAATTGCAAAGAATAAACCAATATTGTTTATTATATTCTATTGTTTACGTTTTTAATAATATCCCTGCCATTATAAATTTAGCTTAAGGAAGTACGGTAGTTATGTGACTTTCCGAGATTGACAGGTCGGTATCTACTGTTACAGTTATCGTTGTAGGAATAGTATTATCTACAGACACGTGGCCGTCTAATAATGGCAAGATGGAGTGTAATCCGGATGTTTATCCGTAATCCGAAATTGGAAACGCGACATACAAAATTTCCCCTTCTACTACACATGCTACCATACGAGCCACGAGTACGTGAGCTCGGCGCTTCGAAGACCTGCAACCTGTGAAAAATCGAAAGAGAAGATAAATGTGATTCTTACTCTCTCGGTGTTGAAGCACTGAGATTCAAGTGTTCAAGTTGCCGGCAAGTGACAGAAGTCGGGTACGATTTTTTCAATGGCTCAAATATTTTCTTTTTTCGATTTGTTAAAAGGCGGCAGTGATAGATCTAGTTGTCAACAGACCCGATACGTCACAAATGTTTAGAGTCCCATTATAAGAAATAAATGTATCGTTTTATTTTAATGCAAAATTAAATACAGATAAAATTAAAAATATTTGGATTAAGTATTTGCAAAGACATTTATTTCACATTTATCCCGATAATAATATAGCTACATAATTCACACTCTAGGTATTAAAACCTAACAATAACTTAACAAACTTTCATCCGATTTCTACCGATTCGGTAGTTGTTACTAATACTATTCTGTTCAATTACACCGTTGTACGTACGGAATTTCTGGTGAAATAATGGATACGTACATATTTTTTATACCCTATCTTACAAATGACCACCTGGTGAGACCCCCAGAGATTTTTATGAAATTTGTAGGGATGTGTCTTTTTTTATGAACAATTAAAACAAGTCTAGATACATCTCTTTGGATATTAACAATAGGATTTTTAATGAAGGCTGTTGGTTAGCTGCAGATGATGATTTCTTTTTAAGTGGTAAATTCTACGTTCGATACACCCAGTACGGACTTTCTTGTCCTTTTAAAATATATAGACTGCATATCTCATTATAGCACACATACTGCAGTTGTTTTGTATAAAATTTCATTAATAAAGACATATTTAAAAATATATTTGAATTTTTCTCTAAAGTAAGTACATGTACATACGTATCTAGAGTTTACAGAGAATTAAAATAACGCGTCTGCCGTTGTGACCAAACGCTGCGTACTCAATGCGCCCAACCACATATAACACATGAAAAAGTAAATGCACTAGATCACATACACACGAAAACATTACGTTGTGCGTGTTTCGACGCTGCGTCTAGGCAGTGAAAATTCCTCGATAAAATGTGTTAAATATGCATTCATGAATGAAAATTTGTATAAAAAAGTCACAATGTTTGTAACATATTGTTATACGCAATTTAAATACTTTAAAGAAAAAGAAAATGTTTTTACCATCCTGTCTCTCAAACCTGGAACGTATGACTTACAATGAAAATATTATTTGCAAATCTACCCAATCGCTTATTTTAACGATAGTGTTAACTTCTTGCTATTATAGAATATAGCTGGGCGTATTGTGCGACTGGGAAACGGGTGATTCTATATACAAAAATACTGAGGGTAAAGAACATAACTTTTTAAAAAGATTTTTAGTTTTCAGAAAAATTGAATGTGAAAATTTATCCGATATGTGTGTTTTTGAGTATCACTGGGCTTCAAACACACATACATGGAAAAATAAGTGGTGCTAATGTTATTATTTTATGTATACCCTCTCGGTTGTAACCACGCGTCCTGCTACAGCTACGTACAGATATGTTTTATTACTAGGAAATACGCACAAACACGAAATATTTCACAAAATGTCATCGTTTAATTTTTAGATTCATCTCTCAAAATTTTATGCAACTCTTTAAGGATCGTACTGAAGAGTCCCCTTCTAATTGTAAGTTGGAAAGAGAAAATATTTGTACAATCGAAAAGCTCGCGCGTGACTCGTGCTGCTTGCCCACGACTTGGTCAACGTTTGAGTTTCAGAAGCGAGGGAGTAAGCTTCATTTTACATTCGCCTTCCCTCTTGACTTTCTGAAACTGTCTGAAGTTGTCCGAAACACTGAACTCAGCTACACGTAGCTGGTTCGGTAATGTGTATGATGGAGGAGGAAATTTTCATAACTCACGTCGCCAATTTAGGTATTACAGTATCCAATTCCACATTGCTACCCTTTCTAATTAGGCGTCGTCTGATTCACACAAGTCCAATTAAATTTGTCGTGTATTCTACTCTGTTTTATCGATAACTCAGCAAAAAGCAATACTGAGGCATGGGTTTACGGGAATCGACTTTTCATCGTTATATGAGACGATTTTCAACTGGGAAACTTTACATTCAAAAGAAAAAGTTTAGTGCAGCGCGGTCTGGTCATGATTTCGTTCAAAATATTCTAAATTACGTAAAAATGCTTAAATTTGGCAGCTGTGAATTGTCGATTTTTGCTATAGTTTGTAACGCTCGTAATAATAAGTATCAGCAAAATCTTATTAAATCATGATCAGACCATACTGCATTGAACCTTTTTTTGTGAAATGAACTCTTTTCCAGCTCAAATCTTTCTGATATGACGACGAAAACTGAAAACTGACAGGGTGTAAACCTCAGCTTCTACCTGATTTTGTCGGCAATGTCGCTGCCCTGGCATATCTGGATCTAACCCCTTAATATACATATGTGCATTTACTTAATATACATACTATACCATAGTAACATAGTAATATAACATTATAGTAGATACAATGTGGTAATAGAGCACAACATAGTAATTATAGTAATGTAGTACAAGCTCATCAATGAACCATGAGTCTATAACAAGAACCTACCATAACTTCAGCTTTATATGTATAATTTTTTTGCGATAAATTGCTCTTTAAAGCAATGGAACGAAATGACATGTAACAACAATGCTATTATTCTGGTGAAAATCGATTCTTTGGTTACGTGGTTACATTGCTATTGGTTTATCCTCTGAGTTAAGTGTGATCCGATTTTGGTTAGTTCAAAAGGTCACTTAGCTATAATCGCAATTTGACCTAAATTCTTCCGTGAGGCTTTAAACGTCGATAGAACCAAGGTATTGACAATAAACAGTAAAACTACATTAACACGTTCAACTCAGTAGGTTACACACCGCTAGCTCACAATGTGTGCTTTTATCAATAGATGTGTATTACGCCAGGTTGAACATGGTAATGTAATCTATTAAATATACTTAAATATTCCAATTTATTATTTGATTCTAAAAATTAATGATGTGCACAATTTTTTAAATTTAGATTCTAGAATTTTTAGGTTTTTGATCGTATTAGTTCTAGAATTTACATAGATTTCAAAATTTTAGAATTTGTGTCAGAATTTTTATGAAAGACAAATTCTTCTACTTATTTCAAATAGTGAAATGTAAATTAATTGACAAACTAATCGAAAATAGGGAATCGTATGTAGAAAGACGAAGAGCAAGAACATAATTATTGTTTTTCAGGCCTTTGCTTTTGTTAATACCATGTAACAATTTGCATGTTGTCAACAGCTTATTAAGCTACCGTTTAGTTACTAAGAGTAAATACATATTGTTGCTTTATTGTAACAAAAGAAAGAAAATACGAAATCATTGGACAGCTATGTCTATGGGTTATTTTTATGTGTCCTGTTCTCAGTTATGATTGTTTGTTCGCGTCTGTTAAGTTTATTGAATATTCGTATATGTTACTCCTCACAGTGAGAATTTTTGAAAGCGCATGACCTTTCGAATAAATGTTCCATTTTTCAATAATTGTTTTTGTTAGAAAACTTTTAAGATCTCTATGTGAAGTTTGGGTACATTGATTGGATATAGACAATGTTGAGATGGGTTTGATCATTTTGTCAACAATTTGACTAGTATGACTTCCTTGTTATTCCTTTTCACTGATGATAGTCCGTTTAATGTTTCTTGTATAACTGGATCACTGGTTGTTTGAGCTTTCAAGCTTTCAGTTACACTCGTGGAGTCAGTGAGTATTATATATTTGGTTGCAACATCAGTGTCAATGATTTGGAGAGCTGATCTTATACGATATACCTCACAGAAGAAGATTGAATATGTCTCATCTAGGCTATATGTAATCAACTTCCAGCTAATCCAGTCTGATTAGTTGATTCACCCAACATAATTGATTCCTTAACAATTCCATCAAATCACCTACTATATTATAAAACAATATTCTTAGAAAAAATAACCGAATTTGCTGATTATATCAAGATATACACTGCCTGCTCCCATTCGGACAAAGTTAACGGATGTGCGGTTATATGTATAATTATGTACATACATATGTCATTAGACATGATAATATGTCATTAGTCATTAGTCAAATACATTAAACGTTGGATAACCGCCTGAATCTGTTTGCGGTGTAATTGCCTGCTAGTTATTCCCACTACTGAAGGAGGACCCCTCTCGAGGTGCACCGAAATTCGACAGCAAAGTAGGGACCGAGCAGGGTAGCCATATCCGAGATCGTGTATCGATGAAACAACACTAATATAAAGATGAAAGTTCCGTAATTTGGTAATTTTACAATAAAACTTTAACAAGCGTGTTTTTTAAGGTCTTCTAATTAAAATAAGATCAAACACAATATACTTGGGATTATATTTACTTACATAATATGCTGAGTTTATTTCTTCTGAATTATTGTTTATGGTTTCTGACTATGACTTTAATTGAATTTCATCTATCTTTTTTTTGTATTTTATTAATAATTTTTAGCCAAGTGACCGTTTAATTTATATTTTAAGCAGCTGATGGTACCTATTAATAAATATATCCAGTAAACGGTATCATTGTGGTTGATTTTACTGTGTGGTGGTAATTCCATTATGTCATTAGGATGAATATAAATTTGCCTTCGAAAACTCATGGTGTCAACAAAGTCAGGTTCAGAGAAGTTTTTGCTCTTAGAAAGGTCATTGTTAATCCAACTCGTATGTTTATAAGATACAATGGGGAATAATCGGACAGATGTTTGGTAGAATTAGTCGTTAAGATCTAGTAACCAATGATCTTATCTCTAATGTAGTATTTTCGATGGTGATTTTCTTTTTTCATCTCACTCCTAGATTTCTCACCTCATTATCAACGTATAGTCAACAAATCTTACAAAACGCTTGGTTTCATTAAACGTTGTGTTACTAGCTTTAGAAACGTAAATACTCTTAAGACTTTGTATTTTTCACTCATATGATCTCGTCTAGAATATACTTCTATTATTTGGTCACCGCGTGTTTAGACTAGCAGTTGATCAATAGATCTTTCTGGCTTTGTTGAATTTTTGCACCTGGTGTGCCGACTAGGGATTAGTTCGAAGGATCAGAGATACCGATGAATTCTAAGTTGTATCTAATTCTTTATTTGATAGATCTTACTTTATACAGAAGTGAGCTTAGAGGACGGAGGAAATATTTATTAATAGGAGCCCTGGTTGCTCCTTCGAGGGAGACCTCTGTGGGGTGGGTTATGCCCAAAAACTCTCACCACAGACATGGGAGGGAAGCCGTTGTCGATAGCGTGTGGGGGTGGTGGCTAGGTTCCGTGGGGTGACATCACCCCGGAAAGGCCCAAGCCCTTAGGTCCCAAGGGGCGACGGACCCCAAGGGTAGCACGTTAACGGAATACGCTCGGGTTTGAGGTTTACGATGCGTCAATTGCTATTGACCAGAGACTCGGGATTCCAAAGTGCACGTGTTCGTCAGAATCGCAAAACGATGAAGTGACTTCTAAGGTCCTTGATCCTCAATGCAAATTAACAAATAATTACCAATAAACTAATAGTATACCTCCTCAAAAATAGCAGGCCCTACTCGTCTGTATCGTAAACCTAGTCTACCAAATGTCACAAAATTATGATCGCCTTAACACCGCGTTTTATTAAACATAGAGTGCTTCTTGAAAGGATTCAGCATAGGTTTCTAAGGCTGACCTCGTTTAAGGCTCGAACACAGATGTCATTTAGTGATCATAATTACAAACCAATTATGAATCAATTAAACAGAAAATCGCTTGAATCTCGCAGGACGGCTAAGGACATATTTTTTCTTTTCAAATTAATCAATAACGACATGCATTGTCCATATCTACTAGAAAAGATTAATTTTTATATACCATTGAAGTCGCTTATTTAGATCTATGCGAATCTTTCCACCTAACTACTACAAATCAAGTTATAATTTTTCAAACCCTATCAGTCGTGTTTTCTCTGATGCCAACGCATTTTGTAATCGGATAATTTCTTTTCCGGAACTGTATTAACTTTCAAAAATTTAGTCAACCAACTATTATAATACTTCAATAGGCCATGTCCGCTGCCTACATTTTGTTTTCACCCTATGTTTAGTATTTACTTACAATTGTACGCTAATGGAGATGCCCATATATATAAATAAAATTTAGAAAACAAAATTAAAATCATATTTCCATTAATTTCTGAAAAAAGGACATTGAAACACTGAGGCTAATTATTATTGGTCGTGTGCGGGCTCTTTAGTATTGCGAAGTGTTTAGTTATGTAAATACCGGAAGCAAATTAAAAGCAACGAAATCTTTGCATCGAATGTGAAACGAGACCCTGTATCGTATTTTGATTTGTTTGTGAGTATGTAAGGCAATCGGGATCTCAGGATGACTCGAGATCCCGAAGCAACTTGAGATTCCGGGCGCTTGTATTGCTTCGATATTCCGTCTCTGGTCCTGATACCGAAAAGTCAGTATCCTGCACACCTCTACAATTTTGTATAGTTCAAAGTCCCATCCACAACGCATCTAAAATACATATCTTCAATTTCCTCAGTTTTGATCTTTCAAACTTCCAAATATTCAAGCTTTCACACTTTGAAATATTCAAACATTTAATTTTTAAAGTCTTTGTCTCAAGTCTAACTTTACATGTGATAAGAATTAAAGGACATATTTCCATACAAGTAAGTACAAAATACAAAATACTGTCTAACTAAAGACAAATCGTTTGTGACAACACATGCACACGAACATTTTTCTCCATCTTTGTTCGTTTTCGGTGAATAGGTTTCACATACGAAAATAATGAAAAAGTTCTACTTTAGCTTTTTAGTTGTAATAATTTTATTGTATTGTCAATCCTAATAATTATTTTTTTCAATTTTTTCCAGTGTACTGAGGCCTCGAGAAAAATGAGTCGGTTTGGATCAATATTTCCATACTAAAAATATTAAAACCATTTTTTTATGTAGCTAATCAATAAATTCAATTTCATCCTTAACGACCCTTCTCTATCTTAAAAGATATCAAAAATATTAAAGTAAATGTATACATAACTTTCACATGAAAGTGCGTTAACATAACAACGTAAATTTAGCAGGAGCGAAAGGATAACCTCATTCAGCGTTTTCTTCAGATAAAAATTTTACGATAAACAGTATTCGTGTAACAGAATATCTTGTATTCGGGACGCTTAAAGGGTAAACGTCAAGTCGAAGAAATTTATAGACCGCATATGCGGGTTTGACACGCTTCTCTGACAGAAATCAAGAAAATAGAACCGTAATAGCACCTACTGTTCTACATATATGGTCAACCAACGAATTACATCAAAAGTAATTCGATTTTGATGCCAATATCGACCGGCTAAAATAACTGTTGGCATTCGTTTCAGTCCTCTCTTCCATACAGTTTCGATGCGTTTTTGCTTGCTAGATATTGTCTGTTATCAAGGGTCACAGAGAAAGCTCCTGCATTCAAATTAATAGAGTATTACTATTAATTCAAATAGAAATTAACAAAATTTACATTTTTGTAATTTTTAACCATTATTAAGTAAACATATATTTTCATACTTCGTAAACAAACTATGTCGTTCTAGCATAATTATTTATTGTTTTAGGCTATTAAAATAAAAAATAAAAGTAGTTAGGTCTGGGATATTTATCACAGTTTACATTCTATAGTATGTAATTGTTCATTCAATCAAATGCTAAAAATTGTTTTAAATACAAGAAAGTCAGAGAAAAATTTGGAACAATTTCAAATTTGTTTGAAAATAGACAATTTTGCAATAAATGAATATTGAAAAAATTTGTTGTAAAGTTTTATATATTCAAGATTACAATCTTAAATAAAGTAAAAGTAAAGTTTTAAAAATAAAAATTTTTTAATATATATAAGGTAACGCAATTCCTTATTGTCTAATGCAACTCATTATTGCCTATGCAAACATTGATGATTTTTGGACGTCCCGATCTTGGCGCAATTATATTGTAAATGACTTGTTAAAACCTATCAATTGTTCGATATATTTTTAATTTTGCTTTCATTTTAGTGACTATTTTCCTCTCCTCATTTGTTAAATCTTTATTTTTGAGTTAACCTTAAAAAAGGAACGTAAGTAACAAATAGAAATCAACAAATTAAAAAGTATATGACCGAACGAACGATTGCTTATCAAATATGAAAACAGAAAGCTTACGTACGGAGAGTTAAACATGTGATTTTGTACAGGTATTCTTTAAGGTGGGTCTATAGTACATGTTATATAACAAAGTTACATTACTTTGTTACATTCAGCATAGGGGTTATATTATTTTTGGTATAGAGAAGAACCGGGACAAAAGTAACGGCGTTATGGAAGTAACAAACACCCACTCCCCTTCTATAAACATTTCTAAAATATTTTTTTTCACAGTTACATATACATAGTAATGTTTCTTTTATTTCATCAAGCGGAACTGATCAGTAAAACGAATCGCAAGTGTTCAAGCTGAATTTGTGTATTTAGCTCATTCAGGTAAGTTCCTGCTCTTTTGATTTTTTTGTTCATATTTATAGTTACAAATTAATATGCAGAGATTGACTCAATCATTTGTCCAAGCAGTGTTAGATAATATCTCTGTAAATTCTTGTATTTGTGTTTCAATAAGTCTTTTGTAGTTTATAGAGTATAACCTTTTTATGCTAAAAAACATGGTTGGAGACAACAGTAAAGGATTCTTCCCGCAACGCGTGATTCGGCGAGTTTGCTTGGCTCGGCGAGTGATGCGGTGAGCCTTCTTGGCTCGGCGCGTGGGAGCTTGTATAAATCTGAATTTGCAAGCCATACGAAATTTGAGACACGACAATCTAGGGAAAGGACAACCTCGCAGATTCAGATTCATACAAGCTACCACGAGCCAAATCTGGCTTACCGAGACAGGTCCACTGAATCACTCGCCGAACTAGATTTATCGAATCACGCGTCGTGGAAAAGTCTCCTTAATCCGTCACTATGGGGGTAAAGTAACACATTATTTTTGTTCATATGAAAGTTCAATGTGTACATACTGGCAAGAAAACAATGAAAAGGCAAGGCAAGCAAAGTAGCATACAGAATAAAAATTCTTTGCCTAACAATGACTGTATATATCTGATTTGTTTGAAGTTCTTTTGTGAAAGCTGTTACACGCTGTTTTTGTAAGGGTTGATCCTACGAATACTGCACCATAAGTGATCTTCATTACTCTGTCATAATTATAATTTGAAGTGCAATAAAAAATATCATTAAACCAACATACGACGCCACAAAATGTATAAAGTTAGTTATGCTTTTCATCTTTTGTTATTTGAAACATATTTCTTTTTATTGTTACTTAAAATATGTTTACTGAAATACTTCTTCGTATCATTCTTTATGATTAAACAAACTTATCTGAAAATGAAGTTGTATCATAATTGTACAAATACTTCGTCCTTAAGATTAGCATAATAACACAACATGTAGACTTTTAGTGTGTGTCGTGAAATATTTTATTTTTTTACAAGTAAATTGACACAAAACATAAGATTTATTGTAAATTTTTCTATGATTCTTACACATGTATAATTCAATAGTTATTATATTAACTTGATTAACTTGAAACTATAACGACACATTTCCTAAATCTAATTATTTAAGAAATTATTAATAATGGCTCGAGCAGAAGAGTCGTTTTCATTTAATGTTTCATTAATTAAGAGCTTATTGTAAAATTTAAAAAACGTACTGGAACTTCCCCTCCATTTAGCAGTTTTCCTAATTATAACCAGACTGGCACCTAGTTTATGAGCTGCAGACGCGGCGGCAAGCGTACAGTGAGCAGAAAACAAGGAGACATCAATTCCACTCTCATTTAACACATTTCTTATTCACCGCCTCAGAGTCTGTGTGGAAACTGGTTTATGCGGTTTTTTACAACTTATAAATCGAAATTGAATGTTTTTATGTTAGGGTTTCGTATCATTTAAGTAGGCTATTAATGTTTTACTTGGGCAAATTTCAGGTTTTTCATTGAAAAATGGAAGGATCAGCATTGCCTGAGTATATACAATTCGAGAAGTTTGAATTAAATCTGGAATTTTTATAATTACTTTATTATCAGTTACTTCGATGTTCTTGATTCTTATTTTTGACAAGGTTTGCCCTCTATGTGCCGTTACCAAGGCTAATAAGGTTATTCATTTTTTAGAGATAACGTCAAGTTGTAAGATTTCGTTGGGATAACAAGTTTCAAAGCAGTTAAGAACTACACTATTATCCCAAGTGACGTTATGCTTAGGTAATGGGGAACGCAAGCGAAATACGCCGTTAGAAAATCTATTGACTCTATCGTCTTTTCCTATATGTTGCCATAATAATAGTGCCAAGGCAGCTCTACTAGTGTTAAGAGTTCAATATTGTGCACCTTCGTCATATAATCTCTTAAAGAAATAAATTACATTTGGGATTGATGCCTCGCATAATTCAACGTTATTTTGATTACAATAAAGGAACCACCTCCTTAAATAAACATCGTATTGCTTGAATGAGTTTGGTGAAAGGGATGCAAACATTACGTCGATGTCTTATCCTGTATCCTTACGTGACTTTAATATGGGACAAAATTAAATTTCTATTAGATCTAAGTATTAACGGATCAGATAACAAAAGGCTTTTGGAGACTGGACACCACAGTTGTGTGGGCCACATTAGGACAACCATTATACCTTCAGCTCTATTGGAAATGATTTTGCGTAAAGTTTTAAATATCATTGAAAACTGGGGAATAAAGATAAAATTTTTTCCAATAAACTATAAAAACATTAATTGTATGAGTGTCTGAATCTCTATGTCAGGAAATCTACTTAGGACATTTTTTACTGACCCGACTCGCAAAGAGATCGATATCAAGGATCCCGAATATAACTATAACTCTTTGGAACACTTCCTGTGATAGTTCCCATTCTATGTCTGTGTAATTCCATCTAGATTCAGCGTCTGCCTATTTGTTGTCAGAAAAACGAATGTAAAACGCAAGTACGTGTAATTTACGATATTCACACAATTGCCACAACTGCTTGGTAATGTACATGAGGTGTGAGAACTAAATGTCGCCCATCCGATTAATGTAGGAGACAGTGGTTGTATTGTCAATACGAAGTAGTACTTGACAATTACTTAAATTTTTTGCAAACATTTTTAGACCAAAAAATGCTACAAAAATTTCAAGGTAATTAATGTGGCAAAAGCTCTCTTGGACGCTCCATAAGCCACTCACTGTCTCTTTGCAGCATGCAATCCCCCACCTCGTAGTTGAGGCATCTGAGAAAATTTCCAAGCAGTAATTATCTCGTTTTATTTTATTAACAAAATGGTTTATTGCATAATTCCACCATTTTAAGTCAAGTAAAATAGTATCTGGAATGTTCATATAATTGTCATAATCATTTTTTTCGTTTTTCAAATTCAAATATTTGACTCGTTCGAACTCTTTTGTATAAAGCCAACTGTATTCAGTACCAAGAGAAGCCAAAACAAGAAGACCTAGAAATCTTGCGAATTCACGGATTTTATAACATTTTAAGGTAAGAAATTTGTTAATTTCTCTTTCTATACGATCTATTTTTTCTTGGGAAAATTTAACCTGGAAATTTTCTGAATCAATTTCATATTCTAAAAAGACACATCTTTTACCAAGCCCTAAGGAGTTCTTTTCCTTATTTATGATAAAGCCCAAGGCTGTCAACAAAGTTTCTATCTGCATTACATTCTCTAGACATTCTTCATAGGACTCTCCTGTGATAAATGAATCGCCTAAATAGATCGTAGATAAGTACCCTGCACAGTGTAATACTCAAGCAACAGTTTTCATTATTTCCGTGAACACCAAAGGTGCCATGTTGAGACCAAATGATAAAACGTTGAACTCGTATACTTTCTTTCCATTTAAATCGTAAATACTTTTTAGAATCGACATGAATTTTTATTAAAAAACAAGCATCTTTAAGATCTAACTTGGCCATATAACAATTTTCTGATATTTGCTTTAATATAGTATGTGAGTCTTCAATTTTAAAATGATTTATTTGAATGAATTTATTTAGGTTCTTTAAATTCAATATAAATCTCTTTTTACTATTTCATTTCGTGATAAGGAAGATACTTGATAGGAATTGCCTTACATATGGCTCACATTTTGAAATTGCACCTATGGATAGGAGGTTAACAATAGTTTCCTTAAAGGGAGCTTTTTCTGAATTAGAGTAATTTGGAATTTTAGAGGCACTTATTTGCTTTAATGGACATAAAAATGGAATTTTCTAACCCTTTATATAGGAGCATACAATTATAGTAATAGTACAGTAAGTAATCAATTATTTTTGTAAAATTACAAGAACTGGTACACCTCTATTTACCCTTCTTTCAAATATGTTTATTCTATCTATCAATCTTCTACCTTATCTGAATGACCTTGCTGCAAACAGTTTAACGAGAGAAATTGAAGAGATATAGACATATGTATATGCTTAAGAAGAAAATGTTTAAGTAACTCTCATCCGTTTTTATCCGATCATTTAATCGTTAGCTTGTACTACATTTCATTCAAAACATGTAGTAATATTATTTCTAGATTAAAGATTGATAAACTTTGCCTGAAACTTACTGTTAATGAATTGAGTGATACCGTTGTCAGCTCTTGATAAAATTCAGGCCATGAAATCCAGTGATTATCATAAGCATTGTGCAAGTCAATAGTTGTAGTATTCCACTAAAGATGTGTTTTACGAGAGTTGTTGTTTTCTCTAAATGCTTATAGTTAACAAATAAAGACTCAATAATTTATTATTTTTCATTATCGTTTAATTTTAACGCTTAGAATTGTTCTTCTAGAATTTTCCACTTATGACTGAATACACTGTACACATAGTTATGTGTAGCAAAGTATTTACAAATTGGAGTTAGTGTATTTAATCATTTATGTGATAAATAATAACAACTTTCACAAAATTATGATGTGATGAAACAAAAGAAGTAACTTTCATTCCTAGTTATATAAAATGGTCACTAGCAATAAGTTTTCCTACAATTTCGAACAATGGTCGTACAAAGACTCACAGATTCGTTCACATATCTTTTATTCAATTTTCATAATTCTATTAGAAGAAATGTAATACTTTTAAAACCCAAACGTGCGAATTTAATAAGCCATTGTGGCACTTTGTGAATCACTGTATTTGCAATTACCTTTCTTACATTTGACTGAGCTTATAGACAGACTATTTGTCTTTCCTTTGATTAGAACTGTCGCAGTTTGTGTAATCTCCTTCCTCTGCGTCTCCTCTGTATGTAATGAAACACAAGAGTTCTTAATTAAGGGATCAGCAAAGTTTCGAGTAATTAAAGAGCGAGGTAAAGTAAACAAGATGCAAACCACATTATACACTTGATAATGTCACAAAAAGTTTGAATAAACACCGAGTTAACATTGACTTAATGCCAATTTTTATGTTTTTAGTTTCTGCTCAGAAATGGAAAAAATACTTACTAACAAAAATGAATACATTATTTACATAATCATGAATTACATTCTATTTTAATGAATGCACATCGTAATAAAACGTAAGTACAAATTAAACAACTGTTTTTCGAGGAACGTATACATACAGAGTCATGAAACAAATTTTTTTTATTAAAGTCTTTATTATTCAGAGCTTTTCACGTTTAGACTAAAAAATAAGAATAATTAACAAGAAATACTATTGTAAATAGGAGCCACAAATTTTGTGATTCATAAGCATTCTCCATCTCAAATGATTTAGGCTACGGTTACAGTAGATGCGTTTTTTGACGAACTGATATTCAGACGAATATGTCAGATCTACTTATCATACGAGCGAGACAAGTTCAGACATATTCGTCAGAAAACGCATTCACTATAACTACAGCCTTACGAAACACAAAAAATCAAGCAAAGCTTAGGGCCAATGCAGACGAGCGAGTTTTGTCGTTGCGATTTTGCAGTGATTACGGCTGTGTGACTTCTCAGACGAAAGATGCGACTTCACTGCGATTTCCACTGATTCGCTGCGTTAAGAAATGACATTCTACGATACAGCACCAGACCATATTATTATCATTTATATTTTGAACGCGAATCAAAATGGATGCATATACTAAGAAACGTAAAATTTTTGCGTATTTAGTTTATAAAACTTTTTTGAAAAAAAACGAGAAAAAGTACAGGGTTCACCCTTTAGCAAGTACTCGTATTTTAAAAGGTGCATTTATAACAATGTTTGTAGACCTAAGAGAAGACGAAAATAAATTTTTCAATTACTTTTGCATGTCAATAAGGTCATTTGATGAATTGAATGCGAAATTAAGTGATAAAATCCAAAGAAAGGATACTGTCATGCGACATGCAATACCTCTATTGGAAATATGTTGTTATCTACATTATTTATGTAGTCAAGTACTTTGTATATTAAACACATATATGTGTATGTATATGTATATATGCTTATTTATTAAATCATAAGAACATTAGCACAAAAGAAGAGAAGATAACAAAGAAAATTTGATACTATGAGATATAAATCAAAATTTTTATCTATAGAATCTTGATTTGTATCTAATGAAACAGTACTGTTAGGTGAAATATTTAAGGCATTTCTTGGTAATTCTGTACTGCAGGGTGGTTGTGAGGATGTGTTGTGAGCGATTCGTGTTCAAATGCTATTTATGTGAGACGAGGTCGGAATGATGTTTGTATGAGCATGATGAATTATAGGTATGGAAGTGTTCTAAGTAGAATGCTTTGGTGGTATGTTTGAACTGATTCTGATTGATAGGAACGAGTGGTAGAACTAATTGTGGATGAATGTGGTGTACTTTGCATCCTCATACTTGGTATTAATTTTAAAACCTCGCATCTAAAGTGTATTTCTTGACCTAAAATGAATAGTGATGCAGTTGGCAATATTGATCCAAAAAATGACCTGTCTTTTAAATGCTTTCATTTTCGGAACTGGTTGGGAACTTGGTGGTACAAGAATAGGTATATTCATGATATTTAATAAAGATAGTTCTAAATTTTGCTTTCAGCGACGTTTTGAATGTTGTTGATACTGAAAATTTTGTAAAATTTTATAACTTGTAACGGATTGGATTTTTTCGGCTTCTGTCGTTTTTAATAAAAAAAAGATAATTGTCTAGCATATACGCATGTCCGTGTCGAATCGGCTGCTTGTCCTGATTTTGATTTTTTCCGAACATTTCGCATAAACGTGTTCTTTATATTTCTCTATTTGTTCAATAAGTTTTGGTTTATAATTAAAATTGATATTTTTATATTTTTACAGACACAAAGTTTAACAAACTTGAAAATTACTGAAAATGGTTAATCTCTCCTTGAAGATATAATAAAGGTTTTAAAGGCTATGAAACAAAGGGCTATGGTGATACTCTGTTCTGAAGAAAATGCGACCATGTGGTTTGTCCTATTATTCACAGTATCATTGACAAGCACTTGATACTAGATCCAGAAGATTGCAAGACCATAATATAATTCAAAACAATAGTTGCAGTTGAGTTATGATCCAAATTTGAATTGTAACAGAATGTTTAGATTTCTAAAATTAAGGTAAGGTTGCGAAGTTGGCTTCATTTCGAATCCTCGTTACAAGAATTTCAATTTAGAACAAAAATGAGATAAACAAGAAATTTGAGATAGAGTACAGATATGATGGGTAATAACATGTCTCAAAATATAGAAAACAGACAAAAAACTGCTTTAAATTTCATTTTCGCAAGAGATGATATCGAAGAAGATACAATTCCTGAATTTGAGATTTATTCAGGGGAGCTGCAAATTAGACGTATCATGGCTCGTATAAATTAATAGAAATTACGGCACACTTAATTTCCAAAATTGTCTACCTTAGCAATAAAATGTGTTTGCACAACAGAGTCATTAGCATTATATTGTCAATACACTTGTTTTCTTTGATATTAAAGTAAAAACTTATCGTCCTAACACGTACGTGTAATTGAGAATAAAATAAAAGTAAAGCGTTAATATGTAGATTAGTCTTCATATTTTTTATACTAATTATTTTACTTAGACCCTTCACTCTGCTTTATTTAAAAAAGCCGAAATTTCCTATATACGTGTCTGATGCTGCGGTATGTGTTTGTGTTCAACGCATACATCATGAAGACAATGAAAAAGCAAATTGCAGTAGATAATATGTACATACGTATATTGAAAATCGTTGTGTGCGTTTTGACGCATCGCAAGCCACAGCATTAGATGCGTATAGGAAACTCCCTGTGTGCGCCCTGCATGCAGATTTCTGTTTCCAATGTATAACTTTTTGTTTTTTGCCCCACTCGCAGACATAGGCACTTAAAGATACCCAAATGTAACTCAAAGAATATTTTAATACTCGAATGGAAGTTAAGCTTAAATTTAAATACTTGGGTAATCAAATTTAAATTACGCAAATATCCTATATATAATATATAATAATAGTCATATATTTGAATATAAATTAAATAAGTACCCGGATACTGGGTTATCCAAGTTGAAATTATCTGGGTATTCGAGTATTTGGATATCCGTGTCATGAATAGTCAGACTCGAATACTCAATATTTGGATATCCGTATATCCGAGCAACAGTGAAACCCCTAGTGTGCATAGTACCTACACGGATAGAGTCGACTTTGATTGCGAACGTAAAAGACGCCACGATGCGGTACCGTGACGACGCTATCGGTCATATCTTTCTCTTTCTCGGAGTACTGTTTTTGCAGAAATCAATAGAAAGCAATGGGCAAGCAATGCAAAGTATTATATTGCGAAGGGTCCTAGAGACAAAACTGTGTATATTTTCATGTATCAAAGAATTTCGTGTGGATCAATGCAAATGTATTGTTTGCCGGTTGGCATTTTTCTCGAACGAAGCCAATTCAACGCGGCTAGTGCCTAATTTATTAAATTTAGAAAATAAGGGTGCTTTAATGTATCGTAATATATTTTTATATAGAATTTGTAGAAAAATTTAAAATTTCTTTATTCAATGTATTTTTGTATACAATACATTTGGATAATTTATACACAACCGTTGTAAATAACATTACAAAAAAATGTAGTGTTAACATGTTCCTGTGAGCAACATAAAGATTATGTATTATTGTTATTCCATTTATTATTACATAGAAGTAAGAACGCGACAATTTGCAAAAATGCAAACCAAATTTGTTGCTAAATAATTTTTAAATTTTGTTACATTTTAATAAATGTGATTTTGATGTAGCACTTTTATTTATTATTTATGAAATCTTTGCCATCATTCCCCCTGGAAAACAATATTCTAGTGTACTTGTTAACTATTTCCAAAAGAATTTGATAAATACAACGATATGTGTTGGTTAACAACGAAATAAATAAAAAAATACTAAACAGGGAAATATTCATACACATATAAGACTATATGGAGCATCGAAGGTACGCGCTGAAACCAAGACGGAAGGATGGAGATACAGTATCGTCCGAAGTATCGTGAGCCAGAAAAAAGACGGAATTAGGCTATTTGTCTCACTTTGACCTTTAAAGTACCTATGCATGTACGCAACTTGCACGGAAAAGTACATTTACAAATCACGCTCCGTTTTAAACCTTTGTCATGCACCTTTCATTCATTCTAAAACATTAACTGTAGTTACAAATATTTAATAATTATTTTAACATTAAGGATAATATACATGTACATATGTACAACGTTTATATAGTAACTTATACAAGGTGTAACTTATGCAAGGTGTAATTGATGATATAGTCTTCGATATTTTAAGCGAGATCCAAATTAAAGTAAAAAGTACTATAACATAGTGCCCAGTTTTGCCTTAATTTTGCAATTGTAATGTCTTGAAATAACATACCAATATGCTGAACTAACAATCAGAGAATTTTGCAATTTTATAGATGCATTAAAAGGCAGAAACAGAATAAAATGTTTTTATCCACCTTGCTGTTCTAGTTATGGTTTACTTTTATAAAGCTTTAAAAATTTGAGATGTTTGTCGAAAATAGATTGCGACTTTAAAAAATAGAGAAAGATCTTGCCAAAATGAAACAATTCCTAAAGTTTTAACTCGAAAATCAGATCGCGAAATTGCAAAATCACAACACGGGAAATGACCTTAAAGTATGCGATCTTATGGTTTTGAACTAAAGAAACTTGTAGCAAAATCCCATCTGGTGCGGGGGTTCGAGGCTTCACGCCCGAGAAAATCCGAGGATGTAAGCGATACTCTAACAGATTGGATCGCCAAATGTCTTGGGAAAACACGTTTAGCGATCCATCAATTAAAAGACAAATGTAGGTGGAATGTGACCCAACCGGCTAGAGTCTAGAATATCCTAATTCTGTGTTGTCCTGTCACACGTGTACGAAATTTATGGCTTGTCCCTATTCCCCGCTATTCCGCGAGCATGTGCATGCGACAGAAAGGTGACAAAAAGAGACATAGAAATACACTACCATGTATAATTTGGACACTCTCACGTTAGTGAAGAATATAGAATACACCGACAGGTAAAATTCTATAATATAGTGTTGGCTATAAATTTCATCTCAGACAAGTATATTAGGTTTATAAATACCAATAAGAATAACATTTAATATCAGTTAGTATAAATAAGAAACTGTAGGTATTTGTTGCATTTCCAATAGTATGAAAGTGTCCAAATACTTACGCATGTTAGTGTATCTGTATACTGTATTTCTAATGGCTTCACTGACCTCTCATCAGAAGTACAGTAGTGTAACATATAACTGCACTCAAATCATAATAGCTATCTGCACCCGCAACATCCCTCCTACCTCAGGGGTTGGTTGATCCCTGGGGAGCTACTCCAACAACAGCCCGAAACTCAAGAAACAATGCAGTCATGAAGGCAAAAGATCAAACTAGGCCTTAGCAAATCAAAGTATGCAATTTTACATTTAACATATTTTGACGCAAGCGCTACCAATCTATTCTTTATGTTTTTCCGATAAAAATGATTCAAACGTGACTTATTGAAAATTTTTTATTTTGATTCAATTTTTTTAAAAGTAGTCAATCATAAGGTATCATACTGTTGGATACCCGGGTATAGTTAAGTGTTACGGACGGTATTGCGTATTGAAAACCCAAAATTTTTATTAAACGGTATTGAAAATGCTTAATTTTTTTAATTACAAGTAACGAAAACAGACACATGATCGCAATGAGATCATTAATTAGATTAATAATAATTGGTTGTCTGTTCCCCAGTTCTTTGCTGCTATTACTTTTAATACGTTTAACCGTTGTAGACATTCGTTCTTAAGATTTTTGATGTGTGGGTTTCAGGTAAATTTGTCGTTCCATGTTAAACCTAAGATTTTAAGGACTTGTTCGAATTCTGAAGTCCTGAGATACAGTTTTAGTTTCGACGGTTTCTGTTTCCTGAAAAAGATTATGTATTTGGTTTTAGTTTCTGAAAATTTAAAGCTTCTATGCCCAATTTCGGAGTTTATTAAGTATGTCTGGTAGAATCAGTTGTGTAACTTCTAAACTGTTCTCTGTGAATGAGATGGTTAAGTCATCGGCGAATAAGTAAGCTTTGACTGGGTTGGTTATTTTTGACAATATTCCGTTTATTGATATTAAAAATAGAGTGACATTTAGAACTGAGCCCTGGAGGGCTCTGTTTTCGTCGTTCGAAATGTTAGAGAAGGTATTTTTATTCTTAATCTCATGCGTTTTATTTTTAAAAAATTTTCGACGAATTTTAATAGATTCCCATTGACTCCTAGTTTTTTCAAAATATTTATGATTCTCCTTTTGCATATCATGTCGTATGCTTTTTCGAAATCTATAACGATTAGTACTGTATGTTGTTTCCCTATGAATCCATCATTTATGTTTGTAAGGTGATATTACATTATTGGTTTCAAGTATCCATCTAAGTCTATGGTTTATCATCTTTTCCATTAGTTTACACAGGGTGTTTGTTAAGACTATGGGTCTGTAACTATTTGGTTCACTCGATTTTTTCCAGTTTTGGCTATCGGAAAGACTGTAGCACTCCTCTACTTGTCTGTGAATATATCATTTTCCTATATTAAGTTGAAAATTTTTAATACATATTTGGTACCATTAGGGGACATTTTTGCTATTATTGAGATTGGGATATTATTTGGTCCGGGACTGGAGTTCTTATTGTCTCTGAGAATATTTGTTCGATGTTGAATTTTATGTTGATTGCAAATTGTTCAAGGGAAGTATTGTTTTCTATAGGTCTTTTCGTAGTTTGAATCACTGAAATTTGTAACAAACGTCTCTGTCAGTAGATTTGCGATCTCAGGTTGGTGCGTGATAATTGATTTCTTCGATTTTGTTAGGGCTGGGATGTTATGTTTGCGATGGTTGTCTTGTATTGCTCTCAGTTTATTTCATCGTGAGATTGACTCACAGCGATTTATGGGACGATTTGTGGGCGATGTGTGGATTTCTATTAAGATCGTTGTGAGATACTGTGGGGGTGGTTGTAATGTTTCTTCAATGCATTGCTTTGCTACATGATCTTTTTTCTTGCATATGAAACTGATTTTTTCGGTTGATGTAAATATTCGGTACTGTGTGTTATCGTAATTTATTGTAAATGATTCCAGTATTCTTAGTGCGTCATCTGGGCTTACATATAATTGTCTCCTAAAACTTATGACGTGATTGAAGCCGGGTTCTTGAATCGCAGCTCTTAGGAAGGTATTTTGGAATACATTTTGATATTATTTTGTATAAAGATTCTTTCGATACATTCGTTGAGTATGCATGGTGACGCATTTGACAGTATTATTCTCTGTGATGGGGCGACTAGTGGTCTTTCTATGATACTGGTATTCTTGACTGTTATTATGGTGTGTTGTGATAGGAATTTATTGTCTGTTTCCAGTTCAGATACACACATATACGGTCGTTGGATATTCGAAATATGAAACGAATCATTTGTTTCCCGGTTATTTTTCCTGTAGCACAGGCGTAATCGATTATGGATGATTCTGTTATGCTGTCCGGAAAGAGTTGGTTTAGTTGTTGGATTTTTCATGGTTTTGGGTGGACTGTTCGTTGGACTGTTGAATCTTGGTTCGAGATTCGTGTGACCAGATATCTCCGCTATTATTTCTTCACTACTTTCCATTTGGTGGTGTGGCCAATCATACTATACACTCTCGAACGAGAGGTGTTTGTATATAGAATGAATAGACCTATATTTGTCTTGCTTCACTGTGCCACTTAAGATCGATTGGCACTCTCGAACGTCAACGTAAATTCATTCGAACGGTTTGAAGGTTCGATGCGAACTAATGTTAATCTTGGACATTTTTCTTATTACAAACTGCCATTCAAACAACAGATTGATTATATCCAAAAGAAGTGCTATAGAGCCTTAAATATTGTAAAATATTATAAAAGTACCTGGTGGAGGGACCACCCAAAAACTCTGATGATTCTTTATAAATGCTTTGTATAAATTTTATACTACAGTTGCTTTATTTACTTTTCGATTTAAACTGGTCAGATTGAAAAACTTGAGAAAATTCAATACGCTGGCATAATGCTAGCCCTGGATATAGACTCAGTATTTCTAGTAATATTTTTATCCGACATGAGTTTAAAGTACAACTCATAAATGAGCGTTCAAAATTTCTCTGCAAAAATTATCTGAATAAAATTCATTCTAATAGTGAGCTCCTAATCCATGAAATCATCACTCAGTTTAACAAAATTTTGAATAATCAACGCCAAAAATGCAAATTTAGTAATCGCTTGCTGCTCCAGAGTATTCACAATTTCAATAACAATGGTGATTATCTCTTCTCTTTTGTGTGTTATAATATTCACAGGTATCCTTATTCTGTCCTAATGTATAACGTTCCCATAGATATTGACTTTGGTCGAGCAGTAAGTAAACATGAAAATCCTAACCTCCTGATAAATTAACTTGTAAAAAAACAGGTAGATATCTAGATACCTCACTATCTAGAAATATAAATAAAAACACACCAATATATACAGCTGAATGTATCGCCCACATTGACGCGATTGACATCGCCTTAAATAACCATAAATAAAGATTTATAATTTTCTCGGATTTTCTGACTTGTTTAACTGCCCTTAATTATCCTACTCTTTACACAAGGACCAAGCTTTTTATTCTCGAAATAAAGAATAAACTCCATAATCGTTATAAGAACAATTCAAGTGTAAGAAAAATTGAGTTTTACTCGATTCCTGCTCATATTAGGACTCGTGGAAATGAGGCTGCTGATATAGCTTCAGTGTTATCCTTCAGGATTCTGTTTAGGGATCTAGATGAGATATTGGAATCAATGTCTTCTTTATTAAGAAGGGCTCCTAAGAAAGGCATAAACTATTTTAAGCATTTTCATATCGAGATAAAGAAGCCATGGTTTAAATACAAATGGATAAATACATGGATAAATACAACTTTATCGCGAGAAAAAATAACCATAATCAACAGAATCAGATCTGAACACTACAGTCTTGTTCTTTCACTGATTAAGATAAGTGTCCTAGATGGTGCCAAATGTAATTATGGCTGGACAACGGAAGATATTGACCATGTTCTGTGGCAACGTCTTTTATTTGACACATAAAGGTCGAAATTTATCTTTAAACTAGGGCTGCGTGGCCTCTTCGTCCCAATATCATGTAATGTGATACTCTTTAAGCCCACTTCAGGGATTAGTCAACTTCTACATTCATTCTTCAAAGAATGCGGATTAATCACTACTATAGTGATTTGACATAAGTAATACTTACTAAGTATGGTTTGACTGAATAACAGATTCGATCATTAAGTTTGTAGCAGCAACACACATTGTTCATTCATGTATCTGAGTTTGCAGAATGACCTCCGTACAGAGGTTGAAACTGCTAATTAAAAAAAAACAGTGAGCATAAGGATGTTACTATCAAGTATTACTACCTATATGAGAATCTAGAAAGTTACGTCAATCTAAGGTAAAAACTATAATTAATTTTTATTGATTAACTAGAACTTATGTTAAAAGTTAATGAATATTGCAGAAATTCTTTAAATCAACAAATACCATAATAATAATATAACAATAACGAAGAAAAGTAAGGAAGGTAATATTTAGCAGCTTGTAATTCTCAATTACATTTTATGGATATTTTTATAATTCTTACATTATTTTGAAACTGGTACTCCAATAATATTTCTCCAACAAGGTCGAAATCAAGTTTTCAAATTTCGAATTCTCAAATCTTCAAATACTTAAACCTTAATTTAAATAATCAAATCTTTAATAGTTTAATTTAGTTATACGTATAGTTTATTTGACTTTATATTATTTTATTTTACTTTATTCAGTTTCCGCAAATATTCGCATTTACCTGCACCAATATGTTTTGCATAATTATCCTAGTGTTATTATTTACCGTATATAATTTTTATTGACACGTGAAATATATGTTCATTTTTTTCTCTTAATATGAAATGGGCTGCGCCCTTTAAATAAATGAATAAATAAAAATTTTCCATAGAGAATATTCAACATTTTTCTGGTGATACTTCGACAGTATGTTCCATAACTATAAATAAGACTGAAGTATCATGTCTAAAACAATCCATAAATGCTTTGTAAGAAGTTATGATAAAGAATATGAAACGAAAGAATATGAAACGAAACACTTGATGCATACTCGCAAATATTTGAGTATAGAAGAATTTAACGAATGTTATATGTTAAACATGAACGTACGCTGTTCGGATATCAGAACAAGAAGATATTGTGTATTGACTTACATACACATAGTAAAGCAACTCATTGTGAATTAATGTATAGGGTGTATGAAAAATGATTAAACATTGCTTTTAATTGTTTAACTCTCAGAGTTTTTTTCAAACTTACCAACTAAGAATATTCAAATTGTTTTTACATGGATTTATATATTGCCAATGTTATAAGATGTTTATCAATAAGGAGATCTTTTGATTTGGAACTAAACAAAATGAATATGTTTATGATACATGCTTGGCTTCTTTTCAATTTTTCCTCCTTCTAAGCTGAACATTTTGCTGCAAAATAATTTAATATTAATTTACAATTTTGCACCAAGTTTTTTTAAATTTCCAACAATCTGTACATAGAAACACTTTAACGCTTTGCCTCGCGCGATTTTCTGAACTGCAAGGCAGAGCTGATTTAGATAAGAGATAACCTTATAAATCAATTAATTTGCAAGTAGCTAATTATAAAATAAAATAAGTACTACCTTCCCAAAGATTTTACGATAATTTCTTCTTTTACAAGCTCAGCGAGGTAAAAATGTATGAATGAAAATATTATGTATCTTCTTCACGGTATGTAATGTATAATATTTTGGAGGGTACAAGATAGTACAATATGTACTATATTATTCAGAAGCTAGATTTTGTTAGGTAGCAGCAACTTAATATAAGTTTTTCTAAAATATTTAACTACTAGCTACACACTACTATATGTGTGATCATTCCAACTTATTTTGAACCTCTCATAAGTAATAGGGACTGCTCAACAGTCCTTTAAAATTTTAAATCAAAGTTTAAAGTTATGTTAAGTTAATAATATGACAATGTTGTTCATTTTTTTTTTGTATTTGAATTCTAATAATGTTATCTTGAAGTTAATGTAAACCAACCAGTGTAGAATATCATCTTTTCTTATTTATTTAAAGAAAACCTTAAGTGTCCGGTAATAGACACACTTCTCCTAGTGTTTCAACGAAATCGAAACACAGACATATCTATCAAGATCCTTATAGGTACTGATTTCATTAAATATCCTGTTTACTTTGATTACTAATAATAACAATAATAATATTAATAACGATCTTATTTCTCCTCCGATGAAAATGATACCAAACACAGTATCATATGATGGACAATTAGCAGAATTACATGGAAAAAACTATTTACTTAAAAACTATTTATAATTTCAAATCAATTTCGTCAAACGTAAAAGCTATGTAAGTATTTAGTATCATTTTTGTCAGAAAATGAATATATAATATAAAATTAAGATTGAAGGACAATATTTCGAAAATTATGTAAAAAGTATGACTCATACTGCTTTGCATTATAACCACAAAATTAACGGAAGAATCGGCGTAAAAAGAATTAAAAATCAGCATAAAAAGTGTAACCCCTTTTAAATTGTTATAGTTACATAAACTTTATTAAGAATCTAACCGGATGGTACATATTCCACTTTATAACAAGATGAAGGAGATTCTAGATTAAAAAAGTCGTTTTATCCAAGCCTGTTATTTCAGTTAAATTGCCAGTATTTCGAACGGATGAAGATACTCCTCTCGATTGTCTATTTTTTCTACATTTCAAATTATTCAGTAGCACTAAATTTTCGTTATTTTCTGCTCACGATTAAATCTCTGTCCTAGGAAGTTTTAGCAGATTTCTTGATGGAGAATGCCAATGGCATTGAATGGTAATGAAAGGTTTGATAAATGATTCTAAAGATATACAATCTACGCAAGATATTTTTTTGAAGCCTGAGCACCAAATCGCCTACTAAAATAGAATTAATTAGGATAACGAAACATCTAATTAACAGCAACGTCGATGGATTGGTTGCTTGACAGAAGATAATACTTTTAACATTGTATCCTTTGGGAGATATATGCAAATTATTGTTTGTTTATTCATAAATATGTGACAAAAAACAAATGCACGTATCTCTCTTATTGATAGTTCAGATAAATAATCATGAAAGAATAACCAGCTCATAAAATCGCAAAATGTTGGAGAGAAAGAAACGCATGGAATTAAATTGATAAAATAAATTGTAAAATGAGATATACATTGAATTGATTCCTCCGACGCAACGGAAGACAGATTAGATTCATTATTAAACAATTGAATTTTGTTCATCAAATAGTTGAATATATTTGAAGAATTGACAGCGAAGATAAAATTGTAGTCGCTAATGCATAAGACGTGAATCTGTAAAACAACAATTATGTTAATTAACCTAAATATATATTTTCCTATTGAAGATTTCAAATAGGCAATGTTAATTTCCTAATGTTAATTAAAAATGTTAATTTCGTTTGTTTTTTTGCAACTGTACGTTGGTCAAACTAGTCCAATTAAAGAAAAAGATTCTATAAGTAAATATTGCACATACACTACCGATCCTTTGATAAAATGTGAACTAACAGTGTTTAAATATTTCTTATATCTACATGTAAATTAATGATTAAAAGCAATTATGGAGTAAGTAATTTAAATATTGAAAATGGTCGACTGGTTTATGTTATTTAATGTATCGGTTGATATTTTACGACATTAGGCGATAATACGCTGCTTCATATCGGCCACTGTAGTTGGAGCTTTAGCATAAACTATATATATATTATGTATTCTTTAAATGGCCCCGTAAGAAAAAGTCGAGGGGCGTTAAATCAGGTCCGTGCGGGAAAATAAATGGGACCGTCTCTTCCAAACCAACGATTCGGAAATCGTCGATTTAAAGCATTTCTTACTACTAAAGAATAATGTGCAGGGCATCCGTCTTGCTGCATCCACATTCCTACACGAACATGTAGCGGTACATCTTCCAATAATGTGGGTAAAATTTCCATTATGAAGTGCTTGTACTTAGGTGCAGTCAGTAATCCATCGATAAAATATGGACCAATAATATAAGAGTCGATTATGCCAACTCATACATTCAAACTCCATCGATGTTGATGGTCAATTTGCCTGAAACAATATGGATTCTGTGCCGACCAGAAATGTGTATTTTTTAAATTAAAATTTCCATTCTTTGTGAACGTAGCTTTGTCTGTAAATATAACTTTCTAAAAAACAATCAGCACTTTAGCGAAAAGCCCATTCACAGAATTTTAAACGACGATGCTAGTCATTATCAGTGAGGTCTTGAAGTTTCGATATGTGATATAGGTGAAATTTATACCTATATGCAGTGTTCGCATGGTACTAGACCGACTAATATTTGATTTTCTTTCGAGCTGACAACAGCTTCGGTTTATTGTCACTGCAGCAAAAATGCATTTTCATTTGCAGTACTCGTCAGTGTTTGACATCTTTCGATTAGGTGTCTTACGCGATAAATTTCCAGCTTGATGAAAATGTTTGTAGATATGACTGAAAGTATTACGGGATGATTGACTTCTACGAAGAAATCTCTCTTCATGCAACTGTTTTGCACGCACTACATTCTTTCCAGCTTCCAAAGACGTTGCAAACATGTGTACTTGTTAGGCTTTTGAGTACTTCATTTTAGAACAAACAGATAGATGTCTAAGAGAAACTAAACACAAACTGAAGAATGATTGTCCTAATCGAATAGATCTGAAATGTTTACATTTCAATGATGCTTCAAGAATTTAAGTAATTTAAATTGAAATATCTCCTAAACTACTAACTTTTCGACATACATAAGTTAATACTTTTTTATAACGAATGTTCAGTTACATCAATTGATATCGATTGTATAGTTTATATAAAATATAATTGTATAATACAATACAATATATAATATACCTGTATCAATAAATACCTCATTCCATTTAAAAAAACAAAGTTGACCTTTATATAACCTTTACGCGTTTATTCACGAAAAAATTAATAACATCAGAATATATTTTGCTCGATACCATTCAAGCTTCCACTAAAACATTTTTTGTTACGAGTAACAATAGCGAGAAAATCAAGATGTCAGATTCAGGTAAGACACCCTGTACATTAATTTTTCAGTACAAGCGGCATTAAACGTTCAAACTTTTATATTTCCAATTTTTCAAATATCTAAAACTCAAATTTTCAAATTATTATACTTCCAGATTTTCAAATCGTCAAATTTACAACTACTAGAAATACAAATTTTCAATTTCTGAAAGTTTCTAATTTTGAACTTCCAACTTTAAAGATTTTTAAATATTCAAGTTTTTTATTTTCAAATTACCGAAATTTTTTTACATATTTGTTCTCATTTCAGATTTTTAATTCTGCATTTGTCTCTGAGTGATTTCGCCTTCGTATGATAAAGAGTGAAGAAGAAATAGAACGTTGCACAAGGAACTATAAAGCTAGATTGGACAATTACTTAAATGGCCTGTCATTCTGTTTATACAGATCAACCACTGCTAAAAGACTGCATCGAATACATTTAAATGTTCTGACTTCTCATCGGTAATATAGCTTATGTAAAGAAATTATAAATTAAAGGGGAGGAATTAAAAAAAGGACAATCATTCTTTAAATTTTTCAAGATAAAATTTGAACAATTTTTGATCAAATTGAACGGCCCAGAATCATAATCATTGCTGAACACTATTGTCCGATGTCCAATTTTTTAAAGTTGAGCCCTGAGCGTGCCAGGTGACCGACGCGACACGACGTTTGACAGTGAGGGGGACCCAACGTCAGAAACGTATTTCCCTCAACGTTACTAGATTTTGCAGTAGATCGGATCTCTCTTTCTATCTTTAAGAGAAACTTCGTCTCTTTCATAGACTCACTAAAGTAGATTCCTTCGTTTGTGGGTAACTCCAAGCAGTGACGCCCCTACTAAATCGAATACTCACTTAATTTTTCGACAAATGTAAGAGGTTTAAATTACGATGAAATCTTAAATGGATCTAAATAAAATTGCAAGGTAGTTGAAACCCTGTTTAGCTCATTTTGAATTTATTTACTGCACATAAAACATTGAAACATGACATTTCTGCCTTTTTTCGTGAAAACGTGTTGATTGAAATCATTTCTTTTACTTTAATTGAGAAGAATGAATATTTTAGATTGAAATTTTCATATATACTTATCTTTTTTATGTAAACTTAAGAAATAATTTGTACACGTGTATAGATTTAATTACAAAAAAAGGTATTATTGGCCAAGAGTGGGTTTAAATAATAGAACTTGTTTGTAGTTACAAATTACACCACTCAGTCAAGTAAACTGTCGACAATGTAAAATTAGCCAAATAAGAATTATTAGAGAATAGGATAGATCCTCCACGTTAAAGTAAAGAAAAGGTTATTTTCTTCTCAGTAAAAAACCATGGAAAAAAATATTTTCTCGGATATAAATATATAGAAATGATCACACGGTATTCTGTTATTTTATATAATAAAAGTGTATTTATTTTATATAACAGTAATACAAATGTACAAAACTTTGTCTCTTACTGTTTCAGAGATATTTCGACTTCCAGTTTCTTTTTTTTACTGCTTACTACAGTTTGTTCTTTTTTTTTATATCTGAAGTGTAATACAAATCAATAACAGTGTGTTATTTATATTAATTTAATGCTTAAGCATTATTGGAATAACTGTTACATACTTGTATTTGCAATAAATATATTGCTATTGGATAAAATCGCATAAGGTGTACTGCCTTATGAGGCGACATTTTCGGAGTTGTTCGCCATTTCTTTTGCGCGTCACATGCCTTCCTAAATTACCAATAGAATTCGAGACTTTTCTAAGCGGCTATTATAGGAAGGATATTCGGGGTGCTTATGGAGAAAAGAAAGTGGCGTTAGACAAAGACAGAGAATAGGTCAGGTCCCATAACTACGCAGTCGTAAGTATTTGGTTAGAATCCACTTAGAAGGGCGCGTGCCGCGTATAAGAAACATCACTCGCAAGTTAGAGGCCCCATCCACCAGGGATCTTCTATCGAAATACAGACAATAATTTCATTAAATATAGTCCGATTTACATAGAATTTGGTATCATTTTAATCAGCATAGCATAAGAAATTCATCTGTATCACTCTTTTAATGGTAACACGTATAATAAACAAGTTGCCATTTTGAGGAAAAGTCATAAACCTCCGATTGTCGGACCATAAACCAATGTGTGCTCGACGCCAATAGGTGAGGAACTCAAGGAACTCTCCTTCAGGTTGCTGTTATTAGCGAAAGTGTACATTGATAGTTATTAACACTAGAAAGACGGGAGCTTAGTATATACCTATATTGCCTGAAAGCAGTCAAAATGACTGCATTGTGAAAAAATAACTAATGCGCAAAGAAATTTGTTTAACAGTAATTTTTAATATATTTTATATCACTTACAGTCATATAACAAGTTATTAATAAGTATTAACAATAAAAAAAATGTATTTCAGTTCGAAAAAAAACTCAGAGATCCTCCTTCCCATCTGAATGACGTTACAGCGCGTTCAAAGGGAACAAAGCGCGTGGCCAGGCCTGGCATAAAGATTCGAATAACAAGTACGAATAACAATAACAATAACAATAACTTTAGTTATTGAACAACTGCAACTTATCAAGAATATGTCGAAATCGACAATTTATCATGAGCTTGTATGTTATCGAACTGGTCTTTTCCAAGCAGTCAAAATGACTGCTTTTCGGCAATATAGGTATAACACATATATATTCCGGAAGTGAAGGACGGGGGGGGGGGGGGGGGGGGGGGCAACAACAATGATTAATTAACCCATTTATATGTTGTAGAAAAAGTCACAAAATTATAAGAAGCTGTCATTATTTAAATCATTATTTTCTTAATTGAAATTCAAAAGCAGTCAAAATGACTTGCTTAGGCAATCTAGTGTTAAAAATCTCTAATTTTTGTTAAATTTTCTTGAAAGTAGTACGAATAAATTCCTCATATTCTGTCAACAAAAACGATACCAAACACATCACAATTTGGATCGCTGTCAAACATCTGTATCATACCATTAAATGCCCAGGCGCAGTTAGGCGTTACAGACGGTACGCGTATTAAAAACCCCAAACTTTTACTAAACAGCTTTGAAAATTCTTACACATGCATTGCTCATACCCTCTCGATAACTCTAATGACTGCATAAGCGTAAATTATGCGATCGGAACTGCACTATATATGTATAAAATTTGTTATATCTCATAAACGAAGACAGATAGGACATGTATTTATATGGCTTTTTTTATTGCTTTTAGGCATACAATCAACTTCCGAAGTGAACCCTATTAGTTAACCCTACATGCTACGAAACACTCTGTATACACAATATGTTTTTATCTAATCTATTATTAGTAAAGAGATGCGCTAATTAATAAAAAACATGGGTTTCATTAAATACTATGTTTGGTATTTTATATTTCACAAATCTTATATATTTATTTACTCATCGATGAATAAAGAGAAAGGAAAAAACATAAAATGAGCTTGAAAAAAGAAATACAAAACAATGGCTTCTAAAAACGGAGATTCGAAACTTACGACCTTCGAATTACGAAACTCCAACTTCATGTTGGAACCTTCGTTTCCCTGGTACTTTAACCAATAAGTAAATGTTTAAAGCCACTTTTTATAAAAACGGTTGATGAGAAACCCTTAGTATTTTGTATACAGGGTGTCCCAAAACTATGGGACAAGCCGAGACATGCATATTTTTCATGCAAATAGAAATCGAAAAGTCCTGTACCGTTTTGCAATCTGGAGCTTCATCTTCGAGATATCGGTGATTGAAATTCAGGTATTGGACTTCCGGGGCGCGCTGTTCAAATCCCTGTCAGCCGAACGTGTGACCACACACACGCGAGTTCGAATGCGAGAAGCACGCGTCGGTGAACATACACACGCGTATACTGCTGATGTTACAGATGTTAATGCACTTCCATGGTATGAACTGAACAGTTACTTAACTTTTTCACTAATTGTAAGTCATAATAAATGTTCCAAGAGCAAAGGCAGCTCATTTTGTAAAAACTCCAAGTACGTCCTGGCTGGCTGTAGAAGTGTGAAGAACCGATATCCTGCTGTTTTACCGAAATCGCTGTATCTGGCTGCCGACTGTACACGCGCCTATTGTCCCTCGGCAGTGGACAGGGCTAACATAAGAATCTGGTCACCACGTGTACTAGCCGCCGACGCGCCGGAGTAACGTACAGATTAAAAAAAAATAGCTTATTGTTCAGAACGAAGACGTCTGAACTCTTAAAAGGTGTCCTTTTGGGGTGCTTTTCCAAATGAAGCAAGCTGATATTTTCCAGACACTCTTCGAGAAGAAATAACTGCATGTCGTGAGACAAGTGGGTCTTTACCTCGCTCGTACCCTTCTTAGATTCTATGAACCAAGACACTTGGCACCGTCGTAAATTTTCCACACAAACAGCTAATACTTTCTATGCTGTATTTTTACCATTTCTCTGCCTGCTCTTTTCAAGTTTCTCAACCAATCTTCGTTCATTTTCCAGCTTTCTTAAGTGTTGAAGGAACCAATAATGTTCTTTCGAGGTATCCCCTTGACTTGATCTGTTAACATGCGGATTCTAACAGTCAGAATCATTTTTTGAGCGAAACCGAGAGCATCGTAAAAAGATTTCTGAGGACAGACATTATTGGTGTCCAACTAACTATTAGCTTAGTTATTATCTAGTTTTTACCCTTAATTATTGTTTAGACTTTAGTTTAAAGTAGTGTGTGGATTTTAGTGTGTGTCATTGTGTAGGTTTTAGTGCGTTATTTTCTAAGTTGTAGTGTACTAAGATTAGTGTTTTGAACTTACGTCGAATTAAAAACTCGAACGTTAAACAATGTTCTCCAATGAAGAGTACTACGATATGATGCTTGCATTAGGTGAATTATGACCTACAATTAGTGAAAAAGTTAAGTAACTGTTCAGTTCATACCATGGAAATGCATTAACATCTGTAATATCAGCAGTATACGCGTGTGTATGTTCACCGACGCGTGCTTCTCGCGTTTGAACTCGCGTGTGTGTGGTCACACGTTCGGCTGACTGGGATTTGAACAGCGCGCCCCGGAAGTCCAATACCTGAATTTCAATCACCGATATCTCGAAGATGAAGCTCCAGATTGCAAAACGGTACAGGACTTTTCGATTTCTATTTGCATGAAGAATATGCATGTCTCGGCTTGTCCCATAGTTTTGGAACACCCTGTATACATAGTACTTACCAGTGCTTGTAATCTAACCGCGGCCCTGCTCAAAAAGCGCGCGTCTAATTCTTAGTTTTCCCTTGTGAGCATTTAAGGCTAACATCACACGATTTTCATGTTTTTAATGCTTAATACCGGCTGCAGACGTGCGTTTTTTTATCGCCGCGGCAATGCGCCGTCGTGCATGGTAACAGCAGGGACAATTCTCAATTTTCAATTGTGAAGAGGAGGAAAAAACGTACGGACGCAGCAAGTAGACGGCACATTTGCAGGAAGTTGTAGCGGCAAATTTATGCAAAGCGGTGAAACAGGATCTGCGTCATTTAAAAATACACAAACGTGCCGCCAGGTTGCCGCATTAGTATGTCCTTTTTTGCTTTCCACGATTGAAAATTTGTAATTGTTTTTGTTGCTACAACGCGCTGCGGTAGTTCGCTGTAGCGATAAAATAACGTTCGTCTCCAGCGGGCTTAAAATTGAAGCTTTAACGCTCAATTCTCGAAATTTTTGAAATTATAGCAAAAAACTAACAATAATCCTACAATAATAATGTGTTTTATTTATTTTGTAAGACGTATAACCAGAAATTTAAATAAATAGAAGATTGAGTTGTTGATTGACCTAGCCTGTCTTGAAAAACTCTTGTTCACTTGACACTTTTTTAATTGGTACTAATAAAATGTTTAAAGCCATTTAGCTTAAAATTCAGAAGGATATTTTTTGGCAGTTTTACTGAATGAGAGGATCCCTTTATTCTTATTTCTTACTTGCAAACTTGAACTGTTAATCCCTCGACTCTGCTGACTAATATACGGATGGTTAACGAATTAAAAACTCTAGTTCTTACAGCTGAAGGTTTAAATTCAGGGAATTTCAGTATTTACAACTAACTGTAGCTCGAGCTTCTAAAATTCAAGACTTGTAGCTTATTTGAACAATACTGATTTATACTAATTACCAATTGAGCGATATCTTTTGAGAGTATAGGTACAATTTGAAATCCATCTAGCGTTGATAGATGTATGGAGAGAACTTGCTTACAACAACATAACACAACAAGTGTGTTATAAGTGCCGTCTGCTAACACTTGAAACTACTAAATCCTAAACAGTCGTGGTTGTTTCTGAAGTTGATCATTTCATATGCAGCAATCTGTCACAAACTGTGAAATAGACAACACTAGACGGTTACCCAGTGGTCGGTTCACGCAATTGGAATTCTCTGAAGTGTCTCGTGCAGTTAGTCGTCACCACAAGGTAAATTACATCAAGAACAATTGCATTCTCGTAAAAGAAAATGTCCTTCGCTATATTAGATAGCGATTTCGTATTTATGAAAGACAATCAAAGTAAGAGGGTGCATTAATAACGTAACGTGAAATAATAGCAGATTGTTATTAAAACTGCGCTATAGTGAATCTATCAATCTGATCACTCTGAACGCTAACAGTGATTCACTCTGTTTTGAATAAAGATTCACTGCACGAATGCGAAGCAATTTTTGTGGATAGATATCTAAATCTTATTTCACGGCTTCTACTGTGAAATCAGGAAACTCCGTACAGTCTCGCGCCAAGTACTTAAGTAAAAGTGCGTGCGATTTCCACTACGAACAACGGCCAATTTTGGATTTGTAAAAAGCTATGTAAAAAACATTTTTCGGTAAAAAGATGAAGTCGACAGCGATAGGGCACGTAGAAGAGTAAATGAGTACAACTGGGATAAAATTGGTCTACTGAACTATATGTTAATTTGTACGAAGTACTTAAGGTACCTTTAAACATTTCATAGAAAGATTGGAACGTTCCAAAAACTTTGCACTATTTAAATTTATGAAATCATATATAAGATGCGCAAGTACCCACTATTTTAGCTTACAATGATGGGACATGAAACATTTGCACAATAAATGTCGGTGCAACTATGCTGAATTTTTTTAGATAAAGCAATTAATTGTAAGTTCTTCTAAAATAATTAACCACTAGTGTAGTTACATTTAACCTACTTCAGAATATGTACATATAACAGAGCATACTATAATCTAAAATAATGGGTATTTGAGCTTATCCATGGTTTCACAAATTTAAGTGGCACAACGTTTTTGAAAAGTTTATTTCTTTCTATGACAATTTTTGAAAGGTTTATATGTGCTTTAAATACTTGGTCCAAATTTTGCATTTTTAACGTTTTTAGAAGGGGTAATAATGTTTCAAAGATTATATAAGATCATATTATATACTTGCAATATATTTAAGCTATACAAGCTGGTTTCGAATCCTAGAATAAATACTTGTAGATATCAGAAACGTATTGATAAATATCCCCCGAAATCTCTCGCCGTCAAAAAGTCCAGCCCAGAACAACTTCAAATACCTCTTTTGACTAATATTAAATTAATCAATTTAATAAAGCGTCGTTGATGCATAATATATTGAATTTCGTGAAGTGTCGTAATTCTAGAAATATACTCCTAACGAACATAAAGTATTGCATGAAATCTGACCTCTGAAATACAATGGTGCGTTTAAACTAAGTGAACGAGTACTGATTCTTCCCCCAATTCAGCAAAATTCAAGTGATCTAAGCATTTTTTCATTCAGTTCTCGATTATATTCATCCATAATAATTGAATTTTACAACAGGTGGACAAAGAACGAGCATTCATTTACAGTATTTTATAGATACACGTGAAAAAGTCCTATGCGTTAAATTTAAAAGTTTTATCCCTACCACTACGATAATTAACTTAGGAACCAGTGAAGCGATGAATGCGGCCGCATAAAGTTTCGATCACTGAACAGTGTAAATAAATTCCAGGAGCGAATATCCGTGTGAGACAATACTAACCACAAGAAAGTTTGTGCTCACGCATTAGTGTTGTCTCACCAATACGCGATCTTTAATCATCGCCGATCTGCTTCGACTGTCAATTTCGCTCTCACCGACTAATTGTCTCATCCTACGTTCGGTAAACTATAAAGAATGTTGTGTCTACGCGATAAATGTGATTATTTGGATTCGGGGGTTTCACATTTGTCGAGAGAATACTGTACTTGACTAGACTTATACTATACTTAAGAAGAATTAACAAAACTAAGTATCATTTATTATGTGTTTATATATGATTCAAATATAAAAATATAAATTATTTTTTTTTTACAAGCTAACTGTATACATAATCAAATAATAATATAGTTTCTGTTAACTTATTATAATTACGAACATTTTTATATTTTTGTATTTAAGTGTACGATTTTATGCGGACATATACTTCAGAACATAATGAAATGTCTATATTTTCACAAATTTCTTTGATTTGTTATTGTGACACGTCAATATTTAGTAGGTAGACCCTTATTTCTAATCACTATAGTGCACCTTCACGGCATACAACTAATCAATCGAGTACATCTATCAGCAGGTATCAAATTCCAGGCTTCTTGTATAATATTGTATAATTCATTAATATTTTTCAGCTTTTTCTGTTTTACATGTTTATCGACATCAATCCACAGCATTTCAATTGGATTGAGGTGATTGTGCTAGCCATTTCATTACTTGAATATTATTGTCACTTAAAAATGTCTTTACTACTCTTGCTGAATGTTTCGGATCATTATCCGTTTGATAGATCCATTCTTCTGGCACATATCATTCTACAAATAGAAGCAGTAAATTTTTCACAATATCTAAGTACACGTATCTGTCCATAATTCCCGTTATTCGGTGAATATTACCTGTTCCTTCTATTGTCATGGACCCCCATACAAGTACCGATCCATAATCACTTTTTATAGTCGGTTTTATGTAATTCTTGCAAAAATTTTCTTCTTTCTGTCGTCTGACGTACATCTTACCATCAGATACATGTCGATTAAATTTCGATTCATCGGTAAAAATTACTTGGGACTATTGCTGAGACGTCCAGTTTAAATGTTCTTTTGTGAATGACATTCCAGCCCGACGATTTTTTTCACAAATGAGCAGCTTCTTCCTGACAACTCGTCCATATAACTCAAATTTATTCAGTACATCGAACGGTTATAATACTTATTTTATCATGAAAATCGTTTGATATTTCCTTGTGGTTTGCAACAGCAGTTTTGAACACTTTAAATAAACGATAATCCTGCGATTAGTTGTTTGATTAGTTGTTTGGGGTCTCGTCTTCCGAGTAAAGTTGTCTGATGTTCCATACAGTTTAATGTGTTCCATTGCTCGATAGCAAACTGTAACAGATATTTCTAGTTTCACAGAAATTTGCCGAAATGACATTCCATCTTTTCGAAGCGGGTGCACTAGTCGTCGTTGTTCAGGAGTAACATTCTTTCTTTCACTCATTATATTACTATTCCAAATTATTCCACTGCTCACTGAACCATTGTCAATTATCTGTTAACACTGCTCAGCAGATACTAAAGAACTTTGTTTACATTTCATTCAGACACCGCATCGCCGTAGCGTTCTTAAGTAGTTGTCTGCTACAAAACCGATACATTGTAGAAAACAACTTACAAAATATTTCTTTTCTCAGAATACATACAAATTATACTATAGATCTGTACAATAGGGTCAAAAATTATGAGAAATAAACTGTTCATGTCATTATTTGGGTTACGTAAAGGTATATAAGATTTCAAAGCTAAAATATGAAATGTTCTTAAGTGCATGACCGTCATTAAATATACTGAAGTATATACTGTGTTCCGCTCAAGAAATGCTCCCCGGAACAACACAGGGATCAAGAGGGGTGCCTCGGTCTGCATTGTGTGTGTGGCTGCCGTGGCAAATCGTATACGAGAGGCGAAAGTACGTGTGAGACTGGGTGTATCCTCTTCCACTCTGACCAATTAGAGCTACATACCTTTTGAGAATCATCTCTTGAGCTGATTTTTTCTTCTTGTGTTGAAGAAAATGATTTTACTTTTTACTTATACATCAGATAGTTTTTTGTTGTGTTTCTATGTCATGTCGCGATGTCATTTTAACTACGGACAGCTACTTAACACATTGTTTGCGGGACATTCCGCGCGCAGCCTTAAGCCTGACACGGGCGATATTTTAGCCGCCGCGTAAAAAATTAGACATTTGTAAAAATCGCTGTAACAATAACAAAAGTAGTATGTCAATATAACGAGTATGTGTGTTTTGAAACTGTCACAAAGACGATGGTAACAATCCGTCGTTAAAAAAACCCGTATAAATACGGAATCCAACCACCAGCAGACAATGAAAAACGGATTTTTACGTGTCCCGCAAACCACCACCAGTCTAAAAAAACAGATTTATCCGTGTCTCGACAACAATGTGTTAAGACCGACATGTCATTTATCGTTGTGTTTGATTGTTTACCACTATTTTTGACCTTGGCTGACGAGGTTCAATGTGTTTAAGAATGTAAACATTCGGTAATCAGTCCACAGCCATAAGCTGAGGAAAGAACGTTATCCCTGAGCAAAGAATTCAAATTAAAATGTTAAGAGATGAGGGATATCCACTTTCTGCAGTCGCTAAAAAGTTACAGCTTTCTAAAATTACGCGTGTACAATCCATGCAATTTATTATGAAGACTAGATCAGTTAATAATATATTACAAAATAAAAGAACTCAAAAAACGACAGTTAGAAAAGACCGTATGCTTCATCGCATCTCAGAAGCAAGCCGTTTTAAAATGGCTACAGAAGTTCATGACAAATCTGGAGTCGAAATTTGAAATAAAATCAGTGATAGAGCAGTTCGAAGAAGATTATATGTATTTAGTTTAATGGGCCGCGTGTCACGCAAGAAACCGCTTTTTCCTGAACGCAATAGAAAATTGCGTTTAGAGTTCGTTAGAAAATATCGTTACTAGACTACGGAAGAGTGGTCACAAGTTGTCCTCACTGATGAATCCAAATTCAATAAAATGGATTCAGATGGAAAATAGTATGTTAGACGACGTGTAGCTAAAGAATTTTCCTCAAAATGTATACAAATAACGGTGAAAGGTGCAGGAGGATCAATAAACATGTGGGAGCAGTGACGCTTCAAGGTATTGGTCCTATACACAGAATCTACCGCATTATGGATCAGTACATTTACATAGATATATTGAAGGAAATACTTATTCCATTTGCAAATAATGGAGTGTCAAGAAATTGGATCTTACAAGCTGACAATGATCCGAAACATACGTCTCGTAGAGTAAAACAATTTCTAAATGAGCGAAGTATACAAGTACTGAAGTGGACTTCTTAGTCTCCTGATCTCAATCCTATTGAGGTGTTATGGATAGATGTGAGCAAGCATATTAAAAACAAAAAACCGAGCAACTTAGACCAACTTTATGCTGCTATACAGGAAGGATCGAGAAATATTTCAGTCGAACGTAGACGCTATTTAATCAATTCAATGCAAAAGCGTTCTGAAGAAGTAATACGATAAAAAGGAAGCGCAACACGTTAATAATTAAGTATTAGTTGTCTTTAACCTTCACTTGTCTCAACTAATGTTTTTGTTATGTTTAGACTTCATTTTTTTTTGCTTTATAGTATCAATCTTGACTTGGTTTTAAGTGGTTGTCCGTAGTTAAAACGACATAAAATAAAAATATAATGAAAAATTATGTAATCCATAAGTTAAACGAGAAATTGTTTTCATATATATTAGTGTACGTTATATTTGATTTTGAAAGCAAGAAATGCATTAAATAAAATATTGGACGTATTTCTTTGTCTGGATGACAAACAATTTTAAGCACCTGGGCGTCACTATACATATGTGTGACTGTATGCAATCAAACCGATTTCAAATCTTTAATCATTTTTCCTTATTAAACGGTTCGTTTGCGACATATGATTCCTTGCAAACATTTTCAATACTCAACGAACTGAACATGTTTATGTAATAAAAAAAGTTTTATTAACCAATTTTCAATGTTATAATCAATTTTGCGGACGGATTTTTTTTCAAATGTTCACCGATGCAGAGATGCAGATTCACTTCCTTACTTCCTTGCAAACCGTACCCTTCAAGCCCTGAACAGCAGCCTAAACTGGGCCAGTTACCAAAAGCTTACGCTGCATTATTGTAGTATCTTGGCGACAAAGTGCGATTTCTCAGACGAAGTGCGCTCGATTTATTAGAAATCACGCGGATGTGCATTAACGTGTGTTTCTCTTCTCCTATATAATCCAATCAGTATATTAAAGTCGGTCATACACATTATAATTATGAGCTTGCATACATTAATGCAATTCTACATTAAATATTAACGCGATATATATAAAATGATATGTAAAATGTAGAAAATGGTCATAAAAAGGTACAATAAATTTTGCAATATAAAATCGTATGGTAGAAACTATAAATTGTTACAAACGTATATCTGCGATTTTCAATGATTTCATGATAACAAGAATTTGAAAAGTAATTAGAAATCTATTACTCGTTGGGTACATACTTTTCGGAATGTGCAGACTAGAAAAATAGCAGATACAAATACGATCAACAAGAAATTCCCCCCAAAAAACGACATGCGCTGTTAATGCACCCGTTGCGAATTAACGGTTCTATTATTTATGAATTTAATTAAATTTCCTTGGAGAGCCACTGAGTGATTTTAGATATTCTACGCACCAATTCAAAAAGATCGAATACTAATATCGGGTAACTGCAACGTAGCAGCTCCGTCGTATCATGTGGCGATGAAGTATTGCGATGATTCCTCGCAGGAAAGTTCATACTCTTTTATATGTATTAAGATAAAATTTTTAATCGTTATGGAATTTAACAGTATCCAGCATTTATAACAAGTGTAAACACAAATTTTTGTATTATTTATGAAAAAAGGTTGATTCTAGGGCCTATGCACGACGTATTATTTGAGAACTTATGTAAATCCCTAAAGTTTCACACCCTTTATTTAATATTCTGTAATTCATGTTTTCTTTGTTAAGCCCAAATAACGAGTTTTGAAGTATATTTTCTTGAAAAATTCTTTTTTTGTTAAAGAAATCAAGCCACTGGGACATTTTCTTCAGTGGCCTTGACTTTTAATTTGATATAACATTTCGTTTTCATTGATAGTCTTCTTTAATAGCCTTCTTTCATTGACAGTCAGAATTGTCTTCTGACTGATATTTAATTATTTTTTATTTTGCATGTTATAAGTTATTACATTCTAATACTTTTCATTTAGTAATAAAAAAATAATTAGTACACCTACATCTCCTACATCTCCTAAATTTAACAGTAAAGATAAGTGAAATAGCGAGAATGGAATATGAAAGTTCGTATCGAATAGTGAATTATTTTACAGTTAAGATACCATAATGTTTAGTTAATAAGTCTAGAGTACGTTTAACAGCAATTGTGAGAAGTTTGTTTCATTTCTGAGCAATTTCATATAGCGATAACACGTATTACCTTTAATTGTTGTAGATAAGTTTGTAGAAGAAATATGCTTTTAATCGAACGTCGCGATCTTTTTAACTTAACATAGCCTCAGTACCTTATCATAAACAGATATGCACTTATCGGTAATTGTCTCTATTTTACAGTTGAACAAGAGTTAAATAGGAGTATGTCCTTTATTGACCTAAAATTTCAGAATACTTCGAATACTTTCTGTTTCATCAAAATAAACATCAATTATTTCGATCATGACGCTTTTTTTAAGCTGTATGCAGACATAGTGTAGTCTGTATGTGTCTCAATACCCAAATCAATCAGATTAACCTGTTTTGTTGCTATCAATCTATTAACTTATATCAGTACTGTAGATATAGAATTAATATTCTCAAATTTTTATTTAACTTAAAATTTAGAGTATTATGGGTTTTAAATAATGCTTCAAATAACATTATTAAAAAAATATTCGAGTATGTTACAAGCGGAGTTTGTCTCCCACTCGTTATTTACAGTTTTGTTACGGGATAGCTAGACCGCCCGAGATATATTTCATAAATTAATATACTCACGCTCTTCATATGTGACTCTGCTTTATTAATCGCAATGAATGAGATTATGCGGAATGATAGTGTGGTAGCAATAGCAGAACGGTTTCCAGGTAGAAGAAGAACTCGGTCATGATACGCGAGTATACTACTATGTTTATTAATTAATTATCCAGATAGGATAATGGTAAATAACTTAGGAAATCATCTAGTACCATACGGGCCCCGCTCCACGTGATTATTTCCGAGAGATGGAGGCTTACAATTATATTGTACTTGGAAAATAAATAAGTTGACTCAATGTACTAGAAGAACAAAAAATAAATGTATTCTCAGAACTGATGCATTGCAAAGGAGTTATTAACAAAATTTACATCAGTCATTACAGTATAATATTATGAAAGGAAAACGTTACTACAAAAAAGATATATTAAAAATTAAAAAACGAGCAATACACATGTATTCAAGGTGGCGAACACATTCAACAAAATGGAAATATAATAGCAACAAAACCAACTAGTATATAAAATCAATATGAATATAAATAACATCAAAATCAAGTTAGGTAAGTTGTGCAATTTACACAGTTGTTGTACGCAAAATCAATTCTTAAATCAAAGCCTGTAGATGCGGTAAATACTGTGGATACTGCTGTAAGGGAAAAGAGAAACGCACACGGAGATATTAAAGATATTGAAAAAATTTGAATTGCACTATTACGTAATGACGGATTTACGCGGGCAATGAGTCCATTCACTCATATGAATCTATGCTCAACAAAATAAATAGATATAGTAAAACAAATGGAATAAGCAAGAAAGAAAGAAAAGTAAATTAGGTTAATTCATAGGCTCTCGTCACGCACCTCGCGACTCGTCGACGAAAAGTGCTGATTAGCGGAAGCTAGGACAAGCAGGATCCTTCATTGATCACCAATACATGGATTACTTGCCGTATTATCCTAGCGAATCGTGTGAGGTAACGTCACACGAGCCGTCGCGCTATTCGTTAATTTGCGTCTAAAGTGTTATGTGTGTTCTCTCTCTGTATCTCGGTTCCTGATTTTACAATTATTTATCTGTCTACCGATTTAGCACTTGTCGTTGCTTATTAGAATTTTCGGCCACTGATCGCTCTTGCAATTAATACAATAAACTATGTAGATTTTCGCTATTTTCGAAAACATTCGATATCATGCTTGTTATGAGGCATCGTCGCTCACGCAGTTGTCGTGTTGCTATTTATTGTGGTTTGCGTGAGCTTCAAGAACGCCGAAAGGTTCTCATCTCAACCTTCCCAACACATCGACACGTTACAATTTACTTCCCAAAATCAGTTATGGCTATCTCTATTCATGCAAGATATAGGCGCATTTAGCTTACATGAGCAATCCGCGACAGATGTTACGGAACATTGCAGGCAACGATATGTAGGACTCGCTATAAGATCGATAATCGCACGCGTCTTGTCTACATTTATTCTGGCTCACGAGACTCGACATTTCGAATGTGGTGTGTACGATATCAGCGTTTACACTCTCGAGGTCTCAGAAGAACACACACACACTCATACTCACATACGCATACGCGACGTCGACTTTTGACGACAACTCCAAGGAGAAAGTGGGTAAAGACAATAATAAAATTTTGAATTTTGGACGTCAAAGGCTCGGAATATTCCGGATCAGGAATTTTCAAAATACAAAGCATTATCGTGACACATTCCAGCCGACGTAGTAGCTCAAAGAAGAATAATCCAAAAATTTGCTTGTTCGAAACGTAAAAAGTAAATATATTATGATTTCTTTGTAATATATTGTAAACAAAATGTAGTTTAAGTAAAACTTTCATAATTCTCGTACACTAATGACGTATGTAATTATCCATTATAAAATTTTTGTATGTTATAATTTACTTTTCGAAAAAAATACAAAAATTATTAGAAATAACATCTACGATTTCTTTAAATAAATTGCATGCCCTTACATTAGAAACAATTAAGAATAGAAAAAAAGAATAATAAAGAAAATATCTAAAATATAATATATCTAAATATACATATATATACATATATCTAAATATATTATATTTTATTTTAATATAATTTAAAAATAGAAACAAAATTAAATGGAGTTAGATACTCCAAATTCCTAAGTAGGTACGTGTATATTGCTTTTATGTATTTTATCTACTTACTTATTTATTTTATCTATGCATTTTATGTGCTTTATGTACTTTATGTATTTTATGTATTGAACCACAATAGTTAGGAATATGATTAATTCGTTTAATTGGAAGACAAGTACTGGAAGGCAAATGAACATTAAGGCCTAATGGATAATTAAGGCTAGAGGGAAAATGATTAAAAATATATTTTCTGTAAAAAACGAGTCGATTATTCTTAAAAAATATATTTCTGTTTATAATATAATCATAGTTCTAAAGTTATAAGTGCTTATTTACCTCAGTTTGTCGCTATGGATATGTACAATACTTCCACTCGTAAAATAGGATGATAAATCATAATAGAGAGGTCAATACCTGCACGGACTTATTTAATGGTAAATATCCATTCCTGAATAAATTCCTGAATAATATTGTATTTTTAATTTTTTCTTCTGGCCACCAATAGTGGATTGGAGGAGTTATTTTACAATACCCAAGTAATATCTTTTTTTAGAATTCATTTTTATATTTTGCTTATTCACTTGTTAGAGTGAACACTCTTACAGTCCAACACGAATTTTTCTTAGCGACAGTAAATTCGCGGGAACTGAAGAAAACAAACATACGAATTGATATTCGTGCTAAGAGGATGCCGCGAAAAAATTGCTGTTTCTGCGACAACTTCGCGTCGGTCTGTGAAGGGCTTAATAATAAGTATTCAGCTTAGAAAGCAGTGAACAACTGAATGAGAGATTTTCCAGAAACAGAAAAAATTATAAGATATGCGCGTGTTTGTTGTAAATAAACAAAAGAATACAGATGTAGAGCCCGTTGTTATGATATTGAGGTGATCTACAACATCCTGTGTGAATACACGTTTATCTTTTTTCTTAATTAATAACGCTCTCCTTTTCTATGTTTATCTTCTGTACGTACACATATTCGTCTTTATTCAGTTCATATTATTCAAGTTAATTATAGATACTCTTAATTATCACTTTTATATACTTTCTTTATTTTGTAAAGAGTGTAACAGATATGGCCTTCGATATATATTTTAAGGGGTAGTAGAAGATACAAATTGAATCACAAAATGTGCTATGACAGTGTCCAATTTGCATTCGTTTTGCAATAATTCTTTCAAGTTAACACGGTGGATGTAGAGCCGATTACGGTATGTGTATGTACTTTCTGTTCGGCCAGCAGAGAAAGCTCCGACTGAGCTAGGATATACAGAACTCCCGGGATAAAGGTTCGCCAGATCTCTCGGGATAGATGCTTGTCGCTGTCTCTACCATCGAGGGAATGAGGACCCCCTCGGAATCAATGAAGCGTGAAATATGACACGATTCGATTCGCGCGATGCACCTTTGTAAACAGTCAAAGACTGGTATTCAGTAACTTTAAGATGTATTTAAAGACTAAGACTAGAAATGAAAAGTTAATGTTTTTAATTTTTAGTTTTATTTTTATAAAAATATGTACTTTTTATTATTGTGATTTTCTTGATGAAAATAAGACCAAACGCGATATGATTTGAATAATTTTCAAGTGAGTATTTTAACAAATTTCATTATCGATTCTAATAAAACACAAAAAATAGTTTTCTGACAAACGCATGCGGACCGCGACTCGAGCAACAAGCCTGTGCCATGAGAAAGAGTAAGTACGAATAAGAAAGAAAAAATAAGCCTATGCTAAATGCACGCGGTCCGAGGCACGAACAACGAGCTTTTGCTATAAGAAAGAGTGAGGATGAACGAGAAAGAAAGAATAAATCGATGCTTAATGCATGCTCCATTACCTTTTACTCTTCGGACCACGTGCATTTAATATCGGTTCATTCTTTCTCACTCGTTCTACTTTTTCCTTACGCTATCCTTTCCTTTGACTGCGATTTATTTTGTCTCACTCACTGTCATCGTTTCTCAAAACTATCCTTATCTTCGATCATCGAGAGCTGTCACTGAGGATTGACATTATCGTCTAAACAAACCATCCACTCGAAGTCAATAGCACACCACCCAAGATAGACGCTTGCAATCTGTCACGAGCAATGAACTTATATCCCGGGAGTACTGTACAATGTCAGTTCCCAACAGTGTTGTCAGAAAAAGTCACTGAATCTCCGTTTGAAGTAGTAGGAGAAGGTAGGATGATAGAATAACGGATGTTCCGTACACGGTGTTGCTTCTCCTAATTCGCCGCACGGAGCAGAGCGGTGGAAGCTGTATCCTAGGGACTCGCTAGGGACCGACATCTGCCAAACGAAGAAGTTAGTATCGGTCCACAGGGGCCGACGCCACACCCAGCGTGTTAATATACCTATACGCTAAACTAACAGTCAGATGCTTCTGCAATTTTATGGACAGTATCAGTCCCACAACGACACCACAGGTGCTCTGTAGCGAACCGTTCGGCTATAGTTAACGTTCTTCTACGTTTCTAGAGTTTATCTAGTACAGAACACGCTTATGCAGACAGTGGGATAGTCGTCACTTATCAGCTAGGTATTGGTACATTCATATTTACTACATTTTTAATTGTTTTTTTATATGTAATACTGCAAAGGAGAATGTAATTAAAATTACATGATGTACAGAAACTTTTAGGTATGCATACATTTTATGAGTTATATTTGCACTACATGCTGTTTATGTCTTTATCTGGTCCCAAGTACTGGTATATTTATCTTACATATTTAATGCTATATTATTTATTTAATATTACAAGCTTGTTTGATAATCATTACTTCAAAAGTGAATTCATTAAGTAAATTTTGGGATCTATTTACTATGACTTATAAATAATTATATTTTTGCAATTATTGTTTATATGTTCAATATTAAAATATGATAAATAGTATAGGGTTTATTATATATGTTAAAGAACGTAATGACCAGCCACTTCATGACTTTTTGTAAAGAGTTTATTTTATTATTTTCCTAATAATACAGCTTAAATGTCGAATCTTGTAGCAACATAATAATTTGACTCCTTTTGTACAAATAAACGTGGTACTATTTCAGGTACTCGCTCCATGTGCATCAATGTAAGGTGTTTAAAAAAGTGCTTTAAGATTTTAAGGACTTATAGTACGCAGCAAAAGGAGTAAAAAGTGTCCAATCAACAATCCAAAAGTCAATCTTTTCGACGAAAAATCGACTTTTATCTAAGAAAATTCGATAACGTGAGTGAGTTTATCCGCGACGTATTGAATGTAAACAGAGGAATTGTTTCAAAAGTACGTTCGAAGTTATCAATACAAGATTATTAGACTAACATCAGAAGGATTAGTTCATAAGTAAATGCAAATTTGCTACAAACCTTCTTCGTTAATGTAAATGTTCCTGTTGCAGTGCGAAACTCACATCTACTAGGCTCACAACTACGCTCACAACTACACTCAATAGTAAATGAAAACTGAAAACATGTACTACGTTTAAAACTATGAAGTAATCTTTGTTGATGCTACTTTAATCATCTTGTTTTCACAACCTGGAAGGTATTACTAAATCAATTCCTCTATTTATAATTCAATGCGACGTGGAGAAACTTATTCACGGTATGGAATATACGTAGATAATAAAAGTCAATTTCTCGCCCAAAGGATTGACATTAGGACCTATGTTGATTAGACATTTTTCACTCCTCTCGCCGAGTACTATAAGTCCTTAAAATCTTGAAACACTTTTTTTAACACCCTGTATATTTAGCGTATTATTATTTTGTATATTAAATGTGTAGTAAAAGGAGTCGAATGTAATTTGCTCTAACTTACAACCATAGAAATATACAGGGTGAACGAAATAACTTGACCACCTCGAATATCTCGTTTATATTTTGCAATAGGAAGAAATGACATAGGAAAACATTGCTTGATTTGGAGGGGAAAAATATTATGGTATGCAAAAAATTTGTTTCAAGGATGTACTTTTTTAGATTTCAAAGTCATCGCAAGTTTTTAAATGAATCGACATATTTTTATCATCGTTACATGATAGCTTAGGTCAAGACCAATCCTATGACTTAGAATACTATGACGTTCACGTCACCTTGAACGTGAAAAATTTAAAAACGTTTTGGTAAGTCAAGAAATAACAACCTACATAATTATAAAATGTGTTCTAAATACTGTCCCTCATTTTCAAAGCACATTTGGATATGTACTCTAAGTAAATGTCTAATGTACTCAAATAAACGTACATTGTTATTCACTATAATCATCCAAACATGTGACGCGATGGATGTTCTTTATCCGGGAATCGTTCAGCGTATAACTGCTGTAGTTTCACAGTATTGCGCTTACATTCACCGTCAATTAAAAGTGTTTTAGTTTTCTCTTAACTACTGTAACGATCTATGATTACAACTGTCTTTTCCGCTGATCGTAAGCGAATTGAACTATGCCCTCTACGACTATCAATAATAGTGTACATGAAATACATTGTAAACAATATCCGAGAGATCAGACTAATATTTTCGCGTAGTAATTGTGTTTATTCTTTCAATTTGGAAGCTCTGTACAATATAATTGTATTACGTCATTATTAAATTTGTTGTCAAAATATTTTTGAGCTTTTCGCGATCAAGGTTACGTGAAGGTCACACTATTCTAGATCATTGGATTAAGTTTGACCTAAGCTATCATGCATTGATGATAAAAATATGTCGTTTCGTTTAAAAAAATTGCGATGACCTTGAAATCTGAAACAATATAACCTTGAGATAAATTTTTGTATACCATAATATTTGTGCTTCCAAAGCAAGCAACGGTTCCCTTTGCCATTTCTTCCTATTACAAAATGTAAACGAGATATTCAAGATGGTCAAATTACTTCGTTCACCCTGTATATAACCTTTAATTTTGAAAATTTTCCGTACGCACGTGGACACTATATTACGACTACATAAGCGTAATCTACCGGAAAGTCTGCAGAAATGTAGAGGAACGTTAACTGTAGCCGAATGGTTCGCTACAGTGCACCCGTGATGTCACCGTTGTGGGTCCAATGTGGTTCCACAGTGGAACTGTATGGGTACACTATGTGATGATCGACTTGGTTCCACTGATTGCGTACCTCTCTACTATCATTTTTCTTTCCGTGTACATAGTCACGCGTCCGGAAAGTATTACTGATGCTTATTCATGCGGCTGACAGTTGTTTTCGTTCTAATGAAGATCAGAAGACCGATTCCAAGTTATATAATTTCTAACTCGGCTAGCGACTCAGAATCTGATAGATCGGGATCGACTACCGTGCTAACCTTCAATGTGATTCTAATTTATGGCATATTGCAAATGAGACGTCTTATTCTTGCATAATACACTAGTTCCGGATTAGTTAAACATGGTTCAGGACCAGATCTGGCTACGTATTTCCGGAGGTTTACTTCTAGAAATTCCCTCGTGTTTTCTTTCTCCAAGTTATTCGTCTCAGAATGGGTAAATACAGCGACTCCGAGTTTGTTGGCCAGAATTTCCCCGGGATAGTTGACCGTTGCTATCCCCACCACTTCTTGAAAGTGACCTCCCCAAGCGTCTTCAGCGTGATGAATTTAAAGCAAATAACCGTGACCTCCCTGAACGAGACCCTTTACCCATTATATTAGCTTGTATCATATATCGATATTTCAGTCGCACTCACTCTTTATTAGACGAACGAACTGGAGAAAAAAACACTTGAAAAGTCCTAAAAGTAGACCCTCCAAGATAGTTGATCAAATCTGGTCCCGAACCATGGTTAACTAAACTGGAGCCACTGTACGTAGAGTAATAAAGAATAAGTGCGAGTGAGATATCGATATCCGACACAAGCTATATAATCAGTAAAGAGTCTCATTCTGAAAGGTTACGTTTGTTTATTCTAATTCGGTAACGCTGAAGACACTTGGCAAAGCCACTTCTAGAAACTGGTAGGGATAACGACGGCCAACTATCTCGGGGAAATTCTGGCCCTCTATAACGGGGAAATTATGGCCAACTAACCCGGAGCCACTGTACTTATATCATTTATAACTTAAAAATGTGTTTGTGATATACGTAAAGCGATTACTATAAATTTTACATACATACTCAAATATGACAGAACATAGCGTTTTGTTTAAGGCTGTGGTTACAGCGGATGCGTTTTTTGACGAACTGACGTTCTGACGAATATGTCTAAACTTGTTTCGCTCGTACGATAAAGAGTTCAGACATATGCGTCAAAAAATACATCTACTGTAACCACAGCCTAAAAATCAATTATAAAGAGTTATAATCATGCTTTTACATAATGTTAAAATTCAGTTCACAAGTACGATTCAATCAATAACATGTAAGTACGTACTTCATTTCGTTTGTTTAACGTATTATATGAATTCCTGTATTTAATAAGTTTTGTTTAATAAAATGCATATTAGTTATAAAAAATTCAAGTCGTAGATTTTACTTTTTCACCGTACACCATACGAAACCTCACTTTTCTAAATTCGAGAGGAAGCCACTCTCTTCTCGAAACCTGTATACACAGATTACACAGATAATTACGATTTAGTGAATCGAGATTGTACTTCGAAAATGGATTTCGAACAATTTTAAGGACTGCATTTTTGTATCAGTCATATTTGTAAACATTTGTTCTATCCAAGAGTTTCCTGTACTTTCTTTAACCATTTACAGACACTCATTGACCATCTGAAAACAAACCCCTCTTCTTACGAATTGTGTTCAGCATGGTAAATCGAATTGATTCTTTGATCGAAGTAATTTGACCTTTTCACCCTGGCTTATTATCTGGTCGGTATGAGATTGAACTATTCCGAGGTTTCAGAGGTCAATTGAAGAGCCAATCGCACTTGTCAATCTCGCTCTTTCTTTCTCATTCTCCCTTCTCGGGTTTATTCCACCCTCATTGTTACAATAGTAACCTAAACATTATTACGAGAAAAATATAACAGAATTTCTCCGAAGCACGATGGAAAATTCCCCGTCCTAACAATTCTTTTTATCTCACACTTTTCATCCTTTTTTTATAACACTGCTATTTAAAGAAATATTTGCTCAACAGATTTCTTAAAGGTTTAGAGAAATCGATATAATTATCGATTACAAAAGTTTTTTACAACTTCATAGAATTTGTAAATTGTTTACCTATAAAATTAAAAGAAAGAAACAAGTGTTTAGAATACATATAACTTTGTATACTGCATATAATAGTAGTTATTTTTGCATATTTTTCATAAAATTAAGAAAAATCAAACTTGTAAATCCTAAAATTGGTTGACAATTACATTTTCAACTAAACCAACTTTTTAATATACATATAAATTCTATTGTGATTTACGTCAATTATTCTGGAACCAGTTAGGACGTAACCTCGCAGTATTATCGTACTAAACGGAATTCGAGTTATCAGTTCTATTTCGGCTCCCTATACAGTATGGTGATCGAGAAATATTTGAAATGCGCCAGGAAATTTGCTGGAGGACGTTTGAGACCGCAGACAACAGCACTCGACAGCAGAAATTGGTATGGCTCGATATCATGCAAGGTTTTTCGTTTTTCCAGTTTTATCTTTCTTTTCTCCACTCAATTTCCACCGCCTGTACTTTAACCCGGTCGGTGTTCGACGCACCCTTATCACGTCTCTCTTGAATGCTCTTCGTTTTGGAGTGGCGGTATTTCGAAGGATTGTCGGATTTCGTCCAAGCGTTGATACCTGACCAGATTTTGTGCAATACAGTTGCCTCGGGTCCATTCGGTGAACCTCGTTACTGACTGCCTCTTTTCCTTTGCAAAAAACTTTTGCTGGAGTATTACGTTTATCTATCTGACCTTACGTACTCCGGAAACAACAAACACCGACTTGCATAATTGTAGTTGCACTTCTACCAATATATACAATGATTATCAAAACTTTTCGGATAAAATGAAATTTTTGTTATACAACTAGAATTCAAAATTCTCAAAATTAGAAGTCTGCAGTATAACTCTAGTATGTATCTTACAAAATACAATCTAATTAAATTTCTTGAAATAAATTGAGTTATTGAATCAAGTTTCCGGTCAACTATCATAGTTCACACGTTCCGTGATCAAGTTTTGGAATAGCGAAATTGTAGGAAAAGTTTTGTCGGCTCTTGAACGGTAGCACCGCTTAATGTACTGTTAATAGTTTTCCAAGGTCACCAGTTCTTCTCGATACACATATCAATGTAGCACGGGACATTATAAGTCATTGTATATAGTATACATAATAGTAATACAACAAAGATTTTTATTCTAAGTTTTACAAATTATTGAAATTTGTTCACTGCCTGGTACTATAACTATGTATTACGTTAGAGTCGTAGAATGTGAAGGCATTGAACTAATTAACGTTTTAATGTCTTTTGTGTTATTTTTCTGCTATTCATTATGGAAAGATTTCATTAAGTTAATTTGGTTGCAAAATCTTTTACTTCGTAGTATTTGTTCTAGCTTATTTCACGTATGGTCAAACGGTTTAAAGATAGGGTTAATGTAAAATGGTTCATTACAAACATTACCTTTCAGAAGTAGAAAAAACCTCGGCTGCTAAATCTTATTCGTATTTTTCGAAATGACAGAGTTTACTAACCTTTGTGTGCGCATTATCCTATTTAAACAATTTTTACATGCAAATAACATTCTAATTAAGGATCATTAAAGATTTACAAACTTAAAGAAACCAAGACTTATGCAACAGAAAATGAGTAAAGTTGTAGAACTTAGAAATTCTCAAACAGACAAGATAATCTTAGAATGAACGTCGTTGGGTGGGCTTGGTTCACAAGATAATGTCCAAAATTTGAGTAAATCCCATGGGATCGTCTGATATCCCTTCAACGTACGTTTAAGAGCTCCGCCACCAATAGATCTGCACTGCTGCCAGGATTCTTGTCAGCGGAGCATTATGCGTTTCGATGGTGAATCTGCTCCACTATTTTAACGAATCTCCCTAAAAGCGAAAGATTATAGAAAAGACTGTCGATGAAACAAGAACACTAATTAATTCTTTTCCTACACAGAGAAATGACCAAGCGGAAATTGCATGAAAATTCGTAGCTTACAAGCTACTTAAATAGCATGGTTTAGAAAAAAATTAGTAATTGTTTTGTAACTGTCTCGGTATTTCTCCAGAAAGGCATGTTTGTTAGACAAATGTTGATTTGAACATATTACTGTTTCGAGAATTTAGTTTTATTCCTCTGAAGGAAACGATCCATGGAGTTTCAGTCGGCTTACATCGTAAAAATTTCTTTAAAAATTGAAAACTGTTTCACAAGATTCAACCACAAGCAAAACACTTTGTAAGAAAAATTCTTAAGAAAAATCATAATCCTAGAGTAAGGGGTTAATTACACTGTCTCACAGCTTAGGAAGACTGCTAGGTGAATAGACTCAAAAACTTGCGGTGAGTCCTGTTTGATTGCTTTAACCTCTGCTTACTATGAAAGTAATTACTCCATTGGGGCTATTTAGATCAAATTAAATTACACCTAAAAATATTATTATATTCTAGTAAATTTTGTCTCCATTCGCCATAACTAAATTATTATAAACATACAAGTAATAATCATACAAAGTTTGTGTATTATGCTTACACAGGATCGGATATCTATAACAATTTACTTGGATAACTCGTTTACTTTTGATGTTAGAAAAAATTGCATCGAACCAAAGTTATTTTGTTGGGGGCGGGGGGCATAGTCTCATATTAATAGTTTTTTTTATAGGTGGAGGTGTAAAGGAGATACCAAGGTCAACTTCAATTTTTTCAATAGAATGTACATGTACTTCAAAAGTGACACAACTCAGAACACGTAATTTTTTAATTACATCTTTAATTCAGTTTGGTAAATACACCTCTATTCATTACAAAAAGTTAGTTAGTTAAACATTAGAATTATAGAGTTTAATCAGAGAACTCTTGATATATGAATTACAAATTATTTAAATAACGACAAGAAGATTGTCTAATACAAATAATACGTAATTGTTTTTCAGACTATTTATTCAAGTAAAATAACTTTTATTAAGTAAATCTACTCTTTATGTCATTGACTGAAACAGTTATGAAAAACTTTTATTCTGAATAACTGTTATCAAAAACAGAAATTTTGGACTATATCTGCATCAGTTACGGTTCTATGTCAGCATTCATGTCGGTTCTATATTTCAGCTTTACATATATCGGTTCCAAAACAGTTATGGAACCGATTCTCGTATCGATTATATTGCGGTAAATGAAATCGTAACATGTCAGGGGTTATGACTCTCGATGTAGATTAATCTACACATACATAAGTATATTTTTTAGAAAATTATTTTAAAAAATAGATATACATGTATATGTATTCACATATCAGCACTATCCAAGCGAGAGCTCGCATCTTCGTATGCCCCGTAGGTTTCCCACTCTGTTTTCGTCGTCAAGGAAACAACGGGAGATAATACAGTATTTACGTTAGTGTTTCTATGTGAAGAACGCTCAAACACTACAAATAACATATGCAATATGGACCAAAATTACAAACTATCTCTTTGTAGTTGGAAGGGAAGGAGGCGAGCTAAGAGCTCCGTCGCTGGACAGCGCTAATACTCGCACAGACGCAGGCACGCACATGCATGAAAATTTTCATTTACCGTAATGAAATTGATACGAGAATCGATTCTATAACTGTTTTGGAACTGATATGTATAGAACCGAAAAAGTAATGATTATAGAACCGATATGAGTGCTGACATAGACCCGTAATTGAGACAGATATAGTCCGAAATTCCGGTTCTTCATAACAGTTATTCAGAATAAAAGTTCTTCGTAACTGTTCCAAGAACCGAACAGTTATAACAGTTTTCAAACCCTGCTCATAAGTAATTTTTTGCTTCCTTTGAAAGACACATTTTTGAATTGTGTTACTTTTGAAATACATGTGCGACATGTTCTTTTTTATTGGCCATTGGGTACAACGTATTAAGGCAAATACAATGACTATAATTTGTAGATCACTCACGGCTACGCAAAGTTGACCACATTGGAAAATAAATTGTTTGTAAATTGAATATTTTGTCAAGAACTTCAATTTTGCATCAAATTGTTCTGAACAGTAAACAAGGATTAAAATTCCAATCAAAACCGTCTGAGATTCAAAATCTTTCATTATAGGCGTTTCATTGTTCTCTCATTTCAATTATATACTTTGCTCGTACCTGGAACGTACTTTATTACAAAGACTCGCTTATCGCTCTAGTTATGATACGAATTCACTTGGTTTTACGACTTCCAACAGCTGCGAAATAATTTTCCTCAATATCTTCACCGTACGCGAGGCAATAAAATACGTTTATTCTGCTTCTCCCATTCGCGTTTTTGTTCCCCTTTATTCCGACATGCTATCGACGACGCGATGCAACGCCTGCAACGGAAGTGTATGGAGTCATAACCTGTCACGCAATGAAGACTTTGATTGCTCGTCTATGGTCCTTTTACTGAAAAATCCCTGGTATTAAAGCAAAAGATTTCAAGTTCCCTTTATGTTCATCGAACTGAATGTTTTTAAAGTTTTTCTAACTTACAGTGAATGATCAAATCGCTGTGATTAGATACTATTGCACAGGTAACATTGGCACGTCATATGCATAAATAGCACTATGTAACAGCTAAAATTATACCAATCTGAGATTATATTAGCACTTGAATTTCTTCTTTTTTAATACCTAATGTATTTATTCCTTTCATTCATTAATTTTTTCGGTTTATTTTAATGATTAACTTAGTTTTGACTTGAGTAATTTACTAATATGAACATAAATATAAAATAACTAATTACTATAAATTAATCTTTTATTCATTTGTTTACATCTTATTAGCAAAATTTAAGTGTTGTCTTTACAAACTCGATATCTATATTTATTTAATTTCTTTAGTTCTATTAAATAGAATTCTACTACTAATGAAGATTAGGAAAATGAATGTATAATTCGATAAACTTTTGACTAAACATTTCTAATACTAAAGGTGAAATTCTTGGGGAAAAGTATTAAAATTTCTAGGATTGAGGAAACTTAAGCATAGTAACCAACCTTTATTATTATTAAATCTCTTTTGTATACCAATAGTAATACAGTCTATTACAGCAATATAAACTTGTATTCTGAATTTCTCCTTTGTATTTACAATCGTTGTGACACAATACGTTGCGTTGTCTAGGCTTCCCATGTCGCGTAATTCGACGAGCCTGGTTCAGCGAGTGATTTGGCTCGATTCTGATTCGACTCGTAGAAGCCTGTAGAAATTCGAATTTATAAGATTTCCCTATACATTTCCCTGAATTGGCAAATCTCGAATTTCGTGTGGTTTGCAAGTTCAGATTCGTACAAGCTTCCATGCGGCGAGCTAAAAAGAATCGTCGCATCATTCACCGAGCAAGACAGGCTCGCCGAATCACTGCCGAGGGAAGCCTCCTTGATATTTTCTTTCTAATAATTCTACTTTCTTTTAGCGAAGTATTTATTATACTGTCATACTCTTACTCATCTAATTTATTATTTACTCACTCCACAAATTTGACTGCTTATTTTTTTACGTTTTTCCATTCAGTTCGAATACTTCCAATTTTGAGGAGTTGCAATAACGAAAATTTTCAAAAAAGTGGACTGTCAAAATGGTTTCAAAAGAAATAATTTTGTATCTGGTACATACTTGTACTACTTTTTTTTATTTCAGAGATTCGAATCGCTTTCATTGTCAAAAGTAATTCAACGTATAGACTATTGGAAGAGTTATTAAAATTTCTGAATAATTTATTTAAACAGCACCTTTGGTCCACCATCTAGAATCACCAATCAAATTCAAACACTTTTTAGTATTTGTAATACTTTTCCGAGTATTCATTCTGATATACGAATCTCTTAGAAAACTTGCACAGGCATTTAATAAATTAAAGAAACTAGATACTTGCGTGATTGATTTTGTTGAGTCACAAATAACAAAATAAAATCGATAAGCATAGCACCAAGTATGAACCGGGTTAAAGACCAGCGTACTCAGCCAATGATTAAAGCCATTGGAGACTCTTCTCACATTAGCTGCTTCATCCGTAAAATTATCAATACATTCTATAACATCAATTCCAAGGTTTTTAAAATATTTGTCTAGGGATTCAAAAACAGCGTGTTCAGTTGTCGATTTATTTTCTATAACATCGATTAATCTCTCCTGAATACTACCATTACCATCAACTTATCGAATTATGACCGTGGATTGATCAATAATCATAATACATATTTGTATTCAAAACAGTCCATATACCTACTTTTTAGCTAGACTCCCTGTTTTCCATACATTTCCGGATGATAAACCAATAATTCCGCTTTTAAAACGGCCGGAAATCGAAAGTAGTTAAAAACAAATTTTTAAATGTGTAATTAATTAACTGTAGCCGAAAGATTCGCTACAGTGTACCCGTGTTGTCACCGCTGTAGAGCTCATATGGCTCCAAAGTTGAACTGCGTAGGTATACTATGTGACGATCGTCTCGACTCCATTGGTTGCGTACCTCTCTACTACCATTTTTCTTTTCGTGTGGTGGGCGGGTCTTTTAATTTGCGATGTTGTCACTTCTCTAGCTCGTGAATGATGCTTCTCCCATACGACGCACGCCGTACTCGTTGGGCCTTAACCAATTATCTACAAATACTTTGTCACACAAGGTCCTCACAAGTCCTTGCTCATTCTTTCCTTCTCAGTAGGACAATTTAGCGCTATTTCAATGACGGTTGACAAGGGTGTCAAATTCTATTGGCAATTTAGATAGGCTCGTGTTGCACAAAAAAAATGGCCGACAATTCGGTTTCATTTAACTAAAACTCAAAATAGGTTAAATAATGGTTTAAACTGCCTCATAATTTCTTGCTGGCCCGCATAATATTAAATCGGTATCAGAATCCTTTAGATTGATAAACGAATACGCAAAAAGTAGTCAATTTAGCATGAAGTGTCTTGCAGATGGAGGAATCTGGTTTATCAAGTCACTGAGAAAGACGCATTTGTTCCTAAGGATAGAAAGAAAGATTCGATCGGCTACATAATATAATCAACGTTACTTGAAATACACATCTAAAGTCGGGCTGGTCTGAGTTAGGGAACGGAATATTTAGCAAAAACTTCGGATTTTTAAATCACGGTACCGTCTACACCGCCTAGCTGCACCCGGTCATCGAAAGGTATAATTCAGATGATTGAGAGTGATCCAGACTGTGCCGTGTTTAGTATCATTTTTATCGACAAAATATAAGGGATTCATTCGTACTATTTCTAAAAAAGTTTATTCAAACTTGTACATTTTCAATAAGTGGCAATGAATATTTTCGTTAACAACAGTAGTCTCAAGGCGGGCTCGTTGGGGTAATTCGCCTGTTCGCGTCGGGCACAGGTCGGTTTATGTTCCGGCAATCAAAGGTTTATGGCTTTCCCGCAAAATGTAAACTTTGTTATTATGCGTGCCATCATTATTAAAGTGATAAAGATGAATTCCTTATGTCTTGCCGATTAAAGTAGTACAAAATATTATGCAAATCGGACCATTTTTAATGTAGTTAGGGTAAAATTGTAATAATCGTTTTTGTACATACTTTCTTTATAAATCATCTTAACTGTATTGTGTTTGATATCATTTTAATGGGGAAAACGTAAGGAATCAATTAGTAGTATTTGCATCAAAATATGATAAGAAGTGTAGAAGTCTATAGTTGGGAATGCTAAGACCTAATCCAATTTCTAGCTTTTGCGACTGGCTATACACGCTAACGCTTCGTGCGCTTCGTTAACAGAATAGGACGATCCTCTTCTATTTTACTTGAAATAAATTCTATTTATAGTGAAAAATAGACCGCTAAATGCATAGAATCTATATAAAATGTTCATATTCTAAATACTAGGGATATATGTACTATTTCTCTGTATTCAGATTGGATAATGCAATTTGGTCATCTGAATTACTTCCATTATTTTTTCTTTTATACAGCATAGTTTAAAGAAGCTTATATGCTGACTACATTACATATTTTTTGTACATCATATTGTATTAAAGTGATACGTAAACTATGATCCATGATACTTCCATATAATAATTATTGTACAGTTTATAGTGAATATATATAATCGTTCAATACAATTTTAATTCAATAGTATCTTTTGAGGAGTTTAAACAATTTCATAGATTATGAAGTACGTATCGCGTATACATGAACTCCGCGATAGAAAGATGTCACACACCAAAATTCTGTTAATTATCGTTTATTAAACATCTTTACATTTAATAATTGCAGCCACTATCTTAGATAAGAGCTAATACCATTGTTTAATACTTCTTTTCTTTAATTGCTTCTATTTATACTGAATACACTGTTTTGAATCATTACTTTTTCCGAAGTATTTTCCACTCTGATACACTACCATAGCAATATTATTCTAATAATTTACAATGATTCAAATCAAGAGATGTTGCTAACAAGTCTGAAATACGAACTTTTTCCGAAACAAAAAATACTTTACAACATTCGCAGTATGAATCGCGACATTATCTTGCTGGAAAATAAACTTACTTACTTAATTCTAATTGAGAACGTGTTTACAATAATAAATATTATTTGTCAAGTTTGCTATGTTTTAAATTATACACAATTTATTTGCTTGGTACATGTGCATCAAAATGAAATGCTCAAAGAAATTCAAGATCATAAGAAGATCACAGAAATGGACAGAATCAAATACATAACATTAGCAACCTCCTAAGGGTAGTTAAACTAGTACGACGCGTGAAAATTTTATGTCAACTTCTCCCCAACAACCGAACCAACTAACACAACAGAAGATGTTTAGACACATAAATCTTTCTCTCAACCCGACGTGTGCAACTTGATATCGCACGAGATCCTTGTTTATGCATCATCCCACAAAAATTGACCATTTTGAGCCGTTTCAAGTATGTTGTGCAATGCGCATTACACTTGTCTAGACATATCTTTAGGGAGTCGCATACACTGGCTGGATGATAGCTATAATATGATCCCATTCTTCATAACTTGAAGATGTCAACATTTGAAGATACACGAAAGGTACGACCTTCTTTTTCTATTTAAGCTTCTCAATAATTTCACCGATAGCGCCCCGTTATTGCAATTAATCAATTCTAATGCTTTCTCAAAACCTTTACGTAATACTTCGGCCTTCTGTGTTGATTTCTTCAGGAGTTATTTGAGATTTTATGACCCTATTACAAGAATATGCAATTACGCAAATGATTAACCCACAGAATATTCAATTTCTTCTTTGTTTTATCAAACACTTTCAGGTATGCGCGTCTAAAAATAATTTCATAGACTTCTAAACACAAGAACATTTCAGTTAATCGACTCTTTCCGACAGTTTATTTTTTGTTTTCTTATTTTATTATTGTCTTTATTTGTTTATGTTGCTTTTTTCCTTTATTCTCTTTTATTTCTAGTTATATTTGTATTTTTTCTATCACTATATAAATTATGCACTTTACGTTTTTATTGGGCAAAATGCCCGTTTATTACTACATAAGTAAATAAATAAATAAATAAATAGAGTAATGAAATATATTTTTCAAATATTTTTCTCCAAAATCAATGGTTTATGTATTTGCTAACATTTTATTTTATTCTTGTTCTGGTAGTAGGAAAACAGGATCAGTTTGTACAATAAAATGACAATTTTTCAGTTCGCAATTTCAAGTTCATAGTTACCTGTCTTTCGTGACAATTGAATATAATGTTTCCTTAATACACGCTCATAGCTCACTAACAAGTTCATATTGTAGTAAGAGACACGTTCATGAGATTAACTAATACTCATTATTAGACATACAGATGAATAGTTAATACTCTATGTAAAAATTATACACCGAATTCATATACTAGCAAACATAATCTACAGAATATACAAAAGAAAGTAGAAGTTATAATATTTGAAGAATAAACCCAATTTTTACACTATCCATTTCTTTAGTTGTGTTTATGAAAATTCACATCTTCATACGAATTCAGAGGTAATACTTTGATAAGTACATATTTTATAAATAGTAATAAATAATAAGTATACGTGTGTGAGTAACATATAGAAATAATGAACAAACTTCAAAATAAAATCCACAAATTGGCGATGACAGTTTTGTCTTGGCATAGTGCGCACACAAGCTCTCTCCACACGGATGTTCGCAACTTGAACCCCATTTAACCACCGTTTCAACCCTTTCAATTGGTCCTAAGGACGAGCTCTATCTGCTCGTCTACTCGTATCATTCAAGATATTCGACCGTTAATCATTACAAACCGATCGAAATACATTGGAACTGCTCGGATTTTTCGAGCCGCTCAGTTTATTCGAACCGTTCGGTTTTTTTGAATATTCTAATACTATTGCATATTCTAATAGTTTAAATACTTAATTCATATTTTTGTACTTCATTATATGTTATATATTATAGGTTTTAATTATATTTTAATATAAATATAACGTATTTCGTACGTTTTTATCTAAAACATTCACGGTTAGAATAAGTACGCCATTAGAAATAAGACACTACGCACGCGCGAACTCTGACTGACGGGTATATAAGGAGCTGCGAAAGCAGCAGGAGACACACTTCTCTCTGGCATCAGGTTCCGAATAGACGAAGATCTTGGAGGTAGAAGATATACTCGTCCAGTGAGATCGAGACTGCTCCGTTAGAGGTAGCGACCGTTTTCCAGAGATCAACAGTATTCGATGTTTCTTTATAGACTTATATTTTACAGAAAGCGAAAGTATTGTCGTCAACGATATTTAGCTTTCCATTAAAAAACAAGGGAACAAAATTTCTGTTTACCGGATGGAATGGAAGGAAACTGATGTGTATTTGAAATCATTCGGCATTTAGTCGGACGGATAAGTATGAACTGCTCCATTCAATAACAAGGGAACAATATTTTTACTTAAATATAGGTAGTCCGGGCGGTCTGGACATGAACGAATGTGTGTGATTAGACCTTAAACCTCTATTATGACTTCGGGTTCAATTTTCTGTACGTAGTAAAATTAGAGGATTTTGCTGTGAATATGTATCGAAATCGCAGAGTGTTTATAGTAGAATTAAAAATATGATTCTTATACTCTGATATGAACGGTATTTACAGACGAAGCAGAAAGCAACAAATTTTCATTAGAAATTCAGTCACACTTATTTGTCTCGTAAGTAATCCAATAAAAATCAAATACGAATTAGACAATATCTTGAAACAACACGATCTATAATGAGAACATCGCCAATGTTATCGTGGACCACTTTGTCTTGATACCAACCTCTGTTACGAATTTATGGAGCATCGACAAGGCAGCTTTCATTGCGGTCGTAAAGTCGCCTTTATGTTGACATTATCCAACATCGAAATAGCTGTACTTCCATTGCAAACGGTGCAATCCCGCTACCAAGGGAAAAAAAGAAATTTTTCGCACGAGCTCATCTTACTCGGATACAGACTCAGAGAAATTGAAAAAAATCCTTCGCAAGTTCGGTAATTGATTGTCTATTTCCTTACTCTCAACACTTCGAATTCTATCCCAAAAAAAACTCAGAGTTTCTTGAGCTGTCGCAGTCTTATTATTTGCATTAGACAGATCTACGAATTTAAAGTAAAACTGGGTAATATAGAAAACTGAAATCCGCCAACGTACGGGTAGCGTGTGCCAATGTGAGGGAAAATATTCAACATATGGAACCCAGAGAACGGTGCAACTGTATCTGTTAGCAAGTTTATTTTCTTTTCTGTTTAGTATTTCATTCTTCTTTTTAACAATTATTATCGGCATTTCTTGGCGAATTTTTTCATTCGTCGTTAGAACTTTACATCTTTTTCAATTTCCTCGTTTTGTATCATGGGACATCTTTCTTTGCTATATGTATGATCCTTAACTGCTGTTTCCCAAGTCCCAGACTGCCATTCTGTTCCGTTTGGCAGAGTAGTCGTTTGTTTTATTGCGCCAAATGTGGAAATTCAATCAAATGTGGAAATTCATTCGCGTTTCATATTTTCTATTTTGTCATCTTTGCTTTAAAACACATCTGGCAAATCTTGTTATAAAACAATTTCCGTGTTTTCTCTAGGTGGCGTGCTCCTCTATTTGGCAATAATCGTCGAGGACCACATTGCCCCGCAGTCGGTAATAATACACACAGTCTACTTCGGCTCGAACTATCCGAGGGTTGCCGACGACACGTGAGACAATATGGCCATAAAACATCTGCGAATCACTTGCGCGAACTCATCACACCGTTAATCCGGAGTACCCTTTTTTCTTCCCCAACTTTTGCGGCCTTCAACGTAGGCTGAAGACTACCTCCAGCACCATCTGAAGATCGTCCTCCACCGTCACAGAGGATCAGGTGGGAATTGTTTACACCCTCTTCGAAATGGACTCGGAGGATCCTTCTTACTCTGGTCGATGGCCAATTGATGTAGATTTTGTCAACACCTGAAGTCGAGTTAACATTCGACTTTCGACAATCGTTCGTGTTCTTGTTAGAAGTCCATTCGAAAAATTCAACGCTCGTAGAGTAAAGGAAACGATCGTTCCTTATTCTAAACAGTTGTCCAAAATAATTTCGCGGGCAATTGTCGACTTGTCAACCGGAAAAATTCGCAAAAATTGATTTCGCGACGCGATACATCCCGTATATCTAAATAAGTTTAATTACTGTATTAAGCATTCTCAACTTATTATCTACACTTAACTTAGATTTGTAATTAATTAACCAGTATATTTCTCTCTCTTTTATTCATATATGTCTTATTGTTGCTTTAATCTGGTGCTTCCATGAAAGCTTTTAGTCTAATTGTAAACTAAGTATTACAGAATCCACAAAAACCTACTTTGGCTACTCGAAGTGTATTAAATAATAACTTAGATATATTGCAATTGTCTTGGTTCATCCGTTACTAACAAACTTTACTAATTGTTGATCTTTGTCCTGATAGACAAGTATCTGTGCCTCAGGAATTAATTCTACACGCGAAAACAATAAAAAAGGTTCATATTAACATACGCCTTATGCGGCCTTATTTCGAGTTATTATTGAAATTAAAATCATTGACAATAAATTTTTTGAACCACCGTTGGCACTAACGTTCTTGTAGAGCATTGCTACCGTAAACTTTACGCAACTTTGCTCACGCTTGACGCGCGATCTTCTCTTTACGGAAGTAAAACAGTGAAATATGGCGAAAATGCACAGTTTGGTCTTCCATCTTACCCTTGTTCTAAACTCCTTAAAACTCAACCAAATCACTCAATTGTTTTTTGGAATGAAGCTAGAATTGTCAACTGTCAAATGACATAGCAATAACATAGATGCGAATGACTTTAATACCTCAAAAATGAAATAGCGCCATCTGTTTGTTAAAATGCATCATGACTTTTCCGGTGACTCAATATTTATTTTCGTAACAAGTGTTCGAAATGACGTCGTTGCATCTGAATACAAGCCCAGAGACATTGTATTATGGTTTGTCTTCACCTTTCCATTTTCCTAGGAATTGTTCATACTTTGTGAAAGCCTTGTATGATTTTTTGGCGTAGTGTTTCGACACTATTAATGAGCATTCTCTATACAATCGATTTTAAATAATCCCAAAAATAATAATCCATTGGATTCAAGTCAGATAAGCAGACAGACCAGACAATATGATCTCGACGACTTATCCATTTGTTTGGAAATCTTTCATTCAATAATTGTCTCGCAACTAGACTAAAATGGGCGGCGGAGGGGGGTGGGGTTGGGGTTGGGGGTGGGGGTGGGAAGCACCATTCTGTGTGAACCACATGCGACGTATGATATCAAGTGGAATATCTGTTAATAGTGTATTCAACTCTGTATGTAAGAAGTTAACCGACTTGTTTCTCTTATTAATTCTCCTATTAACCTCCAAAGATCATTTCTGTCCGTACATTTAAACTAAATTGTGAGTTTTCCTCAGCACATTAATGACTTCTATGAAAACATATTACCCCGTTTGTGGTGAAACCAGATGCATCGCTGAAAAATACAAGAGATACAAAATTCTGATTCTGATTTCATCAGATTTTTAGATGCTTATAATTAACAAATGAAGCCTCAGACGCACAATCGTTATTCTTGATTGTCGTCTCATTTTGGTGTCTAGAATCATCTCTTAAAATTATGCCGAGCTGTTCTGAAATACTGGGTACATAAACTTCCTTTTGTTGTTGTATATCTGGGCTCGTTGCCTGGATATTCTATTATTTAAATTTCCTCTTTTGTGAAAGTGCCACAAAATTAACTAACAAACATAGTGACAAATTTAGAGGATATACATGGTGTTGAAAGCTGCATCTAACATGTAGATTTTTCAGATGAAAAGTGTAATTTTGTATAGAGTGTAAAAAAAATTAATGGTCGTAGCTTTGAGGGATAAATCTACACCTCTGGTTCGGTGGACATTTGCAAAAAAACGCGTCCGCAAAATTGTTTGTGGCATTGAAAATTAATGGTAACTTTTTTTATTACACAATCGTATTCATATCCTTTGAAAGGAATTATATGCCGGAAACAATCCCTTTACTTAGGAAAAATTGTTAAAGGTTTGGCATCAGTTTAACTGTATAAAGTTACACATAGGAATATGGACCTACCACTACTCTGGCATGTAGCAACGCCTACCCTGATCGTGAGGCCCAGCACAGTGACGTGCGTACCTCAATATAGAAGGTCTAGCAAGGTATATAGACCTAATAGATCCAATTCGAGTAACTTTTCTTTCTTTTTATATCAGAGTAGTGGTAAGTCCATGCTCCTATGCGTAACTTTATACAGATAAACTGTAGGCAGCGAGCGTCGAGAAGGTTCGCAGCGTCTAAGGATTTGAATGCAACGAACAGCTGATCTATGTGTGCGAGTGAGCGAGCGTGCGTACGTACGTGCGTGAGCGTTGCTATTGTATATATATATATATATATATATATATATATATATATATATATATATTGTTTTTATGCACCGCGAAGACAGTTGACGAGCCGTCAAATTCGGAATACATCCAGATCAATCGAGAAAGTTCGATCGGCACGAAATAAAGGAACGCGTCCGCGACGCGCGAGGTCAAATTAACGCGAATTACGAAAACGACACGATCACGGCAAAGTTACGAGTACGATTACGATTACGACCACGCTGTTCTTTCTGACGCTTGTTCTTTTCCTATTCTTTTTCTGTATCTTTTCTGTCGCGTGTTGTATTACTCGTGAATTGTTCAATAAAAGATAGATTTTAACAGTTCTATTCCTACAAAACCGATGCCAAACCTTTAACCATTTTCCCTGATTGAAGAGATCGTTTGCGACATATGATTCCTTTGAAACATTTTTTCTACTAAACGATATAAATACGATTACGTAATAAAATTAATTAATTAACATTAATCTTAATTAACATTAATCTTCAATATTATAAACAATTCTTCAAACGGGTTTTTTTGCAAATGTCCACTGATTTAGAGGTGTACATTCATCCATGAAAGTTATGATCGTTAATTTTTGTCGCGAATCTTGTCCTCTAGTGTATAGGTTTTCTCGCCGACCAGTCAAAGTGTCATGAATTTAGGTAACAGTGTACAGCTGTGTACAGGACTGCTCTTCAGATGTTAAGGCTACGCGTTTAGTAAAAAAAACAATGTGTGACGATGACCAGAAATTTTCCCTTTCCTGTTTTACACTAAGATTTCCGAAGCACCTAATGTCATTTACACCTTGCTGTAATTCCACCATTTGTAGATTTCTAGCATATCTTCCCTCATACTAAATTAGCCAATAGAATTTAGCCATACTCCACTCTTTTACATCTTCTTCCGCAATGATCAAATTTCGCTCAACTCTTGGATCGAACGCTTTGAATATCCGTAGGGACTTCTGTATCGATATAGGAATAAATACAATTTTTTAAATAAACAGCTGTACAATATTAATTTGGCGTACCACCGTGTAGTTGGTCGTACGCAACATATGCAGTGCGTCCGGGTTAGTTGGGCATGGTTCAGGACCCGATCTGGTCAACTATTTCGGAAGGTCTACTTTTAGAAATTCTCAAGTGTGCTCTTTCTCCGACACATTCGTCTCAGAATGGGTAAATCGATAGAATAATAAAGAGCAAGTGTGAATGAGATATCGATATACGATACAAGTTATAATGGGTAAACGGTGTCGTTCAGGGAAGTCATGCTTATTTACTTTAAATTCGTTGTACTGGAGACAGTTAGCGAAGCATGTATCATTCAAGAAATAGTAGGGACAGTGACGACTAACTATCCCGGAGAAATTCAGGCTAATTAACCTGGAGCTATTGTAAATTGAAAAATTTGGTAAGTGTTGTAAACTGGGAGAACGTGGGCAACACAGGGTAATATTGGCACTTATGTGTTCTGAGACTAAATATAATTTCTGAAGATTTAAATGTTGAAAAATTTATGTATTAGAACATTTAATTTTTATATTTTTGAAATTCTGATAGAAGTTAAATGTAGCTGATGTAAATAAATTCAGAAAAGATTAATTTCTTATAATTAGCTATTTTAAATATTAAAGAAAATACATAACTAAATGACCAGTATGAATCACCTCTTCCAACGCTATTTTATTATTTTTGCATAACAGCTTGACCTTAAGTTACATTTGAATTCAAACCACTTAAGTCCAAGTAATTTGACTTGTGTGAACGCAAACTTGACATTAAGCTATTTGAATCTAAACGCCTTGAAATCATACAAGTGCCTTGAATTCAAGTAATTTGAATAATCTGAACGAAGCTTAACAATTTGGTGGAAATCATTAGAAATGAGCCCACGCAGAGGCGTCGAGCAGTGGTTGTCTACATGGCAGTGATTTCCTAACGCAAGGGAGGGGAGAAATCAGCTGTTTGACGATGAGTGATCTCTTCTTAGACGCTTTTAACTAATAAACAAAGATACAAATGCGAAATCGTTATTTATCATTTCATCTTATTCTAATGTCTAAAATCACCTCTTAAAGTTATGCCGTGCATTTCAAAAACAGCCTGTATTGTAGAGGACATTCTCTTGATTAACCTTTAAAAGATTTTAAACTTTGTATATTGCTTATTGTTTCTTAAAAAGTTACTAACAAAAAAGGTGTTATCAATACCGTGTAGAATAGTTTTTCAGCACTATATAGATTATAATGGAAATAATTCAAAATAAATTAACGAGACACGATTTAGATAATCAATACAAATTACTCATGCAACTTTTGTCTATTCATTAGCCACAGCAGCATATATTTATGTCTGGACTTAATGAATTCCAGAGTATCATATTTCCACTGATGGTAAGCGAAGGATAAAATTGGAGAAACCGTGACGCAAGACAGCAATGAATTATAAATTAGCCTTGAACTCGAAGGTAAGCCATTGAACTGAATTCACATCGGAACAATAAGGCTGGTTCAATTACATTTAATCGCATCGAAAGCACTGCACCATTACTGCCGTTATTTCGAGACACTCTGGTGAATGAGATCAGAATTCCTTTATGCATGCTCTTTCTTGCTCGCCATTTCTTGCCGATGTCAGTACAGTGAAGCGATGAAATCAATTTTCTAGAGTCTCTGAGTGATCCAAATTCCAAAACCAGTTGAATAAAGAAAAGACAAGATTTTCGTGCTATGAAAAATGACAAAGAAAATGAATCAGTATCGACAACAATGGTTAACAAGAGAGTACCAACGAAGACACAAGTTTTAATTTAATTGAATTAATTTATAAATTCGTATCAATAACCATACAATATCGTAAAGCGCTCTTTATAGAGATATGATTAGTGGGAAATAAGAGTCTAGCGCAATAAGAGGTATTGCTGCAACAGTTTTCAATAAATTTTACTTAAAATAAAAGTCAAAGTAAGCTTTTGAAAAAATAAAACACTTGAAGTACTTTATTCTTATTTTAGAAATAACGTTGAAAATATAACTTTATTTTATACTAAGACCAAAATAAATCATTTTCACATAGTGTGATTTGTTATTTTATTTGAATTAATTAATTTCTGATTTCGCAAAAAATTGCAAATATCTTTGCAATAAGCAAACTAAATAATAATAATCTCTTCACAGATCTTCACCAATCTCTATAAAAGAATCTGCATCACTAATTTACTATACAGTGTTTATGTATTTCCTATTAAATACTATATACCTGAGTTAATGTGCGTGAAACACTTTGACGTTTTTTTTTCATCTAATTACCGATCTTGACATAATAGAATTAAAAAGTATTTAAAAAAGTTGTTTTAGGAAACATTTATTCGAGTAGAAAATATCAAATCACAGTACAAAAAATAATACTCCCTATTAAATCCTCAATTCTAGCCTATTCAAATAAAAATATAGAATAACAAATAAAAGCTTTTTTTATAATAACTAGCCTCATTATTGAAAATTATTGGCTTCCTTCTGGATCAGTTTTAACAAATGTATCATTCAAAATGGGTTCATTTAATGTTACTTTCTATTTAACGAATCATCAGTGTTCGTCAATATGTAAATCATCATATTTGTTAATGAAATCAATCATTTTTTAGATTTTATGCGCTATACCGTTTACTTACTTTACGATTGCCGAAGAGAAACTACATAAAATTGAGAAGTCAATTACACAGAGAAATGTAATTACACTAATTGTAAGATATCAAAATATAAACATTGCGATAAAAGCACACACTGCTGATAATACAAATTAAAAGTCTGATTTTAGGAATTTTAGGAGCCATTTTCAAATATAATGACAAATAATAAAATAATTTATTTGCTGAGTACATTATTACTTAGACAAAATTATTTCAAATAAAGTAATACAGCAAATAACAAATAAATTAAAACTTTAATCTGAATAATTACTTGAATAGCTTATTTTGATAACGGCCAATCCTGATAACAATATCTGGCAACGAAGAAGCTGATAAAGCAGCTGAAGAAGCTATTAACTGCAGTATTCTCAAAGAATTCTCGGTTACTGTACTAAATAACATAATCAGTTATGCTGCAAACAAAATTCAAATTAATTAGTTTTGTTGTCGCCAAAAATCCGCATTCGAATCTCAAAGGAAGAAATCAAATAATTATTAATAGGTTAAAAATTGGGTATCCAAAATTTACATATCATTATTTACTCATTTTCTGTAATAGCTGCTCGTCAGAAAAATATAATACGGTTAAATTTTAAAGATAACTTCGTTAGCAGTAGAATCCCTAACATAATTTATCTTTAAGAAATAAAGTTATCTCCAATAATCTTGAATAGAATTTTCAATGAGTCAATATCCCGAATATATAATGACGATTCAAAAATTCAAAATTAACAAAATTCTGTTTTCGTTGTTCTCACAGTAAATCGTCTTATCACAACTTTATTTACATGAACATGATGCTTGGTATTTAACAGGTCTTACATTATGATAGAAGAAAAGGTGATAAAGCGTGGGTAAGAAGAATATATAAGAAAAGTTAAATTATGTAGTATTTATGACTGTTTACGCAGAAAATTGTGAAAAGTTTTAAGCGTCGTTATTAAAGTTTGCGGTTTCCTTGATAAACTGAAGCACGCGGCCGACAATACTTATGTATCCTCAGCACGGACTGATAACTTTCAATGAGCCAGCACACTGTATATCAAGCGTTTTAACGAGTCGTGTGCGAGCATGAATGGCTGAATACACGTGGTCTCGGACACGTTACGGCGGAATCAGCTGTCTATACTAATTAATCTAGCAGAACAGATCCTAAAACAAATAACTACTAAAGTAGAAAAAAGATGTCAACAGTCAACCCTATAGACTCCCACAGACCAACGCAAATTTCCTGCAGCAGTAACGAATTCGCAGTAAATTGAGGAAACAGATATATGAATTGACATTGATGGAAAGAGGATGCCATGAAAATTTCGTCGCAAACTCGCTGCCGCTGCGAAAAATTTGCTTTAGCTGTGGGAGTCTTAACATTCTCAAATGAAAATTTTAATTCTAGGGAGTAATGTAAAGAACAGATTGTAAAACGAAATGAGTAAAAAATAACATAATCCAATAGGGTTATGCCACGCCATATCGAATACTTGTTGGAGCATCATTTTGCATGTAGCAATATTTAAACGCATTAGAACAATTTTTCAAAATTTTAGAAATTATTGATATTAAAGTTACTATAATTCTAGCGTTAACTTTTCGTTGGAAAACTACAACTCTTGAAGTAACAGACTCATAAAAATGTGTTTTGGGTACTTAGACTGAAGACATAGGAGTACCTACTATACAAAAATGATCACAATCAAAGTACGATTTTTAAAATTCTTTTAGTATATAGTCATAGTAGGGATGACATGAATAACAATATGAAGTTGATTGAACTATAGTAGAACTAACTTCAATAGGCCGCTCAGGGTCACTCAACCCCTCACGTGCCTTTCTGGTGGGACAGAGGAGTGAGCTCACGGATATTCCACACGCACAGCAAGTGCGTCCGCGCGCACGGGGAACCGCCGCGGTGAGGGAACCCACCAGAAAGGCGCGTGAGGGGCTGAGTGACCCTGAGCCGCCTGTGGAAATTAATTCTACCATAATACTATATGGAAACGCACCGTCCACGATCGTCCTTGGACGTACAAGGTTTGAATTTGAATCTATTCACAGAAAATTAGAAGGTGGATGTCGAAAGAACTCCATGATAACTCAACGAAAGAACGTATTTTGTTAAACAAGAAATCCGATTACTAGTAGTACAATACAAATCCATAACTTTATTACGAAAGCTCGTAGCAATAGTTTCAAATAAGCAAAAGAACATTTAGAGTTTGATAAGTTCGCTGTCGTCGGAAATTTTGCACAAAATTATCCTTTTCTTATTCAAGACGAAATTTAGAATTTCCACTGGTTTGACAAACAGGGTGCAATGCACATATTTGTTGTTTGTCACCGAATGTTTTAAAATATAACAACTTTGTCAATATCTCAAACTGTAATGACATTACAAACGAAGTTATAATTTAAAAAAAAAAAATTAGTACTGTACTTTAAGTAGGTATTTTTTGTTATGGTACTTCTCAATGGTTAATTCATTTAATTATGCTTTTTGAATTACACTTGTACGTATGTGTCCATGGAACAAGTTAACCTAGTGGACAAGTCTAAAGAAGTCCCCGTTGCAACCAAATACCTTATAAGGACACAGTGGACCTAAGTTGACCTAGTTAACAAAGGTGACGCAAATTAAACCATTCTAGAAACATAGACTATAATATAGTTAAATTTAAGTTACCTATGCCCACTGGATCCTTATAAGAACTTGAGTCACCTGGGATATTCTATTTTTGAACTTGTCCACTGGGTTAACTTATTCCAACAAGTGAACGTTTCGAAAACAATGCTCAAACTCGATAGCTACAACTAAACAGTCCACCCGTTATAATATTGGTTGTTGGGCCCCTGCTACGTTTCGAGAAACAAGTGAAAAAGTAGCTGTAACAAACTGACGCATACGCTACCATGGATGCATACGTATAAGCAAAACTGAATGTAACAGTAATAACAGTTTTATGCAAATATTTTAGAAATTAAGGCCGACCATCTATTATGTTTATGAGAAAAAAGTTTTGTAGAATGATGACCTTGACAATATATTCTAAGAGCATCGAAATCGGTAAGAATGAGACTGATTTGCACTAATTTGCAGATTCACCCAATTTTATTATCATCAAATTCCTAAAACTTTTCGGAAGCTTCATTTCGGTCGAGCTGTTGTTTTACTTGGTACAGAGGAAAAAAGTGAAATTACTGGAGAGCATGCGTGAAACGACTGCATAAAAGGCTTAACTGAATGGTGATAATGCGTGCGTAACTATGGATTGCAACCTTGCTTCGTATGTAACGACTTGTAAATAGACACATATAACAGGAAACTGGTATCTATCAAATTCCTCCATAAATCGTAGTAACAAGATGACGTTGCCGGAAGAATGACTCATGATGAAGCAAGTAACATTCTGTTTTCATTGATCAAAAAAATTGACAGACAGCTTAGCAATATTATACTTTTACTTAACTTTCAAATTTATTCAATTTTAAAATATTCAAATCTTTATGCTAGATTCTTAGAAAAAATAACGCAAATCGTTGAAAATTAGTAACAGCAATAAATAGATAATTATCGATCAACTAAAAATTATATAGTGACCACTAGATTTAGCTAATATCAACTTAAAAAATTTCTTCACATGGCGTTTGGGAAGAGAATCGTTAAGTAAAATAACTGCAAGATTATCTTGCACACTGGTAGCATAATACTGTAATTTTTAAGAGGTCAATGTTGTTTAAAGATAAATTTCGAGATATCCATATTATTATGTGAAACAGCATAAAAGAAAACTATGTGTAAGATGAAGAACATTCAGATAACATTTTTTAAAATTTATACGTTAAACTAGAATAGTGATGACTCGTTTTAATTCTGAAATGTACAATTATTGATGCAGTTTTAACAATCTGACGGTTATTAATGGAAAGTAATAATTTTCAAACTCCTTTTTTGTTACTGTTTCCATAATTGATTGGATCACTCAAAATATTTGAAAAAATATTGAATCTGACCAAGTGAACACATTTATTGGATGGCAATTTTTTTATTTGAATACGCTTAAGCTACATATTGCTTTTTTCCATAAAAACATTAAATGCGTGACATTTTATAAATTAAAAGAGACAGCTTCTAGAGCTATAGTGATATTAAATATCTTAGAATTACATTGGACTATACAATTACATTGGTACCTTTTGTAATTATATTTAAATATCAACAAATGTTATTCTGCCATTCTTCTTCTTAAATTTAATTCCTTTCATGTCCTTTCGCGTATTCATATCAATAGCTTCGTTATGCTCGACTCTATAGCATACTTGAGTTCTCACGCAACAACGTATATATATATATTATTATCCAAGTATATTTTGACTTGATTAATTGCAAGCGCATATAATTCCTCGAACGGTCGAGTGTATCGCAAAACATGATTACTTGGATACATGTACGAATTAAAAACGGCGTACTTATCATACAATAACGGAACTGCGTAAATACTTAGAACCGAAAACCCCTGCTTTTTTACTGTGCACAATTCAGAAAGTATTCAGTAAGAGTATATGTTCCTTACATCAATGTAACAGATAGCGTAAAACTTAAGCGATATCATAATTCTTTTTCTTTTACTATCAACTAACCGCTATGTAATATCAAAGTTGCGCGGATCGAGTTTATTTACGGTTTCGTATATTTCCGTGTCGCGTAGACACGAGTGACACTGCAGTGAACTACAGGTCAATATAAAACCCAATTCGATATTGGAACTACCAGAACAATTACAATGATTACAAGTATTACTTATACACATTTTATTCTGTGCAAATATGATTTCTTTCTCACTTAATACTTTAAATGCTATTTGGGTTATTGGTGGCCAACACTGAATTTTCGGTTAAGATTGCACAAATGCTTTCAAATAGTCAGCAGACTATTGAATTAGTATCGCTAATAATAAAAGTACAGCAGCTACTTTGTACATATGCATATATATTTACATTCTTCGGTAAACCTAACACTGTTCTTGGAAACTGTCCACTCGTTCTTGTGTGTTAACAAACACTGAAACTATTAGTCATGTAGTCTGAAGACATTAAACAATATTATATTATTGCAAAACCTATGAATTGAATATCTATATTTCTCTATAAAATCCACTCTCTACATAAGACCAGGCGCTCACAACCAGTAATCGCTGAACGACAATTTTATCAATAAAAGCCGATTACAGGTCGGGATACAATCGTTGAAAATTTTATAATATATCGACTGACTTTTTATCCATTATATAAAAGAAGGATCGTTTTTGCTGTCATGTGTTTACATTGATTGTATTCCATTCTGTAACCGACCTTTAGAACTGACACAACTGTCATTTACCGATTGCCGGTCGTGTGCGCCAAGGTTTGAGATGATAGAGATTACTAAATTTTGTGTGTGTACATACATACATATTATCTTATAGTCTATTATAATATTATGCAAACTTATAACTAGTCTTACAATTTATTACAATAAGATTTATATTTATAAGGCGTATCGCGTTTGACCATGGCCTTTTACTACCGATTCTATCATATTAAAGAGAAGTTTGTACCAGTTCGGATCCATCCCTCTCAGTGTTACCAACCTTCTTGTTACGCATATTTTATGTATCAATGTATTATCCTATTTAAAGTATTTTTATAAGTAAATAATATTTTAATTAAAAATCCTTAAAGATTTACAAATATAAAGAAACGCAGAGTTATGTAACAAAAAATAATCAAATCATAACTTCTGAACACTTTTTAAAATAAAATTCTGAATTGCTTAATTTACCAGTTTAGTTATCCAAACAATGTTTAGGTTGTTTTGATCTATAAAAATACTAAATCTACATATAAGTGGATCATAAAAGTTCGAAATTTGATTTTTATCATCAAATCTTCATTATTCAATGCATGGTGATCCGTTTTAAACATCATGGTGATTTGGCTTATATTCGATTATTATATTTTAATATTAACTTCACGTGAGAAAAGTGTAGTAAAATAATTTAGATATCTTTTGCCCGTCTGATCTGAATAATCACGTGAATATGGTACGACATTTAAAATATTAATCTTGAATAAAATTGTAAAAAGTATATAAATAATCACTATTTTTGTAAATTATGTACTTGTATACGTCGTATAAAGTGTCTTTTCAACGTGCAGTCTTTAAAATTTCATTAGGCTGTCATTAAATCATGATTCACATTGTACCTATTGTCAGTCTGACTCTATTTTTATTAATGTATCGAATAATTGATATCCTATAGTAAAACATCGTTCTAGAAAATCGTTCTAATCGCTTTAGGAAAAGTAAATTAATATGTAATAAAGCAGGAAAAAAACAATACAGTTTAGACAGGAGAGTATCTATTGGATTAAAGTACATAATAACCGTAGGAAAAAATGGTAGATTTGTCACACTTTCACCAATTTCGAGTTTATACTCTAGGTAATTTACGGCTTCATCTTGGAAAACACATTTTTAATTAAGAAAAATTAAATTTTTAATTAAGATTGAGGAAACTTTCTCCTGAAATGAAAGAAAATGTAATAAGATTTTAATTGACTTAACACGAGTGTCAAACCTAAAATACACTTTTAATGGCTAATTTCATTATTTTCAATAGACTAGTACCAAACCGTAATACTTTAATTGATGCTCTATTGTACTTTAATTGATGTTCCATTAAGATCTGGTTAATCGATGCGGTACCTAGTGTATAATAAAACGTATGAAAGTCTACAATACAAAAATAAGTTTTAAAACGATAAGTATCTTGGTATTAAAATTATAGGTATAAAAAATAAATGAGTTATTTTAAAATATAGATAAACTTCATATCATTTTGGAACGCATATGTATTTACATGTCATTATAACAATGAGTATTTACAGTACACGAGTGTGATGTAATAATTTGTATCATTTTATAAAAAAATGTTTAGTTTGGATTTGTTACTACGCTCATTATGTTCAAAATTATTTACAACAAAAGAGTTTTGGCTTCCATACTCTGTATTTTTAATAAGAACATGTGATGTTATACATGACTTATTCTACATATGTACCGATAAAATTATTCACTTACGTAAACAGTGATTCCGATAATTACGCTACTGTACAAGAATTACTACAGTCTCTAATCAGCTAGTACTCATGTCTATTCGCAGTATTAAGAAATTATTTCTTGAATGTGATATTGATTAGCATTAGAAACACATCGCTTGTGTTATTACTGAACATACAGATATCCTATTAGATAATCGTACTGATATCGTTCGTATGATTTTGACGAGCAAGGTGAAAAGAAAATCGATCACAAGAAATTTTCAAGACTTAGCTTGTCTTCACATACCTACCATAGTATTATATGTATAATTACGATGTTTCTTAGATACACACCTGTACTTTCATTGAATTTTTATTTTTGTGGTTTCAATTTCATTCATATTTAATTTTTTGATTTCAAAAGGCCATCTGTTTAAGTACTGATTAGCAATAATTTTGCTAAACTCTTAGCAGTGAAACTTTTTTTTAAGTATCTTTAAAAGTTTATGCATTATGCACCTACTTTAGTGTGACTAACAAGAAAATTAATAATAGTATAATAGTAAAAGTAATCCGTTACTTCTATGGAAATTAAAACTGATTTTACTATAACCTAAACACTACTAGTTAAAAATTTGGTTAATACTCTTGTGTTGCAAAGTGTACATTCTGTTCAAATTTATTATTTTCGACAATAATAACGATAATAGTTTATTTCAAATTCTAAGCATATACTTTTTGTGTCAAAATGAAGGCACTTGTGCAATAGTATGCGTACTCTTTATACATAAGACTTAAAGAGATATAAAACTGTGTAAAGGGCTTTGTACATGATGCGACTAGGCTTGAACTTGCCTTATGAGTCGATATCATTGAGTCTTGAGAGACATGAGATCTCCCTTTCCTCTGTATCACCAAGCTAAACATTTAATGACATAACTGCAATTTTCGGACATATTTTGACAGTGATGAAATTGCATCGAGATGGATACCGAGACATGCTCACTGGTACTCATATCAAAAAAGTCAAACGCATGTTCACCTATACTGTTACACGAGTTAAATATATCAAAATACTGAATTTGACTTGGAGAGTAAGAAAATGTTTAGCTTGGTAATAGAGAGGAAAAGGGGGTCTCATGTCTTTCAAGTACTTCCAAGACTCAATGATACGGACTCATGAGGCATGTCTCAAGCCTGGACCCATTGTATATGGAGCGCTTTTAGTTTGCTATGCGACCAGATGCAGAGTAATAATATTATACGTATCAATATTCTATGCAGGGAACTGCTCAGAGTAAAGTCAATATTACATGATTAAAGTCAATATTATTTTATGTCTTGTTTTATGTTTTCCTAATAAAATATTTCCTAAACTAATAACTTTTCGATAGAATATAAATAGCTCTATAATTTTTTGTAGACAATAAAGAGCTGCAATTAATGCATTAAAATTAAACATTATAGACTCCGTTTAACAAAACATATATAAATTTCATAGAATCTCCAGGCGTTCATCTACAGGAAAACTAATTAAGCCAGATTATGTTCCTCTCGGAACTATTCAATTTTTATTTACACTATTCTGCTATATGTATAGCAGAATAGTCCCGTACGTACGGGACTCCATACGAGGTCTTGATTCACATTCGTTGCAAAGATTTTGTTGCTTCTAACTTTCTTTAACTGAGTACTTCATAATACTAAAGGGGCTATATACGATCAATAATATTTGGCTTCAGTGGCTCAATGTCCTTTTTTCAGAAGTTAATGGATATATGAAGTATTTTTTATTATTTTATCCATATAAGCTATTGAATATAGACAATATATGACTATGACTGTGATAGCCATTGAGCTTTCTCATACTCGCAATATTTATTAATAATAAAGGGAAACTATTTCGTGTAACGTTATAGACTCCCTTGTCTGATTGCAAACCTTTGTATGATTTGCAAAATATTTAAAATTATTTTATTATTTCATTATTATGTATGGGACATACCCATTAATGTACATGTACATAAGTTTGATACATAGTAGGGGTACAGTTTGATGTGGAAAATTAACTCTCGTGCTCCGAAACGACTCGAGATCCCGCCAGCTACCCACGAGATACTAAAGGGTATCCTACCCGAAATTCTCCGTCAGGTCGCGATCATGAAAAATCGTGATCCCGCACATCTTTAGTATTAAGTAACCTAAGAAAGAGAATAGGAGGATATTTAGACTATAATGGAGAATCGTTCGAACATTGGTTATAGCACAAATACCTATTCTATAACATTTGCAGTGGACACCAAAATAATTTAGTAAACTTTTAACTGTAATAATATTTGAACAGTTAGGTTTAACCGATTTAGGACATAAGTATCTCAGTAGATACTTTTTTTGTAGAGACTAAATAATCTACATCGAATGGTAGAATGAAAATTATAGGGTTCCGCTTAAAAAACAGGTGTAATTAAAACTATATCCAGATTGTGTACCATTCGATACTATTTCATTTTTCCTTATGACATTTTTATGTATCTCTAACCGTCTTAAAAATACAGTTAGTTCTGCTTACATTGTACAATCTGTGTGTATAACACACATCTTCACACATCTAAATAAAATCAATTATTTAAAAAATTTTTCATACTGCACTGCACTGTTTCATACTCCACCCGTAATAAATATTATCGTCCGATTGTGGTTGGTAAACCTTTGTTATAGAGAACCAGGTCAAAATATTAAAACACATTAACTCTTATAAGAATATTTCCATAGCTGACAATGAGAAATCGTTTAGATTTATATTTAATAACACAGGAAATAGATATCATAAATATCCAATTATTTCAAACATAATAAAACAATTCCTATAATTTTTATTATTTACGAAGGTAAATCAAAATGTAAAGCCAAAACAAATTTAAGGGTTTTTAAAAGAAGTAACTGTGAGCTACTGAACATATCATTTTTCCACATAATCACCATAATTATGTTCAATATGAATATTCTTTTGTAATATCCACTAACTGATCCTTATAGAGCTCTGCTCCGCAATTATGAATCTAGAAACGGAATTGTAATATCACTCTCAGTTTTAAAAAAATAACACGAATTTTCATAAAAACGCAATATTTGGGACAAAAATGAACTATATGTACGTGAAAATTTAACACTTCAAGAAGGTCTATTTAGTCTCAACAGATGGAGAAGAAATTCCTGAATATATCAGTGCCGATAATTACAATATTTTGTATTTCTCAGGGATTATAAATGACCATCAGTTTAAAAAAATGTCGAAGCACGTACTTTTTACGCAATATTCTTGCATATTTACGAAAAATTCTTTATCTGACACAAAAATTGTATACAGTGTCTGATTGTATCGACATTAGTGATTGAGAATATACTTGTTGCGAAGCGATTTTTGATTCGCTCAGGTTAAGAAAATATCTGTTGACAACGCATACACGGCGTTTTGCCGCCAAGTGGCTATTACTCGTCTACTACGGCAGCAGTGCCATAGCTACGCATAATAGACACAACGCCGATAGTACCTAAGGCTCTCAGTTTTACATATTTATTATGTTTCATTTTTTAGTGTATGCGCGATGCTCGTTACGAAACTATGCAAAACATTTTCCAATCAGTTTTGTAATGCTATCTGTAGAAAAGCATATTAAATTTCCATCGTGTAAAATCATATACTAATAATTTTATTTACCATCATTCCACACAAAATTAAAAATTATGAAAAATTTAGTAAAAGTAATGGATAAATCAAGTACTGAAAAAATTTATCTGAAAAAATTTCGATTCATGTCCGATCTACGAAAAACAATAAAGACGTAACGTATAAATCTCAAGATATGTAAATAATGTTATTTCATTTTAATTATTGTATGGTTTCTTCAGTTAAATGATAAATTAAGAAAGATGCTTTTAATTGGCCAATTTTCGTAAATTTTCTCTAAAATGTTCGGTTATTAAAAATGATTCAAACTGTAATTGTAAACAAATATAATTATGATGGATATTAGATAATATAATTCAGTGATTTGTATCAAGAGTATACGAAGAATTTAAATAATAAACAGTTACAAAAGAAGTCAAACTTTACATACAAAAAGTGGATACCTTGTTACACGATTTTGTTGTACTTGTTAATGCGTAGCTACAGTCCTACCGAGTCAAGATAGACGAGTGATGGCCACATGGCGGCAAAACGCCGCGCCTGTATTACCGATAGATATTTTCTCGCCTCTACGAATTCGACACTTTTGCTCTTTAGTTTGTTTTTCAGAAATGTCTACAGAATTAAATACTATATATAGTTTTTGTGTCAGACAAAGAATTTTTCCTAAAAATGTACAAATATTGCATAAAAAGTTTGTACTTCGACAAAAGCAGAAAATATTAACTATCGACACTGACATATTCAGAAACATTTCTTATATCTTCTGAAACTAAACAGACTTTTTTAACGAATTTAGTTTTCACGTAATACCTTGTTTTTGCTCAAAGTCATGCGATTTTACAAAAACTCATGTTTTTTTGAAAACTGAAATTTATATAGCAATTCCATTCTTAAATTCGTGTTTGGGGAACGATCTCTTTATCTATTATCTTCTTAGAAAATTGTGTATTGTATAACGCACTTTTTAAAATCTTAATCTGTTGATGCGTTATAAACGTTTAAATGTACATTTTCTGAGCGAAAATGGAAATTTATTATTTAGAAAACTATCATTTACAAATTATTAGAATTACTGAATAAAAAATCGTTCGCTACATTTTTAATGCATTTATAAGGAATAAAATTTCCGAATTTGAAGTTAATTGCATGAATACTTTTAGAACTTGCTGGATGCCAGTTGACAATATTCCATCAAGCATGACAGTAGACATTGTATCATTCCACAACTTTGTAACTTTAGGTACTACAAACTATACAAAAGTAAAGTCAAAATGTTGCATCATTCAATGATGTTTTATTTGATATACGGTATATTCAATGATTAAAAAAAATTATTATAACGTTCGAAAAATCGAAACTGTAAGATAACATTACAGAAAATAATTGTTTAAAATTTAATAAAAAGAGCAGAATCATGTATGTAATAACATGAACATAGGTATAGAAAATATAGGTAGAAACATTAGGAGTACTGAAGAACGTGAATGGTGATAATCTACATTGAAATACGTCGAGTCGAGACTTAATCTACACATAAAGTTTGGAATGAAAAAATTTTATTGTATATTAATTTATATTTCAGTTTTTTATTTAAAATCATTATGTTCCAGCTTGAACTACCAGTTAGATGACACCTTGTATAAGAAACATGAAAGAATACGAGCTACAGTCATTTGCAAGGTAGCTAGTCAATCGAACCCTAACTATCAATTATTAAAAAGGCTATTAACACAAATAAACTTGTATTGAACATTCTACAAACATTATAAACTGCTCTTCAGAAAAAAAAGTTACAAACACGAAGAATGAGTTATTTTACATATCACCAAAACTACTCATATTGCGTCAATCAAGGTTCAAGTATAAACTGAGCAAAACAACCACAACTATAAAACCAATTTCGAACTCTCCATTCCCACAATCAGGAATGAAAATGACAGTCTCCTCAAAAAGAGGAACAGAAAGCAGAAATTTCTGGGCCAAGAGTGTTTTGCGCATGCTCAAAGGTACCGCAGGATCCGGTTCCGGGCAGGAAGAAACACATACTGAGACTGATGTTGCACACCTTCCTCGTTTCCCTTTCACTCACCTCTCGCACAAGTCCTTGGGTCCTTGATTGATGACGTGCCCGATCGAGGCGGCATCAGTCAAGGCGAATGCGATGGACAGAACAATCAAGAGTCCATTTAACATCTTCCTAAAAGGGGTCAAGAGTTGACCCCGCGACGAAGCGTTGATGAACCTCAGTCGGTGCTTCGATGAACTTTGCTCGCTACTGTCGAAAGCGCCGTCACTCGCGCTGCACAGCCGAATAGTTCGACGATCAACCGACCGACTGATACGCGTCGCGATCGCTAGTCACAAAGCAACGCCGCGCGATCGCACGTCCACACGGCCTTCCGACACTTTAGCTGAGCACCCGGGCGCGCACCCACCAAAAGCTTATTCTACGGAGCAAGGAAGCTTGAGAAGAGACGAGAGAGACGCTGAAACGAAGAAAAAAGCGGAAGCCCTCGTTCGAACCCGTTTCCGACTCTCTGTACGGCTGACAGGACTCGCGAGCAGTTATATTGAGTCGGTCCGCTTGATAACAACTCGCTGTTCATTGGTCCGAGCGACGAACACTCCCCTAGCCTGATTCGTTGACGATTAACCAAGGCTTATCTGTTCACCGAAGGCGAAAGGCTTTTCGCAGGAAATTGTTCTCGCGCCTCTTGTCGCCACTTCGTCGGACCAAGTACATAGGTGGAATGATAATTTGACTTAACCCATTTTCTTTTGAATTTTTTCTTCAGAGTTTGTGCGACTCGCGACTGAAGAAACGGCAACGACAAACGGAGGTGAATTTTCATTACCTGACATGGTAGCCATGTTTGATATGATATGGTATGATATTTTTAATGATATTTGCGATAAAGGGGGTACAGCTTTTGGAGGAAACAGGGGGTGGTGCTTGGCTGAAAAGGTGTTGATCGGGGAAGACGAATGGAGGAACCTCTGCGTCTAGCTGAAAGGACTTGTTTGTAGCAAAAATTTCATAGCAATAGTTTTATAAAGTTAGCGAATGCAGAGTTGAGATTGAATTAGACAGAGATATCAGGTTATTGGTACTGTAGCACTATTACATCTGCTGATACATTACATATTAATATTCAGATACAGATACATTATTTTTTATTCTGTTAGTTTGGATTCGAAAGGATAATTGAACTATTGTGGTGAAGATAATAGGCAACAGGAAACTGAAGACTACTGTTTTATAATTATAAATAAAAAAAAAACACTGTATTTCAAAAACAAAAAAGGCGCAATTATCAAGCCAAAAGGTCACCTTAGTTAAATTAATTATTCCAAGAGATAAACTAATTAAACGTGATTCCTACAAAGCGTTAGGTAAATGATTACTGCTTTTGTACTCGCTCTAAAAACAGAAACCAAACAGCAAACCATTCATCCTGGGAAGATATATATATGTACACAAATATACGCATACACAAATATAAATATTTCTATCTCTAACATATTGTGTTACCTATTTTACAAAAATATAAACGAGTTATCTTTATTTGAAGATGTAATAACTAATTAAGCAGTGACTTTTAAATAAAGGAATGTACTTTTAGATTACACTAATGCTTGGATACTTTATACAGAAAAACATTTATAAAGTTAATAAAAAAAATGTAATTTTAATATTTTGTGATATATCCCTTTTATTCAATATCATCTAAATGTTCCGGTACGTTTAAAATATTTTTTTTAAATATTGTGACCTAGTAGAATCCCATTCTTTCCTTAGTTTCACTTTGAATTCTCATTTTAAGTCAATTTTTGTATTCTCTAGTTCATTTTATCCCAGTGATTTTCCTTTCAATTTGCATAATTAATATTCATGTATTATTCGAACCTGTGTTTTTTTATTTGTGATCATTATTCTGATAAAATTTATATGTATTCTGTATTTACATTTCACGTGCGCTTTTCAATAGATTTTCTTTTAGCCCTTTCAATTCAAACGTTTCCGGAATATAAGAGGAAGTAATTTTTGACCATTTACTAATAATAGCTTCAGTAAGCTTAATATAAAATTTGATGATTTTAAATTTTTGCATTTAATACTATTCAAGGAACAATGTCGCATATATTTAACACCATCAAAAGCAAATAAATTAATTTTCAGTTTTGTGATCTAAAAACACAATCATAGGGGGTGAAAAAGTTAAAAGATCCAAATATTTGTTCTTATTTAGAATAAAAATTACATGACTATTAATTTACCAGCAGTAATAATGGAAAAACTTACAGAAATTAAATAAATCTCTTTTAAGACAGATGGCTTGTGTTCAAAACTAGATAATTTTTTTATATATTCGATTTTTTAAAACAAAGGAGCTTCCATTTTGTACTACCAATCTCTTTCATTATTTGCATTTTTGTAGGTACAATTCTACGAAATGTTAACATTGAAGTTTAATTTATTGGAATTTACCAATAAGAGCTGTCTAAATAAACGTGTGTTTAAAGTGAATAACGTCTTTCTGTCCGGAAATGTAATAGAGAGATGAACGCGTTCAGATAAGGGAATTTTCCCATGCGTAAAAGGTCCATAATTTTTCTAATATTAAGCTTCAACTATTCAAATTTAAAGGAATAAGAGTTTCTTTTCTCGTATCTCGTATATTTTTGGTTGTTACCTCGACGTGGAAAGCAACTTTTTTAACATCGTTTTTGTTTTAACTTGTGTCATGTTTGCACGTAGGTACACGCAATATCTATGTTACCATTATTCTCTTTATCGCAGAAAAATATAGGTATAGGAATGTAAGATGTATGAATAAGTTTATTAAAAATGATGTTTTACTTTAAAAGGACACATATTACAGCATATTCCTGATACTGTGAGTGTAAAAAAACTCTATATAAATACTAAATACAACATATACGTGATTAGGAAACGTAAGGTTGTTAGGAAACATTCTGTTCTTATAACAGAACGTTTGGATAATGGGAGTTCAAATACAAGAAGCTCTACTGTACCAGTTTTCCGTGAACCGTTTCCATGATAAAGATGTCTTTGGTTCAGAAACGATTCAATTAATGGATTAATATTTGTATTGTATTGCATGTTCGATAAGATACCGACAAGATGTTATTTTGTGTTATCGAACACCCACTTTAAACAATTATATGGTACGATTAAACTTGCAAAGCTGAATGTGTACAATGTAATTTTCCACTTATAATAGTTAGTAACGCTTGGTCTCTAAGTATGAAAATATTCCACAGCATTTATTTATGAAAAAAGATATGACGTAAGTTCAATCAGCTGTTATGAACGACAGAAGAGAAGAAAGTAATCGGTAATAGCTTATTTTAGCTTTAATGACTTCGACTGATCTATCTGAAATAGATCAAATGTTTATTTTTACCTAGTAGAAAAAACTATTGTAGTACACAGTGATATATGTTCCAAAGCGGTATAAGTGATTAGTAATCACTGATTACTTGACAATTAATTCTCATTTAGAATAATGAAGATCATTACAAAGAATGATTAAGTAGATATAGTATTATCAAGGTTTCTTCGTTCCTTTGGTCATATCATAATTTTTTGTTTATTTATTTAATCGGAACTGGTCTTATGGAGCACAATATTTATACATGTACACATTGTGCGGTACATATACAGAACAGTGTACACCTCAACGATCTTAATGACCTTGAAATATGCTTTCAAGGTCAACACTCTGAACACCTTTTCCCTATATACAGGTACATGTATGGAACTGTGGCGCCGCTCAGCCAGTCAGAAATATACGCAAAAATACAGAAATGGAGAAAAACAATATCTACTAAAAATATGTCACTGCTATTTTGTACTAAAATACGACACAATTTTTTCAAAATTATCCAAAAATGCAAAAACTTAATTTCACATTTTCTATAGTTACTGCCTTTCTCCATAGTTGTGTAGTATGGAGTGCCTTGCATCCTGACCGGAATTTTGCCTTGCAAAGTTGGCCGTTGCTGTCCTCACCATTTCTAGGAATTGCCTTCTCAGGTGGTGACCAGTCGAGTTTTGGCGGTATCTACGTAACGCAAACAAACGTAACCTAAACTATTACATATAACTGCCTCATTCTATCTTTGTATTTATTTTACGCCGAGTAAAAAATTATGGTATAGTTCCATTCTTGCAAATTGATCAAATTCGGTCCCGAGCTACGATCAGGATATAAGACACTACCGTATTTAAAACAAAATAGCAAGTACTACAAACGGTATTGTATTTTTTCACATGACGAGTGTAGTTGTCATTGCCCTAAATATGATTATTTCCTCATGATGAGTATACTCATCAAATATCGTTAAAGACTGTTATGGTAATATGGTTACAACCTAAACAATTTACGAGATATGTTAACATTCTTACAATAATACCATACCTTTACATATTTTCTTATTTCTACATTTTAATGCATTTGAATTCAGTTTCCAAATCACACAAGGATTGTCTATCATATCCTAAACGTTCCTCTATTTTCTACCAGAAAGATGGTGTTTGGGCACATAACGTCATAATAACTAGCTTTTCGTCTTCATATGCGAAACATTTGAGCTGAGAAAGGGTTCATTCGAAAGGAGAAAGTTCAATTGAGCACACTCTGGTCGTGATTTCGTTCAGAACACTCTCTAAATTATATAAAATTGCCTGGATTCCACAATTATGAATGGTCAACTTTTGTTCCACTTTGTAATACTAGTATTACTAACTATTAGCAGAGTCATAGAGTCAAATCATGATCAGAGTACACTCCATTGAATTTTTTTCTTTCGAATGAACCTGTCTCCAGCTCAAAATCTACTTATATAACGTTGAAAAGTAAGCTCTCGTGAACCCACATCTCAGCATTACTTTTTGCTGGATTATCGACAAAACAGAGTAAAATATGTGACAAGTTTAGTTGGAATCGGAATCTGTGACAATTGAATTGGCGACGTGCGTTACTGAAAATGTCCCCTCCATTACACACACTACCGAACCAGCTGCGTGTACGTGAACTTGATATTCCGGATCACTTCAGGCAGCTTTGCAAAGTTAAAAGAGAAGGCGAGTGTAAAGTGAAGCTTACTCTCTCGCTCCTGAAAGTCAAACGCTATCCAAGTCGTGGGCAACCGACACGAGCCACCCACGATCTTTTGGATTGTTCAAATATTTTTACTTTCCAACTTACAATTAGAAGGAGGCTCTTCAGTGTAATCCTAGAAAGTTGTATGAAATTTTGAGGGATGAATCTAGAAATTAAATGATGACAGTTTGTGAAATATCTCGTACTAATGCATATTTCTTGGTAACAATTAAAACAAATTTGTATGCAGATTAGTAGAACGCGTGGTATAACCGGGAAGGTATACATAAAATAATTACACTACCTCTTCTTATTCTTCCATATGTATATGTATGTATAATGCCCGATAACAGACGATAACACACATATCGGACGAATTCTTAAATTCAGTTTACCCGTAAACTAAGTATCTTATATAAAATTATGCTCTTTACTATCAGTTTATTTTATATGTAGAACTAAGATCTTCCCAGTCGCATTACACGTCCTGCCACATCCTATATGTTGAGAAGGTAACAGTATCCTCAAAGCAAGCGCGTGGGTAATTGTGGATGGTAGTTTCATTATAAGTGACACACATTGATGGCAAACATTGATGATGTATTTGACAAACTTTGTAGTTTGTTTATACAAATTTTCAATTCTAAAATGGATATTTAATACATACATGTCTTTCTAGTTTTTTCTACTTTTTTCTTCATCTTTTAGTCAGTAATTTCCACTACCTAGACCTAACGTTGAAATATGCACAATGCAACCTCTTCGTGTGCATGTGATCTACTGCATTTGTTTTCTCATGTGTTGTGTGCGGTGCGCGTGTTGTACATACACATGCAGCGGCTGTGTACATATAGACATAAGATATGTACATACTTACATTGGACAAAAATTCAAATATATTTTTTAGATATTTATGAATGAAAATTTTTACAAAACAGCTGCAATATTTTTGAAATAATGCTATATATAATTTAAACATTTTAAAAAGACAAAATGTTTTTTCCATACTGGGTATTGAATGTAGCCTGTGGTACTTAGAAAGAAATTATCATCCACAGTTACCCAACAGCCTTAGTTGAAATTGCTATTGTTAATGCCCAAAGACGTGTATACAGATTTGTTTTAATTGTTCATAAAAAATAGGCATAGAGATATTCTACGAAATGTCATGAGTCGAAAACTCATCCCTTAACATTTTATAAAAAGCTCTGGGGATCTCACCATTAACGGATTTATACACAGGCAGTGAGTTCGGGATCCGCAAGACAAGGTCTCGAAAAATATGTATGTATGCATTATTTCATCAGAAATTCCATAGATACCAAGGTTCAATTGAATAGAATAGTATTAGCAACAACTACTAGAAATTTTAAGCAAATCGGACGAAAGTTTATTGAGTTATTATTAACTTTTAACATCTAGAATGTGGATTATATAGCTACATTATTATTACGATAAATGTGAAACAGATGTTCTTTGAAATACTCGATCCATATATTCTTAGTTTTATGTGCATTTACTTTTGCATAAAAATAAAACAATACATATTCCCCTTAATTTATTTATTGTAATGGAGCTCCAGACATTTGTTATGTTTCGGGCCTCTTAAAGAATAGATCTGCCACTGTCCCCTTTTAACAAGTAGAAAAATGGAAATCCTATGGTAGAATTAATTTCAACAGGCGGCTCAGGGTCACTCAACCCCTCACGCGCCTTTCTGGTGGGACAGAGAAGTGAGCTCACGGATATTTCACACGCGTGGCAAGTGCGCCCGCGCGCACGAGGAACTGCCGCGGTGGGGGAACCCACCAGAAAGGCGCGTGAGGGGCTGAGTGATCCTGAGCCGCCTGTTGAAATTAATTCTACCATAATAAAAACACTTCAGGATAGTAAGAAAATTACGCCCAGTCTATGAAAAAGTCCAAGACGAAAATATCCCAACAGTAACCCAAAAATACACGAATAAAAGATGTGTGAAATCAGAATGAGCTACAAGAACATTTAAACGTAATTCAAAGCATTAATCTTTTCATCTATAAAAAGTTTAAAAAGTTTTAAACTACGACTAAATGTACGAGCCTCGCCGAACGATCTCAAGAATTGACGAACGAAATGCTTGTTAGTTCTTTTCATCTAAATTTCTGCGTGTAACGCGTATACGTATATGACGTACAACGAGCCTCGTCGAATAATTCCGAGAGTTGTTCAACGAAATATGTGTTACTTTTTTTTGTATGAATATGTGCGTGTAACACGTATAGATACATTATGTTGAAAACTTGGACGAATTTTCAGATGGGAAGAAAAAGATAAGAATCTTGAAACATTCATGTGACCCACAAGGCAATTTTACGATACCTGTGGATCAATATACGTGGATCAATTTGATTGACATTGATCTCATTCGGAAGCTTATATTTGGCTGAAATAGCAAAAGTGCCGAAATAGCAAAAATAGGAATTTAGACAATATTCCAAACATGTCGAATTACTAATAGGATCTAATAACTAAAAGGATAGGATCCATGGATCTAAAGAATGGAACATTAAGTGGACTGAGGGGATGAAGTCGACCTGTTACAGGGGAAAGTAGCGTCCGCCATATGCATGTGGGCAACACGCAGTACACACTATAGCCGAATTTAAGTACTAATACTAGTCACGTGATTTGAAATTTGAAATCACTTGATAACGTGTATTGTCATTATTGTATATCGATATCATAAAACAATATCGTGATGTACACTGCTTTACTCTGTTTTTTAAATATCATTCAATTATTGTTTTGGTATATGTAACAGTATTGTTAGAAATAAAGTATTATACAATGTGAACAACAAGTGCTATCCCCACAAAAACACAGGGCAGTATAATGCCTATTAATTTAATACCTCTGTGCATTCAGTATTAGTTTATTCTCTTGTTTTCTACAGTTCTCACTGTTAAGTTTTCGGGTGTACGCCGTGTCCATTTGGAATTATTTTCCCAACGTTTCGTCAGTATTGCAACTAGCTCCATCGGGGGGGGGGCAAGAGACCAGTATCAGTGTGTCTCTTGACCTTGGGAAAATAATTCCAAATGGACACGGCGTACACCCGAAAAATTAACAGTGAGAACTGTATGATGCCGGGCCATGAAAGTCTCAAATCTCTCTTGTTTTCTTTTTTTAAGAAAGTGGTACCCCTAATGCTTGAATAATTAGAAATTCAATTCATGTACGTATCTAATTTCATTGCTTCTTCTATTACACTTGAAGTAGAAATCATTCTCAAATTCAAAATAGTTCCATGATATGCTATAGGCTGCACCACTTATCACAGGATCACAGGTAAATGACGGCGGCTATCACTCTGCCCGTCCGTCTATAACTTTACCTCCGTCTATAACTTCACCAGGAAGGGTCCATCCTTTAGATCCATGCTCATGTTGCTTACCGGCTACTTGGCAGTTGAATCTCAGCGTTTCAAGAACGAGAGAGTAGGGTCATATCTGCCTTCTCTCTCAACTCTTCGCAGCTATCGGATGCGCCGAGCTCACGTACACGTGGCTCGTGTAGTAGCGTGTGTATTGGGGGGAAATTTTCTAATTCGCGTTTCCAATTCTGTTGATGAAAACTGAAACATCAGATACCGACCTATCAATTTCTATACCCCTCTATAATCTCTATAATCACTACCCCTTTAAAGACTTAGGATCAGATATGTCAGAGCGGTGACATTACCGACAAAATTAGGCAAAAATAGAGGTTTACCTATTATACTTTTCGTCCTTATATTAGAAGATTTTGAGATGGAAAGGGGGGGGGGGGGGGGGGGGAGCTGAAGGGGGTCGTCCTTCCCTGGCCTCGTGGGATAGTGGTCCGGCGTGCCCTTCCTAACGTCTCTGACGCCTAAAACAGAAAGTCGGCAGAACCATACCGTTTAAGTACGAATAAATCGCACTGTTGTCTTCTCACTCGATTCTAGTCTACGAGCAGTTGTACCTCTTAGGAAGGGGAAGCACTACCTTTATGCTTAGCGCAAGGTAGAGTAGTGGACTGTATTGCCGACAGTTCTTCTCAGCGAAGAATCAGTCGGCTGGCGAGCGCACCGAGATGAGGTGGCCTCCTCTCTGCGCCAAATGCCCTGTTTGGCAGATTGTTTCGAGCGAAACGCAGCGAAAGCTGTGTTTTGCGAGCAGGGAGAACCACGGTTACTAGCAGTGCTAGTCCCGGTGGCTGGTAGCGGCGGCCTATCTCGCTTATGCCCTACAACACAGCGTCCACCCCACACGTGTGTATATATTTGTCATATGGGGGTTTTTCCTAAACAAGAAAATAGAACTCGTACAACGGAGGAGTGTAAAACTACCTGAAGTTAACTGGACCTGGCGAGTGCACTGCTAACCAGTTGTCATCCAAGAAGTTGTCTCTAGTGCTCCAAAATCGAATAACAACTGCCGGAAATCAAGGTAATTTTACCGATTTCTATGGTTACAAGGACTTGCTACAAAACTGTCTCTCTTAAGAAGAGCCTGGAATTCGAACAGTTGATACAGATCGTTCACCCGATCGACTTTAACTCTAATAACCGTAACAAGTCATATGTCGTTTCTGCCGTGTCTGTTATTAGCGTAACGGAATCTTCTACCGAGGATACTTTCGGTAGGTCACGTATGCTAACCGCTAACGGTTTTCGCGACAAAGGCTAAATATAGCTCCACTCTTAAACAATGGAGTTTACTAAAAAGACAACTTCGGGATTTATATGACTACCAAACAACTTCAATCACAGACTTATATGATAGAATTCAATACGCAATATGTATTCATTGTACAACAGACTTCAAATATACTTATTATATACGTATTTATAAATGAAAATTCGTATAAAAAGATTACAGTATTTAGAAAATAATTTTACGTGCAATAATTTAAATATTTAAAAATAAAAGAGAGAATTGATATTTCAGGATCTGCCACTTGAAAAGAAACTATCATCCGCGGTTATCCAACCGCCTTTCTTGTGGAATCTATTATCTTCTAAACATATGTCTATAGAGTTTGTTTTAATTATTCATTGAAAATGCGTATTGGTACAAGATATTCTATAGAATGTCATTGTTTGATCTTCACACTCGTCACTCAAAATGTCATGAAAATCTCAGGGAGTTTTACCAAAAGATCCCATTTCATCATAAGTCGGAAAGTGAAAATATGAGAACAATCGTGAAGGTCGTGTAGCTCATGGCTTGTGCCGTTTGGGGATGACTTGTATAGTTGAATCTCAGCGTTTCAAGAGTGAGAGAGTAAGGCTAACATTTTCTTTCTCTCTCAACTCCCCGAAGTTATCCGAGGTGGCCTGAGGGGTCGAGCTCGCGTACATGCGGCTAGTGCAGTAGTATGTGTAGTAGAGAGGGAATCACAGTGTGGCTCCATCTCGTATTCATTAGGTAGCCACGTGTCTATAGGCAATATTATTTCTGTACCGAAAACTGTAACAGCAGATACCGACCAAGCAATTTCGAAAAGTCACGTGACTACCCTAGGTCCTTAAAGAAAGTATCACATGTATAAGATGACAATATAAAGTATCACAATGTAAATTAACACATCAGTAAAAAACTAACGTTTTCAGACATACGTGCACATGACATTTTACACTGCCTTCGTGTCTAAAACCTATCCTCCAAAAATGCCCCACACGATTGGGAAGACCTTGTAAATGTTCTACATTTTTGAACTACTCTTATGCATTCTTGTACAGTAATTTTTTTCAAAATGAAACTATATAATTGTCTTTCAATAAATCGATTCCGTTGGTCACTTTGAGCACTAGAGTGTTATGATAATATGGTTATAAATAATTCAAAAGATACATATGTAACTTTTTTAGAAACACGTATTTTTAGGGGGCTAGAGTAGTCATGCTACTTTTCGAGATTGACAGGTCGGTATCTGCTATTATAGTTTTCGTTACAGGAATAGCATTACCTACAGACACGTAGCTGCCTAACAAAGGCGAGATAGATACACTATGATTCCAAGTTAGGGACGTGACTTAGAAAATCTCCTCCTCCACTATACGTACTATTACACGAGCCACGTGTACGTCAGCTCGGCGGATAGCTGCGAAAAGTCAGGAGAGAAGGCAGATGTGACCCTTACTCTCTCGCTCTTGAAACACTGAGGTTCAACGGTTGAAGATATCGGCAACCGATACGAGCTACGCACGATCTTTTCAATTGTCCAAACATTTTCATTTTTCGATTTGTTAAAAGGGAGCAGTGGTGGATCTCTTCAAAAGGCCCGAGACCTCACAAATTTTTGAAGCCCCATTGTAATAAATAAATTATGGGTTGTATGCATTGTTTTATTTTTATTCAATATTAAATACACATAAAATTAAGAATATTTGGATCAAGTATTTGAAAGGACATTTGTTTCACATTTATCGCGATAATAATGTACCTATATAATACACACTAGGTGCGAAAGGCTGACAATAACCCAGTACACCTTTATTTGATACAAAATTTTTGGTAGTTATTGCTAATGCTATTCGGATTGCTGAAAGTATGAAATTTATGGTGAAATAATGCACACGTACATATTTTTCAGGACCCTGTCTTACGGATCCTGAGCTGACCGCCTGTGCGTAAATTCACTATTGATGAAAAGTCCAGAGACTTTTATGTAATTTTTAGCGATGTGTCTAAGAGTGATGACGTTTTGTGGAATATCTCTATGCATATTTTCTATGAACGATCAAAACAAGTCTATATACATAGCTTTGAAAATTAACCCATTTGCATCATCGCTCTATTTAAGCTGCCGCGTTGAAACATCAGCGACGTTCAACTGAGGACTGACTCGTATCACCGCGCGCGGTCAATCGTATGTGCAGTACATCCAAATTATTCATGGAGTTTATTAACAATGTACTGTTTAAAACGATTGATACACAGTGTTATATCGGAAATATTGTATTTTACATTTTTTTTACATAAAGGAAAAACAAATATTTTTTTATACATAAAATAAAATTATTTAAATTAAAATGAAAATTTAAATAAATTAATTTTCGTGAAATTCTTTAAAATGGTCAATACATAATGCTTTATCGCAAACATGGCATTTAAAGACTGTCTCTCTTCGAATTGACTTACTTAAGCATACAACGCATCGTTTTGATGTTCTATTTCCTTTTGCTGGGGTTGCAGGTATCCGTACAGGAAAATGCCTGCCAGTAAATCGCGTAATGGGATCATTGACAGGTGCATTATTTACATTTGTTTTGGCTAAATATTTATCAATAATTTCTTCAGCTAATAGCTGTTTAAACACGTGAAACGCTCGATCTTTCTTATGATTTTTAAAAAGAATGTAACTGTTCAACAACATCATATCAATAAGATAAAAAAATATTTTTTTATAGGCTTTTTTACACCTTCGCATTGTGTGAAATTTACTCAATATTTGGTCGCCAACATCAACTCCACCCATATATCGATTGTAATCTATTACTGCAGTTGGTTTTAAACACTTTTGTCCAGTATATCGGTTTCGTTTCCCTGTTTCACTAAAATTTAAATCGTGCATAGTAGTTAGTATAACAACATCTTTCTTATCTTTCCACTTTATCGCCGCTATCTCTTTTGTACAAAATATAACAGCTTCTCCCTTTTGTAATTTACATGATTTTAATTCCGGAGGCATTCCTTTCCTATTTGTTCGCGCTGTTCCACATATATTTGTTTTCATATAATATAATTCTCGATATAATGTTGGTGAACTGTACCAATTATCAATGAATAAACAATACCCCTTATGCAATAATTGACTCTCTTTCAACAAATTGATTACAACATTTCTGCTAGCAGATCCTGTATCAGTTCTATCTTTTCTTGTATATATATTGAAATTGTGTATATATCGCGATTCTGAATCACAGAGTTTATAAAACTTGACACCAAATCTCGCACGTTTTGTACGAATAAATTGTATGTAATGCAAGCGACTTCTGCATGACATTAGTGATTCGTCAATAGAAATGTTTTTATTTGGGACATACATTCGAATGAAAGTTTTTTTCACTATTTCAGTAACTTCTCGAATTTTTACCAGTGCATCATTAGGATTATTTGTACTCGAAAAGTGTAAATTTTTTGAGATAGAAATAAATCGGTTCCGGTTCATAATATTCTTAAAATACGGAGTTTCTATACTTTTATCTGTACTCCAATAGCTTTGAATCGTCGGCTTAGAAACTAAACTCATTAAAATATTTAAAGCAATAAATATTTTGAATTCGTCGTCTTCAAGAGGTATAAACTCTGCGTCGCTTGCACCATATTTGTTTGTTTCCGTAATTATTTTTGTAATTAACTCCTTGTTAAAAAATAGTTCGAAAACCTCCCTTCTCGACAGACTTTGTGTATTTACGGTTGCACCACCCGCACTTGAAAACCCATGTATAATGGGAGTATGATTTTTGGCTTGCCACACGTACTCTTGATCTACACAACTGCCGCACTGTTCATTTTCGGTATCATCACTTGACGAAATCCTCCGACTACGTCTTCTAGGACGTCGTACCTCAATACTTGAATCCGAATCAGGAGACTCAAAATCCATTGGAGTAACTAAATTTTAGATTAAATTATAAAATAAGATTGTTTTCTAAACTAGGATTTCTTGAATTTAAAGATAGATTGACAGCACTTACTCATAGTGGCAGTTTGAAAGATTTTCACAAAAAAACGAAGGAACGTTCCCACAAATGATTAAACGTGGTCTGTCACAACCAAAGAATATTTCGCAAATGGTGGAAAATAGGCTCGCGGATTATTCCGCGGTCGGTGATAGCAGACAATCGCGGCTCGCGGAATTTTCCGCGCTCGGTGATAGCAGACAGTCGCGGTTCGCGGAATTTTCCGCGCTCGGTGATAGCAGACAGTCGCGGCTCGCGGATTATTCCGCGCTTGGATGCAAATGGGTTAATAGTAACATTCTGAATGAAGGCTGTTGACTACCTGCGGTTGATGATTTCTTTCTAAGTGCCACAGCCAGTGCCCAATATCTAGTGTGGAAAGAGCTTTTTTGTCTTTTATTTTGATTATATATAGCATTATTTCAAAAATACTGCAGTTGTTTTGCACACATTTTCATTCATAAATATATATCTAAAAAATATATTTGAATTTATGTCTAAAATAAGTATGTACATATTACATGTATACACATATACATTCGTACGTAGGTTTTACGGAGAACTAAAATACCGCGTCTGATGTTGCGATCAGCCACTGTTACGATCAACATACGCACCACACACAACACATGAGAAAACCAAATAGATCACGTACCCACGAAGAATTTGCATTGTGCGTGTTTCGACGCTGGGTCTAGGCAGTGGAAATTTTTGACTAAAACACGAAGAAAAAAGTAGAAAAAATTTGAAAGACATATATGTGTTAAATACGCATTTCTGATTGAAAATTTGTATAAACAAATTACAATGTTTGTCAAATACTGTTATATGCAATTTAAATATTTAAGAAAAAAGAAAATATTCTTTCCACAATGAGTATCAGACTTGGGACGTGTCACTTATAATAAAACTGGTATCCATAATTATCTATGCGCTTGTTTTGAGGACACTATTAACTTCTCAACATAAAGGATGTAGCAGGGCGTGTGATACGACTGGGAAGATCCTAGTTTTACATATAAAAATAAACTGATAGTAAAGAGCATAATTTTTTTATGATACTTAGTTTGCGGGAAAATAGAATTTAAAAATTCGTCCAGTATGTGTGTTTTCGACTATTATCGGGCCTTACACATATATATATGGAAGAATAAGAGGTGGTAATGTCATTATTTTATGTATACCTGCCCGGTTATACCACGCGTTCTGCTACAGTCTGCATATCAATTTGTTTTAATTGTTACTGAGAAACATATTAACACGAAATATTTTACAAAATGTCATCGTTTAATTTCTACATTCTTCTCTTCTAATTGTATGTTGAAATGAAAAAATATTCGGATAATTCATTTTACATTCGCCTCCTCTCTTGACTTTCCGAAGCAATCCGAATTAGTTCGAAGCCCTGAGCTCATGTACACGCGGCTTATTCGATAGTGTGTGTAGTGCTAGGAGAAATTTTTAGTAACGAGCGTAACTAATTTGAGAATCACAAATATCGATTCCACATCAGCAGCCTTTCCAATTAAGCGCCGTCTTGTTTGCACAAGCCTGATTAAACTTGTCACATGGTTTACTCTAAACGCAACTCTAAATCACTCTAATTACTAAAGAAAAAAAATTCAATAGAGTGTACTCTGGTTATGATTTAACGAGATTCTGCCAATATTTAGTAATATTAGTGTTATAAAGTGGAGCAAAAATTAACCAATTACAGTCGTGAAATCCAGGGAATTTTATATAATTTAGATAGTGTTCTGAACGAAATCACGATCAGAGTGTGCTCGATTGAACTTTTTCCTTTCGAATGAACCCTTTCCCAGCTCAAAATCTTCTTGTATAGGGATGAAAAATTAGCTCCCGTAAACCTATATTTTTTCCCTTTTGTGGGTAATGTTCTCTCTTTACTATATCCGTGTCTGCACCCGTAAATACCAACAGTACAACATTTTTTCCAGTGCGGCATCACTTCCGCATTTTAGACCTACTGCTCAACGTTATCTTAATGATAATTACAACAATCAGAAAAATCCACTTTCAAAGCTGCAATACGTGCATTCGAAAGAAGTACTACTGAGTATATGCAGGGTCTAACAAGTGTACCTTGAAATATTCTGAGGTGGTAAGGGGCTAAAGTGGAATACAAAATGTCCTATAGCATTTGTCCGATATACTATAACATAGTGTCCGATGTGCCTCTATTTTTCAATAATAATGCCGTAAAGTTTATATAATTATATGTTAAAGTAACATTTAAGGAATTTTGCAATTTTACAAATACAATCAGGAACAGAAATGGACCAAAAACTTTTATATGTTTTGTTATATCTCTTACATTTTAACACTCATAAAGTTACATTTCGTATGACATTTCTGAAATGTAAATAATAAAATAATCAAAATATTATTTTTTATTTTCATTTCAAATAGAATTTGCCTAAATTTGGTTTAGTATACCCCCATAAGAAAATTTCTATTATTGAAAACAAATTCTGGCGAAATCGTAATATGGATTCATGACATGGAATGTCTGTAATTTCAAATATACAGTCTGAAAAAACAGAAGAGTAAAGAATAGACAACCAGAAGACTTTTATAGAATTGAAGCTTTTATATGGAATACGGTATTTACCAAGAAGTGAAAGGTGGAAGTAGCAAAATTTCCCTTGACCTTTTTCTGTAACATCGGCGTTTCTGTATTACTTTTTATTTCCTCCTTTCTATCGTAGAAAAAGTAATTGCTGTTTCTCTAATTACTTAATATATTACTCTTGGAAGTTCCAAGAAAACATTTCTTTACAACAGGCGTAAAAATGAACGAGTACAGAATTTCTGCAATATTAGTTACAAAGTCACATTAAAGCATTTTCAATTGTTGTTCAATATTATTCAATTTCCGTTACCAAATGATTCGATTTGAGCTTAAAATACATAATCAAAACCTAATACGATCTTTTTTCGAAAATTACACAAGAATACGTTCTTCCTTCCTTACAATTTATTGTATTATAATTTTCAGTTATTTAAGATTTTTGTCACATTTTTTCACTTTTCTTTATTCTTTCTTCTACATTTCTGACGAGACGAACGTGAACTGCTAACATGGCAACAAATCACTTCTGAAATTCACTTCTAAAACGTGACCTTCATTATGATATCTTTGCTAGTAAATTGAAAACATATGGAGTATATAAAAAAAAGGTGGGACATTTTTGTAGGGTAAATTCTACATACGTAGACAATGAAAAACGTTCCTATGCACATATATTCAAAAACGCTTAATTTTTTAGTTCTATGCTAGTTTATGCTGCGTAAAAGGCTAGTCCAGTACTTGCTTGTAGAGTATGCTGTCCCTTTTACGATCCTGTAAAGCTCAGGGATATTCCGGTCTTTTAAATAAGTGGTGTGTGGTCATGAATCCTAACACTCTTGCTCTTAAAGGGCGTATCACACCGTATGCAATATAAAATAGTGTACAAATAAAAAATTAAGCATCTAGACATGTATGCACATAAGTTTTTCTCATTGTCTTCATATCCGAAACCTACTCTCCAAAAATATCCCACATTTTTGAGTATACTATGTATAATGTAGAAACATTGCACCTATCTATACACAGTAACTAATTTGTTGTGGTATGCATTTGTTAAAGCATGAAATGTTACAATTATTTTCAGTCAAATATGTTATTGACTAAGGATGAAGAATTACAAACAACTGACTCGAATATGTTATTCCCACGAGTATTTAATGTAATCAAATTGTGTTTGCTCGTAAATGGACTCATGACTTCATGGAGAATTATTTTTAAATGACCTATATTTCTTTGCTAGAATTCTTCCAAAAAAGTATTCGCGAACCCAGTTTTTGGTTAATACAACAGTAGTCCCCGTCAGATTGACGCGATTTGGGATCGACAGCATCAAACCATCGCACCCGTAAGGCCTACTTCCAGGGGTCTACTCTTTAGAAAGAACTAAACTGGAGCTGTCCTAACCGTTAAACAATGAGAGAGACAGAAAATGAAAATAAAAGGAACAGTAAACTTTCTTTGTGACGGTGGATTATATTACTCGCCCAAAATAATCCGATTGAGGTCATGTTTGAACTATTTTTTATCAGTAATATCTTGTCAATATAATGAAAATTTTCTTTTCAATATCACAATAGAAATTATGAATACTTCATTTGTCATAAAAATTGAATGAGCTCCTAACGCATTATGTTAAACACCGACAGATCTGAGAGTCGAGAGCAAGTGATCTAAATGATCCTTGCAATACCTTTCAATTGTCTTTGGAAAGAAATACAGATCCTTGAATAGTTACAAATAGTTAGAATTATATCATGTATAATTTATATAAGGGAACACCAGCAATTCATTAGTAACCCGTTCATGAAAATTTAATACAAAACATAGAGACTAGGATTTCGAATATTGAGTGATCTATTGCTGCCTTTGCTTTTATAAGTACTGTTTAGAGCCCTCAGAGCACATAGCTCAACAAGTTAGTACCCGAGAACTCCATAGGGACATGAAGAAAGGTTCCATTTAACCGGAGTTATCAGGGAATTTCTCGCTAAGAGGGAAAATGTGTTCAACCGATTTCAAATGGGCTTCAGTAACTGACTTGTTCTTACTTGTTTCACTGTTTTTCATATTTTGTCCGTTTCTTCGATTGCGATTCACTCCGTCGCATTCTGTCTCACCGTTTCTCAAAGCTGTCCTTTTCTTTGGTCGTACATATGTTGTTCGTACTAAAGCAGACAAATCTGAACGTCAAGCGCAGCTTAGCTATTCTGTTAAACTATGCAGAGAAACAGTAACTATTAAAACTATTTTACTGCTTCTTCTCGCCAAAACAAGATGTCAAATGTTCAAAATCATCGAAAGATGCAGAAAACTCAATTTCATCATGATAACACAAACCCGCTGTGTGGGCAGTAATCGTTGAAAGGGAAAACAGACAGATGAGGTAACCGTACGCTGGACAACTCTCCTGTAAGTATAGGGACTTAATACCGATATTTTTGTCCAACCGATATTATGCTAGCAACGCTATACCGAAACCTTTATGATACCGAAATCAACTCGAACCTTTACAGCTATACTACCGAAATAAAATACCGGTATTATATCGGTATTCTTATTATAAGTCTTTTTGATATGTGTGATTAAAAATAGTAATAAAGTATGCACTTGACAATAGAAGAAAATAATTCACAGATATCTCTATTTACATGCAGATGTATTTAGTTGTTATTCTTATTAGCATTATATATGCTTTTGAGTTCGGTGTGGTAGATTATTATATGTCGAATGTCACGCGAATCTTCAAAGAAGATGATAGCGAAGTAGGCATCACTTCTAAGAAGTGATAAGACGATATCGATGGAAAACAGAGGGAGTCCTTAAAATTTGTTAGAGAACGTTCTATGACTGGTAATCAGCAACACGTACGGAACGATTCCTGTGCTCGAAGACTTGTTACTTATAATTTGTAAGAAAGTTTCTGTATTCGTATTCTTCTATGCGTTATATTTGTATGTAGATTTTTATTTTCCCTTATAAGGATAATTGTATCTCGCACTATGGTAGAATTAATTTCAACAGGCGGCTCAGGGTCACTCAGGCCCTTACGCACCTTTCTGGTGTGGAGAAAAGAGGGAAAATTATACAGAGCCATTACCTGACTGATTCAAATTTGTTTCTGTAACAAAAACAGCGGACGCAGTATTCATGGTTTCGGTTGGTTAATCTCGCTCTCTAATTCTGATGAGGTTATGTTCTCGATATCGTCCTCCATCTTCTGAATTTTCTTTTTCAGCTTAGAAAGTTTCTTGAATAATGAGTCAATGTCCTCTGTACTACACCTTTTCGACATAATTTACTGGCACAAGCTTTTCGTAACGTGATATAAAAATCTTTTTTCCTGACAGGATGTGACAATCTCGGCACAAAGAAAGACAATGAACAAAATTAGTGGGAACATCCAGGCAGAAGCGTCTCCAACTTGAAATGTTTTTTGTCGGAACGGTATAACATTTAGGGACAGGGAGAAGGAACTACAGATGTAATCTCGAAAACGTGGCATGAAATATAACTATAATTAAAGTTATATATAATTATCTCGTTAAGAATAGTCTATTTTTCTCAAATTTTTCGTCTGAACACCATCTTTGAATATTTATCTTGAAAATTCTTTAATATTGTGAACTCTCTTCGTTACGATATTAATATTTCGTCATTATCTGCAGTTAGTTAAACTGTTTGAACTTCAATAGAGCCTTTTAAATTAAATGATTCTTACAGAAATTACCGCTATAATTGTCGCGTCGCGAATTGAAATAAATCTTCACGGTTGTAAGCCGTGTTCGCGATCCGGAGATTACTCGCCTAATTAAATTTGAGTAATTAGTTTTAGACGACCGTAGATGTTTAGACGACTGTAAAGACGAACTTGAGACTCTTCGATGCTCTTTTGACGACGACTCTTCGATAACGATTTTTTCGATAACGACACGACCACGTTACTTCCGGAGTCCGCTTCCTCCTCCGGTTTCATCCCCTCCGAGATAAGCGTGTAGGGGTGTCAACTCGTTTTCGGGCGTTGACCAGTCGAATCGATTAGCTATCGATCTGGGCAGTAGCATCCCCCTCAGTCACCTTGGAAGGGCGGACAGCACCCCCACTTCCTTGGTCCCGCGACGGTGGTGACGGAAGGCCCCGTGGCCCGGTGACGGTGGTGGAGGAACCTTCTCGGTCGAAGGCCATGGTTGAGGAGGAATAACGGGACTTCGGATTAGCAAGGCGAGTCCGCACGAGTGTCTTGCAGATGTTTTATGACTTGTTTCCGTCGCTCGACGGAAGCTCGAAATTGTTTTATACTAGTCGCCAGATACGTGACCCTTAGCTATTGAAATCTAAAGACAGGATTTCGAACGGACTCTGATTTTCGCATCTAGCAACAATAAAACAAACGATTGCTTCGTCGAGCGGAGGAAGGACTGTTACGATTGTCCCTATTCTTGTTCCTCGACGGAACAATAATAATTATCTAAGTGATATAATATCGCTGCTTTAAAGCCAGCGCCGTATACCATACAAAGCTATATGCTTCGAAGAAACTATTGTATTATGGGGTTTAGTTCAGTATGAGTTCAGTATGCCAGTTTCAATGAACAATATCTTATAAATTATAATTGAATGAAGAAACCGTAAAGAATACCGGTAAGCTTAATATACTGATATTTATCGATATAATATCGGTATTTAGCATATCGATATGAGTTCCTGGCTCTAAAGCAACAACTGATACTAGAAAGAGCTCTAAAAAACTTAGACAAACATGAAGCAAGGATTACTATTTCGGTAAACCAAAGAGCACTCTGAGATTATAGTCCTCTATAAATTAGATTAGGCAGCGATTGAGTTAAGGGGGTGCGGTAGTTATGTGACTTTTCGAGATTAACAGTTCGGTATCTGCTGTTACAGTTTCCGTTATAGGAATAGTATTACCTACAGAGATACGGATCTTTAATAAAGACGAGATGGAATCATCTCTATGTTTCAAAATCAGAAACGCGACTTAGAAAATATCCCCCTCCACTACTCATAGTAGTATACAAGCCACGTGTATGAGTTTGGCACTTCGGACAACTGCGAAAAACCGTGAGAGAAGGCAGATGTAACTCTACTCTCTCGCTTTTGAAACGCTAACATCAAACAGCACGATAATGCCGCTACACCAAGTATATGCAGAGCGCAGCTAATACTACCGTGTACATTTATGCAAACCGTAACCAGCACTACCGTGTACATTGTACATTGTTTGGAATTTTACGTATGAAAAACTTTAATCCTGTATATTATTGCAATATATGCAATCCTGTATATTATCGCAATATAATATGGGTACGATCTTTCGGTTGAGCTTAGTCTCATTGAAATTAGTGCACCTGTTACTGAGATCTCATAATGTGATTCTGAAAAGTGAAACTTTTAACAACATTTTTCAAGATTTTCGTCTCAATAGTATGTACGGATATCCAGATGTACGTCATGTAAAAGCGCAGGCGTGACCATACATTATGGGAGGGGTATTCGGTACGACGCGACATGGGAGGGATACCCCGCGCGGTAGATCACTCGGTCATTCCGTTGGAGTAGGTTAAGCGGTCCGGTAGTGTCACGACGCCAAGTAAGCATACTGTAGTGGTCATTAGAATTGAACCACCTTACAAGTGACACCGCATTTAATTTAATTGTCACACAAGATGTAATCCTCCGTATCATTAGTTATTAAGGATCGAATTTCTTTTTTCTTTTTACTTTAAATCTTGATGACAAGATAATTACTTTCGTATTCAACAAACAATACATTTAGTATTGTTAGTTTTATTTTTTGGAACGTCTGTACCGATTTTGAAGTAAAATAAGAAGCCTTATACATATTTTAATATACTGTAATGCTCAATAGTATTACAACACTAGCTAAAACTACAATGTGTTGAATATGAAAATTATCATAATCCTGATAACTAAATACATCTACATTGTAATATATACTAAAATTTTAAGCAAAGCATGGGAATTCGGCCTTTAATACCTAATAACACAGACGATTATTTTTTAGCATCGGTATCTGTAAAGTAGTGCAATTTCAATGGCTACTACTGTATGAAAAGTATAACTAGCACGATCGTACATATTTAGTGGAGTTTTGCACATGGATAATTTTAATCGTGAATATCATTTAATCTGTAGCCTAATTCTAAAATTCAATGGTATTATCAAAATATAATGTTCGTACGATCTTTCAATTAAGTTTAATCTCATAAAAAGTGGAGCATCTGTTGCTAAGATTTCGTGACGCGAGCCGGGAAAGTGCTACTTCCAACATTTTATTTTCAAGATTTTTTTCTTCTAGGGTTGAACGTCCTAGATGTCTATCACCTGAAGCCGTAAGCGCAACCATACATTATGCGAGGGGTACTTGGCGCGGCAGATACCAGTACTCGATGTTTGAGTCTTAAAAATTAAAATTTTATCAATATTTAATCCATTTTTCTTTACTATCGACTGTAAACGGTCAATAATGTCGTCAATAATTTTCGATGCTAATGATATTAAATAGCCTGTGCCGGCCGCGGGAAAGAGTGAGTCCTTTTCCACTTTTTCCTATTTATGTTTAGGTTTAAAGGGAATAATAATATTAAGCAACTTATGTATTACTTTCATGGCAATAATAATCACTTTCCCATAGTAAATCAGTCGTATACTTTCAATGTTTTAGCATATGTATTACTTTACCATAAATCAATACTTAATTCATTTACACATAAAGAAAAATAAAATTGTACTTATTTTGCAGCCATTTATGAAATTAATAAATTACTGTCAACTGCGTACTTTGCAACTCTTCCCACCAAGTATTTTTTAGTCAAGTGAGCTACTAACTGTAGCATAAGCAATGCCTTTTGTAAGTTGATTTCTTGTTATAAAAATAAAGGCGTATTTCATAGCGTGAAACATGATTTTCGTGTAATATGTGCAAGTAGCGTCAGAAATATTTTTAATGGGAGACACAGTGTTGTGCAGAAATAAAATTAAAAGTGATATTTGTTAGGACTCCAATATTTGCAATGTTTTGGTAGAACAAACCGCCAAGCGATTATTCTTGCGCTTGGCGTTTTCCAATGATTTCAATGGATTTGTTTGTCCTAATATCTTGAATTGGTGTTTTCAAACGATTGATGCTTTGTGGGTCATTGGATTTTATGGGGTAGATTTTTCAAGGCACCGCATATACTTGGCGTGCTTTTGTTTACCTTTGTAAACAAAAGTTTATTATATACTTTGTGTTTGCCTTTATGAATGAAAACTGAACATCTTGTATATTGTAATAAAATGCAAAAACAAAACTATGTTAAATGACGAAAAAAGAACCCTAAGTGGTTTTAGGTTTTATATGAAAAAATCGATGAAAAAAATCTAATAGTGTATAAAATTATGCGCTTGGATTCGTACACTGTGTATAAGAATAAGCGCAAAATTAAAAACATATTATTGCTTAGGTTATTGACTTTCATTTTAAAATGTTGCAAATTAAGTATGATGACATTTACGTAATATATTTTGTAAACTTGTTTTTAGGAAAACTTAATCATTTTTACACTAATCCTGTAGTCCAGCTTAAAAAACCAAAGGAATCCATTCCAAAAAACCGGTTGCATTGAGTGAACTGATGATCTAGTTATGAATAGCTAACTTTATGTATTACATCTTTAAAAAAAATGAATTACATTATTTCAAAGATATAAATAGTAACAATTTTTACCGCTACCTCTCAAATGTTTATACCATTTTACTATCAACGGAATGGAAAACATATTTCAACGGTTTAAGGTCGGCAACCTTCCTCTACATATTCCTAAAAACAGATAATTTTGGTACAAAAATGTTCTTATTAATCTATTGTTTTACCAATAATTACAATTATGTTTGTTCAAGTACGTCCAAGATGAAAATTTAAATGTTTGAGACATATCCTTTTTTACTTTTTTTTATTACTACCGAAATAATCAATCAAAATGTTTGTCCCTCGCTACTGAATAATTCATATACATACGTAATTGATTCTGAAAGTGAATTCATGAAAGTATTTCCTGCTGCTGTTGATAACGTTATTTGTTATTAAAAAGATTTTTTTAAACTGTTACATTCCGAATAGAAATTTTTCGATCGTCTCCTAGTTTCGGTCATTGCGTCGGCCGGAATATGTCGCGGCAATGCTTTGTCATTTTGGATTTTCTTGGTCTGGCATATTCTAGCCTTTGACGTAAAGAATTCTAAATTATAATTATTGTATTATCAACTTTTTCCTTGGAATCGTCGTCGAAAGTCGACGTTGCGCGTCACATACGTGCGTGAGATTGCGTGCGAATGTGTGCGAGTGTGTGTGTGTTCTTTTGAAACCTCGAGAAGGTGAACGCGATCACCTTTGTCACACCAATTATCGTTACATTTCGATGTTTGAAATCGCGAGGTCTCATATGTCCCAATGAGTGTGGTCTGAACACGCAATTGACACCATGTATCGCGAATCGAACATCTTGTTGTCTGCAATGTCTGTTAGACTCATTTGGGAATTGCTCATAAGATTCCAGTGTATTTGTATCTCACACAAATTAGGAGAGTTACAAGTGATTGCGGGAAAGAGTCTGTAATGCGACAGCATTACGAAAATCGAAATGAGCACCTTTGGATGTTCAGTTTTGGAACTCCCATAAAAATTGTATACAGCGCACGACACGACGCGACGCATGTGAGGGACAATACCACGCGACGAAGACTCCGAGCGTTTCCCATAAAGTTTCGAAAACCTATCTGAATTGTTACAGTGAGTTTAATAATTACTGACCGTTAATAATTCAAAGGAGCAATGGAGAATGCCGTATGTGTACAAAAATTAAACAATTGGTAAATTGTAGAGGAAACCGGAAAGAGAGCACAAGCGATATATCGAAGTACGAATTAACAAATCGCGCGATGGCTCCCGTAGCCCTACCCCACCTTATTTGCCAGGATTTCTCAGTATTACGGCAGGAGTTCAATCGATTGATGATCCGCGAAGAATCCTGTCTATCCTGATTTCCCTAATCGATCATTCTTCGTCGACGAGTCGTAAGATATGTAACGGAAGCCCGTGGGTTAATTATCTTTTTCTTTCTTTCTTTGTTTTATCACTTATTCGTAATTTTCGTGTACCAGAAGTAAATGGATTCATAGTCCCACGTAAAATTTCGTGATCAGTTCTCGTAAAAATCACAGTTCAAAATAAAATCACTTTAAAAATTCACGTGTGCGCTCTCTTTCTTTTTCAGCACTAGCAGCATTCAGACACAATCCAGGCATCTTTTATAACGATCAGAGGCACTGTACACTTGTTACGATTTCGACTAACGATTTTGGTCCTGATTTTGGAAAGGTATAACGACGATTATATAATTATTATATAATTTTTTCATTATAATTTGATTGCTTTGGAATTACTTTTTTTATATTATTTTTGCATTGGTTATGTTTCGTTTTCAATTTGTTGTATATGCGCTATCGCCTTTTGTTTGCTTCGCGTGGTCTGAAGGACATCGATATCGCGCGACGATATCGTGGATTTACCTTGGTGTCCTTACGGCCACCTCGGCATATAGGAGCATAAGCACGTGCTTTATACGAGTATATACGTATTTTTTTTTACGAACAACATACTTTGTTTTTGTTTTGTTACACAACTTGATGCTTGCGCCGAATAATATTTGCTTCCTTTGTATACAAATATGTTAATTTTGCAATTGCGCGCTCACCTCTGAATAATGCGATTTCCTTTCTGCTTTGATATTATTATTATGTTCTATTTTGTTATTCTACATCACTGTTAACTCCAATCACTTAACACCAAAATAATTATTGTTTCAAAGAAATTTATAAATCTCTCAGAATATATTTTATTTTTTTTTAATCAGAAATTTGAGACTTTCACGGCCCGGCGTCATAAAATTCTCATTGTTGAAGCTTTCGGGTGTAACCAGTATCCTGTAGGGAGATATTTCCCGACGTTTCACTAGCATTGCAGCTGACTTCTTCATGGGGTCGAAAAACACACTGAAACTGAAGTGTCCCTGGTACGGTGCACTACTTAAATGTAGTTCATGCATCACTGAGCACCAATGATAAGGTGTTCCGGTTCATTGAGCACCAGTGGTGTTGTTTTTTACTTGTACAGCTGGACATGGCTTACACCCGAAAGCTTCAACAATGAGAATTGTTATTTTTTGTTATTTACAATTACATTGAGTCGATTCATTTATTTTTTCAAGTACAATACAGTATTCTCTCGATAAATGTGAAAAAGTCCTATGCATTAAATGTGAAAGTGTTGTCCTCACCACTAAGATGATTAACTTTGGAATTCGTGAAGCGATTAATGCGGCGGTAGTGGCGGTACAAATGTTCAACTGTCGAACAATGTAAATGGTGTCCGGGAGTGAATATCTGTGTGAGACAATATCAATGCAATGGCAAACATTGTTTATTTTTGGTTTCGTTTGCATACAGTTTTTGTTAACATATCTCTAATATTTTTCATATCAAATATGATATAATTCGGATTATATTTACTTATAAAATCATAACTTATTATCTTTCATTATTACTGTTAATAAACTAGAAATACAGAAGTTGTCAATAAAGTTTAAAATAATATTACGTCTAGAACGTATGTAATGTGACGTAGAATTCGTGTCTTTTACACGATGAATGTAATTGTAACAACAAATTTGTAGCTTTCTCACCAACAACCGTGTCGTGAGTTGTGAAATGCGACACAAACAGAGAGCTTAATCTTAATAGTATGTATAGCCCTCTGTTCTTGAAATATGTGTTGCGACGCTTAAATGCTACGCCATGTGCGTAGAGAATTTGGATTAGTTGCAACGCCAAGTTGGGCCGTAGACCCTTGAGCAGCATAGTTTTTCTCTGTACTGTGTCATACTTCTCTTCGGAAAATTAAAAGTCCCAATATGTACATACTGGGTAAAGAAACTTTTGACAAAACGCTAATAATAATAAATGCCCTTGTGAAACAACGTGTCGAGTTATTTTTATTCGAGCATTTCTTCGAGCATTGTAAAAACTACAAACCTTTCTGAATAGAAACTATTTTATTCTATACATATACAAACGCATTATTGCTCACGTATATCACCTCACATCTGGTTATGAAATGGGGAATACGTGAAACGTATGATTTCCTACAATTATATGGATAACATAAGTAGATATAATTCAAATCATATCGTGTTTGGTATTATTTTAATTAGAAAAATGTCACGAATGCGATAAAAAAATTGCATAAGAAAAGAATCACAAATAAAAAATTTTTACTCATGCATTTGTATTCTCACCAATGCACAACCTTAATTCTTCGCCAAACTACCTCGACTCTCAGTCCCTCTCTCTTGCAGACTAACTGTTTCTTACTACGTTCGGCAAAGTATTATAAAGAATGTAGTATCTCTGTGATAAATGTGACTTTCCGGATCCCAGGGTTTCACATTTATCGAGAGAATACTGTACTATCATAAACCTCCACCTCTCAAAAATTAGTCACGTGTAACGGAAGCCGTATGGGACTAGATCATTTTCTAACCCATTTGCCATTATTCTTCTGGATAATTAATTAATACATGTACTAGATATATTCGTGTATTGTGACCGAATTTTCTTGCTATTTGACGACTGCTGTACTATTGCGTCCAAATTACCATTTGTAATATTTGTAATATTTGCAATATTTCATTATTAGCAATAGATAAAGCAGAGTAGTTGCTCGGTTAATCACTTATAAAGAGCGTGGGTATATGGGTTTATAAAATATATCTCGTGTAGTCTAGCGATCCTTTAACAAAAATCGAATTCCGCTTGTAAAAGAACACTTCTTTGTTGTTGTTTTAAAGAAATCCGATATTTACTACCGAGCACGAATCTAAAAATTTGAAAACAAAATTGAGTATATAGCGACCATAGGCACGTACAAATGAAACATTTGGCATACAAATGATGACAGGGTTTGTGACGCAGGTGACTATGAAATCTATTTTTGAGAAAGGTAAGTAATATTTTTTGTAGCCTCTTTTTTGTATGCATGTTTTCGTCGAGTCTCATTTTAAGCCTCAATAGCTTTAGCGGGCATCATAAACCATAAATTTCCGAAAAGGCCTAACGGTGCTGAATCCGCAAGCACGTGACCGGCTGCGGACCTCAAGGTCGACCACGCCGTAGAGCGAAGGCCTGGAGGAAATCCCAATGAGTCACCAAAGTTTTCTATGGGGGTGCCTCCCCCCTAAGTCCCGAGATCGTGTTTTAGGTTAAGTTTGTTAAATTAAGAAAATAGATGGTGCGGAAGTATAAGCTAAATCCAACCGATTGGTCAACACCTGCCCGCGAGTGAAAAAAAGAGGGCGCACGATTTGCAGCGCGAGTTTTCACACGACAGTTTTGGGAACAAGACTTGTACACTAGTAAAAAATAGTCCCAATTCCTTGAGTTGTAACCTGCTGAATAAGACAACCATAGTATAACTGTAAATAGAGACTATAGGTATAACGTACTGACCACCTTTACCCTGTTTCTTTGTATCCTTTTCTAACTTTACCTGTTCTTTTCTATCCTTTTGTTGATAATACAATTATAACTTTTACCGAAGTAAAATTTTCTGCGAAAAATAAAGATAAAGAAACGTGCACATATCAAAGACGGCAATAGAACCCACAACCCGCGGAATCGTAGTGCTGTACGTTAAGCACACAGCTAATATCATATTTGAGAATTTTCTCTTTCTTTTCTTCACATACAAGTGAATTCTTAATCCGATGAAACTTCAACACTAAATATCTTTATAAATAAGGCCCATTCGTTTGTACGAATATGACTCGTACAATATGCTCGAATATGACTCTAATTATTTTTGGTCTAGATCCGTCAAAAAAAGTTTGATTGAAATTGAGAATGAGAACAGATTCGGACAAGAAGCAATTCGATGAGTTTTGAGATTGCTTCTGAAAAGTTATTCTCTAAAGGCAGCGATCAAAATTCCGATAGAGGTTAGAATAAAAGCCTCGAGGAAGCTTAGACAGAACACTAAATAATATTATAATAAATTGGGAATGCGATACCAAAGCGTTTAAATCGAGGATCCTCGTACTGCGAATTAATTATAATATGATAATTTCTTAATTCTCATATTATTATATCGATTCGTATCATTGTTATAATAACCATTAATTTGTTATATTCGTAAAACAAATCGTATTACTATTAATCAGCTAGAAGTTATTGTTAAAGTTGCCAATAAAGTAATTTTCTAATAAAATAGGGTAAATCATTAAATAAACTGTAATTGAAAAAAGATCTAAGCCTGTAGATTTTAATATTTAACATTTGCTCTTCCACGAGCAACACAGCTCCATTCACTTAGGTCGTCCACGAAAAACTTTCATATTTTAAATTTGATTATTTATTCAAAATTTAAAGACAGAATTTTGCAAAAGATACAAAGATAAATGTTACATTCAACGCGCGAAAGAATTACACTTATCCCCTAAATCTTAAACTATGTTATTCTGTATCATCTTACAGGACTTTAAAGAAGTAATACATATAAGTCGTAACTTAAGTTTAGTCATACTTGAATTATGGTAGCGTTTTAACGTAAGTGGTACTGCAAAGTAGCATCAGGTTATAAAGGGTTAACAAGATTCATTTTGTTCTGCATGTTTTTTAAAACGAACAACACTTAATTCTTATATTATATAATATCTATTTTATCTACAATAGCAGTAACATCTTATAATAATAGCGACATTACAACAATATAATGACAATATGAGACTTACTCATTACATAATAATTTGTTGGAAAGAGCCAATCAGAATAATTTAACATAAAACAGTTATCTTATAGAAAGATAACTATTTGAATAATTTCTTTTTAAGCAATTGGCAGAGTTTATACATATGCAAGATATACATAAGAATTTATACATACACAAATGTCAGTGTTAGATCAATAAATTACAATTTCCTAGGGACGTGGAAAAAATCGTATGTATTTCAATTTGAAAGCCAATCTGTAAATTAGTAGTGTATAATCTTTATACATATCTATAGTGCGATTTTCCATAGTTGAGTCTTGAGCGTGCCAAGCGGCCAACATCCAACATCCAACATCCAACGCTAGATGCGTATTTCAAGCAATGTTGTTAGATTGTGTAGTCGATCGGATCTCTCTTTCCATCCTTAGGAACAAGTGCGTCTTTTCCAGTGACTCGATGAAGCAGATTCCTCCATCTGCAGGACACCCCATGCTAAAGTGATTACTCTTTATGTATTCGTTTATCAATCTAAGAAATTCTGATACCGATTTAATATTAATTAACCTACTATTTAACCTACTTTGAATTTAAGTTAAACAAAACCGAGTTGTCCGCCATTTTGTCTGTGCAACAGGAGTCTCCCTAAATTGCCAATAGGATTCGACACCCTTGTCAAGCGTCATTAAAATAGCGCTAAGAGGTCCTAGAGAGAACGAAAGACAGCAGACGCCAGACAAAGATACAGAATAAGCAAGGACCCGTGAGGATCCATGATAAAGTATTTGTAGATACTTAGTTAAGGCCCCACGAGTACGGCGCGCATCGTGTTGGAGGAGCATCATTCACGAGCTGGAAAAGCAACAACATCGGAAATTCGAGAACCAGACTATCAGGGCTCAACTATAGAAAATCAGACTGTGATTTGTGGATCAGTACTTTGTATTTAATAATTAACAGTACTATATCATTGAAATTGAAACAGAAATACCACGGAGAAATTAAAATGGGTGAAGCTATAAACAATTTTGCCGTTATTAAAGAACAAGAATGTGTATCACGTACAGACATTAGAAATAGTTTTAACATTCCAACTTTGCAATGTATGACAATGTAATACAATGAAACCTTCATTAAATTGCCATACTACTATTCTCCACTCTTCGTCAACCTATTGGTATGTATACATAAATTGATGATGAGACTTGTTTCAACAGGAGGAAGTAGGTTGTACAGGGTGTGGCATTATTGGCTGTGGTTTTGAAAAATTTGTTTGAAGGATATTAAAATTGATACCAAAAAATAGTTGTATTGAAATAAATGATTAGTAGCTGCGGTTTAATTAATGAGGTGTTCGAAGTGTTGACCATTAGATATAATCAAATTATGTAATTAATTTTTGAAATTATTACAAAACGCTTCCAGTGTTGAACCCTCGGTATTCTCAATTCTACTAAAAATTGCGTTTTTCAGGTCGAAAATCGTTCTCGATGATCTTGTATAAACTTTATCCTTAAAATAGCCCCATAAATAAAAATTACAGGGATTCAAGTCCGTGGAATAGGGAGGTCATTCTATTCCATCATTGATGAATTTCTTCAAACCGAACGCAATGATTCGATTATGAAAATGTTTCTCCAAAGTGGTAAAGATGTCTTAATTTTGACGTGAACTTGGACCATCCTGCATGAACCAAAAGTCATGAACTGTGTTCAATTTTGAAGCTGCGGGGATTAAAAACTCATCAATCATTTCCTTGTATCGAACTGAATCTACCATTGAGTCGAAAAAATAGGGTCTTATTATTGCAACAGATGAAATCGCACAACAAACTGCAGTTTTTTGAGGTTATAACGATTTTAATATCGTGGCAAACGGATTTTCGATCCCCAAATTTGACAATTTTGACAGTTTACGATACTACTGATGTGGAAATGAGTTTTGTCAGTAATCCAACTTTCCTTACAGTTTAGCTCTTGCACATTAATCTTTGTCACTATAGAATTCGCAAAGTTAAATGGTCGTATGCAGTCCCTTTCTTGCAGAAGCTGATGAAGCTGAAGTTTGGAAGGTTTCATTTTGATTTCTTTCAAAATTCTTCCTTGTGATCTTGTCGTAATATTCAATTCTCGCGATGCTTTTTTTATTGATGCAGGCGGATGTTCAGTAAAATGTTCTTTGACGCGTGAGACGTTTTAGAATGTCCGAACAGGCTTCTTTTCTATCTCCCCTCTTCTAACTGCCTGTGCTGCAGAAACAGTAGCAAGGAATTGTTCGACAATCCTTTTCGCCAATGCTCCATCAGGAGCATCTTTTTTTCTATATTTTATTCTTATTTTTCATCCAACTGCGGCCACTGAATATTTATTTTCGTAATAAAATCGAGTAATAACAACGCGTTGTTCGATTATAATAGTCGCTATTCTGCTTCTGTAAGGAAACAAATCTGCCTACACATCCCCTATCGCTTTTTACGCATTTCTGGAATCGATCGTACGTTCGATCCGTAAATGAACGTCAATCTCTGTTGAAACTGCTTGGTCTACGTTGGTATCGTAAGCATATGCTACAAAAGCACACGCATGCACAAACAACATAGTGCGTACGTTAAATTTATCGAAACTTAGAGTATAATAAAACTGACTGGTGAAACCACACTCGCATACGCGATGCTATTTGTAATACTTAAAATCGACTATAGAGGTCACAACTCTCTGATCACAATAATATGACAGACGTTACTCCTCCATGGATCCAAAGCAGTGATGCCCAGGAAAAGTGCCCCCAAAAGGCCAGCAATGCCCGAAATTGCTCGCTCGCGGCTTAGCGCGAGCGGCTCCCCACTCCTTTAGGAACGTCTGGGCCTTAGAATAGTTTCGACGGCTCCCTACTCTGCTGCTCATGTAAAATTGGAATCTGTCATACCCAAATTAGCGACGCAAGTTACTGAAATTTTCCCTCCCCACTATACACCACCATTAAACTAGCAGCGTACACATGAGCTCGGCGCTTTGGACTATTTCGGATTTCGGATTGCTTTGAAAAGTCGAGAGAGAAGGCAAATGTAAAGGGAACCTTACTCTCTTGCTCCTGAAGCTCAAATGTTGTCCATGCGCGAACAAATAGCACGAACCATGCGCGATCTTTTCGATTGTCCAAATGTTTTCCTTTTCCAACTTACAAGTGGAAGGGTACTCTTCGGTGTAATCCTCAAAGTGTATGAAATTTTGAGGGATGAATCTACCAATTAAACGATGACATTTTGTGAAATATTTCGTGTTAATGCGTATTTCTTAGTAACAACTAAAGACTGTAGCAGGACGCATAATACAACCCGGAAGGTATAAATAAAATAATAACATTAACACCGCTTATTCCTCCATATATGTATGTGATGCCCGGTGATTGTCAAGAACACATCCATCGGACGAATTTTTAAATTCAATTTTCCATACTGGGTATCAAATGCAGGATCCGTCACATAGAAAGAAACAGTCATCCGCAACTACCCAACAACCGTCATTGAGAATGTTATTATTAATTTTCAAAGATATGTATTGTTAGAATGATATTTATCCTTAATATGTATGTATAACGTGTATGTAAGATGGTGACACCTGTGGGCCCAGCACGCTTCCGCTGCGCCGCATGAGGCAGCGAGCTGAGTTTGGTTAGTTAGTAGTCATGTGTTTTGATTCGCAAAATCATCTCTTATATGCAAGTGAATCACGAAGTAACAAAATAAACAATGACCATGTACATGAATAATTGCTGCCGGAAGGACGCGAGTCAAAGCCGCGCACTTTCGTCAAATAATGCGTCGTCATGTATACAGACTTGTCTTAATTGTCCATAAGAAATATGTGTAGAGATATTTCACAAAACGTTTTCACTTCTAAACTCTTTTCTCAGAATTTCATAAAAATCCCTGGTGACCTTACCAGTAGCGAATTCATGCACGGACAGTGTCCCGAAAACTATGTACGTATGCATCATTTCAACAAAAATTCCGTAGGTGCAAAGGTGCAATTTAACAGAATAGTATTAGTAACAATTACCAAAAATTTGAAGCAAATCGGATGAAAGTTTATTGAGTTATTGTTAACTTTTAGCATCTAGAGTGTGGATTATATAACTACATTATTATCACGATAAATGTGAAACCGATGTCCTTTCAAGTACTTGATCCAAATATTCTTACTTTTATGTGTATTTAATATTGCATAAAAATAAAACAATGCATACAGCCCATAATTTATTTATTACAATGGGGCTCCAAAAATTTGTGAGGTCTCGGATCTCTTGAAGAGTAGATCTACTACTGCTCCCTTTTAACAAATTGAAAAATGAAATTGTTTGGGTAATTGAAAAGATCGTGCGTAGATCGTGTCGGTTGCCAGCAACTTGAATAGTTGAACCTCAGTGTTTCAAGAGCGAGAGAGTAAGGGTCACATCCGTCTCAAAGAGTATTAGATAGAGTGGAAGGTTCCATAAGAGCCCTATGTAAAAAAGCGTATACGATTTTCAGCGCTCCCTGAGAGATCGGTGCCGTATTAAACAGCCCCCTCCCTTGGATCGACGCAGCAGTTGTTACTCTCTAGTTTTAAAATCTCGGATCTTTCAGATTTCATTGCGGGAAGGGGGCACAACTTTATAACAAACATTATTATATTATGATCTAACTTGTCAAGTTACAAATTAAATTTAACTTGTCATGATAAAAAAAAAATATGCGAAATATTAACATGCGGAGTATTATGAAATATGTATAATTATTAAGTAGTATAATTAGCTAATAACTACAGTAAATAATTTTATTCATAACAATAATTATTTGTATTTATATAATTTACATCATAAATATATAAAAGAAATACAATTAAATATTAAATTTTGTTCTCCCACGTATAACAAACATTCACATGAAGTACATCATACACTTACGTAGGGAAGTGCTTTGAAAAATTAAGCAAAGCTATTCTATCTTTTGATTGACTTTTGTACTCTGCCACAATACATTCATTTGGTATTTTAAAATAAACGAAGCGAGACCCTTGCTACGTTTTAAAATGGACGTTTAAAAAAAAAAACGATGCTATGTCGATGCTTAAAATTTCATACCGTAAAAGAACATTAAATATGATTAAATATAACTGCATATAACGCGCTCGTAACAGTACTCTGAAAATTCCGCATTGACTTTTCAAAGGGTGCTGTAAATCGTATATGCATGTCTTCCATTCTATCTAATACTCTTTAATTTATCTTTTCTCTTCACTTTCCTCAGCCATCGATGCACCAAACTCACATACACCTGGAACATGAAATTTTTTAAGCCACGTTCCCAACTCGGAATCATAGAGTGTTTTCATCTCGCCTTTATTAGACAGTTACGTGTCTGTAGGTAATGCTATTCCTCTAACGAAAACTGTAACAGCAGATACCGTTCTGTCAATCTCGAAAAATCACGTGACTACTCTACCCCCTTAAGGGAGTGAAATCGACCCCCAAAGTTCTTGTATTCATTAGTTTTTTTCAATTATCAGTAGATTTCGTGAAAGATATTCTTAGAATAAAATTACTGAAGAAATGTAGAAATTATATAATTTTTGAATAGTAAGGCAACTTCTAGCGCCGGTAAGTTTCAGTCAGCAAATGGTTGTGAAACGAATCACAAGTCCTGAAAAAAATTAAAATTTTTATAATTTTCAGATTTTAAGATAATGTAACACCTAATTGTCGAAATTGTTAAAGACCCAAAACAATGCAGTGATTCAGGTTCTGGGACCGGCAAGCAGTTCTTCAACCATATAAAGTAAAGTCCCACAAACTCGATCATTTAGAATATTAGAATAGTACGGATCATACGGAAGAGCGAAAAAGTATTCTAGTATCTTTGACTTTTGTTCAGTTTATTGAAATTTCTTTAATAAAATATTCATCGTACGTATTACACTACATATACAGTAATGTAAGACCTAAATTCAAATAGAATTGTAACGCTTTAATTACAATGACCCAGCTCCACTAGCATCCCACTATTAAAAATCCTCAACTCAGCGGGATCCTGGTGCTGTGGACAAAGCAGTGAACTGGTATAGTAAGAGTAAGCGAGAAAGATATAATAGGGTGAGCAGTGGCGGCCGACGTCATGCATTTGAAACAAATGCCGCGTATATTACAAAAAAACGTGCAATTTCAAAAATGTTAGTTTCATCTTACCTTTATTACAATGCTGCCGGTAGATTAATGAAGAAGAATTGAATTAAAAATGAGTCCAAACATTACATAAATCGAACGGGTTTTTATTGCTAATCATAGTTCGCGATTTTCTCTTTCGTAACTTTTCACGCACACACATACGCAGAGATACACGGCTGCGCACTCTTTACAATAAAATTTGTTCACGTGGACTTGGTATTGTACACACAATGTATGTGTGTGGGTGAAAACTACGAAAGAGAAAATCGTTAACTTTGATTATTAATAAAAACTTATCTGATGTATGTAGTGTTTGGACTCATTTTTATTTATAGGACTTCACCAATCCATCAGCAGCATTTTTATAAAAGTAAGATGTAAATTATAGAAATTAATATTTTTGAAATTGCATGTTTTTTGTAATGTACACGGTATTTGTTTTAAATACATGTAGCATTGGCCGGCGCTGCTCGCCCTAATATATCTTCCTCATTTACTTTCGCTATTTCTTTGTTTAGGAATTCAAGTCTTGAACGCGAACGAATTCCTGGAATGAAATCACTACCTGTAACGCGAAAATTACAATATGGACTCCCGAGTTATTCTAATTTAAACGTGACAATACTGTACTCCGTTCTTGATGACGTACTTTCTATTATTTTTTGAATTTCGCTTTTAACATTTCAGCCTGTTTATACAAAAAAGGAAATGGTAGAATTTGAGGAAAGCTGGTTTAATTATGTGTTCTTCAATTGATGTCTCGCATTTCACATTTGTCATTCAAATCTTTCCAAATACAGTCAAACGTTCCAATTATTAAGTATACATAATTCAAGAGTTCGTTGTTTATGTTAATCATTCGTTCTTTAGCAACATTAGTTTTCAGACTTTAGACTCATTAATATTCGGAAAGATCTTTTCCCAGGTTTGACTTGATGTCCTTCGTTAGTTGTACACGTAACCTAAAACATGTTCTGGTTTTTATCACATGTCGCCAGTAAATTAAGACAGCTCACGTATTACAGATATGCTAAAACGTTTCCTATATAGATTACATTAACTACAAATACCTATCTAGAATACTTATTATTGTTTGTGTTATATCCTATTATATTATCTTATAGTATAGTTTCACTGATTATCAACGCATTATTTTAATGTCTTCAAAAGAGAAAATTCCTTCTCGTTTTCCAAGAAAATCAAAGGAGCCTAGAATATTTGGGTTATTAAATAGTTCAGTAATGAACGATAATTTATCACTGATTTAAAATCTCATTTGAATAATTCTTAGAACCTAGGCCGTTATGTAAGAAGTGCAAGAAGGATAAAAAACGAGAAATGTCGATAAAAAATGTGGAAACTCTTGCTTATAAATGTGTAAATCTTTTTTACTTCAAAGTCAGACCAATCAAACCAGTTAAATATCCACCACTGATGGTCGTCTTTAAACGAAAGAATTGCTACTAATTTATTGCAGGCAGTATTATTTTACTTCAATGTGACGTAGATAACGCATGAATTAAGATAAGAATCAATACTGACTTGTGATTTAATCTTGTTCGATGAGTCCTTAATTTTCACTTTTATGTGCTTTAAAATAAATTCTGTTGATTGAGAATAACTAAGGCAATTTTTATGAAATAGGGTATTACCTATGAACAAACTTTGTTCTGACCCCATTAAATTGTTTCCTTTGGGGAAAACTAATGGATATTTACCAACAATAAACCACTTATAAAAGTATTTCTTACAATTAGTCAAGTAAGCTACTAACTGTAGCATAATCAATGATTTTTGTAAGTTGATTTTTGGCCATAAAAATTAAAGCGTACTACATAGGATGAAACATGATTTTCGTGTAGCATGTGCAAGTAACGTCAAAAATATTTTTAATGGGAGACGTACTGTAACGGTAGAAATAAGATTAAAAGTGATATTTGCTGGGACTCCAATATTGGCAATGTTTTGGTAGAAGATTGTTCTTGCACTTGGCGTTTTCCAATAATTTCAATGGATTTGTTTGTCCTAATATCTTACATTAGTTTCTTCAAATGATTGATACTTTGTGGGAGATTGGTTTCTATAAGGTAGATTTTTCACGGGAACGCATATACTTGACATTTTTTTGTATCTTTTTAAAGTTTTTTTGGGGGGAAACTTCACGCCTTTTTGTGACATTGAATAAAGGTTTGATTGTTGTTGATTAAGTTGCTTTTAGCCTAAGGGAACAATGTTGTACATTTTTTCTAATTAAAGCAACTTATTTAATAATGTAATGAATTCTTTAATGTGATTCATGAAGTCCCGCAATATATTTTGAAATGAAAGAACGATCCAATGTTGCTAGTCGTGAAACGAACAGGAATTAAAGAGTTGCAAAGTACGCAGTTATGAATAGCTTATTAATTTTGCAAATGGCTGCGAAACAAGTACATTTCTCTTTTTCCTTACGTGTAAATGGATTAAGCATTGATTTGTGTTCAAGTAATACATACGCTGAAACATTGAAAGTATACGACTAGTTTACAATGGAAAAGTAATTATTATTGCCACGAGAGCAATACGTAATTTGTTTAATATTATTATTCTCTTTAAGCCTGTACACAAGTAGGAAGGAGAACGACTTTTATTCTGTACCGGGAACTACACAGGATAATTAATATCATTAGTACCGAAAATTATTGGCGATATTATCTATAGTTAACAGTCGATATTAAAAAAATGTAGATTAACTATTGATGAAATTTTGATTTTTAATATCTAAACATCGAGTATTGGAATCTGCAGCGCCAGGTACTCCTCGCAGAATGTATGGTTGCGCCTGCGTCTTTACGCGACAGACATCCAGGACATCCAGCCCTAGAAAAAGAAAATCTTGAAAATAAAATGTTGAAAATGGCACTTTTCTAGATCGCATCACGATATTTTGAATTGATGAGACTAGGCTGAATCGAAAGATTGTACGTACATTATATTACGACAATATTATTGAATTTTAGATCTGAGTTACAGATTTAATGATATACGCGATTAAAGTTTTTCATGCGCTCAACTCCAAATTATGTGCACGGTAGTGCCGGCTATACTTGGCGTCCCGCGTATATTTGGCGTCGCAGCACTACCGTGCTACTTGATTGTTAGTATTGTGAAGAACATGGTCCGTGAATGATTCGTAGAGAAAAATTATGCGAAACAAGTAGAACAAAAGGGCTGAGTGTTACAAAACAAAGTGGCGTACCTTGTACATTTTGAGAAAACATCGGAGTGAGTTATAACTAATTGGCTACATAACTGAAATAATGTAAAAATGCAAGATATCGGATTACATGAATCCAGAATACAATCCGAACAGATACAAGTTGTACGGAAATCAGAAAATCAGATGACTGTACTCTTAAGTAGAAAGAAATGTAATGAAATATGGACATTAGAAAGTAACGATAAGTTAAAGTTTGAAATATTTGGTTCAAGATGACAAGCTTACATTTGCTATTCTGTTAGAGAAAGAATGCTATTATCATGTGTGGAGATCACAACAAAGCATGGTGGTAGCTCCATTTAAGTTTTGGGATGTTTTTCGATTGGAGGAACAGGTGATTCCATTTCTACATATTACATACTAAACAAAGACTGTTATAAACAAATACTGGAGCACTACACCATTCTATCTAGTCTATATCTTGCTGTACGAGAATTTCTATTACAACAGAATAAATAGATGTTCCGCAAGATTTGTGAAAGAAAAGGAAGAAAAAGAAGGAATGCAGTAGTATTCTTGGATGCTCGGAATTAGTCAAGCATACATGTATCAGGCGAATCATTACATTCAATTTTTTCAAAAACTAAGCCTCTCATGAAAAAATCTTATTCTTTATTTTTGGTTTATTTTTACATATAAAATTACCCTCTTCCCAGTTGTATCATCTATGTAGGACACCACCTATGAGTGTCCTATCGCACTCTGTATATGTGACAACTCGAAACAATTTATTATTCTTGGAACTATTTAAACCCCTGTTCATATCTAGCTCAAGACTATGTTCGTATGATCTACGGGCGAATAGTGTAGGAATCCGTATATATCTCAAGACTGACCGAAATCGGGTCGCAGCCTTGTATCAGTTTCTCTTTTCAAGGGGAATATACATTTAAAGAAAGAACAACACTTTTAAAGAAACCGACCGTTAAATGGGAAATGACAACGTAATAACGTGGGTTAAGTAGTATTTACAATCACGGTAAAATGGAAATAAAATTTGTTTCTGGAATACTGAATAGTAAAAAGTATCTTGGAATAATTGATGAGCAAACAAGTACATATGCCACAGGAATTACTAAATATAAGTCAAAATAAGCTTACAAAATATGTTTTTACGTAATTAATATAAATTTCACAGGGTAAATAAGTAATATACAACTTAACATAAGTTAATATTTATTAAAACATGTTCCCTTTTTAATATTATTAAATATTACTTATAAAAGAACAAATTAAGATTGTTAGCTGTATGCAAGCTTTTTTATCATCTAGTTTTTCACTAGCAAGAGAAATATATTAGGTATTCGGTTTTACCCTTTCTCCGCTACTTATAAGATAAAAGTACACAAGCCTATATTAGTATACAATTTTTTTTCCTTGTTTGTTATATTCGTTATTAAGTGATAGAAAAAACTGTTAAACTTTTAAACGTTATTTAATTCAAAAACAGAAACTAATTTTTGGCCCATCCCGTACATGACCAGGCAGAATGGATTATGCCAAGAGCGAAGCATCGATTAAAATTTATCAAATAGTAAAATCTTAACGGAATCACATCTATTTTTCTAATTGAGTTCTGTAATGCCTGTACACTGAAAAACTGAAAGCATGTAAGCGGCTGAATAATTTATGTTTCCTTGTTGCGACAGTGTCTTCGTTTTGCTGAGAATTCTAATTAAAATGTTAGAAAAAAACTTTTGATTACTGTTTGATGTCTATTCAAACTATGCGAACTATACATTCTTCTATCGTTCACTTTCATAATCTCGAATGAAACAAATTTTAAATTATTGTATGTACATTCATAACATACCGTTAGTCAGGGAAACATCTAAGCATCTAATCACAGTGAAGGGAACTTCATTTATCTATGTACATATGCTTGAAAATATATAATTTTTCAGAGTAATTATATAGACAAGGGACTGCCCCTTTGATTTTCACTACCTTGAAATATGTTATTAAGATGATCCTTTTGAACAACCTCTCCCTATACATATATATATCCACCGCAATACTACATATTGTCTGTTGAATATTTGAGATAAGTTTAGGTTAGCTTTAGTACAACCGTATCTTATTTTTATGTTACGATCAAGTCAGAAAAACAAAGAATTAATTGGAGCGTTTGAACAAATGATGTACTTTTACTTATTATTTGAAGGCAACGTCAAATTTAAATTTTGCTTACCTTATTTGTATCCTTGTTTAAATAATTACCGAAATATACTGAAATTCAAATAAATATATTAATATTTACTAAAATAGTTCTTTCGAGAAAGTTCAAAACTTCATCGTGTAGGCGGGGAAAAAGGACAGAGACCCTGCCCCTCGACCACCACCCTGTGAAAGGGCCTAATCTAGACTAAGTTTAACATTCTCCAATGAGGAGAATGTTAAAATACCGCAATTATACGATTCAAAATTTAACGAACTGTTCATTTCATGTCTTGCATGATGTTTTCATATATTTTCCTATTTGGGAAGAAGAGACGGGTCAAAGTTGGTTTGAGGGGGAGGGGAGGAGGTACAGGGCTTCGGCACTCCCCCATTCACGCATTGAAATTTTGAACATCCTCGAAGGCAATATTTACTAATATTTTGGTAATTATATAAATAAGGACGCTAGCATAGACAGAATAAAAATTTTAAATTAAAATTGTGTAAGTGTAAGTAAATTTTCATGTAACAGTATTAGATGTACAAATTAATTCGGTGCCTTTTTCAATAAGATTCAGAATTTATTTACGAAAAACAAATACACGTTTATTATTTAAAATAATCTCCATTATTTTCTATGACTTTACTCCATCTTTTTGATAATTGGTGAATGCCCTCGCGAAAGAAACTTGGCGGTTTTGACTGAATAAATTCATCGATGCTTCTTCGGACTTCGTCGACCGTTTTAAAGTGCTCATCAGCCAGGTGATGATGAAGTAACCGAAATAGGTGGTAATCGGACGGAGAAAGGTCTGGCGAATAAGCCGCGTGAGGGAGGACTTCCCAGCCCAATCCACAAATGACATCCTTAGTTCCTTTCGCGACATGTAGTCGAGTGTTGTCGTGCTGTAAAATCACATGCCTGCTTCCGCTGCCAGTATAAGGTCTCTTTCGCTCCAACGCATCACTCAGGTGGATAAGTTGTTGTTGATAGAGATCCGCAGTAATAGTCTGATCAGGCTTCAGCAACTCGTAATGCACCACGCCTTTTATATCCCACCAGATACATAGCAACATTTTCTTTGCATGGATATTAGGCTTCGCAGTCGACGTTGACGGTTGACCGGGATTCACGCATGATTTTCTGCGTTTCGGGTTATCATACAAAATCGATTTTTCACCACATAATAATTTTGTACAGAAAACTTTTTCTTTTAAGCTGAGCCAGCAATGACATTGCAGTGTTAAGTCTTCGGTTTTTTTTATTCGGACTTAAGTTGTGCGGCACCCACCTACCCTGCTTTTGAATTTTTTCAAGTTGGTGTAGACGATGAGATATGCATTGTTGAGTAACTCCGAGCTGTCACGCAAGCTCTGGTTAAGTTTGAGCGGAATTTTCAGTTAACAGTTGCTCAAGTTCTTCATCATCGAATTTTTGTGGTTAACCCAGACGTTCTTGATCAGTAAGATCAAAATGTACAGCTCGAAACCTCTGATACCACTTTTTATACGTTTTATATGTTACTGCGTCTTCTCCCAGAGCGGTATGAATCATTTCTATAGTTCCAGCAGCATTTTTCTTTAATTGAAACGCAAAAAGAATGCAGTGTCTCAAATGCTGCCTATCAACAGCCATCACGTTTATTACTGTTTGGTAGGGTTACGTCGCCTGCTCTGCCAAAGTATATATTGTTTCGACAACTTACTGGTACACTGTTACAGACTCCAACAGAGCGGGAAACTATCTAAATTTGAAACGGAATTATGAAGTACGAAATATAAATGCATCGAATTAATTTTGTATACCTAACAACTGGCGGTAATATACAGGGTATCCCAAACAAAGTGTGGGAGCCGATAAGGGGGGATTCCTAGAGTGATTATAAACAACTTTTTCATTGCCACCAATTCTTCCGGAAACTGCACCGGCTGACGGTATACCACGAACTCTCGTTTTCAAGAACTCTCAGAAAAAAAAGTCCAACGGATTGATATCCGGCGACCGTAGGGGCCATGCGACAGATCCATGGCGTCCAATCCACCAGTCCTGAAAGGTTTCAGTTAGAGAGATCCCGACTTGTATGTCATAATAGGCTGGCGTTCCATCGTGTTGATAGTATACGTTCCTCTGGACCTCTAATGGAACATCCTCCAAGAGATCCAGAAGAACGTATTTTAGGAACGCCTTATACGCGCACCCATCGAATCTATCAGATAAGAAATAAGGCTCGATGATTTTATTAACACAACTCCCGGCTTACACGTAGCTCCACACGTGGCTATTGTTGGCATTGAAGCACTCTTCCTTCGTGAAGAGTCCACAATATCTGTTGGTGGAACGTCGGCTCACGACAAATTTCCCCCAACAGCTACGTAGAATATTCCATCCGCCGGACGAAATCTTGGGGGCGTAGGTTTTGTACAAAAATGTAGAGGTCTTTATTTATTTATTCATTTATTTATTTACGACCAAAAGCCGATTGATAAAGAAACAAATGAGAAACTATAAATTGTGAAGGAATTACGTAATAAATTTACACAGTATAGAGATAATGAAGAAAACATAATATAAAAGTAAACATAACATGAAGTAAAAAAGCGATAAAAATAACGTGTGCATTATTTGTACAAAAAAAGTTATACTAATTTTTATTGTATTAAATTAAGAAAACTAATTGTAAAAGAAATAAAAATGTCGTATTATCTTTCAAATATTGAACGAAACATAAAGAATTCAAACATTCGCCTGAAACATAACAAGCTCATAAATTGACACTCATAATTTTACGTGAAAAATGCATCATTATGTTTAAACAAATAGGATTGGCCTTTAAGACTCTGAAGAGCTATTACTATCTTTATTTTAAGAAATAACGTATTGAGGACCTTCCGTGAGAGTTGTTCAAGAGGTTCGACCTGAGTTCCCAGTGACCTGAGCTCAGGGTTATAAAAAAAGGTGCTCTTTGTCCGATTTCAGGAAAGCTTCCATGAAGAAGCAAAATATCGTGCGTAAGAGAGTCTAATTTTCACTGTACGGATACAAATCGCACGTTAAAGGAAAAAGATGAACAAGTATAAACTACTTCATTCCAAAATAAATGATGTATGATATGTGATATGTTAACCCTTCCGATTTCGTACCCATGTCGGATGGGAAGGGTTACTACTACCGTGCTGCTCTCACATGTGGTTACATTTCTGTACACTTGCCATGGCGACCCACCATGAGTGCCCAACATTATTTGATACACTTATAAATTTTTCTTTAATTACTGCAATATGTAGAAATGAAAAGCAGGCGATCAGCTCGGAGTAGCTACGTGAGCATGGATACTAATTTCGAATGCAATTTCTTGACCTGCTCAAGCATTTCTATAAGCGAGAAAAGCAATACCCCTGAGGTGATCTACGCGATAAATAATTAACACAGGTTCTCGTAATGAAAGAATACTTTATTCCACGCCATGAATGTGGCGAGCGTACCACTGATTGCGTAAGAACGTTCCTTGAGGATACTTCGTAGCGTTCTGCCGCTTTTGTTCTTGGTACCCAAAATATCAGGCCCTAGGATTTTCCATGGGAGAGTGTGACACGGTGTTTTAAGGAAAAACAGATGAACCCTGTGCTTGTATGGTATGGCCTGCTCGGGGGCCTGTAAGTCGAACCGACGTTGCCAATTCGCTCACAAGTTCCTTATTCAAACACCATCTAATACTACACCACACCCCTAAGACGAAGATAACACTGCGGCTTAATAATAGAAAGTATGAAATCTTACATTCCTTATTCGATATTGACGCAAATACCAGCAAACGATTCCTCATGTGTTCCCGATGAAAATGATGCGAAATATGGTATAATTTGAACTATTTATGAAAAAATTATATGGAAAAAGTATTCTCAAAATTTTGAGCTAACTTCGCCAAAAATGATGCGATTTACATAGTGTTTCTTGTCATTTTAAACGAGAGAACAAAAGAAATTCATCTTTGTTGCTCTTGTTATGATACAGCGCATAAGCTGATATTTTGTGGCAAAGTCATAAATCTTTTGCTGTGAAGTCCTAAACCCACCTGCCAACCCTGCCGCTTGACATCAACAGATAAGGCATCCTAAAGCATTCCGAAGCATCCTCGGACCTGGGATCATTAGTGTAACGTCCCTAAAACGATGCTACGTTGTCCATGGAAGAGCGGCTTTCCAATGGACGAAAAAGTCGGGGTTCGTGTAGCGTGCGGTTAAGGAGTTGAAATCCAAGGCTTATATCTCTCTTAACAATAATTTATTCAATAATACTTATTCTAATCCTAACGTTAATACAATATTGATATCTATTCTAATCTAGTTAAATATTAATAAAATCATAAGATATGAAGTTATATTATCAGGTTATATTATGCGTGATTATATGAATGTGAAGTTACATTGAACGTGATTATAATTATTTATCGCGATAACGCAAGAGTTATGTTATATATCGTTGAAGGAGAGTTAGGTTAGGTGATATTATTCGCAGTAGAGCATCCTCTATACAAGGCGCAGTGTGTTGTATATGTGTCTACAATAGATCTTGTCTCGTATGCCTTGATCGCTGCCAAAGTTATAGATGGCTATAACCTCAGAGCGGTCTCAAGGTTCTATAAAACATATAATCTTTGCCTAATTGCCTAAGCATCCGTAAGCCCTTCGTTATCCTTTCTACATCAGTCGCTACCCTGGAGAAAAGACTCTTCAGGAGCGGTCTTAGAAATGTGTTCGACTAGGAATGGCTTCTAGCGCTTGTTAGCAGGCGATTCGTCTGCTTCTGGCGAGCACGAACTCTATATTAAAGGAGCATCAACTACTATTTGCTAGAACGGTCGCTACCTCTAAAGGAGCGGTCTCGATCTCATTGGACGAGTATATCAGCTGCCTTCAAGATCTTCGTCTATTCGGAACCTGATGCCAGGAAGAAGTGTGTCTCTTGCTGCTTTCGCAGCTCCTTATATACCCGCTAGTCGGAGTTCGCGCATGCGTAATGTCTTACTTTCTAATGGCGGTCTTATTCTAATCGAAAATGAAAACGTACGATATACGTTGTGTTTATGTTAAAATATAATTGAAACCTATAGTATATGACATAAAATAAAGTACTCAATTATCAATTTGGAGTTTAACTTAATAGAATATGCTCTAATAAATAATAGGACAATATTAATAGAAAGAAAGAAGAATAAATGCAACGAGAGAGAGAGAGAGGGGGGGGGGAAGAGAGAGAGAGAGAGCGAGAGGGGGAGAGAGGGGCGGAGGAGAGAGAGGGAGAGACGAAGTAGGCCGTGGGGCGTTAATCAGGAAGAACAAGAGTGTTATTTTGCCTAAAGTATCAGTAAATTATTACTATTCTCTTTATTACTGTTCTCGTTAGTTATACGGGTTCAAAACATTATTCAAAATGAAGGTAATATATACGTATATAGCAAAAAAGAAACACGAAAACACTGCTAATAAACACGAATATCTCGAAAGTAAAAATATCTGATTTGCGGAGTTTTTCTTTGCAGCCACAGATATACCTGGAGGCAGTACGGATTGCTGTTGAAAGTGTAACGAGTTCGTAGAAAGAGATAAACTTTAAGTAAGTATATCCTCTCTCTTTCTAATATCAGGGCGGACAAAGATCCCTAAGAGTTTTCTGCACGAAATTTGTTCAATAATCAAATTTTTTGTATTATTCAGATAAATTGTGTTACTTTATTAAAAATATGTAGTATGTCTAAGAAAAGCATCATTATAACAATCGTTTCTGTAGCATAAAAGAATGAAAGTTTGGAGAAGGTATTGAAGTAAAGTTAAAATAAATTATTAATTAAAATATTGTGTTTTAATTGTACAAGTATGATAACAAGAATTGGTTATAAAATGCTTGTGTAGTATTGATATTTATAATCATCGAAGTAACCGCCATAACTAGAAAATAATTAATATAGTGGAAAGATTTTTCGTATACATAAACAGGAAAAGATGATTTTGTTAGAAGTTTATATGAAAAAGAATTTGTAAAATAGGTAGGAAAACTAATAAAAACATTAGTTGACAAAAATAAGAACATTGCTTTATTCTAACAATAAAAACATTTAATCGTTGCAATTCGATATTCGCATTCAAATTGAAGAATGTACGAATATTGTTTACTGCAAGGTGCTCCTTGGTACGTTTAGTTTTCGCCTTAAACCACAATACACGTAGCTAATTTAATACAAAAAAGTAGCAAAAAGTTGTAATCGATTCTGATAAACACTGAGGATTCAACATGCAAACTATTATGTTAGAGTTAGATGCTTACTACCTAATTCTTCAGAAATTAATTACATATCTAACTCTAGTACGTCAAAATTATTTAAAATTTTTATTTTGTCGACTGCTACAACATAACGGAAGGAAAGCATTGCTGTTGGTCAAATTTTGATCTATCGGTTTTTTTAATTCCTTGATGCTTTGAGGTCCCCTAGTTAGTAATAGGTGCTTTACAAAAAGGCTCACTGGTAAACAGGTACAGCTGCCGTGTGTTCAGTTAGTGCGCGTGTATTTAGAGCTATGAGCACTCTACACTTGAAAACTGTTTTGAAGCCTTGACATTTTAGTAACGGAGGAATCCACTTGGTCGATAATGAAGTGTGCTGCTTGCTCTTACTTTGTATTCTGCGAGTTTTGAAGCACCCTGTATAAATAGGTCAATTACCTTTGATTTCAGTAGTTTCTTCAAATCAAGTAGACGTTGAATATTCTCGAATATTCTTGTTGAACAATCTTGTTGAATATTCTGCATAAATGTCTAGTCTGTAAATTGACGTACCGCGAAAGAATTTAGTGGAATATTGTTATTACCAATATAAACGTCTGCCAAAATTTTAAAGTGGTCATTGCAATCACGTTGAAGTAGTGAGTTTTGGACATGCACACAAGCAAGCAGTGTATACTTGCGCTGGCCTCCAAAAAAGTTAAGAAAAGTAACTCTAGGAAGTGCAACATATATTTGATCCCAATCAAAAACTGTATTGTTAGCATGAATTACAGCCGCTTTTAAGCTCAAATCTTGACTTTTATGAATGGCCACACCGCAATTAACGGATAAAGGAAACTGAGACCGTAATACGAATATTCTATCCATAGTTTCGAATTTCGCTTTGATTCTTTCCACGGTATGTACTACTCTAGACAGTAATAAGATTTTAATGTATACCAGACTTTCAGTATCTGCAGTTTTCAAAATTTCTGTAATTTCCCCAACAGTCTCGTTTACAAGACCCAATGTAATGTCAATATTACGTCGTAATATAAGTTTCTGCTCCTATTTTTACAGTAATAATTTTAAGCAAACCAGCTGTTCGAGAACTGTTCTTTTCATACTTTACCAACGTCTTACAAACTTATTTTTTAAACTGTTTTGGACAAACAATATCATCACGTGCCATGAGCTGTATTTCATCCCCCGATAGTTTTTTAATCATTGCTGTATTGAGCAAGTCGCACAAATAATAAGTTGTTGAAAAACATACTAAATCGGAGGGCAGACAGTTGACGTAGATACATAATTCCTCTAATCTTCCGTCTATGTCTAAAGACAGAAATAGTATTTTCTTCGTTTCCAAAGTTTGCGTATCTGACTGCGTAAGAATACCTAAGCGTAACCTTAATAATAATTTGCGATAAACATTCTCTTGGTGTCTCATGTAAATAGTTCATTTGTCATAAGTAAACAAATCTACCCACATGTTAACTGAGCTCAACGAGCCAAAGTACTTTTCATTCTTACTGTTCGATATCCTAATGATCACTGGTTCTTCAGAAACTGGTGGTAGCTGTAGCAAGTCACCGAAGAAGAGAATGTGTTTTTTACCAAACCATCCGTTGGCACTGCCAATAGTGTCGAATATTTTCCATAATCGTAAGTTATATAACTCTTATATAATATAAAAGAGTTATATTGGTATTACCATGCTCCATAAGCAATTGGAATAACTGATGTATCATCATGCCATCGATATTATATGTTGCTGTCCCCGTTGGAGCAATTACAGCAGTGTCCTTATTTAATATCTGTTTAGTCCAGCAGCGAATAAATGTTTTACCTGTACCACCTTTACCGCTTACATAAAGGCGTAGTACTGTATTAGAATCAGTCTCTCGATCAATCATCCGACAGCTTACACTTAAATATATTGTACCACTTTGTAAAATTGTAAATATTGAAAGATTTCAAAATCGCGGGCCTATTTGGATAGTAATTGTCAATTAATGAATGACAGAAGATATTTGTAAATTCGGAACCGAGTACTTGAATAACTTTACGAATCTTAATTTTTCTACCTCTTAATTGGTTAATATCTAACCATCTGAATGTTGTATTATGGTCCGTACAATGTAAAGGAATTCCTAGCAGAAGATCAGTAACGTCAGTTGGTCCACACTCTCTATTGCTTAGCGTGCATAACGCAATATTCCACAAATAAGCATGTAACGATTTAGTGGAATTAATAATATGTCTCAGACGTTTCGACACTAACTACATTAATTCTTAGTGGTATGATTTATACAGTACCCATAAGTAAGGTTGATTTTTCACCGATAAACTGTATGAGCATATTTCCTTCCCATGTTCTAAGTATAACAGGATTGTAATCGTTGATATTCTTTTCATCATTGGTGCTTAGTGGAAGATCGTACAATCTACTTTTATGTTTTAATTTTCTTCTGTTGGCAACAGATATTGCAACATCCCTAAGTGCGAGCTTATTCGTGACTGGACGTAGAAATGCGAATCGACATTTTCTAATGAAACCAGTTTCAGTTTTCTTATTTCAAAGGCAGTATGCGTTATTTTAATGCATTTAATGCGTAGTAACGCATTGATGTAGTAAGGGCGAAATTTATAGACAGTTTACATGTTACATATTCTTTAACGAAACGAAGAACTTTTTCGTTGGGCAACTGTCCTATTATTGATGCATTTCCGATCCATATCATCAACTAACAATGCAGCATATTTCTACTTTGATACTCACGCTTTAGAAAGAAGCGTTTGACTTTACCTATAGGATTCTTAAACGAACAAATGAAATCCAACATAGCAAGGTATTTGTTTTGTATAAATCTAGCTGCAGAAACTGGATCGAACACAAGAAGGGTGCTTACTGATCGTATTGAGGAAAGCCTAGGATTAACTTCTTTTATATATTCTGCTAAATCCGACTATAACCGTAGTATTATCACTGCAGTAAATCTGTATCGTAGGTTAACTGTGTGAAGTTGATGATATATTCCGCTACTAATTTGCCGCATGTTTGCATTGTTCAGTAGGAATGTATTGTACAGTTAGACGAAAACGTAAATGCTTTGACATTAATTTGGATTTAACGAAATCGGAAGGACGTATTCGAATTTAGCCTTCATAGAACATTCTATAACGGCCGCAACAAGATATATCGGGAAAACAGAGAAGGTCTAAATATTTGTCTCGGTTGTCCACAGGAGTAGTCTCGACACGTAACATTTGATAAATATTATAATATTGATGTTTCATTTATTTTTTTCTTATATATCAGATATACTGTGAACTGTTTATAATAGGAATCAGAATTAATGATTTGAGTTAAGTAATGCTGCATGCTTTTTATCACTTTTGTCTGTTAACAACTGATTGTACGAATTCAGTAAAATGATTTGTGAATGAAATAGGTTACTTTCCTTAAGGCATTTGAGTATCTTAAACACTTTTTTAATATTTGTACAAATTATTTTTGATTTTGTTGGTATTCCCCGAACTAATATATGTATACATCTCATGATAAGGATTTATCGCAATGGTTGCAGAACATATCTTTTCTTAAGTTTCTTCTAACGGCAATGGTAGATAGAAAGTTCACCCTTTTGCTTTTTGAATCATTTTTTTAAGTGGCATATTTTTCCTGTTTGCAACTGTACCCATTCCTTGCTCACACTGAAATGCTTGTACCCTATGTATTAACATTCTTTCATAGTTATTGAAAGTTGAAAATAGTGGAGATATGTCATCCACGAAGAGGTTATTCGAAATATAAAGCGGCGGTAAAAAATTTTTTTGGAAATAAACTAGACAGTAATGGCAAATTTAATTAATTAATGCATTTTTATTCTGCAAATGCACTATTAAATCTTTCCAATATCTAGCTTCTATAGGTTTCCTCAGAGTGGTAATGTCAGTAATGTCTTTTCGAGAGAGTAACCTTTTGCAAGACACGCATATCAACTGAGATGGATTTGTACATCATTTTGTTAGACATTGAAATAGTGCAGAAAATTTCGAAAGTATTCTGTCCTCGTTTAGATCAATTTCCCTTTCATTATAGGTCAGAGAATTTGCTCGTTCCCACACATCTCCTGGAATTTCTAGTAATTTTTCTACATCGCAGATTTCGAGTGTATTGTCCAACGCGTACAATTATTTTTTTGTACAAAAAATAAGTGCATGAGGAAGTGGATGGCAAATTTCAGGTTTAATATAACACGCATGCGAATGACCGCGTAAAATATCAGAGTGACTAGTCATGCACGGTCCGAAATGTTTTATTAGGCTTTCCAGATTTATCGAAGATTTACACTGAATAATAGTTCCTAGTAATCCTTGATATTGATGAAAAATAACACCGTTTCTTTGCACAGTTCGCTACAAACCCATCTCTTTATTGATTTTTCTCCATTGCTATTTTCTATTAATGGCAAAATATTCACAGCTTGGCCATTTTCATTTATTAGAAACGGGTTTCTAAACACTAAAACGTTATAGGAAGTGTCTGCAAAATAGGTTTTCGATTTAAACGTATGTTTAATTTCGCTGCAGAAAACATTCCATTTACTATCAACGTCCATATTCACAAGGATAGATATGTACTTGAGTAATGTAGAGTTTTGCTTTTTTTCTTAATAAATTAAGGAGTTTATTAATAACATGCATATATTTATTTCTAGCATGAGGACACCATTTAAACGATTTCTCTACCATAATCCTATATTCTTCTACTGTTCCAGCATGGATATTTATGGTAATTTTTTTTATATAATTCTCATCAGTATCCCGCATACAAAGAATATTAGCGTTGTTAAAGTAAGCTTTAAAACCATTAGAAATTTTGCTACGATTGAAAAAATCTTTACATATTCCCACAAGCTTATGCACATTACGTGGTTTGCATTTAAGGTTTAGAGAAACTGCATTACTTTTATAATAATGACGATTAGCAACCTGTTTCTTCTCGCCATGAGTTATGTCATAATTTCTAATACGTTGTATCATTAAGGAACATTTCTCATTATGACGCATTTTTCACCTTTCTTCTATAATTTTCTTGTTACATTCATAATACTTTTGCGCTATGTCCAGTATCTTTTTCTTCTTCTGTTCGCGATACTTTCTTTTTCTCTGCTATACCTTTTCCTTATGACACTCACGAAACATACGATGTCTCTTTCGTACAGTATCTCTATTGCAAAATGACAAAGAATCGCTTAAAACCCAACTGATGTCGTAAACTGTTGACTCTGTGTTGCTTAGGGCAGACACGTCGCAGACGTCTGACAATGGCTTACCTAAAACAGATTTTATTTTCATTTCCTTACAATTGATTTCACTACAGTCGATCTTACAATCTATATTTGTTTTTTAGCACAATTTCACGGTAAACTTCACGTTATTTTAAATTGTAACGCGAGTTACCACCACCGTGAAGTTGCGTAAATTCCTTCTTCCCGGTTAGGGTTAAAAGGATATTAAATTGTTCCAACACGATTATTAGTTGCAAATGTATATAATTTCAATTCACTGGTTGTACAATTGGATTTGTAGTTTTGTTTGTAAAGCTCCAAATGCTTATTATACAGAATTTACTGAAACTGAAGCTGAGGACGTCTCGCGACTTCAACGATGTCGATTCAGAAAAGATAACCGAATAATAATTGAACGAATACTCTGAAGTATCCTTTTTGAATAACTTCGCCTTTCTCCTTCCATATCAAACCGTCAGCAAGAGCCGCAGAGCATATTCCAGCGAGGTAGGCCTTGACCTAAGTGACCAATTAGTAAACGTTTGGGGTTTATCTAATGGAAATATACTGAATTGTTCAGCAAATCAGCTCGCTGGACATTTCCCATGTAGGCTAGCCGAAAACCCAGCAGCTGTGGTGCACGCATGAGTCGTCAACGTTGACGACTTCAATTCTCATGTTTGAGCGTGCTTTTTGAGTATTTGATCAGAGCGAGCCGGAAATACCCCAGGCACGAGCCATGTTTGGCTCAGAAAACCCTACGATGGGTCATATCTTTGAGATATGTGGTCATGGTGACCGGTGGTACCTAGGGTATGGTTACGTTAGATGGCTTGGAACCCCTGATGGGGTTCGACTCTGATCTTTTTGATTCGTACACCACATGAGGTTAGCTTACGACATGGAGGAGAAAGTCATGTTAAGATTCAGAGCCAATGTCGCCGAGAAGGTTTGAATGTTTATTCAAATCGACTATAGATATGATTACTGTTTCTTAGTAATTTCGCGTCAGGTTGGTCGATATCGCGAAACAATATTATTACTCTCTATGAACTTCTTCTGTATTTCTTGATTTTACTTTCTATGAACTTCTTCTGTATTTCTTGATTTTACTTTCTATGAACTTCTTCTGTATTTCTTGAAACCTTACTAAATTGTCTACTTCTGTACCGACTGCGTTCCTTCGCAACTTTTAACCGTCGTACCTGTGTTACTTGTAAGAGAAGAACTTTTAGTTCAAGACTGTATTCAATATTTTGGGGGGAACATAGAATAATATAGGATTTGAATACATTAAGCAAATAGTAACGCATTTTTGTACGATCGTAATTCAGCCTGTCTGGACGTATTGCAAACAACAAGGAGATGACGAGGACTATAGCAAATACACCAGAGACGAATGAATTTAATTATTGTTGAACTGTTGGAAATCAAGCAGTTTCTTCATTAGTATTATAAAATAGATATAATCTTTTTAAAAACACCTCATGATCATTATGTAGCTTTTTGCATTGAATGAATCATAAATAAAGATTGTTCTTGTCTTCTATCGATTGTCTTTTATCATAATAACTGACATATCCAGTGTCCATCCGCGTCATACCTTTTGGATGTTTTTGGGGAGGGATCAATTTTTTTGGAGATTTTTATGGGTTAATTTTTTTGGAAATGGTTTGTGAGAACCAGAGTCCAAACCGATTTCAACTACTTGATGTTTTTACATTTTAGGTGTTTTGGGGGAGGGATTTCACTTATTTTTACTATTTATATGTTGAAAATGATTATTTCTATACAATATAGTGTGTCTACGTGTTTTTTTCTTACTTATTATGCATATATATTGTGATTTCTGATAGTCTATTGTGATATGGTTTTTAAGATAAATATGTAAACGCTTTTGGCACCTCGTCGCAAATGCGTTTGACGAATGTTACAGTCGTCAACATGCATCCATGTAGAAAAGTATAATGTCCTTTATGAGTAGATTCTCCATGATGATGTATAGCACTAATAACTTTGTACGTCTTCGAAGCTATTTGCAATGTCATAGTAGGTACAGTTTTGATATTATACTTTTTAATTCCTGAAACAATTATTAATAATACCTGCTTACTCATGATCAACCATTCCTCCAAAATTTAACATTGCATTAACTCACTCTTTATTGTGTAACAACTTCCTCCGTGTTAGGATATATTGTTACAAGTGCCCTCAATTTTTTTAATTTATTACTTCTGTTACTTCTTTATTACTGTTCTTATATATGACGACGCATTGTTTGACGAAGGTGCGCAGTTTTGACTCACGTCCTTCCGCCAGCGATCGTTTTGCGTACGCGATCATTGTGTATTTAAGTATCCTAGGAAACGGGGTGACGGGTGATTGTCACCGAGCGGAGTCGTGGGCTGTGGAGTCAGTCTTCAGAGGTAAAAAAGACCAGAGGTCGAGAGAAAAAGGGCTGGTTTGTGAACGGACCGAAGGGGTCTGGGTACATGTTCAGCCGCCCATAGATTCGCTATCCATTTTCTCAGTTTTGTGAGCGGAGGTTCTTTCTTGGTAATTCGTGAAAATGAGTGAGGATCACTCGAGCACGGACAAAGAGGTGTTCGCCCCGACATATACATTAAGTTCTACCATTAACCTCTTCGTTCAAAACTTGACATTTTCCTAGCCACGTAGTTAAAGCCACCTAGCGACAAAAATGTGGGAGGCAGAAAAAAGTATTCCCGTCAGACAAAATTGAGCATGTTATATTACTCTTGCACGTAAAATAAATATCTCGATATTTCAGCTCTTCTTATCTTAATTTACATGTATAATGGCTCATTCTACGCACACGGCGATACTTAATAATGTGACAATCGTTGAAATTCATTATACACTGTCAAAACAAGAAATCGCTATCAAAGTTTTTGATCGTTTTGGTCGCAGAAAAGATACACTGCTAGTATTATGTGTCACTCCACTACTTGGCGTGAGACACTATCGCGTCTCCTGATATACACTCATTGTTATGCGTAAAACTCCTATTCTGATACTTTGCTTGCCTTGTTTCCTCATTGTTTTCTTGCCAATCTATACGCATTGAACTTTCATCTAGACAAAAATAACATGTTATTTACTAACGTAACGTCATTAGAAAGTATACAATTTTTCATTTTTGGTTTTTTGTAATTAAAAATTTCATCATCATATTTGGGAGAATTTTCTGATTGAAATGACAACTGACATGATATGATTTTAATTATATTTACCGGTTTAACGAATGTTAACGTTTCTTTCATTACATACATATCACTCTTCATAATTTACAAATGATCATGCTTGGTCATGCTGTCATGCTTAGCTTCACTTTCGCTTACTGTAAAATCTGAGCTAAACAACTTCTAAATGACAACATAGACGAAAAGTAAAACAACTCAAAGTGTACAAAATCAGTTTATAAAACCCGTAACGTGTAGGGGAAACGTTTTCGCGTTTTTGATTTCGTTACGTATTTTACTCACACTGAAAAATTCATTCTTTGTGTGTGAAAAATGTCCTCGTACATTGGTAAGTAAATATGATCGAAATCATATTTGGTACCCTTTCAAACAGAAAAATTTTACCAATCAGTTTGTGAAATTTTCATTGGCGAAAAACCAAAAAAAAAAGAAATTTTAATAGTACATTAATATTGTCTCCCCTATACAGAACCCAGATACTCTAGCTTAGACAAATCGACGCCGGAATCCTACCCGTTTCAAGGGATCCCCCGCCTAGAAGTAAGGATAGACGCGGTACGTACCACCAACGCGTAGCTCCAGGAGCCCGCTATCGAAAGAATACTGCATTAAGAAAAAAACCAAAAGAACGAATACTTATCTGGATGATCTAAATATACAAATTCAGCTTGACTACTTGCGATTCGTGTTCTGCTCAGCTCCGATTGATGAAATAAAAGGAACATTACTATGCACATGTGACTGTGTAAAAAAAATTTTCTGGAAATATTTATTACTTTTTTACTTTTTTATTACTTATTACTTATTACTATTATATTATACTAATTATTACTTATTATTTTCATGACGCCGTTACTTTTGTCTTTACTCTTTCATACCTATTATTTTAAACGCCGATTCTAAAAAGATAACCGTAAAAACAGTTTTAAAGCTTCGGAAATGGTCATGTTGAAAGAATGTCACTATATGTATAATGATTTATTATAGAAATTTAACATATCAATATTAAATGATAAGGTTAAATTTTACGTTTTTCGTGTACTTCGATGAACATTTTTGTAAAAAGATTTTAATCTGTTGTACATATGTAATTGTGTTGAGGATGCTAGAGTATTATTTTGTTCTCTTGGAAAAAGGCAGAAATTGACAAGGTTAATTTTCGTTATGAAGATTATTTACTTACTCTAAAAGTGATTTCATAAATTTCATTTATTAAACAGCAACCGATGGATCATTATCAGTAATAATGCTGAACAGTTATTGAATTATGTATGTGTTTCAATGAATCCGAGATTCATTTCGTCAAAACTCGATTATCCATTCGAGAGTACCCTATGTATTCACATAGATATCATATGACTTCGTGTAATACACCTGTAGTTAGGGGGTATTGATCGACCTCGTTTAGGAAATACCAATTACTATGTAAGCTCTTTATTGTGGTTGTTTTCCATTATTATTTCGGGGATCGTTTATCCACAAATTTATGAAGATAAACAGTCTGGCGTCTGGGTGCATACATAAATATCAGTAATTTCTATTTCGGTCGCCATTGCTAACAACATTGTCGCGTTGCATATATAAATCACGAATAAGCAATTGAAATATTGTACAGATTACCTACTCAAAATACAAGGTACACCATGAAACGTGATCAGCTTACAGTAGGGTCCTACTATTGCAACCGAACCAGACGAACCTTTCGCGAGCGCGGTCAGTTTTTTTACATACTTGTTCCCATTGGAACAGCAGATCTAAGTACGTGCAATGTGCATTATAAAACTCACTTGAAACAGTCGAAAAGCGTTAATTTTAATCGGATGACGTGCGAGTAAGGACCTCGTGCAATATTAAGCTGCACACATGAATGCTAAGCACGCACATCGTACTCAGTGAGAGGTCTATGCGTATTCTAAACATCTTTCTTTGTGTTAGTTGGGTCAGGTGTTCAGTAATAGCCGAAACAAGGTTTTCACATTTCAGGCTATTTAAGCTGCCCTCAGGAGGTTGTTAACACTATATACTTAACATTTGACGGTTCCCAAAAGTTTTGACGTTCTGGACCACCAACAGAATTGTAACGCCGCAAGTTGCTAATATTGACTTCAACGATAAATAAATGTGTATTTGACTATATATGACTGGTAGCTTAAAACAAATCGAATCAATCTTTAGCAACGTGAAAGTAATTACACACAAAATTATTTGGCTACAATGTTCTATTGTAACCTGTCAAATTAATTTTAATCAAAGATTAACTGTTTTCCTATAGGCTAGTGTAAAGAAGTACAAATTTTCTAATACGAATGCAAATTTGACCTAGAAATATTTAGCACTTCTGCACAAACGTAAACTCAATCAACGCTACTGTTGTACGAGATTCCAAAAGAATAATCTTGGTATTGTCTTGTCTTGTCTTGTCTTGAATTTGAAGATAATAACAAGACGAGATTGCTTTATACAATATATAAAACAAAGCTGTCAATAATCTTAGTCTAGACAGTATTTTTTACAATAGTTCAAGGCTTCTCTTTATTATAAGAAATACATAAAACTAAGTATAAATATTGTGTACCTAAAATTGTCTGTCCACATGACGGTACTGTTCTGAACCCGTTAGAGCTAAAATCTCGGGGTTTCTGTAAGCCGAAAAATAAGTGACGATTAATTAGAAATTTCCATATAAGGCAATATCTCACGGTTGGTACAATGTCGTGGTTGCTATCCAGTTGCTCGGAGTCGCGCTCCCATTAAGATAAACGAAAAAACGAGTTTTAACAGGTAGAGACTCGAATATTTGAGAGTAACGAAAAATATTCTTCGTACGAAACATTTATGTCAGATTTAAGACCTGATATATTACATTTTTTCTTCATTAAAATTTTTTTTGTGGCGTTCTATTTTTTACATAATGAGCACACTCCTATTTTCTCAATATTTACATTTTTTTTTTTTTGTAACGAAAATACATTTGATACGTAAGCACAGCTGACTCTAGTTTTAGCCATGCTGAACGAAAAACAGTAACACTGCAAGAGTTTGATTTTGCATTTTATAGCAGCGCTAAATACCAACGTACCGATAAGAGCGCGGCAATACCGATTGCAAGCACATGTGTCATGATTCCCGATATCCTTTTTCCAGTAGAAAATCTCCCGTACACAAACGAAGCGAAGAGACGTATAAAGTGGACGTTATACCAAAGCCTTATACCAAAGATTATATTATATTATATTAATAAAGCTACATACTCGATAGAAAGAGTACGCAGACATTGGCAAAAACTTAAAATATAAAAATTCGAGTATCCACGATTATCAACTATTAAATTATTATCAAAAACCTGCTTCAATAGAATCTATAACAAATAAAGGCGTTGGAAGGCCAAATTTGGTGTCATTTGAGTTTAAAGTTATACGTTGCTACTTAATTTGGTTATAGAGTAAAAAATAGATGTTGAAGGAAGTATATTCTTATAAGTACGAGACAATGTTTACAAATTAAATTAATACGGCTTGTTCGTCTAATGGTACGTAAAAGATTACATATTGTGGTATTAAAAAATATTCTAATAATTAAATAAAATGGGTTCATTTTATTATTTTAGAAAAATAGTAAAACATTAATGTATTCGTAAGCGTTTAGTTATGTTCCCACTGCGCCTCAGAAACATGTTTTTCTTCAAAATACTGAGAATTTATCTAACTTTAATGTTCTAAAATAAAAGTTGTAACTTCTTTCCACTTCTTAAGAAATTACATTTGTTCTACGTTCAATACCATCGATTTGTATTTCATTGTCTCGCCGATAGCCTAAGCGCACACTAACCAATAACCAGTGGCTAACAATTTTGTTAGTCTAAAGGCCAATTACAAATTGAGCAATCCTTCTTTTTTTATCCAATGGATAGAAAGAAAACTGATGTATGAAAGTCTATTAAATTTGTATTCGGCCTTTAGTCTGTAGATTGTCGGTAAGTGTGACCCTAGGCATACTCGAACTCGGCTACTGATTGCCATGGTATTGTAAACAAACTTGTCCTTGACACTTTTAATGTATTCGTTTCAGCCCTTCTGCCTATAAGTGTATACGTGATCGTTAAATCTGCATTAATACACCATTGGCGAATTACTGAAACCGGTGCAAGAGAGTATCAGTTTATTGTAAGTTCGCATAATACGTGCTTTGTTTTGGATTATAATTAAGTGTGTTGTTGAGTGGCTTTTATATCTAAATACATATCTTTCGGATGTATTTAAAGAAAAAATTAATATAGCTAGCATATCAAGTGGTAAGGAAGAATACATATTTGAATGTAGTGAGATTTTTTAGCAATTTAAAAGGTACAGTAACATACTTACATGTGTTTTCATGATCTTTCTACTACAGATTTAAATAAGCTTGTTACTATTAATAGAATCGAATTTTTTCTCATAGTTAAGTACTCCGAAGCAAATTCATTTAATGAAAAATTAGAAAATGTGCATCAGGAAATTGTGCACCGCACAGTGTGTCCCCAAAGCGAAGAAGCTAATTTAAAAAATGTGATCTCGTTTCTTGTCAACTTTTAAATTCAAATGGACTGAATTTCATTGAATTGGAAAGAAATTTGTAGGGAAAAACAAAAGTTGGCTAAATAGTGAAGTAAATTAAGAAAATGTTTATACTGTTAGATGGAAAGAGAAGACTGGTGATCGTCCCTAGCTATTCTAACAACTAACAACTATTCGAACGCCATAAAATTTTAAAAGTTAATCATATTATTAATTATCCTTAATAATTGTATCTTTAATAATGTGAAAAATAAAATAAATGATAGTATACATTTGCATAATTGGCAGTAACCCTATCCTGACCTCACTTCCTTAATTCAAACGTTCACGAAACAAACAGACAACCAAATCCTCTAACCTACTAAAGCAGCAATGCATAACTCTTCTCCCTAAGAAAACCAACACAAGCACATAGATAACACCATAGATGAAAACAACTTTCTGAACACCGTCAACAGCATGAACTGAGAAGACTAACATTTTCCTGACAATTATAGAATGTATACAAAAGCACTATATAAACTGTACTAATAACTTTGATCGAGTAAAAGCCACCATGTACATAGTACAACAAGTTGATGCCCAATATAAATAAATTTCCTACACAAATCATGTTATGAAATGCCAGCAGCCTCAAACCTGAAATAATAAAACTACAACTATATCTGCAATTCGACAACATCGACATTGTTATAATCTCAGAAACATCGTTAACAAATAAAGCCTGCAGCATTAAGGACTATAAAATAATCAGAGTAGATAGAACCTCAACCTCTAACAGGGGAGGAGGAGTAGCCATTTTCATACATAACACAATCCCACACGAAAACAACATAGCCCACCAACATCACCATAGAATAAATCATAATAAGAATTAAATACAAATCAAATCTCATAGTAGGTGCAGCATACTCTCCATCTAATAAAAAATTCACTCCTAACGACCTAGACATAATCACAACCCACACAAACTCAAAATACTTTCTGCTAGGAAGGGACCTGAATGCAATGAACCAATTCTGGAACAACACTTCCAATAACAGAAACGGAACTGTTTCAAAAAACATGCGGAAAACAAAAGTTACAACATAATATATAGCAAAACTTTCACCTACAAACAACCCAATAAAACACCGTCAAAAATAGATATATATCTATCGAACATGCCCTATGCCTACACTGCCATACCATGAACGATCTTTCATCTAACTATTACCAGTTCACGTGGATATACTCAACCTACTATATATAAACCTATTCAAAAAACGGTCAGAATTCACTGACTGGAACAGATTCAAATAAATATGCAACAATTTCAGAGTTAATGCAGACATTCATACCAATGAAGATATTGAAACAGAAATAAAAAGAATGCAGAACTGTTGGAAACTGGGTGTGGAATAACTGAATGCGTCGTGCACAGTTCACTAAGCACGTGGTGTTTTATTTGATGCACCGCAAATTGTAGGTTTAACAAAAATAAACGATATCTGATCAGGATTTTATATTGCAATAAAACGAACGAAACGAATTGTTAACTTGACATATAAACTATGTATTTTGTGCTTAAACAAATCCAAAGTCAACAATTTTCTTATTTAAATCTGACTCGCACCGCGGCCATGTCGCAGCTAGCAGCCCGGAAGTCCTACACTCTCATATAATTTCAGACCCGTTTCACATTAAGGCTGCCAACTTATGATAGATTAACTAATACCAACAAAAACATAATCAACACAGCCTACAGAAAAGCAACGACTTCATCCCCCACCCAGAATAATCACGAACCTCCAGGCAACTACTTACTTCAACTAATAAAGGATAGAAACAAAGCAAGAAGTAAATACCAAAAATCAGATAATCCTTGTTACAAACTGCTAAGAAACACTCTATCAACCAAAATACAAAAGAAAGTACTACACAACAAACACGAACAATGGCAAAACAGACTATCAAATATACAGAAATGCGACCACTCCCTTGGGATAACTTATAAACTAACCGGAAATTAAAAGCAACATATCCCTGTACTTCAAACCCTCAATAATCAACAATATTATACTGATAAAAACAAGGTCGAACTACTTGATCACGTTTCGTGGTACATCCTGTATAATACATAAGACTTAAGTGTATGATGCTAGTGCTACTTTGACTAAACTGAATTCATACCTATTTCCTCTACCTGTCCGCTCAATTTTGTCCGTATCTCTACCTTATAGAACTCATTATCAGCTACCTAATCGATAGAAAATTCTTTACATCTATCAATGGTACATACTCCGAACACAGACACATAATAACAGGAGTATCCCAGAGATCTATCCTAGGATCCATACTATTTATAATCTACATAAATTACATTCCTACCAACATCAATATATATCTAGCCGTCTATGCTGACGATACTGCAATCTATGCCTCCGTATGGAAACTCTCGCAAGTCACCAATTACCTACATATCCACTTGGATACACTAATCCAATATTACCTACATAAAAGATAAAAGTCAACACAACCAAAACTGAAGCCATAAACTTCACCAGGAAACTTCACAAATCAAAAATTAATATCATAATCCAAGATGAACCCATCATATGGAAAAACCATTCTAAATACCTGGGAATAACCCTAGACAGTAAATTCACAAAGACAACAGGCATTAAAAATCGAGTTACTCTTGCCTACCCTGCACTAAAAAAGTCTACTCCGTTATATGTCGCAAAGTTATTTTAAAAACGAAATCAAAATAGCCCTCTACATTACATACGTCAGATCGATAGTTACATATGGACATCAAGTCTGGTCCGCTGTCGCAAGGTCAACAAGGCCCAGGTAATACAAAATAAATTCCTCAAAATTATACTCAACAAATGTTACCACACTCCTATAGTCAATTCACACACAGAAGCTAACATGCGCATCATCAAGAAATACATAACAAACTCCCTGTTTAAAACCCGCATGCATGAACACAACAACCCACTAATTAGCAGGATAAGTAATTACCAAAGACATTTCATTAAAACTAAAAATCAAACTTCCCATGATACTTGCACAACACCAAACATGTAATAATACCAAGCTATACAGGGTTTTTAAGACTTTACTTATGCCATCACGAAACAACATAACATAATACTCACTCACAGAGCATCGAGTACATAAAATTCTCATATGATTAATGTAAGTACTAACTAACTAACTAACCTGAGGAGGACTACCTCCTCAGGCACTGCAAGATCCCGCTTACAGGAAACAATAAAAAAAGCAGCAAGGCAGTCAGAGGCAGAGTTCAAGATAGTGATGGAAATCCAGAATACAAAGAATCCCACTGATTCTAATCTAACCGAGGCAGCTTTAACCAGCTCCTTGGTTCTTCTACATCAATGCAGCATTAACCGTTGGTGAGGTAGTTTTCACCAGCTCCTTAGTCAATCCCAAATCCTCATCGATTAGAGATAGGAAATACTTAGAAAAAACGAATAATCGACCGAATCGTGTACTCGAAAAAACTCAGCAGCTCGGAAAAATCGAGCAGTTCGAAGAAAAACGAGGAGTTCGAAAGAATTGAATAGCTCTGAAGGATCGGATAGCTTGAATTGTTTCGAGCGGCTCGAAAGAATAGAACTGCTCGAAAAAGTTTAGCAGCGCAGTTTGACGTTCGAGCGTATTCGAGCGTATCAGGTGGTTACAGCTTGAGATATGGTACGTATATCATACATATTTCAGCTAAATGAATATTAACTAGCAGTCTGTTACATTACATATGATAAATGTTTCAGACATTGCGATATCATTTTCTAGACAAGTATATGCGGAGCGTAGCCGGCGCTACCGTGTATATTATTTGGAGTTTTGCGTATAAAAAGCTTTAATCGTATATATCATTGAATCCATAGCTAAGATTTAAAATTCAATGTTATTATCGCAATATAATGCAGGTATGATCTTTCGATTAAACCTAGTCTCACCAAAATCGGTGTATCTGTTGCCGAGATCTCATGATGCGATTCTGAAAAGTGTAACTTTTGTCATCATTTTTCAAGATAAATATACTTCCCTAACATGAATTTTCTTATAGGTATACGATCTGAACATAAAATTTTCAAAGAGTTAATCTAATTAATTGATATAATAATTAATATATTATATAATTAATTTCAGTACCCTTACTTTGCAATTCACTTCACATATCATGATTTCGATTTTGATGGTATTCGTGTATATTTTCACATTTATATACTTCTTCCATCTTCATTTGGTACATTTGACTTCCCAATTGAGAATGTATTTATTTCTTTATTCTTTTACGAGCTTGTTTTCTTTTTAATCGTTTTATACGAACTCCTTTCATTCACAGGTTTACGATTCGTGTGGTATCTCACATTTATTTTCACACCATCACACATTATATCCTACTGTAGCACAAACGCTGATTCACTATGCACTAATAGTAAAATACACTCCGACAATTACATAACCCCGGTTATTATTATAATACTTTACAGCTATTATTTTCCGACTGACCCAACCCTCCAATCCGTCTAGCGATCAACTTTCAATTTTATGACATTCTACCCCTCATCCTTCCCCCACTATGAATCGGTTAAAGATTGATTGTGTAAATAAATAAGTATGTGAATGTGTAAGTGAACAAGCGCAGATAAATAGCTAGATAGATAGTTAAATAGATAAATAAATATATAAAGAGTAGTAAAACAAGTAAAGAATGCGCTAGCGTCTCCCACTGACAGCTTTGTAGCTGAATCCATCTAGCGGCGAAGATAAGAAACCCAGAAAATGTATGCTCTGTCAGACGTAACTGAGATAATACAATTATTCTTGCATGTCAACCTTGAGGGCTTAAAAAGTGGGTCAAAAAATTGACGGACCTAAAAAAATCGGGGCTCAATTTACCCGCACAGAGTCACTTTACAATGTGGTATTCAATTAAAATTGATTACGCATTGCATACAGAAATTAAATCGGCGGAAACGTTTTTCGACATTTTGGTTGAAGAAACGAATACCTGTCAGCGTCGAACGCTAGTCAATTACTCGGCGCGAGACGGTACCCAATACCCTGTCTTCTAATGATGGGAAACGAATCTCGCGTTAGTTCCTTTGGTCTGATTGTGTGCAAGTAGCGCGTATACGTTTATTATGTCGAAATCTCGGACAAATTTTCAAGGCAGAAGAAAAATAAAAATCTTGAAATTTTCGTGTGTCCCATGAGGCAATATTACAATATTTCTGCTATACGTGGATCAATTTGATTGTAACTGGTCTTCTTTGAAAGCTCATATTCGGTTTAAATAACAAAAATGCCTTTAAATTTAGAGAATATTGCAAATCTGTCGAGATATTAATGAGATAAGTTTTATGTGAGGTTGGAATTCCCGATTTTCAAGAAAAGATATACAGCGATGCTGGATCAACAAACCATAGGTCAAGACCATATCAAGACCATTGATAATGGCGATTTTAGTTCTAGGAATACTCGAATGTTTTTTTCACGAGTTTGATTTCATTGGGATGGGTGTGAAGATAGAGTGAGAAATACCGAGTGCAAGTGAGACACGAATACCCAACAGAGGGTAGCGAGGTCATTAAGGCTCGTTATGGGTTTCTTGTCGCATGTCTCTCAGAGGTGTCAGTTCCAAGAATTGGTGGGGATAGAAACGGACCGTAGGCCCGACAAAATTCTGGACCGATAAGCCAGTATCACTGTACTTGGCGTCGAGACACTACTACATCTCTTGATTCAATTGACTAGTGTTTAGTTACAATTAACTCGCTTCATTGCAATCGACAGATAAATTTTACATAAATCTCTTGTTTCATTAGCAATTACGAAAAAACTATACAAACAGTTTCATTGAAATTAATACATTCACTTCATAATATTTCAATATAATTTCAATATTGATAACGTTCTTGAATCATATTAATGGCTTTTGGATAATGCTACGTAAATAAGCAAGCTCGAACGTTTGCGAAACGTTAGCAGAAAGCTGATTATTTACGCGGCATTATTCAAAAGCCGTTAGTATGAATAATTCTAGCCGCGAAAGCCTAAAAACTCAAATGTTCTTGAATATATATATATATTTTTTTTTTATTCTACTATATGTTACGGGTTACGGTATAAAAATAGGTCAATTTTAATTAATCATTTCTCGATAACTATACAGTAAATCGATTCCATATTTTGTACAAAGGTTTCTCGTAGTCCAAAGTTTTCTTCAAAATTTGGATGAAATCTTTAATTTTTGCGTTCAGCTAAGAATTACCTTCACAAACGAAGTTTCGGACACAACTTTGCTACTCTTGATTTTGACCTTACTTTGACGCCTAGAATTCTAAGCGTCAAATCTAGATTCCCTCAATTTTCATCTACCTGTAGTCGAATATTCTGTACATACCTCTTCGCAATAAAATTGAAGATGATCGTCTGAATACAAATACATACTGGCACATAAGTTACTTTCTCATTAAACTTCACCAATTAGTTATTCTTTCATCATTTGAATTGTTTTTATGTAATATAAAATATAGAAACTCGGATTTTCATTTCTTAGAATTCATTTATATGTACAGCTAATTTTCGTATAAAACTACAAGTAATTATTTGTATTACTCTTCTACCCTTAATATTTTCCAAAATATTCAATGGAGTATGTTTCACATTTATTATTTTGAGAGCTCGTAACAGATGAAAAAACATACCTATCGAATATTTTTTTGAGAATTATTTATAACCAAGATTTTATTGAAATTGGTGATTTTTACTTCCTGATGTTTCCTTATAAGTACAATACATTATATAACATATTTTCCGTCTTTTGTGCATTCGTAAAATATGTAGTAGAAAGAGTGTGCAGTAATCATGGGAAAAAGGTAAAAAATATTCGACCTTCTGGATTCTTCAACATCCCCACGGACGCGAGATAGCTTTTATTGTCGGATATGCAAGCAACTCGTCCCAGAGTATAGGAACTTGCTCTGGCATATTGCTTCGCTCTACTTTTATTTCTCCCCCTAATCCCAGAACAGTTCCGCAGTGTCGCTGGAATTTAATTAATAGTTCGAACATGCTTGAGAGGGACCGACTACATACAACGGCATACTTACCCTTCTGTCTGAATATGCAATGAGAAAAGGCGAAGAATAGCAAACAATACAGAAACGCGTTTTAGCGACAAAAGGCAAAGGCGTTTGCCCATTGAATTATAACAAGCAGGAAATGGAGCACAAGTTCGTCACCTCTTCTATTTTATCAAGTTCCTTCATGCTCGTTCAACTTATCCGACGATTTCTGATAAAAAAAAAAAATAGTAATTGTGTCTAACTTAATAAAAGAATTTTGAAAATTCTAATGTTTATTGTGACTTCACGAACCATAGAAAATTTTGCGATAGCCCAGAAAATGAGTCTCTTTTGTTCATGGATTTCAGATATTGGCACAAACGAGTAATGCGAAACCATGAAGAAAAACATTAGCTGAGAGCATAGCACGATCCTGGTTTCAGTGGGTACGTTTGAATTCAACATCACTTTTCAGTAGAATAGAACTGTTGTAACTAGTAAGAGAACATTTCCTCCTTAAATGCAACAGATTCGAAACATTGTCTTAATCAAAGAACTCGTTTTTATAAAGCGTTGCATTTCGTTACGAAGAGAATCAAGTGCTTTGTAAATACATAAGTTCAAACTTTGATTGCCTTCGCGTCTTTTACAAGAATTTCGAAATATAGAAATCATGTTTCTAAGTACATTTGAACCTGAACGATATAAATTTGAACCTTTGATGAGTACTTCCAAGTAGATTTAAACACTTATCAGTAATTGTTTAGAATAAAGTTCTCCTCACCGATTTTTTTACGTGTTTTGATGTGTAGATTAAGAATCCACAAAAAAATTGTCGCTTTCTTCTGGTTTTCGAGATAAAAATATTTATATGTATAGAAATAACGATTCGGGCACTGCCATGTTAATTATACAGTACTGACAGAATAGAACTCAGGAGCATGTGCGTCCAACAATAATCACGGGACACGCAAACGTGTTATTGCAATTATGAGTTCTGGAAAATTTAAAAACTGACAAAAATGACTGACATTATGTCCGTATTAGCTGGAAATGCATTTTAACGCATATAAATTCTACAAAATGTGTAATTTTTTAATGTTTCTTATTTCTTAAGGTAGCAACCAGCAACCCACAATGGTGGACACCTGGGCACACACGGAAACTGTAGTAACAATGAGGCTATACTGGATACGGTATTTAATTTGAAATAATCAAATATTTTGAAAATAAACCATTTTAACAAAAAATATTTCAGACAAAAGTTGTTCTATTTCAGGAAGGAAACAGAATTGCGCTAATGTTTTTCAATTTGGTGAGTTTCACTTCAAGTTCATTTGAAGGTCGCTTCCAGTTTTTCAAACAATAACCTACATTCTTCTTAACGAATTCTTAATCTGTGTAAAAAATGAGTATCATTTGACTGAAACATTTCTTCATTTGATGCACATGTTTTAAAATACGTAGCAAAGATTCCATAGATCATGGTGCTTGACAAATTAACAAGAAATTAACAAATAAAGAAAAACTAAACATCAGAAAATGTAATTCTCATGATTAGTTTGTTATCTGAATAAATACTCAAAATGATAGCCTTCAAATTTCATATATTTCTGTACTAGCCTGAGAAATAACCGGCTAATACATAACATATCTTTATCGATCTGTCTACACGCAATTTTATTCGATTGGTGAAACAATGTGATAATTTATTTGTTTATTCTCAATTAATTTTTTCTTTACTAGTTGATTTATTGTTTATTTGTCAAGCCAAGCACAATGATTTGTGGAATCTTTACCACGTACTTTAAAAAACATTTGCCAAATGAAAAAAACCTTTCAGACAAAAATTACTTATTTTGTTACAGAGATTAAGTATCCGTTGAAAAAAATCTAGGTTCTTATTTGAAAAACTGGAATAGACCTTTAAACGACCGTGAAGTTGCTCACAAAATTAAAAAAACATCAACACAATTGTCTTTCCCTGTTACATCTAGCCCACGCTGCCGGGGATAAATGACATTAGGTATAATACATGAGGTTTATACAACTATTGCCTTCCTCAGGTCTGTTGGAGTATTCGAAACTAGAAGTAAACTCTTAGTTTCTACAACGAAATCATCATGGAATATTTCATTGACTTATGGTGCGTCTACATTATTCATTTGCGCACGAACAGAGCCACTTGCAAGTCTGCCTTGACCACGTTTGAAGAACGAATCTTCCTCTCATGCAAACTGATAAGGAAAGAAAGGAAGAAAACCAATAGAATGACGAATTGAGGGATTGTGCTAGGATCGCCTACTTCATTTCGTATTCTGTGTCTCTTCGTAAGTTTCAGAAGAGCCTATTCGTGATTTTAACTCTGACAAGGGAACAATAAATAATATATATCATAATATAATGATGAAAGCATTATAAAGGTGTTTGCTTCTCATAAAGTCACTCGTTTCAGGTCTCAATTTCACACAAAATATAGTCTAACTAGGATTGTTATTATTTTGTTTATAGCGCAAAAATTTTTAATTCTACTTTATCCATATTTTTTGTTTTAGTTCATAGTGTCCAAGTGCAAATTTGAAAAAAGATCGATCAACGTTTAGTTGAGAAAAACAACAAAAATATGATTTCCTTGTCAGTTAAATCACGAACGGGTATTGTCTCAACCAGCGGGCGGTCTGGATCACTGAAAGTTAGCTGTTTAGACACAAACATATAGTTTTTGTACTTCTCTTACCCTTCTACCTCCGCCAACATTTTTTGAGCTTCCAATACAATGAGTATGACCCTACTCCCAATGCAGTGACAATCTTCAATTGTGGAACGCAAATCAATTATATCAAGTGTAAAATGTTTACATGTATGAACGGTTTAACTAGTTAATATGAAAGCATTGTTTTACAGCCAGATCTAATTGTGGGAAAGATTTAATTGGTTGAATCTGGATTGTTGTATCTCCTCCTAAAAGCAATAAGTGTTGCAGAATAAGTTTGAACAAAACCCTCGAAACATAATATCGTTTGTTGTATCGCCAAATCAATAAACACAATCTTCTCGAAATACCAATACCATGAAAGTACAGAAAGTACTTCTGTGAAAGAGTCATCAAATGTCAAATAACAAAGGCAAGTACTTCCAAATATTACGAACAACACGAATGAGTATTCGTAGTCCATTCGTGGTGTTCGTTGCCTTCGAGCCTATGTTCGCTTATGAGAAGCCAAGTGCTCAAGAGCGGGCTCAGACAGGCTTACGAGCGATTCTGCGCGTGAGCAGACGAATAATGTAGACGCACCATTAGAACGGAAAACATCATCGACAATGTCGATACAAAACGAGTGTTTTAGGTCGATGAACCTGGTTTGTATAAGAAATTGTCACAGAATCATTAATGGTAGCTGGCAGAAAGGTCCTGAACGAGCTCATGGTCATTAACATTATAATAGTATACGTGTCGAATTTTGGAACGATATTCCGTAGATTTCGTTCCATTCGTATCAAATCACGCTAATTTTAACGATCTCGAATCGTCAGAGTAGGACGATCTCTCTAAGTGTAAATGAATAAACACGGGATATTTAGTGTCCAGAGACGAGTTGCAATGCGTGCACATGGTGAGATGCGTCATAGGTTTTTCCGGGTTTCCCTTTCAAAATTCTGCGTTGTCGTATTCTTAAGTCTTCATTTTAAGGAATTTCCGGCGTTCAGTATTGTCATCGTCGTTCCGCCGAATTTCGGTATTGTCCAGCAGCTCGACCAGCGCGTTTATTACTTCGGGGAGAATAGGCCTGCTGTTTTACAACTTGTTGTAAACTCTTTTGAGAAAGTTTTGTCCGGAACGGGCGGAAGTATTGACCATTTGCCGATTCTCGCGCTTAAACCGTGCCGGTAAAACGGAACCGGAAGGAACACAACTGACCAATAGAAAAAAGGGAAGGCAGCTTAAGCCAATACAGAAATAGAGATTTCCCGCACCTATTTTCAACCAATGGTGGTTGTGATAACCATCCCCATCAGACTCAACGGAGCTTTCTTGGAAAGACGGAACGCGAAGACCAGCAGATATCGTTTTTGAACATCAACCAAGAAAAAGACTTTCGTGAATTCGCATAGCGCTCGACGAACCCTTCGTCTCAATTCACGAAATTATTCCTTTTATTTTAAACGCAAACTGTAAACTTTGTCAACTTTAAATATAAGTGTTGAATTGTTAATGTCATTTGAATCTTAAAATATATATTTGTTAGTCATCAAATTCATAATTATAATCTTTATTTCGGGAAATCGAAGTAGAGTCCCGCGGAATGTTTATTAGTGCAACCGAAACGTCCGCGTCAAAACAGTTTGGTCCTTCGAGCCGGATTCAGTGACATTTGGACAATACAAACGAAATCAATCAACATACTGGTGGCTATCAGTTTAAAATCCAAGAAGGTAGAACATCGGATCGACCCATTCAACGAAGCGGATATCTGAGGCTCTCGTGACACTGAACATCCAGGAAGCATCGCTGCGACAGGGACCAGCCTTGATCCAGAGCGCAGCATTCTTCGCCCAGAACCGCAGCCAGAACTTTAACTTCGTGGCCGATTCTAAGGACATCCTTGTCTCGACAAAAGGTAGGCTCGCCTGTATCGCCAATTTCCTTTGTCTCCTATTCCACGATGACGAACAAATCATCTGACGATTCTGCTTCCCAATCAATCGTTCAGGGAATTAACATTCATACTTTGCGACGCAAACGCGGTCATGTAATCGGTCAAATTAACACCTTCGCTAAATTCTTAGATTCGTGCGAGAGATTAGAAACGCGAAACATTCCACTGATTGAAACGCATTTGAACGGTTTACAAGATATTTGGAAAAGATTTGACGAAATCCAATTCGATATAGAAGAGTTAGACGATTCTGAAATACAGCGCCGATACGAAATTCAAAATCATTATTATGAAGTAATTACACGAGCGAAAGTAATGATCGATAGAACCCCTGCGAGCGTTTCAATCCGAAGAAATACATCTGATTCGAATACACCTTCAGGATTAACGCCGATAGCTATCAAATTACCACAGATGCGTTTGCCGACTTTCGATGGAAGCATTGAAAAATGGTCATCATTCTTTGACATTTTTACTTCGGTTATTCATAATAACGAGGATTTATCCGCTGTGCAAAAATTGCAATATTTGCGCTCCACTTTGACCGGTCAAGCCGCCGCCAGCATCGAATCTTTAAGCACAACTGAAGCGAATTATGCCACCGCAATCGAACTGTTAAAAGAGAAATATGACAACACGCGTAAAATTCTTCTGCGACACTGTAACGCGATCCGTGAATATCCAAAACTGGCGAAGGATACACCTGAAGCAATAGGAAAGCTCGTTGATACTATCCAACAACATTTGCGATCATTGCAAAATCTAGGCGAAAACATTGATGCCTGGGACAGCATGCTAAATTCCATAATATTATCCAAAATAGGTTCTGATACTGCGTGGCATTGGGAACTTAGTTTAAAGGAAAAAAAAATGCCTTCATGTAAAATTCTTCTGGAATTTCTCGAGAAACGAGCGGATTGTGGCCAATCGCCTTCTTTAAAATCAAACTTTGCTACGGAAAGGCAAATAGAAAATCGAAATTTTAAAAATCGTCCTCAACGCAATCAAGTCTTTGTCACGGGAAAAATTCAATCTTCGGAACAAAATCCGAAACATGTTTATAACGAATCAGCTAGCACCTTTGTAAAGCCATCGACATGTCCAATTTGTAATGGACAACATAGCATTTGGAGTTGCGAAACGTTTCACAATCAATCTGTAAAAGATCGCATAACGACTGTTAAAAAATCAGCTTTATGCACTAATTGTTTGAGAAAAGGACATCTCCCGGAATCTTGTAGAGGAGGTTCTTGTCGCATATGTTCCAAACGTCATCATACGTTATTGCACAATCCAGAACAGTCAAAGGGTAATTTTAGAGATAAGACTGCAACGACTAATTTAATACCAAAGTCTGAACCCTTTGAGGGTCAACCATCAACTTCTAGTTGACTAAAGCATTCTGAGATTCCGAATAAACAATTCCAAAATAGCTTTATCATTAATTCAATCACTAACGAACTTCTTGTAACAGCTCAAGTTAACATCTTAAATAATAATAATCAATCAATTTGTTGCCGAGCATTAATTGACACTTGTGCAACAACAAATTTCATAACGGAATCCCTCGCGAAAAAACTTGAAATTCCAAGTCAAAGATGTTCGATCTCTGTCGGAGTTCTCAACTCGATATCTACTGTCTCTAAACATACAATAACAGCGACAATTCAGTCAAAGAATAGTGATTATCAAAGATCTCTTACCTTTCTCACTATCCCGAGTATAACTTCATTTATACCGGATCAACCAATTAATCGCGAAATGATTAGAATTCCAAAAAATTTAAGACTAGCTGATCCCGATTTTCATAAGCCAGCACCAGTCGATTTACTGTTAGGCGCTGGTGTTGCATTGTCGTTATTATGCGTAGGACAAATCAATTTGTCCCTTCCAAAGGATCCAGATTTATATTTGCAAAAAACGAGACTTGGATGGGTTATTGGGGGGAGTGTGCCCACATCGATTACATCTAAAAATGCGTTTTGTAATGCTACAAATACACTTCCATTAGATCTGACTCGTTTCTGGGAAATTGAAGAAGTTTCTAAAGACTCACCTCGTACTTATTCGGATGAGTTATGCGAAAACCACTTTCGAACTCATGTTACGCGCAATGACGAAGGCAGATACGTTGTTGCTCTACCTTTTAACGAACAATCTTCACGTCTCGGTGAATCGAAAACTCAAGCGCTAAAACGTTTTATGTCTTTGGAACGTAAATTGTCTCGCGACGCATTATTGAATCAAGAATACCGTAGAGTAATGCAAGAGTATTTAGATTTCGGTCATATGTCAGAAGCTAGCGATATCTTAAATGACGGTTATTACCTGCCCCACCACGGGGTGATCAAAGTCAGCAGTCAAACCACAAAACTTCGAGTAGTCTTTGATGCGTCTGCAACAACTACTTCCGGTATCTCGCTTAACGATACCTTATACATTGGTCCAAAAATTCAAGATGACCTCATTTATGTACTATTAAGATTTCGATGCCATAAATTTGTAATCACCGGCGATATTGAAAAAATGTATAGACAATTCCTCGTTCGTCCGGAAGACAGAAGATTTCAACGCATTCTCTGGAGAGATGATTCAGGCCAGCTGAAAACTTATGAATTGAACACGGTCACTTTCGGCCTATCCGCAGCACCTTTCTTAGCAATCCGTTGCCTCAAACAATTGGCGTTAGATGAAGGTCATAATTATCCTCACGCTTCTCAAATTTTATTACGAGATTTTTATGTCGACGACGTTCTCACTGGTGCTTCAACTATCCAAGAAACAATACAACTGCGTAACGGACTCTCAAATTTATTGAAATCAGCGGGATTAAATATTCGACAATGGGCATCGAATGATAAACAATTGCTGCAAGGGTTACCGGAACAAGATATCAACAAAAATCTACACCTTGGAGAATCCTCTGTTCTGAAAACATTGGGTGTAATCTGGAATTCAGTTGATGATTCTATAACGTACAAAATTAAAACTTCCATGTCTCCTTTAACGGTGACCAAACGTTCCATTAGCTCGGAAATCGCAAAGATTTATGACCCATTGGGTCTGCTTGGACCTGTCATCATCGTTGCGAAGATTTTACTACAGAAGCTTTGGACTTTAAAGGTTGATTGGGACGAATCATTGCCGATGGATATTCACACTGAGTGGATGCAATTTTACACTCAGTTACCACTATTAAATAATACAGTTTTCCAAAGAAGAGCATTAGATACATCATCAAACCACATCGAGATTCATGGATTCTGCGATGCCAGTAACAAAGCTTATGGAGCCTGTGTATATTTGCGTTACATCAAGGCAAGCTGTCATGCGTCTGTGGAGCTTCTTTTAGCGAAATCTAAAGTCGCACCTTTGAAAACGCAGACAATTCCACGACTTGAATTATGTGGAGCGTTATTACTATCAAATCTAATAACCATAGTAAAAGATGCACTTAATATCAAAGTCAACCGCACCATACTCTGGACGGACTCCATGATCGTCTTGCATTGGATAAATACATCTCCACATATTTTGAAAACATTCGTAGCTAATAGGATATCAGAAATCCAATGCAAAACCCAGGATTCCAATTGGCGTTACGTTCCCACAAAGGACAATCCTGCCGACCATATTTCAAGAGGACAATCTCCGAAGGAATTCTTAAGGCCATCCACCTGGCACCATGGACCCGATTGGCTTAAACAAGATGAGTCTTTCTGGCCAATAAATACGTTATCTTCGCTGAACAACATTCCAGAACGAAAAGCTGCGATTTGTCTCACTACAACTTCTGTGGACACATCCCTTTTGGACAATTATTCTTCTTGGGGCAAAATGCAACGAGTCGTGGCATTCTGTTTTCGATGGAAACGTAATAATATAAACAAAGGAAGTCTTAGTGCAGCAGAGTTGAAAGAGGCCCACGATGTACTCATCAAACTGATGCAACGACTGCATTTTGCAGACGAATTACGGTGTCTCACCAAAGACAGTAATTCCGTCATAAAAGGCAAACTACAACGCCTAAACCCTTTCATCGACAAGAATGGTATTCTACGCGTCGGAGGTCGATTAGAACATTCGTTTTTACCATTCGCCCAAAAACATCCTATTATTGTGCCGAAATGTAGGGCAACCGCACTCATAATTGAAAATGAGCACCGGGGCCACCTTCACGCAGGTGTACAAGCCACCCTGTACGCAGTTAGGAGACGATACTGGCCCATTGACGGCCGAAGTCAGGTATGGAAAGCCATAAAGGACTGTGTTCGCTGCTGTCGAGCCAACCCTCCACCTGTGGACTACATCATGGGAAACCTGCCTGAAGCCAGAATCATTGAAGCTCGCCCATTCACCAACGTAGGAGTAGATTATTGCGGACCATTTTTTATAAAGGAGCGCCGATATAAAAATCGAACCCGCGTAAAGGTTTATGTAGCGGTTTTTGTTTGTTTTGCAGTTAAGGCAATACATTTAGAATTAGTAAGTGACCTTACCAGCGAAGCGTTTATTGCGGCCCTTCGACGATTCATTGCGAGACGCGGATTTTGTGCAAACCTGTACTCCGATAATGGTACAAATTTTGTGGGAGCAAACAATGATTTGATGGAATTGCGTAAGCTTTTGCGATCTGATGATCATCACGACAAAGTTAAATCATTTTTAGCAGAGCGGAATATTCAATGGCATTTTATTCCTCCTTTATCACCGCATTTCGGAGGTCTTTGGGAAGCGGCTGTAAAGTCGTTCAAATACCACTTAAAACGCGTCGCAGGTATTGAATTATTTACATTTGAGGATTTTAATACTCTAATCATAGAAATAGAATCTATTCTAAATTCCCGTCCACTTACTCCTATTCCTTCAGACCCAAACGATTTTCTTGCACTCACTCCAGGCCATTTCCTTATTGGTGATACACTAACGAGCTTACGAGAGAGAGATTTTAGCGACACCCCGTCCAATCGTCTCTCCAATTGGCAACACATTCAGAAGTTAAAACAGCACTTCTGGATCAGATGGCATAAGGAGTACTTGAACGAGTTAAATAGCCGCAGTAAATGGACCAGCGGCACACATCCAATCAAGGAGGGCACCATCGTTCTTCTCAGGGAAGATAATACGCCATCGATGCAGTGGCCTCTTGGTCGAGTCATCAAGGTGCAACCAGGATCGGACGGTATCATTCGAGCCGTCACTGTAAAAACAGCCACGAATACACTAGATCGGAACGTAAAGCGCTTGGTTCCCCTGCTCAATCAGGATTAACAACGAAAACCTTTTGTTTATATAGCGAACTGAATTATTTTTTAATTACTCATTTATCTTATAAGTTTTCGATACATATATACATGCGCAAATAATTTAGATGCATATATATATTCACGATTAATCTTTATATTTACATTTAATCATACCATACTTCAGTTGTTATTCCTATTATCGTATAAGTATTAATGTTCAACTTGTTTGTTTTTTATATTCACTTTAAGCTACATACTTATCTTCCTCATTTTTATATTTATTACCGTAAACAAATTGATTAAGTTAGTTGTGTATTCAGTGTTGATCGGACCCTCTCAACGGGGGGAGTATGTCCAGAGACGAGTTGCAATGCGTGCACATGGTGAGATGCGTCATAGGTTTTTCCGGGTTTCCCTTTCAAAATTCTGCGTTGTCGTATTCTTAAGTCTTCATTTTAAGGAATTTCCGGCGTTCAGTATTGTCATCGTCGTTCCGCCGAATTTCGGTATTGTCCAGCAGCTCGACCAGCGCGTTTATTACTTCGGGGAGAATAGGCCTGCTGTTTTACAACTTGTTGTAAACTCTTTTGAGAAAGTTTTGTCCGGAACGGGCGGAAGTATTGACCATTTGCCGATTCTCGCGCTTAAACCGTGCCGGTAAAACGGAACCGGAAGGAACACAACTGACCAATAGAAAAAAGGGAAGGCAGCTTAAGCCAATACAGAAATAGAGATTTCCCGCACCTATTTTCAACCAATGGTGGTTGTGATAACCATCCCCATCAGACTCAACGGAGCTTTCTTGGAAAGACGGAACGCGAAGACCAGCAGATATCGTTTTTGAACATCAACCAAGAAAAAGACTTTCGTGAATTCGCATAGCGCTCGACGAACCCTTCGTCTCAATTCACGAAATTATTCCTTTTATTTTAAACGCAAACTGTAAACTTTGTCAACTTTAAATATAAGTGTTGAATTGTTAATGTCATTTGAATCTTAAAATATATATTTGTTAGTCATCAAATTCATAATTATAATCTTTATTTCGGGAAATCGAAGTAGAGTCCCGCGGAATGTTTATTAGTGCAACCGAAACGTCCGCGTCAAAACATTTAGTCTTCTTTTAAACAGATGGGACCCATGATACCATCAATACTTGAGCCTAAGTTTGCACTCCTGACAAGTGTTCTCACTCTCTGAATGCCTCAGACTCTATAAAAAATATCAAAGGGACGCAGAATAGCATTCAATCAAAAAGTGATTCACTGATTTCGAATTTTTAAGGATTGTAACAAGTGTGTTCAGTAGCACAAATTGTTCAGCAATTAAATCCTGTTATTCATACTAATAAAATAGGAGTAAAAGTTTATTGTGTGTATGCTATGAAGAAAGATTTATAAATATACAGAGTACTAAATTTTAATCAATAAATGAAAATTATTCGTTAATTTGCTGTATAAAAAAGTTACTTAGACACGAATGAAATGGTTTCCAGCGTGCTATAAATGGTGAAATTAGATTTTTTATAGACGAATGCGTACAAGTCTTTAAACAAATATTTTACGAGATTTGTCAGTGTCAATATTACAGTTTTTCAATTATTAAAAGAGAACATCCCCTAAAGTAGTATTTTTTCCATAAGTAGTAACATACTTTTTTTGTGTAAATAAGGAATTTCTATTCAGCCTCTTATTTTCAATAAAAAAATATTGCGTTATATAAAGCAAAAACATTATTTTATAAAGATATTTTAACTTCAATAATTGGAAACACTTACAAAATTGAACAGTTAGTTCTGTTCGATATTCGGAATCATCGATAGCAAAATTCGTCCCGTTCATCTGGAACGGAGGCACGTGAACTGCTATCCGAATTGACGAAAGAACCCCTCACACACGCTAACATACGATTGGCATCTATATGATCGATATGATCGAATTATGTCCCTGTCCCTTTTCCGTGACGATCTGGATATGTAATAGGAATAAACGCTTTCGTTGGACTGGTAGTCACTTGAGTACATGTGTATAAGGGTACAGGTAATTTATTGAATTATATCTCCTTTCGGAGATAGTGTAGATAAATTATTACAATTATATCTCTTTCCAGAGATACGAAATATAGTTTAGTTACAAGATATCTCTTCGGAGATACGAAATATAGTTTAGTTACATGTCTTTTTTCGGAGATATAAATATAAATATAGTTTGTAATAGTTAATAGAGGTTCCTAATGGTTCGGGGTTAAGAGACTTATAAAGATGTCTCTTTTTCTTGTTCCACAGTTTCCACATTCTGTAGGTCACTAACAACCATGCACTCGGCGGGCTTAGTACTCGATACTTGAGTTCAAAAAACATTCAAAGGCTAAAATTATAACACTATATAAAAGATTTGATTATTTGTCTGAATGGGTGGGGCTGAATGAACTGTCACAATTGATGCTTACCTCTGCGATATTTACAGCGCGTGTTCTGTAATCGCGAAACTGTCATCTATAATTTTGATTAATTTGAAAAGGTGTTAACATTGGTGTCCTCAAATAACATACCAGCGAGGGGGCATAGCCTAGTCTTCTTACTTCTTTGTAAACTATCTATTCTATAAAACGCGAAATATAGACTAGGCCAGTCATCGACATGTATTTGACACCTGGATGGTGAGTGAACTACCGATTCTGATAAAATACAAGATTATAGGAACATTCAGATTCTAAGCAACGCTCGTGTCGAAATGTTATGCGAAATTATGATGTCATAATTAACTGGAACATAACAGATGCATCGATTTTGATGAGACTAGACTTAATCGAAAGATCGTATCAACATTATATTATGATAATAGCATTGAATTTTAGATCTGAGCTACGGATTCGATGATGTATGCGATTCAAGTTTTTCATACGCAAAGCTTCAAACATTACACACGATAGTGCTGGCTATGTTCTGTATATACTTGGCGTCGCGGCACTACCGTGCCGCTTAGATACGCGTTACTCGCCCACATTCAAACAAAAGGAACAAACATATGTTTTGTTCACCGATTCTCTTAACGTACGCGTCCGTGGCAGTGTATGCGTCAATATGCGACGGTCGCTTTTCTGCTATTTCTATAAACATAGCACGGGCTCCATATCAGCCTCTGTACCTATAGGGTGTCCTATGAAGCATCGGCTCGCTTACTTTAAGTTTTAATTGTAGTTTCAAGTGGTGTGCGGTGGAGTGCACGATTAACATTGGGTGAGGTTAACTGCCATGTTAATGTGTACCACGGTTGGGTATGGGATAGCCATGAAATGTGTGATTTGAAGCCACCACATTTCATACCCCGTGATTTTCTATAAGCTCATCATCACCGAAAGAACTCCTACTTAGAAATTTTTGGGGTGAGAACGTATCATCGTGTCAGCTGCTACGGCATTGCTACATACTTATATCAAATTGTGCACCATAATATTTATAACTATTAACCCATTAATGTTTACATGTATAAACGAGCTTGGGCTATGTTTATAGAAACAGGAGAAGAGTGGCCGTCATACTAATAGATATGCTGCTACGCACGTGTACGTATAAGCAGAATTTATTGTAGTAATAGCAACAGTTTTTTGTAAATGTTGGAATCGCTAAAAGGGTTGTAACGTCGATCTGGATTAGATGGAAAAGTGGGTTAAACCAAAAGAACCGCACAAGAATAATTCTCTTTAATTCCTTAAAGGGACAAACATTTATTTCAAATCAAATTCTCAGGGCTGTGTGGGGGGAGGGGGGAGGGGGCTGATGTTGACGTCCCCTGGATGATACGGGTCCTTGTACCAGGGTCATTGACGTATAGATAACAGAAAATTGATGACTCTATACCGATCAGCGTACGAATAACTCGTGCAGTTTTCATGTCACTCGCTTTGCGACCTGCCGATATTGTTTTTACACCTCAGTCAAATAATATGGGGTGCGGGAGATCTGATCGGGCAACCGTAATCTCCGGGCTTGCGGGTTGTTTACCTGAAACGGCACGCACCACTACCTGTAACTGCTCACTGCGGAGTTAGTTTTACGAGTTCCATTTTCGGCAATAGCTTGTTTCGTAGGCTAAAGTTCAAGGAATATGGTTATATTTTTGTTTAATTTTCGACCTTTTAATTTTTGACTTTAAGGGAAATTTGCAAAAGAAAAGTTTGTTTATAATTTTCCATATTACAAAAAAGAGTTTCCAATTAAGAAATATATTATTAAAATAGGAGAAACCTTCCAGATTAAACTGAAAAAAGAATCAACGCAATACGATAAATAATTCCCGAGATAAAACTTCCTAAGTACATGCCGGTTTCACGAAAATAGGCAAAAATTGAAAACTTTGGCCGCCTGTATTTTTTAAACAAATTCAAGAATAGCAGAATGATGACAAAACCTCCCGTCCTCCATAATTTCATGTGGACTACATCATATTGAATTTTGAACAAAATCCCTGATATCAAGGTGAAAAATTGATTGATTTGGCATGGAATGACCCGGAAGCAATACCTCGCTGCTTAGCGCAAGGTAAAGCAGTGGACTGTATTACCGACGATTCTTTTTAGTGAAGAAACCGTCAGCTCGCGAGCATATAGAGACGAGGTAGATATTCTTCTCTGCACGTGATGCACTTTATGGCGGATTGTCTCGAACGAAGCGCAGCGAGAGCTGTGGTTCTGGGTCACGTTGACGTTTTCTGGTGAGTGCATCGCTAATCAGTGGTCATCCAAAGAGTGGTCTCTGGTGCTCCAAAGCTGAACAACAACCGCAGGGAATTGAGGTAATATTACCGATTTCTAGAGTGCAATAGTTCTCCAAACTGTCTTATGGCCAGTTGTTTCGTCTGTACCATGTGCAGTACGCGTTATTTAAACAGAAAGAATGGACTAGGTTGAGAGAGACACAGATATCAGTGAGTTACTAATCGACTCGAAGTTTTCGAGCGGTTTGGTAACCAAAAGGTGCACCTTGACGTCTACTCACGAGCGAATGTTCGCTAAATGCCGAAAGACTGACAGGTGTGTCTTCGCGTAAGCGCGAAACATTAACTAGCTGTTATGCGACACTCGCTGTCTTCTCATATCTCCTTCTCTATTCTGTTACATCTCTCTCTCTCTCTCCCTCTCCCACTCCCTCTCTCTCTCACTCTCCCTCTCTCTTGCAGGCTATAACGTCATCACTAGACATCGGGCCTGAAATTCGAACAGCTGATACCGGTCGTTCACCCGGTCGACTTTAACTGTAATAACCGGAAAGAGTCATACGTCGTTTTTGCCGTGTTCTATATTAGCGCATTGGAATCTCCTACTGAGGATACATTCAGTAGGTCACGTATACCAACCGACGACGGTTTTCGCGGACGAGACAAACGCTCGATATAGCTCCACTTTTAAACAGTAAATATCTCAAAAATTAAGGCTGAACGGAGTTATGTGTATAGAAAAAAATTGTTCAAAATATCAATCTTGACAACATATTTAACAATCATTGAAATCCATGAAGCCATCCGCCTTCTAAATAATTACCAAGAATATATATTTCATTATTTTACACAATCATTCTATCTCTAATAGTTTTTAATTTTTATTACTGATAACAGATATGTGTCAAATATTATGAAGAGAACTATCTACATTGTATGTAAACTCCATCACAATCGATAATTGATATTTCGGTACGTTTCTTTGATACTGTACACATTATAATTTGTGAGAGCAGTACTACTTGTGTAAATGGGAAATAGTTGGATTAGATAGATATGCAGTCGAATTAAAAATGAGCAATTAGAGGGTAGTTGTAATTTCGTTAATGTTGTCATAATCATTAGAAAATGTAGACTGAAACTTGATTTTTGAATACAAGTTCGAGCTATAATGAGTATTCTTGAACCTTAGCTCAAATAGTGGTTATGTAATGTGATGTGGCACCAGTGCACGTCACAAAGTCGAACCTTTCCTGGAGCAGGAGCAGTCTTTAGTACGCACCATCAGGAGTATTATACCAAATTAACATCTATCTTTACATGCAGAAATCAAGCGTCAACGGATATCTCGGCGTCAGCAATAAAGCCATTAGCAGGAGAGAGCTGGCTGCCCAGCAACGGAGCTAGCAGAGGATATCTCACGGAGGGGTTTTGGATTGGGGAACGGCTCCAATACCTGCTTGTCCAGAATCACTGTGACTGGGGAGTGAGACGATGTCTTTAAGATAAGGAAGAGGCTGTTGTAGCTCGAGCAGCAGAATTACAAGAGGACGCCAATGGGATGACTGCACCACGGTTGCAGGGGGTGCATCGACTCAAGGTGTAAATCTGACGTCACACGAAGAGGCTCAAATACCTGTAATCTCAAATACACATGTTTCTTTACTTTGCTTTATATTCGGTAATTTAATTTATTAGTCCGTTTATCCTTTTAAGTTTGTATTCTTTTCGTTTTTTTTGTTAATTTTCATAGTTAAACTATAAATATCGGACCAGCGGTTTGCCAGAGCAATCTTAGATAATGTGTTTATAAGATCTTCTATCTATTTTTAATAAGTCTTTCGTAAAAAGTGGGTACAGGCAAAAATAACACGTCATTATACGACCAGAAGTAACAAGTCTTTTTTTTTATTCACAGGAAAGTTTAATTTGTATAGATTGGCAAGGAAACAGTGAAGAAATAAAGCAAGCAAATTACCACTCAGGATAGGAATTCTTCACATAATAATGACTGTATAGCGACGTGCCGTACGCCCAAAAAGCTAAATTATCTAGCGTGCAAACGACTAACGTAATTTATGACTCTCTCTTCGATGAAGCTATTTTTGAGTAAACATTCCCAGAGTTTCTTTTAAGTATGTTCCAGTAGAGTTTGTCAAGATGTCCTCAATAGCAATCTGCGGGCGTCATAAATTAGGGGTTTCCAGAGGGCACTCAGCAGGGTCCCATCGTCTTTTGACTAAGTGGGCCTTGAACGAGTTGCCTGAAGGAAATCCCGGGGCGAAGAAAAGTTACACGGCAGAGACACCCCCACCGATAAACCAGCTGTCCTGAAGACAGTGAAACTGAGGGCGGTGTTTTGAGAAAACGACCAACCCTGATTGGAAATACTCTATGAGTGGGGTTAGCCAATCAGGGTGGGAAAGAAGATGTACCAGTGTTATAAAAGCAAAGAACGTAGAGAAAAGATACGTTTTCCAAAAAAAGAGAACACGACGTGTTAGTATTCTCTCCGAGTCGTCGGATCTGTTTGCTTAAATAAATAGTACTTTTTGTCGTACAAAACATTTTGTCTAACAATCATTAGTCACAACCTTATCACCACCATAACTGTATACATTAGTGTAACAACCAGCTGCGATTTCGCCGAAGAAATCAAGTTTTAGAAGACAATTTTTCTTTTACATTTAATAAATGATAAGTGATAGCTAAATCTGTACAGTGGGAGTGACTCGAGTACACAACCATATCCTAACCTCAGTCCCCTAGGTCAAATCATCGCGTCAGCGACGAGCGACACGCTTGCGCACACACAGCAGGACACTTCCCATTACGCATGCGCACAAAATCAGTATGTCACCGAAGCGACACCCTATGGCATGCGATAGAACATGCATTGACGACACGATGACGATCAAACAGCGACATCGCAAATCAAACGGTGAGCGATATTCTCAATACGCCTGCTCAAGCACCACCATCCTGCGATGAGGGAGCAAAAGAGAGAGGCAATTTTCCCGTATAAATAAGGCGGCGCCAGCACCGATAGAACGAAGACAGTAGTAGTACACAGTTCTCACTCTGAATCCAAACCCTCAAATCATACCGAGGCAGCTTTAACCCACCTCTTGATTCCTTCGATCTAGGCAGCTTTAACCCACCTCTTGATTCCTTCGATCTAGGCAGCTTTAGCCAGCTCCTAGATCATTCCTAACTGAGGCAGCTCTAACAAGCTCCTTGGATCTTCCGAATCGAGGCAGCTTCGATCAGTTCCTCGGTTACCGACCGAGGCAGTTTCAACTAGCTCCTTGGCCTTTCCTTGATACACATTGACTCTGATCGTCACTGCCATCTGCTCAATGTAATTAATACTCTGTCTATACAGAATCTCGCGATAATTATCAGTTCGTAAAGTGGTAAGAATCTATCACACCAAAGACTAAAGGTAGTATTACTATAAGAATAGAATTAAGTATCTTAGCATTGTAAAATATTTAGGCTAATAAATGATTTCATGTTTTATTTAAAAAGAGAAATTATAGTCTATGAAACTTATTTCTTAACTGCACGCCACACGAATCCTACTCCCTGTTCAGAGGTAAGCCGCTCTATCTGTGAACATTTTATCTACAACGACACACGGTTCGTTACAGTATGAAGAGGTTTTGTTGGTGGTGGTATTATGAATGTTGGAAAATTCTGTTGCAAGTACGTTTGCCTTTTTAATATCTGTGTAGGCTATATGATGATTATAACTTATAGGTGATATAGTGAGTTACTTTCTTTTAATTGTTCTGTAGACTTTCCAGATTCCTTGGTTTGATTTATCTTTGCTGATTGATTCCAGGTTTTGTTTCCAGTTTTCTTGTTTTAACCGTATGATCTTGTTTTTAATTAGTTTGTTTATGGAGTTTCTTATGTGTTCAAAGGTTGGGTTTCATGTTTTTGGTGCTTTCTCCTAAATCTATTTCTGGATTTGCAGAGGTTGATAAGCTCCACGTCTGCTGTTATTGTTTTGATACAGGCTTTGATGGTGGTTGTGGATTTAAGCATTAATGTGCTTAGTGTTTCTGTTAGTCTATTGATTTCTTGGTTGATTTCTTGTATAGTTGTTAAGTTGTTGTTAAATTTGTACTGGAAACAGTATGTTTTGCATTGTTCCCAGTTTGTGTTTTTTAATGGTGTGGCTTGTGAAAGTAGTATTGTTATTTGAGATTTCAGTGATTACAGGTAGATGATTTGAAGAGAGTTCATTGATTGTTTTACTGTTTGTAAAGTTGCAGATTTTGGTGTTAATAAAGTCTATGTTACTAGGTAGTTTTCTTGGAACTTGATGAGTGTAAGTGTCGCTGTGTAGTATGGGCTAGGTATTCTTTTCCAAGTGATTGTATATTATTTTCCCTAGTCTATTGTTAGTTCTACTGTTCCAAAAGGTGTGTTGACCGTTAAAATCATCGCCTATTATGTATGCAGTGTTGTGACTTGTGTAACGTCCCTAAAGCGATGCTACGTTGTCCATGGAAGAGCGGCTTTCCAATGAACGAAAAGGTGGGGGTTCATGTGGCGTGCGGTTAAGGAATTGAAATCCAAGGCTTATATCTCTCTTAACAATAATTTATTCGATAATACTTATTCTAATGCTAACGTTAATACAACATTGATAACTATTCTAATCAGGTTAAATAAAATCATAAGATAATATGAGGTTATATTATGTATGGATTGTACAGGGTGAACCAAACTAAGTGCGGGAGCCGGAAATGGGAGATTCCTGGGGTGATTCTAAACAACAGTTTCCTTTGCAAAAATGTCCTCCGAAACCTTGTTAACGAGTTATTAACGAAAAACCCCGACCAATCAGAGAGCGCGAATAGCGAGTGCTCGGCCGACCAGCGACAGGGCGCAAGCTACGCGGAACGTCTGCTACTCACTGTGCTCAAGGCTTGTACAAGAGACTCAAGATCTCTACGTTATTGTCCAATTTCTTCTAAACTATTGGGTGAAAAATTATGAAAAAAATCAGGGACACGCTAGCTATCGCGACACATATTGTGGAATTTTCTCAGATTTTTAAATTAATTAACAAAGTTGTAGAACATAAGAAACGAGAGAGAAGAAGGTTGTCATTGAATTTTGATCGATGAGACTTACCCATTTCGAAGAAGAATTCACCTGCTGCTTGAACTCTGGTCCCTCGGGGTCAATAGCCGAGCTCGTTGGGGGATGCTTCGAAGCGCAGGTAATCTTGTACACAAATTCACAAATTCACTTCGCGTTTACAGAATCCACGGTCACCAACACTTATCACTTGAGGATTAAAATCTCCACGACAAGTAATGATTTTGGAACGAGATCGTTCCTACGTTTGAAATTCATGTGGCCCTGAAAAGGGCCGATTGATTTTTAAAGCAGGTGTTCGAACTGCCCTCCTTGTGCTTCCTGCAGAGCACCGAGGCGACGAATTAAAGTTCCATGCACCCGCACCAACATAGCCGGTGTTATTGATGCCACCGCCGCATGTAATTTTGCTATTAGATCCTCCTTTGATGTAACAGGATGACGGTACACAGCGTTCTTTAAGTAGCCCCACAGAAAATAGTCCAACGGATTGATATCCGGTGACCGTGGGGGCCATGCGACAGGTCCGGCGCATCCAATCCACCTGTCATGAAAGGTTTCATTAAGATGGGCCCGGACTGTTGCGTGATAGTGGGGTGACGCTCCATCTTGTTGAAAATACATATTCCTCCGGAACTGTAATGGAATATCCTCCAAGAGACCCGGAAGAACGTGTTGTAGGAACGCCAAATACGCGCCCCCATCGAGCCTATCAGGTAAAAGATAAGGCCCGATGATCCTATCACCATAAATCCCGGCCCATATATTAATGGACCACCGGACCTACGGGTCGCGTGTGGATTCACGTCGTTCCACACGTGGCTATTGTGGGCATTGAAGCACCATTTTTTGGTGAAGAGTGCTTCGTCTGTCCACAATATGCGTGTGTGGAACGACGGATCCCGGCGAATTTCCCCCAACAGCCACGTAGAATAGTCCATCCGTTGGACAAAATCTGTAGGGCGTAAATTGTGCACCCGTACGTACTTGTACGTACTCACACTGCTCACACTGAAACAAAGTAAAAAGTCACCTTTAATTAGCACCATGAAAAGTTATTTCTTTATTTATTTATTCTAATTATTAATTTCTTAATTATACTTGCTCAAATTGTCGGCTGAGATCACGTATACTGACGGTCGCATCTTCTTGAATGGCCTCCACGATTTCCTCCGTATGGCGCGATCGCGTCATTCTGATATGCTCTCGGGTTGCCGGAGGCAAGGCATTGCCAGTATGATAAAGTCGATTCGCCATACGGAGGAAAAAGTCCGCATTTCGAGGCGGTCGGTGCGGGTACGTACCTCTCGCGGTACAACCGCTCCGCGGTTTCCGTGTTTCCTCGGCACTCTGCAGCGAAGAAGAAAAAGAGATTGTAAGCTTCTGGTGCGGAAAGCATGTTTGAAAATCAAAATTCAATGACAACCTTCTTCTCTCTCGTTTCTTATGTTCTACAACTTTGTTAATTAATTTAAAAATCTGAGAAATTTCCACAATATGTGTCGCGATAGCCAGCGTGTCCTTGATTTTTTTCATAATTTTTCATCCAATAGTTTAGAAGAAATTGGACAATAACGTAGAGATCTTGAGTTTCTTGTACAAGCCTCGAGCACGGTGAGTAGCAGACGCTCCGCGTAGCTTGTGCCCTGTTGTTGGTCGGCCGAGCGCTCGCTATTCGCGCTCTCTGATTGGTTGGGGTTTATCGTTAATAACTCGTTAACAAAGCTTCGGAGGACATTTTTGCAAAGGAAAATGTTGTTTAGAATCGCCCCAGGAATCTCCCATTTCCGGCTCCCGCACTTAGTTTGGGACACCCTGTATATGTCTGAGCAATGGATCTTGTCTCGTATGTCTTAGTCGCTGTTAAAGCTATAGGTGGTTATAACATCGGAAAGGTCTTAAGTTTTCATGAAATAATAATCCTTGCTTAATTATCTAAGCATCCGTAAGCCTTTCATTATCTTGTTTACGTCAGTAAAGAAATCTAAGCTAAATCTAGCTGCCCTAGAGAAAATACTCTTCAGCAGTCTCAATATTTATCAGACATGAAACAGCTTTTAGCGCTTGTTGACAGGCGATTCGTCTGCTTACTGCGAGCAGTGTTATAAGATTTGAGGATTTGGCATGCTTATAGATTAGCCAAAAATATTAGACACGTATTTCGTTTTATTTGCTGGTATCCATGTTAAAGCGATGAAAACCACCCTCAACTTTAAGGACGGAAAACATATTTGGCTTAAGTTGCAAACAGTTCGATCAGTTCACTGTCAGTGACTTTCGTGTAGATGAAACTGTAGCAAGTGCAGATGGTTTATAAATCAATTTTCACGAATATTTATTTACCATATTCAAACAATTAGAGTTTCGCTAAGTAAATATCGTTTAATTGGACGAATGTACAACAAAGACCAGTAGTCGAAATTTTTGAAGAATTTTTTTACGGAAAAATCCGTTTTAACGTTTCGTGATCACGTTTTCACTATTAAAAAAGAATGTTTTTTTTTTTTTTTTACGGATTTCAGTGAAACGTTATATCTAAAAGTTTATATTATCATCGAACGATCTTATTAGATTTGGAGCAAGATGGATATATGGATAATCATACTTACCTCTTATGGTTGTCTGATTTTTCGAAATTTTTTTTCATTGCAATAGTTTTCTATGTTAGGAACTGAAAATATTTAGGCAGTCGAAATGCTCAACCGAGACGCGTACCGATTGCCGCCTGTCGATCATAGGGATTTAAACATTTTAAAGAGCGACAGAGTAAGGCTAACATACGCCTTCTCCTCTTCCCTCGATTTCCTGATGGTTCAAAGGTCTGAAGTGTAGAGCTCAGGGACATGCGGCTCGTGTACTAGTATGTGTAATGGACGGGTATTCCTATACTCGCGTTCTTATATAGTAGATTAGTTTGCACATTTTTTATATTAATCATTTTATTTAAAGCCTTCACTCCCTTGATCCGGTCAGTTCAGTTTCTGATACTCGAAATCGTATTTCTGAGTCCGAGTTCGAGTTACAATAAGTATTTTAAGTACTCAGGTATGTGGATAATAAGACCTCGAGCTACTTATTTCGATCCTTCCAACGTTACAAAATTATTTTTATCAGTTTTACAAATTAATTGAACACAGCGAACGACCCAGAATAACTGTTAACCTACATTCCCTCATAATTTAGTACCAAATTATAGTAAGCGTAGTGCTGAAATTCCTCAATTCCTCAAATTCTGCATATCCCTTACGAAACTACCAACGGAATATTCTTCTATAAAGTGCAGCTATCTTAAACTAATACTCACTCATTCAAAATTTACAATACTGATGCCGAACACAAACTATAACCCTAAAAGGAGCATCAACTACTAATTCGTTTTAGAACCGTCACTCTACCTTTAGGGCAGCGGTCTAAATTTAACAGAGCTAAATACATCAGTTGTCCCCGAGATGTCGCTCGTACTGTACTGACTTGGAACCGTCATAGAGCACCTCTCATAAAGGTTATACCAACCTAACCTGTAAAGGAGCATCAACTACTTTTGACCTCTCGAGAACAGTCGCTACTTCTAAAGGAGCGGTTTCGATCTCATTGGATGAGTTTCTTAGCTGCCTCTGAGATTTTCGTGCTTCTGCACCCTGTTTATACATATGTGTATTCTGATGTTAGCTTCATTGGCCTCTCAATGGAAGTATACTCAATACCCCATTTAGTTTTACAGATACGTTGCATATTAGTTATATAGATCAGTGAGTCGTGTCTACTCATACTAACTCACGACCCACACTCTTTCACTCGATCGGTCCTGCTGTTATTCGCGGAGCACGAAGAAATACTCTTTCATCGGGATCGGATTTTTGGACATATCTAATCTATGACATGGATAAAGTTACCTCTCTATTTAACGTGTAGGGTCGCTTATACGTGTCCAAACAGAATTTTGGAGTCTACTACTTGGGATATGAATATCAATTTATTTTAATATCTAACCAGCTTGTATATCTTGTACGTTGGTGTATGTAAATCGAAATTAAAAATCTATAATTGTTGGTTTAAAAATACGAGTATTATGTCATCATAAAATATAATATAATATTCTACTTATTAAAAGGTACACACGTGTTTTAACTGATTCTTAATTGCGTTTATTCAAGTATCAGGAAAATATCTCCAACATTTCTGAAGTTTCCTCATGCACCTACTTTTATCACTTTAAAACTTTTGATAGTATTCGCTCAAGAAAGCATAGTCACCTAGCGATTAGTGCAAGAAGAATAAATATCGAGCGAAATTTAATTCACGTAAACAGTTTAATTTCTTATAGGACCATTACAACAAGTAATTTGAATATCAAATATTGAAGAACTTTTTCGTGCATCGATCTGGTTTTTAGCAGGGACTACGGCGAAGATAAAGGGCTTCGAGGAAAGAACCAGCTATTTGACAGAACCAGGTGCTGTGGGGGATGTCCAACAGGTAGAGGATAGAAAAAGGGAGAGTAGGTTCTCTAGGCTAGTATAGGTAGTAACTGTCAAAAAAGTTAGGTGCCAGTTACGTTTTGGCTGCTAGAGACTCTGACGCTAGTAAAGCCTCATTTAACTTAGACAAGTTATTTGAATTCAAGCCATTGTATTCAAATAGATTGATGTCAAATTTATGTTCACATAAATCAAGTTATTTTTACTTGAATTCATGGATTTTGAATTTAAAGTTAATTCAAGTTGTTATACAAAAATAAGAAACATGGCATCAGAAGAGGTGGTGCGTGTTGGCATTTGGTTATGTATTTTTCAAACGAAACATTCCCTTTGTCAGCTTCCTTGACGTTTGCATGATTGTCACTTCATTCAATGTACATTTTAGAGCAAGGAAACATTGAAACGTCAAGTTCACATGAACGTTGAAGGGATATGGCAATTCACGTAAAATATCACAATTATATTGGCCAAATTGACTCAAATCTCTTGCACTTAAGCTGCTTAAATTCAAGTAACTTGACGAATCTCAACAAGGCTTAAAGGATGATATGATCGATGTAAGGGGGGAAATAATGTATGCACGTGCAAGTGCGTGGAAGATGGTATTGAATACCGTCCAGTCTTACTTTTCAACTGAAGTGTACACTCTTGTATTGTTAGCAGTTATTACAAATTGTATCATTATTTTAATAAACATATGGAGACTACATTTTATATCACTGCTATCCAGCGCGGGAGCTTCTCACTCGTTTGCTTCCCTTTTCAATCATCCTGTTGCGCCACCAATACATATATCGCTTGTAGTATTTAAGCTTTCTTATAAACAAGGACAGTAACATATCATGTCGGCTTTCATAGCGTCGTGTGGTTTTCTTGACGATGGAAGCAAGAATGGAAGAGCCCACAGTGTTCGCAACTCCTCGCTTAAACAGCACTGTTTTATGTGTTTTTTTCTGCTCTTCATCAAAGTGATCCTTTAATTATTACTAATTCCTACAGCTTTAACATTCTTTATTATCCCGCAAAGTAATGAAATACTCTAGTAAAAGATTTGAGGCTTTCACGGCCCGGCGTCATACAATTCTCACTGTTGAAGCTTTCGGGTGCAAGCCGTGTCCTGGAGAAAGAGATTTCCCGATGTTTCGCTAGCATTGCAGCTGGCTTCTTCAGGGGGTTTCAGTGTGTCTTTCGATCCCCTGAAGAATTATGCCCTAGTGGAAGTCAGCTCTCAAATATTTATCTGCACTATTTAAATATGTAGGTAAGTTAAAAAGATGTAAGAAACATTATCTAGCTATCTAAGTAAGATCTAGCTATCTTTATCTTTTCAATGCAGTTTTCCTACGATCACCAACGCTATTTATCGGAGTTCTTTTCGTTATTAACACTAGCATGTAAAGCCGATTCCTGCCTAAGTTTACTTTCCTTCTTTCTATTCTCCATAACGAACAGTATTGCCAGATGCTAAGACAAAACGTCTTCCAGTGACGTTATAGAGTAGGAGACTGGGAGTACCATAGATAATGAAATCAAATATCGTGCGGTACCCCCACTCGTCTACTTTATGGCGTCACTGGAAGATTTTTTATCTTGTCATCTGGCAATACTGATCATGAAGGAATTGACTCAATTCATGAAGGAATTGATGAATGAAATGAGGAAGATGAAAGACGAAATGAGACAAACGAGGGAAGGGTTAACAAAAAATGGAAAGTACAAAAGCAATTCTGGGAGGAAGAAAAAGCAGTTAAAGCAAAGAATAGAGAGATTAGAAAATATAATAAATAGGTCTCCAAGCCTAGAAGCAGGAGAAGAAGTTGAAAATAATGGGAAGCTACAATGAGAAGAGAAAGAGAAATCATATAGAACGCAGGAAATGATTGAACAGAAAATAAAGGTATGAAGAGAGAAGATAGTGGAAGAAAAAGTAAATAGAATGGAGAAAGTAATAGAGGAAAACGATAAGAGGAAAAGAAAGAAAAATATAGTAATTAAGGTTCTGCAGACGTAAGAAATGATTACCAAAGATAAAATAAAAAAGTTTTTAGAAGAAGAGATAGTGATTAAGAGCAAAATGGAAATGGATTAGAGTAATTGGAAGAGAAAATAAAAGTGTAATAGTAGCAAGGTTAAAAAATGAAAGCGATAAAGGAGAAATAATGTGAAATAAGAAGGAAGTAGGTAGCAAGAAAGTATATATTGAAAATGACCTATCTAAGAAAGAAAGGGAAATACAAAGGAAAGTAGTGTGGTGGGCAGATGACAGAAAGGAGTAATGGTAAGGAAATAAAAATTGGCTTCCACAAGGTAATAGTGGACCGAAAATGGATTAACTGGCAAATATTTGAAAGGAAAATAGAATACCAAGATTTTTAGAAAGGCCTTGAGGTGGAGAAAGTGGAATAGAAGGAAACAGAAAAGATGCCGAAGAAGGAGGGAAGTTACTTTTCTGGAATATAGCAGGGATAACAGACAAAGATGAAGAGGTATGGCGATCCATTGAGAAGTTTCATTTTATAGGTCTGATAAAAGCATAGGTAGAGAAAAAAATTGGAAGAAGATAATAAGAAGGTTGTCGAGACAGTTACGTGGGAAGTATTTACCAGCAGAGAGAACGAAAAGGAGAGGAAGAGCAAGTAGAGTGATTGTAACAAGAGTGAGAAAAGGTTGTGAAGAGAAACGGAGTGAAGTAGAGGGAGAAGGAATGATGCGAAGAGGAATAAAAATTAATAGAAAAGTATGGAACATCTGGATGGTACATACTAAGAAAAACTATTAAAAGAATTAAAAAGTAAAATGAAGAAACAAGATGGAAACTTGATAATGATAGAAAGGGATATGAATTCCAGGAAGGCAGGAAAAGGAGGTACAGGAACAGAGAAGGAAAGAGAGAAAGAAAGGAGAAAGAACTCAAAGGATAAGGTACTAAACAGAAAAGCAGAAATGTTAATCGTGGATGATAGAGGACTCCACATGCTAAATAGACACATGAGAGAGGACAAAAATGGAGAGTTTATGTTCATTGTTAAACAGGGAGTATTAACAATAGACTGTGTACTAGTGAACAATGAAGGGTGGGAAGAAGTAAGAAAGTTTATGGTAGAGGACAAAACAGATTCAGACCATGCTCCACCAAAATTGGAAATAGACAAGAAGTCAGTGAAGAAGAAGTAAGGTATTTTGAGAAAGATATTATAACATAGGATCGGGAAATGCACATTTGACGAAGAAGAATTAGAAAAGGAGAGGGAAGACTTTGAAAGGAATATTAGGAAAATATATGTGCAAAAAGAAAAAAAACAGGACAGATAGATTGGTGAAATAGGAATTGCAAAAGTTAGAAAAGGAAATGTAAAAGAGCATTTAGAAAGTGGAAAAGAGTTGGAAACTTGACGTTTGTGAGAATGGTAATCCGCTCCATTCAAAACGATGTCCTGGTAGTTGTAATGACTGAACTTTATACAGAATAAAGTCGTTTGGAGATACTTAACGCCTGCAGTCGATAATCTTTCTTTATTCTGGAAGGATTAGAAGATCACTTCGGAGTTACTTTCATAACTGAGGTAACGACTCAAAATCTATCAGAGCAAGACCGATTCTTGACCTAACGTTTTCAAACCTCACGGCGCACAGTGGGCCAGACGACTGATCTATAGCTGGACGAAAGTCACTTTGGTACCTATCATAAAATTTGTATTGCAAATTATAGGAAAAGGTCTAAAACTACCAAAAATACATCAATAAATTTACTTATAAAGCCTAGTAAGATAGTAGAATGCCTTGTAAAGTTGACTGTTCCGCGAGTAGTTTTTAGAGTGCGCCGCCTACATTATCAACACTCGATAGGACGTCTTATCACACATCGTGCTATTCACACGTTGTACATACTCACGCATAGAAATCATAACCTAAGCACTGGAAATGCAATCTGAGCAATCATTAGTACCATTCCTTTGCGTTAATTAATCGTTCTTACTTAATAAGCATTCATTTTAACCACTCTTAAGTATAAAATGTTCGACAAGCGTTTAGGTTAAGAATCAATTGTAAGAGTTACGATCACATATCAATATTCGATGTCCACTTCATAAGTCAAGCACTACTATGCCCAAATTTAGTTTTACTAATTATCAATTATACTAGTTCTTTTCCTATTAATGTTTAATTAGTTAATTATTGAGTTTTGAATAAATTGCTAATGTTAAACAAATTCAAGTCTTAGATTTCACTTTTTCACCGCACGTTACACAAACTCCCACTATCCTAAATTTATGAAGAATTCGCTGTTCTCTCGAAACCTGTTTCTTCCCCTTGCTTAGCGTATTAGGATGTTACAATTGTCAGTTAGTACGAATACTTCGTGTATCGACAACAACGTATTCTTAGAAGTTTTTCAATTAATCTAAAACATGGAAAATTGCAGCAAAATTTCACTGCAAATCCGAAACTCTATTATTTGCAATTGTCGAGAAGGCTTCAGTTATAGAAATATTGCAAAAGATACGGTATCATAAAAGGTGCTGTTGAAAAAGTACTTAAAATTTAGTACCATGGCGAGTATAAAAGGTCGTGGATGTAAGAGATGGATCACCGAACGTCTTAAGAAAAGCATTGTGAGAGAGTGTCAAACAAATTGAAGTGTCATTCACCGTGAAATAATTGTAAAATAAAAATCTGAATTTAAACGTATCGAAAAGGACAGTGTCCCGTAGACTGAAAGAAGTAAATTTTCATAGCTACATACCGTTGCAAAAACCATTCATTTCTAATTTAAATGTATAAAAGCGTTTAAACTTTGCTGAAAAATACATCAAAATGCCTGAGTTTCTTTCTGGATAAAAGTGGTATGGACTGATAATAGTAGGTTTGAATTGTTTGACAAGAAACAAGACAAAGAGTGTGCACTAAATCAAATGAAGTTCATGGACAAAAATTTATATCGCACACTATGAAGCGTAGAGGAGAATCGATTATGATGTGCACTGATTGCACGATTTGTTTTTGTTACGTGGTAGCGCCCTGTTTTAAACTTTAAAATTGTTCTGCTGTAAAATTTTCAAAATGTGACTTATCAAGTTCTTCTAACATATTTTATTAGAATAACATACCGGGTAAAGCAAAGAGTATTTCTCAGGAAGGTGTTCTATATGCTAATCTGAGTTATGACAAATTTTATATCTGCCAATAAATTTAGTACCTATCTATTGCAACACAAGAAAGTCGTAGAATTTTATGAAGCCAGAGCAAAGGATACATCACTGAAACAAGTTTACTTCTAAAATACTATTTCAATAAAACAGTGAAATATGAAGGACATCTTATTATCACGCGTTGCTAAAAACTGAAGCGGAGGAGAGATACAAATTTTTCTTTTTGAATTTTCCATATTATGCGTTTTTAATTGTTACACAGATATGGAAGCTACGTATAAAGATGAAAGCAGGCAGTTGTTGGTCGATTGATATTCGTTTTGTAACGTTTGTTACATTCGTTCCATGTTACCTTTATTCCTGGTCTTCTCTAATATTTGATCACTCGCTTCAGGAATTTATTATGCACCCAAAACCAAGAAAAAGAATTTCTCTAAACACATGTCCTATTTGTCTTCATTTATAAGACAGACGGAAGCTTTAAACAGTGCGGGCTCTCTTTCCGTAGATTTTTGTAATAACCTTAGGATCAGTTCAGTTTATCTATCAGTTACGTAGATAACCAAATTAAATAATATTAACACCTAAATCTAAAATTAACCATGGACCTATATTACTATTATCTATATGTATATATATTTATTACTACTATTTATTTTTATAATTATAATTCTTATTTATTTATCTATTATCTATTTATTTATTTATTATTTATTGTATATTTATTATTATTATTTTAACCTACAGCTCTTAAGCTAAACTAAACCTAGAGAAGAAGAAAAAATAGCTAAAAAAAAAAAAGCAGGAATGCCTAATAAAGGCACAAGATTTGGGCCCCGGTAACGACACTAGGTAGACGGTCAGCGAAGTAGTGCAGTAAAGCAGTTCCGCTGACCGACGATAAATCGTGGAGGGGTGGTTGGGCAGCAAAAAAAGAAGAAAAAGAAAAAAAGTTCAGTTTATTTTGTCAATGAGTATTTCATATAACGTTGCGTATTTCGTATAACTTTTCGTGTTATCGTACAATATTGTGTTTGAAGTGATAATGGAGCGTTACTCTAATTTACCACTGACCATGAGAAAACGCAAGTGACGCAAGACGCTTATACTCGGAGTATTTTTCTAATCGGCGTATACATGTATACCAAATTAGAAAGAATATCAAATGGTATATGAACTCCAATGAGAGGTCGGTTGCATCAAGAGAAGAGCTTCAAACTTCCATAGACCGAAAATCGAAGTAGTAATCTTGAAAGATACCTATGTCTTCAATCACATTGAAAGAAATAATGAAAACAATATTCGAAGAATAGCAAGAAGGGAGAATACGTCACGCGTGAATGTGTGGAGAAGTTTACAGAAACAGCAGTTTTGTACCTATATTCAGCGCGTACAGGTACTTGCTGAACCTGACTTTGAGCCAAAGGTGCGGCTCCACTTATGCAACAACGAGAGACATTTTCTTGTTTCTTGTTATTACGTGTTCCAAAAGGTTTTCAACCAACTGTAACTTAAGAAAACTTTTTGTCCACACTGGTGATTACACAATCCAAGAAATATTTGGATTTTGTAGGCTACATTTGTTGTTTAAAACAAATTGTCCACATATGTACATATAAACCGCGTTTCTTCCAGCGGCTACAAAATCGAGCGACAAAACGTACCGTCTGAAAAAAATTTGTTTGTATTGCGAATGGAAATTGTTCTGAATGGAAACAAGCGGCGATATTATCATTAGTAACAGAAACATGAAGAAATTACGGCAACAAGCGAGAACTTTTACAAGACATACCGAACAGCAACAAAATGTTGCTTGTTGTTGCCTCAGTGGAGCCGCGCCTTAAAGTAGTTTTTGTACTTGGTTTCTACAAATGTGTGAATATGAAAAGAGTTTTTCATCTACTATACTTTTTACTAATAAAGCTGGATGTACTTAGAGACGGGACATTCAATTTTCATACTACATAATCATCATTGTTGTTAGGCAGTCAAAACATCAACACCAGTTTAGTGTAAATGTAGGAGCAGGAATAAGTAATAAACTTTTAACTAGACGTTTTCTTGTATACGGGTTTATATGCGGATATTAGAGGAAGTTTCATGCGATATTAAAGTTCCCATGTGGTTTATGCATAACTGTGCTTCGTCGTATTTTAGCCGAGTAGTTAGACAATTTGTAAATAAACGTTTTTCAAATTAATGGATTGGACGTGGAGGACCTGCTACATGACCATCCTTTTCCCTGATTTGAATCCATTAAAATTTTCACTTTTGAAGACATTTTAAATCTGTTCTGTAATAGGCAACGCCTATTGAAAATATTGAAACACTACGGTTTAGAATAGAACAAGGTCTTCAACAGATATGAAAAACACCTGGAACCATTGAAAGATCAACCAGATCAATAACAAAACGTCTACAAGCTTATTTGGAAATGTAAGGTGATCATTTTGAACCTCTTCTGTAATAGTAACCAGATGACACAAAAATCGACGTGCCTCATAAACACTTTTGTGACAAATTACAAGACACCCTATATAGTATTGTGTATATTTTTGCGAATATCTCGGATATTATAGCCGAGCGGTGGTCATATGTATAGAGAGAAGTTAGCCAGAATGTTGACTTTGACAGTATATTCCAAGGCCATCAAAATTGGTGAGATGATCGTTATTCTGCAGTTGCTCATCATTTTTAACATGTAATTTCATCCAAATAAATTAGTTTTGTACAATAATGTTTCCGTTGATCGTCGTCATATTTTTGTAAATTCATTTCAAAGTTATAGTAATTAAGGTTATTGAGTTCATATTGACACCAACTACAATACTATGAAGTGAGAAATATGTTGTGCACTTTTAAAAAATCAAGATTGCTATCGAAATAATACAAATATTGTAATTTATAGTATTGAAAACTAGTTAACCTTTGTTTGAAACACTTTCTTATCTACTTATCGGAAATACTTGAAAAGTCATGGTCACAGTTACATGTCACATCTTATACAGGATGCCACTGTACAGCACAGTATAACTTTAAGGGGTAGTTATAGATACTAAAAAAGATGAAAATTAAGAATAACAATTTTGCGTTTAAGGCTTCGTTTGTTGGCTATGTCTAAACATTTAGTAGAAATCGTCAGAAATAAGCCTCGAGCGAAAGCCTCGTACAGTGATTGTTTGCACAGCAGTGTAACTCTGGCGATGGCGAGTGACCTATACTGCCGTGAGGGTAACCACTGTTCGAGGTCTCCGCTTAAGACTCATTTCTAGTGATTTTATTTTCACCAGATTTTTAGACGCTTATGACTAACAAACGAAGCCCCAAACGTGAAATCGTTATTCTTGATTTTCGTTTTATTTTGACGTCAGGAATCACTCCTTAAAGTAATGCCGTCCTGTTCGGAAACATCCTGTATACTTATTTATTACTTATTGGATATTACGCATCTCAGTTGGTGTGTGGGAGACTTTGAAAAAGTCTCTTTTTTTGATGGAGTTATAACATTGATATAATAGAATTTGAAATTATTTAGGTATTTATTTTAGAAAACATTTATTCAAATATAATACGATATCACGTCAGAGAATTATTTCATATCAATTTCATCAAATAATGAAATAATTTTAAAAATGACTTATTTATTCGAATAAAAAAAACATAATTAGTTCGAAATAATGTGCAGCCAAATAAGATAATATATTATTTAAATAATTATGTTTTGAATATTTAATATCGTTCATGGAATTTACGCTGAAGGTACATACCATTATGAAAAAAAAAAAATTATGGCGCATGTTCGTTTCAATCTTCCAGGAAAGATAATATAATTATAAGGGTGACGCAGGGATAACTGTTGTGATAGATATGTTATCGAGAAAAGTGTATATATTTGTTTTTAAGTGGATTCACTTTTACTGAATATTTATAGTGAAAAAGTAACAGTATAGAAATGAATATTATGCACACTTCTTACATGGTTTTTATTGCCTCTTTTACTACTTTTGTACCAAGAATCGATATAATTCGAATACTAAATGAAGGTTATACAATGTAGCTTCCAGAAAATACTTACTACCAAGTTACCATATTCATCGTTTAACGATAAGTTCGTACTTTAATTAGGTAGACTAGGATATGGCAGACAGGTGACATTAACGACAAAATTTGGGAAAAATATGGGTTTACGAAAACTAACTTTTCGTCCGTGTATGAGAAGCTTTTGAGCTGGGAAAGGGTTTTAGTCGAAAGAAAAAAGATCAATGGAGCGTACTCTGGCCATGATTTCGTTCAGAACACTCTCTAAATTACATAAAATTACTTAGATTCCATAGCTGTAAACGGTCGATGTTTGCTCCACTTTATAACACTCGTATTACTAAATGTCAGCAGAATCTTGTTAAATCGTGACTAGAGTGTCCTCCATTTAATCTTTTTCTTTCGAATGAACCTTTTCCTAGCTCAGAAGTTTCTCATATAAGGACGAAAAGTTAGTTTCCGTAAACCCATATCTCAGTATTACTTTATGCTAGACTATCGATAAAACAGAGTAAAAGATTTGACAAATTTAGTTGGGCTTGTGTAAACGAGTCGACGCCTAATTAGGAAGGCTGTCGATATGGAATCGGAATCTGATACCCAAATTGGCGACATGCATTATTGAAAATTATCCTCTCCATTATACACACTAACGAACCAGCTGCGAAATTCAATTTTCCCGAAATCTAAGTATCTTATACAAAGATTATATTCTTTACCTTCCGTTTTTACCCCATCACCGTCTTCTCAATTGTATCACACGCCCTGCCACGTCCTGTATATTGAGAAGTTAATAGTATCCTCAAAATAAGCGGTTGGGTAATTGCGATATGATAATTTTGTTGTGACATGTCCCAGGTTCGATACCTCTAAATCAGTTCAGTTTTTATTAATAATCGTAAGAAACGTAGACGTTTATCCTCGGAATATTTTCCCAATTGGTTTATGCCAAACGAGAAAACATATTAAACGATACACGAACGTGTACGACAGACTGGTTGCTTCCAAAAAATTTCAAACACTGGTAGACTAATTAATAGAAATGCTAGATTTAACGAGCAAATTCTCTGTCACGTTGAAAGGAATAACGAAAACAGTACTTGATGAATAGTAAGAACTGAAAATACGGCACACATAATGGTATACAAAATTTTGTAAGAACAGTAATTATCACCATTTTCAGCGAGTACAAGGACTTGTTGAAACTGATTTTCAACTTAGGATAGTTTTTGTACTTGGTTCTTACAAATATGTGAACGTGAAGAAAGTAAAGATTTCTTTTTGTTGATGGTCAACTAACAAGCATAAAGTACGCTAATTTTTTAAACACGCGTTTACACGAAGCATTAGAGGAAGTTTCAGTCGATATTAAAGTTCGTATGTGGCTTATGCATGATGGAGTTCCGTCGCATTTTAGCCGAATAGCTAAGCAATTTTTAAATCAACATTTTACAAATAAATGGATTGGTCGTGGAGGACCTATTGCATGGTCTATTCATCCTCCGGATTTCAATCCATTAGATTTTCATTCGTGGGGACATTTAAAATCTGTTGTATACGCAATATCGATTGAAAATGTTGAAATACTACAAAATAAAATACAGCAAGGCTTCCAACAAATTCGAGAAATACCAGGAATGATAGAGAGAGTAACCAGATCGATAACAAGATGAATGCTGGCTTGTCTTCAAATACAAAGTGGTCATTTTCAGCATTTTCTGTAATGGTAATTAAAACAGAAATTTCATTATATCTCATAAGCGAAGACAGGTAGGACATGTGTTTATATGACTTTTTTCATTGTTTTTAAGCATAGAATCAACTCCCGAAGTGGGTTCCACATGTTATGAAACACCCTATATTGAAATATACGTATAATGACAAAAAGGCACCACAACAGGTTAAGTCAATAACTAAAACAGAAATTCAGTTATTTCTCTTACATGTTAAGTGAGCAGACTCCTTCGGGGCCTACTCCGAATCGATCGAAGCGCTGTTGCGAAGAAACGGGCATTAGTGAAAACATATAATTTATACATGAGACATTTGATAATGTGGCATCTAGCGTTATCTTGTTGAATTACAAATGAGAAGTGCGAAGGTATAATTGCCAAATCGTATCGTAGCAAACTTCTGTCACGCTGTTGCCACATCAATTACACTTTTATCCATCAGTAAATCTTTACTGAATACGCCTTGAGCCGATATTTTGCTTTATACGGAATATAGAAAAAGACGGTGCAAGCGAGAAAGAAACAGTATCACGAATGAAACAATACATATGTGTCCATAATTATGAAAATGCTCTAAGTCAATTCAAACTTTAAAAACAACATTTTCGTATGAGATTCACACAAAATCGTGAGATACTTGCAAAAATATCACTTCGGCAGCCATCTTGCTAGTTTACAACAGCGTCTATTTCATGCTTACAGTTCGTAATTTTACAGTTTTCTCAACGTATAGTGTTTATTGGAGTTTAAACGGACTAGACCACCCTGTAGTGAAGTCTATCCGCGAAAAATTCATTTATGCAAATGTCGAGACGTAAAGTGTAATTTGCGAAACCGTTTGTCTCTCTCGCTCATTGCGTATACGTGTATGACTTTCTTTGCTTGTGTGAGCGCACGTACACAGCTCAAAACACAAGGAGTCTGCCCCCTTGAGCTGTTGTAATACATCTCAAAATGAGTGTGATAAATACTTCAGTGTATGGAAATACTAAAATGAAATGAATTGTTTGTATAAAATCTATATATTACTAGCAAGAATAAGTGAAATCCATCCATAAAGACATTTAAAATGTTAAAACTCTAACTAGTTGATGCACAGACTTCGATACCTTGCCCCCCCTCTAAGCAAGGGCCCCAAAAAGCTTTAAACCTACAAAAAATATCCCCGAAAACATGAGTCTACTTGATTTGAAGGAAGTACTGAAGTCAAAAGTAGTTGTCCTGTTTATGCAGATTGCTAAAACTCGGTAATTAGGAAACCACCCAAAAGCATTAGTCCATTTAAATTGAAGAAAGTATTGAAATCAATGGTAATTGACTTGCTTATACAGGGTCCTCCAAAGCTTGCGGAATACAAATTAGGAGCAAGCAGCACACTTCATTTTTGGCTAAGTGGACACCTCCGTTATTAAGATATCGAGGCTTCAAAATAATTTTCAGGTAAAGAGTGATCACAGGAAGGAATTGGCGATTCATATTTTACGCGTTTACAATTTAAGGTTTTTATTTTTAGTATTAATGTTTAAATTTTTAGTATTAATATGAAGTTATTTCGAGGTCATTTCCTCATCCGTAAAATCCATTGTCTATTGGCATATGTCACCTGTCAAAAGTGTAACTTCGACAGGAGATTCCGTTGTACTAAGAATAAACACGGCAAAAACGACTACTTGAGTTTTCCTGTTATTACAGTTTTAACTGTTATTACAGTTAAAATTCGACTGGGTAAATATGACCAGTATCAGCGGTTCGAAAAGAACGAGGTCGTGGTCACTCAACATCGCGTTGTGATGTCACAGTACAAGAGAGAGGGAGATAACGTAATAGAATAGAAAAAGAGATATGGGAAGACAGCAAGCACCGCATAGCGGCTAATTAGACATCTATGCTTTTGCGGAGACACGCTTCTGCGTCTATCGGTAGTTAGCAAACACAAAACAATAGTAGCATCTCTTATTAGAACGCACTCGATTGAACCTTTCTCTATCGAATGAGTCCTTTCCCAGCTCATAATCTTTTAATATAAGGATGGCAAGTGAATTCCCGTAAACCCATATTTTTGTCTAATTTTGTCGGTAATGTCGCCACCCGAATATATCCTAGTCTACCCATTTAACACGTTCTAAAACCTCTCATACACATAAGTTCTTCAACGGGACTCCTACTGTAAATCGGACCCTGCGTCCTATGTTACTGGATCATCTTGGTTAACTGACTGCCTCTTCGCAGTCTCTTCGTTTAAACTTCATCTGTTTTGTCCACAAGCATTTACGATCTTTAAAACTTCATATATGTTACATCGTTATAGATCCAACAAAATGTATTAAGAATTTTTTCTTCTATTCCTCCTCCCCAATATATATGCAAATTTACAAAATCCTTTGACTATTCATTTACCGTATAACCATATTAAGTTTAAAGCATTATTACTATAAAATGAAGGCAGATCTGGGGACGGTATGAAACCCGTTGTCCAGTGACGTTACGACGTAGAGATATAACTTTTCGAGTGAAATGAGAATTCGTACTAATCACTAGTTGGTGGGGCAATCCACATTCCATTTAAAAAGTTCCCTCTCTACCACCATGTACCTCATGATGTCATCGGGCAGTAAGTTTCATACCATCCTAGGCCAAATGGGACGTTAAACCACAGAATATTTTGTGATCAAATGAGGATATCCTACAACCCTTTAAAATATTGAATCGTGTATTTGTTACACCCTATATATTAATTTCAATTTTCTGCGAAAGTCTGCAAAATGATGTGTACATTCAAAGTTCGATAATTACATATATATAGATTAAGGGAGCCACCTCCGACTTCAATGGGGTTATCATTCTGAACAACTTTTCCCTATACATATACCCGGCGGTCTCTTTTAGTTTTCGAGATATTCGCAAAAAAAGTTTTCAATATTGAAAAGAGTGATCGAAATAGGTCTGGGTTAGATTCGTTAGCGACAGCTTCTGTTTACCTTTCTCGCTGAAACCTATATTGTTGATACTTCTTATGATGTCGAAAGAAAACTCCAGGAAAGATGGTTCATTAATATCAATTTCGAACAAATCGTTGTAACGTGACGTCGTGAATTAATTAGTACAAAATGAAATTTTTCGAATTTTTAGCATTAACGATGCGATACGATGACGTAATACAATATTTGTGCAAGAAAAATATTCTTCGTAAAACAATAAAGTGTCTGCGATGTGAAAATATTCAACATTCATCCAAATACCGTAGTTGACTGGATCAATTTTTGTCGGGAGGTAATTAATTTAAACAATTTTACCACTTTTGTTTTCAAGGCATATTCTATTAATAATTAATATTTGTTTAGATCATGTATGAATGGTTAATAAATAATGAAACTCAAATTGGTGGAAATGGAGTTATTGTAGAAATTGATGAAGCCAAATTTGGACGTCGAAAGTATAATCGTGAACGACTTATTACGGGACAATGGATTTTCAGTGGTATAGACCGTGACACAAAAAGGATATTTGTAGTACCAATTCTGTCCCGTAGAGCAGAAGTATTACTGCCTCTTATTTCAAAAAAGATTGCTCCTGGAACAATAATCCATAGTGATTGTTGGAAAGCATATTAACAAATTGATAAAAATATATATCAACATTTTGTGGTGAATCATTCAAAAAATTTCGTTGATCCAATCACAGGTGTCCATACCCAGAATATTGAAAGAGTATGGAGAGATATTCGTGGCAATATTCCTAGGTATGGTCGTAGAGAATATCATTTCAACCACTATATGGCAGAATTTGTATTTAAAAGAACATTCGATTTTGACGAACGACTGAATACTTTTTTTCAAGTAATGGCAGATACAAATAAAATAACTGAAAATATAAAGGAATAAACAAGTAGCAACGTGTCTATTATTTTGGGGAGGGTCGACAACCTAACCCAAACCCCTCTCCGCTAAGGAACCTAACCCAGACTAATTCCGATCACAATTTTTGCGAATATCTCGAAAACTAAAAGAGACCGTCGGGTATATGTATAAGGAAAAGTTTTTCAGAATGATGACCTCATTGAAATCGTAATCTATGTAACCCTAATCTATGTAATTATCCAAAGTTCTTCAAGTACTTCAAAATGATAAAAAACACATTTTATTAGAAGAACATTTGGCATTTGAATTTTTGTATTGTTCATATTTTATTCAGTTTAAAGAGCTACATAAGTTTTTAAACGTTGTTATTGTACGTCTTATTTACTTCCGGTCTCACAATCAGTAGTGAGAAGTAAAATATTAAAGAGCTACAAGAGCCGTTACGACGAAAGCAACGCGATTGAAACAGCTGTTGGCGACAGGGTACACTCAAGCATTCTCAGACAAATAGAAATTAAGATTTCTTGACGGGATTATGAAACCAGGGAGACGGGTGCAAGTGACTGCACCCCTTGACGAGGGAAACACTCGTTAATTTTCGATTTTTATTTGTCTTATCGGCATCGCTTAGGTAACACCTGAATTGAAAAATACTGTTTAACGTGATTAAAACTCAGAGGAAATTCAAGAAGTTCCAAAACCGTTTAAAGATGTAACAAAAGTACCGAAGTGGAGAATATTTTCATTTGAAAAGACTCCTTATGAAAACTGCCCATGCGTATGGAATGCCTGAATCGAAGCATTGATTCGTAATCAATTCCTTTTCCCGTTTTTACATTATGTAAAAGTTCCATCGACCGTCTGTATGCATTGATAACAATGGCAAAACAGACTGTTTGAACTCAAAATTTGCTGTTGTCTTTAGGACTCCTGTTTCTGTTGATCTTTCATTTCTATTATTTCATTTCAATCTTTGACAAAATAACGCATCAGTAATGAAAAAGACGATAATATTGAACCCCCAATAAAATGAGTATTACACTGTCACTTGTATTATAACAACAGAATATATCTGTAGTAAAAAGAAAAAAATGATATGAGAATAAAAGCAGATGAATTTCAGTCGTATCTACTTTTGTACAACAATTAAAGTATTTTCGTGAATTCAAATCCAAAAGTTTTTCCTAATTCTTTCTACATAAATTTCTTTTTATTTCTTTAACTGTTGGCCGTTGCTATGACGTGTTCAAGGTAGTTTGAAAGTATATTTGTTTATTGCAATAAGAGGTTTTATGAAATTGATTGTTTATAAATATGTACAAAAATTTAAAACCTTACCTTTGCTACTAATATAGAACCCTACATATGGAACATCCTTCTATTAACGCCTACTCTATATTAATTGAATAAACAATTTTTTTAATTTCCGAGATATATGTAAATATGCATGAAAGCATTCTATTAGCTTCAATAAAACGTAAAAGATCATGGGATAGAAATTATACGATTCGAGTCCTTGCAACAATAGAAGCAAAGAAAATGGGTCAAAATAAAGCAACCAAACTGTTTCCTGTACTTAAAATCACGTTGCAAAAATTGGTCAACAATAATATATCAATACATATATTTATATCTTTCATTAAGCGAGATTAGCGTTTCATACTATCCGCACAAAAATTCTTGAGTGGAAAAGTATACTTCACAAAATAAAGTTAAAATTTCCCAAGTAAAGATCTTTTTTTGCTTAAAATACTTAAATATAAGAGTGGGATGTATGGAGATTAAATTAACAACAAATTTAAATCATTTAGTGCATTAATTTGTGAAAAACCGTCAAGAAACAAGCTGGAATTCCCTATTATCACCTTCTCTTCTAATGCATAAATTTACTACAAACCACATATTCCTTCTACAGGAGAGACTCCCGTATCCGAACTAATATGGAGACAAAAGTGGCCAGATAATAGAATTTTCAGATAATGGAACAATCACTTTCATGTGTATTAAACTTTCTTTGTTTAAGTAGAAATGAACAAAATTGATCATTTACTTCAAATGCTTAAGAAACTTATATTCTTTTTGCTGCTAAATTATATAAACGTGTAATTTTCAATATTACGTTTTTGTTTTTAAATATCGGACATTATAGATTTCTCGACATCATGTATTTTTGCAAATTTTGTTGTACTTTCACCATTTTAAAGGTCTTTCAAGAGTTAGAACTAAACATTTCGGTTGCTTGTCATTATAATACAGTACTTCCGAGATATAGGCTTGCTGCTTGGATCTGGTCGCGAGCGTTTATCTCGGGTGGTGTGCTAAGTTCTCATCTCATTCGGACCGCGTGCATTTAGTATCGGCACATCATTTCTCACTTGAAAATTATTCGAATCATGTCGTGCGTGATCTTATTTTTATCAGAAAAATCACAGTAATATAATACAAATATTTTCATAGAAATAAAACCAAAAATGAAAAACTTTAACTTTTCATTCTCAGTCCTGGTCTTTAAACACCTCATTAATCTTTTAAATGCCAGTTTTCGACTGTTTACAAAGGAGCATCGCGCGAGCCGAATCATGTCACATTTCACGCTTCACTAATTCTGATGGGTCCCCTATTCCTCCGGTGATGGATATAGTGACGAGCTTTTATCGCGGGAGATCTGGCGAGCCTATATCCCGGGAGTACTGTACATACTCTGTCAGTTTTATACTGAATTATCATAATTAGAATTTCATCGGCCGAACACAAAAAAATACGTATGATACAATGTATTATCTGAAACGCTATTCGGATAACAGAATATGCGGATAAGACGTTCTGGTGTTAGGGTATTCGATGTTATGTTCCGAACAGGAAAATTTTTTGATTTTCCCGCTTTTGGCCACATCAGTTTTTACATCAGTTGAAATGTGTCATGATAATGCTTTGCATTTTGGAAATTCTTGATCGGGCATATTCCGAGCCCTTAACATGTAAAATTCAAAATTTTATTATTGACTTTACCTGCTCTCTTGTAGTCGCCATCGAAAGTCGACGCTTTGTCTGCGCGCACGCGTAAGTGTGTTCTTTTGAAGCCTTGAAAATGTAAACGCTAACATCGTTACATATCGACATTCCAAATTTGCGAGTTCTTATGAGCCAAAATCAATGCAACCAAATCATATGCGATCTGTATCTGTCGCAAATAGTTCGTATAACATGAATGCGCTTATATCATGCATCGTCTGAGACAGCTGCGGCTGATTTTGAGAAGCGATTTGTAATATGTCGACGTGGTATAGAAATCGAGATGAAAACCTGTAAACAGCGTGCGACACGACGACCGCATGAGCGACAATGCCTCATGGCAAGCATAATATCAAATGTTCTCAAAAATGATGAAAACCTACACGGTTTATTATATTAATTGTAATAGTGATTAACTACCAAAAATTATAATAAGCAATGGCAAGTATGAAATCCGTAGACAAATGGATAATTGTAAAATCGGGAGCTGAAATGTAAGTATTAATTAGATGATAATAATTAGTAGAGGAATTAGATGGAATAGCTCAAAATCGATTCTACTGACCAATGGAATTTGAAATTTAAACACTAGCATACTATCTATCATAGATATTTGTGGTATCATCAATTTGTATAATATTTGTATATTCTTTATATCTACAGGTAAAATGAAATCATATTCACGCTTAAAATTTTCTAATTCTTCCTCTAAAATCTTTGAGGGTAGTATCATTGGTGATACTATGTTTTTTATTGTAAGACTAACAGCTTCAATATAATTATATATTTATAAGTGTTGATAAAATAAAAATACGCCGTGATAACATAATTTCAATATTCATTTGGGAAAGATCGATACTCAACGTATTAAGTGTATTAACAATTTGATGACTGTTATTAATTAATGTATGTTCACTATCTTTTAAAGAGTATAAGGAGCTATTAAAGATATTTATGGCGTTTGATATCACACAAATTCGAGACTTCACGAGACAACTTGTTTGTTTCGAATTTTCTAACGCTGCTTTTACGACATTTGTATATTTTTCATCACGAGTATTTTTGTTTAACCAGATAAATATATTTGTAATTTCATCTACTAAATATCGTCGTTTTCCTATATTATTACTGATCCTTGCTAGATTACATAATATGTTATATTTATCATCGAAATCTTAAAGATCATTAACCATTAATTTTAATGAACTTTTACAAACCAGATACAATAAACTATTATCAGGTATAATTTTTAATATATTATTACAATGATTTTGTGATTGGAAAAGATTGATTGATAATACATTGTGTGCTTGCGATAAATATGTAATGGTTATGTAAATAACGAGTATTAAATCAGAATTAGATATAACAGCACTGCCTTCTTTTGCGTGAAATATTCCATTGGAACTACTTATTGGAATATTACTATATTCATGGGACATTGCAGGACTGATTATAAGATATAGAAGGATCAACGAAATCGTTAGAAGTCTCATCTGAAAACTAAGACTTGAGAAAATTAGAATGACGTGTGCGTATGGTTCTACTTATTTGTACTTCGACATTATTATTGTTATCATGAACTTTCATTATCTTATACGGTCTTTTATAATTAGGAGATAACTTATTAGATAAGCCTAATTTTTTACTCTTTAGCCGAATACAAACTAAATCGCCTTTCCTGAATTGTACAGGATTTGTTCTATTATCATAATATTTATTACTTCGAATCTTAGAATTATTAATATAATCTCTGACTATTTTTAAACTATTATTGTTTAGTTTAAATTGCAAAGCTTTAATATAATCATCATATGTATAATGAAATTCAGGCTCTTGTAATATAGATGAAGGCAAATAACCTTTCTGCCTAAATAACAATTTATAGGTTGAGTAAAGTGTACTTTTATGTATAGAGGTATTATAATTAAATATGGCAAATTGTATATAATCAACTCAGTCTGATTGGTTTGCTTTGATATAATGTTTGAAATAACCCTTGCAAGTTAAATGCGATCATTCAAGAGCACCGTTTGTTTCAGGATGATATGTGTAGAATTTAAACGTTTTGTTTTAAAAAGATTACTAAGTTATTTAACTATATTTGACATAAAATCTGAACCTTAATCTGTTAAAACATTTTTAGCTATACCAAACTTTGTAAAAAAATTTCGTGAGAACTTTTGCAACAGTTAATGCTTCATGATTTGGAATAGGTTCTGCTAAGGAATATTTTATAAGATCATCTTGTGCAGTTAAAATGAATTTGTTTTCAGCTTCCAAAAGGCTTTTCAGAAGTACTAATAATAACCATTGGTTGTTCGACAGGGTTAAAATTTGTTTTATTTAATTGATATGACCTACATATTTTAATATATTTCCTAATATCATTTTTCACAGAATCCAAACAATACATTTCCTTAATTTTACTATAAGTCCTATTGAAACCATTGTAACGTCCTTAAAACGATGCTACGTTGTCCATGGAAGAGCGGCTTTCCAATGGACGAAAAGGTGGGGATTCGTTTGGTGTGCGGTTAAGGAGTTAAAATCCAAGGCTTATATCTTTCTTAACAATAATTTATTCAATAAAACTTACTCTAATCCTAACGTTAATACAACATTGATAACTATACTAATTTGGTTAAATAAAATCATAAGATGACATGAGGTTATATTATGTGTGATTATCTATATGTGAGGTTATATTATAATTATCTATCAATTATCTCGATAAAGCAAGAGTTATGCAAATATGATATATATGTCGTTGAACGAGAGTTAGGTTATGTGATTATTTATATTATTCGCGGTAGAGGATCCTCTATACAAGGCGCAGTGTGTTGTGTATGTGTCTGCAATAGATCTTGTCTCGTATGCCCTGGTCTTTGCCAAAGTTATCTTGCTTTATGCAAGATAAATCTTTGCCTAATTGCCTAAGCATCCGTAAGCCCTTCGTTATCTTTTCTACATCAGTCGCTACCCTGGAGAAAAGACTCTTCAGGAACGGTCTTAGAAATGTATCCGACTAGGAATGGCCTCTAGCGCTTGTTGGCAGGCGATTCGTCTGCTTCCGGCGAGCACGAACTCTATATCAAAGGAGCATCAACTACTATTTGCTAGAACGGTCGCTACCTCTAAGGGAGCGGTCTCGATCTTTTAGTATATCAGCTTCCTCCAAGATGTCGCCCGTACTGTACTTAACAGGAATCGTCGTAATGCACCTGTCATACGGTTACTTCAGATTGAACCTGTAAAGCAGCATCAAATACCCTTGATCTCTGGAAAACGGTCGCTACCTCTAAAGGAGCGATCTCGATCTCACTGGACGAGTATATCAGCTGCCTTCAAGATCTTCATCTGTTCGGAACCCGATGCCAGAGAGAAGTGTGTCTGCTGCTGCTTTCGCAGCTCCTTATATACCCGCTAGTCGAAGTTAGCGCGTGCGTAATGTCTTACTTTCTAATGGCAGCCTTATTCTAATCGTGAATGAAATCGGACGATATACATTGTTCTTATGTTAACATATAATTGAAACTTAAAATATATGGTATAAAAATAAGGTACAAAAATATTAATTAGTGTTAGAATAATAGAATACGCAGTAATATAATAATAAAGTATTAGAAAGATACAAATATAGAGAGAGATAGCAATAGATAGAGAGAGATAGAAATGAATAGAGTGAGAGGGAAGACTGTGGGTCGTTACACCATAATGCCTCGTTAGTTTGTTATCATGGTACTCCTCGAGGATCTGTTTAATTTCTTCTTTTGTTTTCGGAACTAACTTTGCCGTTTCAAATATTTTTATTTCATTTTCCGGAAATATAAATTTAAGCATCTCATAAAGCTGTTGAGATTTGATATTTTTGTGTTTATATTTGTTTTAATGTTTAAAAAGCTCGTTCTCTTACTGTAATCGAAATAAAAGCAGTATTTTGTTTTAAAAGTTCTGTCAAAGGCTTCGCAATTGTAGAAAAATTCCCAATAAATTTCCAATACTAACCGATGATATCCAAGAATACTTTAATATGCTTGCGATTATGAGGACGAGTCATTAAACTAATTGCTTCTACTTTCTTAGGATTTGGTTGAACTCCTTTATCTAAAATGATATGTCCTAGATACTCGCAAGATTGTTTTAAGAATTGTCATTTATATGGCTTAATTTTAAGATTCTGTTCTCGAAGTCTTGTGAATAATTTGATAAGTTTACTGTTGTGATCATTAAGGTTTGATTCATGAATAACAATGTCATCGATATATACAAAACACTGTCTATTGTTAAGCCCCTCCAAAACAGCATTCATAAGTCTTTGAAAACGAGCAGGGGCGTTCTTAACACCAAATGGCATTCTTTTATACTCAAAATGTCCGTCTGTTGTCGAAAATGCAGTCTTGGAACTGTCACTTTCAGCCATTAGAATCTGGTGAAAGCCGCTTGCTAAATCTATTGTACTAAAGTATTGTGCATATCCAAGCAGATATAGAATATCTTCCATATTTGAAAGACGATATGCATCGCCTATCGTTTTTTGATTTAGTTGCTTATAATCTGTTACAATTGTCCATTCGCGTTTATCTGATGCGTCAGTCTTTTTTGGATCAACTCACAATGGACTTAACCATGGACTGCCCGAATTTTTTATTATGCCTTGTTCTAACATTTCGTTTATTTGTTATGATTTCATCGTGTATAGTTCATCTTCATCAGTTGTTTTAATTGTATGTTCAGCAGAAAATGTACAGGTTAATGTATTATTAGGCGAATTAAATATATCATTCAAACAAGTACAAATATTTTCTATGGAAGATTTCTCTTCGGCATTTAAATGATCTAATTGTGAACTGGTATTCTATTTTTCTTTACAGAATCTGTATGTTTCGATTCAGTAACATGAAAAATTGCTTCTGAGGGAATAAATTCAAGTGCTAATTCGGGAATTAAAAGATATTCGCTTGCTATATATAGATGAATTTACAACAGTTATTAGTGTTAAATTTTTGTTCCATAAACTTTGACAAAAGGATTCGGTATTAATAAAGATTTATCGTTTAAATTCTGCGAGTGAATAAAGCCTTCATAAAGATTTTGGAGATTTTGCAGTTTAATAGAAATAACTGTTTCTGTTCTTGCATTTGTATGAAATGTATTATTAGAATATAATCGAGAATATCGACTTAACGAAATAGGAATTGCATTAATTAAAAGTACTGAAGAAGAATAATCAATTTTAGATTCATGAGCTTCGAAAAAGTCATTACCTAATAATCCGTCAACAGAAATATTGCTTGATTTTGTTGATAAATGAAATTGTGCAGGAATTGATTTTTTGTAAATTTGTAGAACAATTTCTATTTGTCCTGCAGTTTGCATTAGTGTATCACCTGAAATTCCGTTTAATATTATACATGATTGATTTAGTGTATAATAATCCTTAGTACTATTAGATTTAATTGAGGAAGTTGAAGCTACAGAACCTACGACAAATTTTAAAGAACCAGACTTACATGTGGAAAAACGAGATGTAAAGATTAGGAATTTTAAATCATTAGTCGGAAAGAAAGAATTTGCAATGGTTACAACAGGAAGTGACTAAACTGTGCCCGAATTTCGTCCATTTGTTCTGTTTGAACATGATTTGCCGTTGCCTGTATGGGTGGTCATGAAGGGTAGTGTCCCGTCTGAAAATTTGTTTGCTGAGGTCTGTCTCTTCGACGATTGTCAGCATTTGAGTTAGAAGAGCCAGGTATATTTTGGAGGCTCTGATCAAATTTTTTACAGTTATTATATTGTCTTTTTCTACAGTCTTTAACTGTATGACCTAAATTTTTACAGTATCTGCATTGTTTACTACTTGTGTTCTACTATAATGAACTTGTTGTATTCATGGCTTCTGTTTATTTAAATAATATTCATTTGTTGAATGGTCTGATCTTAAACAAATCTTTCAATTAATGTTGTCGTATCATAAGCGTAACGCTTCTTCTTCCAATATAGCAGCCCTAAAAGCACCATTTATATTTTTAAAATCTCTATATTTCAACATTTGTGAAATTTGCGGACTCGTCTGATATACAAATCTATTTAGAGTTATGTCATTAATCATAGTTAATCTATTAGCTAATTTTAAATTATTTGAAACACTTACGTGTATTATACTTAAAATTATCGAACGTAATTCCTCAAGTCTTTGATAGAATTGAGACACACTTTCACTTTTTTCTTGTTTAATAGAATTTAACTTCTCTAATACTTGATCTATAGATTTTTTGTCTTGATATAGACTAATGTGGAATTAATATTTAAAACAGGTTTGTTAATAATAACAGTACAATAACTACAATGTCACAATTGCCTCTGCCGTCCCTGCCTTTTCTTTTCTGAAAAAGCCCTTTTCCCGCTTTCTCTCACTCCCACCACACTTTCGCACTCCACTGATCCCTCATCAACGCCCGACACGGTGCGACGGGCCGCTCGTCGCCAACGATTTTGCAGTTGATCCTGGTCCTTGTCGACCATTTTATGACTCTCTTCCGACAGGGTCCTTACAGCTACGATTTATATCTAGACTCTTAAAACTACGATACTACTACTAAGTAATAACTCCGATACTTTTTCACACGTAGTTAGATCACAATATACATTTATCTGTTCACATGACTTACCAACTATTTTACTTTTCACATATAAAAGAAGAGAATATTTTTGATAAGGTTTCGCTAGTTCAAACGCAGCATCCACTTGTTTAATAAAACTACGAAGTTTATATATATCCCCATCAAATTCCATAGGAATTAGTCAAACCAGAAAATCAAGGGATGATAGCCGAAAAATTTTATTTGAATCAGGAGTTTGACTCGGTTGTGCCATTTTGATATAGGGTAAAGGAAGTAAAATAAGAAATGGAAACTCTCCTAGATCTTCGATATCCTTTGTCACGTACTGTTGTGCTGCTGGAGAGGCTACTTTCAGGATTTCAGCTTGTAACAATAGTCGTTGCTTACATTGGAAAATTCCAATCTTCGTTACGCCTTGAATCGATGAATATCGCCGCTCACAGCAAGGTGGAGATGTTTATTGCAAATTATCACTGATTTCTGAATGTCAAGGCGAATCCCATCCTCGTTGCTATTTTTTAGATGCTGGATTCCCAGGAATAATTAACTTATATGTTAATTATAAAATGGTTTATTACTACAATAGTATGTGCAGTTCGGCAGTCAACCAAAATCTGGCTCTCTTCGCTGAAAGCAAGTAACGGTTCCCCTTAAGGGCCTAGGGTAGTCACGTGACTTTTCGAGATTTCTTGGTCGGTATCTGCTGTTACAGTTTTCTTTGCAGAAATAATATTATCTACAGACATTTGGCTGCCAAATGAATACGAGATGGAGCCACACTGTGATCCCCCCTCCACTATACACGCTACTGCACGAGCCGTATGTATGTGAATTCGGCCCTTAGGATCACTTCGGATAGCTTCGGAAAGACGAGAGAGAAGGCAAATGTCAAATCTTACTCTCGCGTTTCTAAAATGCTATTATGGTTTGGTCCAAGTCACCCGCAAGCGGCATTGAGCGACACGAGTCACTCGCGAAATATTTCGAGTATAAACTCTGGTTTGATCTGCAAAAGTAAATCAGTTTAATAAAAATTACTTTTCGAGTTTATCTAACTTAAATGTAAAAGATGATATACTTACAAGTTTTACATTTTCTACGTTTTTGATGCCAGCCTTTAAAAAACAATTAAAACAAGTTCATGATGATTTCCTATTAATTTACTTACAAACAATAAGAGTAGAAAGATTTTACTTATCTCTTTTTATATGTGGCGAATTATTTCCAAATGGTTTTTCTTATATAACTTTTTTCTATATAACTTTGTTAAATAACACGTAGTGTAGACCCACCTTAAGATTTGATATTTGCCTTCTCTCCAGTCTTTCCGAAACTATCCGAAGTGATCTGAAGGGCGGAATTCACGTACATATGTCTCATGCAGTAGTATGTATAGTGGAGGGGTAATCCCAGTGTGGCTCCATCTCGCATTCCTTAGGCAGCCACATGTCTGTAGGTAATATTATTTCTGTAAAGAAAACTATAACAGCAGTTACTGACCAAGGAATCTCGAAAAGTCACGTGACTATCCTAGGCCCGTTGCTTGCCTCTGCGCTTATTACAACATGTATGTTCGGTTAAGCATCTTCGAGTCGTATTCCGGCTTGCCGAAGCCTCCAGTCGCTATAACCGCAAAGACTTTGTCTCCAACGGAGCAGTCTGTGGTCTTTTATAATTGTAGAGTGAGTTCGACGGGCTTATTACACCGAGTTTTTATATATTTGGACGCCCTCGCTATCAATCTCAAAAAGAACGTCACACACATTTAATCCTCCGGGTACTGAGTCGTTATAGTTGCCGGCATCATGTCACGAGTGAAGTGTCTCTAATAACCACTGAAAGTGTATCAGCTGCCTCCGAGATAGTCAATGCGTTATTCTTGCTGTCCAAATCTGTTTTCTCTCTACGATATACGACTGGGAGCACCTTTTTATATACTCGAAAATTGAAGCACGCGCATGCGCAGTAAGTCAGTGCAGTCGCCATCCTATTCTAATATTTACAATACTGATTTAAATTACTCGTAATAATAAAATATTATAAAAGGTGTGAAACTGAGTACGTATATCTTAATATTCTGCGATACGTGTAATGAAAAAAGTATATAAAACTAGTAATTGAAGTCAGTTGTAAGTAAGTAAATATTACGAACGCAATGAAGAGGGTTATACATGATTGGAGTAGCTATCGTAGAAAGGGAGCACATTAGGCGAACAAAAGAAATGGTTATATAGATTACATAAGAAATAGTGGGTTACCTTAGGACAATGGCGTAGACGTAGGAGGGGCCGTTGCAGATATGTAAACACGAATGTTAAGATACAGTCGCAATTGCTTGATAGACAAAATGTAATGAAAATAAAGTTCAAATATTTCATTGCATGTAGAATGAAGCACATATTATTTTGAATTACTGATTTCACATCTATATTAAAAAGATGTATAATTTAAATACTTGCTACACGTTTGTAAAATTAAATAGAAAATTCAAATATTATTTCAACTGGCATAGAAAGAAATTATTATTTGCAATATTTATTTGCTTATTTGCAATAATTTTATCCAGGACTGGATCGGCAGATTCTGTACCTTTTTCTCGGTGGTTGAACCTGCGATTCATGTGGCTGTGATATGATTATTGCGATCACAGTTATTAGATGGATGTTATTTTGAACTAATTATAAGTTTGTTTAGTTGAACATGAATATATTCATATATTTTCATGTACTTTCTAGATTAACACTACGGCTGGTAAATGAACTAATATTTCATTTCTTATTTGATATAAATTTTTATTCAGATAATTTCTCAAGTACTTTCTAAGTTTATTATATTAACATTACCAAATTGCTCGACCGAAGCTCGTTTTGGGCATTACGATTTGCAACCACTGCTATCCCCACTACTTCATTCGTTGAGTTGCTGCAAGATACCCAATCAAATGGAAATCTTCGCACCCGCGGCCTGAACTGAACTCACAAGAACGATAGGACTATAAGAGTCAAGGATAGGAATAAGGATTAAGAAATAAAAAAGTCAAGTTCTTTATTTCCTATAGAATTTTCACATGGGTAATATTAATCGATTCCTTGTATTCTCCCGATTAAAATGATATTAAACACGATATGTCTCCGATTATTTATAACAAAGTTACGTAAAATTTGATTTGTAGAAAAGAAGATCTTATTCGTTCTTCTTTTCGAACCATTGGCCCAGCCCCCGCACATTCTTTCCGTCTGTCTCGAGTTTTCCCTTATCGACTGAATGGCTCGAGCGGAATCGGTACCGTGTCCCTGTTCGTACACAAAAAGAGAGAGGGTGGAGATTGGAAACAGCTATTTACAAAAGCCGAAGCTCGTAGGGGGTCAAGAGTCATCGAAACAACTCTGAGGCAACGATTTCAGCGCATGACGCCGCGTGACGACGCGCTGAAATCGTTACCTTCCCTTCCCCTACGTACCCCGGCCAAGTCAAAACCCAGTCCGAAACTTGGTCAGCCCTCTTGCTCTTCAACATTCACACACAAACAGGTGTATCTACATGAACGGCCACCACGAGCGTAGCGTGGGCCCACGCATGGCAAAGAGTACGATGGAGAAACGATGAATGAATCTAAGTGCTTAAAAAACTGAATTACTTATTATCTGATATCCAAATCAAGAATGCAGGCAATAGTGGGTCATATGGCACTTGGATATACTGAATCTAAAGTTGTTTTCGTAACTCCATATTTTTAATTGCATATAAATAATTAACGAAGCTCTAAACATCAAATCATCATTCTTGATTTTCGTCTTATTTTGACCTCTAGAATCCCATATTAAAAGTTCTTCCACCAGTAGCCAAACACCCTGTACAGGTTATTTCTGAACAATACGGCATTTCTTCAAAGAGTGATTCTAGACACCAAAATAAAACGAAAATTAAGTACAAGAATGTTGCGTTTGATGCTTCGTTTGTTAGTTATAAGTGTCTAAAAGTCAGAAATGAGCCCCCGTACAGGGGTTTTAAACAGTGGTTGTCCGCTTGGGTGACGACACTGACGACCCAGTTGTAACAAATAAAATATTGAATTTGGTCAGTGTTCATCCATTGTGATTATTATTAACTTTATCTGAAAACGGTTTTTAACTGTGTGGGTGTTTCTATAATTCCAGTTTAAACTAAACAGGAATATGTAACATTAACTGAATGATTTATAGGCACAAATGTAATAAAAAAATTTATAATAATTTATCCGTTAACAATCGCTTAATTAACTACTATATACTTGAATCAATGCTGCACGGTGTACATTAGAAATAGAACTTTTATTAAATGAGCAAGCATAGTTTAGAAGGTGATATAAAATGGTTCAAAGGCAGTTAAAACTGTGAAGAACGTTTTTGGCAATAATTAACGTAATTCATACTTTCCTTTATTTGAATACTATAATTTTATTTTGAAGCGGTCTTTGAAATTGTATAAGGAAGTTCACAATGAAAACGCAGAGTACATGGTAAGTCAAATACAATAGGTACACTTTACAAAAGTCATAGAAAGGTAATGCATTTACGACCGACTTATCAATAATTGATCTTCTTGTTAAATATGATGACAGATATCCCGCTCTTGCATTTATTCATATTTGTGTTTAATCATAATGAACTAGAAACAATAGCCCGAGATGATGCATTAGAACTAGGCGACTTGCCAATTCCAGAAACAGTTCAGCACCGATACGCGGTGGCGCCATTGTTTGACGGTCGAGCCATATTTTACCAGCTATTTTCACTCTTGTTGAATTTCTCGTTCCTTATTTCTTTGTCCTTTTTGAAATATGAACATGAATCTCCGCTTCTCGTTTCCCTTCTTCTCTGGAACAAGCCACACTGGTTCTGCGGAATGGTTAGTTTTTCAAATTCCATTTCATCTCGTAGCATGGAACGTTTGGAGATTCTTATTAAATAACGCGTATGTATTTGAACAATATAAACAAAGAAAAAGTAATACATGATAAATTTGTTTGAGTTTCCTACGATGTCTATCGCGAAATGCTCCTGACTTAATATTTCTAAAAATATTTAGAAGTTTATAATGTTTTTCACGCATTTAATATTGTGTCGCAGAATGGTGACAAGATCAAATATCTTGCAAGTAGGTTCAAACCTTTAATTTAAGTCCTCTACAAGAACTTCGGAAACTAAGAGCCGTATATGTTTTGAAATAAGTACGACTAAACCTAAATGAGATAGATTCGAACCTTTCGTGAGTATTTCGGGAGAGAGAAGTAATATTTGCAAGTGAAATCGAACACATCAAATATGTTCAAGAACTGCAATTATGAAAGTGTAGAAGACCTTTATATAGACGCATATTTTGTAGAATAGTATAAGAATATTTACAAAAACAGACTAAAATCAAGCGTTGTAAATGAAATATTTTTATACAATTACAAGTTCAATAACAAAATTACAAATATAAGCACTACACAAAGTACATTATTCAAAATTTTTGCAGAATCAGGTTTTCCAAACCTGTTTCGTAGAAGCAAATTATAATCAGGAAAAGCGAAAAGCAGAAGACGCCTTGACAAAATATGGCCACTTCACGAATATAAATACAGTAGACTCCCGTATCCGAACCAATAGGGAGATAAGAGAATAGAATTTTTAGATAATAGAATAATCACTTCTTTTTAACGTTTAAGATTCCTATCCGTTTAACTGCTAAATCATACAAGCGTGTAATTTTCAGTATTACATTTTTGTATTTTAATGTCTGAGATTGTAGATTTCTGGACACCATGTATTCTTATGAATTTTGTTGCACTTTCATCACTTTCGAGGTTTTTAATTATTTCAGACTTTGCTCCAACAGTTAGAAGCCCCGTCTGAAAAGTATTTAATCTTTGTAATGCCAGTACCGTACTTCATTAGGCTACATCAATGGCAGGTATAGCTGCTTAGCCGCTAATGCCATACGACCACGCGCATTACATTCAATCAATTCTCATTTGGTCGATTTTCAAATCTCCATATTTTTGAAAATATGTCTGCAAAGAGGACGAATGGGAGTATATTCTTAATTTTCTTCAAATTTTTAAATTCGTACCCGATACTAAGAAATCACATTTGTTAAAACAATTACTGGGTTAGGTGTAAGGGTGTTTAAAAAAACTTTTTCTAAACTGATATAATTTGTTTTTAGTACTCTTACGTGTTCACTATAACTACGCAGAAGCATATTCTCGTGCATTTAGTGATATAAAAGTTATAATTTTTCGAAAAGATGTTAGCATTATACTCTGAATAGCTGTAAAATCAACAATTTTCAAAATTTTAAAAAATCCTTCGACATACGCTTAAATATCATTAAAGACTATAACATATCTAAATTTAAACAAAATACGAGATGGTACTCCAAAAAGTGTCCGATTTCCCCTAGAATGACCCCGTGTGTGTTTTGTCTGAATATGTCTGTTAAGTTTGTACTTAGTGCAGTTTAAAAACGGGTATTGCCTCCTCGTTGCCTTATGACCTCTTGGTATCGATCTGACATATTGATGCATTGTCGTATTAATTCTTGAGGAATGTAATTCCAAAGTATTCGAAGTATATCCCTCAATGCTTCCTACGTCACAGGAGCCGTAAAATTTGTTACGATTTCATTTTACGATTGAACCTGAATAATTAGATAGTACTTCATATGGTTCCGAGCAGTTGACTATAGAAATGATACAAGATCAGACAGGGCGTAACATTGTTTTTAATAAATCTCATGTTACCAGTGGTAAAGTAAAATTCGGGTCCGTCAACAGTAATTCTATACCAGCTTTATCCTTGAGATCCTTAAACTATTGGAATGAGGCATACAGTAAAATAAAGAAACTTAAATGTCTTTTATTACGTATATTCAACAAAAAGGGAAATAATCTTAACAAACATTAATCAATTATTCTTTGAAATAAAGAAGAGATAAATCATGGTCACAAAGTAAGTAAGAACAAATAAATGGACTGATAAAATCAAAGAACAAATTACAAACGAATTGAACGAATCAAGGAGTTCCCAGAATCTAATACACTGCTGGAGATTATTATTGTCCAACAAAATCATACAGCAATTCGAGGAAATTAATTAAGATGATAATGAAGGGCTCACCCAACAAAAGTAATTCTCAAATTTTTAAGATTGAATATTCCTGTTCAAGACAAGAAAACACAAAACTGGTAGTTGTGATTAAAAATATAATAAATAAATATATATATATCTTTGTCGTTTTTAAAGATACGTCAAATGTCTTAAGGGCTTAGGGTAGTCACGTGACTTTACGAGATTTCCTGGTCGGTATCTGCCGTTACAGTTTTCTTTACAGAAATAAAATTATCCACAGACATGTGGCTGCCTAATGAATGCGAGATGGAGCCACACTATGATTCCCTCTCCACTATACACACTACTATACGAGCCGTATGTACGTGAATTCGGCCCTTCGGATCACTTCGGATAGCTTCGGAAAGACGAGAGAGAAGGCAAATGTCAAATCTTACTCTCGCGTTTCTAAAACGCTATTGAGGTTTGGCCCAAGTCGCCCGCAAGCGACATTGAGTGGCACGAGTCATTCGTAAAATATTTCGAGTGGAAACTCTGGTTTATCTGCAAAACTAAATCAGTTTAATAAAAATTACTTTTCGAGTTTATGTAACTTGAATGTAAAAGATGATATATGTCGAGTATATTAAATAAGACAACGTCTGTATGGTTCTAATTACTCTTTTTATAATATTGCCTTTTCGTGACTACACGACTTTATCATACAGATCACAGCATTCTGATCTTGTCTTGTTCCCTTGCCTCCATTGAACTTCACGCTCGATAACATTAAAAACAATAACATCTAGTTCTTATATATGGTGTCCTGATTGAATAACATCAAGCGCCGACATATACTTACAAGTTTTACACTTTCTACGTTCTTGATACCAGCCTTTAAAAAACAATTAAAACAAGTTCATGATGATTTCATATTAATTTACTTACAAACAATAACAGTAAACGAATTTTAGTTATCTCTTTGTATATGTGGCGAATTATTTCCTATTCGTTTTTCCTTCCGGTTTGGTCTGGGTTAGGTCAGGGTTAGCTCTGGGTATATACAAAATAAGAGGAGACGTTGCTAAAAATACATTAATTTAATATATTTATAATCATCAGAATCACGGTTGCCGCTGCGACCCCGACCGCGGCTTCTCCCATACTTTCATTTACGGACTTTCTTTTTAAAATCCCAGAACTGTAATATGAAAAATAGACATATGTTATTCACGAAATTTACTTCGTTCTTGAACAAAAAATGAATAGATAAATTACTTAGCGCTTTAGCATAAGATCGCCTATGATCTACGTACGTTTTGTCGTCATGCCTCCTCTAAAGCCACCAGCGACTCAAGCGTTGGTGGCTGCGTCGTTGCCGATGCCAATGCCGACATCGTCGTTGTCGTCGTCATCGGCGTCGTCGGCGTCTGCGTCTGCGTCGGCGTCATCGGCGTCGTCGTCGTCGTCGTCGTCGTCGGCGTCATCGGCGTCGTCGTCGTCGTCGTCGGCGTCATCGGCGTCGGCGTAGTTGCCACCGCCGTCGTTGCCGCCGTCGTTTCAATTCGTTTATTTTCCATCTAAAAATAAATAGAAGATATAATGAAGGTATTATTTTTATTCAATTGCTGTGTGTTCACGTAATTCTTTACATACAATTTCTTATTTTTTTTTTTCAAACAACAAAGTACAAAATTTATATTAAACTAATTAAAGTATGTCAAAGGAATGTATGTAAAGGAACCCGTGTAACGCAGACCCAAACGTACTTTCTTTAGGCATATTTTGAGAGAATTATAACATTACTTTGTTATTGAATCTGCTAATGAAGGGATGAATTATTGAGCGCGCGTAAAACAGACATCCAACACATCTTGGCTGGCATAGCAGATTTTGCACAACAAATCGAAAAAATACAATGGCAGTAATGTTAGTTCACACGAAATATGCCTAAATACAATGTAACTTTGACCATGAAATTTAAAACTTGTATATGGTGGAAAAGATGAGGATAGTAAACGTAGAGGTACTTACGTTGTTTCTTGTTCTGTGGTCACTTTTCTTCTGTCGCTCGGAACCTTGCCACGCAGGGTTGTTGGCGAATTTCCTCGCGCGAGGTGGAGGAAAGTAGTGGGGAAAGAAATAAGGGGTGTCCTATTGTAATGTATTGCTAAGATCTCTCGGGTACCCAAGGTATACCGAAATATAATGAGACACTCGGTATATCTTCCCTCACTTTCCAATTTCCCCACACACATACATACCTACCTAAGGAGAGAATTCGCTGGACAACCCTTGATTCTTACTTTCCCCATAAGATTCTAGAATTAAAGCGCCTTTTTCACTCACTCACTGTTTTGTATCTCACTTGTACCATGGCCCGAGCGATACGTCATCGGTACACGTAAAGGTTTGCATAAGCGACAATTTGAAAATTGATGACATTTTCAAACATGAATATGGAGTCTCTCTTCATTCCGAGGCAAGTGGAGAAGAATCACTTTACCTTCCTTATTGTTATATTCATAATATAACATAGGGGAAAATATTGATGTTGATCTGGGTTAGGTCTGGGTTAGGTTTAGATTGATGAAGCGAGATGAAATGTGGGGATATGGGGTACAATATGTCAAAGGATGTAGAGATCACCTACAAACCAAATACCGAAAAACAAAATTGGTCGTATGCATATGCATAGGATAATAAAACAATTCTTTCCTATGCGTACTTCCGTCAGAAACGTTTTTCGTACATATATATTCTATTATAAATGTGTCATTGTACACTAATACTAATGCAACAGAGAGACGCGTGTGTCTGTGCTCTTGAACACGCTCTTGTGTTCTTCCTTTCAGTATCTTAGCGATCTGTAATATAAACAAATCCGTGACAGCATTGGGCATTGAAGGAACAGCTCAGTTCTTTGCTTTGTGCATTACAGAAAAGATGTACAAAGCATTCGAGCTTTCAAATACGAATAGCGTATCAATTGTTACATACGCTGCTTTCGTGTTAAACGCGTGTGAATAGTTATATAGTGTGATTGTGGACAAAATGAATGTGGAAGTAAGAGGAAAGCGAAGAAGGAAGACAAGAAAAGGGCTATGTGAAAGGAAAGAGACTACGTCGTATCACATTAGAACGATACAAAAGATAATTGGCGAGCGCCGCGTAGCGGCAAAATTAGCGTGTTTCGCATTTTGCGGAGACACACGCGGCTCTCGCAGCAGTCGTCTTTCGGCAGTGAGTCTTGTGCCAGTCCTTTCGACAGGTCGTCAAGCAATCATCAGCTCAGTCAGCTTTACGATTTTAAGTAGTTTGGTCGCCAGAAACTTGAAATCCTACTTGCTTCATAGCTGAACCTCTGTATCCTGCGACTAGGGAGTTGCTCTGCTCGATTTAATACGTATTGTACGTGCGACAGAGAACCTACTTCGTCAAAAGGTGACAATTCAGCGAGATTTGCGCTCTGGGAATCGGGGTCTGCCCTGATTCTCTGAGTTTCGTCTTCGTCAAGGAGCAACAAAGGCCACTTCCTGGTTGATCCCTGAGAGATGGGTTACAACAGAGAGAGTTAACGTACGTGCCTATCACCCCTGCGTTACTCGCACTCTGCCACCCCGTTTAGAAGCAACCCCCGTATGACGAATAGATGCGCACGGTGAGGTGAACGGAGTCGTGGAGCCTCTGGCCGTCCTCAGCCACCAGGACTAGCAATCGCTAGCTATAGCGTGTCCCCCCGCCGCTCGCGAATCCCCGCATTGATCGGGATTCGTACGAAGCGAGCCTTCCTATAAGGTGCAAAAGCGAAAAGAAGAGGCCCCTTCTCCTCTCTATCCACTCGCTCATCAACCACTTCTTCGCCAGAGAAGAAGAGTCGATAATACAGTCCACTGCAGAACCTTGTGTTTCGGCAAGGCATTGCTCCCCCCACCACACAGGCTCGTGATCGAAGCCTGGAGTCGGGAAGAATAGGTACAGCGTGATCGCCATACTCTCGCTTACAGGTACGGTTCCACCGCGCATTTCTTTTTTTCAGACACCAACGTCGCTGACAAGGCGGCATCCGACGTCGGACCATCGAGGGCCCCCGCTCCACCGCCAGCCACAGGAGCCCGCCGAGGACCAGAGGAGCCCCCGCCCCACCATACACCGACCGTAAAAATCTTTAAATAAAGGTCGTAACTAAGGCGTTTTCAGGGCCGACTCAACCTTGATTACGTACATTCGCTTTCTTTCAATACCCTCAATCTCACCTTATCCGGAACCTAGTTAGATCCCTTATTTTAAGCGATTCTGACACCGACATATTGTGATTTTGTAGATAAGATAATTTCAAAGCTATCAGATACGCGTGAAGCTGCGCGACAAAACTTAGAATTTTCAAAGTGCCGACAGAAATACTACTATAATCAGAAAACCTCCCACACATAATATAATCCAGGCGAAAAAATAATGCTACTAAACCAAGAAAGGAAAAATCAGGAAATGAATACGATGGCGCATATACTATCACGAAAATATTAGATAATAATGTACAAATTCAAATTGGACCGAAACGGACTAGAGTAGTTCATAAAGATAGAATCAAAAGAGCGTACATTACAAAAAACGGCGCGAACGAACAAGTGAACCAAACATGAAGAAACGTGGAAAATCTACCCGAACAGGTAGAAAGGGAACCAAATCGAGTAAATATAAAGGAAAAGAGCATACATCAAGAATTGATCTCCTTCAAAAGGGAAGCAATGTTCAAGATCACCGGAAGAAAGAAGACTATTTCCAAAAAAAATCAACACGGAAAATCAACGAAACATGAAGAGACGACAAAATCCTCTTCTCAAAAATTCTAGTAATGAAATAAAACTAAATGGAAATAAAATAATAAATATCTTAGGATATTCCCCAACTCACAAGCCATAATTAGCTAAACGCTAACTCAACCCATCATTCTAATCGTGAATGACAAACGATACGAGCAAACGTAAATTTCGCGATAATTATCAATTCGTAAAGTGGTAGGAATCTATGGCACCAAAGACTAAAGGTAGTATTAGTATAAGAATAGAATTAAGTATCTTAGTGTTGGAAAAAATTTAGGCTAATAAATGATTTCATGTTTTATTTAAAAAGAGAAATCATGGTTTATGAAACTTATTTCTTAACCGCACGCCACACGAATCGTACTCCCTGTTCACAGGTAAGCCGCTCTATCTGTAAACGTTTCATGTATTACGACGCACGATTCGTTACACTAGCAAAAATAAGTGAAATCACTCCAAAAGACGTTTAAAATGTTAAAACTTCAAGTAGTTGACATATAGATTCAGAGATCGACCCTCCCCATTAGCATTAAAGCAACAAAAAATATCTCCCAAAATAGTCCATTTGATTTGAAGAACGTACTGACATGAAAAACAGTTGTTGCTTTGTTTATACAGACAGCGCTACAGTTCGCCAATTAGGAAACTACCCAAAAACATGAGTTCATTCGATTTGAAAAAAGTACGGACATCAAAGGTAACTTACCTGTTTATATAGGGTGCTCCAAAACTCACGGAATAAAAGGTTTGAGCGAGCAACACACTTCATTGTTGACCCGGTAAATTCCTCCATTTCTAAAATGTCGAGGCTTCAATATAGTTTTCAAGTGAAGTGTCCTCGCAGTTTAGATACGTGCATACTAACTCAACATGCAACAGTTACTATGTCTGCTTACCGATCAGCTTACCTGTATATGCAATATTTGGTGGGCCTTTTTGTAAAGCACCTACAACTAATAAAAAGTTCCACTTCTTAAAACATTTTTACTTGGGTAATAGCTACCAGTCGTAGTAGCAGTCAATAGAATCCACGTTGATATAATAATAATACAAAATAAAATGAACAACGTATGTTGAACATTTTTTTAAGCGTGGATGTGATAACTGAAAAGTTCTCTGTTATGCCACATTTTTTGGTAACATATAAATAGTGCAACCAAATGTCTCCATTACATACGTTACTATTACTATTACAAGGGATTATGTTATCATTAGCATTGCAAGAAGAGGTCAAGATATCAATGTTGGTGGTGGTGGGGGGGGGATGTATCTGAGTCTATAGACAACTACGTTGTGCTTTAACAATTTAAATGCCTTTTTCGGGGATTTGTCCTTTTTTATAACGTTGTCAGAAATTATCAACGTAACCTGAACCTACCGTGAAGACCAAACCATTGAGAAAAATTTAGTGTATCCTAAAAAAACTGTCTAGAAGTTGTAAGGTTAGCATTTTAAATTATAGAAACTTGTATTAGTTTTGTTATGAATTTCGAAATCTATATTGACTGATATGGAATGTATTATCTAAGGAGGAACCTCTTCTGGGAGAGTTCATTAAATTATATATTGAAGTTGAATTCGGTCTCGATAATTTTTATTCTGTTGCATAAAGGTATGTGTCTGTTTGTAGGTAAGTTTAGGGATTGTTGATTATGGTACATAGAAGTAAAAACAAGTTTTTCCCGGAAGCTACTATTTTAATGACTTGCGATATCGTGCGCCATTTACGTCTGTAGTGGACAGGAGGCTCTTGTGCTTCGAGTAATATGTTTGAAATAGGGCTGGTTCTGAAAGCAGCTTAGCAATTCTGAGTGCAGCATTATGAACAGTGTCTGAGGGTCTTAGTACGGTAAGTTTCGCAGTTGAATAGATGATACAACCATAATCAATTGTTGACCTTATTATGGCTTGATAGGCGTTAATCAGAACTTTTTGGTCTGCTCCCCAGTTATTCGCAGCTAACGTTTTAAAGATATTGAGTCTGCTATTGTATTTATTCGTGAAAGATGAGACGTGCGGTATTCAAGTAAATTTCTAATCGAAATACATAGCCAGAAGTTTTACTGAGTTTACTTCTTTTAGTGGATTGCCAATTAAGTGTAAGGTTGTCCGTGTGTGTGAGGTGATTTTGCAGGAAGTTATGACTTTTCTTTCCCCTGCGGAAAATTTGAAAATTGTAATGTTGGCCCAGTTTTAAAGCTCATTTAACATTTTTGTAATATGTGTATGTTGGTGTCTCCATTTTTTCCTAGAGACAACTGTAAGGTCATCGGCATATAATACAGGGCCTTAGCTGATAGGGTTATTTACTTTATTATGTCATCTATTGCGAGTAAGAATAGGGTAACATTTTGTACCGAGCGTTGTGACATCCCATTTTGTATTGTGTACGTTCTTGACACATGGTTATTGACTCTAACTTCAATACGTCTTGTTTTAAGAAAGTTGCTAACGAATGTACTTATGTTACCTGTAATATTATGATTATTTAGGATGGAAATAATACGTGGTCCCCACACCCTGTCGTATGCGTTTTCGATGTCTATACAGGGTGTCCGAAAAATTTTGGAGTTCCTTAAACCGGGTGATTTGAAACAACTTCTTCCTCAGCGAAAATGTTCTTCGAGGCTTCGTTAATGAGATATTAACAGAAAACCCCGACCAATCAGAGCGCGAGAATGCCGGTGGAACGCCTGCGGTAGCGTAGGCTGCGCGCTAGACGGCCGCGCTCATACGCGAACAAGCGAGTCAGCACCAGTGGTGGGATATCGCGAACGTCGGAATCGATTTTCTCGAAAACGGTGCGAGATATCGAAAAATGTTACTCTTGCTTTTTTACTTGTTATGGGTAAAGGAGTCGAAAAGGAACAGCAGCATTTTTCGATATCTCGCTCCGTTGTTGCGAAAATCGACTTGTCACCACTAGTCGGCATGCATCGAAGAAAACTGTACAGCATAGCAAACGAAAAAGACGTAACAAAATAAAATTGAACTTTTGTCATCTTTTGTTTGGCATTTAAAGTGAATAATGAACGAAAGATAAATAGAGAAAAATCACGTGTAATGTAGAAAGACGAATTCACAGTTTTCTTTAGGCAGAATCGAAATTTGAAGGCAGAGGAGAAGAAATACGTAAATTTCGTTTTCAAATAGCACATAAACGAAAAGGTATTGTAATATGAAATGAATGACCCAATTACCCAATTTCTACATTCTATATAGTACTATAACTACTATTCTACAAGTACAGAATGTGTTGAGTTAACGCTACTAAAGCGCGCTTGGGTAATTGCTTGGTAACTTAATTGCTTCTGCATCTGAATAAAGAGTATATCATACGACAACGGGCTCAAGAAACAAGAGGAGCAGGGTTGGTATTATTATCGGCACGGCGGTGATATCAGTTCACAGGTGTTTTTGTTTTTTGTTGGCTTCGGGCATGAAGCGCTCAGTTCAGTTTGTTGAAACACGTGGAACGTTCATTTTGTGACTCCGCTTGGTTTTTCGGATAGTTTTGTCTTAGTGGTGTTAAAAGTCTGTACAGTCTACTTTACAGTGTCGAGCTACACAAGTGACCGATTGAGATCGAGTTCAGTGCCAGGTGTCAGGCTGCACCCGCGAATGGTACTTTTGCCTCCGTGCCGTCGCTGCACCCAGTTGTGAGGTTCATAACCTCTGTGCCTTGCTGCACATTTTACTGCTTCTGTGCCTTGCTGCACATTTTACTGCTTCTGTGCCTTGCTGCACTCGATTGTGAGTATTGTGCCTTGCTGCACACAGTGCCTTGGCTAAACTGTGCCTTGCTGCACCATATTTATTTGGTTCGTTCTCCTAGCTGAGAGGCTGGCGCTTGGCGTGATCATTCGTTGAGACTCCCATTTTCACGCTCCCTCATCGCACAGTCTATCTTGTCCAAATCTTGGTACGTCCGCCATCCCACCTATTACAACTTTATTAAACAGCATCGTAGGAGTCGGGATCTTAAGGCATCAGAAAAAAGAGACAGGAATGGCAGTATGCATTTTCTTCTGTGCATCGTTTGTCCCTCCAGAACGAAAAGACTTTCTGTACTTCTCCTTGTGGGACCCTTTCGCATCGATACACGCGACGCGACGTCTGTTTTCTATCTCAAAGCAGCGGGTCTTTGGCAGAAGACGATCAGGACAAGCGACTTTGTGAAATTACTCGATGGTTCGTTCTTTCGTTGCACTTCTGCAACGCACGTATTTCTTCGGCAAATAACTCATTCTCTAAATCTTACCGTGGTGGGAGTTAGTTCATAATGGAACGATGGGAAACTACTTGGAGGTACAAGAAAGTCCTTCGGAAAAATTCTGTCAGTTAGTTAGCAATCTCGAGGCAAAATGTACACGTCGCAAGACTACTACTGAATGATATGGGTGTTCGTGGAGAATCGAGGCGATGCTGTTGCTGCTGCACGAGCGTACGCAGAGGAGTATTCTCATCTACGGAGACCTGACGCATCAACGATTAGGAACATGACTCAACGAATTTACACCACAGGATCAGCGATGCCGCGTGGCAGAGAATTGGGTCGGCCACGATCCAGTCGGAGCCGCGCGACAACGGAGCGTGTGCTTAATGCCGTACAAGAGAATGGCACAATTAGTGTCCGCGACTTGGGCCGTCGACTAATGTAAGTCACAGTAGAAGATAAATGCAGTAATTATGAACTGAGAAAAAGAATGTTATCTAATAACGGATATTTCTGCAATTTGTTCTAGTGTCAACCACACGACGATACACCGAATTTTAAAGGAGCAATTGTTGCACCCATATAAGTACATAGGGGTGCAACATTTACACCCAGGGGATTATGACCAGTAGCTCCAGTATTCCGGGTGGCTGTTGGGACAAGTAGCGCGGGACCTGTCGTTCTGCAGATACATTTTGTGGACTGATGAAGCCCTTTTCACTAGGGAAAGGTGCTTTAACGGCCACAATTTACATGTGTGGAGCGACGGGAATCCACTGGCGCTTCGCCCACGCGCAGCACAAGCCCGTTGGTCGATGAATGTATGGGCTGGCATTTGTGGCGAATTCATCGTTGGGCCGTACACTTTGCCAAATCGGCTGGACGGCCCAGCGTATAAAGTTTTTTTAGAACATGTTCTGCCGGATCTCATGGACGATATTCCATACGAGATCCGACGGAACATATTCTATCAGCATGACGGTGCTCCTGCACATTACGCCGCGAATGTCCGCGCTTATTTAAATCAAACCTTTCCGGACAGGTGTATCGACCGCGGCTTGGCTGTTGCGTGGCCCCCACGGTCACTGGACCTGAATCTGCTGGACTCTTTCTTCTAGGGCTACCTGAAGGTAATTTCATTCTTGCTATTACTTCTTAATTATTTTCGTTACTTTCTTTACTTACGTTTTGTATTTGTTTGTACAACAATTATTTCAGACTGAGGTGTACCGTCAGCTGGTGGAATCGCCGGATGAGGCGGTTGCGAGAATGCACGCAGCAGTAGTCAAGATTACGCCCGAGATGCTACAGCGAGTGCAGCGGCAAATTGTTGTACGCGCCGAAGCATGCGCTACACATCGTCGAGAATTGAATCAGTCAAGAGTGTGAATGTTTGGACCAAGGTGGTTGAGCAAACCGGAAGCGAAGTGACCAGCTATGCCAGCTTCCGTGGAGACCACTGAAAGCAAGCGCAAAGCGCGCATGCACATGTAACGACTCCAAAACCGGAATGGGAGTTTCTGTTCCGATTTCAAACGTGGAGAAAAACTGTTGGGTGTAACGGCGTATTGTTTTCGCTGGCAAAAACAAACGCTCGCCGATCAGGGGTCACCCGATAGTCGAGTAATCGAAGCGTCAGAATTGCGAATCGCAACTGAACGTATCGTGCGTCATATACAAGGCACGCATTTCTCAGAAGAGTACCGGTGCTTGAAAAAGCGCCGAGGAATTGCTGCGAAATCTCCGCTAAAAAGTCTGAACCCTTTTCTCGACGAAAATGACGTCTTGAGAGTTGGTGGACGACTGGAGAATGCGACGCTTGCATGGGAAACCAAGCACCCAATAATACTGCCAAAACATTATGTGTCAACACTGATAATTTGGCAGTGCCACGTGGATACGTTGCATGGGGGCTTGCAGATGACCTTGCATACTGTGAGACAAAGCTACTGGATTCTCGGCTGCTGAAACGCAGCGAAAACCGTTATCAACAAATATCATGCAATGCATGAGATGGCGAAGCAGCGCTTCCACGCAAATAATGCAGCATTTGATACCGGAACGCTGCAGGCCTGCAAAGGCCTTCGACAATTGCGGAGTGAACTACGCGGGACCTTACCGTATCCGTGACTCCGCTGGTCGAGGAAGGACGGCTCACAAAACGTACATCGCGGTGTTCGTATGTACGCCACACGAGCCGTCCACATCGAGCTCGTCCATGATTACACGACGAACGCGTTTCTAGCCACACTCGATCAGTTTGTAGCGCGACGTGGTATACCGTCCTGCATTTTCAGCGACAATGGTACCAATTTCGTTGGATCCGATCGAGAGTTACGTAAGCAATTCTGTGAGGCGTTCTCCTCCACAGAAATGTAAAACAAATGCGGCTCTATGGGGATAAGGTAGAGGTTTAACCCCCCCCCAGCGCTCCTCACTTCGGTGGAATGCAGGAAGCCGGCGTAAGCCTTGCTCTCTCTCTTGATCGCCTAAAGAAATTTTGGTCTTTCAAGTTTCGCTATACGAGTTGTATTTGTGTTGAAGCTGCCGATACTCCTTTTGCACGGACAGTGCAAGGAGGGCGGTATGTTTAAAATACAGTTAAATTTCGAATCTTTGTTTCGTCCGCGAGAATCGCAGTACGTTAACATACGTGACCGACCGAAGATTGCCTTCTGTAGGGGATTCAGTTGCGTTGACAATAAACTCAGTACATTCGAATTACGACTCGTTTTTCATCCGATGCGGTTGAAGTTCGAACAGGTGAGCGATCACGGTCAGCTGTTTGAATCTTAGACCCGATATCGAGTAGGGATATCGGAGCCTGACAAAGAGAGAGTAAAATCGAAACATTAGATACAGATAGACAACGATAAGCGAGCTCCGCGTAGCGGATTTTCGGGGACTCCGCGATTTTCGCGGAGCGTCTCGTGCTCGCGAATCGAAGTCAGTCTTGCACCGATCGCTCGCACGGTAGCAAGTTACAGCTATTGTAGAAGAGTGCGCTGTTCCTTGGCTCGTGACGATTGTTTAGTGACGATTTATTGAAGACGAGTAACTGTACTCTTGTTAAAGTAAGTGCGTCACCTCTGCGTTACCTGCGTTCTATCACCCGTTTGGCAGCAGCCCGCGTGTGACGAATAGATGCGCACGTCGTGGTGAACGGTGAGTGGTAGAATCTTTGGCCTTTATCAGCCACCAAGCCTAGCCAGTGCTAGTACCAGTGAGTCAAAAGCTCGCGAATCTCGGCTTACAAGTGTGATTCGTACGAGGCAAGCCTTCTTGGAAGGCAGGTTAAACAGAGAAAAGGAGGATCCCTCCTCTCTGTACACTCGTCTAGCGACGCTTTCTTCAGAGCGAAGAATCGTCGGTAATACAGTCCACTGCACTACCTTAACGTTACGTCAAGGTACTGCTCTCCCCTCCACATAGGCTCGTTATCGAAGCCTGGAGTCGGGAAGACACGGTATAGCGTGAAAACAATAAGCTCGCTTACCTGTGCGGTTCCACCGCTACAGCGTCGCTGACCGGTGTCCGAGGAAGGAGAAGGACCTACTCCCTAAAGACCATAGACGGCGTCCCAAGGACCAAAGGAGGCCCCGTCCCAGAGCAGTTTATTTATCAATAAACGTCGTATTTAGCCCTTTTAAGGGTCAACTTCAATTGATTCATGGTACGCTTTTTTTTTGACACCCTCCTCTCAACCACCCAATCCGGACCCCGTTAGATCCCTGAATTCAGCGATTCTAACAACACCCTTTTATTTATATATTATTTCAATTTCAATTATTGGAAGAATAATAATTAGATTTCTTTATTTTGTAAGAATAATTAATAATCAAAAATCAAAATTAATAAAAAAAAACTAATAATATTAATTACCTCTATGATTATAATAATTTTAAATTTATACAATTCTCATAATAATTTTTATGAACTTAAAATTATTAAAACAATAAATATTTATAAAATATATTCATACCTTTTAAATTTAATTACAATTTTAACCATAATTTGTCTTTCATATACTATAATTTTAATAATAAAAATATGTTCTTCAAAATTTAAACCTTTACGAAAAATTAAAAATTAACTTATTTTATAAAAAATTTTTTTTTAAATTAATCAGTGATAATGTTTAAAAAATTTATAAAAAAATACTCACTAACTAACATTTTAAATTCATCATTAATTATTCTACCTACCCCAATAAATATTAATATATGATGAAATATAGGATCAACCTTAAGTTTATATCTTTTAATTCAAATTATTTCTGGACTTTTATTAACAATACATTATTGTTCAAATATTAACTATGCTTTTGATAGAGTTGTTCATATCATAAGAGATATAAAAATAGGATGATTAATTCGTTTAATTCACATAAATGGAGCATCAATTTAGTTTTTCATAATATATATTCATATTGCATGAGGAATTTATTATTACTCATAGATCAATTCAAGTTTGAACTGTAGGTTTAATTATTTTATTTTTATCTATAGCAGTTGCTTTCCTAGGATATATATTACTCTGAGGTCACATATCATTTTGGGGAGCCACAGTAATTACAAATTTATTATCCGCTTTACTTTACATTGCTCAAGACTTAGTAGAATGAATTTGAGGAGTTTTCTCAATCAATAATGATTGATTAAATCGATTTTATACATTTCATTTTATCTTACCTTTAATTATATTAATAATAGTTGTTTCTCAATTATATTTCCTTCATATTAAAGGATCAAATAATCCTTTAGGATTTAAAAGTGATTACTCAAAAATTCCATTTCATCCTTATTTTACATACAAAGGTATTATAGAATTTTTAATTATTATATTTATACATATAATAATTATCACTCAATTCCCTTATTATCTTGGGGAGCCAGATCGTTTTATTTTAGCAAATCCTATATCAACTCCCGAACATATTAAACCAAAATGATATTTTTTATTTACTTATTCAATTTTACGAACAATTCCTAATAAACTAGGAGGAGTAATTAAATTATTTATATCAATTATAATTCTAATAATTTTATCATTACTAATAAATTTTAAAATATCATCAAGAAAAATATATCCTATTAATCAAATAATATTTTGAATACCATTTAATTCATTTATTATTTTAACATGACTAGGGGGTAAAGAAATTGAATATCCATTTACTCAATTAAGAAAAATATTTACTGTTATATATTTTAGATATTTACTATTATATTCAGATTTAAATATATTATGAGATAAATTTATTCATGAAAATTAATTTAAAGCTTGAATAAGTTTATATTTTGAAAATATAAGATAAAATTAAAAATTTTATTAGTTTATTTATTCCCATCCACTACAACACCCTTATTTTAAATAATCATAATAAATAATATTTTAAAAATAAAAATAAAATAAACATAAATTAATATAATTGATACAAATTTTTTTCAACACAAATTTCCTCGAATTAAAATAATAATAAAAATATGAATTAATCACAATAAAATAAAAATTAATGAATTAATATTAATAGATAAAAATATAACTATAAAAAAGATATAAAAATAATTCTTAAATATTCTGGTATAAAAATTAATGCAAAACATCGTCTAAAATATTCTGTATTAAATCCGGATACTAATTCAAATTCACCTTCCACTAAATCAAATGAAGTTCGATTTAATTCAATTAATATTCTTACTATACATAAATAAATTGGGAATAAAAATATAACTGGATAATACCAATTAAATATAATAAGATCATAAAAAGAGTAACTTTCATTTAAAATAATAATAATAAATAAAATAAAAAATAATCTAACCTCAAATGAAACTGACTGAGCAACAGAACGCGAACATCCTGAAATTTAACAAGAGGTTTATTCGTAACGTAGCGCTAACGTTAGAGTGACTGAATCAGAAAGGAGCTTCCTTCAAAATTATACAATGCCTTATATATCTAGATGTTACGGTGGAGAAAAGGCTGAGCCTAGCTCTTAGTTACAGGGTGACTAAGTCAGCTTTCTCTAGGAGTCTGAATTCTGAGATCGACAGTGAAAAGCAGGAATGACGCAGTTGTTTTGTAAAGAACGACCCCATCGCAGTTACCTTTAAGTGATTCAGTTGCAACCAATAGATACCTAAGTTGGTCATCCAACAGGACATAAAAATTCCAATTTTTTGAAAATCACCCAAATATGTAACAGTGTTAAAACAATAACCGTTTACCTCTTTACTATTTGAATTACCCACATATTTACGTATTAATAAACAAACCAATCCCTTCAAATAGCTACAAATTACGTATAGCGGCTACATGGATATGACATTCCTTTCAGAACGAGATTAGCGATTCAATTTTTGTTAATCTCGCATAGACAGAAAACTCATCAAACGTACAATATTTTTCGTTCGTATCGATGTGGAATTTAGAGAGATCCCGATTCCATTTATTTGCAACAGAGGAGACAGAGCTGCGCTAATATCAAAAGAGGATGTCCCTTCTCAATTAGCTGTATTCCCTCGTCAATAATTGATCGTGCCAAGGCATTTTGATTCATATTGGCTTGTCTTTTTATTTGTTCTGCTCAATAAGAGGAATTGGAACACGACTAGTAATTTCTCTGCAAATCTTCAAGTTCTTTGAGAAATATTCGATTACATATCGCATCTTCGCTACAAAAATGACACAACTCAAAAAGAACGTTTACGCAAAAAATAGGTACGTTATATTAGACTGCTTTATGGTAATAATTTGTAAATGACATTCCCTGAGTTGTGCAACTCTGGTAGGGAAGTAATATGTACACGAATCACCTTACATCTTGTCAACAATAATTTGCAGAATGTTATAATACCGATTTTATATAATGGCATTTTCACTTCCTATAAATAGGGTTTACTTTTTTGTAGCAATGAATTTCACTACTTCGTATACGTATTATTCGTATTCGTATATATAATTTGTGCATAAATTATTGAAAAATAAGAATGGAGCTTTTTTATATTGATTTATATTGATTTGAATCAACACCTCGTTTTATCCTACTAGTTAGATAAAACGGAATGACTTGATCTTATTTTAGAAGAACATGTTATGTTTCGAACAGAAATTTTTCGATTTTCCCATATTTTCAACCATTATATCGGTCAGAATGAGTCGTTACAATGTTTTGTCATTATGGGTTTTACTAGTCTGGCATATACTGGCCTTTGACTTCCAAAATTCTAAAACATAATTATTGTATTATCCGCTCTCTCCTTGGAATCGTTGTCGATAGTCGATCTCGCGGATGTGCGTCCGTCGTGCGCGTACATGTCCGTGTGTTGCGTATGCGTATGTCGTGATATGTATACATATATGCATATGTGTATGTATATACATATCATAATACAATGATGTATAAGCAAGTAATCTAGACATAAAGAAAATAGATTAAGAAGTTGATTAAGAAATTGAATAAATATAAGAAAAGAATGTCTTGCTTCAAAAAAAGCAAAGGTATTACAAGCAGTGACAAACAGCAAAAGAACACAAACAGTATTAGCAAAAACTAAACTTATAAATTTAGCCTGCCACTCCAGAAACACGAAAAAAAGTAGTAGCAAAAGCACTGTTTGGCCAAGTAATAGAGAAGCAGATTATAGATAGTTGCGCAAATTTAAACAACAATCAAGAGAAAACAATGGCCAAAAGTTATTTTCAGCGGATAAAGTTAAGATAAGTAGGTTAGGGAAAATTAGAAACAATGTAATAACTTACAAGAAATTGTAGTGTTCAAAAAAAGTAAAAGATTTTGAGAAGAGATCCGCTACTTTCAAAAAAAACTATACAATCTTTCTTAAAAGATGACAAAAATAACAGAATGTGTGCAACAAAATGAGAATATATAACTAAAAATAAAATAAAAAAGCAGAGACGTTATCTTTTGGAAACACTAAAAAATTTGTACAGAGCCTTTTTGAATTCCACCATCATTAGCTGTTCTACATGTTGTCAATTTCATCCTTTTTGGATTATTGCATTGAAAGTTGCTGATCGCGACATTTGCTTGTGTATTCTTCACAATAATGTTTAGTTATTACTAAATACCTTATACAATGCATAAATATAAAATTTTTCATGTTACCAGAATATGTTACTGTATTCGTATTGCAACCAATATAACGATAAAAGTTTGATGAGAAAGTGTCAAGTATGTTGCAAAACAAGTTTACTATGTACAGAATGGACTTCTATAAAGGCTTATGGGTGAAGACATATTGTATGATTTCACAAAATATATCGCACATTGTACCTGCAATATAGACTCACTTAAAACCAAATTAGCTTAGCTACCATCTACCATTGAAAATATCCATTTTCTAAGCGACGGACTGGTGACTCAATATCGGAATGAAATTATGTTTTTTGTGTTTACGTGCAAAATGGATGAGATATATCCTAAAATAATCAATTTTTCGTGAAATTACCATGATGCTGAACACGGTAAAGAAGCACCTGATGCAGTAGGAGCAGTTTGTGAAAGAATGACTGATTATGTTGTTGCTAACGGTAGCGACACAACGTAGCAAAAGAAGAAATTATTAATGTAATAAAAACACGATGTTGTTCTGCTTTGTAACATTATACACAACAACGGATAAATAAAATAAAAAATAATCTAACCTCAAATGCAACTGATTGAACAACAGAACGCAAACATCCTAATATTCAATAAATAGAATTAGGTGATTAACCTCCAATTATAATTGAATAAAACTCCTAATATTAAAATTATTAATAAATATATAATTCTATAATTTATTACAAACGTATTAAAAAAAAAAGGTATAAACTCCTCATAATATTATTGATAATAAAAAAAATTAATACAGTTCTAAACAAATACAAAAAGTAATTAAATTCATCAACAAAAAAATTCCTTATTTATTAATTTAATTACATCTTTAAGAGATTCTATTACTCCTAAAAATCCAATTTTATTTGGACTTTTACGAATTTGAATATAACCTAAAAATTTTCGCTCAAATAATGTCAAAAATGCTACACTAATTAATATTAAAATTACTAATAATAAAATAAAAATAAAATTTATAAATATATATACATATATATATAAATCATTATTTATATTTTTACTGAATATATTTATAAATTCTAAAATTTATTGCACTATTTTGACAAGATAACGTATATTTACTTCTTAATTAAATTTATTGTTTATATAATCAATTTTTATAAACTTAGCCCTTTCGTACAAAAACTTAATCTTTTGTTAAAGATAGAAACCTAGGACTTAAAAATTTAAACTACTGCATCCAAATTTTATCTTAATTCAACATCGAGGTCGTAAACATTTTTATAAATATGATCTTTCCAAAAATATAACGCTGTTATCTGTGATGAAAATTCGAACACAACGCATCGTTTTTGAATGTGAAAGTGTAAGCCTATTGGATTCCGAGTTATGGAATAATAACAACACATCTTTGAAATTTAACAAGAGCTTTATTCGTAACATAGCGCTAACATCAGAGTGACTCAATCAGAAACGAGCTTCCTTCAAAATTATACAATGCCTCATATATCTAGATGTTACGGTGGAAACTCAGTATCGGAATGAAATTATGTCTTTTTTGTTGGCGTGCAAAATGGATGAGATATATCTTAAAGTAATCAATTTGTCGTGGAATTATCATGATGCTGGACAAGGTAAAGAAGCACCTGATGGAGTAGAAGTAGTTTGTGAAACAATGACTGATTATGTTGTTGCTAACGGTAGTAACATTGTATACAACAACGGATAAAGCTATATCAGTAAAGAACATCTGGATTTTTAGCAAGCAATCAAAGTTTATTTCATTATTCACATATCAAAAATTCACAAAAATAGCCGGTTACAAGAGAGTCCCTTTCAAATCTTTTCACTTCTCGCGATCTGCACACTACGGAGAGTCAAGACGCTCTGCGTTCTCCGACCGCCGCGACTGTTTATCAGCTACGCGGCCCGCAAATGATATCGCGGGATCGCGATTCGCGTGGTGACCATCTCGCGGCCGTAGCGGTAACTATCACGATTTCATACTTCCACTGGAGTAGGGAGTTCGCGGCCTTATAGAATATATACAACAGAACTGAAAGTATTTTCCCTCTCGCTCTGCATTCTTCCTCATACCACAACCATATTTTTCGCGGCAACGTTCAAATCACGAAAAATGTTCTTTACAACAGGATTCCTTCTCTAACTTCAATTATTATCGTATCTTTTTTTTTTTAGAAAGCAAGCACATTAGCTTGCATAAGACTATTTCAGTGATGAGACTTATACCGAACTACACTTTGGTACTGTAATATGATAATAGTTAGCAATAATTTCGCGGTTTGATCAAAAAGAAGCTGTAAAACTGCGTAGTAGGTTTTGAGAATTACAACTGGCACTCGTGTTCGCGGTATGCACAGTGTTTATTAACACGTCCGGCCACAACCGTGGTTGCGGGTAAACTGTTATTTTTTCATTAAAATTTATCAGCAATTATTATCAGCAATGGTTTTGATATATTTAAATAAATATGATGTTATTTCTTGTGATTTTCTTGATGTTATTGTTTCATCAAAAAGAATTGAAACTATTCAATATTATTTGACCGTTACAGCGATATCTTGATAACCAATAGACACAGAAAGAAATTTTCCTAACGAATATTTTTATAGATCTTAATGTACAGAGTGTAACATGTATATGTTTCGATATTGTAAGAGATCAATAAGGGTTTATTTTTTTCAAAAATTCGATTTTCTAAAAACATCGGTTTTGTACACTTCATACATGTAGAAATACGGTAGGTATCGTTATTTAAGTCAAAGCGGTCGAGAAGAGGCTTTCTGATTCTAAGAGTGTGCAAGATCCAGGCCCCACGACTTTGTTTATGAAGACCTTACCTTAGACAACTTGCTGCAAAGATATTTAGAAGCAAGCACTTAAAACAACAACGAACGTTTCAACCACTGTATTTGGAAATTAGCTCCAAAGCATATATTTGCGGGGGAAAAAATCGTTGAAATTGCAGCATATTGTTCTGCATGTACTTTCAATGAAGGCTTTAAGCCATTATTAAAAATTATGGAAGTCATGGGCGTTATAATTGGCAAGGCAGCAGCAAATCTCGCGCAGCGACAAGACGATGCACGTATTGCTAGAGCCGATCGTTGCAGTTCTGAAGCTTTTAAAGAGCGCACAACAACAATTATAAACGAGAGATTGCAAGAAAATGATACGTACGAAGAAGCTGAAGGAATAGTATATGGAGTAGCTATCGCTGATTGATGGTAAGACGCTTTCTTTACGATTTTATGTATATTTTCAGAGGAAAAAACTTTAAACGCGATTTTCTGAAAACACGTTTTTCGACCACGCCGACACGATTTACAAAAAAGTTACATACCGATTGGGCTGAAATTTTCAGGGATTATTCTGAATACGCATAGTTTCAGTCCGAAGTAGCATTATAAATATTCAATTATATTTAACCACATTTTTAAACAATTCAAGTTATAAAAACAGGTTCGAAAAATTCAAATGTCCGTCATTTTGTTATTTTACATAGGAAGTGAAAAATTTTATTTCCAATCATAGCGACAACTCTACTGTTTAATAAACTACTCGATTTTTTACATTCGGATGTTCCTAAGTCCTGATATCATGTCGGCAAGAAAGAAGCAGGTCTCACTTCAAACGACCAGATCACCAAAATAAATCAATAAAAACATGAAACAAAAAATTTTTTATAAATTTTTAAGTGTAAAAAGATGGAAATGTAAAACTAAATGTTAGTTCGAAAAAAAAATTCTTGAAAATATGCACGATAAACCCGTACTGATCCCTTAAGGAATGATAATATCCCAATTGGATCATACAATATAATATAATGTAACGTCCAATTTGCTTTCGTTTTACAGTAATAATGTCTTAAAATTAGCATTATGTTCTGAAATGAAAAGTAGCATGCGCTTATCGGCAAGACAAACACATAGAAAAAGTCTGCTAGAAAATTCGGTTACTTGAGAAGACTGTATTTGATTCGGAAGGCCCTTAACATATGTTAAGACCTTCATAGACATAAACCTTTCAATGGGATTCTTATTGCAAATGGTTACTGCTCTGTCGATCACAAGATCAATCTTGAACACTTGACAGTCGATAGTCTTTTGATTTACACTACACCTATGTGTGTTACCTACATTCTTTTCCGCTGGTATTTTCGATATTTAAAGTTTTATAAAAATTAAGTCGTAAAGGATATAATAAAATGTATTAAAACTTTTTTCTTCTATTACTCCCCCTTAATGTATCTGCAAATGCATAAAATCCTCCGACTCGTAGTTTACCATACAAACATGTTAACTTTGAAGTAGAGATCCCGATTCTGTACGTATATTCAAGATACATGTATACATGTATTGAAATACACGGATACATGGATCCCAAAATACACGAGTATACGAACCTGGAACTATGTACACGGGTGAATAGATGTATACTGTATATATTTTATAATCTTTTCCATAGAATAAACCTATCCGCAAGTCGTTGCAAGGCATACTAAGAAAGGAATATCGCGAGGTATAAACCTCTGATTTTTATGAAACTTGGTAAGATTGTAGAATAGTCGAAAATATTCAACACGTGTTTTTTTTATCCACTCTAATTCATATTAAGGGGGTTAAAACCACCTCTAAACTTGGGGGTGGGAAACATATTTCGCTTAATATCTCGAAAACTATTCCGTGTAGCAAAATGATATAAACAAGACGATTGCGCATTTTTAAACGATGAATCCACCTATGTAAACAGTCTTTGCAAATATCAATTTGTTTAAAGAATATATTAAATAGTTATATATTTTCGTTGTTTTCACTGATTAAATATAGATCGATCGTTTCACAAATTTATATGCGAATACTATGAACCAAAGCACAAAATAGGGATAAAATAGAATTTTGAATTTTTATATTATAAATGAAATAATAGCATTCCTACTTACACTACATTTTGCGCGAAATTGGGCTCAGAAACAGGTGGCCTTAAAAAAAAGACATATTCTTATAATGTGTTCGTTATTATATCATGATACATGTTGTTTATTATTTACGAAACGTATAAATAATAACATTGCTGATGAATATTAGCAACGTCTCGCACCTGTCAAAAACAATAGAAGCGGTTCAGTGTCAGTGACCTATGCGTAGATGAAAATATAGCAAGTAAAGATGGTTCATAAATCATTTTCCATTAATAGTTATTATTTACTAATGCAAACAATTAAAGTTTCTCCAAGAAACATGATTTAATCGAATAAATTTTCAAGAAAAATTCATAGTTGAATTCAAGTAGGTACTGACTCATAATCTGCAGGTTCATGGATTCGATTTTTCGACAGATTTTTCTTTTTCTTTTTTTTTTCAATTTTTATTTTAAATAATTCTAATTTTCGTATATCTATTCACGGATTAGAACTGTTTTGTAATGAAAACATTTCTTCTTTTTTCCAGAAGTTACGCAATCGCCCCATTTACACCATTTTTCTACACGCAATAGCTTTCGATATATTAAACGAAATATGTTTCCTACCCCAAACTTTGGGCGTGGTTTTGACTCCCTTAACATGAATTAGAGCCATTAAAAAAATGCATGTCGAATATTTGCGGCTACTCTACAATCCTACCGAGTTTCATAAAAATCAGACGTTTACGCGTCGCAATGTCCCCTTGTAAGTGGAGAATTTCCCTGTCTTTATAAAAAATTTCATTTTTAAAAATTTTTATTAAACAAAATATATGGTAAATTATCTTCAGTCTTTTTGTTTTCATTATGTGTTCACGTACTTATACTATTTCTTTATGCAAAATTCTATTACATATTTCGTCTCTACTCCTTCTTGGTCACCTTGTCCTTTTTTGCTACTTGGAATGATTTGAAAAGAAAATAATGCATAGATTGTGGAATATATGTACTCTCCAAAAATTCATGAATGCAAGACAATCTCAAATAATAGTACACGACATGGACATTCGAAGATGGACTTTACAAACAGAAGTAGAAGCACATCGTAGTAATACATAGATATATTGTGTTAAGAACATAACAGAATCACCAAACCCCACCACGCAATGCAGCAAACAGTTTTCCTTCGGAAAGCATCGACAGAAGTTGTAAGTCCCGTTTTGTTTTCAATACAGAAACAAAAGAGTTTGGTAAAACGTACGGCGCCGTCAGCGGTACTCAACTGCGCGGCGCGGTAGGCCCACATGTCCACTGCATTGCCGCTTAACATCAAGAGAGAGAATCGCTTAACGCGCATGATTAATAGTTAATAATTGTATATTAAATATCTTATAAACAATAAATACAATATGGATCACGATGATAGCCGCGCGTGATACTCTGACGCTGAGTGGCAGTGCAGTGGACACGCGGGCCAACCGCGCCGCCCAGTTGAGTACCGCTGACGACGCCGTACGTTTTACCAAACTATTTTGTTTCTGTATTGAAAACAAAACGGGACTTACAACTTCTGTCGATGCTTTCTGAAGGAAAAATGTCTGCTACATCGCGTGGTGGGGTCAGATTTTCTCCTAAACCCTTAGTTCTTTAAATAAATTGAAAAATATCTGCCAAACTTGGTGCATTTCGAGTGTCCTTTTGCCTATGATCTTTGTTTAAATATATTTAAATGTTTATAACCCAGTAATAATGTATATTATTTTCTTTGGGAATGTTCATAGAATAATCTGGCACTGAAATCAGCTGTATAACTATTACCGTTTAAACACAATAATTGCTCAAAGTTTAGAAATTGCGTTTATCTTCAAAATTAATTTTTTCGAAAACTGAGGGTGATGGCGACTAACGGATTGTAGATTCGTATTCAGCGCATAAAAATCTATAAGAATGTTACAAGTCCGAAAAAAAGTTAAAATTTGTTATACAGTGTTATAGGTCTGAGTTCGAACAGTTCAGTGTTATTATTGAAGCGACGAGGTGAATTTTGTGAGAGTACGTTTCAACGTTTCTAAGATGCCGAACGTTCGGAAAAGCAGAATTTCGTTAATGAAAAGTTGGATTGAAGACGATTCCAATTTCATCATTGATGAAAATAATGAAAGAAGTATTGATTGTCAAACGTGCAATAAAAGTGTCAAGTGCAATCGAAAATCACAATTAGTTCAACATGTAAATACTTCTAAGCACAAAAGAAGCATTACAAGAAGCACACCATTCCGGAGGAAACGAGGGTGCGCAAAAATTATGTAGACGATTGCTACAATTCTGCAATTAAGAATATCAGGGAGGGTATATCAGACCACTATATATGGATTTCTGTGGATGAAACCACTAATACCGTAGGCCAATATGTTGCAAATCTGATAATCGGAAAACTATGTGAAAATGAGGTAACCAAGCCGCATTTGTTATGCTGTAAGGAATTGGAGAAAACTAACCATGCAGCAATAGCCAGATTTGTGAATTCAGGTCTAAGAATTTTATTACCGAATGGTAACGAGGAGAAAGGTTTGTTGCTTATGACGGGTGCAACACCATACATGGTAAAAGCCGGGAAGAAATTAAAATTATTTGATGAAAATATGATACATATCGCATGTTTAGTGTATGGGTTGCACACAATTACTGAGGAAGTCCGACTTCATTTTCCATTAGTCAACAAAGTGATATCTGTGATAAAGATCTTTTAAAAAACCACTTCGCATAGAAGCGTATCGCAAAACATTGAAAAATACTCCTCTGCCACCAGAACCAATTTTGACCAGATGGGGTACGTGGATTGAGACAGCAGTATTCTATGCTGAACAGTTTGAGAATATTAAGAAGGTTAGTAACCAAAAATAAAAAAATGAACTTAAATAGAATTGAATAAAGCTATATCTATTTTATTTTTCATGTTAATAGGTAGTTTTTAGTTTTAAAGAAAAAGATGCTACTGCCATTAATACCGTACAAGAAGTGCTTCAACAAAACGAACTCCTGCAAAATCTAATGTTTATAAAAACTCATTTAAACACCTTACCCGCTACTATTCAGAAATTAGAAACCATAGGATTACCATTACATCATTCAACAGGAATATATATACAATGTATAGTAGAATTAGAAAACATCCCTGGTGATTGCGTAGAGAAAATTAAGAAGAAAATAAATGCTGTATTACAAAAAAATACAGGATTTATGGAATTAAGAAAAATTTCATGTATTTTTAGCGGTGAATTTGTAAAAGAACCGATGCATGTGCCACAACACTGCTTGAGTAAATTTAAATATGCACCGATAACGTCATGTGATGTGGAGCGGTCATTTCCGGCGTACAAATTAATTTCTACCAACAAACGCCATCAACTAAAGCCATCCAATTTAGAAAAAATGCTATAATTTATTGTAATTCTAAATATAATACATCAGAACACCTGTAAAATGTTTGTTGATACTTAATATTACACTTAACACTTAACATAGTATATGTATACTTAATATCGTGCATATTTGCATATTTTTCGTGCATAAATGTCATATGCTTTATGCATATCTATCGTGCATAAACATCCGCAGTCTAGTTATCCGTAATTTCAAAAACTCTCGTCACCAATGGATCGTTAACCAAAAACAATTTTCGTCACCAATAATGATTACCCGTAACCAAAAACAATATTTTCCATCAATAATGGTTATTGGTAACAACAAGAATTCCGATGTCGATGATAATAATTGGTAACTAAAATATTTTAGTTATTTACAATGACCATTTGTAACCACAATATTTAAAAATTACTATTTTCAATGAATTTATTTCTTGAAGAATCTATTTAAGATTTAACGATCACTGACCTTCCGATGAAATATAAATTAACTTTTTCTCAATGATCTCTCTCAAAAAAATCAAATACTTGTAATTTTTGATCTCTAAAATTCGTACGTACGAATTCTTAAAACATCTTATATTTTGCATGAAAATTACGACAACTGGTTAAGAGATACATGTAAATTTTACAAACGACGAAAATAAAATGAATACATTTGCATAAAACTTCTATTTCAAAAATTGTACTACAAAGTACTAGAATTAATACATAGATGCTAGACGAATTCCTTTTACGACAGAGATCAGAGGATTCCACTGTAACAAGATGCACGATACGTCGTTAATGTAACATGGCTCTTCAACACAGCTCTTCAGAAGTTGCTTAATATTTAAACAGTTCATGAACTATGCTAAAGAGACATGCAAGCTTCAAGTTCCATTACAATCGACACCTTGCTTAACCGGGATACTCAGGCGCACGCTGTTAGCTTCAATACCTTCACGAACGACAATTCTCACAATTTATAAAAAAGAGAAAGCCTCCCAAGTCGCTTTTGCCAATATTTTTCTAGCTGTTTTCTACTGACAACACCCGTAGCGCAAACTCCCGATCCAATTCCCTCTCCCGCAACGAAAACGATTTCTATCGAATAGACGTTCCATATATTGCGAAGTCTTTTGCTCAACAGCACGCTTCAAAATCGTTCCACGTTCAGGGAAATGAGATTCTCTCGTCAATCAATATGAATGGCTGACAAACAGAGGTCGGCATCAGAGGAGGATATGATAAGTTCTAGTAACTAAAGGTATGTATCCATTTGAGAATTTCTTGAGAGAGATGCTCTGGAGAGTAACATGAAAACCTACTGTTTGACAGTAATTTCATGAATGTGTTCGTATGGAGCTATTTCAAGAATTTCAATGTCATCGATAATTATAAGAATACCGTTAAACAGACTCGATGAGCAGAAATTTATTGCAATCGTTGCATTGTTTAATAAGAAAGAAGAAATGTGTTTGAACAAGAAAATACTGAACTAAACCATAGTTAAAATGCTGTAATAAAACGGGTGCATTTACGGCACTTGTACGTACAAGAATTACATTTCTAATTAGAAAATGCACAACAATTGTGAAAATCTGCATGATTGACTGCAGTGCAAGTTGAACATTTAATAAGTTTAATTGGAAATTGAAAACAATTTATATATTTAATTTGCAATTTTAATCTTTCTATTAGCTCTCCAAAAGTTTTGCAAGCAGCTTTCCGCTAATACTCTCAATACAGCAGTATTTCGTTAGTTTGATGCAATTTGGAACCGGTAGTGTCAAACTATTGAAACCGTGGGGTCTACCCTTAAGAGTCTCTTAAGCTGCATTGACAGATAAAGTCATTGAATCTCCATTTAAAGGAGTGGGAAAAGGTAGGATGGTGGGGCGGCTTCCACTGCTCTGCTCTGTGCGACGAAGTGGGAGAAACACCGTGTACTGAACACCCGTTGCTTTTCGGAGTGGAAGAAGTGAAGCGCTCCTACCTTCCTCCACTCCTTCGAACGGAGATACAGTGACTTTTTTCGACAACGCTACTCTTGAGACAACTGACTCAAGAGTCACCACCGTAGCAGTGTGATGGAATTTTATCAATTGAACGATGGAACGACACCAATCAAGAACAAAATTGTTTGTCTGCTCTGATACTGTTTAAAACTTTTTCTAGAACTTCACATCTTTTCTCTCTAGTATATCACACACGATATGATTAGACTGTGAATTATACAAGGAATTAGCAACGACTAATAGTGAAAGAGTTTTATTGCGACGTCAGATTTTTTATTGCTTCGATTAGATGGAACGGAGTTTTCAAGAAGTCGCAAAAATTGTCGGAAAAATTTATTGTTTTATATATAATGAACAAAACAACTTGACCACTTTGAATATTTTGCTTAGCTTTTGTGATAAGAAAAAATTGTTTGGTGCAAAAGGGCAAATGTGGCGATAAGCACAGGTCCTTCTTTAGCTTATATTTTCTGGAATTTCAAGTTCATTCATGTTGATTTTAGGTAGAAATACCTAATTTTATCATCATGATGTACTTAATATTCATCCACGAAAAGTTGGCTAGCAGATCGACACAGGGGTCAGGAGCACCACCATCTGCTTCGTTTATTTGACACAATCCGTTGTCGATCTTCGTAACATCTTTCTTTGACTACGAATACGTGTGACGGCAGGTGCAGAGATTAAGGTTCCTGAAGTGGGGTGGAAGTCTATGTGCCAATTAGAACCGCATTTCTTTTGTTAGAACCGCCAACTTCTCACGGACGAACAGTGGTAGCGAATGTCAAGACAAATCCAGCGACCCTACCAGTTTTTGGGTTCGACTTAACCCAGGGATTATTAAGGGGTTACGGTAGTCACGTAACTTTTCGGGATTGACAGGTCGGTATCTGCTATTACAGTTTTTGTTACAGGAGCAGTATTACCTATAGACACGCAACTGTCTAATGATGACGAGATGGAGTCACTCTATGATTCCAAATTGGAAACGCGACGTAGAAAATGTTCCCCTCCACTACACATACTAATATATAAGCCACGTGTATATAAGACGACTCTCACTCTGTCTTTCTTGAAGCGCTGAGATTCAAGTGTTCAAATTGCCAGCAAGTGATACGAGCCATAATCTTTACAATTGCTCAAATATTTACTGTTCTCTATTTGATAAAAGGTATTTGGTCTTCAAGGAACCCGAGATGTCAAAAATTTTTGGTGTCTCATTAAAAAAAATAAATTATGCAGAATATATAGTTTTATTTTTATGCAAAATTAAATAGACATAAAATTAAGAATATTTAGTTCAAGTTTTTGAAAAGACATCTGTTTCACATTTATTACGGTAATAATGTAGTTTTATAATCCACACTCTAAGAGTTAAAAGCTAACAGTAACTCCATAAACTTTCATTTGATTTGCTTTTATTTGATAGTAGATGCTGATACTATTCTGTTCATTGACACGTACAGAATTTCCAGTTAATTGATACATACATATTTTTATTGTTGTACGAGGGCCCCTGTCTTACGAATCCCGAGGTAGTCACCTGTGCATAAATCTGCTACTGATGCGATCCCCAGAAATATTTATGAACTTTTGAGGGATGAGTCTACAGATCAAACAATGACATTTTGAAAAATATCTCTGTATTTTTTTTATAAAAAATTAAAACAAGTCTGTACACACATACTTAGAAATTAATAATATTCTCAAGGAAGACTACTGGCTAGCTACAGATGATGATTGGTCTCTAAATGAGAAATCCTGCGTCCGATGCGCTGTATAGAAAGAACTTTCTTGTTTTTTTTTTTTAAATATTTGAATTGCATTTAATATTATTTCACAAATACTGCAATTTTTGTATACAAATTTTACATACAACATTACATATACGATGTTATGTCCAACACACATAACATCTGAGGAAACAAATGCAGTAGATCGCATACGCCCGAAAACATAGTGCGTGTTTCGACATTGCGTTTAGATCCTAGGCAGACAAAATACGACAAATTATTCAAGAAGCCGTCTGTTACCCGCTCATATTTCGGTTGCATCTGACCTAACCATACCCGCAATAGGGTAAATCGGGTAAGCGCTACGTTTTATCCACACGCATCATCCGAAAATGTCATTAATAGTGACGCATATCCAACTCGCTCGTACTGGTGCGTTTATGTAGACCCAATGGATGTGATAAATCGACACAACTAGTTCAAAATCACGTCAACACAACAGAGTACTACTGTAATATATTGACTTTCACGTAATCTCGAATATGAAAAATTCAGAAATGTTTGGAAATAGAACTGAAAATTTCTAGAATATCATCCAATAATTTTTACTGCGACATGTTACCTCAATTATTTTAAATAAGGTAGGAGAAAGTTCAAAAACAAAAATGATCTCGGTTGGAAACGATCCTGGTTGAAGATGCAAGGCTACAATAAAGAAATTAATAAAGGAAAATTTAATTCAATAAGTCTTACAATAAACGTGCAAGTATGACGTGGTATCCTTATTTGTATTTTTATTATTGTATTCTTATAGATTAAAGCAGAGAAACTGGTGAAAAAATGTATTTTGCGAAAAAATATTTACACTTACATAATTCTAAACTGTGTTCAACATGCCGTCCCTCGTTTTCATTGCACTTCTGGGTACATATGTGTTCTAAGTGATTGCCCAATTGCTTCAAACAAATTTACATATATTGTTGTCATTGTTGAGCATATAGTGTAACGGCCCCTCCTACGCCTGCGCCATTGCCCCAGGGTAATCTACCACTTCCTAGACCATGTATATAGCCATCTCTTTTTTTCGCCTAATACGCTCCTTTTCTACGATAACTACTCCACTCATGTATAACCCTCTTCATTGTGTTCATAATATTTCATTAATTACAATTGACTTCAGGTATTAGTTTTATACACTTTTTTCATTGCACGTATTGTAGAATTTTAAGATATATGTACTCACTTTCACACCTTTTATAATATTTTATAATTACGATTAATTTAAGTCATTATTGTAAATATTAGAAATTTTCATTACTCTAAAACATTTTTTAATTGTTCGTACTCAAGGTCACTTACGGGCAAACGTAGCATAAGTCGTTAAATTCGTCTTAATCTTCACTACTACATCATAATGATAAATATATCTACTTCCATTTAAAAAAGCATCTATGAACTAGAAATTTGGAAAAGTATAACCTTGAGAAAAATGTTGGCTTACCATAATATTTGTCCCTTTGCACCAAATAATTTTTTCCTACCACAAGAAATAAGTGAGATATTGAAACCCACACAGCACCATAACATTGCAGCAATGTCTCTGCAATGATACGATGCAAGATTGTTATGCTGCACCGAATCATTGCAGAGACTTTCTGCCGCTTGATCTTTTCAGTAAACGAATCTATAAACATTAATAAATCATTTCAGTTATAAAAATGGCTTCATTAAAAGCAGCATTCGGGTAGCGTAAATGCAATGCAGTAAGATAAAGTTATTGCTGAATATAAAAATAATTAATATGAAGATAAATATTTAACTTTATGATACTACTAGAACATCCATCATTCTTATGTCATTTGCCATATTATTGAAGGCAGACACGTCCTGTAGTGTATGCTCCAGATTTTGTAAACCTTCCTCATCCTTCACAGGAAAAAGATTATGAATCCGATCGAATTCGACCTCAGAATTATTATTGTTCTTATATGAGTCATCCTGTAATTTGTGTTCTATTTTCTCCAACCTTTTATTCATATCTTTCAGTACTATAGACATGATTGTTATTTTCCTCATCATAAATGATTGAAAATCTGAAAGAAGATTCTATTATTCTATTATTCATTATTTTTCTATTTTGATAACGTTTGTGTCCCGTCAGTAGTCTCCTGTTCTGCGTGTGACACCTGGCGAACGCGTGCATGTTTTCTCCTCCGTCCCTTCAGCTGGGTTCTATATTGTTCCTCGTTCGGTGTTGCATCGGAGTAAAAAATAGTGGAGGTAATTGTAGCGTTGTCCCTCTTTTCAAGTGCTCGTTAATAAGTATCTGATATAGATAATTCATTAATAATACGTAACACATTAAAGTTAAGCATATTGAAGTTCAATTTATAGAAATCATGCTTTAATGAAAAAAATATACTTGTTGAGCCAAACCACTTGACGATATAGCAAGTTTCTCACTCCATGTCATTCTGATGATGGAGCATTTCCTTCAATAATAAGTTTATTGAGTTTATATGAACTCTTCACATGGCCGGGTCACGCACATTTACTTTTATTGACATCCATCCAGCAGGATGGGATCACCTGCACACCATCAGAGAACTCCACGATCGAATATTTCTTCAACATTTTCATACTAAAAAGTAATCGAGAATATATATATATATAATTTCACCTGCGGTGAAATTTTCAAAAAAAAAAAAAAATATATATATATATACATATATACATATATATGTACATACCGTGATGTTTACTTACCAATGATGACCCAGCATTAATTGAAAATTGATTTATAAATGTGTAAAATAATACGACGTAACAAAAGTTTTAAATTGTTACGTAATTCAAGTCATAGAAAGCTTTCAGTTGGCTCGTACATCGTTTTCAATTGCTATGGATGTGAATCAAATAAAATTATGGACATTAAACACAAGAAAGTTGCAAACAATGATTCTCTAAACCCAGTTGAATTCCTTTTTTTTTTTTCATGATTGTATCTTATTATTTTTTGTCGTGTATTTTATATTGCATATTAAATCGTAATGTATTTGATATCTTATTGAACGTTTTACGTACATAGTTATCTAGCTTAATTTTAATACCATCTTCAAGTCTTGACGCATCGACCGGTAAGGGGCTTCTTTTCGTGTTCTCTAAATAATAAATAGAGATATACATAATTTCAGCCACGTTAACGGCCAATTACAGAGATAATTATTAATTAGGCGAAAGCTAGGGCAATTAACGATTCGAATAATATTGCACGTTTCCTACCCTCATTTTTCGAACAATGATTTACGATGTAATAAATTTTCAACAGCGACGAAGGCAAATATTTCCTTTTGATATCGCTCAACCGATATCGACCAGATTGATGACCCTTGGAATATACCTATTGAAACGATTTGTTTACGAAATACGTCTTTTATGCATCGTGATTTCGTTTGGGAGTATTTAACTCATTTTCTCACCTCAACGTACAATGAGATAAAAAGGTACTTGCATGTACACCTAGTTTTTGTATATAATAACGTTCCATAGAAAAATAGTGCAGTAGAACCTCGATTATCTGAACCAATTGCGGTACACGCAGTTTGGATGTACGAACTGATGTTCTAATGACTATAACTGGACTTATCTCGCACGTCCGATAAGTAGTTCGGACATATTCGTCGAAACACCAGATTGTTAGAAAACGCATCTACTGTAGCCGCAGACTATTTGTTTTTACAAGAAAAAAAACAAGAAAAATTTCATACTACTGTACAATATATTTATATTGACAGAACTAATAAATAAAATTAAACAGAAACACAAACTTTTAAGTAAAGTTTAGCTACTTTCTTCGGTCTCTCTTTTTAACAATCTTTCTTAGCTGCTAACTGAGCGGTTGTTTCTAATATTGTTAATTCGCCGGCCGTACTTATTCTCTGGATTTGCAAGTATAGTATAACACATTTCAGTTTTACCGAAATTTCGATATAGATAGGACAAAATTTACTAACAGAATAGTGTTCTGTAAATGTTAAGCAATTATTTAGAAATTTAGGTACAATAAAGACTTATCATGTATGTTGATAATATCGATATAGAGAGAAACTACAGTCAAAATATTAACATTGTAGTCTTAAAATCCTCTCTCCCTCTCTCCCTTTCTCCCACACTTCCTCACTCCCTCACTCCCCCCTTCCCCTTCCTACCCTTTTTACTTGCTTTCAGTTGGCTCCAGATAGACAGAGCTCCATTTTTTGTCTTCAACATCGTTAGGGACCGCTCTTCCTCTTTCTCTTCTCTCTTCGGCTGGTGCTGTAAAGAACAGAAGACAGTGGGGGAAGGAAAGGTGTTCTGTGGAAAAAGTATATATTTGTAATTGTACAAATCGGTGTTTCTACCTCGTTTCTCACCCGGATTCTAACAGTAGTATACACAGTAAACAAAGGACAGAGTAAACGGTAATCACCAAATGCAGCAAAAAGTTCTAGTAAACACGTGTCAAAAAATTAATATGTACAAAGTTAAATACAATTTTTTGTGTCCATTTAAATGAGTGATGACAAGAGTATTAGGCTACGGTTACAATGGATGCGTTTTCTAACGTATTTCTGAACTAGTCTCGCTCGTACGATAAGTAGTTCGAACATATTCATCAGATCATCAGTTTCTCAAAAAATGCATCCATTGCACTTTATTAAAGTGCACTTTCGTTTTAATTATTTATTACTTTACTTTCAACAAATACTTGAAGTGATTTATGTATTTGTTACATACGGAGAATACTTTCCATTACTCTTCCAAACATTCGAGTCTTCGCCTCTTAAAAGAACACGCCCTAACACTTTCGTTTTTTCGTTTATCTTAATGGGAGCGCGACTCCGAGTAGCGGAGTAGCAACCATGGACACTGTACCAACCGTGAGAAATTGCCTTGTATGGAAATTTCTAATTAATCGCCACTTATTTTTCGGCGTATACAAACCCCGAGATTTTAGCCCTAACAGGTAATCAGAACAGTACCCTCACGTTGACAGTCAAGTTTGTTAGAGTTGATTGCTATTCTGTTAAATCGAGCTAAAGTTACCTTTGGAGTCTACAGTTTAACCTCATAGAATCTGCGAGTCGGTATAAATTCTATCTGGCAATTTCTATGACCACTCTGAAAGTCTCCGCATCGTCAGAGCGTTAACACCGAATATTAAAATCATACATTTTAAGCGACAACACTACACCATATACCTGTACGTAAAGACTGATTTTAGAATATGCGAAAGTATTCATTGCAATTACACTAAATTACTTCCAAACCTATAATTACCATAAGTGATCCCATTCAAAGTTGACAGATCCCCCACGATAAAGCTTAGCCGCTCAAGTTGTATCAATTAATAATTAACAAGTTACGAGGCTTACTAACATCTCCTGCGGCTCTTTGATTCCACATCAGATTCGTCCGCATGTCCTTACTTCCAAAGAAAACTGTATTCAACCTAGTGGCTCCTCAATTTATTCGAGTTTGTCCACGAAAGTTAACCATATTTTCAGTTAACTCTGAATTTTTTCAGACACCAGCGTCGTTGATCGGCGTCCACGACAGCGAGGGCCCCACACTCCCCGGCAGGACCAATCACCCCGCGGAGGACCAGGAGACCTCGGCAATTCTAAAAACTTCAGAAAAATAAATAAACGTCGTATTTAAGACCTTTTCACGGCCAACTCAAATTTAACTAATCAGCGTACAGTTTCTTTACAAATCCCCCTCTCACACCTTTTCCGGAACCTCGTTAGATCCCTTATTATAAGCGATTCTAACACATTCAATAACATTGAATATGACCTTAATATGTTTACAAGCCTCACTCATAATAAACGTAGTTTGCTTTCATATTTTAAATCTTGTACGTTTCTTCTCTCCGTGACCATGAATAATTATAGTCACTGAATTCCTAATAAAAGGGACTATCATTTTATCGTTTTAAATATTTAAAAAGGGTTATATCCATTTTACAAAGTAGAGTTCACCTTGATATCTCTACAAAAAATTAACAAAAAAAAGAATTCTTTTGGTATTGTATGAGCTCCATTGAATCATTAAATTTTCTCCTTGAGACATTTGACGTATTTCAAAAAATAATAAAGATATTTGAAGTGCAAGCATTAGATGACTCACTCTGTATACATAGCTTTCTCGTGGTTCCACGTAGACGTAACCCCTTAAGGAGAGGTGCATAAAATTGCAGAAATTTCTCGATTTCTACGATTTGCTGCGATTTACAAATAAGAACTTTTTGCAAATTTCGATCTAGTATTGTTTGAAGGTACGACCGTTTTCTTGAAAACAACCGAAACCCGAAGAAAATAAGATACTTTTTAAAGCAGATGTAACTGTCTAACGACTTTGCGTTGTACGCGTTACAGGACAGAAATTATTCATAATCACTGAATCTTCATAACATGAAATTATCAACCGCTAATTGAAATCTTTCATGAAATGTTAGAACAGTAAAATGCCTGACTGCATTATTCATAATATTCACATATCAATAATCACGAGAAGATACACAATAACAAAATAAAAGTTTCTGGAAAGTCTAGTACATACTTACCTCAAAAGCTTTGATAAGGAAAAATTTATGTAACTTCTTTACAACATACAAAAATCACTAAGAAGCAAACAGTGTATCAGAGAATGTTTACGAGAGAAACGTATCTTATGAAAACTTCTCATTTTCGACAAATCATACAGATTCAAGAATGCATAAATGAAAACATACATATTAGTACATTACTTTCTTTACCTTCAATTATATTGTGCATCAAACATTTAATAGAATAAGCAGAATTTTTGAAATTGATTTTTATCTCCCTTTTCGAGCTAAATAGCCCCCTATTGCGCGGGGGTACGCGGTTAAAGGAGAAAGACACTATCCACAGACCACATTTCAAATTTTACCTCGATTTCTGTCACAGATATGTGACGTTGAATCTTGGATAGCACTTACTGTGTCACAGATATGTGATGTATAATAAGGTATGTATTAATGTAATTTTAAAGTTAATGTAATTTTTATTATTTTCTTGTAATCCTTTTACACCGCGCAAAGCACTCCTTTTTTAATAACTTAAATCATAATATGCTTTTGCAGAATAATAGGTCCCTAAATATACGTGCAAAATATTACACGTAGTTACACGATAATTTTAAAAATTTATGTAAACAATTAAATTCTCAATACATGCCATAAACACGAAGTAGTCTCATCGAAATAGTGTCAACACTACAAGATGATTGCGTGGTTATCTAAGAAGTGTCTTGAAAATGCCATGTGTCAGTATTCCCTTCATTGGACTTTCTTTAATTTACTGTTTTATTACAATAAGGACATACATATGTATACAATGTTGGATAATAATTGTTACATGTGCTATAGTACATTTGAAACGCAAAAAATCTTGGCACGATGAACACAACAAATTAGAATTATATTAAAAACTTTTTTTTTATATGTTAACGATTTTAATACGGTATTCTTTTAGAATAAATTTTTTATGAAAATACAATCCACAATGTATAACATACAATTATGAATGTTGATATTCTAATGATTAGTGAAGGTTTGTTAGTAGTCCAACAAACACTTTCAATCTTAATTGTTCATATCATTAAAATGATTGAGTTACTATATCGAATATTTCACGTATCTAATATTATATAATATCACATTATAATTGAAGTCAACCACTCGGAGTTCTTCTCTTATAAATAGAAGCAGGCTGTAATAAAAATTCCCCTAAAACCTCGTAGAAGATAGTCGCTTGAATTTACAAAGATTGTGAACTTTCAACCTCGAATTTAAGCGCATTCGTTTCAAACATGAATTCTTCGTGCGTTCTCAAAGAATTATCTCTTGAAATTCCTCTTCTCTCCCCTTTTTACAAATGACTCCCTTATCGTTCTCTCTTAGCCATTTCTCACTCCCGAATTCCCTCGTACTTTGTCGCTTCCCCAGGGTCTGCCGTCGCTCGATAAAGCTTTCTCGTTTATTATTTGCAACTGCACTTCATGAATTTCCCATTGACCACTGACACAATTCATGAACACCCGGAATCAACGTCCAAGCTTTCCCCACTTCGTCGTGTGATCCATTTACATATCTGCTTCTCAGATCTCACGGATAAGAGGACACGACGCCCAGAATCCAGCTAATCTCGCTAATCCCAGTGACGTCGAAGCTTTTAGCGGGTTCCAAGCTTTCTCCCTAAATGCGTTCTTTCACCCCTTCCATCCTTCAGCTGCTCCAGTAGTCAACAGCAAAGGGACAGTATGTATTTTGTTCATCAAGAGGGACTAACAATGAATTATTAGAGTCAATCAGCATTGAATTGAATTCGTTGCTTGCACTCTAGATTGCATTCTTCAAAGAGAAATGACGATTAGGTGAAGTGGCGCCATTGTTTCGTTCACTGTTTCATCATTTTATGGGAAGTCGAAAAATTCTTGGAATACCATATCGAATTTTATTGAAATTTGGATATATTTTAATCTTTAACGCTATTTGAAGGTGACTCATAGAATTTTTCAAAATTTTGAAGGTTATTGATTTCACAGCTCCGAATATAGAATGAAGTGTCTAAAATAGGTCACCTGAATAAGTCGCCTATTTTTCGCAAAACAATGAAAAATGTCAGATCAAACATGCTTAGGTTTATAAGGGTACAAAATCTGATGTCAGTAATTTTCTTACATATTGGTGCTGATCCAAAAGAGATGCGGCGAATAAGTACGAGTAAATAAGTTTGCAACAACAATTGCTGATAAACAGCTCATTTGTCATTAAGACAATGCAGCTGTTCATACAGCAAAATACGTAAAACATTATTTAACAGATATAAATATATGTACGTACTTTCTTCCGTACACAACACGCTCTCCCGATATTAATATAATTGAAAACTGTTGAGGCAGGGTTGTGTACGCTAAAAGGAGACAATTTCAAACATTTAACGAATTAAGAGAATACTGGCCCTATATTTGAACTGATATAAAAATATGTGTCGAATATTTTCGGCTACTCCATGAATCTGTTAAATTTCATCAAAATCTGTACGTATAAATAGTGAATTTGAAATATTGATGTCAAATATCAAAATGAAACTTTCTGAAGTAGAATATGCTCATACAACAGTGGACATATGGTTCGCATATAGACGACGTTATCTGCGTGTAACAGTACATTGGGTAAATCCGCAAAATTTTAACTCGAAAAGTAAGGCCATTGCTTGCCGTCAACTTGGAGTTAGTCATAATTATATTTTTATTGCCAAAAAGTTATAAAGTGTACATGAAATATATGGCTTATCCGTAAATAAAATAGCGTGCACAATTACTGATAATAGGAGCAACTTTCTCAAAACTTTCGAGGAGTTTAATTACTATGGTAATACAACAGGTGATAAAGATGAAGAATTGGTCCACTACAATAATAAATATATTGTTTATTTTAGCAACATTGGTGATAATGAAATTCCGGCAGTTAAAGGTTATTATAATTTACCCAAGCGTTATCCGTGTTGTTCTAATACGCTGACTTTGACTTGCAATACTGATACAGACAAACTAACTAAATTGAATGAATCAAACGGGAATCACGTTTTCGTGTGCTATGTACGCCATGTATTACAAGGTGAAATTCTTATCATGATAACGTTATAGAACTATTCAGTTTTTAAGAATCACTTCCAAATATCTATCAAAAACTAAAATGACCACATTGTGAAAAAATAATTTATTTTAAATGTGTATTTGGGCGGCAAAATCTAATAAAGATTTTCCCACTGTACCGAAGTTAATTTTCAAGTAATTCATAAAAGAGGTCTTGGCAGCAGGAAAGAGACTTCAGAAAAAATCGTCAATATTGATCACGATTTTCGTCGCCGAAGGGTACAACCTTTTTTTTCTTTTGTCGCGGAGTGCCCAGGTAACGAAGGAAGCCGCAGAACAGATGTAACACGAAAAGTACCCGAACCGACCGCCACATTTCAGGACCACATTATTTTCAAACATAGGACCGATCTCGTTCCAAAATAATCCACGATCGTGAGGTTTTTAATTCGATGCATTCCGTGGTTGTTAGTGGATAAGAGGTCAAGTATTCCTTTAATGAGGTGATCAGTATTATTGACCGCAGAGTGGTATAAACGTATTTCTGTGGCGCCGTATACCTGTGATAAGCAGGTCCTTCGTTACCACTACTTTATTCCACAATAACCGGGATCGGCAGCGTGACCCAATGGAGGAAGTATTCAAGCAGCAGGTGAATTTTTTCTTTTGTCTTTTATGTTTTACAACTTGTTTAATTGGTTTAAGCATCTGAAAAAATTCATAATTTGTGTTGCGGTAACCAACGTGTCCCTGATTTTTTTCATAATTTTTCATCCAACAGTTTAACAGAAATTGGGCAATGATGTAGGGATCTTGAGTTTTTTGTACAAGGCTCGAACACGACGAAAGCCGAACGCTCGTTATCCGCGCTCTCTGATTGGTCGATATTTTTCGTTAATAACTCGTTAACAAAGCTTTAGAGGACATTTCTAAAAAAAAAAAATGTTGTTTAGAATCACCCCAGGAATCCTCCCTTAATGGCACCCAGACTTTGTTTGGGACACCCTGTATTCGAATCAAATGATGATGCGGAGGATTATGTTATTGCAACGACATGTCATCCAAAGTGGAAATTCCGTTGGTTACCTCAAAATTAGGAAGATAATAAATTACTGCTAATTGAAAAAAGAATTAATAAAATTGATGGTAAGTGCAGGAAATGCAACTACCGTTATGGTTACAAACATATCAGAATTTTACGCTATTAACATAGTATAATATACTCGTATACCAAGAATTTTTTAATTTGTTCAATCTTCTATTAATATGTTCTAGCTGTACAAGTAATAATGGGTATTCAGCTGAAATAGAAATACTTCAATATTTCAATGGTAATAATACATTACTTCAATGTTTTAAAACGTACCGTACAATTAAGAACCTATTTCCAAAATATAATACTGGAATACTTACTTCTGCACCTGTGGAACATTCATTTAGTTCTGTAGGGCTGATATTAACACCTCAATGAAATTCATTAAAATATTAAAATTAATTCATTAAAAATATATGTGTTCGAAAAATGTGTTGTGTATAAGTTAAAGAAAGTGAATCAGTAATTTATATAAATAAGTCTTGTACAATATTTTCAGTTACGTACATACAGAATATTCATATGATGTTATTGATAATATCTCCAGCTATTTATAAACAAAATAAATGTCTTATGTTAGCGAAAGAAGTATAGCATACCATAAAATGTTAAAGAGTAAAAACTTCTTATTTGCAATACTACTCTTTGAAGTATCATTATTTCAAATATTATTATGTGAAATATTACCATTGCAAATACTATTTTTTCTATAATTCAATGAAATACTGACTTCACAATAGTTTCTCCATGAGTTACTATTAAAATATATATTTTAAATTCTATTCCTTTATACAGAGTGGAAATTATAGAGCGTTACAGACAAATATCTTCAAAAATATTAAGTATACGCAAAAATGTTTCAGATGAAAATTGTTCAGCACTGAGAGAAATATCATGTGGAGGGACTTTTATTTCTCCTGGTGAACGCACAAAGATGAGGTGAAGGTCACGACCATTTTTTTAAATAAAACTATGCCTTTACTTTTTGCTGGTATTGTAGCTTATTTTAAGACGAATTTGAAAACTATCTGCAGAAAGTCATTCGAGGTCAAACTTGCAGGGAAATGCCGGTAAGGTAATTGAAATAAATGTATTGCTAATTTGACATAATTGCGTTTTATTTGTACTTTAATAAATGTTCAAAATGAAAAATAATTTGATTTTCGCTTTACATGTTTATTGTGTATTCATTTCATTCATACGTTTCATGCCTTTGAACTTTCACACTAAAACAATAACATGTGTTCAGTATCAACAATACTAATGTACCGAACCATGCGTCGTAGTACATAAAACATTCACAGATACAGCGGCTTACCTGTGAACAGGGAGTAGGATTCGTGTGATGTGCGGTTAAGAAATAAATTTCATAAACTATGATTTCTCTTTAAAATAATATATAACAATATTTATTAACTCAAGAGTTGTACAAACTTGAAATACTTAACACTATTCTTGAAACTATATGAACTTCACTCTTTTAATGAGAGAAATTCTTATTGATATATAAATCAGTAATTGTCGCGAATTTCTATATCGAAGGAATATTAATGATCTATAATCCGAGCAGATGGCAGTGATAATCAATGTCGATATGGATCAAGGAAAGGCCAAGGAGCTGGTTAAAGTTGTCTTGGTCGGTAATCAAGGAGCTGGTTAAAGCTGCCTCGGTATGATTTCAGGGTTTGGATTCAGAGTGAGAACTGCGTTGCGTACTACTACTGTCTTCGTTCTATCTGAATGCTGGTGCTGACGCCGCCTTATTTATACCAGAAAATTGCCTCCCTCTTATGGGCCCGATGACTGCCCTCGATGTAGGGGTAGCGTCGTGTTGCGCCTGCGTGTTCAGGAGTCATCGCAGGATGTGTGCTCTTGATTGGTTCGGAAATCTTGACGCATGCGTCTGGTGGTGATCGCGCAGGCGTATTGAGAGTATCGCTCACCGATTGGTTTGCGATGTCGCTGCTTGATCGTCATCGTGTCGTCAATGCGTGTTTTATTTTACGCCATAGAGTGTCGCTTCGGTGACGTACTGATTTTGTGCGCATGCGTAATAGGAAGCGTCCTGCTGTGTGTGCGCAAGCGCATCGCTGAGGTTAGGATATGGTTATGTGCTCGGGTCACTGCCATTATACAGATTTATCTATCACTTATCATTTATTAAATGTAAAAGAAAAATTGTCCTTTGAAACTCGATTTCTTCGTAGCCGAAATCACATATGGTTAGTACACTAAGGAAAACATCAAAGTCATTATCAATGAAATGAAAACAAACGTATTTATGCATTATTGTGTCCTTCTACAAGATAGTAAGTTTATATCATCACTATTCGTGCTAAGTTATCCTTTGCTGAGCGGTAGTATTTCTTAAATTTGTTGTAAAAATAGAAATGTTTCAAAATTCATTTGATATGTCTATGGTATTAGGAGAATGCCGGAAAAATTACTAAATGGCGGCAAATTTGTATGCACAACGCTACCCAGATCGACCATCTAAATCGCATATGGCATTTAAAAGACTAAAACAGCGTTTTCTCTATTCAGGTACTGTGCAAGTGAAAAGAAATCGGGTCGAAATGTGGCTACGGATAATTTCTTTGCTGTTGTGTTGACACTGATTAACGTGAATCCTTATGCAAGTAGTAGATAAATTGCAAGAGAACATGGAATCGGTCATACAACTGTATTGAACATTTTATACGCCATAGATAGTTTCAAGCAGTTATCCAACTTTTACTGTAGGTCCTTTTATAAAGATTTGACAATCAAACTTTGTCTTCATTACATATGTTATCATCACTATAACAAGAAAATTATGCTGTTGTTATTACTCTTTTATTATTATTATTAGTATTATTATTAGTATTAGTATTACTCTTATTATTATTAGTATTACTGCTAGATAACATACGACGTCTTGAAGACGTCTATTTTATGTTCATTTTATGCCTGAATGTCTTACAACATAATTTAGACGTCTTAAAAACATTCAAAAGCATACATCTTAAAGACTTGCAAAGTTTACGTCTATGAAACGTCTTAAAGACACACTACATGGACGTCCTAAAGACTTATGCTTTTGGACGTCTTAAAAACGTCTAATTTTTGCCTGAACGTCTTATATATACGTAATTTGGACGTCTTTAAAACGTCTTATGAATGTTTTTTAAGACGTCCTAAAGACATACTGATTTGTAACATCAGACGTCTCAGAGACGTCTTTTGGACATTTTTAGGACTTTACTGGATGTTTGTAAGATGTCTCTGTGCTATTTGGGTTGTTACTCATTAGATCGCACCACAGTAGAAATGTCTGAATATTCGAATACATATAAGTAGCTCGGACCCAGGTCGGTCTGCATTTAGCATCGGCTTACTCTTTCTTCTTCATTTGCCTCTACTCTTTCTCATAGTATAGGCTAGCTGCTCGAGCTTCGGTCCGCGTGCATTTAGCATTGATTAATCGATTTATTAGTTACTTACAAAATTCGGAAACTATTGTTTGTATTTTATTAGAAAATGGAAATTGTTAAAATACACACTTGAAAATTATTTTAATCATCGCAGTTTGGTCTTATTTTCATTGGAAAAATCACAGTAATATGATACAAATATTTTCATAAAAGTAAAACCAAAGATTAGAAAGTTTAACTCTTCATTTTTAGTCCTCATGTTTAAATACCTCCTTAATCTTTTAAGTACCAGTCTTTGACTGCGCAATGTTGTAGACATTACACTGACTATAAGATTCGTTTACCACAGAAACTGCATTTGAGTAAACTTATTAATGACAAGATTGCTTGGAGCCTACTATCTGTCACTCGTGGAAAATAAATGCAAATAACAAGATTGCTTAGGGCTTAAAATTGCTCGCATGAAAGCATAATTTCGATTCACGAGAAAATTACACTGCAGGAAATTGCATTACAGAAAATTGCTTTGCTTTGAATAAAACCCCTGCATTCACGCATTCATAGTATAACTTCGAAGCCAATTGAAAACCTGGTTGACAATTTCATTGTCGCTTTGCGAATATAAAAAATATTGATTTGAAAAACTGAATATCGGCGCAGGCTCGCCAGCATTAGATAAACTTTCGGAATACTATGAGTAGAACTACTTGAAGAGTATAACAGAAGACGGAAGGGTTCATTAATTTCATGGAATTTCGATTGCTTAACGAATACTTAAATGTCGTGCAGCTCATGACACGTTTTATTTTATAATATTAGAACAGTAAAATCTCTATTATCCCAAATTCTATTATCCCAAATGTTGTATTATCCGAGCCGTACATTTCGTGATATATACGTACGTAATTTATCTAGCTATTGTGTATTTACTTCCTCTTATCAAAGTTTGTCGAATTTAACAATCAAACCAAAGTCTCCTCACAATATTTCAGTATGATATTTACATTTGACGCGTTCGAAAGTATATACAGGGTGCTTCTGAATAACACGGGATAAATTTAAGGAGTGATTCTAGAGACCAAAATAAGACGAAACTCAAGAACAACGATTTCACATTTGATGTTTTGTTTGTTAGTTATAAGCGTCCAAAAATTTGGTGTAAAGCATCAAAAATAAGCTCGCGCGGAAGTCTCGAGTAATGCTTGTCCGAACAGCAGTATCGCATTGACGTAAGGGCGGTGAGAGGTCACTCACCGTCGAATAGCTGATCGAAAATTTTATGATCTTCGTCAATTCGTTGGTCAACTCAAAACATTCACCATGAGATAGAAAGGGTTAATATCTTCTTGAATGTTTGACATTCAAATTCCTGGTTTTAACGATTTCTGTAAACAAAATTAAACTAACTATCGCGCTCAGCATTTCCGCCTATTGCACTTATCGCCAGCAGTCTTTGCTTTCTTGAGCGAGTGTTACCAAAAATTGATATTTTCTTGATGTTTAAATACACGGAATTTCAAATTAATCAACAGGTGGATACATTTTAAAAAGTAAAATATCCTATGCTATTTCATAACGATATGCTACTCATATTTTTAAATAACCAACTGCGAATGTTTATTTTCTGTTTGCATAAAACAATGTTCACTATTGGTTTATTTGTTTATGGCCGATTATTCTCGGAAAAGCCCTTTCACGTGTTGCCGCATAATCACACGTAAACGGGTTAAAATGAATTTGAGTTTCATGTCCAAATTGGTTTACTTCGAAATTCTTTTTGGATCTTCATAAGCAATTCACACACACTCTTCTCAGCGTGTAGTGGATTTACAGTGATTGCATAGATAAGCAGGTATCCCTTGGACGTCAGACCTACTGTTGCACGAGATTCCAAGAGTAATCTTGGTATTGTCTTGTCCTGTCTCGAATTTAAAGACAATAACAAGACAAGACTTCTTTATACAATTTACAAGACAATACAAAACAAAGTTATCAATAATTTTGGTCTAAACAATATTTTCATAATAATTTAGTTTTCTCTTCATTTTAAAAAATATATAAAATTACGTATAAATATATACCTAAAATTACGTACAATAACATTTTTGTACCTAAATTAATTACACATAGAAAAATGTTTTATAATTTATTTAGAAACAACTATTACTTATTTATACATAAGTTAATTTTCAATTATTAGATCTATGTTGTTTATGTATATAAAGCCATTAATTATTTTAACTCTTATTACGCACAGAGAATACTATTAGTTACTTTCCCAAATATTCGAGTCTCTGCCTGTTAAAAGAAAATGCCCTAGCATTTTCGTTTTTTCTCTGGAAAAGAACTCCGAGTAGATGGGTAGTAACCATGACGCTGTACCAACCATGAGAAATTTCCTTATATAGAAATTTCTAACGAATCCCCACTGACTTTACGGCCTATATAAATCCCACGATTTTAGTCTTAACGGGTTCAGAACAGTACCGTCACGGTAACAGTCAAGTTCGTCAGAGTTGGTTGCTATTCAGTTAGACCGGGCTCAAGTTCCCTTTCGAGTCTACAGTTTAACCTTACAGAATTCGCGAATCGGCATAAATTCTATCTGACAATTTCTACGACCACCCTGTAAGTCCCCGCATTGTCAATGCGTTAACACGTCTGATGTCGTCTGAGTTTAACAGAATTAAGACAATCAGCGAACATGTTTTGTATCTTGGCGACTACCTGGCTTTGAGAATTTCACGGCCTAGACTTTTAGTAACAGTTCTCCAAGAATACTTACCACCGACAACGCAAAATCTTTAGTTTTGATATTGTATTCGTAAAAGATGTAAGAAATGCAAATTCGTCCAAGAGTTACCTGTAGTGTCACCACAGAACCATAGCCTTGGGGTAACACCCAGGTATCTAACAACACCAAGTATTGTGAAGAATCCCAGACGAGTTTTTCAAGAAGCTGCAGTTACTTTATCGACAGACCCCCGCAACGAATATTTATGCGAATATTTGGCACCGACACTTCTAGTAGTGTAAGCAGTTTTTTCGTGTATGGGTTTGGACTAGAAGATTAATCGATGAGTGGACACATTAACCCCTTCTACTCCGAAATTTCATAAGACATGTTTTGACTTATTCTCTGAATTGTAAAGAGTAGATAGGTTTAATGTTATTCAACGATACCCTCATATGATATTTCAATATTTTCGAATGAGAGAATCATGATGTATGGGTGTATGAAGTAAACAAACAATTTACATGAAAGTGAACATATTAATCCATTCTATCTCATAGTGAGTGTTTTGAATCGTTGTATAGATTGCAACGAATAAACCAGATTATTTTTATTTAATGATATTTATTAACTTTGACTGAATTTTGGATCCTGTAGCCTTGTCGAGTATCATAAAATTTCCGATCAGTTATTCGACGGTGAGTGATCTCTTCCCTCCCTTACGTCAGTGCGATACTGTTATTTAGTTTACCACTGCCCGAGGCCTCCGCGCGGGGTCATTTCTAGTGCTTTCCATCAGGTTTTTAGATATATAACTAACAAACGAAGCCTCGAACCCGAAATCGTTATTTTTGTTTTTTGTCTTGTTTTGGTTGTCTTTGGTTATCTTGTTTTGTATAAAAATTCACATTTCCATAAATACAACTAAAGAAATGGAAATTACATACAAATCTTTTTCACCCTTAAAAAATAATATTATAAGATGTACTTTCAATATTTTATATATTTTCGCGAATTATGTTTATTCTGTACTATTTTGGAAACTTAAGGGACTCATAAATGCATAAACATCCTCAACTTACTCATCATTTATAGTCACTAAGATAGTTCAAGTACCTACACTTTACTTTTCAATTTTTACATTTTGTTGTAAACTAAGATGTTTCGTTCACACAGATTGATCGCCCGCTGTTTGTTCACGCTTTAGCAACACACAAAATCATATAAAAGATGTCATACTACAGCAATTAATTCGTGCGGTGGATTTTTATCCGCAATCAGCACGCTTGGCATAGTTTTTCCACCTGAAGCGTGTTCAATAGAATTCGACAGTCAGTTCACTTTGATGTCGATCATTAATACGAACGTACATTACGACGTAGCGATGCAGCGTAGGCATCGACCTTTATATTTGGAAATGGAGTCGGGTTTAGTTCGATCACAGCTATAGATTTTCCGCCATATTGTTAGAATACAGCAAGGACGACGCTTGTGGGCGATCATAGGTACTAAGTTTCTAATTCACATGTATGCTCATTCTTTCTGTACAATTTATACCATATCGAATATGTAATATCTTGTACATTGTAGAAAATCTATATAGGAATTTCAAATTAGTATGAAATTTTAATAAGGAAGGCCACTGAATCATATTTTGTAATATAGGATCTATTCCATACATAAGGATAATATTGAATAAAGAAATAAATCTATATACTGTGAACGGAATACGTACAATTTATTACTTAAATTTACAAATTTAAATATAAATATTACAAATGCTTATAAAAGTAGTTAAGAATACAATTTCAAATATATATAGTACAATAATATATGAATGCAAATACAAATATCTTATTTTCTTACCTTTTTTCCTTACGAAGTAAAATAGTGAAATAATAAGCAATGCTGTGAACATGCAAAATAAAACACGCTGCGAGTAAAGCATAGAAAGAACTGTATTAGACCTCCTGAATCATAGAAAAAACTGTTAATAAAGGAGGGATAACTTATAACCGCAAATAACAGATGAAATATAGTGTTTACACAAGAGAGATAACTTCTCATTCCCATCCATCACCACAAGTGTAATAGTGGAACATGCATAATAGATGCCTGACTAGTTTTTATACAAACATGTGCTAGAGTACCTAGCTTTAAGACAACAGACAAAGTTTTTACGAAACTTTCTAATGTAACATGCTTTCAACGTACAATAATGTGAACATTGAAGTTTCAATTTTTTTTTCCTAATGTTTCCGAGCCTCAAAGCTTTCCTCATCTTTGGACAATATAAACAAAAGTATACTATTCAATTAAAAATCTTAGCCTATATACATAAAAGTTTGTAATCCTGTATTGATATTAATTTAAACTTAATTATGAAAAGGTACCCTTCTGGTACCCTTTCTGATAGTACAATTGATACAGTTAGACATTTTTACTCTTTTAAAAACGCAAATCAGTGCACTCACAGAAATTCTGTAAATAACTACGCATCACTAATCCACAGTGAGGTAAACACCGAATAACGTTCAGCGGCGTCGGGTAGTATCAGATAGCGCTACAAGTATACGTATGAATTGGAAATTTTAGTACTTATAACAGTCCACAAGCGCCGCGCATGTTGTATTCTTACAACATGGCGGCACTTCTATTGGTTTCATTAGCGGCCTATGCTTAGAAGTGCCATGCCGTATTCAGACATAGAGATCAATGAACGTAGGACAGTGTAGATTTTTTTTTGCAATACATTATAATGAAAAAGCGCATATTAGAAGGCTGGCTAGCATGTAGCTAGTCCGTGCAGATTCTAAGCAACGCAGTTTTTGTAACACAACAAAAAATGGTTGAAAAATTCATAGAATCTGTTCATGCGTATTCAGTACTACGTGTTACAACCAACGTAGATTATATGAAAATAAAATTAAAAGAGTTTATCTGGATAAAAATTACGACCCAATTAGAATTAAGTGACTGCAAATATGTATAATTACTATCTATGTACTATAGATCAGGCTTAGGAATTAACTGTTCTTTTCGGCCGATTCTCGAAGACGACGCCTCCTTTCTCCCACCGTGCGTCACCTCTCTCCACGGCGACCGTAGCATTCGGAAGGTCTCAGTCGCGTGCCACAGGAATCACGCGTGGTGCATTGGGACAACATTTGTATCAATATATTTCCACATCACCCATAAGGTACTATTGTTGACGCGTTTTATGTTTGTCAGTGGTATCCCGTGTAGACGTGTTCTACTGTCTCATGTTAATAGTTCGGAAAATCGCGAAAAAAAACAAAACAACGATATTAACATACAAAATGATCAACAATAGTATTCGTTAAACGCTCGAATGTCCTTCCTCGCTGTCCTTCTCTACGTCCTCAAACGTTGAATAAGCTCAAGTTTCGTATCCCTGACAGCTGTCTGCTCGTGGCCGATCCCGAGTTGCAAGCATTTAACGGATAAATACTGTACATATAAATTAGTTTAGTATATTTATTATTTTAATTTTTTCCATTTAAAATACTTTCTCTTTGTCATAGTATACTTCCTACCGAATTGAAATAGCGCGTAAAATTTTGTCTATTCTGAAAAATGATATATTTACATCTGCGACTATTAATGGGTAGTGGAAGAAACTGAGTCTTGGGTACGTCTTTTTGGGTAACACACAAGCTGCTTTGACTACATTATCAATAGTTTCAAGTTTCATATCAAATGATTTTCTAAAGACACGAAAACGCGAAGTTAATCATCCAAACACAAATTCAACTCGTCAGATTCAAAATCTTTCATCTCCGATAAAAACATATGGTAGAGAATCATGGAATCTTAAAAGAAGAGACAGAGACGAAATTTGTAATGTCTGTTGTTGCAATTTCGTATACAACACACTAGTATTAAAAATGTTTGCGTCGCAGAATCTCCCAATTAATCCAATATCTACTGTAGTGAATTTTTAATTTGCCATCAAAAACTATAAAAAAAGTTTGCAATTATAAAAAAGATCCACTTTTTGGCGTTTCTTTTTTTATAGTAATGTACTTTCCATTTGTAGTATCGCTATAACGTGAAAATTGCCACTTTTCCTCAAAATTTGTGGTGCAGTTATTGCCAAATAGCAATAGATATTTTATTAACAATTTTTATAACAGCTATATGCAATGTTTTTATAGCTATCCTCTGATGTTAAATATCTTGAATAAGAAACGTATTATGTTGTAGCACTAAAAAATATATGTAGGTACTGCAGCAAAAAATGCATGGACGAAATTAAGAAGTTTTCATTGTGATGCATTACGCAGACAGTAAAATGAAAAAAAAACGGGACGCTACATACTGTGGGACCATTCCACAAGAAATCGGACAGTTTTTGGAATACCATTTCAGATTTTGTTTAAATTTGAATGTGTTACAGTCTTTCATTGTATTTAAACATATGACGAAGGATTTTTAAGAATTTTGAAAATTGTTGATTTTATAGCTATTCCAAGTATAGTGCTAACTTTTTTGTTTTTTTAATGATAACTCTTCAATCACTAAACGCACGTGAGTATGCTTCTAAGTAGTTATAGTGAACACATAAGAGTACTAAAAACAAATTGTATCAGTTTAGAAAAAGTTCTTTTTAAACACTTTTTTTGTAATTATTTTAAACAAATGCGATTTTTTAGTATCTGAAACGAATTTAAAAATTTGAAAAAAATTAAGAATATATTCCCATCCGTCCTCTTTACGGATATATTTTCAAAAATATAGACATATGAAAATTGACAAAATGAAAACTGATTGAATGTGACGCTACGTCGCGTCGATGCATACCATGTGGAGCCTGGTCGTATGGCACCATTAATGTAGTTTAATAAATTTGTTTTTTTCTGGAGATTCTGCAGAAAATTATTTATTTCTTATTTAAGATAAAATTCAGAGTTACCATTGGTCTAACAAACAAACAACAATACACACATTCGTTGCTTATCATCGAATCGATAACAATCTCAAATATGACAACTTTGTCATTATATCAAACTGTCACGTACATGATAGTATTTATATGATAGTTCATTCATTTCAAACACATTTAATACAATTTTTGATACAAAAATACGGTGCTTGGATTAAAAGAATTACATACCTTTCTATGAGGGTTTCTTTGCAATACACAAATGAATATAATTTATTTAATCTCACTTTTCATTTCAAAGATTTCGAAATCAATGCAAAGTGGTACTTTTTAGCAACTTCATATGGCAAAAATGCATGCAATGATGTTGGTGGATCCTTGAAACGCCTTGTAGTTCGAGCCAGTTTACAAAGACCACTACAGGATCAGATCACAACACCACATAAATTTTTAGATTGGGCGCTTGCTAACATCGAGAATATTAATTTTAAATTCTGCTCAGTTAAAGAATATAAAGAACATTCAAAACTATTACTAGAGAGACGCGCATTAGTTAAAACAATTCCCGGAACAAGACATTCTTATTCATATGTACCAACAGACATACTATCTCATTTGTCGGCTAAAGTTTACTCCAACAGTCAAAATTCAAAAATTGTTAAAATTATTAAATAATTAATTATTGTATAAGTTCTTATACATTTAATTGGAGGCCCATTGACATGGTAGAATACTGATCCAATAACCCATCTTCTATCACATTCTATTCTACCGCGATGGAAGAATACTCAACACCTTCTCATACTTTCCATTAAATAGTGACCACTTGATGTTCCGAACAATAAGTATCACTGACAAACAGTGAGTTCTTAATATCTCTTAGACCGTGATATACCTGGCAGGAGTCGTAAACCCACATTAATGGCAGGCATAGCCGCCTAGCCGCTAGTGCCATACGACCAGGCTCCACATGGTATGCATCGACGCAACGTAGCGTCACATTCAATCAGTTTTCATTTTGTCAATTTTCAAATGTCCATGTTTTTAAAAATATCTCCGTAAAGAGAACGAATGGGAGTATATTCTTAATTTCTTCAAACTTTTAAATTCGTGCCCAATACTAAAAAACGCATTCGTTTAAAACAATTACAAAGAAAGCGTTTGAGAAAGGTTTTTTCTAATCTGAAAGAACTTTTTTTAGTACTCTTGTGCGTTTACTAGAACTACCCAAAAGCCAATTCGCGCGTATTTAGCGGTTCAAGAGTTACAATTTTTAAAAGAAAAGTTAGCATTATACTTTGAGTAGCTGTAAGATCAATATTTTTCAAAATTTTGAAAAATCCTTCGATATACGTTTAAATATAATGAAAGACCAACATATCCCCATTTAAACAAAATGCGATGTGACACTCCAAAAAGTGTTCGATTTCCCATGGAATTTTTCTGTGATAAAACTCTGAAAATACCAAAAACGAATGGAATTTCTTTGACCAGATACGACAAATGGATCCCGTGAAACTAATTTAATGGAAAATGAAAATGGCGAAAAATAAAATTTTCAAGAAGACAATATAAATGAAAATCCGGTTTAACCTACTCCCACTACAACTGAAGAGTCAGAATCTTGTCAAACAATAGACTGTCCAGTACGTATAGAAGATAATCCTTCAACAAGCATGCATGATGAATATTACAGCACTTTGTTGTCAGAATAACTAGTTAAAAAAGAAAGAGAGAAAATAATTTAGAAACCTTACTCACAACAGTTGTTGGAATGCCGTGAGACACATAATCAAGAAAAAGGCGGAAAAAAGAATAGCTCGACATTGTCGATCTTGTCAATCAAAAATAGAATTTATCATACACTGGCCGAAATTGTAGCTAAATTATTGAATATTAATATTTGACGCTCATATCGTCAATTAAAATCTCCTGTTTTCCAACAAGTTTAGACTCATTATCAACAATTTCAACAATGTCCATATAGTAACACTCATACCGCATGCTCTGATTGTTTTTCGTTGTATTTTACTCAACCCTACATCCAATAGTTATACAACTTTTGAATCTGTAACACAGACTCCTCTTTCTAGTCCTCAAATATCCCATATGTATGTAAGTTGTTATCTTGTGTTGTAACCAAGTTCTTTTTTAAATAAATATTTACCTTAAAAATACAATGGGTTTTTCTTTAGTATCAAGAGATTGGTGTGCATCGCAACTATATAAATAAATTAACTTATGTATTTTTTCATGTATTTCAGAAAATTGGTCTGAAACGATGAAACTTGATAGTCACTCCTCTATATCGGTCGTTCGATAACAGGTACCAGAAATGTTAAGGGGTAATTCTACATGTTAAAATAATACGTTAAGTTATACTCACTGTGTGGTTTTCGTTTTTTAAAATAATTTTTCCTCTATACAGATTTTCTTTTCTGCAGGTAATTAAATACTAGTACATTAAACTCCATATCTGAATGAGATTCAGAAAATAAATGTAATTCGTTTATTACATACTTCATTTTTCGTAGTATCACTGAGAAACATTGGTAAAGTACTGCATTTCAATCTTTCGATGTGCGAACAATAAACTATGCTGCTTGAGGTTGCGCCTACGTCTCAATACAGTAAATTACATGTACATTGAATTACATGTATATTGAAAACCGCTGTGTGTATTAGAAAATAGAGTAAAGAAAACAATCGAACTATGATATTTTCAGTTTAGTCGAATTATATTTTTTTTTTAAATTATAAGTGGAAGATATAATACAATTATTTTCGCATTTAATAACATGTCAATCCACTCTGACTGATATTTGCGGAATACCTTTTTTTCTTTTCTTTTTTTCATCTCGGCCTTTCCTCTGTCCACTATATTCCGCTTGTTTTTAGGCCATCCGCAGATCATCTTCGTCGCAATTCCATTCGGATAACGTCACTGAAATTGTATGGGAAATTAATTTACTAGTTCGAGAAACCGCCGCGCCCCAAAATTTGGATGTTATGAAACAGCTGTTTAATCTTACGTAAAAATGAAAGTTTAGTTAATACCAAGTACGAAATTATTGGTCTGCCTAAGTATTTCTTGTCACAACTATTTATAATTAAATCAATTAAAGGAACAAACTCACTCTTTTTTATGTGATGGAATATCCCAAGGAAATTTAAATAAATTTCAACAGTTCAAGAATTTGTTGATGTGCCTAACTCGATCTTCCCGAAACTATCTGGCAGTCCACATTGAAGGGTGGGTTTTTCGGTATTTAGCTTTTGTCGTAGAGCATTACATTCTTTCTTTTTATAATTTTAAATTTATGATTCCCACGAAACGAAAATGTTGGTGTGCCTGATCGAAACTTGCTGCTTACTGCTGGCAGACCACATGCAGTTTCTGTACAGAGCCCATTCGTTATGTAGAGATATTATAGGAAGAATGATCAAGAACAATTTTTAAATATTTAAAAGTTTGCATGTTTACACTTAAATTTACTTTATTCAATAAAAGTAATTGTGAACTAAAGAATTATACAGATAACTATAAATTATTATTCAATCATAGAACTTATTTTTATGCAATTTCATCTTTACTTAAGAGAGTAAACTAGAATATGGTAAAAAGGTGACATTACCGATAAAATTTGGGAGAAATATGGGTTTACGGGAACTAACTTTTCATCCTCATATTTTTTGAGCTGGAAAAGGGTCTATTTGAAAGAAAAAAGTTCAATGCAATGCAGTCAGCTCGTGATTTCGTTCAGAACACTCTCTAAATGACAAAAAAATGCTTGAATTCCATGACTGTGAATAATTTTTGCTCTGCTTTGTAATGCTCGTATTACTATATCAGGAGAACTGTGATAAATCACAAGTTGACTGCGCTGCGTTGAACGTTTTTCTTTCGAATGAACCCATTCTCAGCTTAAAGTCTTTTTATGTAAGGAGGAAAAGTCGTAGAGCGTGAACCCATACATTTGCCTAATTTTGTTGGTAACATCGCCCCTTTGACATATCTGATCGTACCCCCTTAAACCTTCATTTATTTCTTTTGGTCCATTTAAATAATCTGAATTATTGCTTTTTTCATCAACGAGAAGCATGTCTTCCCTATTTCCTGTTGTATAATTATTTTATGATATTTTATTAATTTTTATAAATAAAACACGTGACGCAAAGAAAATTTTCTCTTTCATTGTTCAACATTGTTCTTCCAGCGTTAAATACACTTTCTTTGCTATTATTGAAGTAATTATTATAGAACTTTTTCCTATATTGATTCGTCTTTACTTAAATCTATATTTATTCCTTTTGCCTCATCCAACAATCAAATATGTGTATATACATACGTAGCGGGTTAACTGGCAAACAACTTGGCTACCTTGAATATGTCGCTTATGTTTTGTAAGAGGAAAATGTGTCAGAGAAATATCAAAAGTTGTTTCATTCAAAGGAGAAAATAGTATAATATATAAACAATTTTTTTTAAGGTAATCTTTTTTAGATTTCAAGGTCATCAAATTTTTTTTAAATGGAGTGATACGTATATTTTTATCATTGTTACGTGATAACTAAGATCAAGACCAATCCAATGACTGTAACATTATGACCTTCACGTGACCCTCAATCAAAAAAATTCACAAATGTTTTGTTGAATAATAACATAAATACGATATACGTATATCAAATTTTTAAATATCTACCCACGATTACGAATGTTTCTTACAAACAATATTTATTAATTCAATGTAGCAAAATGCCACTACCCCTCGTATTTTACATCAATCTAAAGAGTGTGAATAGTATTTAAAAAGTGATAAATTAGTACCACCCTGGTATGTGGGATATTTCACACCCTTAAAGGTTCAAGACCTTCTTCTGGTCGATGAAAAAAGCAATGATCCCGATTATTTGGACGAACTAAAAGAAGTAGATGTGGGTTCAAGTGAAGACGAATGTGCCTAAAGATAAGTTCTATGATTGAATAATAGTTTATAGTTATTTGTATCATTCTTTAGTTCACAATTACTTTTATTAAATAAAGGAAATTTAAGTGTAAAGATGCGAACTTTTAAATACTTAAAAATTGTTCTTGGTCATTTTTCCCATAACACCTTTACATAATGAAAAGGTTCAGTAGAGAAACTACTCATGACATTCTTAATTTGCCACCAGTAATCGACAAGTTTCGATCAGGCACACCAACATTTTTTTTCGTAAGAATCATAAGCTTTAAAATTAGAAAAAGAAGAACGTGATGCTCTACGACGTAAGTTAAAAACTGAAAAACTCACCCTTGAAAGTGGAGTATCGTGTGGTTTCGGTAAGTTGGGGTTAGGTACATCAACAAATTCTTGAATTGTTGAAATTTATCTGCATTCCCTATAAACGTTAGGATACTTCATCACGTAAAAACAGTGATTTTGGTTTACTAATTAATTTAATTAAAAATTATTGATGCAAGAAATACTTAGACAGAGATGCAATTTCGTATTTAGTATCTAGGACTATTCTTGGAACCGCGCAGACAAAACGCGTATTACGTGAACTGATATAACTTGAGCGGTTCGTCCGCTCGTTTAATCGCGAGCGGTCGATTCGCGCAGACATAGCGTCTGACTTTCCCAGTCCTCTTTTTCAATCCCAGAATTCGGGATTGAGATAAGTACATTTGCCGGAAATTCCCTGGACCCGGGATTTATTTTATTTTTTATACATACACAGTTATGAATCTAGTATTTATTTATAAAAAAAAGAAAATGCATTAAATGATGATTTAAATTTATTTAAACTTATAAAATACATACACTTTAATTTTTTATTTATTCTTAAAAAATAAGATTTAAGAAAATATAAAATGTTAATAGATTTACCTATTAATCTAACTCTCTTTCTTGTGTAGAAATTTGAGGAACTAGAAAATACATGCTCGCTCTCAATCCATGGTGGCTGATTAGTTTTTAAAACATTATATGATTTCTGTAAGTTTAGTGTTAATTTACCAGTGCCTTCAAAAACGAGAATTTCCTTTCTTAACATCTAGTTGGAATTGTTTACAGTGGGACTACAAACTTTTTCTGATTTCTTGATGGTAGCAGCTAATCCATCTGTTCAGTTGCTCTGAATCTGTAGTTAATACATTATCGTTGGTACCAACAATATCATCAACATCTTCACAATTCTCATCTGCTACTAATATAAGCATTATGTCAGATTACTATTACTGTATAGTCTGATCATAAATTCTTCTCCCAGTTTTTTTATATCAGACTTTGAAGAAATCAAAAAAACATCCTTTTCTTTCGATAAAAAGTATGGATTTTGTATATACTTTATGAGTGAAATCAAATCTGGGTTTCTTCTTTTATTAATTCGTGTTTAAATACATTGTAATATTTCCTTAAAAATATTTGAATCGGTTTCTTTTAAGGAATTATAAAGAAATACTAATATACCTTCACTAGTAATTAGATTGGCATCTTTTCTTCGAAGAGCTTCTACAATTATCTCAACTGGTTTTAAAGCACTCTCTAAGTCACGTATTATTGCCGTATAATCCTCATTAAAATAACTGGAGCAATTTAAATCAGTTAAAGCTTTTGAAATACTGTTATATAGTTTAAGAAATCGTTCCAACATTGCCACTATACTGTTCCATCTAACTTTAACGTAAAGAATTAGCACAGTGTGAAAGTTTCACCGATAATAATTGCACGTCTACTTACTCACCATCCAATAAAGGATACAATCAAATGAAAAAGTCATACTATTAAACTCAACGTATTTAAATATTTTTTACTTTGGTGCGTCTTACTTAAAATAATAAAAATCGATGTATTCATATTTTTTATCAATCGCAGCAATATCAAGAATCAGCATATAATTGATGTATTTTCCCCTCATTAATGAGTTTTCTGTGCGAGATATCCGTTGACCAAATGTTTAAGGAACTTCCATATTTTCATTGGTGCAATGCATCGAAGAGTCTGTAGAGATGATTGCGACGCGATTCTCGCGGCCTTTGGTCTCAAGTACCGATGGCTTCTTCGAATTTGCAGGGCAGTACCTGTGATCATAAACGGCCACATATACGGACACTCGTTACTGTCTCCTACACTAATCAGATATGCCTTTGCTTCTCCCCCTGAATTTGTCTGCGACTTTCTCTACCTGAAGAAGAGACTACCATCTCCACGAAAAAAGTCTGACCGAGGGAGAGTCTTCCTCGGTCATGCCAACTGACAAATCGAATTTGAGTATTTTGACGAAGTGACACCCCTAAGAAGTCGCACCTAGAAAACTGCGAGGGCAGGAGGAAAGAGATTTCGGAAAAAATCGTCAGTATCGATCATGATTTTCGCCGCCGAAGAGTACAACCTTTTCTTTTCTTTTGCCGCGTAAAAGTACCTGAACCGACCGCCACATTTCAGGGCTATATCGTTTTTAAACGTAGGAACGATCTCATTCCAAAATAATCCACGACCGTGGGGTTTTTAATTCGGTGTGTTCCATGGTTGTCAGTGGTTAGGAAGTCAAGTACTCCTTTAATAAAGTAATCAATATTGGTGACCGCGGAGTGTTATAAGGAAGAGTTCATTCCTTTCGTAACACCTAATATAAAGCTAATCAATAGGTGAGTGATAATACGTTTTATTGTAAGAAAGAATTGTAATTGTTTAAAATAGAATATAATAAATTATAAAATATAGTTACTGTTAATTAATTAGTCAAGGGAAATAAAGTGTAATTGCGACGTTTAGGACACGTACATGTCTTTGCCTACAGCTAGTAGAACTTACGTGACACTGCTCTATCTCGCTATTTTGAAATCACTATGCCAAGCTAAGCCATAATGTATGTAGGGTTGACCACTGTTGATGCATGTGGTTTCCAAATGGCTTAGTGAACTCACGCAGCAAAATTGTCTGAACATAACACAATTAATACCACTAACAGTGTGTGGGTGTCAGTGGCGTACCTAATAAGAGAGTGGGGCAGGGAGGGAGGAGGGGCAGTCCGCCCTAGGCGGCATTTTTCATATTTTTCATATGTTATATAACAAAACCATTACATGTCTTCATCATACTATAATTTGATGAATCGAATTGTTATCGATGATTTTGCTAATAAAAAAGTGAGAAAGATAACATTGTAGAATGTTGAAATTAAAGTTTCAATCTTCAAAAAATAAACATAGTATTTTAATTTATTTTTCTACACGTCCTTTTGAGTTTTTGTAGTGTTTGGTCTGTATTGAAAGGGTCGACAAACTCAGGAATCGCTCAGGTGGCAAAAGCCCTAGCTACGCCAATGGTGGGTGCATGTACCGCAAAATTAGCCATCCGGGTGGAGGTAAACTAATACACTTGAGATACAGATGGTTGCCAATTTCACATAGAGTCACAAAGTTAGATAGATTTTCAATCGTTTATCTTTTAAATGCACATAGTAACTTAAGAGTTTTCATGTTAAATACAGGATGTTAAAGAAAATAGTCTCGAGCTATAGTACCTACTTGTATTACTTATAGTACTTATCGAGTAAAATAAAATATGTCTAACCAACATAGGCGTTAAAATCAATGTTTTCGATGTAAAATCAACTGTTGATTATTGTGAGTCTTTTTACAACACATTAAATATCAGCATATACAATAGCACATCCCAACCACACTGCCGAGGATAAATAACAGTATAATATATGAGGTTTAGACTACTATTACCTTCCTCGGAATTGCCAGAGTATTCGTGATTAGGAATTAGTTGGACTGGTCGTTACTTAAATATATGTGTACAAGAGTATTAGGTAGTTTATTTAATTGTATCTCGTTTCGGTGTTAGTGCAGATATGTTATTACAATTATATCTTTTTCGGAGATACAAAATATAGTTTACAATAGTTGACAATGTTTGGTTACCTTAAAACTAACTTACGAGGGAGAAGGACCCTAATGGCTCGGCGTTAGGAGACTTATAAAGATGTCTCTTCTTCTCGTTCCACACGTTCTCGTTTTCAGGTCACGTGGGGCATTAACAACTATGCACTCGATGGGCTTAGTACTCGATACTTAAGTTCAAAAGCCAATCAAAGGCAAAAGTTACAATTTATAAAGGATTTGACTGGAATTTGTCTGAATGATGGGGCCGAATGACCTGTCACAATTGATGCTTACTTCTGCGATATTTAAAGCATGTATTCTGTTATTGATAACTATGATATTTAAAAAATTGAATAACATTTAAACATCTTTTTTCTTAAAAACACACAGGAAGTTTGTAAAAAAGTAATGTAACGATTCTTAACGATTCTGTTAAGGAACAATCACGCACTTCTTAAGCACGTGATTCATCTATATTTTGTTGTTAATTAATGATATCAAGTAACTCAGCACATTTGTTAATTAACATGCAGTAAGATTTACTTCAATAAAATTTCGGCGGAAAAAAAGATAAAAGAAAGAAATCTAGTAGAATGACCTTTTTAGTTTTCTTGATTTGAATTCTTTGGCATTTCCTCTTCTAAAGGCATTTAAAAGCTTTATTATACTTATTACGGACAAACAATGTACTCGAATTATATACGTCGATCTATGATCCGCAGGTGTGAGTTTTGTGTTGAAGGAAAACCTACCAAATGCGAATATCTGTAATAAATGTGAAACCGAACTTTTATACTGTTTATCGAAAGGATTGATTGTAGGACTTATGCTGCTCAGACATTTGTTACATCTCTCGATGAATGCTATAAATTTTCAAACCTTCAAACCCTTTCTTCCTAACCCTGTATATTACTTCAGAATGTCGATTACTTCATTGTTAAGTATCAGAAACACTGATTAAGTACTTGAACTATTTATTACCGGAACATAAGCCGAATTACAGTTCGATACTTATTATTTATACTTTGAATGTATAGAATAAGACATTTAAGACAGGTCACTTGAACAATTCGCCTGCTATTACCTTTTGGTATTTTTGGACTTAATAGGTTTTAAAACGTTGAGGCAATTAAAAACTGAGGGAGGAGAAGGGCGAAGAGTTAAAATAGGATCGATAGCAATACATTTCTCTCTGTTATATCATACCAGTCGGGAAAGTAAAAACGAAGTTGACCTTCATATTTTTTCTATGCTTGCACTTATAAAAAAATTATTCATACCAAATTGTATGCCCATTAAAATCAAGTAAGTTTTGCCTTACACTTTTCTCTCTGTTGTGAAAAGGTGACGAGTTATTCAGGCGATTTGTTTTAGATGCCTCGTCCTATATAAAGAGTTATTTCCAAACAGCGACTGAAAACAGTTCATGTGCGTATATGCTCATAAACGCCTAGTTTCTTGGATATACACTATTCTGTGTTGCGTAAAACGCTGACCCAGAATCCGTAAAAAATAAAAAATACATAGGACACTTTTGGAGAACAGATTCTAGATACAAAAACAATGAAAAAATTTCAAATGCATAGTTTTTTGGTTACACGGTATTTAATATTGTCAAAAATACTGTCCCATTGCCTGATTGTACGGTGTACTATTCTCTTAAAGGTCCTACTGGGCCCAGAGATACTCCAGCTTTTTAACTGAATGGTCTACGGTCACGAATCTTAAAGAAAGTGTCACATCGTATGCAATGTAAAATAGCGTATAACTAAAAAACCAAATGTGCAAATAAACTTTTTTCATTGTCTTTATATCTAGAATCTACCCTTGAAAAATATCCCATATATTTAAAAACATCCTCTATTTTTATAATATAGTTGTTGTTACGCTACTGAGGTAATCTCCCATACTCAACGTCGCACCGTAGAGTGCAGTCCTTCGTGTCCTCCAAAACGCAAGCTGAAGTCAAATTGTCAACTTCGTTAAAACTTCATCAATTTGTTATTGCAGATTCTAGTATTCGATGAGTGGAATTGAAAAATCTTAAAAAGGTAAAAGAACACACCAAGTATATGCATTTCTTACAAAAACACAGTTTCAGATATTAAAGCAATCAAATACATTAAAATCATTGGAAAATAAGAAGCACAATAATTTAACTTTTTACAAAGACTTTGCCAATATTGTAGTCTCGACAAATATCACTTTTAATCCTATGTCTACCGCTACAGTGTATCTTCTACAAAAAATATTATTAATGCTACTGTGCATCCCCCACAAAACTTATATGTTTGGTCCTATGGTGTACATCTTCATTTTTATGACAGGAAATCAACTTACAAAAATCTTTGCTTATGCTAAAGTTAATAACTTACTTGAGTAACAAATACTGTGAGCCCTTTAGTGTAGAAATTCAATCGTTATAAATATAAGATATGAAACTTCAATACTTTGATTCGTTCTTATAATAATAACCTCAAGAAAAGAATAATGTGAAGTAAATTAAGCAACGTACTTATGTTGTGTATCTTTGCAAGCATACATGTGCTAATAGGTAAGTCTGTTAAATTACAATTTTGGGCGATTTAAATATGTTATCATTAATATTGTAAGAGAATTATGTTATCATTATTATTACTAAACTTTTTTAGAAAAGGGTACCAGTCTGTTTTCTAATAATATTTAGTATTTAATAATATTTAGTAATATTTAATGTGTTGCAATAATAAATACTAACATACATATATTAGAATTAGCTGTCACGGCTATCCAGCTGTACAGCGTTAATAATGTTTCTCTTTTTTGCCACGAGACGTCGCTGACAATAGCATTGTATTTAAAACTCACTGTAGATATTTTGTTTTTACGTATATTGTTGCACAAAAGTAAAAGTGAGCTTTTTGCAGTTATTGGACATACTTGCGAATGTAAGTAATAAGTAGGTAAACGTGTATTTGGCTGTTGTTTAAAAGTTGCAGCAGCAATATTTTACTTTGGGTTTGCTCAACATCAAACTTCCACACCTTTATTTGCTACCTTGTTCAATCAATATTTTACCAAAGGAATACCATCCGGCAAAGAGGAAGATGAAAATTGAACATGAAGATTTATTGTTTATTGTTATATTTATATTGTTATATTTCATCTTTATATATTTCATTGAATATTTGCTTACTTTAATTTGCTTGTTTGAATGATTGATTATTAACAGTTTCAGAAAGTAATTTTTTACATATCACATAAAAATGACTTTCATTTAGAAACCATCATTCAAATTATTGTGTTTCATGCATTTACGTTGAAGTATAATCATTTGTAGTTAACAAATTCCAATTCGTCTATCAATACACTCTCAATTTCATCTACATTGTGTACACATTTGCAATAAATAATTATACAGTCGTCATACTTTGGAACTAATTAAATTGTGCCTTACTAAAATATTGGGTGTCTGACGAACCAAAAGTTTTATCATTTTCAACTATTTTAAGGACATAGACAGTATTAACATAGAACTTCTAACGTTCACTCAATCCATGTTCCAACAATCACTTATCAAGTAATCACCATTTCAAATAGGTCATCAACTTTCTAGTGTATATGCGTTTTTCCAATGTATCTGCACAAGACTAATATCAGAAGCTACATTAACTTTTTGAGGCACACAATTATAAAGAAGATAAAGACCCAAGTTGCATCTTAATCACAAAAGTGTCAAAAAGTTACCAATGCGTTTTTACTCGTGTAAATTTTTGTTTTCACTTATTTACGTATTTATCGTTGATTCATTGCATTGCCAACTGAATGTAAAACTTTAAATGAAATATTAAATATTAAACTCTATAAGTATGAGTAACTTCAACTTTTCGAGGTGGGTTAAAATATATCCCCCCATGCGAAAAGAGCTAAGTAAAAAGTAGGACAGTTTTTAACCCACCTAATCCCAAAGAGTTAACGGCTTAAGGAGGTGCGGTAATCATGTGACTTTTCGAAATTGACACGTCGGTATCTGCTACTACAGTTTTCGTTATAGAAATAGTATTTCCTACAGACACGCAGACAAATGAACCCATTCCCAACTTAAAATCTTCTCATACAAGGACAAAAAGTCGCAGGGTGAGAACCCATGTTTTTGCCTAATTTTGTCTGTAATGTCGCCGCTCTGACATATCTGATCGTACCTTTTTACGGTATCCAAAGAGAGACGCTGGCGGACAATGTATCACTTTTGCGAGACCAATGGTCCACGGAGCTCAGAAACTAATGATTAAATAGCTGATAACGTTTCCCTTTCTGAGCAGGAGCTGATTCCATTATGGTGATTCCTGAGGATTTGAACTGACACTGCAGTTGCGGATAACCGTGCACCTGCTCTCCCTTTTTCAGGACATTAGCCTAGCTCAGGAAACCATTTAATTTTCTTACGTCAACCGATCATTAGTTTCTTTCCTGAACGTCATCGTGTTACACTCGCTCGCCTACAGTGTTTCCGCATGAATATTACTTTCGCTTAACGATGCAGCTCTTCAAGTTACTGAGAAACGGAATCGTTTATCCTACCATCAAATACGATCCGATGCTACGGAAATAGCTAAACGTTCCGCTCTAAAAGCGTCCACCTCCCCTACGATAGTTTCTTTTGTTAAGTCACGGTTGAAATGAATCCTGACTGTAAGTCAGGGGTTATTTTGCATAATGTACAGGGTGTCCTAGGTGTTTTCGGCCAAACAGTACCAGAATATTCTATGAGCGAAAATAAAGAAAAAATATTATATAAACATAGATTCAAAAATGCTTTATTAAAATATTATAAGAAAAGCGCGAAATGACAATGGACTGATTATCGTTCATTGTAGAAATATTAGTGGTATTTCTCTTGATAATTATACCTTTCTCTTATCTGTGTTTGCTTATCCAAGCTACGTTTACTAGTTCAAAAATGAATTAATATTCATGGTAATAGTACTAATATTGCTTAGTAGGTTGTACGATATCGTAGTAGTAACATACCGCGAAGGTTTTCGAATCGAGAATATGTTGAAATTCACTTTATTTACGGTTTCACAAACGAAAGTTTGTCTATCAACAAATGAAAGGAAACGAAAAAGAAATTCGTCACGTAGTACATTCAGTTTTTCATAGATGTCAATGCGGTATAGTCAAAAACGGGAAACACATTGAAATGGAACTAACGTAGGTAAATATTTCCAATCAGTCTGTTGTTATTTCACATTTTTCTTCTGATTTTTTAATCTACGTTTATATGATATTTTTTTTCTTATTTTCGCTCGTAGAATATACTGCCACCGTTTGACCGAAAAAAGCTAGGACACCCTGTGTAACACAGACGTACTGCCCCTTTAATCTAAAAGTGATGACTGTGTCGGTGACGGATGCGGTGTTATAGTTTTTCATTGAACGTGAAACACAATTAATGGATTCAACTAAATGGCTTAAAGTAGAAAGTGCCACGCTTATTGGATTGTTTACAATCTGATTTACGATAGGATCTACGATTGGTTAAATTGACACTAAATCGCCGGAAACTTTTGGGGAGAAACATAATGGCGAAGAAATGTTTAACTCGTTGATAACTATACGTTGTACTTAAAATAGAAATTGTATTAGGTCGAGAACAGGACATAAGTGTACTGCTAAAAAAAATATACCAGAACGCTCAACGATTAATAAGTTGCAGATGATGGACGCTAATAGTTATAGCTAATGTGAAAAAAATCACAGATCAACAACTATTTTCTCGACTAAAATGTTTTTAATTATAAATAACAGTTATGAACAGGCAACATTCTTTTAGTCGCCGATAACTGTTATTGATGAGACAAATTTATTTCGGTTGCTCATAACAGTTATCGATGAGTGGGATTCATTTCGATTATACATAACTGTTACCGACGAGGGAAATTCATTTTGATCGCTCATAACTGTTATCAATGAGAGAAATTCATTTCTATCACTCATAACTGACATTAATAAGAGAAATTCATTTCGATCGCTCATAAAGGTTATTGATAAGGGATCATTTTTCGGTTACATTCAACCAACCAAATTATTATTTTCTACTTATTAACCGGATAAATCCTATACTATAGACAAGATAAATAACTTTTTTTCATGAAATTTTTTTAAAATTCTGTTTATCCTACCATTTTATTTATTTTTTAACGATAATAATAGTAATAAATAATAATAATTCAGTTTCTGGAATACAACCGAAAAAATTTTAATCATAAATAATGATTATTATATAATTAAAACGTTTGAATATCGATATTTTTTAATTATGTCCTTCTTTAAAAAATTTGCTGCAGCCTTTATTATTATTCTCAACTGAAGTAAAAAATAAGTTTTAAAACACAAGGGAGTTAAAGTACGTACTACTCAGCGCACGTTGAATTTCATCGCTAAAAAATGTTAAAAATGTAAAAAAAGCACGTCAAGTTCAAGCATCCCCTATAGAAATTAGTCCCTTACAAAAAATGGATCACTTACAAAATTAATGTACGGTATTAAATCAGGCAAATTGATTGAAATAACTGAAAAGCACCAAATACAATAATTTAACTTTTCAAAAAAACTGTACCAATGTTGTAGCCCCAACAAATATCGCTTTTAATTGTATGTCTACTACAGTGTATCTGCCGCAAAAAACATTTCTTGTACTACTTGCACATACAAGAGTTTCCAACTTTCATTAAGTTTTCAAGATATTTTGGTGTAAATTTTACAAATGAATACCCTGTATATGTCATGCCTACGCACATACATTTTCCCTGCCATTCGTGCACTTTATAGGTGTAAGCGATTTTACTTCCAACAAGAAGTGCGCTGTATCACTACACTACTAACGAGACCCGAAAAGCTTACCTGAAAATTTGCCAGGATAATGGATAGGGCAAAAATATACGGCCAAGTCATAGTAGACCGTAACTAGAAATATCTGGACGCTTATGGTAACCCCTTTGAACGCGTTCTGCAATTATAGAAGTCAAAAGATGCATCTCTTAATGTGAGTATGAATGTAGTATTACGACTTTCATATACGCTTTTGTTAAAATATGCATACATACTTTTGTTTTAATATTTCTTTTAATATTTTCGTTTTAATTTTATGTTTTAATATTAATCTAGAATAAACACTGAAACTTGGATCACATTAGCTTCTTTATTGATATACATGCTTTACATTTTGCACTGGGATAACTGTTCGAGGAGCCTGGAGTTCTCTTACATTTTACGGGTTTAAATCTGAAGAGATTCATTGAAAAATGAACTCATCATCATAAATGAAATTACTTTCGCAACATATACGGTATTTGCATGCAACTTATTTTTCCTTTTCTTATACTAAATGCAATTTTATTATATGAATTTAACCCTTGTGCACTGTTTAAATAACCCTTGCATACCCAAGTTTGATTTAAGTCATCTTTATTGCATGAGATAATGCATTTTCACATAAAAATGTGTTCTTTGAGTATTATAAATAAGAGTTCGCCAATGTTATGTAAATTAAATTGTTATTAAAAATAGTAGTGAACATTAAAATTAAACTTCAAATTTAATTGTCTCGAACAGTTCACAAGTGTTAATATATATAATAGCGTTTAAATGGAAATGTGCTTTTCTAACTATCCGTACAAAATGTGGGATAATGAAACAGTTTGAAAGCACACTTATCAAAAATATAGATACACTGCCAAAGTTAGAAAAAATATATAATGTTGAAAACTATGAGCATCGCCGGCCAAAGGTTTGGAATCATCTGGTATCATTCAAATTATGTTATATAGCAAAGTACATTCAATACGAAGTTATTATTCGTAATAATAATTACAATGTCGTTTATATAAAAAAAATGAAATAAATTAATACAATTGACTACTATTTCTTTTCTTCTTTTATTTTTGTAGCTGTAAGGCGAAGCGCATTTTCAGAAAATTGAGTTTATAACTTAAGTGATGTTCACGGAGTAGAATTTATATTTTTAATAGAAACAAATTAAATTAAAAGATCTTTTCCCTTAAAGAATGACATTGTAATTAGGTGCAAGTCCATATTACTGAATTAAGATTAAGAATTTTGAACATGAACATCTTGAAAATATAAATACTTACGTCATTTCGTCTTAAATGTACAGGTTTTAGAAAATGATTCTAAACTTTTAGGTGATGTATGTATATACCATGTGTACGGTAAGAATTGTAACTGTTGCAGATACTCTGACTCAGGGACTCCTTCACAAATATGGGAGACCAGGGACAAACGTAATAATTTGGGTTTTTGGTTCTGTAACTTCTAAATTTCATAGAATTTTTAAAAAGGTCGTACAGGGCAGTAAACCTATATTATTAAACAACATAATCAAACCAAAAAACTAGCAATATACTACACTGATTTTTTAACTAAACCTTTTTTTTGAAAATATGTCATTTGTTACTTTTGCCCTACCCCTAGGGACGAAAGTAACATGCAATAATATAAGGTAAGGACGATGGTAATATCTTCTATAGGCTTAAAAATTCAATTAAGTAATAGAAAGAATACTTTTGAAAGGTATTTTTACTTATTCTGAAGGTAAAAATAAGTATAAATATGAACATAAACTTAATATAAAGATTTAAAAAGTAAGCTCACAATCTATTCTTCCTTTACGAATGTTAGACATTCTGTACACAATAATCCCGTATTTGAAGATCACGTATAAGAACTTGATAAGTCCATTTTTGTCGATTTTCTGCTTTTTTATGTCGCGTGATAATCAAAAGCGAATGCTTTTATTGTATGTTATAGTTGAAAAGCTGAAAATTTTGATCCTGTATCTCTGATACAGGGAAATAACTTGACAAGTCCATGTGTAACAGGAGAATAGTTTGACAAATTAACGAAAAATTCAAAGTTATTACGTAGTTACTAATAATTATATTGAAAAAACGTTGACTACGCTGATTGCATCACTCGTTTTTGTTATTTTCTAGTGTTCTATTTGAAACTTCAAAATCACTCATCTGTAAAATTTAGGAAATGCGATTTAATAACTTCTTTCCTTAATAAATTTTATTAAAATAACGTATCCGGTAAAACAAAGGATATAGAAGAAAGTCACAAGTTATAATCGGGACAAAAGTAACAATTTATTACTTTTATCCCCGCTAGCAGTATTTCTCATGAATCTCTATATACTGATCTAACTTATAATAATAACAACTTTTATATCTACCTATGAGATTAATATCTATTGAATACAATACAAAAAAAGTCAAAAAATTTTATGAAGCCAGAACAAACGGATATGTAATTGAAACAGACCTTACAAGTTTACTTTTAGTATACTATTTCCAACAAACATTACAATGCAAAGAACCGCTTATTGTCACGTATTGCCAAAAACTAAACTGGAGGAGAGATGGAAATGACATGCAAAGATGGAAGCATAAGATCGATTGGTATTTGTTTTACAACGTTTAGTTACATTCGTCCCGTGTTACGTTTGTCCCTGGTCTCTCCTACATATAGAACATTACTTTTTTCTCAGTTTTTCCTCTTACCTTCATTTTAAGTTGTTGCATTTGACATGTGTCTAATTTCCTTGATTTTAATAGAAAAAGTAAAATATTTTTAGGGCTTATAATGTGAGTTTAATAACTCTTCATGAACAAATTTGTTAGTTACTGCATATGTACATTCCCGCTCAAAAATATTAGGATACCCTCTTAATGAGCCTTGCTTTGTGATGTGAATTATCAATATTAAAATGTTTTCTTACATAACAACTCGTTTTGTTTCCGTTCTCATTTCGAGATAGTTTCTGAAAATTCTAAACAAATTTTGGAAGATATAAAAAGAATATTATATAATATTGCAATATTAATAGCCAGAACACCGGGAATCATAAACACAGCGATAAAAACATAAGTAACTGGAAGAGAGGAACCAGAAACTTCGGGTTGCAAAAGCTTCGTTTATGCCAGGGCTATGTGACCTAGGCGAGCCCAGTAGCCTAGCAGTATGCTTGCAATATCTCCTACATCTCCACCACTGACCGCGAGCTTACGCAAGCCGCGAGCCTCCAACGGCTACCCGCTGCCCCATCGCTTTAGGTGAAAGTGGGAAAGTTTCCACGAGCTATGAATGAAGGAAGTGGAATAAACGTGTTAGCCAAGCGTAACTATCGGACCGCCAGTTGTGCGAACCTGATTTATATGCTATTCTTTATTAGATAAAACACTAACCCAGTTAAGTGTAAAAAATAATAAAACAACGTACCTAAACATGTGACAAATAACTCGAGTCAAAGTAAACTTATATTTCGATTTGCAGAGGTCTCTACAGCAGAAAAAAGTTAATAAAATTATAATCTTGTAAAGGTTTTCGAATTGTAAAGTTTCCAGTTACTGAAGTTAGTGAAGTACTGTAATGTGGTATAGAAGGGGGTGCGTGACTTAAGGGCCTAGGGTAATCACGAGAATTTCCGAGATTGCATGATCGGTACCTGCTGTTACAGTTTTCGTTACTGGAATAGTGTCACCTACAGATACGTCGCTGCCTATCGAATGCGAGAGGGAGCCACACTGTGATTTTCCCTCCACTACACATGCTACTGCACAAGCCGCATATACGCGAACTCGGCCCTTCGGATTACTTCGGGTAGTTTCAGAAAGTCGCGAGAGAAGGCGAATGTTAGCCTTGCTCTCTCGCTCTTGAATCGGTGTATTCAACTGTTCAAGTTGCTGGCAAGCGACTTAATCAGGTCATGATTTAAGTCATGATTTAGCCAGAGTCTGCTGCTATTCAGTAACATGAGTGTTCAAATTAAAGCAAACATCGACAAATTCACAGCTACGAAATCAATTTTTTAGCATTTTTAGATAATTTAGAGATTATTCTGAGCAGAATCATGATCAGAGCACACTCGATCGAACCTTCTTCTGTCAAATAAGCTCTTTCCCAGCTCATAATTTTCTAATATAATCAGATTAATCAGGAGGCTCATGCAGCCCCGATTTGGCACGCGAGTTATTGAGAATTTGCCCCTCTTCTACACGTGCAATCATATGAGCTGCATGTATTGTTCATACCCCAGGAGAAGTCCCGTGAAAAGTTGTTCCGAGAGATTTTGTGGCACGAACAGTAGGTGAGCTCGGCTCTTCGGACTGCTTCGGACAGCTTCAGAAAAAAGCTTGAAACGTTTAGGTCAAGTCACCGGCAAATGGAATAAACCTCACGTAATCTTTTTAACATTACAGATATTTTCACTTTCCGACTCTGAAGAAGACTCTTCGGTGAGATCCCTAAACAGTTTTATGAAATTTTGAGGAATGAGTCTAAAAATCAAACGATAGCGTTCTGTGGAATATCTCGTGCCAATTTGTATTTTTTAGGAACAATTAGATTAAAACAATTTTCTGTATAAGATGATACAACCGAAAACGGAAGATTCTACATATAATAATAAGCTAAAAATAAAGAATTGAATTTAAAGTTTCGTCTGATATACGTAAAATAAGCAATGCTAACGTCATGATAAGTATTTATAATACATTTATTAATAATTGTATTGCTTTACATGTACCACTTACATTACAAAATGAATTGTTGAAAGTGCAATCCTCGTTGATACATGCAAAACCCTTGCTCTTCGAATTAGAGCATCGCGTCCTGATATTATGGTACTACATGTTTTAATTGTTTTAAAACCTGTATTATTTCTTCTAACTGCAGAAGATTTAGAATGCTTTCTACGTACACTAATTCTTTCGTATGACTCAATAAATAGCTTAGCATTCGAGGAATTAAAGCATCATGATACGATAACATCATTCTATGACTCTGTAATTCGAAGAACAAGGATTTTTATTGTATCTCAACAAGAATGGCACTTTCAATAGTTTATTCTGTAATGTGAATGTAAAACAATAAAACCATTAATAAAACGCATAAATTCAATTTTCCCAAAAACTAATCGTTTGATAAAAAAATTGTATTCCTTATTTACGGTTTACATATTGCTACAGATAATAGAATCACCTCCCTCCCGGTTGTATGTACTACGCGTCCTCCCATATATTGCATCAGAGTTTGACATTATTCGAATTAACATTTCAAATAAATTTTTATTCGTAGGATCTTCGAATGAGAGTTACGAATAAAACGAAATTATTCGTAAATCATTTTTATTCGAATAAAAAATTATTCAAATAACTTCTCAAATAAGTTATTAAGCATTTTGTAATGACATTTATATGTGCCAATACCGCTTACTCCGGAAATTTATTCGCTACGGAGTTATTATTCGATAAAAGATTATTCGTTAGTTACGAATAAATTTGTACTGTCATCCGTTATTCGTAAATAAACTTTATGAATTTATTTGTTATTTTTTATCCCTTATTCTAGATAAAATATGCCCAACTTTGGCTTGTTATTGCGTTAAAAACATTTTTGACGCTACTTACACATGCTTCACGAAAGTCGTATTTCACCCTGTGGAGTACGCCTTTCATTTTCACGATAAGAAATCAATTTACAAAGTCATTGCTTATGCTACAGTTAGTAGCTTACTTGAATAAGAAATACTTGGTGAGCCCTTCTGTAAAGAACTTCAATAATAATAATGACAACTTAATCCTCTTATAACAGTAATGATAGTCAGGTACGATGAGTTTCTTCTCCACTGCAGAGCGCTCTCCTACAGTCTACGGGTAACGAACAGACCCACGGGCCGCCAGTTCGTCACCCCTATCAAAGTGAACTATCCCATTGATATTTGCACTCTCGATACTCACACAGAGCGTTTAGAACCAGTTAATATAAACTTAAGTTTGATTTGTATAAAGTATTAAAAATATCTACTTCGTTTTGTAATAACCCTGTGTTCATAACAATTGAATTGTTTTACAAAAGGGCTCACCAAGTATTTCTTAGTCAAGTATTGAAAAAACTTTTTTAGAATTTAAATTGCGTGTAACATTGTTTCATAAATACTACAATGTTTGTATGCAAATTTTTATTTATAAATCTATATGTAGCTGAGACATTTTAACTTCTACAAGCATCTTCAAAAAATAGAACTGTAGCAATTGTTGTGAAGATATTATTACTTGCATTATTTATTATACATCCCCAAAGCACCATATGTAAATACTACGTAACGTGGGAGTCACAAGTTCTGTAACTTTTGATACATGTGCAAAATATAACCGCTACGTAACATAGTGGAACACAATGTTATATAACTTTTGTTGTCTAACTAGAACATAGTAGTAACATAGTTCATGACCAGATTTGAAAAAGTCATCTCAAAGTCACATGAAGCATATAATTTTGTGTAACTTTTTTCCATATGTACAACATACTGTTTTAATCGTAGATATTACGGAATGTAGATGTCGCAAGAATCAAATATGTAATTTATTAAATTATTACGTATTTTCCCCGCGTCGAGCTGCCGTATGCTGGAAGCAGAAATACGTGAAACTTCGCCGTATCCACCCTGCAAGTCGCTCGACAAAAGGGATTGTTGTCGGGATGGACGCCAGGCACTTTCCGTGCCAATTAACGAAACGTGCGGAAAATGCACGACAACGGGCAGTGCAGGTACGACAGATGAATCGCCTTGCTCAGGCCTTTCCAAGTAGAGGAAAACCACTCCTGAAACGTGTGTGCTTGGTTCTCCTTCCAATGCTGCGCCTTCAGCTACGGTGGGACGGTTCTTACTTCCCTCTCTCCGAGGAGAAAGTAATTCCGCTAGGAAATATGCTGGGGCGCTTTAGGGTGGAAGTACCAAATGTGTTAAGTTTTTATAGAAAATACACTAATTATTACCGTATTGTTGTATGTAATAAATTTTTAAAATTCTTTTTACGTTATTTTAAAGTGCCAGTTTAGATTTTAATTTTTCCTAATATTTTTAAGTCATTATGAAATTTTCTATGTACATATATACATACATATAAATCTATGTCAATAGATTTCTTCTACTTTCTCACATCAAATCCCTTAGCATTAATTACTTTAAAGCTCGAATCTTTTCACATGCTAAATGTCTATTTTGTAGTAAACTGCAGTAACGTCCGATTCGAACTGCGAGAGCGTAACAGTTAAAACAAAACTTTCGTAAATATAAAATTGACATAAAACTTATGATTGGTAAGAAAAATAAAAGGTATTTACATATTCAATTTATCAAGAGTTTATAATCATGTCTTGTACTAGTAATATACATATCAAACATTTTTTTAAAATAAAGTGTTGGATACATTCGAAAACTTCAAAGAAACTTGCAACTGTTGGTAGGTTTGGAATTGTTCCGCTTAAGACGATAGCAGAAATTGAAATATGAAGGGAAAGAAAAGTAGGTTCAGTGTCGTGTAATATGTAACACACATATGAGAAGAAACCTAAGTACAAAATAATAAAAAAAATACTTGAATGAAAAAAATTCAAATATATTTTATTTATTCAAATAAATATCTTATAAACATTAATTATAAGTAATTATTCATTATGTAATAATAAAATTAGTGCTTTTACTCTGGGTTTATATAAAATTAAATAGCAAATGTGACTCACACTTATGTAGCCTGAAATAGCTAGTGTGAGTCACAATATTATGTTAACGAGCCGGACATTTTTACCCTTATGTTATCTTTATGTGACACTCAGTTTGCATTACCAAAATAGCTTATTTACGTAGCAATTATGGAGTAGTTACGTTTCTGTGCTGTAGGGGTAACTAAATTATTTATTACGTGTACATATACATACACGGGATATATACTCATTGTAGAGAAGACTACAAACATTTATTATATATGTATTTATAAATGAAGATTTGTATAAAAAATTGCAGTATTTGTGAAATAACTTTACGTACAATAATTTAAATATTAAAGAAAAGAAAAAATTGATTTTCCATGCTACGTATCGAACTCAGAAATTACCACTTAAAAAGAAACTATTATCCGCGATTATCCAACCGTCTTCCCGAGAGATCTGCTATCTTTTAAACGGATGTCTATAGACTTGTTTTAATTGTTCGGATCAGGTACTCGATATTTTATTTCCAATGAGTATGACATTTTTTGTTTTAAATGAAACGCAATAAACAAATTTTAAAAAATTTTCATCAACTTTAAAAGTATGCATGGGCCGAAAAAAAAATTTGTCTGGCAAATCCAATAAAGTCCTCTTGGAAAAAAAATATCGAGTACCTGATTCGAAAGCTAGAAGCTTGAAGCTGCAAAATGATAGTTTCAAATATTTGTTATGATCACTTTTTGCGGAGATATAATCATTTGAAGGTGATCAAAACTTCCGGAAGATTTTTGTGATCCCTTAATTTTTTCCAGGAGTTTATAAGGGCAATCGTGAAGGTCACGTAGCTCGTAGCTCGTGCCGCTTACCGACGACTTAAATAGTTGAATACACCATTTTAAGAGTGAAACAGTAAGGTTATCATTCGCCTTTTCTTGCGATTTTCCGAAATTATCCGAAGTGGTCCGAGGGGCCGAGCTCACGTACATGCGAATCGTGTAGTACCGTGTGTAGTGGAGGGAGAACTACAGGCAAATCACATTCGTCAGGCAATCACGTATTTATAGGTAATATTATTTCTGTAACGAAAACTGTAACAACAGATACCGACCAAGCAATCTCGAAAAGTCACCTGACTACCCTAGGCTCTTAACATTTAGTGAAATTCATTAATGGTTTTATTAACTATTTTCAGATATTTGTTGTGATCAAACAAGTATCTTATTACTTTTGAGCGGGAAGTATACATAATATATATATATTGAAAAATTTATGTAGTAAGCTCTTTTGATTTCTTTTAGAGCCGCTGAATAAACAACAAACAGCTGCTTCTCTATGGCTCTATTATTTTATTATCTATTGATTAATAATCACGGTTAAACTTCGTATTTCACTTAATTTTACTAATTCTTCATGGTACATCATGAACGTTATGTCTAGGATGTATAAAAATTATGTCACAACCATCATAGCGGATTTCTACACCTTTGAATTGGTGGAAATCTGTTAAAAAACTGTATCATAAAATTGTCCCTGAATTTCAAGCTGAAAGAAAATCCATCTATAATAGTTGTGCCATAGAGGAAACTATTGTTCTTTGGGCACCTTTTTGAAAAACATTGTTATACCTTTGTTCTAATAAAAGTACAATATTTTACCTTTTTGATCTTTATTTATATTTTACAACTTCATAATACGTCACATGTAAAACAAGTTCGTAGTACACTCATAAAAAGTTTTAATGAGAAATAAAAAAGAATTTTCACAGTGGATTAAGGTTCTTTTCGTGTACATTGGAACAATCATCGTATACTTTGGACCATAATTAAGAAAGCATAGCAAACGCACAATACACTACACATGTATTTGTTTTGCGATCTCTTCAAATACATGGTAACAATAAAATAAAATATGTAGTAGTTGAAATATAATAAATGGAAAAAGTACTAAAGCAGAAGACAAAACTAACAGTTATTACATAAAAAAAATGATTACATTATATTTTTCTGCTATGTGTTTTATTCTTTCTTTTAATGAAAAATGTGTGTCACCTTCGTATTTTAATCACGATTTCTCTTAAGCTTTCCGCTCTTTTGTTAACTTTTTTTGTGAATTTTCTTTTTCGTCCTATTCTTTCTTTAGCATTTTTCTTTTACTGTTTCCTCCTGTTTTCCATTCTTATAATCTTTTGTTCTGGAAAGTCTTTGGGATATGACTAGACTTCTAGGGAAACAGAAGATTCGACAAAAGAGAGTGAGTGTGTGTGCGTGTTTGCGTATTTTGTGCCATAAACAAGTTTAGCGTATTGTATGAGGAACCGTATCCAAGGTACAGGACGCAGTTATGGCTCACGGCAGACGAGGGTATGTATTCTTATTAATAAAAAAATCACAGTTATGCTACATGGTAGCGAAATTTTAAAAGTAAGCCATTATTATATTCACAATGTAATGTACACTATAGCTGTTGAAATGCTTTTCTGTAAACTATAAACAAACATAACCAAAAATTACTTTTGATATTGAAAAACACCTTTATACAATAACTTGAGGGATTCTTATCGAAATACGTTCTATATCACATCAGCCGTCGACTCAAACCAAAAAAATAATACAGTACTGCGGGACTGTATTTAAATAGCAGCATAGCGGAGTTATTTGCATTGATCCAAAGTACACTATACTCAAGGTACAAGACTCCCCTATAATTTTTATACATCTTACACATAATCACCGTTTGTCCTTTTCTTCGTTTTTTCCAGTGTAAGCACAAGACCCACACCATTTACAACTACCTATATAAAACATTTGTACCGAGCGCAAATAGAACACTTGGTTTCGTTTCGAGCGAACGGAACACTCGTTACGGTCAGCCGCTTCAGAAATCGAATAGTGTCACGCCCGAGTTAATTACAGCCCGCGTTCGTTAATTAGGAAGATTAAACATACGTCACTGTTTACAATAATTGCATTTCGTACAACAATCGTTTCACTTATTGTTAGACGACGAAAGTGCGTCCAAAATTGCACATCCAATTATGGAATATCGAATATTATAGACGTCCTTTAATGTATAGCTAAAAGTAGCACGCTGCATTCCTCTGGATGGATTTACCCGCCAAAGAATTCGTAACCTGAAATAATAAAAATATGAAAGAATAAAGAACAGGATAATAAAATTAAACTTATGTATTAGGTTGATACATACGAAATGTCATATTCCTGAATAGAATTTCGTATGTATTACCCATTTGATGTAACAATAAGATGGCACAAAATTATACTATTTTTTATTTGTAGGCGATATTATGTACCTCGTTTTCCGGAAATCCGTGACTTTTTAGTTATGTCACTGTTAAAATTTACAGCCCATGTGCGACTTTAAAACATTATGTACATACTTAGAACAAAAACTACCGGATGGTACAATTATTTCTTATGCACATTGTATTACAAAAGCTACTTGCTTCTCAGTTATTGATGAATCAAATTAAAAAAATACTTATATAAATCAATGCTCTTTCTGTAAATTATGTACTTTTTCGAAAATTTGTGACGTTGCCAGACAATTAAAAATAAACGTACGACAACCTTGACCGTTTTAGTCTTAATCAAAATAAGTTCGACGTGGTTTTATACATTCTTTGCAACGATTAACTAATCTTATTGTTCCAAATATATAAAAGTTATAAGAACTAGAATTCAAAAGATTTATAAGTTTTTCGATATCGTTTTTCATGTTTGTTGTTTTCTTTTGCCGATGCAGGGTACATCCCAAATTAAACTATCAACCATCGATTTTAATCAAATTTTGGCAATAAAAGTAAGTAAATGTCGTCTTGTACGAATTATAAAAAAAGTCCAAACGTAAAATTGGAATAAATTTATTTTAAAAAATTCCAGTTACTCTCAAGTAGTCAAACCGATCGGAGATATTTACAATATTGTGTAAAATAATGTAAACATAACGATTCTATGAGATTTTTGCACCTTATCTTTACTCCTATTTTGAGGATTTCCAAATGTGTTGCAAAGAGCGTTATTTTGAACAACTCTATCCTTTGAAAAATCGTTAAAATCGGTGAAGAACCAGTACATTGAGAATTTCACCACTAGGAGCTAACCTGGCTAAAAATACCGAAGGCATTCAATTTTAACGAGGGACGGGCAAGCAATTGAAATTTTTCATCAGGCACATCGTGTACATTGTATGACGGAAGTACTCTGTAAGTGTCGGAAAAGTAGGTAGACTCGCTGATGGATACACAGATCGATGACGAGAATGTAGAAGAAAAATAACCAGTGAAGGAGAGGGTTAAAGACATAGAAAGAGTGGAGGCAAGGAGAGAATTCATGACCAAGAAAAAGGGAGTGCTCTATCCCCTTCTAACTGATCGTCGAGTGAAGTTTTACACTGGTGTCACAGCTTGGCCTAGTTTGCTAAGTCTCCTAACCCAGTATTATAGCATAGAAACATTGTAGAAATTAGGGCGGATGGTACGTAGAGAATGTCTTCAGTCAACGTTAAATTTTTTAGTTAAGAAGGAAACACTGCATGATGGGTCGAAAACAGAATATTTCTTCCTTTGACATCTTTTTCAAAGATATTTTTTTTTTTGTTTCAATTTGACACTCTTCCAACATAGGTCCTAAAGTTTATGCTTTCGACAAAAAACCAGTTTTATTATCTAAGAATATTCAATACCGTGAGTTTCTTCGGGATGCAAAATGTACGAAAACGGCTATCTGACCGTGAAAAAATATATTTCACTTTAAAAGTGTCCAATTTGTTTAGAAAAAGTTCAAGACAAGTTTCTATTAAATCTTAAAGAAGGAGTTCACAATACATGATATAGTTATTAGAGAATGATATAAAATGTTACATGAATTAATACAAAATAATACATCAAATGATAGAAAGAAAGATAACACTATACCATGTATTATAACAATAATACAAATAATACAAAAGAATATTAATAATAATAGATTTTCGCAAGAAACTAATGAAAGTCCTCCGAAAAATCAGTATCATCACTATGTTTGTGTACACAAATAATATTCCAAGTTAGGATCCTCAAAATTTTAATAAAAATATAATAAGAAGACAGTCGGATTTTCGAATTTTTGCCCGTTAGGCCAATATTTTTGTACACGATTCAATGGATTGAATGTAAATAGAGGAATTGCTTCAGAAGTACATTCAAAGTCGTCAAAACAAAATTATTAAATTAGCATGAACAAACATTACTTTACAAGTACAAACATAGTACTTTTCAGTCTTCATTTAGTATGAAGTGTTGCTGTAAGCGTAGTAATGAGCGTAGTAGATATGAGCTTTGCATTGCAACGGAAGGAAGTCACACCGAACATTGATTCTGCCAAATAAGGTTTGTGCTAAATCTACATTTATAAAGTAATCTTTTTTGATGCTAGTCTAATAATCTTAGGTTGAAATTATCAACTGAATAACTTTGGACTTACTCCTAAATGAATTCCTCTATTTACACTCAATGCTATTTGCATTCAACACCCTGCATATTTATCAGCTTGTATGCACAGCTGAAACAATTGTGCCCCCCACCCCCACCGTCACTCCCATCGAGGGGAGGAGTTCATTTTGCAGGGAAAGTTTGTCAAACTTTAACCCTATGAAAATATTTTTAGTATCCGGGAGCCAGCGGAAAGAAATGTTACTTGCTACTTACGTCTTCAAGATAATGTAATTTAGTTTTTCGAAACCTTAGAATCTCGTACAAATGACTTTGAGGACAAATTCTTTCCGCAGTTACATGCGTCCCCTCAAATAATGCAACTCTGTTCTGAAAAATTTTTTCATTTAACAGCGCACAAGACAACTTATACTATAATCGTTGCTCAGCTTTAGTTTTAGAGATATCCGCAAAAACATGTCCAATACAGTATCTTCGGAATATAAGTACATCGTTTGGATCTGGTTGCGCGCGCTTATCCTAAGTAAAGTTACGAATTCATATCTCCCTTGATTGGAAATCGATTGTTTATTTAGGCGACTCTGTCGAGCGCTTGGTGGTGGTAATTGACAGTCGAAAAAAAAATGACTTTAAGAAACAGTAACAGGGAATGAGAAAAAATGAAACACGATTAAAGAAAAGGGCAGCAAGGTGTGAGAAGAAATAGGAGTTTGATGCTCTCTGGAATAAGCACGCAGGACTAGTCCTCATCGAAATGCTCATATCCCACAAATATCATACATTACAGTCAATACACGACATTCCTGTTTCGTTAATATGCATTGTACAATGTTTCTGATTGTGGCTGAGAACTTTCAACACTCTGCGAGGGACAAGAGGAAAAAGTGATTGATTCAATTGTCACCTGAGATGAAACTGATTTTATAACGTGATCGTGTTCTGTACAGGGCGTAAAAAGTGAATGGTCGTGGCTTTCAGAGGTAAATCTACATCTTTGGTTTGATGAAAATTTGCAAAAAGACCGTCCACAAAATTGTTCATAATATTGAAAATTAATGTTAACTCTTTTTATTACGTAATCTTATTCACATTGTTTAGTAGAGAAAATGTTTGAAAGGAAACATATGCCGCAAACGAACCGCTTAGTCGAGCAAAATTGTTAAAGACTTGGCATCGGTTTGACTCTGTAAAGTCACACATAGCAGCATGGGCCTACCACTACTCTGATACGCGACAACGTCTACTCTGATCGTGAGGCCCAGCATAGTGGCCTTAATACAGGAGGCCTAGCAAGGTGCATTGACCTAATAAGCTTAATTCGAGTAACTTTTTTTTCTCTTCCATACTTCCAATACGAAATGGCAAAATTAACAATAGTGAAATATAGAATTGTATATAATGGTAATATATTTAATTACCAATTTGATGTTTAAACCTTCTATCGCCTTGTTGTTTCATCTTATTTTTCGGAACACGTTCTATTCAGCTCTAATTTAGTCTCGAATGTTACAAATTTACTAATAACGCAACCACTTTTAATATCACTGATAGTCAAACACTAACGACCATACATTGAAAAAGTAATAATAAATATTACTGCTCCACTATAGTAGACTAAAAAATAATAACGTCAAATAAGGTACGAAGGAAATCAATGGTCGCTTAGACCTGCTTTCCATGTCAGTGTTAAAACGATTCTGACCTGCGTTTTGTAACAACAGCACTGAAAGCATGTCTAAGCAACCGTTAATTTCCCTGCCGCCTTAGTTAAAGTTTTTAGTTTTTGTCTATTAAATTAGTTTAAATCTACTTTTTTGGTATTGAATGTGTATGTACAGTATATATGTAACATTCTATAAAAGTTATTATTATTTAAAGTATTATTAAGAGTGATGCAATGCTGTCATTAGTGTTTCAGTGCTCGATCGTTAACGTTTGGCTATCAGTGTTATTAAAAGTGATTTCATTATTAGTGAATTTGTAACAATTCAGACTAAATTAATGTTGAATAGAACGTGTTCCGAAAAATAAAATGAAACAACTAGAAAATAGAAGGTTTAAACATCGAACTGGTGAGTAAATTGTTACGATCGGAGTTCGTAACCCCATTCATTACTTACGATTTTTGTTACGGGATAGCTAGGCCATCTGAGATATATTTTATAAACTAATATATTCACACTCTTTATAAGTAACTAACCAACTAACTCTGTTTTATCTATCGCTAATAATGAGATTATATAAAATGGTAATGTGGTCTGGGTTAGGTCTGGGTTAGGTTTATATAACCAATAGCAGAGCGGTTTTTATAATAGATAGAAGGAGAGCTCAGTCACGATACACAAGTATATCTACTATACTTATTAATTAATTATCCAGAAGGATAATGCTAAATGGGTTAGGAAATCATCTAGTCCCATAGGGTACCCGCTACACGTCATTATTTCTCAGGAGGTGAAGGCTTAGGATTGTATTGTACTCGGACAAATAAATGAATCAGCTCAATGCAATTGTAAAGAAAAAAGGAAACATAATATTTTCGATAAGATTTGTAAAGTTTCTTGGAACAAAATTACTTCGTCGTTAAGTAATCGGAGTTAACAGTGATGTAAACTAATAATAAAAAAGTGACATGACAATAATATTAGAGCAATAGAAAAACGCGTTATTCATAATGAACAAATCATTATACAATAATACAGACAATATAAACAAAAGAACACCATGTGGTACAAAAGAAATAATGATATAGTAACGATAAAAAGAAAATAACATATTTTATATCGCGCCACTTCACGTAGTTCTACATGCTAAGGTGACCGCTAGGACACCAAAGTATATTCACGATATCGATCAGCGATATTGATGTCCTTCAGACCATGCGGAGTATGCAAATGACTATACCACGTGGTTAACAAATTGGAGATCGAAATCGCCACAAAGTAACGCCAAATAAATATCAATATCAAAACCATACAAAATAAAGTCAAAATCAGATTAGGTAATCTGTGCAACTTGCACAACTGAAGTAATCAATAAAAAAACCAAATCAATGTCCAAAATCGTGTCCGAATCAATGCCTAAATTATGCCGGATCATAATACGGAATACGCAATGCCTGGTTCATACTCTGAATACTGTTAGTACTGAAAAAGAAAAGAGAAGACACACGTGGATCTTTAGAACGATTAAATGAACTATTTACATTATTTAACGTGGAACTATGAGTTCATTCATTCTCGAACACATTGCACCCTCGAGTGAATCTCTGCTTGAATAGAATTATTACAAAGAAACTGTTAAATTAAAAAGATTGAGAGAATAAAGAAAAAAATAATTAGTCCATGATCTCCCGTCACGTATCTCACGACTTGTCGACGGAAAGTCGACGGAAATCAGGATAGACAGGATCCTTCGCGGATCATCAATTGATTAAACTCCTGCTGTATTACTGAGAAATCCTGGCAAATCAGGTGGGGTAGGGCTACGGGAGCCGTCACGCAATTTGTTAATTTGTATTTCGATATATCGCTTGCGCTCTTTTTCTGGTTTCCTCTACAATTGACCAATTGCTTAATTTTCCTACACATACAACATTCTCCATTGCTCCTTTGGATTATTAACGGTCAGTGGTTATTAAACTCGTTGTAACCATTCACATAGGTTTTCGAACCTTTTCGTCGCGTGGTATCGTCGCTCACACGCGTCGCGTCGTGTCGCGCGCTGTGTACATTTTTTATGTGTGTTCCAAAACTGAACGTCGAAGGTTCTCATTTCGATTTTCGAAATGCCGTCGCATTACAGATTCTTTCCCCCAATCACTTGTAACCGTCCTAATTTGTGTGAGATACAAATGCACTGGAGTCTTATGAGCAATTCGCAAATGTTTCTAACAGGCATCGCAGATAACAAAATGTTCGATTCGCGATACAAGGTGTTAATCGCGCGTTCAGAACACACTCAGTTGGACACATGAATCCAAAAACAAACATCAAAATGTAACGATAGTTGATACGACAAAAGTGGTCACACACACGCACGCACGCACGCATCCGCGACTTTTGACAACGATTTCAAGGACAGAACGGATAATGCAATAATTACGATTTAGAATTTTGAGCGTCAAAGGCCAGAATATGACAAACTAGGAAAATCCATAATAACAAAGCATTGTCATGGCACATTCCAGGCAATGTAATGGCCGAAAGTAAAGGAAAATTGAAAAATCTCTGTTTTAAACGTAACAAAATATATTATCATTATATATAATCCTACAACTCACGACTGTTAATAATATCGTATCATTAATAGTATGGTATAATAGCTATTAGCAATATAGTAGAGTCCCATATTCAAACCCCTATTACTCGAATACTATAATATCCAAATGTTCTATTATCCGGATGTTCTGTTGTCCGAATAGCTTTGTGTAGCGATATTTACGTACAGTATATGTATATTCAATTCGGTATGTAGCTGACGGAGTACGTACCATAATGACAAATAATCGAAACGCTTAGTTCTAACTACTAAAGTAAAATCCAAAATAATTAAAGACCTCGAAAGTGGTAAAAGTGTAACAAAATTGGCAGGAATACATAGTGTCAGGAAATCTAATTTCCAACATTGAGAAATAAGAACATAATATTTATAATTACACGTTTATATGATTTAGTAGTTAAGAGAATATTGGGATCCTTAAATATTGAAATAAATTATGAATTCTGTTCATTTATGCTTAAGTAAATGAAATTTAATACAAAAGAAAGTGATTGTTCTATTATGCGAAAATTCTATTATCCGGTCACTTTTGCCTTCCTATTAGTTAGAATCTGGGAGTCTCTACTATATCGAAAAAACTATTGATATAATAAACCTGAAAAGATGCGACTTTGCTCGTAGATATTTTGGAACTTGCGATGCGTGAGGTTGTTTTTAATTAGGATAGACGTTAACCAGACTACAGCAGTCTGGAGCCTAGGAACTTCTGTTCTTTTTGGGAAGTTCAGTTATTGGTCTATTTATTGCAACTTGCCTTTTACTCATAATTTATAAATCAACAACAATAGAACTTATTGTACCCCAAGTCATTATTCTGATCCTCTGATCCTCTTCCATGTTGTTTGGAAGATAATATTTTCTCTTCCTTCCTTAAGTCATAACAAAATAAATACCCATTAGGTTCGTCTAAATTAAATTTCTTTCTCTCGGTGAAAACGACATTTTTCCATTCCCTAATTTATGTGACTTTCTGCAAATTCAAGCCTAGTCCTGTTATGGCGGTCTTTCAAGTATGGTGTTTTCTTCGATGTTTTCCTTTGAATGACTAACGTTTTTGAAAAAAAATCTCTGTACATTTCGTAGAGAAGTTAATAAACTACGTAGCTTATTTTGCAATACGTTCTGCACTAAAACTCGAATTCGAAGCTATCCGAAGAATTGACCCTTTCTCTCTGGGCGATAGAGTCTTTTTAGTTCTATCTTTGTAAAGTTTACCATAATTTTCTACATTTTTTAAGTAAGAACAAATGATAAATTCACTCTTATTTATTCTTTTGGCTACCTCCCTGGTCAAATATCCCTCTTCTTTTAGAATTTGAATTTTCCCTATTTCTTCAGAATTAACCCAGGCAGCACGTAGACATTTTATATATGTACACGTTTAGTGAATGTCCGAGACGGACATTCGTACATTCGATGGACGTTCCCAGAAGGTTAAGAGGTCCTCTATACGTTCTCATTAAGTTCTCTAAATGTCGTAGGAAGGTTCAATTTACAAAGTGACATGTCCTAAAGATGTGTTGTGCCAACATTCTCAGGACACTTTTCGAATGTTCGAAAGGAACATATTGTGTACCTTTTGCGAACGTTCACACTGCACCGAAATTTTTTTTAATAAAATTAAAATTAATCCAATTAATCCAATGAATATCACATAACTGTTTCATTGTGGATAAATTGCTTATAAATTAGGATTTTTAATAAAAGAAAATTTATAAAATAAATGTTTTATTAAAAAAAGTTATTAAGTTTATAACGGAACATATCTTTATTTAATCTCATTATAATATTATTTGTTAATATTCACACAAAAAAACCCATCGCACACGAAATCTACTTTAAACTCAACCGTGGAATAATGATGCAGTTATATTTTATTTTATACAATATTTTATTATAATAAACACCACTACACTATGGATAATAATTAATCTTACTATAAAAATTTTTCTAGCGAAAAAGGGGAAACATAACAAAGAACTTTTCTATTCTAAAGTATAGGGGCGCAGTCGGGATTCGAATTTGTGGGAGTCCATTGAAGTGATAGGCAGCTTCCTAACTACGAATCTGCTGCAATTCTTACTAGGATTTATTTTACATACCGTGTATTACTTGTCTATTTAATGACATAACGTTTTCAGTAAAAACAATATTTTATAATCTGTAACATACTAAAGTAGCATACTCTCAAGTTGGCGTTAATGTATCGCGCGCGCAGTGTTGTATGTCTATTAACATCATACATAATTATCCATCTTCAAAAAGAATCTACAAAACGGATGTTCTAAAAGTGTCTGAAGTTTAGTTTACTTTAAAACATTCGCATGACTTACAAAACGAATGTACTTGAAATATCCGAATTTTAAATCTCTAGAACATCTATAATATTTACAAGATGGACATCCTTAAAACAGTTGAAAGTTACATTTTACGAACATCCACTAACTGAAACTTGGCTTTGTGAAAGTATTTTGAATTCAGAACTTGGACTAGTTAACTATAACATTTTTGTATTACATAAAAATAAGAGTACAAGTGTTTTTCAAATGAGCGGTGGTGTCTCGGTTGCGGTCCATGAATCACTTTTCAGTCGTCCTATTCAAATATCAACTATCTGTGTCGAGCAATTGTTTGTGGAAGTGTGTCGTGGTTATAAAAACATCGTTATCAGTTCCGTTTACCTGCCTCCGCTCAGTGAACCATCCTTATATTATATACACTGTCAAACAGTAGAAGAGGTACTGTCATCCTGCAATCACGACACTGATCTCATTTTAGCAAGCGATTTTAATCTTCCAAACACCGTATGGTACAATGATCTAAATGGTAATTTCCTTTATTTTTCCATGTTATATTGCTTAGTACTTAATCAGGCTGATATTTTACACTGCCATTTTAATGTTTTACATTTATTTCAATCTAATCTTTCACGATATAACAATATTAATACTCTTGATTTAGTTTTTTCTTCCTTTCAAAATCTGAATGTACATCTAGTACAACTTATCATCCTTTTCACCAACAAAATCTTTTGTAAAGCAGATTATTCTACTATGATAGATTACCTTTCTCAATTTGATTGGGACAAAATACTACATATCTAGTCTTTTTGTGGATGCAGCAGTTGATTTTTTTGCTCACATTTTAACTACTGTATCGATTGTTTTGTACCTTTCAGAATAATACGTAAGTCTTCTTACCTAAAGTGGTTCTCTAGATCCTTAACATCCTTAATTAGAGCTAAAAAGTTGGCTTATCGTCGGTTTAAAACATATAATAATATTTCAGACTAATTAAATTTCTGTAAACTAAGGTATAATTGTAACAGTCAGTCTCTAATCTGTTAGGCAAATTGTGTTAACAATATCGAACGTGACATTCTATCAAACATCAAGTCTGCCTGAAATTTCACTCATTCCTTAAGGAAGCCTAATTGTCATCCACACAAGATATACTACGAGGACATGCTCTGAGAAGATGATTAATCTATTTTGAATGCGTTTGCTAGATTTTTCGAGTCTGTCTATTTTGATAACTTTTTCAACTCATGCGAATGCATTAACTTTAATGCCAAACTTGATATTACTGGTACCGATATTAATATTGGTGTGATTTTTACTGCTATAAATAACTTCGATACCCACTCCTTTCTGAAGAGTGCATAATAGTATACATCCAATCATCGTTAAGTCGTGCGTTTTCGTCATGGCAAGAGTTCTATGGATCATATTTAATAAATCGCTCACAAATGGCATCTTTCTATCTAAATGGAAGACCTGTCTTATTAATTCTATTTTTAAGAAAGGAAGTCGTTCTGACATTAAAAATTTTAGACCTATTAGTATCCAAAGTATTTTTGCTAAATATGGTGACTATTTTATTTTTTTACTAATATGGTGACCTAATTGCCTCGAAGCTAACCTTCTTATGTAAAAATATAATTATTTCTCAACTGCATGATTTTATGGCAGGTCACTCAACTTCTACTAACTTATTACCTTATCATCATTATTCGTGCAACTGAAAGTGGATATCAGATAGATGCTATATACACAAACTTTCGCAAATCATTCGATTTAGCCTTTCATCTTCTACTTATCGCTAAACTTCAAGCATTGGGTTTTTCGGAAACCATTTTTTCACGGCTGTCTAGTTTCATTACTACCAGATATTAAATTGTAAAATACAACTACTCCTTTTTCGATGCTTCCAGAGTCACGTCTGGTGTTCCCCAAGGATCGCACTTGGGGTGTTTGCTATTTTTCCTTTCTATCAATTACATTTCTCAGTGCTTTAATTACTGTAATTTATTGTTGTTTGCTGACAACCTAAGAATTTTTCATTTTTTAGACTCTTCTCTTAGTACATTTTTCATTCAATCAGACCTTAATAATCTTAAGAGTTGGTGCATTCGTAATAGATTACATTTGAACATAACGAAACGTTTAGTTATTCATTTCTCGCTTAAAAGGACATTCAATTGTTCGTGTACACATTAAATAACAGACCTTTCTCCTTGATTAGTGATATATGTAATTTCGGTGTCACCTTCTTATCCGATTTATCTTTCTTTGTTTATATTCGCTACATAACAAGTTCTGCTTATCAAACATTCAGCTTCATTGATAAAGCCTTTAAATATTTTAATAATATACATACTTTAAAACTGTTGTACTTCTCCTTTTTCCGTTCTCGTTTTGTACATTGTTCACTTATTTGGTCTCCATATCAAGATTATTTTTGTAAACTAATAGAAGGCATTTAGCACCATTTCATACGACTGCTTGCCTCGAAATGGGACCAACTCATGTCAATCATAACTATACAATTCATACAATTTCTGTATGTTTATACTGTATACAATTTCAGACAGAATTAAGACTTATTGTCACTGGATAAAAGGTGTGCTATGTTTGAGCATCTGTTTGCTCAAAATTAACACGTTTGTTCAATATTCTGATCTATTGGTATTATTCCATCTTAACACTTCTTCTGCATTTAATAGATCGCAAATACTTTTGAAGCAAGAATTGCATACTACGCGTTATGGTGAAAACATAGTACTAACAGGCTATTTATGACTGAAAATTATTATTGTAAATATTTGGATATATTTTCTACATACAATAACTTTAAATGTTAAGTGTCACACATGTTATCTCCCTCTTTAAAATCTCTTACATTATATTAATATTATATATTCTGTTGCGTCAATAGAGAAAGCCTTTACGATTTATTTACTTTGAACGTTGTATACAATTATTTCCTCTTTGTACAATCTATTCTATAACTTAGTTAATTATTTTTGTACTGTAAAGGGTTTATCCCGAAAAAAATTATAACGAGTTAGAGGAAGGCCGCGAACTCCCCACTCGAGGCCGCCCTGGTTCGCGCCGCGATCGCCAGGCGGCAACCGCGGAATCCCGCGATCTCGCGAGTGAAATCGCGACACCGCGAGAATAAAAGGCGGGCAGGCCGGACCAGGCGGCAGAGCGTTCCAGCCACCGAGCGTGCACACAGCGAGCGATCCCCTGACAACGCACAAGCTGGTTCTCTCTTTTTGTAAGCGACTGTCCTCAGTCCTCCAGCGGACCCCTGGAGGTGGTGTTCAACCGCTCCTTGTGGTAATAACCGCGATCCTCGACGGGAGAGTTACCTCTCCGCGTCAACAACCTCGGGTCTCTGTGCATCACCCGTGGCGTAGCCCGGTGGACACAGGCGACGGGCCCTTCGGCCAAGGAACGGGTGGCGTAGCGGCCGTGGCCTGTAGCGCCAACCTCCGACTCCGATCCCAATGATCCTACTCCCATGCGTACTGTAGGCATAGCGTGGAGCAGCGGCTCTCAACACTCACCGACACCGCCGTTGAGGATACCCGATCCTCTACCGCGTACCGTAGGGAACAGCGGTTCCCAACCGACCGACGCCGACTAACCGGGGAGCTTACGACTCCCAACGCGAGCGACTGGATGGGACTCCCCACTCCCCGCGAAAGAGCAGCGGCTCCCACTCCGAGCGTACAAGAGAGGCATCCGGCCTCTCCCGCCGCGCGTTACTAGAAAGAGGACAATAAAAGACTGTTTAGAAACCGAGATATAGCTGACTCCCTTCATTCGCTACACGAACCCGGCGCCCGACTGAGGCGGCACCTTCTTCCTCGCTCCCCCCGGCGACCACGCACAGCGCGGTCACAAAATAAGTAAATAAGTAAATAAATAAATAAGTAAATCAATAAACAAACGAATGGATAAAGGAATGAATAAACGAATGAATAAACGAATGAATAAATGAATAAATAAATAAATAAATCAACAAAATTTGGGAGATTGTGAGAACATTCGAAATTTAAGTCTCAAGAACATCCCATAGAGCTTACAAGGCGGATATTTTTAAAGTATCCTAAATTTAAGTTTTCCGAAACATCCTACGGATATTTAAAATGGACGTAAGACATTTGGACGTAAATCGAATATGAAATAGACGTCCTTTTAATGTATGGTGCTGTCTATGAAGTTACTGTGATCGCCTCATTTTCTCCTTTATACACAATTCTTTGGCTCTTTCTACGATATGAGCTTCTTCATATTATAGCTGTTATTAAGCAACCAATAAACAAAAGAATGACACACATAATTGAACCATAGCAGTGGAAAAATAAGATGCAATTATTCAAGGCACGTAAGAACATTCGTATCTTATTCTATAAAACATGAATATTTTTGTACCAAATAAATGCTGCTGTATACCCACCGATAGAAACTGCTTGATAATATCTTTTTATAAACGCTAGCACATAGTATTTAATCGTAATTTTCACTTTATGTTCACAGTTCGAATATCGCAAGCACATTGTAATAGCGATCTCGCAACGATTGAGGTTGTGCGATTCGGCAGTATTGTGGCAAGAATAAAAAAACCAAAGCATGGAACAGCATACGTATATCATTTTATACAAATGTTAAAAAGAAACCTGAAAACGAGAGAAACGCTGTTCGTAAGATTTTCGCTTTATATATGTACATATATTTTATTATCATATACAAGAACTACACGTATGTTTTACATTAGTTTTTCCATTTTTGTTGATATCACTAATAAAATATTCTGCAAAAGCATTTCTTATGTTATTCGCGTTTAAATCTTCTTGTCTTAATCCATTAGAATTTTCGGTCGGATATAAGCCATTTATCGTTAAGAAATTTTCCAATCGATAACCATTTCTACCTTTAATAAAATTATGGAGAACGCAACAACATTTTATAATATCCACAGCAAAAGATAATTGTATGTTCAGAGGTTTATGGAAAATTCTCCATTTATTAAACAAAATCCCAAATGCACATTATACGAATCTGCAGCCTCGAGATAGTCGATAATTAAAGATCGTGTTTTTAGTAAGTAACATATTTCCACTGTATGGTCTCATTAATTTGTGTGATAGAGCAAAAGCTTCGTCATTTATAAATACAAATGGCATATTTGGCGATTCTGTTCTTTGAAGTAGTTGTTTCCTTGGAATATCCATCTAATTATTATTCATAATTTATTTATAAAATTCACTACTTTCAAATATGTAAGTATCAGGTTCTTTGCCGGTGGCTCCTATATCCACATACAAGCGTGAACCAAAATTGGTGATACAAGAGGTGAGGGAGATCGTACGGCTAAAAATAAGATGAAAATTAAGAATAATAAAATATCGATAGAGTTTTCATTTTTGAGTAAAGTAGATTTGAAAATCACTTTAGTACACGTGCACCTAATTTGCCTTTACTGAACGTTTATTAAAGTTTGCAAACGAACACATAGATGTAATAAATGGTACTAATGAATTAAATATTTGAGTTTCAATCAAATTTACTTTATTACTTATTAGTTCAGTTTACATACATTTTAAATTATATACTGTTCGATATGTTGACCATTCTTCCGTATGCAAAATTATATTCTGCAAACTCAATTACGGCGAACTGTTTGCAGCACATTCTGCACTTTTATTTTTTCAAATGCCAGGATAATTCTGTTTTAAGTGCTCAAGACTCATTATGATTTCGAAATATACTATTTTTTTACGTGTCCTCAGAGAAAAAAATCCAGAGACGAGATATCTGGTAATCGTGGAAGTCACGCTATTTTTCCACCACTGCCGATCCAGCATTCAAAAGGCTCATTTAAAAATTGACGCGTATCCGTGGCGTAGTAATGATGTAGCTCCATCACGTTGAAAGATCGTACACAAACAGTCACAGTAGCGGTCTGTATTAAAATCCATAACACCAGGTTTCAGTTAAGTACACGTGTACTAAATTGATTTTCAAATTCACTTTTCTCAAAAACGATGCTTCTATCGAAATTTTGTTATTCTTGATTTTCGTCTTACTTTTAGCTGTACTATCTCCTTGATCTCATTTGTACCACCAATTTTGGTCCACGCTGTATATGAACCTGTAGTCGGAGAAAAATTGTTTATAATTATAATATAAAAATCCAGTCATTTCAGGTTTTCTTACTCTCACGCGCTTGCCATCTATGGCCCCCAAACAGTTTGGAAAATTAGCAGCGTTCTGGAAAACCTCCGCTATTTCTAACCACTTCTCTTTTCATACAAACATTTTGTTTGAGTACAAAGTCAAATGCCTCTACAAACCTTTTTAACAATTACGCCAATTGTAGAATGTCCAACTCTATAACTATTATGCAGATCTACGAAGTTACATCCACTTCCTAGATATTTGTAAGAATATGAAAATATCAATTTTAATTACAGACCAAAAATTATTGAACAAATGGAGAAATATAAAGGATACGTTTATGCGAATTGTACGGAAAAAATCAAAATCAGGACAAGCAACCGATTCAACATGGACATACTATATGTATATGTTAGACTAGATTACTAGACAATATTTTCTATTAAAAACGAAAGAAGCCGAAAAAGTCCAATCTGTTACAAGTTAGGAAAATGAAACAAAAATGTTGCCTCAGCTCCAGAATATATAGTTTAACGGACGATATAATAAATATAGAAAACTCTGTATAAAATTTTCAAAATCGGCAACATCAGCAAACTTCGCCGAAAGCAAAATTTAGAACAATCTTTATTAAATTTTATGAATGCACCTATTCCCGTACCACCAAATTTTCAACTAGTTTCGGAAACGAAAGCATTTAACGAAGAAAAATTATCAGCTGTATCACTATTCACTTTAGAATTATGGACGATTAAAGAAAATATTCGATATGTCCACATATCACGCCTCAACAAGACAACACAATGCTTCAGCACTGACAATGAGATCAGCACTTTCCTTGAACTAGGATAATTACAGGAAACTAGAGTCCCTCAAGAGAGAGTCGGGACACATCGGCCATTTGTAAGCAAAGCGGAAACGGATATACGGAATAACAAAGCCGTTGAATTTGAGCGCTGTAAACCTGGGTCTCTTTCAACGCGGTGGATTCATACTGTGTAAAGTAAAAGTAGTGAAAGAATTAATTTGCAATAAAGTATAAAATTTATGTTAAACTATATAAAAAGCAATTTCCAATGTAAAGATACATTTATTAATAACCTTTTAGTTAATAAATATATAAAAGAAAATTTACTGTGTTATAATGTAATATAGATCCACATGCATTTGAAAAATTTATTATTTTGACATGTTTTAAATAAAATTCGTTAATTTTACTTCAACTAATTGTTGAGCATAGCACATATATCAATGTGTCTATTGAAATGTGATATGTATTGTTAACAATTGACGTTTATTTTATGCCATGGAATGAGTTTCACTTTCCGCGTGCTTTGTCATACACATGTAATAGATTATGAGAACAGGATTACCACGTGGATGCATAAAAAATGTTAAGAGCGAGTAAGAAAAGAATGTTCGGGATGGCTACCTTGATTACACAACGCATTGTGAATTTGGTCGAAATGAATTATGACATGGAAATTACAAACGAAAAGCATCCTAATTTATAACGAATAGCTGTACGGAAGTGGAACAATATCGAAGCCGTAGATAACATACAAGAATGGAGCAGTAAGGACGAAAAAACTCAGACATCAACTCTGTTGAGCGCGAAATAAATTTGAGGGAGGTACACGAATTAGAGGGTCAGCTGAAAAATTATGCAATACGTACGTAATTTCAAAAATAGAGTTGAACAATTAAAAAAGGGTAGATCACAGAATATTTTTCAAATAAATAAAATTCATTTATAACTATAAAATAAAACTATAGAATAAAACTAAGGAATGTTTAGAGAATTAAGGGCCTAGAGTAATCACGTGACTGTTCGAGATTGCTTGGTCGGTATCTGCTGTTACAATTTTCGTTACAGAAATAATATTATCTACAGACACGTAGCTGTCTAATGAATGTGAAATGGAGCTACATTGTGGTTCCCCCTCCACTACGCATGCTACTACACGAGCCGCATGTACATACGCGAGCTCGGCCCCTCGGACTACTTCGGATAGTTTCGAAAAGTCGCGAGAGAAGGAGAATGATAGCCTTACTGTCTCACTCTTAAAACAGTGTATTAAATTATTCAAGTTATCGGCAAGCGGCACAAGCCACAAGCCACGTGACCTTCACGATTGCCCTTTTATTTTCACTTTCCTACTTATGTTGAAAAGGAACCTTTCGGTAAAATTTTCGAAGATTTTAATGACGTTCTTAAGTATGAAGATCAAACGATGACATTCTGTAAAATATCCTGGGCCAATACGCATTTTTCATGAATGATTAAAACAAAGTCTATAGACATATGGTTAGAAGATAACAAATTCCTCAAGGAAGACGGTTGAATAATCGCAAATGATAGTTTCTTTCTGAGTAGCAGATCCCGGGTTTAATACTCAGCATGGAAAATCAATTTTTATTTTTCTCTTGTAAAATATTTAAATCATTTTATTTGGGTTTATAGAAATTAAAACATCAGAGCACCGTCATATCAGTACGCGATTCTTTGATTCGAAGAATAAGGATTTCTTTCCGAAGCTGTCCGAAGCAACCCGAACCGCCAAGTTCATCTTGCGTTCGCGCCTCACAATGTCGTTTAGAACAACATTTCACAGGACTTTTTGTAGGACGTGAACGATACACACGGCTCTTACAATAACATATGTAGTGGAACGGCAAATTCTCAATAACTCGCGTACCAAATCTAGGCTGCTCGAGTCTCCTGATTAGGCGCTACTCTGTGTGCACCAGCTGAACTAAACTTGTCACTTTTTGCTCTGTTTTATCCCTAATCTGATCAAAAGCACTGCTGGAACGCTATTACACTTTTTGTCCTTGCATTTAAAGATTATGAGCTGGGAAAGAGCTCATTCTATAGTGGAAGGTTTAGTCGAGTGCGCCCTCATCATGATTTTGCTCAGAACAATCTTTAAGTTATCTAAAAATACTTTGATTTCGTAGCCGTGAATTTATCGATTTTTGCTTTACTTTGAGTACTCATATTATTAAACATCAGCAAAGTCTGACTTAATTATGACCAGAACGCGTTCGATTGAACCTTTATTTATCGAATGAACGCTTTTCTAGCTCAAAATCTTTTAATATAGGGAGGAAAAATGTAATGACGTAAACCTCTGTTTTTTGCCCATTTTGGTCGGTAACGTCACCGCTGATATATGCAGTTTTACCCTCTTAATTACCCTAAAGCTCGAAATGTTCATTTTGTAGTTAAGTATAGTAACGTGTGAGTAATATAAAAATAAAGCTGACATCAAACTTATGATTAATAAAATAATAAAAGGTGTTTACACATTGAATTTATCAGGCTTTTATAATAATGTCTTGTATTAATAATAGAGTTGGCAGCCGTGGTGCTGATAGTAAGTAGCATTCGAAAGTGTGTGAAGGTTTTTTAAGCAAAGTGTGGAACTTAGACTGAATTACTGGTAGAAAACTATAGTTTATTAAAGTGGAAATACCGAAGATTGAAAACCCGTATAGTTGAGACGGGATTTGAAATATTATATAAACAGCAAAAGTGGAAAGATATAGCATATAAGTGCGGTTAAGGAGAGGCGTTGGCCAGACAGCGATACAGGCGACATGAGCGCCAGTTAAAAGGCAATGTCGCAAGCGGACAAGGTCGGTAAGGTGGGAGGCTACAAGGAGAAAGACATAGATGAAGTAAAGAGAGGAAGAGGTAGGCCTACAACATCGGAAAGGATGAAGAGTAATGCCACTGACGGAAAAAAACTGTGGAATACTGCAAACGAGGAGGGATGAAAAAACTGGGAAGATGATATTAACAGGAAAGGTGAAGCAAAGGGAAAAACCTGCGAATTTAAGGCAAGAGGAAAGGGAGGGAGAAACAGGAAGCATGGAAAATGAGCAAATAAGTATGGATCTGGAAGAGGTAGTCGAATTAGAGTCATGTAGGAAGAATGAAGAGGAAGATGCTGAAATGACAATGGAAGGAGGCAGGCCTAGATCTGGAATGAAAGAAAAGATACTACAGACTATTTTGAAACAAAAGAGAGACTTTCGGGTGGAGATTAAAAAGGAGAGCTCATACTGCAAAGAGATATGAAATAAGAAGATTGGAATACTGAGGGAAGAGATGAAGGCAAAGGAGGAGAGATGGGAGAGAGAGAAAAAATTTATAAATGAAATGCTGAAGAGGATTGGAGATAAATTAGAGAAGGAGATTCAGCTGGAGGAAGACTGAAAGACGGAAATGGAAATAAGAGTACAAACAGTGAAAACTGTCGAAGGAAGAGAGGGAGGTGGAAATGAACAGGAACTAAGGGAATTAAGAAAGTCTTGGAGATGAACGGAAGGAGGAACAGGAGGAAGAACATTATTATCAAGGGAATACAGTGGAAGGGTGACAACATGAAGGAAGAGGTTGAATGCTGGATACAGGAAAAGCTGAACGTGGGGGAAAAATTGAATCAGCCACGAAGATAAGAATGAGGACAAACAACAACGAAGCGCTAATGGTAAGACTCCAATATCTACAGGGCAAACAATCGATAATGGAAAAGAAAAGGGAGCTGAGGGGAACCCAAATTTTTATAGGAGACAATCTAAGCGAGGAAGAGTAAAATAAAGAACGAAGGAGAAACGGAACAAAGGGAATAAAGTAGGAATTGGTTACTTCAAGGTGGAAATAAATGGAATGGGACACAGATGGAATGGAGAGAAAGACGAATTTAGAAAAATGAATTCTCGGCGGGGGCGGACATGCGACGACAGCAGAGAATAGGTATACGAAAACTTATAAGTTGGAACATTGCAGGGGTGAGGAAGATTAAAGAAATGTGGGAATATTTGAAAGAGTGCGACTGAATTTTAGTGTACGAGATATGAATAGAGGGAAAGGATGCAAAGGGATTTATAAAAGGATTAGATAGAGATTATAATTGGTGCATAAAAAGTGACATAAGACACGAAAGGAACGCTGGGGGGGGGGGGGGGGGGGGGGGCCAAATGGTAAAGTTGAGAAAAGGAACAAGTACATACGCAGTGAAAAAATGGGAATTGGGATTCGTAATAGAAAAAAAATCAAATTAAAAATGGCCACAGAGTTAAAAAATCCAATTAGTTAGTAAGAAAGGCAATACAGAACTAGGGTTGGATAAGGCACTCACTGGACGTAGTATTAAATGTAGAAGGCAATAAATTGCTAAGACTATGTGAAGAATACGGATCAGTAGCATTAAACGGAAGAATAGAAGGAGACTCAGAGGGAAAAAACACATACCTCGGGAAGAAGTGGGCATCAGTCATAAACTGCATAATAATCAGCAAGATAGAGAACAGGGTACCAGTGCAAAGGGTGCCTCTTGGTATAAGAATAGAATCAGATCCCCTACCATTAGAGATGACGAGTAGGGGAACGAGAAAGACCGATGAGAGGTAAACAGGGAAAACTGGGAACAGGAAAAGTGGATATGAAAGGAAGATGAACGCGAGAAATCCACAATGAAATTGGAAGGGAAATGGAGGAGAAGAACGTGGATAGAGGAAGACAACATCGATGCAGGACTAGAATTTCTAATGAAAATGATGAAGGAAACAGTAAGGGAAGTGGGACTGAGACAGAAAGGGATAAATGGAGGAGCTTTTACAAAACAAAATTAAAGAGTGGACAGAAAGGAAATGGAAAAGTCTCAAAAAGATTAAGGACATGGCCAGATTTTAACAACAGTGGTAAATACAAGATTGAGGCACTGGCTAGAAAAGAAAGGTGTTAAAAATAGTCAAGTGGACTTGTGCCCAAGTAGGGAAACCAGAAACTATATTTTTGTTCTAAATGCATTGATCAACAACAGACTGAAAAGGAAAAAGGGGAAATTATATGTGGTGCTTGTGGACTTTAGAGTAGCATTCGACAAAGTTGATAAGGAACTATTGCCGAAGAAGCTACACAAATATGAAATAAAAAGGAGAATGTTGGGGACAATAAAGGGAACTTAGTTTCTGAAAAGTAACTTGGACAAAACAGAAGTGGCAACTTTTGAAAAGGGAAGGAGAAAGAAAAAGTCAGAGAAATGGGAAATATATGGTAAAAAACTTGAAATTGTGAATAAATATAAATACTTGGGATGCTGGTTTTCTGTGAGAAATTTATTTAGATGTCACATAAAAACTCAAGCGAGTAACTATCAGAAGGCGGTAAACGCAGCACGGGGAACAATGTTGCAATCAAGGGTGAATACGTTTCAAAGAAGGGAATATTTAATAAATATATTAGTACGGACGGGATTACTTTATGCAGCAGAGGTGTGGGGTTGAAGAAAGTGAGAAGAGGCAGAGAGGCTACAAACCAATATATGAAGATGTGTATGGGATTGGACAAGAACAGATCGGTATATATTTGGCAGATGGATGTAGGAAGACATAACATCAAAATTGAGATAAGGATCAAAGCATGTAAATACATACTGGAAATAATAGGCATCGAAGAGAAAAGGTAACTAAAGATAGCCCTCAGGGAAGAGCTAAGAGGACTAAGAAACGCAATACCATCGGAGTGGATGAGGATGGTAAACAAAGCATTTGAAGGAGTGGAAGATAGTGAAACACTGGGGTTCACTAAAAGAAGAGGAGACATAGAACGAATAGAAGGAAACTTAAAAACTCAATGGCTACACTCATAGACCAAAACACCCAGGAGAGATAATCGAGAATAGAAAACTTCTCATACTATAAACATTATAAGTATAGGAACAGAAAGATGAATCAAGAAAAATATTGGAAAGAGAAGGATATTGCAATTTCGATGAAAATACACTGGACCCGCTTGCATTACAGAAACACAGGAAATTATAGATACAGGAGCGACCATTACAAAAGATATAAGAACTGCGGAGAGGAAGAAGAAATAGAGGGACATATGTGGAAGTGCAAAGGAATAAGAACAAGAATTGGAGAGGAAATATTGGAATGGCTAAATAAGTTAGAGACAGAGGAAGAATTAGATGAGAAAACTGAGGAGATGTTAAGGGGAAATTCTTAAATGCGAAAGCATACGAGTATGCGGGAATATATAAAAAAGAAACTACTGAAAAGAAAGGATACAGAGTAATATTTAAGAAATAGTTGATCAAAAATTAAATATTCAATATATATATATAAAATTAAATATTCAATATATATATATATATATATATATATATATATATATATATATATTTCCTCGATTTTAAGTAATTATTCACTTCAAGTGATACACAAAAAAAGAACTTTATTATGTCGCTTTCAGTTTTCATACTAATGCTATTTCCTTCGACGCATGCCGACTTTTTTGTTCGGAGTACAACCGTAGCACCCAGCGCGTACCCAACGCTACCGCAGTCGCTCGGACGGCAAACTCGCGCTCTCATTGGCCGGTGTTTTTCATTAATAACTCGTTAACGAAGCCTCATCTTACATTTTCGCTAAGGAAAAAGTTGTTTCAAATCACCCCCTGAATCACCCCTTTTAAGGAACTGCGACATTTTTGTTACACCCTGTATATGTATATATTTTTTTCAGAAGATTATATAATCTTCTATATATTCTGTAGATTATATAATCTACAGAGGATTATACATATATATATATTTTCAAATTCGTGTTAAAATAAGCTACAATACAAAAGTCCCACAAAATAATAGTTGAAATAATAGCTGCAAAAATAAAAGTTCCACCTCATAATATTCCCCTCGGTGCTGAACAATTTTCATCTGGAATACTTTTGCGTATAATATTTTTGGAAATATTCGTTTGTAACGCTTTATAATTTCCACCCTGTATATGTATATTATACTGTGTATATTACATGTATTTTATTCTATTATATATATATACAGTAAAAGTTTGATAACTACCTGAAATTCGGGACCGGTAGCAGACAAGTTATTGAGCGGAGGTAAAGATTCTTTCCTTTGATTAAACTCGAGTCGAGGGCCCGAGCTTCCTTTTGAAGTGTTTTAAACGTAGAAGAGGAGAGTGAGGACGGTGAAAGAGAAAGAGGATAAATAGTGAAGGTGATGTAAAGGAAACATCATTAACATAATACTAATGCAATGATAAAACTTCTTTAATCTTGATCACTTTAATAAAACTTTTACAATCATATTTTTGAGGTTCTTGTGATCAAAACAAGACCAAACACGAAATAATTTGGATCAATTGGCGTACTTAATGAGTGATAATAACTTTTCTTTTCACCTACTAAATAAATAAATATAAGCTAAAGTATATTGTGTTTGGTCTTATTTTAATTCGAAAACCCTCAGAAATACGCCTGTGAAAGTTTGATTATAAAATAACGAAAATTACGAAAGTTTCATCTTTATATTAGTATGGTCTCTTCGATACATAAGCTGAGATTGAATTATAATATCTTACCCTACTATCGAGCATCGATGTAAAGAACTGTGCCTTTCGTTTGGCACATCCGGTCTTTTCGACCATCGCATTTCGCAACTGCCTGCTTTTAGATTCTACTGCACTGTAACTGCCTGCTTCTAGGTTCTAGACAATCGTAACTGCCTAGTATAATTTCCTCATTTGTAAGGGTAAGAATTTTTACCCATGCAGTCAGTTGAACCGAATTTGACTGTGTTTCGTTACATGAGCATTTGTACAATTTTGTACAATTACTTAAACAAGTAGTTGTCTGACAAAAAATGTTCTAATATAATGTTATTTTCAATGTGCTATACAACCCATATTTGTAATTTATGGTATACAATTATTAATATTAATAGGTAAATATTATCCAAATTATATCATGTTTGGTCTCGTTTTAATCAGAAAAACCTCACAAATAAAAAATCTACTTCGCTGTCGAGTTTCAGGTCATCTCGAGAGGCGTCCCCCTCAGTGTTGAGGATGACTACCAGTCAGTTACACCATCGATAGATTCGGGCAGCTATTCAACTTACTGTGTATATATATTCAGTTAAATTCAGTTAAAAATAATTCAGTTAAAATTAATGAATATCATTGAATAACTATAATCTTGTCTATTCGTTGCAATCCACAGGCCAACTCAAAGCACTCACTATGAAATAGAAAGAATTAATATGTTTACCTTCGTGTAAATTGTCTGTGCACTTCACACATCCGCACATCACGATTCTCTCATCAGCGAATATTAACCCTTTCCACTCCAAGGCTGTTTTTGTTTTTATTCCACCAGCTCCACGCTAAAATTACGTTTTTTTACTTTATGTGTTTTTTATTTTAGTAACAAAAATCCCTCCTGTTTTAAAATTTTCCGCAAAAAGAGGTATTACACCATGTCGAGTATCACTCGACAGTGGAACTAGTGGAACAAAATCAGTGTCGAGTGACACTCGACATTGGAGTGGAAAGGGTTAATACGAGGGTATCGTTGAATAACACTAAACCTGCCCATTCTTTACAATTCAGATGGCAAGTCAAAACACTAAATTTGTAGAAAAACTCGAAGGTATCCAATGATCTATATCCGGTATCCGAAGGTAGCTCCAAAGAATACGAACGTCCATCAAGAAACTAACTGCAATTTATTGAAAAACTTGTCGGAAACCCTTTACAACACCTGGTATTGTTAGATACCTGGGTCGTCCCCCAAAGGTTCTAGGCTTTACTAACAGCTAGAAAGCTCGAAAACCGAGTCGATGCACGAAGAAAATACTTCAATGTTTGACATTCAAATTCCTGGTTTTAATAGTTTTTAATGATTTGGGGCTGCAGGGTCTCAGCGGGCACACCTCTCAACAAAATCGTTCCTAATTTCTAATTCTTAACCGTGTACTAGAAAAAAAATCGAAAAGTTCTACCGTACGAACACTTTCACGCGCACGGCACGTAATGGTGCGACTACATTATTTGTCTGCTCACAAGCAGAACCGCTCGCAAGCCTGCTTGTGTCAGCTCTTGAACGTGTATTTTCCTTTCATATAAAATGGTAAGAAAGAAAAGCAAGAAAAACCAATAATGTGACGAATCGAGGGACTGTCTTAGCATCGCCTTCCTTATTTCGTATTCTGGGTCTATTCGTAAGTTTCAGAAGTGTCTATTCGTGACTTTGACTCTGAATTAAAGTTACGAACGGGACTTGCGAGCAGCAGGGTATTGCCCCAACTGGTGGTTAGTCGGAATCAGTGAAAGTTATAAAGTAATCAATTTGACATGGTTGCTGCGTTCAAAATAAATAACTCATCGGTACTGTAGAAATAAGAAAGAGAGGAATACTTAATTTTGTATTATTTGCTACACTCACCCTCTCTCCCTCCTTCCTTTTTCTATGCATACATTTCCTATTTTTATATGATAGAAGAAATACAATTAACCTTTGATCGATCGGAATATATAGGGTATCTCACATAAATTGATACAACGATGTATCTTGTAAATACTGATCAAAGTCAAAAAAATTGTAACACGTCTTCCATGATACTAAGGGGAATTAAAATGGCATTATTAGTTTTTTAATATGTGGGCATATTCAAGGTTATTTTCACTTTTATTTTTTAAACAGAAACATATATTTTTTGTTTTGGGAATGTATTTTGTGTAGAAGAAATTACTTCTATACCACGTACAAAAAATTATAAAAGAAGTTTCCAGAGCTTTATAAGAAGAAAATAAAGAATTTGTACACCTTGCCATTTTTTTAAGGCCGATAGTATTCAAATTAAAAATTACCTTGCCTTAATTATTATCTATAAAATGAATTATTGTTATTCCGAACATCGTAGAAAATAAAGGTCGTACAAAGGACTGTTTCACACAGAAAGTGTTCCTATTTCTATGTAGAATAAGACACTGAAACAAAAAATGTTCCTATTTAAGAAATGAAAGTTGAGGGACGGTCGAAAGTCATACTGAAGCGCGCAGTTAGATTACCTGAATCGGAGGGTGTACCGCTACCTTTAACAGTATTCTGTGATTTTACTATTGTCTGTACCATCCTACGGATGATCTTGTTTTGTAGAAAACATTCCAAAGAATACAATAATATGTTTATTAGTTTCTGAAAACGCGATCTGGGGCCCGTATTTCAAAAACAAATTTTTATTTTTCATTTTTAACATTGTAATTCCATTAATAAAGACAATTCTTCTCGATTAAAACAAAAGTTAAACAACCTGAATCCGATAAATAGTTTCCAAGATAAAATATTGTAATACGGTATTCATTCTCACGAAAATAGGCAAAAATCGTAAAATTCAAAGCCCTGTATGTTTTAAAGAAATTCGAAATCAATAAAATGATGACCTAACCACCTCCTAATATCACATCGACTATATCATATTTCAAAATGAAATATAAAATCATTTTGAAAAAAATGATCAACTTGGTGTCGAATGACTCATATTTAGAAAGACTTAAAATAATATACTATATAGGGTTTTGAAACAAAAATTAAATAAAAAATTGTACCAAGAAAAAAGAAATTTCTCAAGTCAATTATTAAATTAATGTCGTTACGTTATAATTTAATGGAATTCAACGATTGTTGAACACATGTCAAAGAACCAGCGTTAACTCTCAGCTTCTAGCCGCATCTACCTACTTACAATTATTTTATTACTCTCGTAGCCTAATAAGGATTTTCAAGTGTTCTCACATTTTCAATACAATTGTCACATAAATCTTAATACAACTTCACTGTTGATAGAAAATAAATTATTATTTTATTATTTTATTACTTGAGTGGGCGTCACAACTTTCTTGGGGACTTAACACCTTTGAAATAGCTCCCCACCCCTACCTTATTCTAACTGTATGCGTATACAATACCTTGGTGGGAGGAATATCTTCAATTGAATATGGAACGCAATTCACAATTATATCAAGTGTAAAAGGTTTCCGTGTATGAACATTTTAAGTATTTAACACAAAGACATATTGTTTTACAGCCATATTTAATTCTGGAAAGGGTCTAATTGGTTGAAATTGGATTACTGTGCCGCGTCCTAAATGCCATACTGCAGGATAGGTCCGGATAGAATTCTCGAGACGTAGTACCGTCGGTCGGGTCATCAGGTAAATAAACACGGTCCTCTCAAATTACCAATACAATAGCTCTTGTTCTAATTCCATGCCGATATAATACCCTTCTGCTGTCGGGAGTTTCGAAGATGTCAACGAGACTGGTTGGCTCCGTGGAAAAACACATACAGTCAGCACACACGCATTTCCCTTATTGGCCACACCTATTACTTCTACTTATGGCGTGCCAAGCACTCCTCTCCTCCTCTCTTACCCTTTTACGTCTCCACCGACATCTTCTGAGATTCCAATACAACGAGTATGACCCTTCTTCGAAGGCAGCGATAATTTTCAATTGATTATGGAACGCAAATCAATTATACAAATTGAAATCCTTGAGACATAGTATTTGTTCGTTTAACATTAATTCGATTTCGCAACTATCTCTCCCTTTCCTCGACGCAGATCACACGGGAACCGCTGTTATACCCCCTTTTTTCCACTTAGTTTGGGGAGACCCGGCCTAGATGGCCTACAGAGTCGTTCGTCGATAAACACGATCTTTTCGAACTGCCAATACCATGAAAATACAGAAAATATCAGTGAAAGGCCCACTAAGCGTCGAGTGACAAAGGCAGGCCCCCCTGGAGTTAGAGAATCTCCAGGGGTTCCTCATACTTGCAAGTATCATGAACAGCACGAATTGGCATTCGTAGCCCACTTGTGGTGTTCATAGTCTTTGAGCCTATACTCGCTTATGGGAACATAAGTGTTCAAGAGTAGGCTCAGGCAAGCTTGCGAGCAGCTCTGTTCATGATCAAGGGAATAATGTAGATGCATTATGACACTGTCACATGTTTATGAAAGCAGTGGATAAGCGACGACCACGGGTTCACACGTACGCTGTTACGAACATGCACGTATAGGCATAATTCAATGTAGGAGTAGCAATAGTTTTTTCTCAATATTTCGAGATATAGGGCTCATTGCCAATTTTTTCAAAGCAAAATGTTGTTCAAAATATTGTTTCTTATAACGTATTTAAAAATCATAGAATATCAGTGAGGATGTAATACTTCGACAAATTTACCTAAATTTGTATGATAGGTGATTGTAGTACGTATACGTAGAACATCAAACAACTTGGCGCCCCACAAAGGACTAGATGGGTGGAACAGCATGTTTCCACGACGAAGATACGCAACTTTAAACACGTCTAAATTTTTAATACTATGAATTCCTAAAGTTAGAATTGATATTTTTGAATTCTACTCGTCGAACACTATCGATAGGTACAAAAAAAATCATACATTTTTGGGCCCTCAAGATGAAGTTTAACCTACATTAATTTTATTAATGCAGTTATGATGAAAATTGTAACAGCCCCTGATAGTTTCTAACCTGAACGCCCTATCCATTGAAAGGGGACACGTATTTTTCCATGGGTGACCGGGTCATTACGGCTCCGGAATAAAAACTCAGGTTGAATGGCACGATAAGGGAAAGAACAGGACCAAAAAAGTTAGGATGTCAGAATGTGACGTCAAGGCGATCAGACCTATCGTGAATTCGTTGCCTTTTGAATTAGAGATAAATTTATTCCTACATAATACTAAGTTTACAATAATGCGAATGATAATATTATGCTTCTCGATGCATTTTACATTTTAATCGATCAAGTTTTGTTCAAAATTTGTTGGTCAAATGGCCGAGAATAACTGAAAAATTGTACGTCGCATTGAACGGAACACGGTTGTATATGTATACAATCAGTCTAAATATTTAAGGACAAACTAAAGGCCTCATAACAAAAACAACCTTTGTCAATTTTTATGTTTTTTCAGAAAAGCAAAATATCATTCTAGCGTGTTTAATATGTATCCAATAGAACAAAAGTTTCGTAAAACAATAATTATTATATTACATATACATATTACGTTACTGATGGCATCAGAGCAACAGTAGGTTTCAATTTCATTGAACGCGGAAATTCCCTGATACAAAAACGGGATTAGATAAAAATTGATATCACATCGTTTTTCAACTTTAAAGATTAATAGCCACAAGGTGAAAGGTAAGAGTTATTCCACTCCGCCTAATCTCCCCTCGCGCGCTATCCGATGTAGCAGTTTGTTCTCTTTGTCTTTATTAATGAAAACATCTGTTGGTTTGAAATTGATTTGGATCCATTTTTTAACACTGACACTCTCTCATACATCAAACACTCTCTTCTACTCTGCTTTTTACACAGATGAATAAGATGTATTTCCTTACAAGATATTTTCTCTATTTTCGTAATCTTAGAAAAACTTCTGGACTGATGTACAATTGCTATTTATATCTTTAGCAAAATGGGAATATTTTGAACATTTAACGAAGTGGTTGTTGATAAGTACTTATTTCCTGCGCTTGTTTCTGTTTTCCCGAAGTTTCCCTTCAGATTAAATTTTTCGTCTTAATTCTGTAATTATCAAGGAGTTGAAACTGAAATAGAAACCAGAATACATTATCACTTTCTTTGAGATCATTTTTTCAGTATTGTAATTCCAAAGGACCAAGCAAAATCACATTCATGCATTTCAACAATAATAGAATACTACCAAGCAGTACTAAAGTTAAAATCGATAATTGTGTAATAAAATTTACCGAAACTGTCCGCTTTCTACGCATTTTCTTTGAATATAAAATGTCCATTAGACCACAAGTCGAGTTAGTTAAAAAAAGATGCATGAAAGCACTAAACGTAATTAAATTTTTACGTGATATTTAATAGACTTCTAGTCCTGAAACCTTAGTCATGCTTTATAAGAGCTTTGTTCGTTCCGTTTTAGATTATGACTCTTTTCTACATGGAGAATCACCTAAGATTGGAACTTTAAATATTTTCGATATAATTATATCGAAAAATATTTTAAACATAAATTAAATCGTTTCAAGAGGAGCATAGTTTCCTATAATTAATTTTTTTATGGAAGGTTCAGCAAAAAGCAAATAAAGATCAAATTTGTTTTTTCAAATGGAATCGTATATTTTTAATGCATTTTAATTATATTCTTTCTTTCATTAGAGAATTTCCCTTCTTCTTTTCGTTTGTCTTAATGAATTTCTTCATATTTCGTTTATTCTAATGAATTTTGTCTCATTTCTTTTTCTTTTTCCCTTTTCCATATATCGCTATAAAATTTGTTAGCTAATTTTATAAATTAACAATTGTAACTAAACGAAAGGATAGAACTTTTCTATCAGTTTGCTGCAATTCAGTTTGTTCTAGTTCAACGAATAACAGTTGACCTTTAGAGTTGGAAATCATTATAACACTCTTGAAGAAAAGTCGGTTTTCAGTTCAAGCGCATAATAAAACACTTGCGAGACGGTTTGTTATTACAGCTCCATTCAGTAAACGCTCTAAGTGATCGTAGAGAAAATAAACCATGAAATGTAAAGCGTTTGTTTTAGGAAACACAATTTTAGTATTCTGCGTAATACGTTCCTCACAGCTGACCTACCTCGGAAACTGTGCTGTAATGTTCCTTCCTATTTCTTTTTATGAATGCCAGGGTGGTGAAGATTAAGAACGCGATATCAAAATTAGATGATACAGGAGAAAGTTAGGTCCATGAATTTGGTATACAAAAGTACAAACAGCAGGAACAATATCAGTGAATTGAGGACGTTGTGCTTATTGCATTGCCCAGGCAAAGTATTTCTTTTCTGGTTGCCGTACAGTTTTCGATAATAACATAGCTCCGCCAAATATAAACGCCGTACTGAGAAAAGAACTTAAATTGAAGAAGAAAAAAGTAAAGCTTCATTTTAAATATTTAGATAGATGAAATGGTCCACAAGTCATAATACAAGTAGGTTGGAGAGATTTAATGGCTCAAAATAGGATGAAAATTAAGAATAATAAAATTGCGTTGATAACTCTATCTACGAAAAGAATGGCATTATGGAATTCGCTACAGAATGTTACTGTGACTGTTTCTATGCAGAATGTAATGAAGACTTTTTTATTATTAACATTTATTGACTTGTCATATTTATGCAACAGAACTTTTACACTAAATGTCAAACCCATTGAAATACATGGCATCGAATTTAAACTTTATGCACATCGTGGTAGAGGTATGACTATCGATACTATTATCGATAAATATCGATAATATCAAAATGTTATCGAAATGACAATGTAGACATGTTAGAATTTTATCTATAATATAGTACTATATATAGAAGTACATAATTGCGCTTGAAGACAGATACACCTGATCTCTGACACAATGTGACAACAAAATACAGATGTAATGTGCGTTGGATCTTCTCAGGGCTAAGACCCACGTCGCTTAACGGAAACCTCTATGAAGACTTTTTTTTAAAAATCGATTAATAAATATATTATTTTTATACTTCGGAGATATATTGCATTGTTATTGCAAAATGGAGGCAAATCGGACATTATGTGATAGGACATTTTGCATTCCATTTGAGCTCACTTAGCCTTTAACCTCTTCAGGCCTTTGGCCACATATGTGAACATTTAGTTTAAATATTGTAGAAAAGATATTTCCACTCGCAAAATTATTACAAAGATGAATGTACACTTTTTACTAAACCTTTTGACCAGAAAATAAATTCCAGTTGTCTTAAGGTAAGTAAAAGTGATTCTTATGTATTTCTGAATATTACAGTTCATGTAGCGGCACTGTATTTTTCCTTGCGGAATTTGAGTATTCATTTTCCGCAAGTATTACGACTGGAGAGTTAAACAAATAACTGGTACGTATAGAAACATATTGACATCACTATTTAATTGTATTCGCTGATATTTTAAACGAATTTATATCGATTGCAACTGGGGGTGTGCGAGCAGACCAATGTCTCGAGACCCCGACGGTTGGAACGGGGTGGAGAATTTCGGCGAGATCAGGCACATTACAGAAGCAGTTCGAGCATTCGAAATCCCAACGTTTACGGGATCTCGAATCGTCTCGGAACCTTGAATAGTCTCGGGATTTCGCTATTAATTTTCTATAGCAAACTGTACCCCTACTGTATATCAAAGTTATATACGTGTACATTAGTGGGTACGTCCCGTACACAGAGTGTCCCAGAACTGGTAGTACAAATGGAAAGCCAATGATACTGCATGACAAAATAAATCAAAAATATAGAATACACTTTTTTGGTATCGCATTTTGTTTTCGCGAAATACGAGTTTGAATTATGATCAGGTGCAAACGTAGTGAAGTACAGTTTTGGGTGCTTAAATTAAAGGGTACACGGAGAAAGGGGAATACTCTCTGTCTGACCACTGACTGGCTCTACGGTACACTAGAAGCATTCTCCCTTTCCCGCTTCTCTGTCAAAGGCCTAAAACTGGACACTTGTTTGGTACATTTGTACTCCGTCAAAATTTAAAGTTGATTTTCTCGAAAACAAAACATGATATCAAAAATTTGTATTGTACATTTTCGTCTTATTTTTTCATGTAAAATCACCCCCATTTCACTTGAACCATCAGTTCTGGGACAGCCTGAATAAATACATAACACTAAAATAATAAAATAATTTTATATATCTTGCAAATTATACAAAGTAAAAGCCTACAACATTACACGCAATAGTTTCCCCTATTATTAATAAATATTATTTGTATGAAAAAGCTGAGTGACTACAATAGTAATAGCCACAGATTATCTGACTTCAATAGCTTATATGGAAGAAATAATGAAAAATATTTCATATCTCCATTAATTTCTGACAAAAGACATTGAGCCACTGAGGCCATATATTATTGATCGTATGCGGATCCTTTAACATTGTGAAGTTCATAGTTACTCTAAAAACAGAAATAAGTTAAAAACAACAAAATCTTTGCAACGAATGTGAAACAAGATCCCGTATCGAGTCTGGATTTATCCGTGAGTATGTAAGACAAACGGGATCCCGACACGACTCGAAATACCGTGACAACTCGAGATCTCGAGATCATATTGCTTCGGTATCCCACCTGATCTTGTCCAAAATTTTCCGTCCCGTCTCAATCTCGAAAAGTCGGGATCCCACACACCCAGGGCTGGTTCAGGACCTTTAGCTGCCTATGTGCTAGAAACATTTGGCTGCCCTCGTAAATTACGAGTAAATTTATAATTTAATTCAACCAATGAGAATCTAATGTTACTACGTCTTTATGACAGTTACATGTAATAACAGGAGTAAAAGAATCCATAAAAATGTTTGAAGCATTTATGTTCATTTTATTCACATAATAAGTTAGAATTGCACTCTTTTGGCTTTCTTATATGACAATTCATCAATAACATTTGACACAGTGAATTAATTATCGTGTGAAACGTTAAATTAACGTATATAAACTCCAAAACCGTCTAAACTTTTGATTATGTGATTTGAAATAAAATATAACTATAGAGATGTCGGGGTTTCCAATTATTGAATGTTTTCATAGTTACCAAATAAGTTTACAATAATGTTTATATTCTTATTGTAAATGTTGGGTAACGTTCTTAATTTTACAGTAAAATTTTTAACGTTAGTTTTATGTCTAATTTTCATGGTAAATGGACATTCAGAGAATACAAAAACTATTTTTATTTTTTAAAGTACAGTATCGGCCGCCCTAGAGTTTCGGCTGCCTTCGTGCATACACGTACTGCACACCTACTAAAACTGACTCTGCGCACAGCTCTAGTTCCAGCATAAGTAGTAAACGTCCACACTTGTGTACATTTAGCTTTCTTGGGTATGCTTCTAAGTTATCAAGTAGATATGTATATTCTCTCTAATTGTGCATACAGTTTTTGAAGTTATTTATTATGACAGTACCAAATGGATATGATGAAGCGAAACAGTTATTTGAGTGAGGTAAGAATTTTGATGGAACTACATGATCCCCAAAATTCTGATCTTGGAAGACTTGGAGAATGAAAATAAATACAATATAAAAGAAAAAGAATTTTCTGATGAGATAATTTGTTATTATCTACGAAAAAGGACACATATAACTGAAACCGATTCTAGCACTGATGAAAGCAGCAATTCTCTATACCAGCAAAACAAACTAAACGTCGCGCATCGTGTCGTACGTCACCCTATGTCCTAACTGGATTCGTGATATGCGATAAATACGTTCGGCTAATAAACACCGAGAGTACCTAAACAAATAACATTTATACGTGTCATACTTTAAATACCACTACATTCATTTGATTCATTGAATATACACATCGGCTGGATTTGTCGTAACGATTTTGTCATTGTACGACATTTAATTAAGCCAAAGCCTAAGGCTTTGGTACGCTAATAAAGATAATAATTTTGTTGGAAACTCGTCAATATTTGTGGATCCGCTGCTACAACAAGAACAGCAAAAGACGCACGCGCCACATATGGAAAATGCAACGAGTCGGTATGACCAGAGCGTATAGAAGATTGTCATAATTAGTTGACTTCAACGATTAATGTTCACATTTGTGTACAGTTTATTTTTGATCATTTTTGGAAGTTTCGAAACGTGGACATTATTTTCTTATGTTTCTGTTTATGTATTTACCGCAAATTAAATAAAAGTAACTAAAATGTATTTGTGTTATTTAAAATAAGAATTCGTCCCTGAGAAGATTAAAATATTTTAATATATAAATGACAAATAGCGTACGAGGTCTTGAAGACATCTATTTTATGTCCATTTTATCTCTAATTGCTTTACGACATAATTTGGACGTCTTAAAAACATCCAACAGTGTACGTCTTAAAAACTTGCAAAATTTACGTCCACAAGACGTCTTAAAGACTTACGCTTTTGGGTATCTTATATTTCTTATCTATACAGGGTGTAACATGTATGCGTTTCAATATTTTAAGGGCTGGTAAGGGACCTGAAATGGATTACAAAATGTCCCATAAGATAGTGTCCGTACTGCTTTCGTTTTGCAGTAATAATTCTTCAAAGTTAACTTGTCTATTCGGTAAACTATGAGTCAGAAGATTTTGTAATTTTGTAAATATATTAAAAAAGAGCAATAGAAGACAAAAGTCTTAATACATTTTATTGTATCTCTTACGGTTTAATTTTTATAATGCTTTAAAGATCGAAAATGCTTGCGGAAAAGAGCGCAGGTAACACCTCAGATGCAGTGCAGATCAAAAGACTGCCAGCAATCAGCTGTTCAAAATTGACCCAGTGATCGACAGAGCAAAGAGTATTTACAATAGGAGTCCCATTGAAGGATTTGTATCTATGAGGGTTTCAAGACGTGTTCAGAACCTTCAGACAGAAAGACAACCTTTTCAAGCTACCGAATTCTCTAGGTCAACGGACTCTTCCAATGTGTTTGTCTCGCGGATATGCACAAACTACTCGTTGTTTTAGAATATAGTGCTAACTTTAAGGCATTATTACTGCAAAACGAAAGCAAATCAGACACTATGTTATAGGACATTTTGTGATCCAATTGAGATATTCTACCGCCTCTTAAAATATACCTTAGGTTATATTTATTCATTTAGCAAGTGAAAAAAAAAGTTATTATCATTCATCAAATACGCAAATATGATCCAAATTATTTCGTGTTTAATTTTGTTTTCATCACAAGAACCTCAAAAATTTGATTGTAAAAGTTTTATTAAAAAATGATCAAAATTAAAGAAGTTTTATGATTGCATTAGTATTATGTTTCCTTTACGGCACCTTCACTATCTACCCTCTTTCTCTTTCATTGTCATCACTCTCCTTTCCACGTTCAAAACACTTCAAAAGGAAACTCGGGCCCTCGGCTCGAGTTTAATCAAGGGAAAGAATCTTTGCCTCCGCTCAATAACTACCTGCTACTGGTCCCGAATTTCAGGCAGTTATCTAACTTTTAATGTATTTACTTCCTACATTTATATCCGGAATAATAAGCTGCAAGAATGAAATTATATTACTTTAAAAATGTATTTTTTACTGTGTGTGTCAGCATTGTTAAACATTTTAAATAATTCAATTACTATTAGATTACTATAAAATTAAGAAACTAATGTTTATTTTCTATATTTGTATTTGAAACAATAAACCGTAAGAATGAAATTATATCACTTTCAAAGCGTATTTTTTATTCTATATCACTAAACTGTTTCCCATTGCACGTTTGCGTTACATATTTTGCAGCTTCAATTTATTAAAGAGAAAATACTATTATATAATTTTACGTAATGAAATAAGGAAAAAATATGGTATACAATTTTTTCATCCGAAGCTCCGTTTTCGAAAAAATTGAATTTGAAGTATGTTCAACTACGGAAAGCGATTTATTTATCGTATTGTAACAATATACGACGATTTTAACAATCTAGTTGATTAGATAATTTCCATTAACGTTAAGAGTAAAATAAGTATTAGAATAGATATGTATAGGTGACAGTAATCCTAACCCAGAACCATATCCTAACCTTAATTTTCTAATTCAAATTATCGCGCTAGCAACGTACAACACACATGACATACAACAGCAGGCGAACCTCTCGGTACGCGTACGCGAAACTATCATGCGCATGCGCCAAGGCATCGCAGCCTATTAGGAGCGAGTATCCTGCAACGGTTCCCAAGCACGCATGCGCAACACAATACTTCTCCTCCGCTGAGGGGAATCACTGGCTCCAAAAGATGGAGGCAACTTCGGAGGATAAATACGACGGCGCCAGCAACAGCAGAGGGTTCTGGAGTTCGAGATTCTGTAAAACACGCAGTCATACTAATCTCTCCTAAACCTCTCCGAAACAAATTTAACTAGCTCCTTGATTACCGACCGAGGCAGCTTTAACCAGCTCCTTGATATATCCTCGATCTTTATTAATCATAATCCAACACTGCCATTTGCCAAATCAAATCTCATAAGTCTTAAGCCGAAAGACATTTGGTCGGTAAATAAGCAGTGCTAGTTGCCAAATCAATTAGTAAAAATAGTTAACAGACTATTGTTCTTTTCTTTTTGTTCTAAAGACTGAAGTAACATAATACGAGGGTTAGTTATGTTAAGTTTCACAGTTAACTTTATACATTTAGTTAATAAATTTTGTTATGCATAAACTAAAAGAAATCCTAGTCTATGAAATTTATTTTTTAACCGCACGCCACACAAATTGCACTCCCTGTTCACGGTTAAGCCGCTGTATTCAGGAACATTCTATGTACGGCGAAGTCAGATCGTTACAGTATATTCTATTACCAATTGTTTCCATCCACGCTAATGTTTATAAATATTGGTACTAATAGGATACTGTAGGAAATACCCAGATAGTTCGATGTCTAACAGAAGTCATAGTTTATCAGACTGCGTAATAGTTTATTGTGTTTGGTTTGTTGCAAATTATTAAATTGTAGCAAAGTATTCTAAGCGAGAATATGTTGACATGTTACTCGCTTTGGGAGCTTGTGAAGGTAATTTTCTATTCGCCGACATCCGGATAAGAAGGTCATACACAGAGTGGAGCAAACGGCAGCTGACACTGCCTCATTTGTACCATGTTATGAAAATCGTAGTTGTAACCGATGATTGTACAATAGCATGGAGGACAGTGTTTTTTATTATCAATATTTATAGACTCTAGCACGAACAGAAACAATCGATAATAGCAAACATGATAAGTAAATCGCATTGCGTAGTTGAGCACACTTCAAATTCAATTTTCTCGGAAACAAAGCTTCGGATGAAAAAATTGAATATCAAATTTTTTCCTAATTTTTTTATGTAGAATTACTTATGTAGAATACTCCCTGACCGGTTATACTACGATTTTCCATCCACCCTGTATTTATATACACTTATACTGAATAAGCGAGGAAAATTACATTTATTCATAAAGAATTAGATAAAAATATTAGAAATCTGCTAATTTTACAACAGTTGAGCTACAGAATTAAAGTAGAACCCAAGAGAGTAGAGTAGTTACATGACTCTTTGAGATTGACAGATCGGTATCTGCTATTACAAGTTTCGTTACAGAAATAGTATTACCTACAGACTTGCGGCTATCTAATGATAGCGAAATGGAGTCACTCCATAATTCCAAATTGAAAACGTCACTTAGAAAATTTTCCCCTCCACTACATATACTACTATACGAGCTACAAGTATGTAAGCTCGGCGCTTCGGACCCTGCGAAAAGCCGAGAGAGAAGGCAGACATGACTCTCACTCTTTCGCTCTTGAAACACTGTGATTCAACCGTTCAAGTTGCCGGCAAGCGACACCAGCCACGCACAATTTTTTCAATTGCCCAAATATTTGCTTTTTTCGATTTGTTAAAAAGAAGCAGTGGTGAATCTTCAAATGGCCTGGGACGTCAAATTTTTAGAGCCTCATTATAATAAATAAATAAATGGGTAATATGTATTGTTTTCTTTTTATGCAAAATTAAATACAAATAAAATTAAGCATATTTGGATAAAGTGTTTGAAGAGATATCTGTTTTACATTTATCACGATAATAATATAGCTATATAATCTACACTCTAGTTGTTAGAAACTAACAATAACATAGTAAACTTTCATCCGATTTGCTTGAAATTTTGGGTAGTGGTTGCTAATACTATTCTGTTCATTTGCACGTACGTAATTTCCGGTTAAATGATGTGTATTTTTAGTATGGTATGAAGGCCTCTGTCTTACGGATCCGAAGGCGACCGCATGATACAATCCAAAATTTTGAGGGATGAATCTAGAGATCAAACGATGATATTCTGGGGAATATTTCTATGAGTATTTTTTATAAACAATTCAAACAAGTGTACATACATATATTTAGAAGTTAATAATATTCTCAAGGAAGGCTGTTGGGTAGCTGCGGATGATAATTTCTTTCAACGCGACAGATCTTGCGTTCCATACACCCAATATGGAAATAACTTTTTTGTCTGTTTAAAATATTTAGATTTTATAAAACATTATTTCACAAATACTGCAATTGTTTTGTAAAAGATATATTTGATTTTTTCTCTAAAATAAGTACATATTACATGTACATACATGTGCATTCGTACATAGGATTCACAAAGAATTAAAACAAAAGTGGACTTTCCTGCACGCATCCAGGCACTGCAGCCGTGATCTGTATCCAGTATATGCTATGTCCAATATACGTATAATCACACGCATACTAAAACAACGTTGCATGCATTGGATGCAAACGCAGCCGCAGCGTCAGACGCGTATAGGAAATCCCGCCTTAACGCGTCTAATATTGCGACCAATCACTGGGTTCAACATATAGATCCACAGAAACCACATGAGAAAATAAATGCAATAGATCACATACATACACAGTCGTTGCGTTGTATGTGCTTCGACGCTGCGTCTAGGCAGTAGAAATTCCATGATAAAACACAGAAAAAAGTTAAAATATATGTATATGTTAAATAGGTATTTATGAATGAAAATTTGTATTAAAAAATTTAAATGTTTGTAAAATACTGCTATATGCAATTTAAATATTTAGAAAAAGAAAGAAAAAGTTCTTTCCAGAGTGGGTATCGGATCTGGGGCGTGTCATTTACAATCAAACTATTATCTACAATTGCCTAAGAACTTATTTTGAGGATACTATTAACTTCTCGACATATAGATGGAGCAGGGCGTGTGATATAATTGAGAAGAGGGTGATTAGGTGAAACTGAAAGTAAAAATATAATCTTTTTATACGATACTTAGTTTTCGGTAAAATTTAATTTAAGGATTCGTCTGATATATGTGAATTTGACTATCCCCGGGTTTCATACATGTAGGGAAGAATAAGCGGTGCTAATGTCACTATTTTATACATACACATCTTCCCGGTAGTACCATTCATCCTGTTAAAGTCTGTCTATATGTAGATCTGTTTTAATTGTTACCAAGCATAAGCATTAGCACGAAATATTTCACAAAACGTCATCGTTTAATTTTAGATTCATCCCTCAGAATTTCATACAGCTCTCTGAAACTCACAACGAAAAATCTGCTTCTAATTGTAAATTGGAAAGTGAAAATATTTGGACAATCGAAAAGATTGCGCATGACTCGTGCCGCTTGTCCGTGACTTGGATAACGTTTAAGCTTTAAGAGCGAGAGAGTAAGCTTCACTTTACATTCGCCTTCTCTTTTACTTTTCGAAGCTGTCCAAAGTGGTCCGAAATATCGACCTCACGTACACGCAACTAGTTCGGTAGTATGTGTAACGGAGAGAAAAGTTTTCAGTAATGCACGTCACCAATTCGGGTATCATAAATTCCGATTCCACATCAGTAGTCTTTCTAATTAAGCGCCGCCGAATTCGCACAAGCCCAACTAAATTTGGCATGTATTTTACTCTGTTCTATCAATAATCCAGCAGAAAGCAATACTGCAGCATGGGTTTATGCTCTGACACTTTTTGTCGTTATACGAGAAGATTTTGAGCTGTAACTGAGTTTACTCAAAAGAAAAAAGTTGAATGCAGCGCAGTCTGGCCACGATTTCATTAAAAACTCTCTAAATTATATAAAAATGCTTAAATTTCGCGACTGTGAATGATCGACTTTTGCTCTACTTTGTAACGCTTGTACTACTAAATATCAACAGAATCTCGTCAAATCATGACCAGACCGTATTGCATTGAACCATTTTCTTTCGAATGAAAATTTGTCCAGCTCCAAATCTTCTCATATAACGACGAAAAGTATCAGGACGTAAACCCCTGTTTTTACCTAGTTTTATCGGTAATGTCACTGCTCTGACATATCCGGATCTATCCTCCTAACATAAGTTGAAATAGAATGTCGGTATGTCAGTTTATACGTCAAATAAACGGCCCCGCCGACCGTGGATTTAAACATTGGCGGCGCCTGAGCAAGACTTCCAGAACTATGTTTCTAGCAAGTCGGGATAAGCTTATTCGAAATTCCCTGCATCCTCGAGATCTAGTTTTCACAGAATCAGTGGGACTGTGTATATCTGCCGCTTGGCTTTTGTTTTTGAGATATACTGACAAATATTTCCAATACTACATATTGTCTTTTGAATATTTGAGATAAGTTTAGGTTAGATTTGGTACAACCTTATCTTGTTTTTCACTTACGTTCAGGTTAGGAAGATACAAAATTAATTGAGGAAGAACGAAAAACTTATGTACTTTTACTTATTTTTTTAAGGAAACCGTTATATTTAAATTTTGTTTATACGTGAGCTATTATTTAAATAATTACTAACATATTTGTAAATATTACCTTCGAGGAAGCTTAAAAATTCATGCGCGGGTAAGGGAGGGGCCCCATATCCCCACCCTGATCTGTATTGATCACCTCTGATCTGTATTTCTTTTCCAATTAGGAGAATATTGAAATACTGCTAATCCATGAAACATTTGAAAACATCATCTGTCTGAAATGAATATTTCGTTGAAGTTTGAATTCTGTGGCCATTGTATTTCAATAATCTCCTAATTAGGAAAAAATGACGGGTCAGAGATGATTTAAGAGTTTAAGCTATGACGCTGTATGGGGTGAGGACACAGGAGCTTTACTCCTCCCCCGCTCATACGTTAGACTTTTAAACAAATTATAATTCATTGTTATATTCATTCAATAAAGAGATATACTACTAAAATTATGTGGAATATTTTTAGAACATTTTTTGTGAACACTTTTTAACAACATATGTCTAGGTCAAGACTATCGGAATTGAATCCCCTAAACTGCATAATTACCAAAAGTACCTGTTTCACTTTTTGTATTATATCTTGGAAGATATAAATTACATTACCTTGAAGACATATACATATACTAATGAGTAGAAAATATTTTAATGGCACGAATTCGGGAATTTTCTAGATAATGTATTTATTGTTGATGTTCAACTAGCAAATAATAGAATAAGATGTTTATACCTTCTGGATCTGCCACTGTTTACATTAAACAATAGTTTGTTTCAGAGTTGAGCAGTACTTAACCACATTTTGAGGATCACTGTAATTGATGACTGAAAGTAATTACAGTAGTCATAATCATTAATCATCTAATCATCACAGCGAATAGTTTAGTAATTTTTTGCAGCATTTATAATGTATAATCATTAATCAGTACTTTTGTAATCAGTAGAATGATTACAACATTGAGCCGTTATCTTTGAAAGTGGTATAAGTCTTTTGGAAAAAATGAGTTAATGGGAATTTTAGTAAGATATAGATATCCTCTTTTTATATTTATAATCAATGAAGCACGATCTCTTGATAAAGTAATCAAAAGAATTTTAGCTAAAAGCTAAAGTTTAGTTATCGCAAAAATATTTTTTTGAAACTGGAATAAGTACATTTCTAATAATCATAATTAAAACAACTTTCTAATTGCAATTATTATTGATTATTACGATTTCAGTGTGTAGTGCCTTTTAGCAGATATTAGCTAGTACCTTAAAAACAACATCATAAACAAGATAACGGTATTATTACCATGATGATGTGGTAAGAAGTAATTTCATTAACTTTGTTTAGTATTCTTTCGCAGGTCCTACTATTTGGTTTGTGTTTCTTATACTAATCAATTGTAGCGTGAGTATTATTTAAATATAATTGTTATCAATACAGAGAATCAAAGTTTTAGATAAATAAAATTTCATATAGTTATTACAATGAGTTCTCATACCTATCAAAAAGACGATAATATCTCAATGTCAACTGATAGTGATGTTGGTAAGTAAGAGATAATACATTTTTTTGCGAGAATATTGGAGTTTATTTAATTATAGAAATAAGTCCCATGAATATTAGAATGAATATTAGAATGAATATTAGAATGAATATTAGAAAACGAAGACGAAATTGTGATTCAGATGATTTAATATTAATTCAAGATTGCTCGAAACTAAGAAGAGGATTAGAATTTTGGAATTAATAGATTCAACCACTGACGAAGACAGTTATAACATAAAAATAATAATCAGAAGACTAGAAAAGTCAAAAGAAATAGAGGCGAAAAATATTATACAAAAATTGAAAATATTATTCCCGCAAAGAAATTCGAAAATAAGAATTGTAAATGTGTGAAAGTGTGCAGGAATCGTATTATAGAGAAAGATCAGATATCCCTTTTTAATTGTTTTTGGGAAATGGGGGCTTTTGAGAAACAAAATATATTATTAATTCTTAATAAACTTGACTATTCGTGTACTTACATGTTTCTATTTTAATTATTATTTTTTACATTAAAAAATCCATTTCAGTAAAGCCAATGTCTACAAAAATATGGACTTAAATTTCCTCTTGTTTCTATTTCTTATAATATATTATAATTGAAAGTGGTGTACGTCCATTTGGAGCTAAAAATCTTTTATTTTTTTTAACAATTTTAATAATTATTATTGCATAATCAAATTTAATAGGTTTATAGTGTTAAAAACATTACTGGAATTGATCAACGTTTGCCAATATTTTTAAATTAATTCAAACGCAAGCTCTTAAATAATGTAGTATAAAAAAATATGAAAAATATGAAAAAATAGATTTATACCACTTTCAAAAATAACGGCTTAATATTACATTATAGTAATAAAATAAAAATGTACAGAGAAATATGTCATTGATATTAAGTCGCTTTCAAAGAGACGAATGTACAGTGGAAGTTCATAAGCTTTCTTATATCGCCATAACTGCCTAGTATTATTACATTAAAAACGAACTGTATTTGCATATCAAAGTAAGTAAGTAATTTATTTTATGTTCCAAAACTACATGCAGGCTATTTCAGATTTTAATCAATAAATTTTGCTCACATCTGTGGGAGGACATTCTGAATAATAGATGTTATATACACTATGAATTAATTTGTCTTCGTTTTAGAAATATGAAAAGGAAACTAGTATAATGTTGCGGTTACAGTGGATGTGTTTTCTAACTGATGTGCTGACAACTATGTTTGAACTTGTCATACTCGTACGATAAATAATTCGGAGATATTAGTCAAAAAGAGCATCTAGTATAACCACAACCTAAACCATAAGTAATCACATGTATTCAAGTTACTTAACTTTTTGAAATTGTTTTACTCTAACTTGTACTGGTTTATACTCATTTAAATAAATTGTTGAAAATGATTACTTTTTGTTCTTATGCTTGCAAGTAGGCCTGCTTCCATGGATTGTATCCACTGAATATTAGGAAGATCATTATTAATGGTAAAAGCTGCCTCAGTATTTCTGTCTACATATATCGGCTCATAGTGTATATGATATTTTTTGTTGACAAACAATCAATCATGTTGACAAAATTTGTCAGTTAAGATTTGAAACACCTTGTATGCACACTACACTACAAGTCTTTGAACACTTTCACATTATTGAAAATGCATGAAATAGTTACACTTTTTTATTTATACTAATTGATACTAAATGTTATTCTCATCGGTATTTATAAACTTTATACAATCGTCTGAAATGAGATTTATAGTAAAAACTGCTTATATTATAGAATTTTACATATTTCGATAACGTGAAAGTTTCAAAATGTTTATGTACGGTAGTGTACCTACATACATAATAAATATGTATTTTCCGAAAATTGTTCCCAGAATTGATGTTACAAGTAAATTACAGATTCAATCATAATCAAAAGCGTAATCATTTCATGATTAATGATTATTGGATTAATCATGATTTTTAATTATAGCTATTTTAATTACTTCTCTTATTCATTAATCAATAATGACTATATCATAGTAATTCAATATAATTCAATGTAATTCAATAATTCAATAATTTTATTAAATGACATCACTGATTACTTAATAATCAAGAATCATGATTATTAGCATTAATTTTGCATTAATCATAATCTTCAATCATTAATCAGATTATGTTTTCCCCAATTCTAATTTAGTTTAATTAGTAATTTAATATACGTATTATAACAAATTATGGACACCTAAAACAGAACTTTTTTGTCTCTAATTTCTAATTTTTTTTTAATTTCTCTTAAAGTAACTTTATTTGTATTTTTTATTATCCATTTAAAGCATTATATTTTGTACTTATAATATGTTCACTCACTAGAAACAACATTTAATTTAAAGCTAACCCAAACTAATATGTCAATATTTTGTTAGAAATTGTACTTTTCCTTCCAGAATTTATTCATTCACTACACAAAGTAGAAACAATATTCTGAAATCATTGAATATATTTTAAATATTGTTTTAAACATCTTGGCAATGTATACGTTCTCTGAACCTTAAACTTTGCCGGTAACATATATGTGCACTTAAACATACTGTATATTTATATCATAAAAAATAATAAAACTAAAGTGTAAAAATAGACCCGCAATAAGACATGCATAGATGCATTCGCGTTCTGTAGTGATATTCTCGTGAAAGGAGTTCCTGACGAATAGTACTTCTAAAATTAGCACTATTCTCCCCACGATTTCATCCCTCTTCACCAGGACTTATTATCTCCTGCCGTGGATTCAGAAGTAGGATTGTAGATGTTGACCTCGTATCCCGCAATGCCCTCTCATCTGTCCAGGAGGACTGATGTTCCTGCTTTCGTATTCTAATCATCGTGCGCGATCAATCACGAAGATTTGATAAGATACGAACGAATAGTGTTATTGCTTTCTCAAATACATTTCATTTTTGCAATCCCTTTATGTATGACAGACATGTGAGATATATGCTGCTTAGAGGGTTGGAGGAAATCGATTTAGGACCTGAAATAAAATAAAACCCTAAATTCTGTATTCATAGTATCCGAAATGGATTTTATACAAGCTTTTACTCTTATGAGCTTTTGCAAATCACTAACGACTAAAATGTATCGTAAAGACTGTTTAGTTTTACCTGATATTTGATTTAAATTACAGAGGTTGTGTAATATGAAGCTATAAAATACTATTTATAATACATAAGGTTATAATATAAGTCACTGTTACTTATTTGTCGTAAAATCTATGCATATCGTTAGCTGTTTATAGTTAATAATGATCACAAGGCGGACTTATGTGTAGTGACGACAAACATCGGGTTGAAGCGATGCGGGTTAATACAACCTTTGTGTTCTACATAAATTAAAATTTTTCATAATCAAGTTCAAAAATTGTAAGAATTACCTTCATTGCTAAATGTAAAATACTATCTTCTCTGAGCAGTAAACCAAAACGCTCAAACGCTAGTCAAAACCAGGGAGTCGAGACGAGTTGTAACCGAAATTCTTGACTGGTTATAACCTCTCAGCGACCAGTAACCGTAATGAGAAATGACCGAAATTCTGACCGTAAAAGCATGAGTGGTTAAAAGGTTGAGCGGAAAAGCTAACCAATTGAGTTTTCGTTATAAGTCTGTGACTGCTTGGTGAGAGACCGATTCTGAGAGGTTTTGAAAGGTTACGAGAGAAACAGTCACGGTCAGAGCTTGGGCCTAGAGTCGACCTTTACAATCGACACAGCTGACCTAGGCCGCTCTACCTCGTACACGATGCCCGAAAATAATGGGAGCCATAAAAGATAACGGAAAGATGAAGTCGAAAAAATCAAGTACCCTATTTGCTATCGGATTTTTCCGCAAGTAACCCCGATCAATCACTTGTGTTCTTTCGCTGAAAATAGTACTAAATATGACAAGATTTCGATTATTTATGATAAAAATATCTAAAACTTGGTTTGGGGTAAGACGAGAAAAACCTTTTTATATATCTTTGTTATAAATAATCGAAATTGTGTCGTGTTTGGTACCATTTTCACTGAAAGAACATAAGGGATCGATTGGTGTTACTTGCGTGAAAATCTGTTAACAAATAAGAAATTTGCCTTCCTACATTTCTTAATCCCTATTCTTATTCTTGTCATTTATGGGTGTATGGTTCGAGTTCGACGATTCCCATTATTTGTTTATTCCACGGCATAGAAAGAACACAGTGGCGGAGATACATGTACAATTGAGACTAAATTAGTGCTGAATGGAATGTGTTCTGAAAAATAAGATGAAACAACAAGGAGATAGATAGTTTAAACAATGAATTGATAAGTAAATATATAATCATATATATAATCCTGTAATTCACGATTGTTAATTTTGTCATATCATATTGAAAGTATTGAAAAGAAAGAGAAGTTACTCGAATTGGGCCTATTAGGTCAATGCACGTTGTTAGACCTCCTGGATTGGGGTACACACACTACTGTGCTGAGCCTCACGTTCAGGGTAGACGTTACCGCGTATCAGAGTAGTGGTAGGGCTATGCTCCTATGTGTGACTTTACGCAGCCGAACAGATGCCAAATCTTTAACACTTTTGCCTGACTAAATGGTTCGTTTGCGGCATATGGTTCCTTTCAAATATTTTCTCTAGTAAGCGATTGGAATATGATTCCGAAAAAAATTGACATTAATTTTCAATTTTACAAACAATTTCGCAAACAAGTCTTTTGCAAATATCCATCAATCCAGAGGTGTAGATTCATCCCTGACAACCATAACCATTAATTTTTTTGTACCCTGCCAATGTGTATTGAAAATTAACACATTGTTATTGATGACGATATACTATGAAATAGATTTATAAATATTCGTCAAATATGCATGCACGGAATCAAAACAATATAAATATTCTACTAAACCTAACCTTTAATTAAAAAATTAAAAACGCCAACTTCTTCTTCCGTCAACAATGCATTAATAAAGTTTATAATAAAGTCGTTAGATCATTATTTGACACAAAAGTAATCAGGGTATTCGACTGATTTTTGGTATAAGTTTAAACTTTCCACGACTATTGTACAAGTCATTACAAATATAAATTTAGAATTTATAGAAGTTCATGTAAAATGTCAGCACAGTTGCTTCTAAAATGCAAGACCAGTGAATTCTTATAGAAAACTGAATCAAGAGTAGGGTTGAAAAATATCATCAATAACAATGTCTTATGAGAGAAAAAAAGCAAAGACTATATAAATACACATATTTTTCAAATGATAGCAAGAGATTCCACCGTTCTTTATCACTTGCTTCAAGCAAGAAGAATAAAAGAAAAAGATAAATGTGGTTTGTACGAGCCAAGCGGTATGCAGAGCATGAATTAATAAAGACAGTACATCAAAAAGAATTTTATGAGAACTTTATGGATTAAACTTTGAAATTTCGCAACATTCCTTCTGTCATTCAACGTTAATAGATTTTTTTAATTGCAGAACTTTTATTTTTACAAATTTGGAGTAATAAAATTAATTATTCACTGGGAAGGTAGCACAAAATCATAAAAAACATACTTTGATTAAGGAGAAAAATTGTGTAGTACCGACCGTTCCAAGTTTGTTATATCTTGTGCTATAGTCGGCAAAACAAATTTGAAAAAGTGTATGTAGTGTAAATAAAACTAAATAAAAAAAGCGAAAATATTCTTGTGAAATTTAATAATAAAAACTGATAATTTGCAAAAGTTAATAAACAATTTGTAATTTGAAGAGAAGAAGAAGCTGTAGTCCAGTACTAATCAATTTGATTACCAGACTTTTATTTCTAAGTTATTAATAACGTTAGTAAAAAAAACATTTAAATGTTAAATTGAAAGATTTTTTAAATTGAAGGATTTTAAAAATCCAAAATTAAGTTTTACAAACATCACAAGCGAAATAAGTAATATAATATTTTCCTAATCTATGCATTCGACATGCGCCCAACCTTTTGCATTTAACTCTTTATAATGACAAGTAAGTGAAAGACTTTTTTCCTACTTCCTTTTCGACCTCCAAAAAGACTGCTTGTTTTACGAACGAAACGTAGGCTTTGAAAAGACATTTCTTTCTTTTTTTGCTACTCCAGGCGCTATGTACTTGTGTCGCTGTAGGCATAGATCCTCTAGTTGAATATTCAAGACTACCAGGGCTCTCTACTCACAAAAAATGTCTAGATTACAGTGGCCTCGAACACAGTCCGTTGGAAATTGCACTCATCGTTTCAGTTCATTGCAAGTGCAATTTTCTACGTTTTTCATTCTGTGTAAGGCATTTGCAATATCTCCAGTGTTAAATTCTTGCACTTCGGAATTGTAAACATTGTAAGTGTACTACTGATAAATAGTATTTAGTGGTACAATGCTTAAAATCTACCTTAAACTTAACTTTGGAAAAACTAACAATGGCATTATTCAGTAGGTGATGGAATTGCATAGATTTGTCTATATAAATCGAGAGAACATATTGCAAGTTTCACAAAAATATATTTAAAATCCTCTAAGTGGGAATTATCATAATATACTAAGCTAAATAAGCTAAAGTAATGAGTAACGGGTCTTGTGCAGGGAGGTTACGTTTGTTTATATTAAATTCGTAACGTCGGAGACACTTGACGAAGTCACTTTCAAGAAATGCTAGGGACAGTGACGGTCCACTGTTATCCCGAGAGAATTCCAGCCAACTAACTTAGAGCCATTGTAACGCTTCAGAATTAACATAAATACCTATATGTTAAATTAACAATCAGAAGATTCTATAATTTTACAAGTGCATTGAAGAGCAAAAATAGAGTAAGAAAAGGCTTAATACATTGTGTTCTATCTTTTATGGTTTAACTTTTATAAGGTTTTAAATATCCACGAACCATTTCCTACAAACACCATTTTTAAAGTTACATAAAAGTTAAAATATAAGACTTTATTGCTCTATTTTTGTCCTTCAATGCATCCGTAAAATTGCAGAATCCTTTAATTATTAGTTTAGTATACAGAGTGTTTTGGAGCACCACGGAATAAATTTAAAAAGTGATTCTAGGAATAAATTTAAAAAGTGATTCTAGACTTTGAAATAAGACACAATTCAAGAACAACGATTTTACATTTGAGGTTTCGTTTGTTAGTTATAAACGTTTACAAATCTGGTGAAAATCACCGAAAATCAGCTTGCGCGAAGGCCTCAGGCAGAGATTGTTCATATAACAATGTAGCGTGTAGCACTAGCCTTAACGCAAAAGGGGGGAGAGGTCAGTCACCAACGACCAACTGATCGGAAATTTTACGACGCCCAACACGACGTAACAATAAACTTGTCTACTCATTAAAATACATAGAGCAACTTACAACATCTTCTATAAGATAGAAAGAATTAGTATGTCGAGTCTCGCATAAATTTTCTGTTCAATTCACGCACATATCACAATTCTCCTGTTCACAAATATTATAACACAATATCGTTTTAAGTCGAGGGCAACGTTGAATAACACTAAATCTGCTTACGCGTTACAATCCAAAGGGCAAGTCGAAACATTCTCTATGAGATTTTAGAGTACAAGGAAATAATGTGTCCACCTTCACATAAATTCTCTGTCTTCTGCATATGCGCAAACATCGCAATTGCAGCGTTCACGAGTGCTGACAACAATGGAAGACTATCGTGGAATAACATTGAATCTCTGTATAAGATGTAACCCATAGAAAAAATTAAAACAGTTCCAATGAGATTTCGATTAATTTCCTGTTCTAAATCCGCAGGCGATAAAAATGCACTCACGATTAGAAGAGTTTTGAAACAGAATTTCGAAGGAAACCGCACCAACAACAGGAATATTACGAAAAAAGAACTGGATTTGTAGGAAAACTCGGCACGTATCACAAATATCGACACAAACGTTTGGCACGAACGTCCATCGAAAACGTAACTGTGGCTTCATGGAAAACTTATTGAGGACTCTCCACAACATCTGCTGTTGTTAGATACCTGGATCTTGCCCTAAAGACTCTTACCTTCGTTGTAGACCCTCCGAAATATAAGTCGATGGACGAAAAAAATTCTTCAATATTTGATATTCAAATTTCTTGTTTTAATTATACTTATAAACATAAAATTAAACTAATTACACGTGTTAAATCGCACTCAGAGGTTACGTCTTTTACGTTAATGCATAATTACATCTTTTAATTCTATGCTTTCTTGAGCAAGTGCTACAAAAAATGTTATCGTAATAAGTGCAGAAAATTTTAATTTAATTCCGTTTAATTTAATTTTAATTTAATTTCGAATATTAAAATTTTAATATTCGAATTGATAATTACTCGCGAAGTCATAACACATTTTTTTTTTTTTATTAATATGTATTATGCTTTACAATGTGTCCAGCTGAATATTTGGTAAATTTTTCTATCATTTTATTCCTACATAGCACGTGGATGGCTATCACCAGCGGGATACCATCTTACAAGTTGTCTATTACATTTCTTTAACGAGATCGGTGGGATGTTTTCTTCTTAGCCTTCTTTTGATATGGGTTTTGTACGCTTCTGCAGCCGGCTGGTTTGGATGTATTGCAATTCTTTCTTTGTATCTTTTTGCATATCTGCTAATTTCTTCCTTGGCCTTTGGTATTTTTAGGTCTTTACGTAAATCCTCATTTCTGACGTACCATGGAGCGTTAATAATTGTTCTGAGTATTTTTGATTGTAGCGACTCTAGTTTATTTATTTGGCTCATTGCTGCTATCCCCCATAGCGGTATTCCGTATGTCCAAATTGGTTTTATAATCGTTTTGTAGATTTTTAGTTTATTTTCTACGCTGAGTTTAGAATTTCAACTAGTTAACCAGTACATCTGTCTTCTTTTTATCCGTATGTTGTCTATTATTGATTTAATATGATGCTTCCAAGTAATTTGTGTGCTAAGTGGAGTCCTAAGTATTTTACTTGTTTTGTTTGTGCTATGTGTGTGCTATTCAATTGAATATCTTGTGGTTTCCGTTTTCGTAGTGTAAATGTGATATGATTGCATTTAGTGGGGTTTGCTTTTATTTGTTTATCTTGTAGTCATTTTTCTATTTTAGTGACATGCTCTTGTAGTAATGTGACTGCTGTTTCTGGATTAAAGTGCGTGACTAGTCCAGCCGTGTCGTCCGCGAATGTCAGTATTTTGCTGTTAGTAGCTGTTGGTATGTTGGCCGTGTATAGTATATACATATAATATTGGTCCTAAGACATTTCCTTGCGGTACCTCTGCCTTGATGTCTTTAATTTCAGAATATGTGTCCTTAATTTTTACTACAAAGGCTCTATTGATTAGATATGATTTGAGTAGGTGGTAGATTTGTTTCAGGAAATGTTTTTTGGTCGTTTATAGGAGACTTTCATGGTTCACTTTGTCAAATGCTTTCTCAATGTCCATGAAGAGGGCCGTACAGTATTGTTTCTTTTCTATTGCGAGTAAAATTTTGTTGATGAGCCTGTGCATTTGCTCTATTGTGGAGTATTTGTTTCTAACTCCAAACTGGTGGTCTGGTATTAATTTTTTTTCTCTATTATTGACTTTAAACGGTCGTATATTATTTTCTCTAGTATTTTCGAAAATACAGGAAGTAATGATATTGGTATGTAAGATGCAGTTTTATGTGGATCTTTGCCTGGTTTAGGTAGTATTATGATCTGTGCGAGTTTCCATAGGGCAGGAAAATATTGAATTCTTAAAATTGCATTGAATATTATTATCATTAATCGTATTGCTTTTGAAGGGAGGTTTTTCAAAATTTTACCATTGATTAGGTCAATTCCTAGTGCTTTATTGTTTTTTGTTTTCTTGATTATGTTTTTAACTTCTTGAGCGGTTGTACTAGGTATGATGTAGTGCTCGTTCGTTGAAGTGCTAATGTTTCGTGCATCTACGTCTGTATGACAATTTGAGCTACTGTTGTTAACATTATGCGGAGGAAATGTGTTACTGAGGTAGTTGGAAAATTCTTCAGCTTGCTCTTCGCTGCTTTTCTAAATGCTGGAACTGGTTTTGTTGACTTCTTTATTTTGGAATAGGGAATAGTTGGCATTCTCGTGCGTATTTATCGTTGTAATTTGTTGTGTTTGTTGTCTAAGTACTGCGTTTTGCTCAATTATCATTTTTGTTAGCATTTCAGTGTTTTTAATGGAATGCTTGAGGAGTTCCTTGATTTATGTAGCGTCGTTATCGTTGCTGTTTTGGTTTTGATTGTTTGAGGGTGACAATTGGCTAGTTACTTGTGCATAACTTCGGCTGTCCAAAATGTTGGTATTTCTATAATTAGTGTTCGATACGTATTTTGCGTTTGATGTTGGATCTGATTCTGTCATACCTTGTTGAGAGTGGTAATTGTTGTATGTTGTACTACGTAACGGTGGAAACAGTTTACGTTGCAATTGTTTTCTGATTTCACAACCTTTGTAGCTGGCTGGGTGATTACCATCACAGTTATAACACTTTACTTTATCTATTTTTCCTGCGTATGGGCAGTTTGTTGTTAAATGGTTTTTTGCACATTTGCAAAATTCTATTACAGTAATCTTTTATGTGTCCGTATTATTGACACCGTATGCATTGGCGATAAGTCCTTTTTATATCGAGGTGGTTCAATTGTTACTATGATGTTTAGAATTTTTTTAATATCGAAGATTTGTTTATTATTGGTGTTGGGTTCAAGTTCTATTAGGAATAGTGGCAAAGTTTTGTGTCGTATATATAATAGTGGCTGTTTTGTGTCGTATATATAATAGTGGCTGTTTTGTGTCGTATTTGGTTAAATTATTTATTGCTCTTACTTGGTGCCTCATATTGTTAGTTCTTCACATATATTTCTGGTATTTGTTCTTGGGTGTAATCCTCTAATTACTACTTTGTAGCTCTTTTCTATTTTGAGCTGGTATGTATAATACCCAACGTTTTTCTCTTTTAATGCTTGTGATACCTTTCGGAAAATTTCTGGAGTATTTGTTTGTGCTTTGACTTGTTCGAGTTTTAATTGTTTTATGCTGTAGTTTTCTGTTCCGGCAGTGTTGTTTAATAGTTCAATAAGAAGGTCTATTATTTGGACATCTATGTAGATCGGTGGTGGTTTAGCAATATGTGTTGTGGTTTTTTCTTTAGGGTTCATATCTACTTCTTCTGTCAGTGAGCTGAAAGAATTTCGGAGGGAGATGTCTTGTAACCATTGTTGCGTTTCTGTATCGAAAATTTGTGTAGTGCTTGTACGTGGAATTATTTTACGCTTTTTGTGAGCTATGAGGTTTTCATTTTGGTAGGATAATTTGTTACTGTTGTTATTCTCCGTTTGCTTTTGCAGTGTTTCCATCTCTTTTATAACTGAGCTTCCCTGTTCTTTACTAGATGGTTATTTTCGATTTAGTATATTTATAGCTTTGTTTATGTAGTATTTTTCACCGTTAGTTGTGATTTTGATTGGCTGTATTTGATGCTACATTTTGAATACTTTTACTATTTGAAAGCGATCGTTGACGGTTAACCGCCTCAGTTCACTTGTCGCACTGGCACTTGTTTTTGTTTACCACTGGAGCGCAGACACACATGTCTGTCCTACCTCGGTTGCTCGAGCAGAACTGTGTCGTAATATATGAAATTATAATACTATGCTACATGCAAATTCAAAACTACGTGGTAATGCAGGTTATGTGATTAATTATGCGATGGTAGGTTCTCGATTGAGACATATATGCGTTCGTGCGTGCGTATAATCTGGTTTAAACTCGGTCATTACATGGTTATAAAGGTTACCTATAACTTCAGTGCAGTACCAAAAGCTTCCGCCAAATAGTAATTATTTACTTAAGTTTCATCTAAGTTTCTTTAAAGCTCGATTCTAGCCCAAGTCGTATCAGTCGCTGGCTTAGAGAAATGACTTTTTAAGAGTAGTCTCAATTCTCGACTGGACGTTGAATTGCTTTGCAACACATGTTTAACGTTTGATTCATTTGTTGCTATCCCGATACAAACAGTATTCTCCAAATAAATGTCATCTACTTTTAGTTAACTTTTAGTTAATAAGTTCTTGCATTTGTTTTCAATAAGACTTTTGTAATTTATAGGGTATAACATTTTTATTCTGAAAAACGTTTGTGGAGACAAAACACGTCACTATGGGGACGAAAGTAACATGTTACTTTTTGTGTCCACATAAGAATTCAATGTGCACATATTAGTAAGAAACCAATGAAGCAAGCAAAATAGTATACAGGATAGGAATTCTTCACATAACAATAACTGTATATGTTTGATTTATATGTTAAGTATTAAAGATACAAGCAAATGTTTTAGACAAAAGTTTCGTTGGGATCATATCAACATAATTAGGTAGAAACAGAGGTTTACGCTATTATACTTTTAGTCCTTATGTTAGAAGATTTTGAGGTGGGAAACAGCTCATTCGATAGAGGAAAGTTCAATCGAGTGCGCTGTGGTCATGATTTAGTAAGATTCTACTAATATTCAGTGATATGACTGTTCAAAGTAAAGCAAAAATCGACAAATTTACAGCTATGAAATCAAAGAATTTTTAGATAATTTAGAGATTGTTCTGAGGGAAATCATGACCAGAGCACACTCAATTGAACCTTCCTATATCCTTCCTGCTCATAATCTTCTAATATAAGGACGAAAAGTGTAATGGCATTCGGCAGTGCTTTTTGCCAAGTTAGAGATAAAACAGAGCAAAAAAATAACCGAAAATAAAGAATGCAACCTTTTAATAAGATATGAGAAATACATTGGCGTATGTGGTGGTATATTTACCATTTACATACCATTTACATTACAAAGTAAATTGTTGAAAATGCCATCCTCGTTGATACATACAAATTCTTGTATATCAACAAGGATGGCACTATCAACAATTTATTCTGTAATGTAAATGTAAAACAATGCAATTATTAATAAAAAAGTAGTCAAGTGCACACATACTAGACTAATCTTTAAATTCAATTTTCCCGAAAACTAAGAGTCTTATAAGAAAACTTTATTCCTTATTTTCGATTTACATACTTCTACAGGTAACAGAATCACCTCTTTCCCGGTTGTACGTATCATGCATCCTCCCACATCTTGTATGAGAGTTGGACATTATTTGAATTAATATTTCGAATAAATTTTTATTCGTAGGATTTTCGAATGAGAATTACGAGTAAACCGAAATTATTCGTAAATAACTGATAATTTTTATCGCAAGAATTTAATCTTCTACCAAAACATTGCCAATATTATAGTCCCAACAAATATCCCTTTTAACCTTACTTCTACCGCTAGAATATGTCTCCAATTAAAAATATTTTTGACGCTGTTTGCACATGCTACACGAAAATCATATTTCACTCTATGAAGTGCAACTTCATTTTTATGACAAGAAATTAACTTACAAAAGTTATTGCTTGTGCTATAGTTAGTAGCTTTCTTGACTAAAAAATACTTGGTGGTCCCTTTCGAAATGAAATTTAATTGTTATAAACACAGAGTTATTACAGAAGAAGTAGAAACTTTTAATATTTCACAGAAATCAAATTATTATAGGTATAATCAAACAGATAATTTACTTGGCTTTGTGGTCAATGTTTTTAAGTTTATATTAACTGGTTATAGATGCTCCATGTGTGCACCAAGGGTGCAAATATCAATGCGATCGTTCACCTCGAGAGAGGTGACGAACTGGTGGCCCGTTCGTTACGGGCCCGTAAAAATATTTTTTAATGGAAGAAAGAATATTTTTAATGAGAGACACATTCTAGCGACAGGAATAAGGTTAAAAGTGATATTTGTTGGGACTATAATATTGACAATGTTTTGGTAGAAGATTAAATTCTTGCGCTTGGCATTTTCTAATGATTTCAATGGATTTGTTTGCTCTAATATATTTCGTCGATCGGTGTATCTGCACAAGTGAAACCGACGACGATAGTGAAGTAGAAGGAGGAGCAAAATGTACAGGAAAGGAATATTCTATTATTCCGTTTTAACTTTGATCTGTCCGCAGGCCAAGCTTATTACTGATTGAACTCTCATACCGATCCACACAGTTTATATCTCTTTAGTGCCATTGTTTCGCAGGTAACCATCCCGTGCGACCCGCGTCGGTCACCAGAGGTAAAACCCAAGAGCCAGAGCGGTCGACTCATCGTGACCCAAGCTTGTCATTAAACATGAACATTTTCAATTAACCCCATTAACGAATCTCGTGACTCTTACTGTAGCCTGGCGGCCCCGGATTGACCATTTTTGATCTCACTGTACACGCTTTTTAACTTTCACACTCAGGGAGATGGCCTCCCTTTTGAGGTTTATGGCGGCCTAAGGTCGACGTTTTCACGTCTACCTTGCACGCTTGGATTGAACCGTGACTAAACACTAGTCAAGTCAAGTGTTTCTGTCAGCGAGAATTCGGACGTTTTTTAGGGCAAACCCGCGTGTTTAAAGCCAATACATCCGTAGATGCATGCATGTCGGGACATCAATTTTCACTCTGGACCCCCTGCTGTGGCTCTCTCCTTGGAACCTTCCTAGCCGCGTACACTGTCACCCCCATACAATTTCGCCCTTAATCTTACACATTCGCAGGATTCAATCATCTTACAATGTTTTGATCACGTCAAACGGCTGACATCGGACGTGGACGCGTTCGCTCATTCAGAGCTCCTTGGATAATTTGGAAACTTTGGAACTTTGACTCGGCTTTAATCTAAACATAATCCGTACAACGATGTGAGTGAGTCAATTACAATCCACAGACTTATAACTATCCGTAACAAAAATAACGCACTTATACCTATCCGCAACAAATATCTTAAATTGGTTTTTCAAATGATTGATGCTTTGTGGGAGATTGGATTCTATTTTTAAGGGAACGAATATACTTGGCCTGCTTTTGTTTACCTTTTTAAGGTTTTTTGGGGGGATTTCATGCTTCTTTGTGACATTGAATAAAGGTTTGATTATTAATCAAGTTAATTTTAACCCAAAGGAGAAATGTACACCTTTTTGAATTAAAGCAACTTATTTAATAATGTAATAAATTCTTTAATTTGATTCATGATGTCCCATAATATAGTCTTAATTGAGAAAATGATCCAAGACTGGTAGTCATTAAGATAACAGGAATTGAAGGGTTGCAAAGTACGCAATTGTGAGTAACTTATTAATTTCGTAAATAACAGTAAAATAAGTACATTTTTCTTTTTCCTTATACGTAAATGGATTAAGCGTTGATGTTTATTAAAATAATACATGTGCTAAAACATTGAAAGTATATGACTGATTTATAATAGAAAAGTGATTGTTATTTCCATGGAAATAATATATAATTTGTTTAATATTATTATTTTCTTTAAGTCTCTACACAAGGAGGAAGGAGAACGACTCTTAATCTTTACTGGTACCTGCACCGAAAAGTTAATATCATCAGTATCGAAAATTATTGACGATAATACCATTGAATTTTAGAGCATCCATTGGCAAATCTCCAGTAAATATGTACGACCGTGCCGGCTGTGCTTTGCATACTATATTAGCCATTGAAATTGCACTCTCTTAGGGGTGCCGGTGCTTTTGATTTGACTGGCATAAGAAATGATCGTTTGCTATTATCATTAGCTATTAAAGGTCGAATTCCCGTTTTGCTTAAAATTTTGGTTTTTATAACAATGTAGATGTATTTAGTTATCAGAATTATAATGTTATATTTTAATATAAGAATTACTTTCGTATTCAACAGATCTTATGTTTAACTAGTGTTATAATTCTATTAACCACTACAGTACATTAAAATATGGAAGGCTTCTTATTTTACCTCAAAATTGGTACAGACGTTCCGAAAAATAACATTACAGCACACTGTAAAATACGGAAGTAATTATATTGATATCAAAATTTAAAATAAGAAAGGAAAAAGGAATTACACTCCGCATAAACTTGGCGTCGCGGCACCACCGTGTCGCTTGATAAGAATCGCGAAATAATAGTTCTGATTTTTAATGCTGCTGCTATTTTTAATCAAACGTACTATGTACATATAGCATAGCAGCACTATTGTCTAAAGACTCTCTAATCAATGATCTTAGACTTTGTTGATCTGTTGGATAGTTCGTTGTCCTGTATTGTTTTATGCGTAGTTACTAATGAAATAAATAATGACCAGTTTTGTGCAGTAAAGTGTAATAATTCATCAAAAAAAGATTATATCCTGGAAATGTTTCGCCGTGATCATATATGCAGAGCATCATGAGCTGCAAACGTACGATGGAAAAATTGGATTCCGAATTTGCGACATTCTGCTGCAAAATCCGTTGCAAAAATAGAAAAGAAGGATACATGTATATGACAATAAAACTATGGCAATGTATAATAAATAATAAATTAATAAAAATGTTACGAGTAATTTAACGTATCACTTTCTTCCTCTGTTTATAATAATAAGCTCATAGGAGATCCTTTGGTTGTGAATATAGTATATCATTTAGTATAACATGCGATTTATTAAAAGAAAAGTAAATCAGCAGTTGCATATTGCAAAGTAAGATTTAACGTAAGATTTAGAAATTTTAATTTTAAGTAATTTTAGGATCTAGTAATTTTAAGTAAGATTTAGTAGATTTAAGAATCAACATAATTTAGTCGTACGTCGCTTCGTGATTCTTATTAGATAGCCTCTACTAAATATGACCACAAGTGAAAAATCATTTTCGAGTTCGTACATACCGCCTGCCACTTAAAACATTAATTTGTATTTCTTGAACTAACGTGTTTACACATGGTCTTTTTTTCGTTTTCTAATGGGAAATGAAAGTTAATCAGAATCATTATTGTTCAAACTATCTAAAACAAGAAAAAATCGAAATCAAATGACTTAGCACTGTTGTAATTAGGTTTTCTAACTAATTTCTATTGTTCCTTATACTTTGAAATCTGAAGTGTCATTTAGTGATACTGTAATTCATATAAACAATATTCACTACTTCAAAAAATTGTTTTTTAATCAAAGAGTCGAGACCGACAGAATTACGGTTACGGTCAGGGTTAGATCAGTGAAACAATCAAAATAATACGAGCGGTCGGTCTCGGGATTATTGAGAGGTTTGTGGGGTTACAGGTATCGTTTCAGCCGTATGTCCTGACCAAAAGGAACGTCAGAATTATTTAACAATTGGAATTCGTAAGCGGTTATATCCGGTCAGGAGCTTCGTCTTCACCGGAATTTGTAAAAGGAAGAAACGGTCAGATTAGGAGTTTCCTTTCAATCAGCATCTAGTTGAATTGCTCAGCTGACATTCTTCAAAAATAGAAATTCGCTCAACCAGAATTCACGAGCAGAGTTCAGCTGTATCTAATTATGTTATGATTACCTCTGTGATTGATTATTAAAGTAATCATGGTAATTTTAATCATTTACGGATTAACCATTATTGAAATAAATCAGTAACTATAGATAATTTTTTAATCTACAATCATAAATGAATAATTTATGTTCTATTAAACGCAGTAGATACAGGGTATAAAAAAATTAATGGTCGTAGATTTCAGGGGTGAATCTACCCCTTAGAGTCGCTGGACATTTGCAAAGAAACCTGTCCGCAAAATTGTTTATAACATTGAAAATTAATGTTAATTTTTCCCATTACGTAATCATATTCAAATCGTTTAGTAGAGAAAATGATTGAAAGTAACCATATGCCGCAAGCGAACTGTTAATCAGGAAAAATAGTTAATGATTTGACATCAGTTTGCCTGTGTAGAGTCACACATAGGTGTCACACATAGGAGTATAGACCTAACGCTACTCTGGTACACGGCAACGTTTACCTTGAGGCCCAGCATAGTAGTGTGCGTACCCCAATTCAAGGGACCTCGCAAGGTGCATTGACTTAATAGACCCAATTCGAGTATCTTCTCTTTCTTTTCAATACTTTCAATATGATAGGACAAAATTAACAATCATGAACTACAGGATTGTATATAACGATACGATCATATTTTTACTTACCAATTCGTTGTTTAAACGTTCTGTCTCCTTGTTGTTTCATTTTATTTTTCAGAACACGTTCCATTCAACACTAGTTTAGTTTTAATTGTTACGAATTCACTAATAACGAAAATACTCTAAACAACACTGATAGCCAAACATTAACCATCAAGTACGGAAGCACTAACAACAAATACCACTGTTCCACTGTAGTATAACAAACAAATAAAGACTTTAAATAAGGCAAGAAGGAAATAAACAGTCGCTTAGACGTGTTTTCGGTATTGGTGTTAAAACGATTCTGACCTGATCTGAGTTCTCTAAAGCCCATCCCAACATTTGAATCTTTGTAATCACAGATGTCCAGTTAAAGTCAGGATTACTTTTTTTATTGGCCTCCCATTTTCTTAAGAATGTCTATGGAAGAACACGTAAAATTAGTAACTGGTTACTATTAACTTCGAGTTCAGAATTTTCGGAAAATTGTGAGAAGAGCTCCAGAAGGGCAGAACCGAATTTAATCAAAGTGGTGTGATTAGTGATGTACGAGATTCCAAAAGTAATTTTGGTATTGTCTTGTTTTGTCTCGAATTTCAAGATAATAACAAGACAAGACTACTTTATACAATATACAAGGAAATATAAGACAAAGCTGTCAATAATGTTAGTCTTGATAATATTTTTCACAGTAGATTGTTTTTTCTTCATTTTAAGAAATACATAAAATTACGAATAAATGTATACCTAAAATTACGTATAAGAACATTTTTGTACCTAAATTAATTACAAATAGTAAAAGTGTTCAAAATTTTTTATGATTTATTCAGAAATAATTATTACGTATTCATATATAAATTAATTTTCAATTATTTATTCTATATGGTTTATGTATATAAAAACCCATTGATTATTCTAACTCTTATTTACCGAAAATTATTGTGACATTAATTATTTTACATTACAAAAAATTAGACATAATATATATTACAAATTTGTATCAAAAAGTATATTATGCTTACAAAAAGAGAATTCAAAAATCTACAAGAAAAATAAAACCTGTATTTTTTATATTTTGAGTAAAATTTTGTTCCGGAGTTTGTCAGACTTCGTGTCAATAATTAAAGGTTAATACTAATTGAATCCAATATAGAAAAAAAATCTGATCCAATTGACTTCATGTAAATTAACACAGCACATGTACGTTAGATATAAAATATCTCTAGTAACAACGTCTTATCTTTATTCGTGTCAAATTTAAGATCTGATATGTTACTGTTTTTCATTCTAATCTCTTTTGTGATGTTCTATTCTTTACATAGTAAGGCCACTCCTATTTTGTCGATATTCTTTTGTCGATTCTTTGTAACGAAAGTATGTTTAATACTAAAGACAGCCGACTTTAGTACTAGCCATGCTGAACGAAAAAGAAGAACACTGCGAGAGTCCGATTCTGCACTTAATAGAAAGAATACGCCGCATTGTGTGTCTCTGTCTATCCAGTGCTGACTTTCTGTTACAAGCGCCAGAAATGCTAAAGAGAAAGCGCTGGACCATCCCAGGAAGCTAGAGAAGGACAAGCCCCTCCAGTCCCCCTGAAAACTTTTAAAATTTCAAAACCTAAACTCGTGCGTTCGATGATGCCATTAGCTCTTCTGGAAAAGTCTGCGTTTTCCTGTTCGTGTCGTATCATGCCAGTTCATAGTTTTTGATTCGTTGGACGGATAATGCAGCGCAATCTTCTTTGATCTTTCAACATTTACCGACACTTGATGGATAACTTGCTATATACCAGAAAAACTGTTATATAACATTATGTTACATGACATTTTCTTTTTCTGTTTTCTAACAAGTTATACAATTTTGTTATATAACATATTTTGTTATATAGTATAGACGCACCTTTAGGAGAGCGGTCTCAATCCAACAAGGCTTAGTATATTAGTTGTCTCCTAGATGTCGTTCGTACTGCACCCGCTTGGAATCATCGTGGTGCACTTGTCGTAAAGGTTACGTAACCCCAAATCTGTAAACGAGCATCAACTACTCTTGTTCTCTGAAGAACAATCACTGACTCTAAAGGAACGGTCTTGATCTCACTCGACGAGTACCTCAGCTGCCTCTGATATCTTCATGCTCTGGCAACCCGATGCTAGGGAAAAGTGCGTCGCCTGCTGCTTTCGCAGCTCCTTATATACCCGCCCGTTAGAGTTCGCGCATGCGCAGTGACTTACTACTAATGGCGCACTTATTCTAACCGTGAATGCTTTATATAAACAATCGTTCGAAATATGTTATACTTATATTAAAATATAATTAAAACCTATAATATACAGTATATGACAAAGTACAAAGATATTAATAAGTATTATAATTAGTAGAATATGCAGTAATAAATGATTATATAATATTAATAGAAAGAAAGCGAAATGAGATAGTCGTTACTTGTCATTTTCTTCTTACACTTTTACTACTGCCCATCGTAAATTATATTATAATTTATAGAGTTCGATTAAAACCTTGTATGATGTTTATTCTAAAAAGACGTTCTTCTTCTTAGCTCGCTTCTCTTGCTACTTGCTTTGAACTGCTTATATTTACATATAATTATAAGAAATAAATTATAACTTAAATAATTAGTTTGCTATGTCTTAAAATTAACTTCACAAATTGTATCTTAAAGTGGATATAATATCTAGACAATGCCAAGACGATACAAGATTTTTTCAACCAAAACCAAGACAGTATATCAATTTTTAAAGAACAAGACCATATTTTTATAAATGTTATCTTGTCTTAAATCTCGTGTAGCACTAGCGCTAACCGGAAATCAACAGGCGTGAATACGTTCAGTGCCAGATAATGAGTGGTAAGAAAAAGCAATACATACAGGTTAAGGTAAATACAATTACTGTGTTATGATACAGCTGAAGTGTCGTGAATTGTGGTTGGGTGAATTTCTATTTTTGAAGGATACCAGCTCAAATAGATGCTGGTAGAGAGGAAACTCCTGACCTGACCGATTTTTCCTCTCATGAAAGACGGTGTAGACCGGAGTTCTGACCGGAGTTCTAACCGAAGTTCTAACCAGAGGTTTGATCGGCTATAACCACTCAAGAATTCCTATCAAGACGAAGCTCTTGATCGGTTATAGCCGCTCACGAATACCAGTTGACCAAACATCCTGGCCGTTTCTTTCAATAAGGACATGCGGTTGAGACGAAACCCGTAATCGCACAAACCTCTCAATAACCCCGAGATGGCCAATCGTGTCATTTTCGTCAGCTCTCTGACCTGACCGTAACCGTAACCGTTACTCTTTCAGTCTCGACTCCCTGGTTAATACCACACAATGTACCACTTTATACCAAACAGCTTTTATAAGAATATTTTTTTCATAACTTCAATCTCTTGCGAGATATTTCATTGTACTTATTTAAACAGAACATCCTGTATAAATGTTGGCACGATAAAGTAAACCATATAAAATGTATACTAGCCATGAACTGCAACTTTCTATCTTTCCGACTCTGTTTCATTGTTCTATAAATGAACGAGAATGAACAAGAGATTGAACAAGAGATTGACAAGGAGTGACGTAAGTACCTGACTGTAAGAATAATTAATTAACGCAAATTTATAAGAATAATTAATTAATGCAAACTTATAATAATGATTGCTTCAATAATATTTCGGGTTATATTCTATACGCAAGTATGTACAATGTCAGCGTGACGTGTTCTATCAGTATCGGTAATGTAGGCGGTGCAAGATTTAGAGACGTTATGTCGAACATTCATCTTGATCTGACAGATTCTGAGTCGTTGCCACAGTTATGAAAATAACCCAAGAGCGGCCTCCTGATTCTTCCAAAATAAGAAAGATAATCTACTACACGCGTTAAGCATTTCTAAGCGATTTTTAGTCTGTATAGAGTTTAGTCGCTATAACCGTCGGTTCATTGCCACGAACGAAGTGGTTTACCACTTTACCAACGTTAAGTTGCTTATCTATGTTTGTTACAACCAGGGTTGCCATCCATACTTCTTACCTTTCCGTCCCTCACCTAGCTGTGCTGCGGAGCCTGCCTTCGGTTGCCCCACTCCGCTCACCGAGGAGCAGATAGGGAACCTAACGGGTGTTCTTTTGTGCTACGCGATCCTACGGACGGCTTTAGCTTGCATAAGTATACGGTTCTTTCGGAACACCCGCTGGCATGCCCCACGCGGCACGCATCAGCGTCAGTGAGAGGAGTGGGGCAACCTAAGGCAGGCTCCGTAGCACAGCTAGGCGAGGGACGGGCTGGTAAAGGGCAACGATGGCAACGCTGGTTACGACATGTATGCTCGGTTAAGCATCTTCAAGACGCATTCTGGCTTGTCGGAGGCCAGTCACTATAACCGCAGAGACCTTGTCTCGAACGGAGCGGTCTGTGGTCTTTTGCAATTGTAAAATGCGTTTGTCGAGCTTATTATTCCGAGTTTTATGAATATTTGGTCGCCCTCACTAATCATCTCAAAAAAAGCATCAAACACTTTCAATTCTCTGAGCATTGAATCGTTCTAGTCGCCGAGACCATGTCACGAACGAAGCGGTCTCTAATAAGCACTGGAAGTGTATCAGCTGCCTCCGAGATAGTCAAAGCGTTGTTCTTGTCATCCAAATCTGTTCTCTCCAAGAGATGCAGCTGGAACATCTCTTTATATACTCAAAAAATAGGAGTACGCGCATGCGCGGTAAGTCGGAGTAGTCGCTATCCTATTCTAATATCTAGAACAATAACTTAAATTAACCGTGTAAACACTTTTTAACCCAGTTTATTAAAAAGAAACAGAAACAGAAACACCTAAACAAACATTTTACACTTGGTGGTAAACAAATCACTTAACTTTAATGAGTTCGATTCAGAAAAGAATATTTTTTAGTCTTTCGCTTTTTCCAGGTAAAAGAACGTCTGCGACGCGACAAGTATGATCCCGATTTTGGCTGGGGATAGGTTGCTTATGGAAGGGAAATCGCACAAGAACCGTCTCTACGTCTGCTTGTACGGTTTTTGGGTTGCAGAAACCCAGAGGTGCCGTGCGTACTGACGTCTTCCTCTAGAGAGGATTGGTTTTGGTCTATATTCAGTTGACCGGAGTGCCGTGCTCTACGTCTGATCCGTTAAAACTCTCGTTTTTGTGTTAATTGCCGCCTTTTATACCTATTTTCGCACCTAACGTCAACCAATGAGGGTGCAGCGCGCTACCTTTGTCCTTTTTACCTGGATTGTCACATCGTCGTGTCGCATCGCCGCGCGACTTTACGCTAGTTTACTTATCACTATTACACGCCAATACTATATCGTTACAAACGTAATTATAAAATACTGTAGAAGGTGCGAAACTGAGTACGTATATCTTAAAATTCTATAATATGTCTAAAGACAAAAGTATATAAAACTAATAATTGAAAGCAATTATAATTAACTAAATATTACGAACGCAATGAAGAGGTTTATACATGAGTAGATTAGCTATCGTAGAAAAGGAGCGTATTAGGCGAAAGAAAGAGACGGTTATATACGTAGCGTAAGAAGTGGTGGATCACCGTAGGGCAATGGCGCAGGCGTAGGAGGGGCCGTTACACTCGGCAAGGGTTAAGCATAACTACCAAACTCTTAAAATAATAAGTATGCTAACAATACTTTCAAACTGTATTCTTCTCAACAAGTTTATATAATTAAAATTCCATTGATATGAACTGAATAAATTGATTAGAAAAATCATATTCAATAAAATAATGTACTGTTTTACAGTTTCTAATAATAAGGAGATAAAAAAATAGACACAAAACTTACCTAGAGAATGTCACCAGTACTGGCAGCTCTTGTGGTTCTTGTCAGTGGTCCCTGTTGTCTGTTGTGATCTGGCCGAGGCTTGCAATATATAATTTTCCGGAAAGCTTTCCGGAAACTGTCACTGAGGAAAGCGTAGAGAATGGGATTGACACAGCTGTTCGTGTAAGCCAAAATATGGCTGGCTATTTGCACCATTATCGTCGCTGATGTCAGTGGGTACACATTCAATGACTTCGTTACCAGTATTACCTTTCGTAGAAACAGATGGAAAATCAATAATTTATTAATCATTTTTAAAAGTGTAAAAGCTTATAATGAATTTAATATAAGATGCACAAGAATTCATTTAAATACAGGATGTATACAACTTCTATAGGTTTATTTGTCAGCAAAGAGGAAGATTGTATTTTCTTAAAAATATGTTAACGGTAGTTATTCACTATAGGAAAGGCGACTCGAATGACCTTGACCTTAACATATTTTGTTAACGTCACTCTTCAGAGTAACCATCAAGAGGTTTTGACAGTCGCTCGTGGCTCGTTATTAATAACAGTTATTAATAAAAAATCTTTGAAAAATATACCACATGTTTTCAGCACTAACATGTATAATGATGAAATGCAATACACATTTGCTCAGGATTTTTATTTCTATGAGAATATTCTGACCTGGCTCACACAATTATACATGCATACAAACATCACTCAGGACTACTTTTCAGTTACAGTTTAGCAATGATTAGAGTACTTATCAATCTAGTTTACTATGTTATACTATACATTCTTGCATTTAATGCTCAATTATCATGAATTGTGTAAAAATATACTTTTAACACAATTTATTCAATTACAGAAAACAATACAATATTTATGAAAATGATATTTTACTTTATGCAAATAGTACAATAATTGTACTTCATCGCGTGGACAGGCAAGGGACTCCGCCTAGCACGCCCTTCTCGAAAAAAGCCTAGCCCAGACCTACCCTAATCTATCTTTTTGTGAAACTAAGCTATTCTATTCGGAATTTAATTCGAGATAGATTAGGTTAAGTTTCAGCTTGGTTTTTTTCGAGGTAGAGACGGAGCCCCTCCCTCGCCTGCATATGTCTTAAACATTTACCATAATTAACACTTACAAAAATTGAAACACCATTTTGCCAAATATCGTCGCTTGGAAAATAATCTGTTTTTAATAATTAATAACTTTCTAAGGAATAATGAGCGATGACTAGAATTTCTTGAAGGTTAATCAGAAAAGTGCTCTTGACAACATATGTCAAGATCAAGGTCATAAGAACTGCCTTCCCTATACTGAATAATTACCCCTAAACGAATGGTCAATTGTCCATTTTATAATATAGTTTTATCCTTAATATGCAATAAATCTTTGCGATTTTATTATCAATTGAACAGCGTTTTTATGAGCGGGTTAGGAGTTAAAGTGAAAAGCATTAACTAGATCTAGATTCAATTGATTTATGTTAGTAATGTAACGTAAAGAGTCACAATGGGTAACCCAATTGTGAAACATTTCCATAAATTAGTAGGAATACAGAGTTCAAGTTACACGTAGAAAAACCATTAGAACTAATCAAATATCTCCATTAAGAAAATTGGTGACTTGGACGTTTTAGTTATTCAACAAAGTGTGTATTTACAATGTTCTTAGCTCATTCGTAACGGATATGTCGAAGCTTTACTGGTCATTTTCACGCATACTGTTACGTCAAAACTTTACTGACCATTTTCGTATATAATCACAGCTGATTCTAGTACTAGCCATGCTCAACGAAAAATAGCAACACTGCCACAATCCGATTTTGCACTTGATAGAAAGAGCACACACATTGTATGTCTCTGTCTATCCAGTACAATACTGAACTCTCGCAGTGTTGCTGTTTTTCATTTAGCATGGCTAGCACTAAACTCGACTGTGATATAATCATTCCGTGCCATTCTTAAGCATGTGCAACAACCACCTCCTTTTAATAAAATGTATGGGTCAAAACCGCTCACTACACTGCCATTGCGAGTGGGTTAAGATTCTCATAAACATAGATGGTTACGGACCTAAAGGACGGTGCATTCTGCTACGGGGATGAGTCAAGAGATAGAAGGGAATTATACATTAAAAGCTTAGACTGTTGTTCTGTTTCGAACAAGAAAATTTACGGCATTGTCCTCATTTTGACTATTACGTCGGCGGGGATGTGTCACGATAATGCTTTTGGAAGATGTAATTTTTGCTGGATCTGTTTTTTTGTGTTGTGCACGTGTTTACGCACTCCGCTACTCTTTGGGCGTTGACACTGAAGATACATCGAGAGCGCGATGTGCTTGGATATAGATGGGGTGTGTCCCCGGTGGGGGGATTGGGACAGTTGCCGGGTGCCTCAAAAGGGTACTTTACTTTGTACCGTTCAGGAGGTAAGTCGTTTTGGCAAGTAATGTTATCGTCATCGCCCTGAATACAATTATTCCGTGCGAGGGCCAAGCCGGGGCCTGGTGCGTTACTTTCCCGAACGCCCCGTGTACGTTAAATTTGGACTGGCGTGTGTCATTTTCCCAGTGCCAAGACGGGGCCTAGTGTGTTACTTTCCCCAGCGCCCCGTGCGTGTCAAAGTCAGTGCTATGGTAATGGGACGGAAATGGTGTAGGGAGCATTATGCGAACGAATCGGTGATGTTTTGGGACCCACTAGTAATTCAAGTTGTTAACTCTATGTTGCAGATGCACTCCCAAGAGGGGTGACTATGATATTATACGCAATGTTCAATTTTCTTTTATTATTCCATGTCTGTTGAAGTTTAGTTTAGTTAATACAAGTGGTTTATTAAATGTTATTGTTTCGCTTTCAAGCAGACTCTGTGTTTTCCTTAAATTCTCTTTTTCATAATTAAAGAATTTTTACCTCACACTTTGCATTTTGGAAATTCCTGATCAGACACACCCCAAGCCTTTAACGTTTTAAATTCGAAATTTTGTTTGTTTCATTACCCGCTCTCTCCTCGGAGTTATTGTCAAAAGTCAGTGTCGCGTAAGTGTGTGTGAGAGAGCATGAGTGGATGTGTTTGTGTATTCTTCTGAAGCCTCAAGAATGAAACGATAACGCCTTTGTCGAACAAAGAGCATCTACTTCGACATTCCAAAAATGCGGGTTCTCATGAGCCGGGATAAATGTAACCAAGATGTTTGCGATTATCGACCTTATCAGGAGCCATACAAGTCGTTGGCCGCAGTGTTCCATAACATCTGTCGCGGATCGTTCATGCAAGCTAAATATACCTATATCTTACATTAATATAGACGGCTATAGCTGATTTCGCGAAATGTAATTGTAACGCATTGATGTGTTGGAAAGATCGAGATGAGAACCTTTCGGCGTTAAAACTTGGAATTTGCGCAAAAACTGTAAATAGCGCACGACACGACGACCGCGCGAACAGCGATGCCTGATAGCAAGCATAATACCAAATGTTCTCGAAAATGGCGAAAACTTATATGGTTTATTATATTAATTGTAAGAGCGATTACCTACCGAAAATGCTAATAAGCAATGGCAAGTGCAACATCCGTAGACAGATGGATAATTGTAAAATCAGGAACCTGAAGTACCAAGAGAGAACAGACGCGACACATTAGATACGAATTAACGAATAGCGCGACAGCTCTCGTTACCTCGCGCGATTCTCTAGGACCTTACATTAATACGGCAGGTGATCTATGTATTGGTGATCCGCGAAGGAATCTGTCTATTCTAACTTCCGATACCCATCACTCTCTGTCCACAAGTCGCGAGGTGCGTGACGAGAGTCCGAGGGTTAAATTACTTTAATTTTTCTTTCCTTCTTTTCCTTAATTTATTATTTCATTAAGTTCTGTTATTTCGAGCATAGATTCACGGGAATAAATGACCTTATTAACTCACGTTAAACAATCTAAAAAGCATAGTTCAGTTTATAGCGTAATTTATTTAGTGATACTTTTAAAATCGTCGCATGTGTTTCTCTTCCTTTTTTTCAGCGTTATTCTAGGTGTAATCAGGCAATATCGACGACCAGGCTTTTATATTCTTTTTAGGGATTTTAATTAGATTTTGGCATTAATTGACGTATTATTATATATATTTTCTTTTTCTTTTGTATTGGATATTGTACTTTTCTTTCTTTTCACTCATCTTTCTAATACTGCGTTTCTTTTTATATTTTATCTTGTTCGGTTAAATTAATTTCAAGATTTGCTAAATTTTGAGAATATATATTTTCGTTATTTATATATACATATTGAGTTCATTAATTTATTTTTCCAAGTATAATATAATCCTAAGCATCTACCTCTTAAGAAGCAATCACGTGTAGTGCTGTCTGTACCGGACTAAATAATTTTCTAACCCATCTATCATTATCCTTCTGGATAATTAATTAATAAATATAATAGATATTCTCACGTATTGTGTCCAATTATTTATTCTATCTACCACTCTTTGCGACCTTAGCGCGCTTGTCCAGAATGAGGCGAACTGTCGAAAGCCAATTTCTTAACGCAACATTGGCGATGCAGCGAGGTCTCATCAGGGCCCAAACTAAATGGTCTTACTAGATCCTGAATACTAAGTGTCTCTTAATTCTTCGCAAGCCACTGACAATCCAGGCTCTGACCCATCCAAGACTCCAGATTTTTAACACTTGCGAACGCTATTGAGGCTGTCGTAGAAAATTTCTATAGGACACTTAATTGTCCGTATCAAACGGTTAAAATCGAGGAATGCAGCGAACTCAAAAGTACTTTTTGTGGGGCGGGCGTCATGAAACTTTCTAAACATTTGTACGGTGAGAAACATTTCTCAACATACAGCTAGCCGCTATACATTGAAAAACAATCCAGTCCGATTTCATATAGTGAAGTCACAGTTTCCATTAGATAGTAATGGTATTTTGGGAAAATAATTCTTAAGACAGGAGCGAGCAGAAATCTCTTTTTTCCATAACACCTTAGTTACTCAATTAGATTTAATTAGACCTACGTATTTCGTGGGAGATGAACCATTGAATCGAAATAAACCAATACTGAGATTGCGAATATTGAGAATAAATGTTAGAACCAGACAAGCCATTGCCATCGATGTCATAAATAACGATTTAAAGAAAAAATATTTATCGAGACTTACTGTTAGTATACAGGATAGAGTTTATATTAGTCTAACGACCCACGGTCTCCCCTCTCACTCTATCCATTTTTATCTCACTCTATCCATCACTATCTCTCTCTATCTATTACCATCTCTCTCTATATTTGTCTCCTCCTAATACCTTATTATTATATTACCGCGTATTCTATTATCTTAATACTAATTAATATTTTTGTACCTTATTTTTGTATGATATATTATAGGTTCCAATTATATTTTAACATAAACACAACGTATGTCGTACGTTTTCATTTACGATTAGAAGAAGACCGCCATTAGAAAATAAGACACTACGCATGCGCGAACTCCGACTAGCGGGTATATAAGGAGCTGCGAAAGCAGCAAGAGCACACTTCCTCCTGGCATCGGGTTCCGAATAGACGAACGTCTTGAAGGTAGCTGATATACTCGTCCAGTGAGATCGAGACCGCTCCATTAGAGGTAGCAACCGTTCTAGCAAATACTAGTTGATGCTCCTTTGATATAGAGTTCGTGCTCGCCGGAAGCAGACGAATCGCCTCCCAACAAGTGCTAGAAGCCATTCCCAGTCAGACACATTTCTAAGACCGCTCCTGAAGAGTCTTTTCTCCAGGATAGCGACTGATGTAGAAAAGATAACGAAGGGTTTACGGATGCTTAGGCAATTAGGCAAAGATTAAATGTTTCATGGAACCTTGAGACCGCTCTGGGGTTATAGCCACCTGTAACTTTGGTAGCGACCAGGGCATACATGACAAGATCTATTGCAGACACATACACAACACACTGTGCCTTGTATAGAGGATCCTCTACCGCGAATAATATCACCTAACCTAACTCTCGTTCAACGATATATAACATAACTCTTGCGTTATCGAGATAATTAATTATAATCACGTTCAATATAACTTCACATTCATATAATCACACATAATATAACCTCATATCTTATGATTTTATTAATATTTAACTAGATTAGAATAGATATCAATATTGTATTAACGTTAGGATTAGAATAAGTATTTGTTGAATAAATTATTGTTAAGAAAGATATAAGCCTTGGATTTCAACCCCTTAACCGCACGCCACACGAACCCCTACTTTTTCGTCCATTGGAAAGCCGCTCTTCCATGGACAACGTAGCATCGTTTTAGGGACGTTACATTGGCAAAGCCGCCGTTTCTGTGAATGACCAGGACAGGTGTCATGTTCTTGTCATAAATGCTTTAGAAATAGACATAGATATAGAAATTGGACCATACGAACTAATTCCCGTTGAATATTGTAGCTTTCAAGAAGAAAATAATGATTCACTAATATTAACATTCCAATTAATACAATAGATGAAATAATAAAACGTTTGTGATTAGATCATTTGAACGATGAGAAAGTTATCACGTGCTTCTTGTAGAGAATCTTGTAGAGAAATTTCCCGACAGATTCTATCTACCGGGTGATACTTTAGAAGCTACTCCATGTATTACGTATAAAATTCCAACATCCGATGATGTTCCAATTAATATGCGAGAATATAGATTTCTTCCGGCTTATAAAGATGAAATACAAGGTCAAATTTTCGCTAAATTAATTAATGGAGTAATAATACCATCGAATTTTCCTTATAATTCTCCACTCTGGATTCTTCCAAAGAAACCAGATTCTAAAGGCAATCCGAGGTGGCAAATGGTAATAGACTTCCGTAAGCTGCATGAAAAAACGATTGGCGACGCGTATCCGTTACCTAATATTACCGCTATTTTAGATCACCTAGGAGACACACAATATTTTTCAATTTTTGATTTAACCAGAGGATTTCAACAAATTGAAATGGATCCAGCCGATAGAGAGAAAGCTGCATTTACTACATCTGACGATCGTTACGAATATATTTGCATGCTCGAAAGTCTTAAAAATGCACCAACTATGGTTCAGGGATTAATGGTTCAGGTATTACGCGGATTGCAAAGAATAGAAGTTTTCGTTTATTTAGATGGCATCCTAGTTTACGCGAAGTCTTTGGAAGAGCACGGGAGAAACATTCGAAGATTATTTAATAGATTATCAGACGTGAAACTGACTTCATTTACACAAATGTGAATTCTTAAAATCTGAAATCACTTATTTCGGACACTATATATACTTATAGACGCGGTCCATGCATAATAACCCACGAGTAAAAGTGAAGCCAAGATAACGGGGAAAATGTGATGTCACATGTGGGCAGCAGATAATTCAAAATGATAAATATTGTATCAAACACCATCAGACGTCAATGAATACCATTACTCTGACTAGGAATAGTAGTGAATAATTTCTAAATAATTACTTATAATGGTGCATACATGTTATGTAATGAATTGCAAAAAACGATAAAAGCGTAATGCAAATGTATCTTTTCTTCTGTGGATATTTGGCTATTGCTCTTACGATTTTTTTAAACTAAAACAAGTTATAAGGAAATAATTATGATGTAAATATTGTCAACATTTCAGTTTTGAAAGTAAAACCTTCCACTTATAGTTATTAGTATTCATTACTTTGCCCATATGTGACGTCATATAAATGACTTTATCTTTACTTCAAGGTAGTTATTTGAAGCCCCATTTATAACTATACATATATGGTTTAAGTAAGTCTAAAAGTATTTCAGCCATATTACATAAATCTACTATCAGTGGCGCTACCTAGCGTTAGCATCAGCGTCACTCTGGTCTATAACGTCCTGGCATTTTGTGGCAAAGTGCATTTCTGTTGATTTCCGTGCATTTTCAATAGTGATTGTGATCAAACTTATTGAAGACATATTTTGGAGCATTTTAGAGTATATTCGAAATTTTAATTACTTTCAAAGCGTCATAGAATACTGTTTTGAAAATGTTGGTGTGTGCCGCTAAAAGTTGCAACAACAGGGCAGCAAATGAAGCTACTCTGCAGTTAAAACTCGAAGAAACCTCGAAAGTTACTTTTCATGAAATATATTACTCGTTTGCATGATTTACAAATTCAATTAATGAATGATGTATTTGACATTTAAGTACTTACAAAATTAAAAGAATGGAAGAATTTTATACTTCATATTTCTTTTGTAAATGGTAAGAGGATTATTAAATCGTAAAGAAAAATGTTTTTTTTTTCATTTACTGGTATGTATTACAAATATTAAGCAATTGTATACAGATCTTTGCTTGTCTAATACTATACCATATCTCTCAGTATATTCATTTAACCAAGATTCCATAGAACCTGTTTTTTGTTGCATTCCACCTTTCGGAAGGAAAAATAATAATCCTAATGTACATCAATTTAAGGCAGCATTCAAAAGAATGTTAATTCGTTCTGAAATAAAAAGGGCGACTACAGGAAATTGTATGTTAATTGAAAATATTCCGATATTATGTACGACTTCGTTTATAATAAAACCCGAAAATATAATAAATTTGTCAACAGATACATATACATAGGTACTTATCAAGAAATAACAACTATGACAGAATATGAAGAACTGGAAGAAATAATTGGATGTAATGACTACTCACTCCTATACATATTTACATAATAAAATTCTAATGCAAACAGAATTTACGTATATTGTTGGATATATTGTGCGAAAATTGACAAAACTCTTGAGATGCGAAGTATGTATAAAAAGTTTAAATAGTAACTCAGAGGACCCGCTAAATGCTTTAGTTAAAAAGAAAAATAGGGGTAATTTGCAATACTTTTCGCCAACAATGATCAAAATTTGTAAAATACGATACTATTTGAAAATGGTACTATTTTAAAAACAGGTGATGCGTATTATATTTCTAGAGGTAGATGCTATTTTGTTTTCAGACTTATATGAACGTGAACATAGCAATAATCAGCAATTTATATTTAACCATAGAATACATTTCATTGAGCTTACGCATTTGTCTTAACGAAAATGACACATGTCAAAAACAGATCTTTTGGAGGGAAAGCAAAAAATTCATTGTTTTTTGAGTTATCTCACTTTTGAAGCAGGTACATGTGTGATATGTAAAAAATTGTTATTTTTATATTGGAAAAAAATCGATCGATATATCGAAAAGCAAGAGACATTCTTTTAAAAAAATTGTTCGCTTTAATTGTTATTGAATTGTTATACTATTTCTTCTTCACCTATTATTTTTTAATATAAATTCTTCTATATGATATTATTTCTACAATTTTATCTAAAAAATCAAGTTTTTGAGTTGTCCTTTTTCTCGAGTGTGTGCGATACGTACATATTTGAACGAAAATACGTAGTTAAATCTTGCCACATTTTAACTAGATGATTCTATTAGCAGATCTAACTTAGAGTCCCTCAAGAGAGAGTCCGCTCATCAGCGGGCCACTTTCTGATTAGTCGCCGTCATTTTCAGACAAAGCTAGTTTTTTCTAGCTACGTTGGTACTATTATGATGTGTTGTGATAAGAACATTGATGCTATTGGGTTGCCTGCTATGTTCGATCAAGTTCCAGATTTAATTCAAACCATTTCGATTTATGATAAAATATTCATACTACTGTTAGGTAAAATGTAATCTAATTACTAATTATGTTCTGTTTTAACGAACATTTTATCATAGATGGATCTGTCAAGCTGATTCAAAAATAAAAATCTCAATAAAGGATTGTTAATTTCAGAAGCGTTTATAATAGTGCACAGAAAATTAATAATTTAATAGATTAATAATTAAAATCTTAGGTTCATGTATCGGATGTATATTATTCGCTCGATATAGAACACTTACATTGTAATCCGCTCCATGTTTAGAAATTTATGTACATTAATTATTGAAGGAAAATAGATCATTGCGATTAAAATTTTATTATGTAATAAAAAGAATAATTACAGAAAGTTATTATAAAATGTATTCACTAGTGATAACATAAAAGAATTGGAAGTAAATTATAAACGATGACAAAAATGGTTTGCTGTTACATTAAAGAAAGCACTGTAATTAATTGCACTGCAGTATTGTACCTAAACTTGCCTGTAAAAGCATAAAACCTGGTCATTTCCATTAGCGTACGGGTTGTCCTCTTTATCACATCTTATTGTGGACTAAATTCATTGTTAATTCTTTAGAAATTTCATAGCTCTTCAAAACATTATAAAATTCATTTGAAAAATATTTTGTAGGCTAGCCTCTTTTAATTCTGCAACCTTATTTTTAAAATTATTTACGTATTGTGTCATTTGTGAAATTTATTTCACGCTCAGCAAAATTAGTGCTTGAGCTTTTTCGTCCTTGCTGCTCCATTCTTGTTAATTTTGTACGGCTTCAATACTATTTCATTCCTGTGCGGCCATTTGTTGTAGATCACGATGCTTTTTATTTGTAATTTGCATGTTACTTAATTCATTTCCTCGAAATTCACAATGCGTTGTGTAATTAACGTAGCCATTTCGATTATTCTTTTCTTACTCACTCTTAACATTCTTTATGCACCCATATGGTGATCCTGTTCCCATAACCTGATACATTTTTACTACAAAATAAGTGGAAAACGAAACCCATACCTTAAGGGGAATACGATCAGATATATCAGAGCGGCGACATTACAGACAAAATTAGGCAAAAATATAGGTTTACGCCCTGCGACATTTCGTCCCTATAAAAGAAGATTTTGAGCTGAGAATGGGTTTATTCGAAAGAAAAAAGTTTGACGCAGCGCAGTCAACTCGTAATTTATCAAAATTTTGCTGATATTTAGTAATACGAGAGTTACAAAAGTACTCGTTACAAAATACTCATCGCGCAAGGATTTTGATAACGACACGCGACAAAGATGAAAAAGCACTCCGCAATGCAACATGAAATATTTATTACTGCCTGATTGAAGTTATATATTTTTCGTTAGATTTCCGTGAAAATTGTACAAATGGATTCCTCATATTTTTCCCATGAAAATAATATCAAACATGACGTAATTCGGACTATTTTTAATTATCAAAATAGTACATATTCCAAATAATACATATGTAAATCAAATACAAAATGATTTTTTTGCTAGAGATATTTAATTAATTAAAGAATTTTTTCGTCCATGACACATATAATAGCTTATCGGGTAGACGGACATGACTTCTGTTATGATTTTTAGGCTGCAGCGCACCGCTTTTGAGTCCATTAGCGAAAAATCACCCTGTATAAATAATATAGATATAAATTCAATTGAGGCCTAGGATGATGTGGTTTCACGATCGGGTGACGGCATGTGAACCTTAGGTTGGATTTCTGATACGTCAATTGCTATTCACCTTGTAAATGCGCCTTGTAAATCCTTTATTAGTATTTAGGGGCTTACAAGTATTTCCAAACCATTAGTCATTCGTTTTGTTGAATTCAGTTGAGTAATATAACAAAATGAGTATATTGCAGTAATACAGCAAAAATGTCGACAACACGGAAATTATCTGTCATATTGTCAGCGTAAGAGAAGCTGGACATCGTTAAAAAAGTGGAGGATGGAGCTTCAATGGACACATCTGTCAAAGAATTTAACGTGAGTGCCAAAACGACGTAACGTGTTGGATTTCCAGGAAAGAAAAAGAAACTACCGATTACCTTACTGCTGCAGCAGAAGGTAGAAATTACGAAGAAATTGGAGAATGGTATTCCAGTAGATGTTCTTGCTGAGGAATGGAATGTTATCAACTACACCATACAAAATATCAAGAACAGTTCAACAGTCGTTTGGGATAAATGCAAGATTTTTAAAAATAAATGGATCAGAATCAACCCTTCGCATATATTATAGATAACCTACAAACAGGAATCAAAATCGCGACCTCTTTAAACAAAATAAACCTTCCGTGGGCTGCCACCGACCCAAACTGGCTCCCTAAGCTTAACACAAACGATTTTTTTGATATGTATTTTAATTTTACAGAGTTTAACATAACCCTAAATTCAGCAAATTCTAAATCGGCCCCGGGAATAGACGGGATATGAGATCTTACGAAACATGCCAATAAAATTTAAATTAATACTATTGGACATATATAACGAAATGTATAAACATGACGACTACCCAACTAGTTGGAAACTATTTTTTGTGCACTTCATTGACGAACTAGAAGGCAAAACTGTAAGACCAATAACCCTGTCCACGTGCCTATCTAACAACTCTCATAAAAAATAGATTGCACTGGTGGGTAGAACTTAACAACTTACTACCTAACAATCAATTTGGTTTTAGAAAAGGCAGATCCTGTGTCGATAATCTAGTGAATCTTATGCTGCAAGTCAATGAGGCTTTAACATTCAAAAGAGATACCAATGCCATAGCCTCTTTTCTCGGTATCTGTGGAGCGTTCGACAACGTTAAAAGCGATATACTGTTAGGAAAACTCGCAGAGGTAGGTTGCTCAGACAACTTAATCAGATTTGTCAGGTTCCTTACGTATGAAAGACATATTTATACAGATTACACTGGTGACGAATATAGAACGGTACATGAGAGAGTACCTCAAGGTGGGGTCACCAGTCGGTTATTATACATGATATACGTACGAGACATAACTGATAATTTACCAAAGAGTATAACTGCCTCTAATTTCGCAGAGGACATTGTAGTCTTTCCAAAACTCTCACCTATCAGTAAGTGTAGAAATGCAATTAAAAAATCGGTAAACACTATTATGAGGAATCTTGCAGACCTTGGGTTGTAATTATCTCCACAAAAGGCTGTATTAATACATTTTAATAATAAAAATATTCTGCCTGGCAAAACTGAAATCAAAACTGCCGGACATACCACAAAATTCAGTTACTCAGCATATTTCTTAGGTATTACTTTTGATTACAAAATGACATTTACTCCGAAAGTAAACTGAATACGTAATAAGTGTATGAGGGCTCTAAATATCATAAAGTTCCTATGCGGCACATGGTTCGGCTGCAACCCCGAAACACTGATCATTTTGTACAAAAGATTCGTTCGCTCTATCATGGATTACAGTTGTTTCGTATATTTTCCTACGCGTATAGATTTTATAAGAAAACTCAAAACAATACAGAATTCAGCTATAAGGGTTGCCCTATGATATAAAAATAGTACACCAACCAATGTTTTACTAGCGGAATCCAAACTGCCATTGATACAAGAGCGAACAAAGCTTTTATGAAACTGCTATTTAAGTAAAGTATTGTCAAACTCTAATTTGCCTGTAAACAAAATAATACACAATTACTACAAAAAATGCATTAAGAAAAAGAATAGAAAAGATCAATTAATCCCCAAAAACATTTTAATATCTACAGTCAGGAATATAGAACTATAATCACATCCATTCCAATTGACTTCGAACTGGGAAAAGCCTTGAAGGAAACCACAAACCTAAGTTGACTAAGGACTGAGGTACTCTACACAAATAATGCCTACGCGATTTATACAAACGAAAGCAAAATACCAAGTAATAGGTACGTGGGATCAGCTTGCAAGCCCCCCGAACTAGGTATTGCAACTGTAGGTATTGTTATTATCGCGATAAATGTGAAGTAGATGTCTTTCCAAATGCTTGATCTAAGTATTCTTAATTTTATGTGTATTTAATTTGGTAAAAAAATAAAGCAATACATATTTTTCATAATATATTTATTTTAATGAGGTTCCAGAAATTTGGATCGTCTCGGACTTCTTAAAGACTGAATCCGCCGCTGCCCTCATTTACAAATCGAGAAAAGAAAATATTTTGGTAAATGAAAAGATTGTGCTTAGCTTGTTTCGTTTGCTGGCAACTTAAACAGTTGAATCTCAACGTTTCAAGAGCGAGAGAGCAAGGGTTACATCTGCCTTCTCTCTCGACCTTTTGCAACTGTCCGAAGCACCGAGCTTACGTACACGTCGCTGGTATACTAGTATATGTAGTGGTTTCTAATTTAGAGCTATAGGGTGACTCCATATCGCCTTCATTAGATAGCCGCATGTCTGTAGGTAATGCTATTCCTATAACGAAAACTGTAACAGCAGATACCGACTTGTCAATCTCGAAAAAGACCCTTAAGTGTCGTTCCGATTAGTCAAGTAACTTGAATTCGAGTATAGTAGAATACATCAATCAATATGCATTTCAAGCCAAGGAAAAGTTAAAAGGACTCAACTTCATTTAAAGCTTGAAAGAGTATTTAAAATCCAGGAAAATAAAATGTTCAAATTAATCAGATTGCTTCAAGTCACTTGAATTTATTTAGTTTTGTCTAACGAGCCTTTACTCAATGTACACCACAGAGGGTATACATTGGGAACAGCTTATGTTAAAGACTAAGCTTATGTTATGTTAAAAGATAACAGCTTATGTTGTGTTATGGGTAGATAGTGTTTTGAAAACGTCTCTACGTCAGCTATAATAATAGGCAGTAACAAAGTATAGGTTTTAATTTCAAACTTCAGTGTTTACCTTTGTAAGCCTGTTCAGGAATATTACAAGGTCAAATGAAAGACAACGCGTTCTGTTCCCCTTGATACCATGCAAGTTTTGTCTGAAACATTTTTTCATATCTACTGTATATTTCGAGCTACAGTAAAAGTTGGATAACTGCCTGAAACTATCTATGACGTATAATGAGTGTAAAAAGTATTCGTACAGTAATCAACTTGAACAAAAACATTGCAGAACTTTGTTTTTTACAAAAATATGTTAACAAAAACATGCATACATATTCTTAAAAATCCTTAGAACAAATGTCATTAATAAAAAATTATTTATTTATATTTATTATGAAAATATTAACAAATTTTCAGAAATTGGCATAAAATATACGCGTAATAAGTATTCGTATACTTTTAATTTTACAACAAAAACTATAAATTTTAGTACATAAACATAACAAAAATCAATCTATTTGCTGTTTTAGTATCTAGTGGGATTCCCTTTACATTGTATAATCGCTTTAAGCCTTTGCGGCATCGAATTTACTAAATTTTTGGTTATAGTACTGGAAATTTTGTTCCATTCCTCTAAAAATGCATTTTTTAAATCTTGTTTCGAAGAAATGTGATGGTCTCGAATTTTTTCTTCAAGATGCCTCCATAAGTGCTGTATCACATTTACGTCTGGAGACTGTGGAGGAATTTTTAATTGCTGCGGCACATTATATACGATCCAGTGGCGTGTATTATAAGCATTATACGTCGGATCATTATCTTACAAAAATATATAATTGTCCTGTAACTCCATTTTATTTGCACTAGCCTGAAGATACTCTTTTGGAATATCGATGTACATTTTGTAATCCATGATATCATTGATAAAATGGAGGAATCCAACCCCGCTCGTGCTCATACAGCCACAAACTGTGACTGATACCCCTCCATGTTTTACGGTTGGCTACAAATTTCTTTTTTCATGCTCGGTATTTTTTTCCGCTATACTATACGTCGTCTATCTGACCCAAATATATTATATTTACTCTCATCAGTAACTATGATACGGTTCCAGTACTCCACAGGAACATTAACGTATTCTTTCGCGAAGTACAATCGTTTCTTTCTATTGATTTTATTTACGAAGTATTTCTTACGAGCTACTCTGCCATGATATCCTCTGTCCCGTAAAAAATTATGCACTGTACTACTGCATACATTAATGTTCATATCATTTTTAAATTCAACTGTGATTTTTACCGCACTTATCTTTGGATTTTGCTTTATTTTTCGAATTATCCATCGGCCGGTGTACTCATTTATTATTCGTTTACGTCCGTTCCTTGGATTACTTTGTACAGTTTTTCGATCGCCATATCTGTCAATGATTCTTTGAATCGTGGACCTTGGTCTATTTAAAACTTTAGAAATTTCAGTCAGTGTTTTACACTTATTATGTAAATTTATAACAATTTTCCTTTCTTCTTCAGAGGTTTCCTTGCCTTTTCGTCCCATTTTACAGTTGATAATGTTTGAATTTAGGATACTACCTATACCGACAGCGTCTCCAGGCATACTGATGCTAAGTATGTTTACATGTCATAGATTATCTTGTAATTGTTTTATATAGAATATTACGAATCAAGGACTGTACGTATACTTATTACGCGTATATTTTACGCCAATTTCTGGAAATTTGTTAATATTTTCATAATAAATATAAATAAATAATTTTTTATTAATGACATTTGTTCTAGAGATTTTTAAGAATATGTATGTATGTTTTTGTTAACATATTTTTGTAATAAACAAAATTCTGCAAAGTTTTTGTTCAAATTAAGTACTATACAAAGACTTTTTACACTCACTGTAAATGCTTCGAGATGTCTCAAAATTGAATGGCTTGGCGGAGCAAGGATTGAACAAGGTAACCTGACTCGACCTCGTGCATCGGTGAGATAATACTAATGCAAGGATGAAACTTTTATATTTCTATTTCTTTTTTTTAATCAAATCTTTATTAGCGTATTTATGAGATTTTCCTGTTTAACATAAGATCAAACACGAAATAATTCGAATAATATGTACTTACTTAATAAGAGAAAAAGAAGAGTTATTATCATTCATTAAATACGTAAACATGATTCAAATCATTTTGTATTTGGTCTTGTTTTCATCAAAAGAACCTCGTAAATATGTTTGTAAAAGTTTTATTAAAGAATTATTAAAATTATGAAAAATCCTGTGGTGTACCTTTCTCTTCTTTTATTATGTTTAGTTTCTACGTTTAATTTCTATCCGCACAATTATGTATGTACACAAATATATCTAATATTTTAAAGATTCTTAACGTGTGAATTTAATCATTTTTTGTGAATAAATTCGTGAGTTACTGTGCATGTTTACTGCACTCATACGTTTTCTTATCACCTCTAATTTTGTGTTGAATAAGTATCGATTTTTTTTTGAAACCTCTTCATACTTTGAAAGTCAAAAGCTTACAAGGAGATTTGTGAACAGTTTCTTCGTATTCATGAAACGATTGCAATTACGATCATTTTTCAGAAGTGACGTTTTTGAGAGCTTTAAGCATGAAAGGCTTCACACATTGTCACTTTCATTACCCGTTGTAAAATTGCATGTAATACTAACCTGTATGGGGCACCAACAAAAGGCGAAAACACCAACAACGACAAGCACCAGTCTTGTAACACGTTTTCTTCCACGTCGACTCTCAGCACTGACGCGAGGACCACGCCAGAGCCTGACGAGCATACAAATGTAAAAGAAACATATCAGCATCAGTGGCAGAAGGTAGCTCATCAGGAAGAACGACATTTGGAAGAACGGCCAATCGTATTGCGGTAGGATTCGACAAGCCGTCAAGTTCTCCGACGACGAACCGTCCACATCCTGAAACTAAAGATAATCTACATACACATGGTGCAATAAATTTAACCTTCGATATTTTAAGAGATGGTAGGAGACCCAAATTGGAGTATAAAATGCCCTATGATATAGTGTCTGATCTGTCTTCGTTTTGCAATAATGTTTTAAAGTTAACAAGTCTATGTGCTAAACTAACAATCAGAAGATTCTATAATTTTACAGATCCATTGAATGACAGAAACGGAGCTAAGAAGTCTTAATACATTTTATTATACCTCCTACGGTTGAACTTTTATAAACCTTTAAAAATCGGAAATGCTCGTGGAAGAAACGTAGGTAACACACACAGATGAATCGTAGACAAAAAGATTGCCTGCAGTTAGCTATTCAAACTGACCCAGTAATCTAGAAAGTAGGAACTGTTTTACAATAGGAGTCCCATTGTAAGACTTGCACCTATAAGAGTCTTAACGTCTATTGAGGACCTTCCGAAACGAACACAACCTTCTTAAGCAACCGAATAAGGTAGGTCAATGGGTTCTTTCACTGGGTTTGTCTCACTGATATGCTTGAATTATCTTTCATTACGATACATGGTGCTAACTTTTAGGTATTATTACTGCAAAATGAAAGCAATTCCGACACTATGTTATATGACATTTCGTACTCCAATTTCGATCTTCTATCATCCCTTAAAACATCGAAGCTTATACTTGTTACACCCTGTATAAAGAGATAGGTCTTGGGCGACACATCGTGACAAATGTTGTCAAAGTCGTAAGTAAATGTCAGCAAAATTTCTTTTCTAATTTTAATGTCCTGTTTAATGTATTTATTCATAAATTATCTAATAAGAGAGGTCATCCAACCCGGAAATTTAAAAGACTATGAAATTTGGGAACATACAGAACATATAAATATGTAATATACCATTTTTTTACTGTCTAAAGGTTAAAATTAACCCTTAAAAATTTGGCCATTTTCGATTTTATTGTATAAAACATAAAATATAATACAGTAAGTCCCGCTTAAGATGAACTATCCTCCTCGCATAAACATAAAATATTCATTATTGTCTGATCGAAGTTATCTATTTTGCGTTAGAACTTCATGTGTAGTGACCAGCTCTACGTACAGGGCAGTTTCTGGCGTGCAAATAGCTAAGACAATTTATGACTCGCGTGACTGCAAACCTATTTGTAAGGAAATGTTTTTAAACATTCTTTAACTGTAGCATGTTGTAGAATTTTCGTCAAGAGTCCTCAATAGCAATTGCGACTATCATAAATTAGGGGTTTCTAAAGGACACTCAGAGCGGGTCTGTCGTGTGACCAAGTGGGTCCCAAATGAGTAAGTCCAGAGGAAATCCCTGGTCGTAATTAAAGTGCGTAAAGGTCGTCTGGCCTCATCTACTGCCTCGTCGCGTGAGAAAATTAAGGACCGAAAAAAGAGGCCCTATCGTGGGGGTAAGCGTGACAGGACCACCAGAAAGTCGTGAACTGCCGAAGCGATAACTTGTACCGTACGAGAAAAATTCGCACCAATAAACGCTGATGACTAAATCTGTGCACGTCAATCAACTCTATCCTCCACATGAAAATAGTAAGAATGAATTCCTTACGTTTTTCCAATGAAAATGACATCAAACGCAAAGTAATTCGGACTACGTTTAATTGTCAACATAATACATCATTCAAATAATACATGAGTGTACATAAGTATAATAGTAAACCGTTATGATGTTTAAGGATTGAATGTATGGTCATACATCATTTTTGCAACTTGCAGGTGTGTCATTACAGAATGTTGAGTCATTGCCTAATGTAACAACATATCGAAAGATTGTTCTATTTCGTCCGATTCCTGGATAACTTGTGGCACCTCTGGCAATATCTATCTTCCTTCGTGTTCCACCGCTGATATGGCTGGATCACTTTCATATTATTCGCAAGGGGGGATCCACTTCGTTCATGTCAACTTCCTCACCAGCAATGCTGTTAATGGCTTGGTGAAGTTTATTGTTGACGCCTTTTTCGATTTCTGATGCAGCGTCCTTCCCCAAGATTTTGTTCAACGAATTTCGGATATTACTGGCGGTCACATCTTCCCAAGCCTCGCTGACAATATCAATACAATCTTTTGTGTCATATTGCTTGAAAAATTCTACAACTATTTCAAAATTGTCCTTCCGTTGAGAATTTTCTGGTAGCAAAAGGACTAAACAATTGCCTATCAAGAGCAAGTTCTATCTGCGAACATTTTTCAAGCTGCTCTTGCTTCACAGCTGGTATAAAATGGTTTTCATACCAATCGGGAAATAAAGGGCGGGTCATTCATGCATTCTTGTTCTGTGATTTGTATGTCATGGATAATTGATCTAGGCAATACTTGGGAGTCCTTTGCTATATTTATGTATAAAAATTATTGGAAGTTTATGCGTTCTTGACGCATTTGCACAAAATCCAATAGTGACTCTGTCCTTCTTTATTTCGTCCATATTGTATACAGTTTGCAGTTCAATCCTCCAGCCGTTATATAGAAATCTCCCGATGAAAACATCTATCCCCGTCCTGTCAGTGTTTGCAGCCTCGCCATGTGTCCTTTGTAAACGGATATTGTGACGCCGTTTAAAGCTCCAAATTCACCATTTGGATAGATAAAATAATGACGGGCCGGCTTGTTCTTCATATAATCCTATTGCTTCCTCCATCAACAGTGCATCTGTAATTCGGTCTCCTATGACACGCCGCTTTAAAAACCACATGTGAAGGCAGGAATCCAGATCGTGATATTTGAGCTCCCGCTTTCTCTTCTTTCGCAAATTCTCTAAAATTTCCACGTCTTGTCGCAGTTGGATGGCACTGATCCGTATCGACCGAATAGTGTTCTTGGATACGTTATTTTTTTTACAAAGCACATCTATTGGGACATCATCCTCTAACTGTTGAACGATATCCAATTTTGCTGCAGCGGTAAGGTGGCTAGTAGCTTCTTGTTCTATTTAGAATTTGCGGATATCTCCAATTCCTGGCACAATTGAATTGCACGGCCCTCAATATGCTCTATGGTGCAATTAGTAACATTGTGTTCCTTAGCAAGAATATCTATTGGAATACCATCCTCCAATTCCTTCGTAAATTACACCTTATGCTGCGGCGGTAAGGTAACCGGTGGTTTCTTCTTCCTTCCTGGACCTTCAATAAGTTTTCGTCGCAATTGGGTTGCACTGGTCCTGATTCTACGAATCGTTCTTGCACTCACGTTATAAACTTTGGCAAGTGTATCTATTGAAGCTCTGTCTTCCAATTTGATAATGACATTCAGATTCTATTGCGTTGATAACGTGATAGACGATTTCCGTGCTGTCGACAATTTTGCTGTATTACTTGACTGAAATTAACAGAACGAATGACTAAGGATTTGAAATACCGGTATTTATACAAATTTCATGTACCTAGCCGCTGAAAGAATAGACCAATGACGTTTTAGCCCTTAGTCCTCCTTTGCCTTCATGAGTTGTTAAAAATAGATATCTCGATAAAAACAGAAAGGAAGTACCTAAACGGCATTTATAATGACTTTCGGGATTTGGTGTGTTTGCTGGAAATGAGCTTATAATATGATCACCCGGCATGTCGTTATCTTTCAAAAGCCTTTTGTTTGAAAGACTATTTTAAATGACCTTAGTGGAGCTCCGAAATCCTTAGAAAGACAGTCAAGCAAGAAATCAGAGGTGTGAAACACACATACCCATCCTCCTTAAGACGAACTGTCCGGACCTGGACAGTTCAGCTTATGCGGAACATACGGTATACCGCTTGTGTTAAACATTTTTAGAAGCAAACAGTTACTTATTTATTGAAATTTATTAATAAAATAAATTATATTATCTATTAATTGAAAATAGTTTTAAAATTCAAAGTAATTTACGTTTGAGATATTGACAAAAAAGCAAAATTTTCTGACTAATTGTAAGTCGATAACGTCGAGAGTGACGCGAAAATGGTAACGGGACTGTAAGGCCCCAAAGGCTCTAGAACCCCGTTTGCCTCGATCAGAAAAATACATTGAATGTTAGGTCTATTCTTATAATATGTCAATGACTATAGGTATGCACTCAAATTCAAGTAACTTGATTAATCTGAACAAGGCTTAAGAATGTAACATGCGCAGCGCTTGCCGGCGGTCATTGTACTACAGTTCCTAAATTACATGTATGCTCATTTTTTGCTGTATAATTTATATAACCCCAAATATATAGTAGTTTATAGAAAATCCAAACAGGAATTATAAATCATTATAAAATTTCAATAAGGAGGACTTCGGATAGCGTTATAAGTAGGCGTGAATAGAAAATCTTAGTACCTGTGATCGCCCACAAGTGTCGCACATGTTAAATCGTTCTTCAACTTATTCCAACCTATTCCTCTCTAGCTCGGCCTATGCTCAAAAGTCCTATATCGTATCCAGTTATAGAGATCAGTGCTAAATACATACAAGAGGTTTCTTCCACCCTGAAGAATCGAATTGTAGCACATAAAGAAATAGTCCAATACTTCCTTTAAAGGGGTAATGATAGTCACGTAACCTTTCGAGATTGACAGGTCGGTATCTGCTCATACAGTTATCGTTACAGGAATAGTGTTACCTACAGAGTGTCTAATGAAGGCGAGATGGAGTCACCCTATGGTTCCAAATTGTAGACTTAGAAAATTTCCCCCTCCACTAGATATATAACTATACCAGCCACGTGTATGTGAGCTCGGCGCTTCATATAATTGCGAGAAGTCGAGATAGAAGGCAGATGTGACTCTTACTCTCTCGCTCTTAAAACGTTGAGATTCAACTGTTCAAGTTTCTGGCAAGCGACACAAGCCAGGCACAATATTTTTATTTGCGTCAATATTTTCACTTTTTGATTTGTAAAAGAAGGCAGCGGCGGATCTATTCTTCAAGAGACCCGAGTCATTCCAAATTTCTGGAGCCCCATTAACACAAATAAATTATGCAGAATATGTATTGCTTTATTTTTATGCAAAATTAAATGCGCATAAGATTACGAATATTGGGATCAAGTATTTGAAAAGATATCTGTTTCTCATTTATCGCGATAATAATATAGTTATATAATCCACACTCTAGGTGTTAAAAGCTAAAAAGTCGCAGTAAACTTTCATCCGATTTGTTTCAAATTTTTGTTAATTGTTACTAATACTATTCTACTCAACTGCACCGTTCCACGTACGGATTTTCTGATGAAATAATGCATATTTTTCGGGACCCTGTTTTACGGGTCCCGAGGTGATCGCCACCTGTGCAAGTCCGCTATTAGTGAAACCACTCGAGATTTTTATGAAATTCTGTAGGGTGAGTCTAGGAGTGATGACTCTACTCTATGTGTATTTTTTATAAACAATTAAAACAAGTGTATATACATACCTTTGGAAATTAATAATAGCATTCTCGATGAAGGCTATTGGGTAGCTGCGGATAATGATTTCTGTTTAAGTAACAGATACTGCGTTTGATACCCAGTATGGAAAGAACTTTTTTGTGTTTTTAAAATATTTAGAGTACATATATCACTGTGACGGCTGTGGTATTGCCACTATGCTTTTGCCATGGTATTGTGAGAAGGGACAAAAGAAGAAAACTCAAGCCGAGATTGACTGTACCTCTTGTTCGCGCACAGGGGTTGGTTGTGGATCATCGGCTGTCAAAAGAAAACAAAAACAGAGACAGCCGAATAGACCTCGCGACAGTGCCGGACGGGGAACCGAGAGTGGAAAGAGGTCATTAATTGTTAGGTGGTCTCCGTGTGCGGATCATTTGTTCAGTTTCCCTAGGTGATAGTTTGCGTTATAATACTTTGGAGTTTTCGTAGTTTAAATAAATTTACTACAATTGGTAAAAGGAAATGTACGTGTAACCGTGCGTTAGTTATTTAGTTCTGTTCTTTTCTCTTCTGTCTCTAGTACTTTTCCTTCAAAGCCTAGCTTGGGCCTGGTGAACGTTCTTAGCAAAGCTTGGGCGAGATACTTAACTTTCTGTTATACATATGACTCTTTTCCGCTGTATCTAACTTCTTTCACGTGTCTGCTTTTCATTCCTAAATCTTCGATTGTCCTCTCTTGTTTATCTCTTTTTGTTGTTATATGAGAAAGTTTTGAGCTGAGAAGAGGTTCATTCAAAAAACAAAAGTTTAACGCAGCGCAGTCAACTTATTGTCTTTCAACTTGAGTCTTTCGTTCCATAAACTCTCTAAATTATAGAAAAGTGCTGGAATTTTACGGCTGTGAATGATAGATTTTTGCTCTACTTTGAACGCTCGTATTACTAAATATCCTTAAAACAAACGATTGAGTAGCTGCGGATTATAGTTTCATTATAAGTAACACGTTTCAGCCTCGATACCCAGTATGGAAAGAACTATCATTTTTAAATATTTAAATTGCAATTAGCAGTATTTTACAAATATTGTAACTTCTTTATACAAATTCTCGTTAATAAATACATATCTAACGCATAGATACATACAATTGAACTTTTTTCTGTGTATTTTATCGAGGAATTTCCACTGCCTAGGACCTAGATGCAGCACACACATTATTTTAATTCTCTGTAAATACATGCACATGTATATATATACGTATGTATATAAGGTGTATACGAGGTATGGAACACAGGATCTGTCATTTAGAAAGAAATCATCATCCACAGCTATCTAACAGCCTTCCTTGGGACTATTATTATTTTCTAAGTACATATATACGGACTTGTTTTAATTGTTCATAAAAAATATACATAGAGATATTCCCCAGAATGTCATCACTTGATCTTAAGACTCATCCCTCAAAATTTCATAAAAAGCTTTTGGGACCGCATCACTAGCGGATTTACGCAGAGGCACTAGGTGGTTACGATACCCATAAGACAGGGGCCCCACATACAACGATAAAAATATATATCATTCAACAAAACATTCCGTAAGTGTAAACGAACAGAATAGTATTAACAATCATTGCTAAAAATTTCAAACAAATCGGGTGAAAGTTTACGCTAATCGACGGAGTTACTGTTAGCTTTTAATACTTAGAGTATGGATTACATAGTTACATTATTATTGCGATAAATGTAAAGTAGATGTCTCTCCAAATGCTTGATCTACATATTCTTAATTTTATGTGTACTTAATTTGAGACTGTAGACTGGATCCGCTGCTGCCCTCATTTACAAATCGAGAAAAGAAAATATTTTGGCAAATGAAAAGATTGTGCGTGACGCGTGTCGCTTGCCAGCAACTTGAACAGTTGAACCTTAACGTTTTAAGAGCGAGAGAGCAAGGATCACATCTGCCTTCTCTCTTGACTTCTCGCAACTATCTGAAGCGCCGAGCTCACGTACACGTGGCTGGTATAGTTATATATGTAATGGAGGCGGAAATTTTCTAAGTTGCGTTTCTAATTTGGACTCATAGGGTGATTTCATTTCGCCTTCATTAGACGGTCGCGTGATTGTAAATAATATTATTCCTACAACGAAAACTGTAACAATAGATACCGACCTGTCAATCTCGAAAAATCACGTGACTATCGTACCTCCTAAAGAATTTGAGTCGCCTCGCCGACTTCAAAAATATGTTGTAGAAATCAAAATTTTCTACAGTATTTTCCCTTTATCCAACCACAAAAATTATAATTACTTCTTTGCAACTCATAAGTTTAGGAATACCACGCCTGAGTTGTGCTCTTAAATGTATAATATTGTAAAGTAAAAAAATTTAGCTCAGACGTAATACAAACCTTTACTCTGGGTTATAAACTGGGTTACAAGAAACCTTAAAAAGGTAAAAAGCTCATGTCAAGCATAATCATGATAATAAAAAATACAACAAATATTATTACGTATTTATCTTTATTATTATAATTATAATTACGATTTTAATTAACTCTTCATTTATATGTATGCTTAGGATGACTAAGTAACATCAACGCGAAACTTCTACTGAGAAGAAGATAAAAAGATAAGTATATAATAATATTTTATTACTATTACAGAAAGACAGAAGACACAAATCTAGTTGTCTATAACGCAACTAATTAATAAGAAGGAAGGAGAGAAAACGTAGAATTGGCGCACCGAGATTCGATGACTATGGTAGAATTAATTTCAACAGGCGACTCAGGGTCACTCAGCCCCTCACGCGCTTTTCTGGTGGGTTCCCCCACCGCGGCAGTTCCCCGTGCGCGCGGACGCACTTGCCGCGCGTGGAGAATATCCATGAGCTCACTCCTCTGTCCCACCAGAAAGGTGCGTGAGGAACTGAGTGACCCTGAGCCGCCTGTTGAAATTAATTCTACCATAACTTCCGATTTGCGAACCACGCGCTGGGATTTCGATAATGTGAATTCTCGGGCGGAATTAATCGAGCAGACAGCGCACACGGAAAGGAGCCTAGGACGCTGGTGTGTAGAGCGATGCATAGAGTGAAGAACGACAGTGGGTCATAATGGGGGTAACCTGTTTGTCCTACGTGCCACGATTTTGGCATCACTGGTCAGGTCAGGACTATACTACTCGAGACCTCTGCGTGAACTCATTTCTAGTAGCTTTTACCAAATTTTTAGACATGTATAACTAGCAACCGAAGTCTTATACGCAAGATCGTTATTCTTGATTTCTTCTCATTTTGGTATCTATAATCACCCTTTCAAGTTATGCTGTTCAGAAGCACCTACTATATACCAGCGTATTCGTGCGCACTGTTGCATGTGACTAAACGTCCCTTAAGAATCTGCTGAAGTGTTAAGTGATATGTTCTAAATCCAAATTGCTCGTCTATTATAACTTTATGTTCATTTAAGTACTTGATGAGTGCTATTAACATTATCGTCTCAAGTATCTTACTGATTGCGCTAAGAAGACTGATATAGCGATAATTGTATGTAATTGTTGTCACTGCGAGAAAATTTCGAAAAAACTTGCGAGAAAATGGACAATTTTAATCGAACTATTCTACGGCGGGAAAACCGAAAACAGTGCGGTCCATCCACAACAAAAAAATAGTTTTGCAACATGTAAAAGAAAATCCTTTAATCAGCGTCAGGTAGATTAAGCAAATACATGGTACCTTACACTTAACCACCCACCGAATTTTGAAAGAAGATGGTCAGGGATCGGTTGACATTTACCGGGTCCGAGCTTTACTGCCACTGAATATGCCGAAAAGAGTTACGTTTTGCAGATGGATACTACGAAACAACCAGCAAGACCCACAGGTATTAAACAACATTTTGTGAACCGATGAAAATACATTTACAAGGGCTGGTACTTTTAATAGCCGCAATGAGCACGTATAGGATCATGATAATTCCCACGAAACAAGTCGCTTATTTTATCATAGATGGAGCATTAATATGTGGGTAGGTATGATAGGGGATTACATTTTAGGGCTAACCTTTTTACCCGAGATATTGACGGCTGCAGCCTGCTTTAAACTTTTACAAAATGATCTGCCAATGTTAATAGAAGACATTTGGAAAACAGAAGCGGAGTGCTATTTCAGCAGGATAGTACTTCAGCCCATTTTGGCTAAAATGTAAAAGCATTTCTAAACAATATCTATGAAATTAGGTGGATAGAGCGATCAGGATCAACCTCTTGGACACTTCGATCGCCAGACTTCACATCCCAAGACTTCTCTCTTCGGGGATTCATAAAACAAAATGTTTATGCAGTTCCAATTAACTGCCCGGACGTTTTGCGCAAAGGAATCACTGAGGCATTTAATTCAGTAAGAACTACAGAAGGACTATGTGATACTTATGTGAGTTTGCGAGTTCATACTCAAAATGTGTGAAAAATATGTTGAAAACGATGGAGACGTGTTCGAACACTTATTATGAACACAATCAATAACAATAAGTATAAGATGTCCTAAATGCCACGAAGGTACATTCGAACCAGTACAGTCAACGGTACAGTGTGAGTAGACATGCATCTACGCGGAATTCTAGTATGTTTGTGCGTGCAAGTGTGGTCGCACGCTTAGCAGTCTGGGATTCAAACAGCGCGCCTCGGAATTTGACAACCCAATTTTTAACTGTTCATAACTAGACAAAGGAATCTCATATTAAAAAACGGTAAAGGACTTTTCGATTGATTTCGGCTTTTCCCATAATTTTAAGACACTGTGTATGATTCATCTGTGAGTCTGCCTTTTTTTTAGGTATTTCAGTAAAAAATAGACATTACTTATAATTTGCAAGATAATCTCCTTTGCAACTGATACATGTAGCTGGGGTATCTGGTATTTTTAGACAATTTTTTGTGAAGTGATTTGAAGCACACTTTAGACAGTTTGGGGATTTGTTGCAACTTTTTACAAGATGTCCGAAGGCTTGGCACTGACGGGTTACCACAACCTTCAATGCTGTCTCCAATAGCACTATATTTTTCTTTTCTTCCTCTGTTTTTCAACTTTCTCCCATAAATAAATGCTTATCGGAGTTAAGCGCCTTCTATTGTAGAGCAAACCCGTTTTTCCGAAATTCCTCTGGCAAGATGTTATCTGCAATTAGGAAAATTCTTTCACATCCCGATAAAATCTAGATAGAGACCTACCACGGAAAACACTTTCCCAAAAATTTCACATTCTTGATCCAAACTCCAGATCAGAACCTTATCTTTAGCAACCCAGTTAGAACATCCTTAAATAGGAAAGTGAAACAGAACTAAAGGCAGTACAATTTTGGAAACATTAGTAGTAAGAGAAGAACTCTGTCCAACGACGCATTGTATCCGAAAACAAAAGAAAATTGAATAAAGTTTATAAGTAACGAAACAACCTTTGACTTTGGAGCATCTCGATGATAGCACCTATAGCATTGAATGTATGGTTTGAAAGAATTCTATTTTACCTATTATATTGTGGAGTAGAATAGATAACTTGTCTTAAAAATTTCTTGTGTGTTGGAGTTTTTCATGAGGTCAAAGCAGCTTACAGGATGCAGGCCTTTGGCAGAGTGACTAGGTTAACTGAAATTGGTGTTGTTACCTATAGGGTGCAGTCTCCAAATATTGCCATTTCGTGTCTCTTTTATCGCCAAAAAAATCGTCAACACTTTCAATTGTTTAGAAACTTACAAACTTCAAATTTGAAGAGTAATGTGTTATAAAAATGATAATAATTTCTGATAAAATAATGCAAATCTTATTTTTACTAAAAATTAAAATGAAAAATGGGTCAGAATTTATTTTATAAATCTAATATAATATTTATATTATATTAACATTTATTTCTTAAATATAAAAAAAGATCTTAAAATCTAAATTAATAAAATTTTTCACATGAATTAATATAGCAAATATCGAATTGCCGTATGACATTAAAGTATTCTATCTTTCTCTCTCTTCTAGTAATTGTGTCTCTTCTAACTGTGGTTGGTGCTGGAACTGTTCCGATTGTTCGTACATGACTTCAGTATTAAAATCTCTAAGCATAGCAGTAGTGACTTGGAAATCTTTGCAATACATGTTATGTGTATAAAAATTCATTTTAATTTTTAACATAGAATCCAGCAATTTTAAGCGTATTCTATTTCTGAGTTTTTTTACACTATTCTTACACTATTTTTACACGAGAGAATGATTTCTGCTGCAAAAATTACTGCCACCATCAGTTTCCAGTGTCATTAAATTACATAATGGTAATTTTATATCATTTAAAAAACTTTTTACTGAAGCATGTAGAGTGTTAGTATTAGCTTTAGTTACTTTTATCAAGCCCATAAAAAGTTCATTAAAATTCGATTTTTTGAAACACTAAAATATTGAATACACAAATATAAACACTTCATTGTAAAGATATCGGTTGACTCATTCACGATAAGCGAATAGGGCATGTTTCCAACATCTTGTATCAGCTTAATAAATATGTTAGATGCAATAACAAATTTTATCAAATTTGCACGCTTTGTTCTATGCAATTGTAAATTTTTAAATTGCGGTTTATTTAAAATTTTACAAAAAATGTTCAGTGCTTCGAATAGTACTATAATATGCAATAAACACAGTCAGTTTTAGATCTGATTCCTTTTCTTCTGATTTTGTATTCAAATTACACATAGTTAGAAGTTTTATTTGTTTTGTATTAACACTATCCATATTCTTTAGATGCACTTTAGTTTTTATATGCTGTTGCAAGTCTCTATGATGAGTACGTAAATCATTATGGCAAGCATTTAAAAATATTTTCATTGCATTTGCTTTTACATAACCTGCCTAAAAAAAACTGTATTAAAAGTATATTATTTACAGTTTAAAATGAATTACTTATTTAAAAAAATTATTTAAAAATCTAGTAATTATACATTTCATCATGGATCCCGGCTATTATAAGCATATTCTATGTACATCTACGGATCTATTACATCATAACAGGGGGTAGCGTCAGCTATATGCATGTGGTAACATGCAGTGCATACTACAGCCAAATTTAAATATTAATACTAGTCGCTTGATTTGAAATTTCAAATCGGTTGGTAACGCGTACCGCCATTATTGTATATTGGTTTCATAAAACGATATCGTAATATACAATGCTTTAGTCTGCGTTCTTTTTTTTAATATCATTTAATTATTGTTTTGAGACGCGTAATTAGTATTAGAAATAAAATATTACACAATCTGAGAAACAAGTACTATCCCCATAAGAAACACAATGCAGAATAATCTCTGTTAATTTAATACCTCTGTGTGTTCAGTATCAGTTTTTTCTCTTGTATTTTCTAGAAAGTGGTATCTCTACAATTTGAATAATAAGAAATCAAATATGTATATATGTATCTAATTTTATTGCTTCTTCTATTATACTTGGATTAGAAGGGATTAACGTTCGAGTTTTTAACCTCGTTTCATTTGGCCCACAAACAAATGGCGGCGGCGATTATTCCTTCCTTCCGTCTATGACTTCCTGCCCTCACCAGGAAGGCTCCATCCTTTAGATTTTAGATCTATGCATTCCATACAATATTGTGTTGAATTTTTAAGCTTCATCAACATTAATAGACCAAATATACTTTTATGATTTAAAGTCTTTTCTCGTACACAGTCGAAATTTTACCATTTAATCACAAAAATTCATTTTTAGTCATTTTATTTGGGTGTATGTATGATACCTTTTGTAAGCAATTATTTTTCATTTTATACCGTTTCTCTGTTATGAATTGCCTATAATTATAATTGGTAATACAAAATCTATCGGTTGGCATAAGGAAAGAAATACTCCAGTATCTTACACCCTTTATTATTCACTCAATCAATTACCCTATATCCTATTGCATTAGACAACAGAACGAAGGCAGCTGTGTAACGCAACATATAAACTCATGATAAACAATGGGTATGTACCTAAATACCACTATGGGTAACACAGCAGCACAACTCGCATAGTGCGTTAGAAAACTGTTTTGCCAACAACTTTGTTCAAACCATGAATCTAGCCGATATTTGTAATATATCTACTACATGCATATGTGTCAGAGCGGCCAGAATACAATGAACTGGGTGTACATTGTACATGATTACTTATCGCCATAAACTCGCTAGTCGGTATTACAGCTAAAAAATAGCCAATTTGGCGAAAAATCGCCACACCTGGTCACTCTGGTCCAGACCTGCCGGGAAAGTATCTATGTACCAGCGTAGCGAATTTACATAATCGTGGAGTGAGTATAAGTGTAGTGGGGAACTGTGACTAGAAAGAGGAGATCGCTTGACGTTGTAATCGAGGGAACGCGATCCTTGATAACGTAACGCGATGATAGGATGCTACTTCGTGTTACGTATCAATAACCACATAACCTTATTCATATAAGACGTATTGTAAATATAATGCAAAATACAATAAAAGGTCAAAATGAACTGAAATATTTATAGTATTGATTTCATTACAATAGTTATTTAAAACATACAGGGTGTCCCACGTAACACTTTTCACAATTTTTCAAGTACTTGTGACAATCTAACAAAAAAGTATCTTAGACAAAAGTTGATCAGTTTTCGATTGGCCCTACATTACAATAAAAAAAAGTTCGAAATTTTTGTTGTATTATTATTGTCGAGGGCACCTTCATTTTTTTAAATGACATTTTGTATTTTTGACTTAACAGTATTGTAGCCCGTATCAAGACGAATTCAACGATCTAGTATACTAGATCATGAAAATGACAATTTGCTTGAATGGGTGATAATAACTTGTGTTTATTATTAAGACTCGAAATTACATTCAAATCAGGAACCTTGATTAAATTAACATAAACGATTTCGTGAAAAAGTCGCAACAAATGTTTGAATTGAAGTCCATGTTCTTGTAGGCACAATTTCGTTCTACGTTGTAGAATGCAAACCTATACGTAGAACGGAATTGTGCCTACAAGAACATGAATCATTTCTTTGTCTTCAAGGTCATCCGAAGGTCATAATATACTAGGTCGTTGAATTCGTCTTGATACGGGCTACAATACTGTTAAGTCAAAAATACAAAGTGTCATTTAAAAAAATGAAGGTGCCCCCGACAATAATAATACAAAAAAAATTCGAACTTTTTTTTATTGTAATGTATAGCCAGTCGAAAACTGATCAATTTTTGTCCACAATATTTTTTTGGTCAGATTATCGCAAGTACTTGAAAAATTGTGAAAAGTGTTACGTGTATATATATTTTGTACAAAATTTAATAGTATCCAATATCTGTATGTGAGATCCACGTTAATTGAAGTCAATTTTTTTGAAATTGAATTACCTATGTACATTTTATTTCTCTTTCAAAAACACGGTATACATACATACAATACTAATAAAAATATATGTACAAATATTCGCATGTCTATTTACACATTTATTTGTTTGTTTATTTATTAATTTATTCATTTATTCATTTACTCTTTCGCTCATTCACTCATTTATTCATTCATTTATATAGAGTGTTTTTGAAAGAGAAGTAAGGAGTAATATTAAATAAATTTAATATTAGGAAGTGTTAAATTTAGTTCTTTTATTTCTGATCTTGTATAATCTTGAAAACCATAGTATACTACATGATTGAACTTATCTTAATGCACGCTCTCATATGATATAAAAACATATGTAACAATCCATTTATAAAAATAAAAGTTCCCTTCGAAAGAAACGCTGATACAAATTATCGTGAATACCCTATATATGGACGAATAAGTGATAAATGAAGTCTGTCTCGAATATGCAGTACTTAAATTGTATCTCTGCGTTTTCGGTAAAGCTTGTTCTTGGAAGGTTGCCGGTTATGACCGGTCCTAATCCCATAATTCGCTAAACCAGACACTTGTAGGTGTATAATACGTGTTCGCTGCTACAGTCAAGAAAATTCCCTGAGTTATGTAGATCCTAACTATAATTTCAAGACTTATCTGACTGTTAATGTATAAGGTAAAAGAATTCCAAACAGATGTGAACTAAATAAAGGTTCAACAATAGCATGGTCATTTGTAATTGTAAAATACGATATAATGCTTTATTTATTAAAATGTATCCACGTGCCGATTGATTTCAAATTCCGCTTATTCAGGTATCAAAAAAATTCCTCCAACATTTTAGAAATTTCTGCATGCATCTACTTCTACAAGGTGATCTGCCTAGAGTATTCAAAGCAGTGCCGCCATGGTAACATCGCAGCGGGAACTCAGCAGGAACAGTCTCTTACATACAGAGTCTCTATGTGTCAATAGATTTTAACCACCGTAACCCATACTACTCGTACGACTATTACAATTGAGACGGTTATATGTGTGTGCCTATTAGCGTATTAGTCCTTAGAGTACGGACCGTAAGGTCTGCGTTCAGGTCAATCATGATCTACAGGGTGTCCCAGAACTGGTAGTAGAAACGGAAAGCCAATGATACTGCATGACAAGATAAATCGAAATATGGTGTACTTTTACTATCGAAATGGTGTACTTTTACTTGAACACAAGTGTCGAATACTAGGCCCGTCGAGTACACAGTTGTTAGTTAGTGCCCCACGCGACGTGAAAACCGTGGAACGAGAAGAAGAGACATCTTGTAAATCTCCTAACGCCGAGCCATTAGGATTCTTCTCCCTCATAAGCTAGTTTTAAGGTAGCCAAACATTGTCAACTATTGTAAACTATATTTTGTATCTCCGAAAAGATATATCATGTAACTTAAACTATATTTTGTACTTTCGAAAAAATATATAATTGTAATAACATATCTACAGTATCTCTGAAACGAGATATAATTGAATAAACTACCTGTATCCTTATACGCATGTATTTAAGTGACGCTCAGTCCAACTAATTCCTAATTACGAATACTCCGACGATCCCGAGGAAGACAATAGTAGTCTAAACTTTATATATTATACTGTTATTTATCCCCGGCAACGTAGCCGAGACGTAACAGATCAATTTGTATTGTACATTATCGCCTTATTTTTTCATGTAAAATCACTCTCATTTCAATTGTACCACCAATTTTGAGATACCCTGTATACGTATTCTCTGTGGCGGGTCTTTAGTGATCCGATCGTAGGAACGCAAGAGTTACATTAATAAAAAAGCGTGTCCCAAATAAGAACGATTGGGAAAAAAGAAATCGTCGCGATTTATATGCACTCACCTATACCTGTAAACTCCTTCTACAGCATGTGTTGGAAGTATTCTACTCCGACATCCAAGCACATATCGACACGTTTGTTCAAATTTTCAAAAACTCATATTAGCCTATTGTCTGCTGTCTGTAATATTTATTATTTCGTCATATATACAAGATTTTAATTCCAACAGATGCTCTAGAACAGTGATACTCAGAAAACCTTCCCGCGGGCATTTGGCAGTGCCCGCAATCGCTCGCGGGCGGCCTAGCCCGAGCGGCTTCCTCACTCTTTGCGGAATGGTCATGGAGTAGGATCCCCTCTGAATGTAGATGTCAACACCTGTTACAACTTACAACTACAAATACGCTCGCAATAGATGTAGGAGACCCAGCAAAAACGCGTACTATTCCTGTGCCATGAAAAATGTCGTGAAATACCTTAGGTGCAATGCGTTTCATGAGACTTCGCGTGAAACAGAAATAATAAGTCATCCTGTATTTATTAATGTGGAGTGTTCCTGAATAAAAGTAGCTCTGAAAAGAGCTGATTTGTCATTTCCATCGATTTGTAAAAATCTGTAGTAGTAGTTCAGAAAAGAGCCGTTTGTTTTACACACACCATTCACTCTCTTTCACTCTTTCGTTACTAATTACAGTACTTATTCCTAAATATGTACATATAACGTTACCACTCTCAATACTGTTACTACTATCACTACCATTACCACCACCACCACCACCACTACTACTGCTAGTGATATTTACACTATCAGTATTGGTAGCAGGTGTTACAATACATGCATTTTCTCTTGATCTTCGAAACTCTTGCTATCTAGTGCAGAAATGTCAGGTAATAACTTCTGACTTGAACTGAGAACGAGGCAATATTTTAAATTTAAATCTAATAATCTGCTTCTATGAGTTGTCTTCCCTCTTTTCATAGAAGAAAAGAGCTGTTCACAAACATATGTGGAACCAAACATTGATTTTACTTACGCGGCAAACCTGAAGATTTCGGGAAATTTTAACAGTGGTAACTGGGAATAGAAGTTTAAAACATTTAGATTCCTTTTATTTTTTTATTTGGATCAATCCGAGCGGACGAAAGACAAACATGGCGCCGACCTTAGTAAGAAGAAAGAAATAAAAATATTTTAAATAATGACAATTTTAATATTGGTTTGTAAAGAGTGTAAATTCCTTTGTTATTCATTATGTGTAATACATGCGTTTAAGAATTCGTTTCCTGTAAGGAAAAGAGAACAGAATCCTTGAATGTTGAGAACGTATTTTCCACTATGAATCATAAAACTTTATCTGCGGCACACAGCCGCTGAATGCACAGATAAATATCATAATGATGAGCGGTTCTGCGACAATGAAACAATACAACGACAAGTCAAGATGATAGAAGCCGCTTTTAATGAAATTTCTAAAACTGTAACTGCTATCCAAAATATGCGAAGGATTGTCCTCTTAAATTTTAAACTACAATATACAATTATTACTACAAATAGTTTTCAAAATAATAATGAAACATTATAATTTACTTTACTAAAACAGAGAATAGTTGGGAAGCTTGGAGACCTTTATGCCTGATTGCTTTATAGAAAAAGATATTTTGACATTTGGGACCATATCATTCATAGAAAATATTACAACGTGAAATTACTTTTACAATAGAATCCCTGTTTATGTACAAAATATTTCCAAAAAAAAGCTTATTCTTATCGTTATATGTCTACAAAAATTTATAGCATTTGGAAGTTCACTAATCTTTGAAAGCGTTGCTAAGAAGAATTACTTTATTGGAAGAAGAATTACCTGCTAAGAAGAAGGGAACACCAATTATGATCGTATTATTACAAGAAAGATACCTTTACAGGATACTGTATTGTTTGAAAATCTAATTAAAAGAAATGAAGCGGCAGGTAATAATTCACATTTCAAGTGGGCCACCGATGAAAACAACTAGAATATGCAGATATCATTATTGACTGAATCTTCGACGATAAAAGGTTTCTTCATACAATATTTTTATTTACTGTTATTGTCACTTTAAATTCTACATGTAATGGAGCGATTGCTATTTCTTATATAAAACAAAGTTCATGGATTCTAAATAATTGAAATTTATATGCCGAGAATATAGTTTAATATTTAATATTATTTAATAAATTAAATACCATTTGTCATTATACTTCGTCTGGAAAAATATAATTCTTACGGAGAAATAAAAAATTAATGCCTTTAATTCGGATGGAAAAAGAGTTGTGCGGAAAGAACGACGACTGTGGATTATATTTTTAATAAACAATCAATTTGACGGTGAATACCAAATAATCTGTGCCTGTATGATAAGCAGTATTATCACAGAACAGGTCGCATCTTTTTACTTAGCTACTGTGTTGGGCCCCACACACAAGCACACTGCCCATACTATTTCGATGGCTCTCCACTCTCCTGCCAAAGTCGGCCTTAAAACCTCGCGGGCAATCCCGGGCATTTTAAGCTGCTCGCGCTTACCTCGGAGCTGCTTGAGCATCGCTGCTCTAGAAGAAGTTTGTAAATATATAGATAAGTACATATAAATTGCGACGATTTCTTTTTTCCTCAATCATTCTTATTTGGAACATCTCTTTTCATTAATTTCACCCTTGTATTCCTACGATCGAGTCACTAAAGACCCCCCACAAAGAGCGTGTATAGATTACGATTGATCTGGGTGCAAACATTTCGGTCCGTACTCTGAGGGATAACGTATAGGCACATGCACACAACCGTTTCAACTGTGTGAACGCACGAGTAGTATAGGTTAAGATAGGTCTTGTATACAGATTTGACATTCCCACTGATTTCCCGCTGCGGTGTTACCGTGGCGGCGGCACTGCTTTGAGTACTCTATCGAGAGGATCACCCGGTATCAGCTTAAAACTTTTAGTAGCATTCACTCAAGAATGCATAGACTACTGGTGATTAGTCCAAGAGACGTAAACGCTCAGTAATATTTAACTCGTGTAATTAGTTTATTTTGTTTATAAGAATCATTGAGGCAAGAAATTTAAACATCAAATATTGAAGAACCTTTTTCGCGTATCAACTTAGCTTTCGGAGAACGTACAGCGATGGTAAGGATGTTTGAGGAATGAGCCAGGTATCTACCAGCGCTATGGGGGGTCCTCGACGAGTTATTCAAGAAGCTGCAGTTAGTTTTTCGACAGACCTTCGCATCGAACGTTTGTGCGAATATTCGTGATACGTGCCAGGTTTTCCTACAAATCTAGTTATTTTCTTGCGATATTCCCGTTGTGTGTGCGGTTTTTCTACATGTTCTATACCAAGACTTCTAGTAGTGTGTGCAATTTTCTCGTGTGTGGACTTCGACTAGAAGATTACTTGGAAGGTGCCTCTAACGGACTCTTCCTACTCCGAAATTTTATTGGACATGCTTTGACTTGCTCTCTGGATGTAAAAAGTAGGCAGGTTTAGTGTTATTCAACGATACGTTCGTATGTTTCAATATTCATGGGTGAGAGGATCGATGTAGATGTATGAAGCGAACATACAATTTACATGAAAGTGAACATATTAACCCTTTTTACCTTGTAGTGAGTGTTTTGAGTTGACTTATAGATTACAACAAAAGACAAAATTATTGTTGTTCAATGATATTCATCAATTTTAACTGAATTTTGGATCCTGTAGCCTGACGAAGTGTCGTAAACTTTCTGATCAGCTGTTCAGAAACATCCCGTATATAAATATAACCAGAATAAAGCAAGTAGCAAGCGAATCGAGCTAAGAACCTATACGTGTTTTCAGAATAAACGTCACACAAGTCTAAATTATAATATAATCTACGACGAGCACTCGTAAAAGTATCAGAAGAAAATGGCAAGAAACAACAGCGATGCAGAAAACACATCTAACGCATTGCCTATGTCATAGCCGACTCTAGTACTAGCCATGATGAATGAAAAACAGCAACACTGCGAGAGTCCGATTTTGCACTGGTTAGATAGAGACTCAATGCTGCGTACAATTTCTATCTAGTGCAAAGTCGGACTCTCGCAGTGTTGCTGTTTTCCGTTCAGTATGGCTAGCATTACAGTCAGCTATGCTTACGTATCGAACGTTTCTCCCAAATATTTGAGTCTCTGCCTGTTAAAGGAAAACGCCCTACCATTTTCGTTCTTTTCGTTTATCTCAATAGGAGTACGACTCCGAGCAGCTGGGTAGCAATCACGACACTGTACCAACCGTGAGAAATTTCTTTATATGAAAATTCCTAACAAATTCCAACTCATTTTGGCCTATATAAACCCCGAGATTTTAGCTTTAACAGGTTCAGAACAGTATCGTCACGTTGACGGTCAAATTCGTCAGAGTTGATAGCTATTCAGTTAGATAGGGCTAAAATTTCCTTTCGATTCTACAGTTTAACCTCATAGAATCTGCCAATCAGCATAAATTCTATCTGGCAATTTCTACGACCACTCTGCCCCCACATCGCCAATCGCCAATCGCCAATCGCCAATGCGTTAACACTGAGCATTAAAATCATACACTTTACGCGATAACACTACACTATACACCTGTACGTAAAAACTGATTTTAGAATATACTAAAATATTAATTGCAATTTGATTAGATTGTTTTTAAACCCAAAAATACCCTAAGTGATCCCATTCGAAGTTGTCAGATTCCCCACGATATACCTTAGCCTCTCGAGTTGTATCAATTAATAATTAGGAAATTACGGGGCTTACTAACACTTCCTGCAACTCTCTAATTCCACATCACATTTGTCTGTATGCCCTTACTTCCAAATAAAACTGTGTCCAGTCTAGTGACTCCTCGACTTATTCCAGTTCGTCTGCGAAAGTTAATCTATTTAGGAGCTATCTGATTTTACATCTGATTTGTTTGCATCCTATAGCTACCTGATAACACCAAACTCGTCTGTACATTATCCAACCTCTTTACAGCATCCTGATTTTATATCAGATTCATCTGTTTGAACTCGTTAACCTCTTCATCAGGACTTCAATTTATTTTGAGTTTTGTCCGCAAGTACATCCATCCTCAGAGGCTCCTTGAATTTACATCAGATTCATCCTCGTCTACAATAATCCCAACGGCTCACTGATCTCGCATGAATTTAGTCTGTTGTACCAACTAACACCATAATCACTATATTCTTTGGAAATATAACTATCCTCACCAGTCTCTCGCGCTGCTTGCGTCCCGTCTCATAATATGAATGAGGATAAGGCGTTATTATTAGAGATATTTTACATCTAACGTACATTTATGTCCTGTATTAATTTGCATAAAGTCAATTAGACTAAGATTTTTTTTATGTTGGCTTCAATTTATATTAACCCTTAATTATTGTCTAACTAGTTTACTGTCTATTGTAAAGTCTAACAAACTTCTGAACGAAATTTTACTCAAAATTTAAAAAATGCAGGTCTTATTTTTCTTGTAGATTTTTAAATTCTCTTTTTGTAAGTGCAGTATATTTTTTAATACAAAGTAATATATGGTGTGTCTAATTTTTGTAGTGAAACTAATTTTCCGTGGTTAAGAGTTAAAATAATAGGTTTATATACATAAACAACATGAATCTAATAATTGAAAATTAATTTATGTATAAATAAGCAATAATTAAATTGAAGAGACTTTTACTATTTGTAATTAAGTTAAAAATAAAAATATTCTTATTCGTAATTTTATATCTTTCTTAAAATGAAGAAAAAAACTTAAATTATTGTAAAAAATATTGCCTAGACCAAAATTATTATAATTTTGTCTTATATCGTCTTGTATTGTATAAAGTAGTCTTGTCTTGTTATTGTCTTGAATTTCGACACAAGACAAGGCAATACCAAAATTATTCTTGGAATCTCGTGCAGCAATATGATTTTCACGTAATCGAATTCTTGATTATTTTACGGTATTGAACTTCGCTCGTCGAACGTATCAATGCAATCGATAACAAATAAAGAGATTGAAGAAGTCAATCAAAAAGTACTAGTCAGCCAGAATTTTTCGAGTTCGTACGATATAGCTCGAGTAAATGGAATCACGGGATGCATGAAACACTGAAAATATCCTATATTTGAAGTAGGGGAGAGGTGGCATGAATGAGTCACTTTTGTTTAAGGCAAAATAACAAGAAAACTAACCGACCATTCTAATTCTAATTTATACCATTAAAAAGATCAGTTATTTTACTATAATAATGCAAACGAATCTATAATATTGAAATGTTAATAACACACTTAAATAACAATTTAATTTGGATAACAGTAGCTTAATAATTATAAAACTCCCTATGTAATTAAAAATGACAACATTGGAAATTTAACTTGTTTAATTACTATTTTAAAGTAAGGGCACTTAACACTTTATGTTGTTATTTTTTAAGAAACATCTAATCAAATGTGATGATTGAAGACAATGATGTATTACACATATTCCACATGTGTTTCTAGACATGTGGAATATTTCTAAATGGTAGGTCCTATACATAAAGACAGTAAAAATTGTTCATATGCGCATACGCCCAAAAACACTTCGTTTTTCTTACGTGGTGTATGATATGATACCCTTTCTAAAATCCATGATAGCATTCCAGTTCAATCATTTAAGGAGCAAGACTGAAATATATGTAGCGCTCTGTAGAGACAAGTACTGGATTAGCGTTCGATATAATAAAATAGAATACAACGAAAAAACTAAGCGCTTCTTGGCATGTATAGATTTAAACTTTCTGCAGTAACTTTGTGTCTAAAATCTATCCTCTAAAAGCGTTCAACAAGTTTTATGCATTCTGCATTAGCAATTTCATGCAATATAGGATAGCGTATAACTAAAAAGCTAAGCGTTTCTAGACATACGATGTGCACACGAACATTTTTCATTGCTTTCGTACTTATAGACTATACATATTTAACAATTCGAGGCACCAGCTATAAAAGAACACGTAATGGTATTTTGGCGGGTCGGGACGGAATAGTATTTCATTACTTTCGTCTTCAAAATCAGAATTCGAGAATGACATGTTTATGTATTAGATTTATACTGTAAATGTAAATCTAAAAGTAAATATAAAATAACAAAAGTCAAATATAACATAAGAATAAAACAACGAATATAAGTATAATATAACAACTATGAATTACACATAAAAAGAAGAAGCAAGTAACGATGTAAATTATAATGACTTGATATTCTTTACAACCTGATACAATCCGCCCCTGATGGAACCAATTCACTAACGTTTGACGTCCATCGTCAGACAATAATTATGATCGTTGCTCTTGTTATATACTTTAATACGTAAATGTTTTGTTTACATCTGGTTTGTTACGTATGCATGGCCTACATGATAGAGGTAACAGTACAGTGCTTTAGAGAGATGATAGTGCATATTCAAACAAATAAAAAATACAATACGTGTCGCGTAGCGAACCCTCTTACACCGTAATTTGTCGTAGCAGTAAATGTCCAAGGAATCGTTACTTGCCAAAATTTTAGTTTTTATTATCTATTCAACGCTGTACAGGATTTTGGAGCCTAGTCATAATTTTTATGTTTTCCATATGTTCATTCAAAGTTGAGGTGCTCCTTGGGTTTATTACTCGCTATAATCATTAGTATCACTACCTGCGTGAGTCATTCGAGGAGGCGATCTGTAGCTCCGGATCACCATTGGGAAAGATTGAAATTTCCCATTTTTAAGGAACAATTACCCACCCCACTAATTTTAGATACCGTCTTCTTGTTACCCCCTCTTTTTCCTAACAGTAAATCAGCGTTCACGCTTAATTTGTGAACGTCCCAGAGTAACAGATAAATAGCAAGACAGTGCAGCGGAATCAGATGTTCACCACGATTAAGTCAAACAAGTTATTGAATAAAGAATAGTGTATAATTGATACTTTGAGTCACTCCATCACAATTTTATACAGTCTACTATGGAACTTTAACTATTTACACAAAATTAAGTCGGCATGCGAAGTGTGAGTTTAACCATCTTGTCAGATAGAAAACGCGCATAAAACAATACGTTCGAGTTAAGTGTATGAAGGCTATTTTCTATATAAGAGTGTCAGATTTCACATAGAAAGACCAAATGTAGATTTTACACACTCAATTAAGAAAAACATCTCCCCGGTATATATGATCTTATTTTTAAATTACGGTTTGTTTGGTGTTACAACAATTTTTTCGGCGATTAAGAGTCATGCAATGTAATTGTATATCGTCAGATTGTATTTCTGCAAAATTTTAGGGCCATGAGATCAGACGAATTTGCAAACAGTATGAGATATTGCATTATGAACGAAACAGTTAGTATTCAAATCTGAAGGACGGAGCATAAAGTGGACTTTTAGGTAAAGGAGTACTTTTGGTAGTGAAGCGAGAATCCGTCGGTCATTTTCTGCACTCTACAATTGAGTTTAAGTATTAAAAGTACACTATTACGCATGTGTAGTGTGGTTTCATAGATTTAAAACGCTTGCACTTGAGGTGCCATTATTTTTAAATACTGGTATGTTAAATTATTCTTTTTTTTCTTAATGTTTATACAATCTATTAAAAAGCACTTTACAAAATTTTCTATGCCTTAATGAAACATATTAATGAAAATACCAAAAAGTTTTTGACAATATTTTTCGTGTTGTAAGTAGAAAATTTTTTTGTGCGTATTATTCTACACAATTTCTTACCAGTTCGATTGTTTCTTCGAATAACCATCTCACCAATGGTTATTCTATTTTGTGTCTCGTGTTCAAGGTTACAGACGTAGTCCCCTTTGTGTCCCCTAAGTCTTACAATGTTGAGAGTACTCTAAAACAAAAACCACTTATCGATGCCTATCTCTATTGACATTCTGTTCCATTCTCTTCCGTCGTGCCCTAGAAGCTACACGTAAAAATGCCAATATAAGTAATGCCATAAGATGCCAAAGAGGAAAAGAATAGACGACGGCGAAAAGCCAGCTAAACATTGGCACGAATAAAGAAAATAGTACAAAAAATAGAAGAAGATATTCAAGCAGAAGAGAACTTGATAGTTTCAATGTAAAATGATAAGTAAACTATTATGAAAAGAAAATATAAATAGGCTAGAATAAACCGATTAATATTAATGAATACAAGAGTGTCATCATTGTACAGCACAGTAAAAATTCTTATGATTGAGTTTGCATGTGTGGCAAAGTGAAAATTATCAAGATATTCAAATGGAAAATATATAAAAATTTAAATTACAGAGTATACCACTAATTGATATACCTGCAGAAATCGCAGAGCAAATCAAAAACTGTCTTAACATGAAAGTAAATAGCCAACTAAACTCTCTACAAACTAAAGCAAACTAAATTTTTATCTTTTAGAATTGCCAAAATATATAATTAAAGCTGCTGACAAAGAAGACTCAGCAGAAGAAAATGTAGATCCCAACATCGAAAAGGGAGATGGACGAGGAATTACCAGACTTGGGGAAGGACCCCACAAAATCAGAAGTCTTGAACGTGAACCTTACTCAGCTTTGACCAATACATGGAAACATTAGCAACAACAGGGATTGGTAAGGGTGAAAAAGGAAAGTTATTAAAAAGATACGTCAACGCAGATGTGGAGACTGGAATCCTGAACAAAAAAAGGGATGCACACATGAATGAAATTCAGGATTTAAAAGGATCACCACTAATAGCAATAGAGTCGCTGACTTCTGAGATCGTGCAAAACAAAGAGAAGAGCTGGATAAAATTGATTTTATTCCAAAAAATGATACTGTATCTCTGTATTAGAAGTCACTGGTAATATCAAGATGATCTTAAGTAAAATTAAAATAGACAAATGGCTGTTCCGAGAAAATTTAAAAGAAAAATTAGAATCGAAGACAATATATAAGATGTCACGTGACTTGAAACAACCAGCGTCAGATTTAAGTTCTAATCGATCGAGACATGCTTTAAACTTCAGGGGCCCGTTAGTGAGAAAGCTGCTCACCAGCTAAGCTAGGCGAATATCGGCAAATACAGGGTGATCAGCTTAATTGAAAATCCTGAAAGTCTTGCGTCTAGCAATGAGAAGTCGAAGTGACGCTACCGCGAAAGCCGCAAGAGGTCTGCAGTAGTTCTTTCTATGTCGGTAATACGACAACATTGCTTTGAATTTGGCCTATACCAAAAGGACTGTCAATTTAACCTTTTAACTCAAATAAATACCGCATGAATGCATCGATTTGTGTGATTAAATATCGTTTGAACAATACAATGTGATGCAATAATAATGTTATAACCCACTAACGTACAAATAAGATGATTAAATACCATATTATTTAACAGAACGATAGGTTATTCAACCTGTTATTTTGTAAATTGAATTGCTACAACATTATGAAATCAGTAAATGTTATTGTCTCTCGTATACTTTGGCTTATTTATAACAAATTCTTCACGTCAGGTATCTTTCCCGTGGCATGGAAGTCGGGACTTGTTACTCCTGTACAGAAAGGTAGTGACAAACATTTGGTTTCTATTTTCGAATTGATAATTGAAATACACTAATTTCAGGAAGGCCTTTATCTCTTATTCTATATTATTTTCTAAACTGTTTGCTTACAGCTTTAATGGCCTTCTCTTTGACTGAATCTAAAATTTTGTAACGGGTAAATCTCAAATGGTAGGATTTAATAATAAGTACACTAGAAGAATTCTATATAGGAGTGTTTCTCCAACTATCTCCAACTATAATATTTTCAACGGTCTCCGTAAGGTTGTTACTAACGGAAAGTTTATTTTTTATGCAGACGACTTAAAAATCTGTTGTGCTATTGTAAATGAACATGACACCATTCTGCTACAGATTATTCTCTTGAACTTGTAAAAATGGAGTCATAAAAACAGTCTTAGATTCAGTATATCCAAGTGTCTTATGATCCATTATTGCCAGCATTTTTTATTTGACATATCAGATAATAGGCAATTCATTTTTTAAACACTTGAATTCATTCATCGTTTCTCCCAGATCTCCGTACCCTTTGCCATGAACGAGCCACGCATGGTGGTCGTTCGTGCAGATGCACCTGCTTGTACATGGACTTTGAAAACCGAGCGGGCTAACCACGTTTCGAACAGGGTCAGGGCTTGGTAGGGGTAGGGAGGCGAAGGGAAGGTGACGCTAACGTGTTGTCCCGCGCTGAAAATGCTAACTCAAAGTTACTTCGATGACTCGCGGCACCCTGTGAGCTTAGACTCTTGCGAAATAGCTGCTTTCAATCTCCACTCTCTCTCTTTCTGTGTACGAAAGGAGGTATAGTACCGATTCCACTCGAGCCATTTAGTCGATGAGGGAAAAGTTGGGGCGGAAGGACAGAATGAATAGGGGGTGGGCAAATAGTTCGAATAGAAGGACGAGTAAAACTTTTATTTCTACAAATCAAGTTTCGTGTATTCTTATCATAAATAATATTCGGAATCATATCGCGTTTAGTATCATTTAATCGGGAAAACACAAAGGATTGATTGTTATTACCCGCGTGAAAATCCTATAGCAAACAAGGAACTTGACTTTTTTTTACTTCTTAGTCCTTATTCCTGTCCTTGCCTTTTATAGTTCTATCATTCTTGAAAGTTGAGTTCTGGCCGCAGTACAGTGATCTGGAAAGCAGTATTTTGTGGCCAAAACTCGAAACATTTAAAAATTATGAAATTATGAAAATAATTAGTTTTATCTTCAATTTACATAATTTGGTCTATAAGTTGGTATTTCTCATTATATAATAATGTAAAAGAATTAATATATTTGGATTCTGAAACTCTAACAAGATGCCACCTTATAGCAAACAAAAAGTATCCTAAATACAGAAGTTGAAAAATTGGTTTTTGCCCACAAAATCCCCCTTTCCAGATCACTGTGCGTGGGTGCAAAGATTTCCATTTGAAGTAGGGAGGATAGCGGTGGTTGTAGATCACGATGCCTAAAACGAGCTTCGATCGAGTAATTTTGATAATGTTAACATAATAAAATTAGGAAGTACTTGAGAAATTATTTAAAGAAAAATTTATGTCAAATAAGAAATGAAGCACTAGTTCATTTATCAGCCGTAGAATTAATCTAGAAAAGAATCATATTCATGCTCAACTAAACAAACGTATAATTAGTTTAAAATAACATCCAGCTAACAACCGTCAGTACAATAATCATATCACAGTCACATGAATCACTGGATCAACTGTCGAAAAAGAGGTACAGAAATCTCCGATTGCCATAGGATGCTTATTTTAAGGACATTTCTGATTTTTATATGTATTTTATTCTAACATGCAGTCAGCCTCGAAATATTTTTTTCTGACTGTATTAATAGGAAATTTCTCCCAAACTCCGATTCCGACTGCAACTCCGACTTCACAGTCCAGCTTCGGACTCACTTTCATCGCCTGAATGGCTTGGGTGGAAGCGGAAACGTACTATTCATGTTTCACAAGAAATCTTCTGGAAATCATTAGGGGCAATGCTTTCCTAGGGGTTTTTTCCTGTGACACGAATAGTACTTTCACCTGACACAAAAGAAAAGGGGTGAAAATTGGAGAGAGTTAGTAGGAGCCAAAACTTAAAGAGGTCCGAGCCTTGGGCCATGCATAGGAGCAGATAGGAAGTAGGAGCAACATCGAGCCAACGTGTTTAGCACGCTACCATCGCCTTCCCTTCCTCTCGGCACTCCTGCTAGGTCAAGACCCTGTCCGAAACGTGGTCGGCCCGCTCTATCTTCAACATCCACACAGAAGCAGGTGTATCTGTACGAATAGCCATCACGGACGAAAGTTGGACCGCTCATGGCAAAGAGTACACAGAAGCTACCATTATCGTATAGACAGTTCAATCTAAGTGTCAAGAAAACTGAATTGCCTATTCTTTAATAGTGATCAGTAAAAGATAGACAAGAGACAATATGACATCCAAAAGACAAATACTGGTAATATTGGATAATAAGACACTTGGATATATTAAATCTAAGATTCTTTTTATGACTCCATTTTTACAAATTCATTTACAACGGTACAAAAGATTTTTAAGTTTTTCACATAAAGGAGAATCTTGCTATTAGTAGCAACCTTACAGAGATCGTTGAAAAAGATTGAATGGCAGAGGTCTAACATGTGATCCTTGAGAGACACTGCAACTAACTAAAATTCTTCTAATGTACTTATTATTCAATTCTACCATTTGAGATCTACCCGTTACAAAACTTAAGATTCAATCAAAGAGAAGACATTGAAGCTAATAACAGAGAGTTTAGAAAATAATATAGAGTGAGAAATAAAGGTCTTCCTGAAATTAGTGTATTTTCACGGCATCGACTTGATGTCTTACCTTGATGGCCTGTGTAATGTAGCATCTGTAACATACTATACTGGTTACAGTAGACCGATTTGCCACAAAACTGTGTTGTTCTTCAGTTCATATTTTTTAAAATAAAAATCACAATTTATGAGAAACTATGTTCTGTATGGTAATGCGCGCGCGCGTGTGTATGCGGGTGTACGTGTGCGTGCGTGCGTGTATCAGCACTGTCCGGCGGCAGAACTCTTAGTTCGCCAAATTTTAAAGATTCTAATAATTCGATTGTTTTTCTATATTTTGTTGAGGATTCTCGGGAATCACGGACATTTTCGGGATCCCGAATTTCTTTAAAAATCTTGAACATGTTCATAGTTCCAAACCTTTTCAGAAATCCCGAATATTTTCGGGACCCCTAAGATTTCAGGATCTCGTCTCGATCCCGAAAAATATTCCCGTCCCGTCCCGACGCGACATTTTCGGAATCTCGCACATCCCTGCATATAACGTATTTTTGTAAAAGAAGCTCAGGAAATGGCCGCCGATGCGTTGCAATCCACAACAACGGCAAACCTGTTCAGAAATATTCTCATAATTACACCTAAATTAGTTCATATATATAATTATTATACAGAGTGTTCAAAAAAAACCATTCAATATTTATATGGTATATAGGATATATTGTACTGAGTAAAAAAGCTTTAGTAAACATAGGTCGAAAGGTCAACCGTTTCTGAGATATAAACATTTTTGTTTGTTATTATCATAATTAACTTACTACTGAATTTTCGATGTTTACAGAAGATTTTCCACGTGTCCACCTTCCATTTCTACACACGCTTGGCATCTTCGTTCTACAGAGTCGCGAACTCTCTCGAAAATTCCACATTTCTGTCGAATTGTTTGACAAGCATGGTGGATTCGGTTACATAATTCTTTTAAATCATTTATTGGCGAGGAATACACTAGGCTTTTTAAATATCCCCATAAAAAGAAGTCCAAAGGGTTTAAATCGGGAGATCGAGGAAGCCATGCAACTAGTCCACCACGTCCAATCCACCTTTGACCGAACACCATGTTTAAGTGGTCCCTCACATTACGCACAAAATGAGGTGGTGCCCCATCATGCATGTACCACATCGATAATCTTTCTGTCAAAGGCATATCATCCAAGTACTGAGGTAATTCAGAACGCGGTTTGTAAACACTAAAGTAAACATCGCATGCGATAGAAGCAAGTAAGTCAATCATGATACTAGCAAACAAAAATGTTTATATCTCAGAAACGGTTGACCTTTCGACCTATGTTTACTAAAGCTTTTTTACTCGGTACAGTGTATCCTATATACCATATAAATATTGAATGGTTTTTTTTGAACACCCTGTATATAATAGAAAGCAAACGCGTCGCCATAAAACTACAAAATCAGTCAGAACACAGAAATCTTTTAAATGTATTGCATGTGGTAAACTTAAGCTCTAACTTATTAATTTAATACCGCAGAAAGAGCGAACAGAGCAATCTTGGAAAAAGCTTACTGCAAAATTCTGAAGAAAATCCATACAACTAACGATCTAGTTAAAAAATTGATCTTTCTCCAAGGCCGTAAGAGGTAAGGGACAAGAAGGGTCTCTCGGTCTACATTGTGCGTGTGGCTGCCGTGGCGAATCGTATGTGAGAGCTAAAACTATGCGTGAAACTGGGTGTGTCCTCTGCTACTCTGACTCAGTAGACCTGCATATCTTTCGAGGATCATCTTTTAAGCGGGACACAGTACGTGTGTGCGATCGCACTTAATTTATATTTTATTTCAATCGAATTTGATGTTTATTCGACACTAATAACACAATAAACATTAGCGATCTGTGAAATTGCCTAGAGGAGTTACGTGTTTAACCGTTTATAGTAGTTAAAGATTAAAGATTTAAAAAAAAAAGAAATCTGTCCTAGATATGAGACTAATTTATGAAGAAACTGCTTGTTCAGACTGAAAGCCATAAATAGAAGAATTGATGCACAAATTTAAATGCTAATCAATCGACTTTGGTGTGGGAAAAAGAACAAATGCCTTATAACAGAACTAAACATATAAACATGAAAAAACACTGTTCGAGAAGCTATAAATTCGTCAGTAGTAAAATTACATTATATGTGCGCAAAACAAATGCTCACAGATATTTTGCCAAAAAGTTGCAAACTAACAAACATGTTTCATTCGCTAAGGCATTAGGATTAACTTCAGTTCAACGGTGTAGCGATAAAAGCCTGCTGCAGACGAGCGTTTTTTTGCCGCAGGGCATTGTCGCAACAAGGACAGTCCATAATTTTCAATTGTGGAAAACAAGGAAAGACATACGAACGCGACGATTTGGTTGCACGTTTGTGTATTTTCAGAAGAATGCAGGTCCTGCGTTCAATTTCGGTTCCGTGTCAATTTGCCGCTACAAGTTGTGTTTGTATGTCTTTCCTTGTTTCCCATAAAACTACAACGTACATCAGTAAATTGCCACAGCGTGTTGAAGCAACAAGAACAATTTTCAATTTCAATTATGGGAAATAGGAAAAGACATACGAACGCAAGCTATAGGGGAACTAGGCTGCACGTTTGCGTATTTTCAAATGATCACAGGTCCTGCTTGGGCACGACTACACAGCCAACTCAAACAAATCTGACCGTACCGATACTCCCTCTCTCTCTTACTCAATGGCTCCCTTGTACGAAAGAGATAAAGCAACCAGATTCGTTTGAATTTGATGTACCGCTGACACTCTACGTGAATATATGTATATAGACACGATTATCATTTTGCGTTAACTTTCCAAGGAATATGGCCGCGTTGGACATTGAAATTTCATGATCACAGTCAAAAGATTTTCCGAAATATAGGATATGTGGAAAAAAGAATACCACGATAAAATAAAAAAAGAAAATGTGTAGATGCAAGTGTGCGCCAAAATTAATTCTAATTTTATACGTATGATCGAAACAGAAAAAAAAGATTTTGGTAAATATAAATTTCATTTTATATTGATATTATACATATTATAAATAACAACTAATAAAAATGAATAACAATCAAAATAACAATTATTATAAACAAATACATATATTAATAAATTACACATCATTTTGCCAGGGAACTTTTCCAACTTCACTCATGAAATAATTAGTAAATTGTTGTTGTATCAGGTTTAACTGTCGATCTCCTTGTACAATTGACAATTCATCTTGTGTTTCATGAAATTCTGTAAGAAAAATATAACGCACGTGCACTAAAATAATTTCTAAGTAATATATAATTAAAACATAAATAATAATAAGAACCTGTAACAGAATGAGTACCTTGTTCCTGATACCCATCACGATCTTTAACGTAATTGTGGAGTACACAACAACATTTCACAGTATCTATACTGAAATTTAAATTAACATTTAATGCTTTATGAAACACATGCCATTTGTTGGGCAAAAGTCCAAATGTTGATTCAACATATCTCCTTGCACGACTCAATCGATAGTTAAGTATTCTGTTCTCGTGTGATAGAAACTTTCCATTACCAGACCTCATAATATGAATTGGATAGCCAAAATGCTTCATCTCTCACTAACATACAGAGAATTGCTGGGGTAGTTGTTCCACTTAATGATTTTTTAGGTGGGATGTTCAAAGTTCCATCTTCCAATTTTTTGTAAAAAGATGACTTTTCAAAAATTGTGCTGTCTCCTTCTTTATCTGGACAACCAATGTCGTCATATAGTAATTTATAATTAGTATCAGCCAGGGCAAAAAGGACTACTGAAAAATAGTTTTTGTAACTAAAGTATGTAAAGCTTTACGATAGGCTTCGTTATTCGAACATGTTTTCCGTCAGGAGCTCCTAAGCAATTGGAATTTATTGAAATTGTTTTTATACTTTCAGCCAGATTTCTTCATTTAATGTCGGAAAACATTCATCCTTCATGACTTGCCAAATTATAGAACAAACATATCTTGTTATGAGAGATAATGTGGACTGGTTAATCGTATACGAATAGTGTAAATCTACTAACAAGAGAAGTTTCCCAGATGGGCAATTAGTTTAAAAAAAAAACAACGATTGGAAGCTATAGTGCTTCACCCACTAATTATTGAAGTAAATGTCGTTCGCTCGGGAAATTTGATATTCATTAGAAAAATGACGTCAAGGTCCGTCATAAGCGGCTCCGAAACTGGGTATAAATGACTATTTTGCGTAAATTTTGTTCACATTTTATGGTTTTCTGGGTGGTAGGTACATTTTTGTTATATTTTATTAATTTTGTTTCGCTATATTAAACAGAAAGATTAGAAATAAATTAGCATGCACATTAGTATCCACATAAAGTATGTACATAATATGCTATATACCTATACGATGTACGTACCTACTTAACAGGAGTATATAATGAAAATGTATAATGAATCAGAATACTCATAAAATGTTTTACACCCTCTAGAAGAATGGGGACACAAGTTTTTTTTTGTTCCAATTATATTACTTATAAGTACACATTTAGAAAACCGCAAAATGTGAACAAAATTTATATAAAAAAGTCATTTATACGCAATTTCGGAACCGCTTGCGACGGACTATGACGCTATTTTTCTAATGAATATCAAATTTTCCGAGCGGACGACATTCATTTCAATTATTAGGGGGTGGAGTACTATAGTTTCCAATCGTTGTTTTTTTTAAACTAATTATCCATTTGGGAAACTCTGCTATCCTGCTAATCCATTTGGCAAACTTCCCTTGTAAGTTGCAGCCGCTTACGAAGTACCTATATGAAAAATTAATGTTACATCTGGCTGCAGATTTAATAGTAATGAAAAAATGGAAGAATTTAAAAGATAATTGCGCAAAGTCCCAAAAAAGACAATCAAAATCCGAAAGTGAAGCAATAAAAAGAAAATATATTTATGCACCTCTACTTTCATTTTTAAATATGACTCACAGTACAATAACTATACACAGTAGTATAAACATTGAAAATATAATGGCAGATATAATTAATATCGCGACAAAAAATACACAAACGAAAAATTCACTATATATGAGTAAAGTTTTAGAGGAAAGAAACATTCCGAGATCTACAAGTAAAAGAAACTGTGTAATAGAAGAGGCTACGCTTAAATATATGGATGTGAATCAAGAACCCGCAGAAATAAATGAGGATATGACTTTCTTCCAATCGTAACTACCAATTTTAAAAACTTTCGATGATAGCCAAAAAATTGAATGTAGAGTAGAGGTATTTCACTCATTGAATTATACTCAAAATAAGCAAAGTATGTATAATCTTACAGTGTCCCCGTCTATCTATTCTCATACTCCCACGTCTACCCATCATCACCAGCCAGATATATACAATCAGTTATCCGCACCAACATTTATTGACAAGCCATGATATAAATATCAATGAATCATTTGTATATAAACTACCTTATCAAAAGACTCATCTACATTATCAACTATTTTAGGAAATACTTAAATTTGACATTATACACATATATCATAATTTAATGTTTTGTACATAGATAAGTTTATATGTTTCTTTGTTCGTTTGCTTGTTACTGTTTTATTTATTGAATTTACATTTGTAAAAATTAAATAAATAATTTACTTACCTCAAAGTCGCTGCAATCATTTCTAGTGGTGGTATAGAAAGTCTCATTACAGTGTCCTATTTTTTCAAATTTTCTGAAACTTTTGCACTCAATTTGTGAAAAGATTTTATACTCGTTTGAAAATAAATCATAAATTTTTGTTCATCTTCTCTCGAATCAGTAAATGTAGTAATGAAAGTTCCTTTAATATATCTCTCGCTAGTAAAGGGATGTACCCAAAATCTTCTATTTCTAATGTTCTCATACAATGTGGAGTAACACATATACATATACGTATACATGTACGTATAGAATAGTACATTGTGCAACTAGTGCGCGAAGCGAGTAATTTTCAATGAATGTGAAGTGTCACCCTTGCTTCGCTCGGGTGACAATCATACTCGTCAAAGATCACCTGAGCGCACCTGTTGACATACTATTTTTTGAAACAAAGTGTGAGAAATTCGATTTCTCCTGCTTGTATGCCTAAAATCATTATTTCGCACACAACCTGGTCCTAGTGTGAGAACAGGGTATTTCGCGCACGCTACACAGGCACGAGAAGTCGAATTCCACGCACTGCGTTTGAAAAAAATCATTTTCTTCCTTTTATCTTGACGTCTTCACGCCTCCATGGTTAAAAGTGAAATGAATACGTATTACCAGAAACATAATGCTCAAAACAATTGCGAACGCGAAAACGTGGTGGCAGATTGCCGCGACAGAGGCGGCGACAAAAAAACGCTCGTCTGCAGCGGGCCTAAGAGGAACCATCAAAAGTTACTAATAAGGAAACATCTCGAAGTGTAAATGTCCGATCTTGACGAAACTTGGCATGTTTGTAGATTAGTCAAAACATATTTCGCTTAATATCTCGAAAACTATTGCGTGTAGCAAAATGGTGTAAATAGAGAGATTCCGTATTTTTGAAAGATGAATTCATCTATGTAAATAGTTTTTGAAAATATCGATTTGTTTAAAAAATAGATTAAAAATAGTATATTTTCTTTGTTTTCACTGACTAAATGTTGTTCAATCGTTTCATAAATTTATATGCGAAAACTATGAACCAAAATACGGATAAAGTAGAATTTTGAATTTTTACATTATTCTTCTAGTCGATTTGCGTGCGATAAAGACGTGTGACATGAGAGTGATCAGTGTAAAGGCAAAAAGTTCAAAAACGTATATTTCTTTAAAAAACTTTTATTATCCCACAAATTATCCATCAGAATAAAACAATGGGAAATAGAGAAAGATAATATGGAAATCTATTGCATTTAAGTTTAATATACACCGCCTGTTTCTTTCTGTTATACAGAGTGTTTCAACACGCCACTGAATGAATTTGTGGGATGATTCTCGACATAAAAAAAAAAAAATAAGATAAAAATAAAAGATAACGATTTCACGTTTGAAACTTCGTTTATTAATTATAAGCGGTTAGAATTTGATGGGCAATGCCAGAAATCAGGCCACACGGTGGCCTCGAGCAATGGTTATCCGCACAGCACTGTAGCACTGACGCAAACGAGAGGTCACTCACCGTCAAACAGCTGATTGAAAATTTTACGACACTCCACACGGCCACAGGATACAAACTTCAGACAAACTTGATGAATATCATTGAATAACGATAAATGTATTTAATTGTTGCAATCCATGCAACTCAAACACTCACTATAAGATAGAAAGTATTAATACCTTCACCTACGCATAAATTGACTGGTCAATTCACACATGCACACAACACGATTCTCATCATCGCTAATGTGGAAACACAATACGAGGATGTCGTTGAATAACACTAAACCTGCCTACTCGTTGCAATCCAGAGGGCAAATCAAATCACTCCCTATGAGATTTTGGAGTAGAAAGGGTTAATGTGTCCATTCTTGCATGAATTCTCTGTCCAATCCACAGACGCATACCGCGCAATTGTCCCGTCCAGAAGTGCTGAAAAAAAATAGAAAAGTATCGTTCAATAACAATGAATGTCTCTATTTGCCGTAATCCATAGGACAAGTCAAAACACTTTCTATGAGATTTGGAAGTTAGTATGTTCATCCTGCGATTAATCTTCTGATCTAAATCCACACGCGACAAGATTGCGTACACCAGTAGAAGTCCAGTGGAATTTCGAGGAAACCACACACACAATAGAAATATGACAAAAAAGGAATTGAATTTATAAGAAAACTCGGCACGAACGTTCGGTGCGAAGGTTCATCAGAAAACTAATTGCGGCTTCTTAAAAATCTCATCCAGGCCCGTCACAATATCGACATGTTAGATACTTGGTTTTTCTTTCCTACAGACACTTGCCTTCACCAGCACCTCCAAAAAATAAGACAATTCATGAAAAAGGTTCTTTAATGTTTGATATACAAATTCTTTGCTTTAATGGTTCTTATAAACAAAATTAAATTAATTACATTAATTAATTACATTAGTTTCTTGATACTAGTATAAACATGCATCAATTAATTCAAAATCAAATTGACACATGGATACATTTAATAAATAGAATGTCATATCGTATTTGATGAAGATATAATACCCGTAGTTTTAAATTAACAACTGCGGGTTTTTACTTTCTACTTGCACGAAATACTGTACACAATCTGTGTAGACATTGAAATTAATTTAATATTCATCAATTTCAGAACAACTCGGTTCTGAAATTCTTTTTGAATCTTCATATGCAATTATCATAAACTCTCCACACCATCGCCGTCACCCTACAGAGAATAGGGTAGATATATTAACTTTCTCTACTTGGGAATCTCGTAGGGAGTGTTTTCACTTGCTCTATAGATTACAGCGAGTAGATATATTCATTGTTACTCAATGATATCTTTCCTTTTTTTCAACATAGGAGGGTTAGCTGGGCGGTGTAGTCGCGATATGTGCGCACGTGGATTAGACAGAGAATTCATGCGAGGATGGACACAACAATAGACCCTTTCTTCTCCAAAATCTTATAATATTTTGACTTGCCCTTTGGATTTCAACGATTATATAGGTTTAGTGTTATTCAAGGATATCTCCACATTGTATTCTAACATTCGTGGACGCGAAAATGTTGTGTGCATGTATGAATTAACTAGTCAATTTATGTGAGGGTGAAAGTACTAATACTTTCTATCTTATAGTGAGTGTTTTGAGTTATATGAGCAACAAGTAAACACGTTTATCGTTATTTAACGATATTCATCAAATTTGTCTGAAGATCGTATCCGGTGGCTGTGGGGAGTGTCATAAAATTTTCGATCAGCTGTTCGATAGTGAGTGACTACTCTCTTACGTCACTGCTACAGTGCTGTACGGATAACCAGTGTTCGAAATCTCCGCGCGGACTGATTTCTCACGATGGCTACTAATTTCTAACCGCTTATGATTACCAAAGTTTTGAAACGTGAAATAGTTATTCTTAATTTTCATTTGATTTTTATGTCGATTATCTCTCCACAAATTTATTCCATGGCGTTTTGAGACATCTTGTATTTGAAGCAACTTAATACAAAAAAAGTTAATTACAATTGAGAGGTGGAAGTGTATCCCAATTGGAGCACAAGGTGCCTGACAACATAGTGTCTGATCTACTGTCGTTTTGCAGTAATAATATCTTCAAGTTAGCCCCATGTTTCGAAACGAAAAGTACTCGCGCATATTAGTGAGACAAACAGATTAGAAGAGTCAATTCACCTACACCAATCGATTGCTTGAGAAGGTTGTGCCTATTTCGCAAAGATGTGTGGCTTCTGTTTTAAACGGTTCCTGTTTTCTTGATTACTGGGTTATTTTAAACAACTGACTGCCAGCAATCTTTTAGTCTACATTTTATCTGTGTGTGTTACCAACGTTCTTTCCCACAAGCATTTTTGATCCTTAAACTTAGAAAATATTTACATATTATATCCAATGTAAAAACGACCTCAGCTGTCAATTCAAGATGAAGGATTTAAGACCAGTGGAACAAATACTTGAAATCTCAGTTGGTCATCAAATCAAACAGTAAGTACGAAACTGACGCAGAAGTAGTATATTATACACCTACTAGAAAGATTCAGAATAACTAAAGCGAAAGTATTGAATACACAACTAGAGCCAAACGAAAAATTAACCAAAGGAATAGAACTGAAAACTAAAGGAGGGTCTGTTCAACTAAACTAGAAACCTTATCGAGAACTGATAAATGGATTAATTTATTTGGTCAACACAACGCGTTCTAATATTTCTTTTGCAGATAACACTTTGAGTCATTTTTGTGGGAACCTTGGTGTAGCTCATTGGAAGTCTGCAAAAAGAGTATTAAAATACCTCAAAGAAACCAAAAGTTATGCTATCACATACCCAAAGACCAGGCAGAACGTGAAGACCTAGGTCGATTTAGATCACGCTGACGACGTGGATGACCGAAAATCATGTTCTAAAATTGTAACTGTGATTTAGAAATCAAAGAAGAAGTCGATCGCGCTATCGATGATGGAAATGAAGTATATGTCACTGTCGAAAGCTACCAAAGAAGTGATATACTTAAAATTGCTGAATCATGCAAAGTTGGCACTATCGATTACAATATACTGTAACAACCAGAGTACGATTCAGCTAGTAAGATATAGTGTGCATCATAATAGAAGTAACCACCTAAGCATTTGTCGTCATTTCCCCCGTAACGTGTGTGAAAACGGAGACATAGAAGTAAAATATATCAGAACAGAATAAATGATATTAGATATTTTGACCAAAACACTATCCAAAGAAAAGCATATTAGAGTAGAGCATCTATTACAAAGGTGCGACGTTCTATTGATGAATGTACTATTTGATGCGCCAATTGCATCAATAGGGGGAATGTTGGATCATGCCACTGATCTCTTTACCTGGATACGGTATGGGGTTTCTGAGCATAGGTCGCTGATGAGAGCAATAGAAGTGCCACCATGTTATGAGAATACAACATGCGCAACGTTTGTGGGGACCAGAGATATTAAGATTTCGAATTCACATGTATCCTTGTAACGCTATTTGATAATACATTACGCCAATCGACGTCATTCAACAGTCATTCGGTTTCGATGTAATCATTTTTATGTAAAAATTTTCTACAATTCACAAAATACTAGATTTTCGAGATTGTGTAAATTGTACAGAAAAAATGAACATACGTGTCAACTGGAAATCTTAGTATCTTGGATCCCCCACAAACGTTGCGCTTGTTGTATTTTAACAATATGGCGGCACCTCTATTGTTGTATTTTAACAATATGGCGGCACCTCTATTGTTCTCATGAAGTTAAAACCCACTTAGTATCCAGATATAGAGATCAGTAGATCGCGCGGTTAATGTACAAATATTAAGGATGTGCACGTACTTTGATACTCTCAGACAATCTGCTATGTACTCTCATAATTGCTTACAAAATCAAGTCACATTCATAGTGATATAAATAATATAAATACGTACTGTTATAGAATAATTTTTAAATGTACTGGATAATAGGATAGAAACTTTTGAATATCTTCAAAAATGTTGTGATATATAATATATTTGGATTCTAAAGTACAATGTAGAAAGCATAATTCTTGCACATTGTAGGGTAATAATCTCGTACGGGTAGCAGTTATATTTCCAAATAATGAAAACAGTATTGCTATCTGGCCGGTTTTCGACCAGACAATCCAGGTGTTTAAGTAAGCTGCCGGTTGCCGGTTTGGTTCGACAAAAATTCCGTTTTTTGAAAATTTATGTTAAAATTTTTTAATTTCCATATAAATTAAAAAGTAATTTAACCACAATACAGTTGTACATTTTTTTAACCACAGGCAGGACAAAACAGATTTCAGTAGGATTTCAAATTTCAACTGTAAATTAATTAAAATGTTATTTATTTATATTCATATTTTTATTTAAATCTGCCACAACAACAGAAATCTACAAAAAAATACGTTTATGTAAATTTAAAATAAAATGACTAAAAAATAAAAAATATAATATGTGGCTGCGAGCAGTTAAAGACGACGATGGAAAAGCAAAATGTTTGGAGTGTAATATTATTTTTAATATAAAACAGGATGGTATAGAAGCCTTAACGGTGCATAAGAAAATAAATAATCACAAAAACAATATTACTACATTTAAGTAGACGTCAAATTTAGAATGTTTTCTTAAACCGAAATATTGTAAATTAAATGACCAAATTACAGTCTTTTTTCAGTCTTATTGCTGTCCAGGCGAGGGATTTTAAAAATGTGGCAACATTGAATGAAAATAATCTCTCACTAATTACCTGCGTAGCAAATACAGTCAAGTAACTTTTTACTGCTAAAAATTATTGTCTTTAAAATCTAGTGTGGTTACATTTCCACAATAACATCTATACTCCTAGCTCTAAGATTTCCCACAAAATACATATTTATCTCATGTCTTTTTTCGCCATTTAAAGCTGTCCGGTTCTTTTATTGGATTTCCCAGCGTTTTGTTGAAAAATTTTTCTAATCTTGATTTTGTACCATCTAATCAACAAATCGTAATATAAAGACAAATTTGGAAATTGATGCAATTTATTAAGAGAAATTTACTTATAATTTTAAAACCTTAGTATTTTTTCTTGTGGTTTAATTGTTAAATATATCTTCATTTGAACACATACAGTAGTATAACGCATAACTACACGCAGTATGAGACCTGCTGAGTATAGAGACGTGTTACATGGATACTAATTTCGTATTCAGTCCCTTGGCGTGGTAGGGGATCCAATGTGCGAAAAAAGGACGACCTCTAAAATAAAAATAGCATCTAGGCCTTAGCAAACCAAAGTATGCAATTCTATATTTTTTATAATATTTCAATGCAAGCACTACCAATCGATTCCTTATGTTTCTCTGATGAAAGTGATACCAAACACGACAAAGTTTGGATTACTTGTAAAGAAATTATGTATAAAAAACGTTTGCACAATTTTAACCTAACTTCCTTCAAAATGATTGGATTTATATAGAATTTGGTACCATTTTAATCAGCAGAACATAAGAAATTCATCTGCATCACTGTATAATGATAGCACGCACAATAATAAAGTTGATGTTTTGAAACAAAGCCATAATCGTTTGATTGGCGGGCCAAATATTAATTATTATTACTAATTGAAAATCTCTATCTTTGAATAAATTTCTTTAAAAGTAGTACGAAAGAATCCCTTACATTCTGCAGTTAAAAATGAGACCATGTACAACACAATTCGGATCACTCTCAATCTTCTGTATCATATCGTTGGATGTTCGGGTGCAGTTAGACATTACAAACACCACTGCGTATTAAAAAGTCAAAATTTTTACTAAGCAGAAGAATTGTCAGCGTTGATCTTCCAGAATATGCTTACACGGGTCCTTCTAGAACGTTCTCGAAAGAACGCACCTGAGTTGCGGATGGGCATTGTCTGCCACATCCCTCCACCCGTCGAAAAGAAAAGCCATAGATTTCAGAATTTTGTCGAGTATGTGGTGCCATGTGACTTTTATATCGCTTATACAATATATGTGAATATAATATATAAATTAACGTATTATACAACACAATTAACATACAATACTATAGATAATACAATAAAATATGGTTATACATACATGTATATGCACGATGTTTGCTAAATCATGGTACAACCAGCAAGGGGATGATATCTCACATTAAATTAAGTCGAAAATTTAGAATAAAGGTGTTTCATACAGGGATACATTTTCGACAAAATAGACTAGTACGCAATCCCCATTGCCGCTTGTGTTTATAAACAATGTAGAGACTCCTTAACCTGCGTAACGCCCCACGACCTACTTCATCTCCATCCCAATCTATCGTACTGTATCTCTCTCTCTCTCTCTCTCTCTCTCTCTCTCTACTTAATTTATATTTTTGTACTTTATTATGTCATACATTATACGTTTTAATTATATTTTAATATAAATATAACGTATTTCATACGTTTTCATCTAAAACATTCACGGTTAGAATAAGTGCGCCATTAGAAATAAGACACTACGCATGCGCGAACTCTGACTAGCGAGTATATAAGGAGCTGCGAAAGCAGCAAGTGACACACTTCTCTCTGGCATCGAGTTACAAGAACAGGAGGATCTGAGAGGTAGCTGAGGTGCCCATCCAGAGATTGAGACCGCTCTTTTAGAGGTAGCGATCGTTTTCCAGAGATCAAGAATATTCGATGCTCCTTTACAGACTTAGGTTTGCGTAACCTCTATGACAGGTGCACTACGACGATTCTAAGTAAGTGTAGTGCGAACAACATCTTGGAGGCAGCTAATGGACTAACAATAAGTCCTGTTGGATTGAGACCACTTTCCTAGGAGTAGCGACCGTTCTAGCAGATAAAGTAATTTGCGCTCCTTTAAGGTTATATCTCACACTTGCCATAAAGCAGCACGCATTTCTGGCGTGCAAACGATTAATAAAATTTATGATTCGCGTGTCTGTGAAGCTGTTTGTGAGGAGACCTTTTTAAACTTTCTTTAGCTGCAGCATGTTGTGCAGTTTTCCGTAAAAAATCCTCAATAACAATTGGCGACCGTCATATATTAGATGTTCCTAAGGGACACTCAGCGCGGGACCATCGTGCGACCGAGTGGGTCCCCATTGAACGAAACCTAGAGGAAATTCCGAGTCGTAATTAAAATGCATAACGGTCGTCTGTTCTCATCGACTGCTTCGCCGCACGTAAGAGAAACTCCCTAATTATAGACGTATACGATAGACGTATTATTTGTGTAACAATATAGCTATCAACTTGTAATTTCAATAACGATTAGTTTATTTAAGAAACCAAGAATCAATATCCGTATTCTAATATATCGAATCCAGAGCAATATACTCTAACAGCTCAATATGTATTGTTCAAATCGTAAGTTACGTGCTTCTACTAATAGTCTCAATGTACCCCCGTATTTCAGACACGAGTCGATTTTCAAGATTTTCCTTAGTGGTACTCCTATGTTTCTGACACGGGTCTACCCACATTTTCAAACTCCTTAGAGGTATCTCCGTGTTTCGGACATGAGCCTATCCTCGCAACATTGTTTTATACAATACCCCCATATAGTAATATACGGACCTACCTGTGAGTGTTTCCGATCCCATGACTCTCTCTGTTAGCCGTACACGAGCTGTTCACACCATTCAATCCACTGCAGTACCCACGTGTCTTAGACACGGGCTTATCCGTTACCTACCTCCACTTTAAAAAATCAATCCTCAGCAACGTGATAGAACTCCATTCGTCCTTGGCTCATAACATTGTCTTGCTTTTCTCAGACCGGACCAGAAATGCTTTAGCTTGTTACGCTCTAGTGTTCATTTGACTCCTAAACGTCTGCCAAACGGGGTGTCGCGATATTCGTTATTTAATAATGTAATGTATTTCTTCATTAGTAACTTAAAAGCATGTGTAATTAGAATAAATCCGACATTAATGGTGAACTACTGCGCAAGTCCTAACCTCAAATCGGAGGTACCTAAAGAACAAGAGAAATCATTCCACTCTAGCATCGGGTTTCGATAGCACAAGTATCTGGAAGTAGCTGATAGACATATCCAGTGAATCAAGTCCGCTGGTTGGGAGCAGCAGCCGTTCCCAATGACTACGGTGTTTGATGTTCCTTTTGGATCCAAGCGCTTACATAACCTATATGATAGATATTTAAGGTGATTCTAAGTAGAACAATTCGAGCAACATCTCGAGGATAGAGTACGGGGGTAAATCAGAGTAGATCGAGACTGCTTCCTTAGTGGGCAACGACCGTTTTACAAAGATTATAAGCTTTCGATGGTCTCTTAGAGGTTATAATTCGTGCCCTGCCATCAGCGGACGAAGCACCTGCGATACAAACATTGTTAGCCATTCTGTGTCCTGCAGAATATTGAGATTGCTCTTTCGTGATAGCGACCGATATAGTGGTATAACGAAGGGTCTACAAATGTTTTAGCTGTTACATAGATTTTTGTTGTAAGGAGTCTCTAAATCGCTCCAAGATTATAGCCATCTATATTTTTAGCAGCGACTGAGACATTCGTAACGAAGTTCATTGTGCACACACTCTTACACAGCGTTTGGATCAAGAATTCTCTTGCATCATGAATAGTATTAAATATAGGGAACTTAACCGCAACTCTCCTTCAACTAAACACAAATGTTTCTATGTTATTCATCATAACCTTAATATCAATAGCTATTATATTGAATATTCAATTTTTTAGTTATTAAAGATAAGTTAGAATAAGATTATTATTTAATAAACCATTGTTAACATAAAATGTAAGCTTTGGATTCTAATTCCTCAACCGCACACGATCTCCCGCCTTTCAGTCAATGAAAAGCCGCTCTTACATTGACAGTGTAGCTTTACCTTAGGGACGTTACACTAATATCAGCAGTCTCTAGGAGGGCACCTTGGATCCCTTGCCTGTTGGCGTTGAGCGCAAATTGGTTTATGGCCCAGCAATCGAAGTTTTACGGCTTCGCCGCAAAATATCAACTTTGTTATGTGCGCTATCATTATAAGACTGATACAGGTGAATTTTTATGTTCTATCGATTAAAATTATACAAAATTCTATGTAAATCGAACCATTGTTTATGAAGTTAGATTATAGTTCTGCAAATCGTTTTTTTTTACAGTTTTTTTATAAGTCATTCGAAACTTGATGTGTTTGGTATCATCGGAGAAACATAAGGAATCGATTGGCAGTGCTTCCATCAAAATAGGATAAGTAATGTAGAATTGCATGCTTTGATTTGCTAAGGTCTAGTGCTATCTTTGTTTTAGAGGTCTTCCTTTTCTCACACATAAAAACCCTTAGCAGGCTAAAGAACTGAATACAAAATTAGTGTCCATGTAACATGTACTGTGGGTCCTGCACTGGGTGCAGTTGTGCGTGAAACTATTGTATCTCAACAAAAGCGCCAAATGGCCGGTATCAGGTCTCGAGATACCTTGCTAAAAACATTAAACGGTTGGTATCAAGTCGCAAAATATCTCGTCTAATTGTATGAAAGACTTAATAAAATTACAGCAAAAATACATTGACAATTCCTGAGAAATAATCCCGTTTTGAATTACAAAAATTGTTTTTCAAATGTTTATGATTATTTTCTTAAAAAATGTTTGTTCTGGAACTAACAATAACCTATATACAAATTTTTCGTTTGATGTTACATGAACTAGGACCTCCCTAAAGAACTGTACTGTTATTTCTAACGTCCTATGTAAATGACTTACCTCGCCATGAACTACCAAAGCAGGCGTAGATATTGTGAAGATCATCGCCCAAGCAATACAAATGGCTAGAATTGCGTGATTTTCGGTTCTCCATGACATAGATGATATTGGATGAACTACGGCCAAATACCTGTAACAATTCAAGCATAACTTTAATTCATATGATGTTCTGCATACGTAAAGTAATGTTATACACAACATAAACAATGTGTGTTTTAATATTTTAAAGAGTGGTAGGAAAGCTCAAATGTATTCGATGCAAATTTTATAACAAAATGTCCGATCAGCCTACGTTTTATAATGATAATCCCTTAAAGTCGACATGTTTATAAACATGTTAAACCGCTAGTTGAGGGATTCTATAATTTTCAGGATACGTTGGTGAGCACCAATAAGTCATTCAAAGTCAAACTTGCAGGAAAATGCCGAAAAGGTGATTGAAATAAATTTATTGATAATTTAACGTAATTGCGTTTTATTTATACGTTATTAAATGTTTAAAATTCACAACACAAAAAAAAAAAGTTACGGAGAAATCAAAAACTTGAGATGTCAGTACCCCTTGAATGTTTTTCATTATTTTTCAAATGAAATATGATTGTCCATGAATTTTTTACATTTGTCCAACAAAAATTTTCAAATTCAAAATTCAAAGTTTGACATTAATACCCATCAACATTCTCCAAAATCTACAGTCGATTTTTCTAAATATTTTTATAACATTTTTCTGTAAAAAGAAGAAACGAAAAAGCGAAACCAACAAATGCAGGTAAGTTATGGATAACTGCATCATAGTTAAATATTAATGAAAAATGTTAATGGCCGTTAATGTCAAATTTTTTAATTTAGTCATCACTTCTTTGGGGGGACGGATAAACGAGATATTTCAGTGGACCAATGTAGATAAATCACAGACAGCTCAAGTTTTTGATTTCTCCATAACTTTTTTCTTTGGGATGGACAAACGAAATCTTTTATTGGACAAATGTAGATAAATTGTGGACAAACGAATGTGACTTGTCTTCTATAAAAATTCTCGCGTGGGGGTGCCAACTTCACAGATCTCTATGTTTTGGAGTATGCAATACGGCAAATGCAAAACGTGGGTCGCCCTGCTATATGCGAACGCGCGTATTCTGGCATAAATGCGTCGAGGAAAACTCAACGCAAGCGTCAAGATTCTGCAACGTCCGTCGAAATTGACTCACGTAGCTACGCACGTATTTTGTGCGCTCGTGAGCGTCCAGCCTTAGTGGGAGCGCGAGCAGCTAGGTAGCAACCACGACGCTGTAACAACCGTGAGAAATTTCCTACAGAAATTTCTAACGAATCCCACTCACACTTTTCGGCCTATATAAACCCCGAGATTTTAGCCCTAACGGATTCAGAACAGTACCGTCACGTTGTCAGTCAAGTTCGTCAGAGTTGGTTGCTATTCAGCGAGATCAGGCTAAAGTTCCCTTTTGAGTCTACAATTTAATCTCATAGAATTCCGCCAGTCAACATAAATTCTATCTAGCAATTTCTAGAAGTACATACTCTGTAAGTCCCGTCATCGCCAGTGCATTAACATCGAGCATTATAATTATACATTTACGCAACAACACTACACTATACACCTGTACGTAAGGATTGATTTTAGAATATACTAAAATATTTATTGTAATTTGATTAAATTGATTTCAAACCTATAATTATGATAAGCGATCCCATTCGAAATTGACAGATTCCCCACGATATACCTTAGCCGCTCGAGTTATATCAATTAATAATTAGGAATTTACGGGACCTACTAATACTTCCTGTAGCTCTCTGATTCCACATCACATTTGTCTGTATGCCCTTACTTTCGAAGAAAACTGTATCCAACTTAGTGGCTCCTCAATTTATTCAATTTTGACCACGAAAATTAACCTATCCAGCAACTATCTGATTTTACATCAGATTCGTCTGCTTCCTACAGCTATCCCAGGTTCGTCTGTACGTTATCCAACCTTCTTACAGCACCCTGATTTTGTATCAGTTTCGTCTGTTTAAACTTGCCAACCTTCTTAAGAGCATCTCAATTTAGTTTGAGTTCGTCTGTAAAATTGATCCTAGTAACTCCCTGGTTTCACATTAGGTGCGTTCACGAAATTCACATTCCTGTGGCTCACTGGCCACAGATCAGTTTCGTCTGCAAGTACGAGTACGTATATATCCTCAGAGGCTCCCCGATTTTAGATCAGGTTCATCCTTGTCTACAATAGTACCAACGGCTCACTGATTTCGCATCAGTTTCATTTCTTGTACCAACTAACACTTCAACCACTATATTCTTTAGAAATATATCTATCCTCACCAACCTCTCGCGCTGCTCACATCTTATCTCGTAACATTACTATTATCATCAGTATTATTATTATTATTATTATTAATTATGAATATTACTATTAATATTATAAATGCCCTTATTGTTAACCGTTAATATTAATGTTAGAAGTCGAGAGGATTCTTGTAAGAATCCAATTTTCATCCAAATGTCTCCCATTTTCCCCGTCCAGAGTAAGATGGAACCATCCCTTCTATGTTTAAATTACCCCTCCCTAAAGACGTTAAGATTTCCGGTGTCAAGCGTTTGAAACTCGACACTCTGTAAGAAGTGTTAGAGCAGAAAATAAAGGACAAAAACAACTTTGATAATTTCAATTATAAAACCCGAATTTATTAAAAATAAATTGTTACGGACAATTACATATATGTAGATTTTACAGAGAACTAGATTTACATATCTTGATAACAGTTATTATAGCTTCATTTTTCGAAGTTGCTTGTAATAGTTTAAATATACTTGTTACATATATATATTTCCACCCTAAAAGTGGAGGTGGAAAACATATTTGGTTTAATATCTCGAAAATTAGTGCATTTAGCAAAATGATGTACATGAGACGATTGTATATTTTTCAAGGAAGAATTCACCTATATAAACGGTTTTTGAAAATATGAATTTGTTTAAAAAATATATTAAAATGTAGTATATTTTTGTTGCTTTCCTTAACTAAACATTGATCAATCATTTTATAAATGAGTATGTGAATACTGTGAACCAACATACAAAAGACGGATAAAACAGGATTTTGAATTTTTATACTTTAAATAAAATAATAGCAATCCTAGGTACATTACATTTTGTGCGAAATTGAGCCCTCAAACGAGTAGCTTTGTGAAAAACATATATCTTTATAATGCTTTCATTATTGTATTTTGATATATATTATTTACTATTCACTAAACGTATAAATAATAGCACCGTTAGTCAATACTCGCAACGTCTCGCACTCGTTACAAACAGTTCGATGAGTTCAGTGTCGGTGAGCTTCGCATAGATGAAAATGTAGCAAGTGAAGATGATTTATAAATCATTTATTATCAATAATTATTTACCATATTCAAGTAAAAAGAGTTTCGCAAAGATATATCGTTTAATTGATCGAATTTACAAGAACTGACTTATAAACTGCATGTCCCGAGGTTTGAGTTTGACAATTTTTTCTTTTTTTTTTTTCAATTTTTATATAAATAACATAATATTTATATACCTCTTCATAGATTAGAATTATTTTTCGTAGTACACACAATCTTGTTTATAAAAATTGTCGAGCTGTCCTGAATTTTGAAAACAGAATCATCCGGTGTTGTTATACGGATTGAAACATATTTTTCGACTTTGGTTTTAGCTCAGTCACTACCTCATTACACTTGATTATTGGACTTTCTTGTAAATTCGTTTAATTAAACTATGTTTACTGGCGAAACTCCATTTTTCAATCTATTTTTTAAACAAATTGATATTTTCAAAAACTGCTTACATAGGTGGATTTATCGTTGAAAAATATGCAATTACCCCATTTAGATCATTTCGCTAGATGCAGTAGTTTTCGAGATATTAAGCCAAATATGTTTTCCACCCACAACCTCCGGGGTGGTTTTCGCCCCCAACTTTGGGGGTGGTTTTCACCCTTCCAACATGGATACCAGAAGATACAACAAAATACGTGTCTAATATTTTTGATAATCTACATGCTAAGTTTCATAAAAATCGGACATTTGAATAAGGAATAAAAAATCTCGAATAAATACATAAAATTTATACGCGAATTACGATCGACGATACAGATTTATTCGTAACTATCAAATAGTTTTTTTGTCGAATAAAGCTGTTATTCATAATTTGCGAATTAATTTTTGAACCTTCATCGTTAATTAGAATAACTCCGTGGCGTATGAATTTCCAAATTAAGCAGTGTTGGCATATGTAAATATCAATACAAAATTTTCTGTAATTAAGTTACTTGAAAGTTTTCTATCTGAGTCAGTTTTTATTTGAATACAAAATTATCCGTTATTATCGAATAATTACCTTTTAATCGTATTTATCATTCGAAGATCCTTCGAATAAAAATTTATTCGAAATGTTATTCAAATAAAATTTAATTCGAATAATGTCCAACTCTGGTTCAAGGTATGGGAAAACGCGTGGTCCATACAACCGAGTAAGGGATGATTCCACTACCTGTAGAAATAAACCGAAAATAAAGAATACAATTTTTGTATAAGACACTTAGTTTTCGGGAAAGTTGAATTTAAAGATTCTTCTAGTATATATGCACATGACTAAACTTTTATTAATAATTATACTGCTCTACGTTTACATTACAGAATGAATTGTTGACAATATCATCCTTGTTGATGCATACAGATCTTTGTCGAATCATATTATCATTGAATGATGTTGCCGTATTTTGATTTGATGCTCTAAACTCTCACACACTGAGCTATTTATCGAGTTATACGAAAGAAATAGTGAACTAATTTTCGAACTAAAGTTTCTGCAGTTAAAAGAAATAATAGAGGCTTTATAAAAATTAAAATGTCAAAGCATCGTAACATCTGTACGTGATTCACTGACTTCAAGAACAAGGATTCGTATGCATCAACAAGAATAGTTTCAACAATTCATTATGTAATGTAAATGTAAAACAATATAATTATTAATAAATGTATTATCAGTACTTATCATGATGTTGGTACTGCTTCTTTTCCGTACGCATTTCAGATGAATCTTTCAATTCAATTTTCTCAGAAACTAAGCTTCTTATAAAAAATCTGTATTGTTTATTTTCGGTTTATTGTTACGTGCAGAATCACTCCTTCTCTGTTGTATCATCTTATACATAAAATAGTTTTAATTTAACTGTTCATAAAAAATACGCAATGGCATTAAAATATTCCATAGAATATCACCATTTGATCTTTAGGTTCCCACAAAATTTTTCCCTCAAAAATCTTTCTGAGTCGGAAAGTAAAAATATCTGAAATATCGAAAAGATCACGTGTAATTCGTGCCGCTTGTTTGTGACTTGGACTAAAGCATTTCGAGCTTTTTTCTGAAGCTGTCCGAAACGCCAAGCTTATCTACTGTCCAAGCGTTAGCAATGTCTCTCGAAACAATTATGTAAAGGAATTCCTATAGGAACATGAACGATACATGCGGCTTATACGATAGGATATGTAGTGGATGGGCAAATTTTCAACAACTCGTGTGCCAAATCTGAACATTACTGGTCTCCTGATTAAGCACCGTCTGGTGCGCTCCAGACAAATTAAACTTGTCATTTTTTTGCGATATTTTATCTATAACCTTGCAAAAAACACTACCGAAACGCTATGATACTTTTCTTCCTTATATTAGAAGATTATGATATGGGAAAGAACTTATTCGATAGAGGAAAGTTCAATTGAGAACACTCTGATCATGATTTCCCTCAGAACAATCTCTACATTACTTAAAAATGCTTTGATTTCATGACTATGTACTGTGAATCCCCCTATGTGTACCGCCCTAACATATCTAATCCTAGACGCTTAACTACCCTTTTATGGCGTATATAAAACGAAACAAATAATAAAAAATGACGATTGGACTTCACTGATTTTAAAAGGAAATAGAACACAATATCGTGAACTTGTTAGATACCTACACTTTCATAAATTTTACTTGCATTGTTTTAACCACTTTATTAAAACATGTCTACTGAATCTCAATTACCATAGAAAAATATAAAATACATTAATGGATTAGCTGAAAATTAGTTTGTGCTACTGTAGCTAACTGTCTTACAATGGCGTGGCGACAGCCGGATATTACAACATAAATCAAATCTAACTCAGCAACTAATAAATTATTGATTTCCTTTTCCTATTTTTAAAATGTTTATGTCATATATCAATAGAATCATCCAAAACGTAGTTAATGCCAGAGACACATGTAAATACTAATATTGAACGTATTTTATTTTTTTTAAATCATTGAGGTCCGATCGCTTTTCTGTTATTGTACTTCTTATATGTATGTACATATATCGCACATTTTAACACATACTAAAACAAAATTCAGTTTAAATTCAGAAGGAAGCAGATTTTCAGAAATTCCGAGAGAAATATTTATTATTAAATCTGCAGTAAGGCCGTAAAACACACACTTTACAATAAATCACTAAGAGCATATATATATATATATATATATTCTACAAAAACTGAAACGAAAAAACAAACTTGATATAAAAATGTGACCTAGTGCATTTCAAGTAAATACTGTAACTATTTCATGATAATGTTACTCACCTATCAAGGCTCATGAGGACTAGAGTATAAATGCTGGCATAAGCTGTGACGATAATGAGGTACTGAACAATCTTGCACCAGACGTTGCCAAAGGGCCAAAAAGGTAGCACAAAATCGGTCGCGGTGAATGGTATACAGAAAATGACAAACAGCAAGTCTGCCACAGCTAGATTAATAATCAGGATATTTGTTGTCGATCTCATGCCAGGATTCGCTGCGACGACAGTAACCACTAAGCAATTCCCAACTAGTCCAAGAATCCCAATCATTCCAAAAAATATTGGTACCACTACCACTACGATCTTCTCCACTTGTTGACGATCGAAACTGTAATCGCTGTCTTCAATAACTTTATGCGTGCTATGGTTGTGCATCGAGTTTGAAATATTTGTGAAATTTGTGACAACATTGTCCCAAGGTATTTCCATGTCTTGGATCATTCTGTATCACTATGAATGAAAAATTGATCGGAAGTTGAGTTTTAGCAAAACTTCTCAAACTTTAGCATCTGTAAACCCGTGTATAATCTTTCTTAAAAACGGATTCTTTTCGTTATTACTTTACTTGTTTCAGAAACTTTAACGACTTCACCGTTTTCGGGATTGACTTATTCTTCTTGCAAAACCACTGTTTCGTTCTGTTTATTATGGAAAATATATCTGGTTTGTAACTTATGGCGTGTGACCAGTACCTTGTACTTTCTTTACGCTATTCAAATGTACTATATGCGTATTAAACACAATTCTCTGTGTACAAGCATAATTGGAATTCCTTCAAATATTATTAAATGGGCAATAACGTATATTCGATTAATTTTCGATAGTTTTCTTCTAATTTCCTATAATATCGTGAAAAATCAATTTGTTTTCCTATGTGGTTTCGAATGTATGGTTCGCTTTGTTATAATAAAGCCGAGTTTCTGCTCCTCGTTCACATACCTGAAAAAAAGAACTATGTATTAGATGGATAGAATTAAAGGTGTAAGTTAATTATCTTGCACCTACAAAGACAACTATAGACAAGTGTAAACTAAGAATTCATTAGATATAAAATAGATTTAAGTGAAAAATTGAAAGAAATTTTATATTACATACAAGTGATTCAGAAGTCTGTGAAACATTACAAATGGCTATATTTTCACAGAAAGACTTAACGTGGACTTGAAGGGTTATAATATAAAAGCTGCTCACCAAATTATGATTTTCTACGTACATAACCAGACACTCACTTGCTGGCCACCAAGGTCACCAGACTTGACCCCTTGTGACTATGTATTTTTTGTGAAGTTCCTAGAAAGGCGTACCACCCCTTACCACAGGATCTTCAGAACTTGCGACACCGCATCGCAACTGCCACCGCCACAATCACCCCTGATATGGTGAGTAGGGTGTAGGCCGAAATGGATTATAGGAAAGATGTTTGTCGTGTGACTAAAGGTGGACACATTGAATATTTGTAAGATGTTAAGTTGAATCATAATAGGGGGAGTGTACCTTTCATTTTATAATCATTCAAGCGCATGTTTATATCTTTGTGTGGAAATATAGCCATTTGTAATGTTTCGCGGACGTTTGAATCACCCTATTGCACAATATTGAGCAGAATGATTCATAAATACATGTCCGTATTTCAGGGAATGAAATTATGTACTAAAATAAGTAAAAAACGTCGTATGAAGATATGTCCTACATACCTTAGCTTTCGAATTATGAACGGTTAAAGAAAGTATTCGGCATGTTCAAATATATGGAGTTATTGATTTGTACCGAGTACCCGAGATACCCGGGTAGTAAAAATTACCCGGATATTCAAAAGCCATCCGAGTAGTTAAAATTATACGGTTACCCGAGTAACTACGAGATATCTAATGATATTTGAATATATCAATTCAAGATTTGACTGTTTTTTGCGGATTTTCACCTAAACACGATATTGATAAAAAAACCTACGAAATTCAATATGTTCGCATTTACAACTATAAAGTCCTCTATATATTTTAGACATACTTTTATATAAGGTAATAAAAACACTGATAATTTGCGTTTTCCTCAATCTTATCAAGAGACATTCAAATGATTACACTTAACTCTTTGGACTCGGTTGCCCTTCTAAGGGGACAAAATGTATGGAGAATCAGGACCTCCAAGTGTAAAGGGTTAATTTATTACAATTAATTATAACGTAAAATATTCAGATAATATCACACTTAACTGCTTGCAGTGTATTCTATTCATTTACCAATGTTAGTCAGAAATTACCGAAAAATCCTGGGTAATTTTTGTTTATCCGCATATCTTACGGTTACCCGTGAAGGTACCCACGGGTACCCTCTCATAAAACCAACAATTCAACAGTGTTTCAGCACTGACAATGAAATCCGCAGTATCCTTGAAGTATGGTAGTTACAGGAAACTAAAGTCCCTCAAGGGAGAGTCCGGACACATCGGCCATTTCCAGGCAAAGCGGAAAGAGTTATAGGGAATAACAAACGAGTTGCATTTGAACGCTATAAAGTTGGATCTCTTTTTACGCGGTGGATTCATACCATGTAAAAAAAGTAGTGGAAGAATTAATTTGTAACAACGTATAAATTAATGTTATACTATACAAAAAGTAATTTCAAATGTAAAAATACATTCATTAGTAACATTTTATTTAATAAATACATAAAAGAAAATTTACCGTCTTGAGTAAAATGAAAGAAAAAAGGAAGAGAGAGAATGTGAAAATAGATCTACATGCATTTGAAAAATTTAATATTTTGAAATGTTTTAAATAAAATTTGTTAATTTTATTTCAACTAAATGTTGAGCATAACACATATATTAATGTGTCTGTTGAAATGTCGTGATATGTATCGTTAACAATTGGAGTTTATTTTATGCCATAGAATGGGTTTCGCTTTCTGCGTGTTCTGCCATACACATGTAACAGGTTATGGGAACAGGATCATCATGCGAATGCATAAAGGATGCTAAGAGTGAGTAGGAAAAGAATTTTCGAGATGGTTAGCTTAATTACACAACGTATTGTCAAATTGGTCGAAATGAATTACAAAACGTAGAAATTACAAATGAAAAGCAACCTAATCTACAACGAATAGTGGTAGAGGAGTGGAAGACATCGTCTCTGAGACATCAATCCTGTCGAACGCGAAGTAAACTTGAGGGAAATGCGAATCAGAGAGTCCGCTGTAAAATTACGCAATACGTAAGTAATTTCCAAAATAAAGTTGAACAATTAAAAAAAGGTAAAAAATCCACAAAGGAATAAAATCCATTTATAACTACAAAATAGTTTCTTGAGGAGCTAAGGAATGTTTAGAGAATTAAGGGACTAGGATAGTCACATGACTTTTCGAGATTGCTTGGTAGGTATTTGCTGTTATAGAAATAATTAGAAAAATAATTTTGTTACAGAAATAATATTACCTACAGACAGGTAGCTACCTAATCAATGCGAGATGGAGCCACACTGTGATTCCCCCTCTATTACACAACACCCGTTCAAGCCGCATTTACGTGAGCTGGGTCCCTCGGACCACTTCGGATAGCTTCGGAAAGTCGAGAGAGGAGGCAAATGTTAGTCTTACTCTCTCACTCTTGAAACGTTGTATTCAACTGTATGTACAAGTCGCCAGCAACTGGGAAGCTATAAGCTATACGACCTTCACGATTGCCCTTCATTTATAAATACGTATATAATAAATATATTTGAAGGCTTCCGTACAATAAATACATATTGCGTGTATATGACATGCACATTGTACACATGTATGTGTATGTAGGTTTTGCGGAGAATTAGGATTACATATAGGTGTTTGAAATTAACAATAAACAATGTAGCTGTGTAACAAATAGTACAAGTGTAACGGACCGTATCTCGCGATACATAAAACGTTCACAGATAGAGCAGCTTTCCTGTGAACAGGACGTAGGATTCGTGTGGCGTGCGGTTAAGAAATAAATTTCATAGACTATGATTTCTCTTTAAAATAATATATAACAATATTTGTTAACTTAAGAGCTGTACAAACTTGAAATACTTAACACTATTCTTAAACTTATATAAACTTCAGTCTTTTAACGAAAGAGATTCTCATTAGCATATGAATTAGTAATTGTCCCGAGTTTCTATATCGACGGAATATTAATGATCTATAATTCGAGCAGATGGCAGTGATGATCAATGTCGATATGGATCAAGGAAATCTCGTATTGTAAAGATCGGGAGAATTAGAATACAGGTATTTTGTATCCAATGAATACCACACATCCGATACATGAACCAAACACTTTAATTATTAATCTACTCTGTATAATATCATAAACACTTTTAAAATTTACAATTCTTTATTGAAATTTTTATTTTTGAGTTAGCATGACGAATCGATCTGATAATAGATAACGAACTGGTTGTTCGTTAACAACAAAACATAATTAGTAATTAGATTACATGCTGCCCAATTGTAACATGAACGTATTATAACAAACTGAAATGATTTGAATTAAATTTGGAACTTGAGTGCATATGGTAGGTAATGCAAAAGATGGCCCGCTGATGACTGGAGTCTCCCTTGAGGGACTCTATGCGAATATGCCGCACATTTTGAAAAATTGATGCTACACCTAAGCTTCGTGATAGAAAGTTTGTCCAAAGACACTGTGACACGTGGATACGTAGCACCAGTGCACGTCACAAAACCGAACCGGGACAGAAGAGGCCTTTAGTGCGCACCATCAGGAGACTAATACGATACTAACACCTATTCTTGGGTACAGGCGCGTGTCAAGCGACATCGAATATCTTGACAACCACAATGACGACATTGGCAGGAGACAGTTGCGGTTCAGGTACCAGCCGCTCCAGGATTACTCCGCCTGGCGAGTGAAGCGATGCCGTGAGGATGGGAGAGGCTGTCGTAGCCTATCGAGCCGACCAAGAAGAACGTTCTGAGGTGATCTACGCGAGGAATAATCAACACGGATTTGGCACAAAATACTTTATTTTGTTCGATGTTTGAATGGCAAGCGAGCAACAGCTAAAACGACCGTCTCAAGAGACGCTTCGTAGCAATCTGCATTTTCATTACAGTACCCAAAACTTGGGACCCCGATTTTCTGTTCGTAGGGTGACGTGGCGACGGAGGAAAAACACATGACCCACGCGGTTTATTGCATGGCCTGCGCGAGGGCCTACGAGTCAAACCGACGTTGCCAGCTCGCCGAGAAAATCGCTTTTCCACCGTCTAATGCGTCACCACAGTTCGATGAGAAGGCTGCGCCACGGTTGCACAAGAATTCACTGGCAATGAGTCATGGGAATCAGCCGACGTCACGCGAGGAGGCCCACCTCGCTCCGCGTTTCGAGGGAGAAGGCCCTAACGTAGAGGCATAAGAGCGCTTTTGTTGGCACATGGTGGCGAAAGGAACCCGCAGGTTTTGGAGGCTCTGCGTCTCGGGATCATCGCCGTAAGAAGATCCCCAGGGAGACTTATCGGGTGGATTCCTGCCAATCATCGTGGGATATGTTGCCGTGACTTATTGACCACGAGATCACCCAACACGCGCGAGCCAATCAGGGTAACATTAAGTTTATTTTTATTATTTTTAAATTAAAATTTTTTCATTTTAAGCTTTTTATCTAAAAGATTAGAAAAAACAGAGTACATAACTGTAATATTTTCTGGAGACGATAAAATTTTTGCCGATTGTTTTCTGTTTATAGAATTAAGCAAGAGAAAGATGAATTTCACGATCGTATTTTGAAAATAGATATTTTTAAACACATTTTTATATTTTAAACATTAAAGACGTAATTTCAGTCGTCTTAAGATCAAGACATGCCTTATGAGTCGATATCATTGAGTTTTGGATGATATGAGTCCCTCCCTTGCCTTTATATTACCTAGCTAATCATTTTTTACCTTACTAGACTAAATTCAGTGTCTTCATATATATGTAATTTATGTAATACTATAGGTTAACGTGTGTTTCATTTTCGGTATCAGTACCTGCACCGGATTATAACGTCATTATGACATTAATATGTATATGTATGTATACATAAATGAATATATACATATAGGCTGGGGCGAAAATTTGTTCACCTCAAATATCGTCATTGTCCATGGTCCATGAAAAAATTGTTTAAGACAAAAACAAAATCTTTTCCAAGGTCATTCTTTTAATAAGATTTCAACGTCATCGACGTTTTTTCTAAACAGATTGCTACTCTTTTTTCATCGCTGTGTGATAGTCACTCATAAGACGATTTCAAAATGGTACTATACAAGGTCATTCAAAGTTACCAAACACTGTAAAATCACAGAAACACCTTATTATCGCTCAATTTATTTGACCAAATACTACAATTAAGTGGCTGTCACATTTATGTTTATAAACAAATGTTATCCCTGCGGGAAGGCTAGCAGGTCACACAAAATCCTCTCCAATTCCTATGCTATCTTTCTTTTAAAGAAAGTATTTGAGGATTTCGCCATTTGCAACGATACAAAGTTAGAATCTTTTAACTACTAAATCAGATGCATGTCTTATCAGTAATAAGTTATTACTACTTACTCCAGCACATGCTGCAATAATCTTCTGTTTCATATTTTTCTACGTAGTCGGCATTTCTTGATAAACTAGATTCTTCACTGTTTCTTAGAGGAAGAAATCTAATGGTATTGTGACCACGTTAAGCGCGGTCATCAGGGGACGGGGAAGGTGATACCGACACAGTCGGATGCCTGATTCGATTAGCGAATGAGAGAAGTCGAGAGTGGTGGTAGAAGTTGGTTTATTAACGGCGGAACGCGAGATAGAAGCTGGGCGCCTCCACCCAAGGATACAGAACGCGAAGCAGGTACCGTTGTTTGTGGCTAGAGGTTCTCTGACACTTTGGAGTCGCTGCTCCCCGGTTACAGCGGTGGAGTCGAAACTCCTGATCGTCGGATGTCGGAGGAGGATCGGCAGGACCGAATGCGGTAGTGGCACTACAGGTTCACGGCGGTTACACCCACAGTTGCTATAGAAAGTACGATTTGAACCCTCGCATCTCATACCGCCGTGACTCTCTTTAAGCTCATCCTCCCCACTTCTCTGGCATGGCAGTAGTGGGGGACGTTAGGGAACTCCTTCGAAGCTGGTGGGCTTGAGTAGGGAGGACGATGCGCCGCCGTGAACGCCATCACATCACCACAGATGCTGACGCTGAGTCTCGTGACATTACATATTTCGTAATCACTTTGATATCTATTCGATTTAATTAAGCGTTCTAATAATTAACAACAATTATTTCAAATACATTAATATGATGACGTATTTGAGTTCATTTTTACCTCCTTTATATTTCAATATGCAATAAAAATATGTAAACATTAATTGGTTAATAATTATTAATGTTACAGTTCACAGTTTGAAATAAATCTGTAACAGCGCGCAGCAGCAGTCGACACGACAACACGTCCCCATTAATTTCCAGAGTTCCCTAACGTCTCCTATTGTTGTCGTGCCAGGGAAGTGGGGAGGATGAGCTTGTAGGGAGTCATGGGGGTATGAGGCGCGGGAAGTTCGAATCGTACTTTCTATAACAACCTTGATTACACCACCTGTGTCCTTCGCCGAGGAGCCTGTCGCCTGTAGTCCAGCGGTGTACTACTCTATGTGGGTGACCACTGAGGTTCAGGGATGGTCAACGCAGAGATTGCTCTCTCGTTGAGACCGGCGGTTAAATGGGTATTTCGTTGCTGAGCGGTATGCACCATCCCAATGCCTCGCGGTGAAAAGTCGGATATTTATACGAGAGAGAGAGAGAGAGAGAGATTCAGCTTACAATAACGCGGTACTCGCTCGGTTATCATTCGCTAATTGCTTGTTAACGGCGCGGCGTCTGGCACGCTCTCCTTGTAGTTGCCCTCGTAGCGCCCTATAAACTCACGCTGTTGCGAGTTTTGCGGTAGCAGCGGTGAATTACCGCACTAGTTGCGGTATGTGAGTGGGGAGTTCGCGGCCTCCCCAATCCGTTATACTGTAAAGTCTAACCACAAAATTGGTCCACCGCGTCCTATCCATTGATATGGATAGAGTTCTTTGTGTGTCTTCCTCACATGTTGTAGCCATATTGTTTGGCGAATATACAATGGTAAATTTTCTAATAATAGCCTCAATGTATTTCTTGTAAAATATTCATATTTTTCTGCGTTAAGAATATCATCAATAAAATAGGATCCAATTGTTTGGTCGTGAACAATTCCGTACCATACATTAACTGTGCATGATCGTTGATGCGCTACTTGTCGTATCCAGTATAGATTTTCAGTAGACCAGTAGTGTATATTGTGTAAATTTATATTTCCGTGGTTCGTAAATTTAGTTCAGTAATCAGTACAAAAGAAGAAAATGTTTCATGCGTTTATATTACGTGTTGAGCCCATTGGCAGAATGCAACACGATTTATGAAATCGATGTGCTTGTTTGTAATAGTATTCCTTGTCACAGCAATTAACTGATACTAACTATCGAGATTCCACGCAATGTTGTAAATTTATACAATGTCTACATTCGGCTGTCCTACTGCTGGTTGCAGCAGTATTGTTTGGAAACACAACAATACAGGATTAGAAGCCACTTTACTGCTTCCCATAACAATAGCGTTTGTTTGTAAATATAGAATTGACAACCAATAAATTATAGCATTTGATTAAATAAATCGATCAATAATAAAGTATTTCTGTGATTCTACAGTCTCTGGTAACCGTGAACGACTTTGTATGGTACATTCTGAAATCGTCTCAGCAGCGGCTACCACATACCAATAAAAAAAAGGATAGCGTTCCATTTGAAAAAACATCGATGACCTTAAAATCTTATTCAAAAATGACCTTGGAAAAAATTCTGTTTTATCATTACATGTGCTGCACAAAATAGTGTAACCTTGTACTGACAAGTTTTTTCGTAAGAACGTAGACAACAGAGATATTTAAGGTGGACAAAGTTTCTTCTTCAGCTAGTATATATGATTATTACTTATTTATTCATGTATTTATATATATGTTTCTATAATATATACATATATAACTAACAAACAAAGCCTTGATTTTCGTCTTATTTTGGTCTCTTATCCCATACTGTTCAGAAACACCCTGTATACGAGTCATTCCATGCAAAATCGGACAGTTTTCGGAGTAACGTTTCGGATCTTGTTCAAATTTGGATATATTCTAGTTTTTAGCGATGTTTAAACGTGTGTCAAAGGGTTTTTCAAAATTTCAAGAATTGTGGATTTTACAGCTGCTTGAAGTAGGATGCTAACGTTTTTTCCAAAAATTCATAGGTCCCAAACTAGTAACAGCACGAAAATCAGCTCGCATATATTTTTCATAAAGACATTCAAGTACATATTACGTATTTAACACATTACAAAAAAGTATGAAAACTATGAATTCTTAATTACTATGATAGTAGAAATAATGTACAAATAAATAAAGTACAATTATGAAGACAACGTATGATCGATATACCATGAAAAATTGCAGTCTTCCTAAATAACGAAGACAATTCCTTCTCGCTCAATTAACGTAATCAAATAAACAGTACTAAACATATGCGAGTGAAAATGCAGTAATTTTTTACCACTACTTCTTTAAATCGACAGTGTGACATTTTCCCGTAATCATCGTATGAACATGCATTTATAGATTACCTTGTATTATACAGAGCATTCTATAATATGTGGATGTAGGACAGTGGTGGTTTTGACGCACTAAACAAGGAAATTAGTGGTGCACGTAGAAAAGGGGCGATTCTGCATGGAAAAGTAAGACAAAAATATGTAATAAAATCTTTTCATATCATTTTTCGTTTTTGAGAAAATTAACTTTGAATTTTGACCGAGTACAAGTGTATTTAAATACAGTTTAAGCGTTTCAGCGCTAATCGGAAAAAGGAAAATGTTTTTAATGTATGTAGAGACAGTCGATGATCAGATCGAGAGTGTTTCTCTTACCGCGAATACCCCTCAAACACCTAAAACTACACTTAGAAACACTTACACACGAACCTAATTCAAATTCAATATTCTCAAAAACGAAGCACAATGTCAAAAAAGTTTATTCTATATTTTCGATTTATTGTTTCATGCAGAACCACTGGCTTTCCGCATTTATCATCAGTTTTGGGACACCCTGCACAACTGACATGATTTTGTTTTCTGTATATCCTACAGAAATCCTGTATATCCTACATATCCTGTATAAGTTTTTGTTAACTGTATATCCTTTAAATGGTGGTGGCAGCACATATCATGGTAACAGCATTTAGAATAAATGCTGCCAACACTTGGAAGGTTTCCAGATAAACTGATCACCCTGTACGTAATGTTCGTAAAACGAAACTATGCTGTCCATGAAATGGCAACTTTCTGATGGTTAAAAGGTACGAGTTTGTGTGACGCGCAGTTAAGGAATAAAATCCAAAGCTTAAATCTTTTCATAACAATAATATATTTAGAAATAAAATCTATCCTATCCTATCATTTAATATAATAATTAACTAAATCCTGAACATGGAATAAGGTTGTAATTGAAAGTAAGATTATAATACGCGTAGTTATTATTTTTTATTTTTCTTTGTTAAATGTTCCTAATTGCAACAGTAATTACTTACATTTTTCGTAGTGTGTTTAGAATAACGTGCGGAGTTCGATACATATACCGATAATCTCAGAGGTGTAAGTGTGAATAGTGTATATTCAGTTGTATTTCTAAGTAAATCTATAGGGTGTTTTGTCTTACGTCTTCTGTAAGGTCAGAACAGTAGTTTTCAATAAGTTGGTTCGTATGGGTTTTTATCCTGCGATGATGAGCTTCAGAATACTTCATAGTTTCCTGTTTCACGGTTGGAATTTGTAATGTTTCTCTTATGTTATCATTTCTTAGGTACCATGGTCTATTTAATGTTTTTTTCTGGGGAAGAGGGGGGGAGGGAGAGGCTACATCTATGATATTAGGAAAAGAGAGAGAGAGACGATAGAGACAGTGTGTAGAGACTATGGAAAAGTAGTCAACGGTGAGCAGTAACTGAAGAGGCCTTAGGGGAAGTTCCCCTAGCACTGGACACTTCAGATTTTTCTTAAATAAATTTAAAAAAATGTAATGTTTATGCTTTTTATTCTGCTTTATTTATAAGCTAACGCTATCATAATTTAAGGTAAAACAACAAAATAATCAATATTATTGCAATAGTTAACTTAAACCTTGATTAAACTTTGGTATAGAATTTTGACATATCAATAAGTGGTATTTAGAACCGGACACAGCAGAATGTTGCAACGTGACTCGCATTAGTTTCAATATAATTTCCAGCGGTCACAAATGTAGTTATCGGAACATTCGGGGCTATCGGCACAAGCCTCGTGTGCCCATTTTTCGCAGCTTGAACCCTGAATCCAGCTTCCTTCATTGGTTTCTGTACAAATTCTACACAGTCTTCGCGTTTGTTACTTTTGGCTTTAGTGTTCTCCAATAATTTGTGGAGCGATGAAGTCAGGATTTCACTTTTCTCAACTCATCTTGTCTTTGTTTCAAATTGCTTCTGTATTCACATTAACTTTCTTCCGTGGTAAATCACACAAGTGTGGTAATATCACACAAAAATTCACTGAACTGATCTTTTGTTTAAGTTGTTTTATTACAGTAATCTAGGTATGATACAAAGAAGTCTTACAGAATTTCTCGCTGGCTTATCGCTCGCTTGACCTCTCGTGTCTTCAGTTAGCTGAGTACTGCCTTGAAAACTGTTGGTTGCTATTAGTTAGTCGTTGGCAAAGAGTGGGGGCACACCTCTTACTTTGTTTGGTTTATGAGGTCAAGCATAGTTTGGAGAATGTAAGAACCTATACCTGAAAACGTCCTTTATTACCAGAACTCAGTTCCTGAAACCTTTGTAGCCTCCTCTTAGTTATTTATGATGGTCATCAAGCAAAATGAAAATCAGGTTGAAACAAAACTACTCTATTGTGACCATGAGTAGTCCAGCTTCGATCAACTAATCAAACTATAACGCTCAACAGCTTCCTTTTAACATCGGGTAATGAGAACAAGTTGAAAATATTTTAGTAAATATTAAAGGCAGAACTAGTACATGGCTGCACATTTAACGTCTTTAAAAATATATTTTTTAGGAGCAGTAGGTACTCCAGGCGTCTCCATTGTAGAATTCATTTTATACATCCATTATTGTTTAAAAGTGGAGCTATAGCGAGGCTCTGTCTCGTCCGCGAAAACCGTTGTCGATTAGTATACGTGACCTACCGAAGGTTTCCTCGGTAGGAGATTCCATTGCATCAATAGCAGATACGGCAAAAACGACATATAACTCCGTTCAATTAATACAGTTAAATTTGACCGGGTAAACACGACCAGTATCAGCTGTTCGAATTGCAGGCCCAACGTTTGAGTTATGACGTCAGAGCCTGAGAAAGAGAGAAATATATAACAGAGTACAGAAAGAGATATGAGAAGACAGTAAGCCTCGTATAGCGGCTAATTACTGTTCCGCCTGTACGCGGAGACACATTTGTCAGTCTTTCGGCAGTCAGCAGCAAGACGTTCGAAGTAACACTTCGCTAATAACAGTTCGGTTCCCAAACGCTCGAAATCTTCGTAACGTACAGTATCGCTGATCTCTCCGTCTACCTAAACTCTGTGCTTCAATTCAATCTGTTCGAATACCGCATATTATATGTGTGACAGTCGAAACAGATCGCAATAAGAGTGACATTTTGACGAATTATTGCATTTTAGGAATATCACTTTGATTCCCTGCAATTGTTATTCGTCTTGGGAACACCCAGAGATCACTCCTTGGATGACCACTGGTTAGTGGTGCACTTACCCGACAGAGTCAACGTGAGCTAGTAATATAGTCCTCCGTTGTCCAAGCTCTACCACCTCGTCTAGCAGCAACCCCCGTGTGGCGAATAGATGCACACGTGAGATTATCTGCGAGAAAAGTCGCCATTATCAGCCACCGAGACTAGCTTTGCTAGTAACAGTAATTCTCTTTGCTTACAAACCACAGTACTCGCTGCGCTTCGTTCGAGACAATCCCTAATAAAGTGCATCTAGCGCAGAAAAGAGTTTGACTCGCCTCTGTACGCTCGCCAAACCGACGGTTTCTTCACTACGAAGAAGCGTTGGTAATACAGTCTACGCTTAGCAGCGGGGTATTGCTTCTCCCTCCACATAGGCACGTTTCGTAGCCTGGAATCGGGTTACTAGAGGACAATTACGATTTGTGGTATTACAAATTCGTAAGCCGAGCGATGCATTTTCACCGACTTTGTGTTACAGAATTCAACAATTTATAATGCAAGCTATTCATGCATGTACTAAAATTGGAATTACTACTTCAAGGAATTTGTTTGAAAATAAGTAAACATACTATTACGACATAAAACAAACTGTGTTATTCGAAAACAAGATCATATCGATTAAATTTGTCTTCTTATCTTTTTTCTCCAAAGTTCTTAAGCACGCATAATAATAAAAACTTTCCTCAGTTATTCTAAAAATAATTAATATTTCTAGACTCTGGACTGTAGCACACATAGGAAATTACAGCGCAATTTCATAATAATTATACGGTAGAATCGTTTGATTACACAAAGCAAGTACTTACGGCTTAAATTACCCAGATAATTAAGATAGATTACTTTTGTTTAAAATTAAAATCCTTTGCAACGAACAAAATTATGTTAAGTGTACTTTGTGTTATGTCAAACATAAAATATAAAAATGATTAAAGAAGTTAAAAGTGAATTTGTCCATAAGCCTACATTGCTTATGATTATACGATAATTCGTATTATTATAAATATTAATATTTCATGTTAATAAAATTACTATTTCTATTAATAATAATGATACACTAATAATACAATATACTATTATTATTAATATTTCATGTGCATCAACCTAACATTAATTAAGTTAATGTATATGAAATATTAGTGTTTGAAAGTTTGAAATAGGCGAATTGATACCAATTTTGTCCAATCATCAAATTTTTTAAATCATTTTACAGGAAAAGCTACTTGCTCATATGCATATGCGTTGAATATTAACAAACTTTATAATAAAATGATTAGTTCCTTATTATATGATATCAAGAAAACTCGGAATTTTCGAGTAATCTTTGTATGAGCTTAATTTTTAAGTGTTACTGTTTGTCACAGACAGCACCCAATATTCCTTAACTTTCCTGATTACTTGTATTTTTTTGCGATCAGCAGAACTTACAATTTTTAAAGATATGTGTGAAAAAGAAACATTCATCTTCGACAGTAAGTCCGTTTTGTGTTGCGAGTGTATCTTCAGAATAAATGAAATTAAAAAATTTAAATAAATTTAAAATTTATTTAAACGTTAAAATTTAAATGTTAAAATATTTGAAATAAACAAAAGTAAAAGAAATTGTAATCTATTTGTCTAATTTGAATGTTGTTGAGGCATTAATTGAAAGCGAAACTAGTGTACGTAAATTTTGATCAGTGATGCAACCTTAGTGATATGGAAGTATAAAGTGAACATTCTGATCATGATACTGATACAAAAAGTGAAGGTAACGGTGAGAAAACACCTGTTAGGAACGACATAGACATATATTCCTATAACCATAACCGTTGTAAACGCCCTAAGGCACCTATTTCAAATTCTGAAACCAAAATTGAAAAATATTCTACGAACATCGCCTACATTATAGGAATCTGCTGCTAAAAATTAATCAAATACACTTTTCGGGTTATAGCTGCTTCATATTACGGATGAAATTTATGTTATAATTAATAAACAAATTATAAGATCACACAACTAACAATAAGTAATACATACAGAGAGATTGCAAAGTGCATCAGTCATGTAGATAAAGTAAAAATTAAAACTTTCCTTCGTACGCTTTATCTGATTGTGAGTGGTATCCTTAAATCAACAAATGGAAATGCAGAGTCTTTATGGGCTATTGATGGTATCGAGCGTTACCTGTTCCGATTTACTATGTTCTGAATGATTTTTCGCTCTACTCACTGCCATATAATTTGACTATGTTAAAACAAGAAAACAAAGAAACATAAATACCCGAGGTTTTTCAAAAATTCTGCAACAATAATTGCAAGAAAAACTATTCTTCTTATATAGTTTTTGTGCTTACATAAAAAGTAAGCCACAGCAATATGAACTAAAAATTGTGTTTGGATGATAACAAAATCTGTTTTTTGGCTTAATGCATTTGCGTATGTTGGCAAAAATGTGAATGTTGCAAATTATAAAAATAGGAATAATTTATTCACTTTTATAAAAGGAAAAATTAAATAAACAGAAAATAACATACGTGTGTAAGTACCATCAGGAAAAATAAGAAGAAAATACTACCAGAGCTTTTACGAAATAGAAAGCGTGAAACAAGTTCTTCTGTAGCTGGTTTCACACGTGAAACCAATTTTATTCCAGATTGTTAGAAATTGAAGTGATTAATTTGTTTCGCCATTACATCATGATAACTAATAATTCAAAACAAACCTGAAATCCTTGAGTTCTGTAATTCTACAAAGGAGATATCGATTCTCTAGATCAGGAATATTCATGTTGTGTACTTATGGAATTGTAAAATTAGACGTTCACAACCAGTAATCTTTTATACAATTCTCAATATATACACCATAAATGGTCAGTTAGAAATTTCCTGATACAAATTTGAAAATGTAAAATATAATAGGGTCTTTCCATGCGAAATCGGACACTTTTCAAAGTAACGTCTCGGATCTCGTTCAAATTTGAATATGTTATAGTCTATAGCGATGTTTAAACGCGTATCAAAGGGTTTCTTAAAAGTTGTGAAATTATGAATTTTACAGCTGCTTAAAGTAGAGAGCTAACTTTTTTTAAAAAATTCATAGCTTCTAAACTAACAGCACAAAAATCAGCTTATGTACGTTCATACTAAAGACGTTGAAGTACCAAATAAAAATTATTTCATTTAAAAAAAGGTATTTTTAAGTATTTTTTGCAATTGTTTTAAACAAATGCGATTTTTTGTAGTGGAGAAATATTTAAAAATCTATATCGCTACGTCAAATTTCACGGATACAGCGTTTACTTTAACGAATTTTCATAGAACCACTTTTAAAGTGTCCGTATTTTTTAAAAGCTGTCCGTAAAGAAAACAAACGAGACTATATTCTTATATTTTCCAGATTTTTAAATATTTCCCTACTATAAAAATACCGCATTTGTTTAAATCAATATCATAGAAATATAATTTAAAACAACTTTTTTAATGTAAAATTATTTTTATTTAGTGCTTTAATATCTTTACTAAAAGCGTGCACGATCTGATTTTCGTGCTGTTATAATTTCAGGAACTATGAATTTTTGGTAAAAATTAGCACTCTCCTTCAAGCAACTGTAAAAACCATAATCTTTAAAATTTTTAAGAACCCGTTGACACACGTTTAAACATCGCTAAAAACTACAACATATCCAAATTTGAATAAGATCCGAGACATTACTCCAAAAAGTGTCCGATTTCACATAGAATGACCTAATATAGATTGAAGTTTTTAGAAAAATTAGGAATAACGACGAGTGAGGATTATATGTGTAAAGTGAAGGAGAATGTAGCAAATAGCCTTTGTTATGACCAACAATATATCCGGTTATGTAGTTTTCGTCGGCCTGGAAAGCGTCAATGTCGAGGTTATTTAGATTATTAGGACCGAGAAGAGAAATAAGCGGCCTCTACCAAAGGTACCGAAAAAAGGTAGATTTGCACATGTTCATCCGTACTCGTCTGTCCGTCTCCGTTCATTTTCTTCTAGACGTGATGCAGACAAGCATCTTTTGTCGCACAATTGTACGTCTGTCTTCGTTATTTTCTACTGGAAAAACAAAGAAAGAAGTCGCTTGTCTGTATCAGGCCTGAATCGGATGTGCAACACAACCTATAGTTTGTCTTGACTACAATTTTTGAATGTCCATCAATTAAATAAGTTTAATAATTTTTTTTTAATTGAACAAATCCTAGACCGAACCATTGTTCATTTTTAAATTGCTGTTAGTTTGTAAAAAGAAGTCGTGCATTAGCCTTCCTGGAGTCATTTTAAATGTTAAATTTTCTATTTTCACATATCTAAGTTAAGTTTCCAAGAAGACGTTTCGATATTGATTATGAGAAGCACATGGGAAAGTTTCTGTAAAAAGTTATACTTTCTAAAAACGCTGGAACCGTTTAAATTATTACAATTTATTGGACAAAAACTATCTTTACTCTCCCATCTGTTTCTTAGTGTAGAAACATCTTTGTGAATATTCAACTTAAGAATGTGAAAGTAGAGGATTCACCCTTTAAAATGACTACAGGGAAGTTACTGAACGACTTCTTTTCAGGAAGTGATGGGAATTCAAAAATGGGTAACGTTTCAGTCTAGTATTTGATCAATTTATATTTCAAAAATCTAATATTAATCTAAGAAACCTGCGTTTAAAAAAAGGCCGAAGTTCGTTTTCTAATGGTTTTGGACATAATGCATTTGTGAACGCACTGTGCATAAATATTAACGAAAACTGGAAAATTTTAAGGGTTAGTATTTTTTAAATGATTTCCAAGTTAAAAAACTTATTTACTTTATTACACGTGCCCTACAAGGCATTTTAATTCAATTTTAAAAAAGTGATGGTGTCATTTTCTATCGAAATTGTCCTCAGTTTTCCGCATTAACGATTGTTGTCTCGTCGATGTATCGAATATCTCGAAAGTTATCCTCAGATTTCGATCGCGCTATTTTGTATTGTTTAAATTATTTCTATAATAGAATATATGCTATCGTAAAATGTATAACTTAGATATAATGGGAATATTTATCATTTCTATTTTATAAAATTTTTGCGAGATCAATATTGTTGTTTGTTGACAACTTCGAGCAAGTCTGTCGAACTGTCAATCATTTTATCTGTCAAAAACTATTAATTATTGTATGCTCGTCCATTCAAGTGACAACAAGCAAAGACAAGGTGTCTTTCTATAGGGAATTTACAAAAAATAAGAAACAAAAGTTATTGAAAACAGATGCGCAGATGTATCTTGCGTGCGCAAAATTGTTAAAATCACTAATATTGAAGAGTAATGTAAATTTATGTAAAAATGTTCATAATGGGTCGCATTTGTATCGTATGAAATTTAAACACCTATATACCTATGTTTTTCATTACAATTATTAAAAGTATTTCGAATTGTGTCACATTTAGTATCATTTTCATTAGGAAAACATAAAGAATCTAATAACATTTTCATAAAGATTTAATGAAAAATATACATAGATATCTGCATGTTTATTAGAAGATAGCCCATTGTTTCTTTTTATAAGGGTCCCTCGTGGTGCATCTTTCAAGATGTTCTACTCGGGAACCCATCAGGGTCATAAAAAAGGTCTGCTTCGCCCGATTTCAAGAGGCTTTTCGTCGATCTACAGCAGAAAGTGTGAGTATCGTTGGTAACGATATTTAGCTTTTCCGATCAGGTACGAACGGACAAGTACGAGACGGAACAGACCAAGTGCAAACTACTCCATGTAAAAACAAGGAAATAATAGACCTTCAATGTTTATTGACACACGTCTGTCTGTGTCGGAGTCCGGACCGTCCGGCACAGTCCAGTAGGTAGAAATTACCCTACGTGTAATTGTGTTGTGAATACACTGTACGTGTATTCCAAATACGCGTGTACTCGTAAAATTATAATATCCGTGTTTGAATCCGTGTAGAGTTTAGTACACGAGTATATATATATTTTACAATCTTTTTCATAAAATAACCCTATTCGTAAGTCGGTGCAAGGCATACTAAATGAGGAATTTTTCTTATTTTCATAGAAAATCTGTCTTCCTTAAATTTTTACTAAACAAAATACATGGTAAATTATCTTCAGCCTCTTTGTATATTTTTATTATATGTTCAAGTACTTATAATATTTCTTTATGCAAAATTCTATTACACATTTCGCCTCTACTCTTTCTCGGTAACCATGTCTATTTTTTGTCACTTGGAATGATTTAAAATAAAATAACCGATCGATTGTCCTGAAATTACTGTATGCTGGAAAAGTAACTGCTATTGTCTTAGCAACAAAAAAGAAGTGATTCCTTTTTTACTATTTGTTTTTTTATTAAAAAAGGTATTTTTTCACGCTTTACAACCCTTAACCTCGTCATTCAACACGATCCAATTCATGTAATCCTCTATAAACCATTCTTAATTTTTTTATGAAAAACATTTCAATAAACATGGAATAATACTATTTTTCCAAATTTTTAAAAACGCGATTATAAAACTCTATCTCAAAAATAATAATTTCCATATAATTTCCAGATGATATTAAAATTTATTTCAGAAGATCAATCGTTCTTAATTAAAATAAAACTTAAAGCACGTAAATACGCTAAACAGTTTCCGAACTAAAAATTTCCAAGTATAACCCATTCTACAAGAAGATGGACAAAAATCGTTACATTCAGAGTTGTCCTCGTTTTTTAAATAAATATTCCAGTGGTAACTAAATCTCAGACATCGGGGAAAAATTGACCGATTTGGCATCGAATGAACATTGGATAAATAGACTTAAATATTCGAGTAGTTTGTTACACATTTATTATTTTACACAAAATGAAATATCAATATATTAATACATATTTAGTAATGAATATTGCGATATACGTGTATTCATTTATTTCTAATTTCGATACACGGTACACGTATAACTACACGTGTACATACTTCAGGATCCGTATAACCGTGTATTTTGGATCCGTGTACCTATGTGGATCTGGATGCGAGTATCCGTAATACGGTCCCTGTATTTCAGTACACATGTATCCATGTACTAAACACTAGACGGATCCAAACGTGGATATTTTAATTTCTCGTGTATACGTGTATCGAAGATACACGTGAAATGAGGATCTTTAATAGAAATGTTACTTCCTTGTTTTCAAATGGAGCAGTTCACACTCATCCGTCCAGCAAAATACCGTGATGGTTCTATTCGCACATCAGGTTTCTTCGCTTTCGTCCGGTAAATAAAAATATGGTTCTCTTGTATTCGAATGGAACAATTTACACACAGTCCGTCCAGTACCATCCGGCAAAGGTAAATATCGTTGACAACCATATTTTGGTTTCTGCCGGAAGGCTTCTTGAGATCGATCAAAATAGACTCTTTTTACCCTGATGCATTCTCGAGTCGAACGCCTCGAATGACGCACCACAGGGGGCCGCCATAAAAGGAAGCAGTGGGCTGTCTTCTAATGAACATACAGATATCTATGTATATTTCTCATTAGATCTTAATGAATGCATCACTAGTAGATTCTTTGTATTTTCCTGATGAAAATGATACCAGCTATGACATTATTCGCAATACTATTAATGACTGTAATGAAAAGAGTAGGTGTTTTAGTTTCGTATGATAACTATGCGACCGATTGCAGTAATAATTATCTAGATTCTAGATTATCAGAGAAATGTAGCGGAGTGTATGATTGAACAGGTACGCGTAGAGATAATGTTGTATTATAAACTTGCGGTTCAGTATATGTCTCCAAAGACATGTACATACAGGTTTCGCGAAGTTTATACTATTTTATTTCAAAATAATATTTTTTTTATTTTATTTGAAGCTTATTTTATTTCGGGTATACTTTTCAAACAGCTGATACTAGGCGTGTTTACGCGACCGACCTTAACCGTACTAAGCGAAAAAGTCTAACAGTCGTTTTTACCATGTCTACTATTAGCATCCCGAAGACCTGTATCGAAAGTAAAGCTTGGGTGAATCACGGATGGCAATACATAACGGACTTCGCGGCCGAGAAATAATCTCACTATAAGACCACTTTTAAACACAAATAATGAACAAAGAACTTAGTAATTAAAAAACAAGTGTTACTGACCAAAAGTGAATCAACAAAATTTTTTTGCAAGTATAGATGGTCGTACTATTCACGCGATGTATGTATACAATGTTACATCTAAACATTCACCTGATCCGCTTTTTTCGTCAACCTGCAAGAAATACTGATGCATTGCGAAATGCATAATCAAAGAATTAGCGAGTGATTGAGATACATTTTGCCGAGCTGACTCGGCGAAGCAATATCTGAGCGATCGCCCTTTTTAGGTTATGATCCAAAAAAGAGATAATATAAAATTAGCGAACGACAGCGTACAAGTTTGATATACAGTTGAAATACTTGAGTCCAGTCACGTCGAGAATCAGGGTGAATCTCTGATCGTTACCCATGCAAGAACTGTAACATCGTAACAGCGAGGGTATACTGTAACGGATGTGTACTCCATACTACGAACGTGTTCTCCGCGAACTCAAAATCCGCCTTCTTAGACTGCATCAAGAAAATCCGCGAAGTCCCAGATAGGAAAGTCTGTCGAATAACAGAAGTTGCAACAGAAACAAACACCGGAAGTACGAGTGGCCAATGAACCTGTTAAATCTACAAGAGACGACGGTAACATTGTACTCAGAACAAGGAAGATTTAGTATCCGACTTATATAAATTGTGAAATATACTAAATTGTCGAATCAAAGAAGAGTCTACCAGCTCACTCTCTTTCTTTCTTCCTTCCTTACTTGTTATCTACTCACTCCCAAGATAAGTCTACACGGAAAGAAAAATGGCAGTGGAGCGATACGCAACCAGAGGAGCCAAGATGATCAGATAGTGTATTCTAGTGTTCCTCTGTAGAATACGCTTATGTAGTTAATGGGACAGTTATTGCATAAACGTGCCCTACTGGATAGATTGTGGAAACGTAGAAAAACGTTAACTGTAGCCGAGCGATTCGCTAGAGTGTAACCCTGCTGTCATCGCTGTGGGGCTAATACGACTCCACGGTGAAACTGCGTGGGTACACTATGTGACGATCGTCTCGGCTCCACTGATTGCGTACCGCTCCACTACCATTTTTCTTTCCATGTAGCCAATGTATGCTTCAGTAATTCAGAAGCGCAAGAACTTACAAGGTCGATCTGTGCCGCTCAAGACGACCGCCCGTCTAGATAGGACGTAACAAATCAACACCTTTGCCGCACCCTCTAATAAAATTATCAATTAAAACTAATATTAAAATTAAAATTAAAAAATTTGGAACCAACACAAGCCATTGAAGACGCAATAGCTGCTCCTCTGAGTACAGTCATCGAGTCGATTACCTGTCTATTATCTATCTATATATGTATGTATTTACTCATTTACTAATTTACTTATTCACCCATCCACTCACAAACACACTCAAATGTACGTATCTTACACAACTAATTTATCTACACCAGACACAACATAGGTTACACACAAGTAAATCAAACAACTAAGATAGGAATAGAAATAAAAATAGAAATAGAAACAGTAAGCAAATAGAAGTAAATAAGAATAGAAACAGAAATTCAAAGACGAACAAATTACTACCACTGCAACAAACTAAATATGTCCCATAAAAAAACGACACAAAACATACACAACCAAATGACCTTAATTCAAATCAAATTTAAATCAATTCACATCAATTGGACTCGACTTAAATCAACCTAACATTATGACAACAAACGAAACACAAAATATAAACACAATAAATTCAATGAGACACCCAATACATGAATTACAAACATTCAAGAGATGAAATTAAAATCCGAATACACTCAAACCACGCTAACCACAGAATACAGCCCTAAACCAAAATGAAAACGAAAACATAACGAAATCGAATAAAACCAAATAAACATACAAAAACAACACCAACCAACCAATCAAAAGTAACAAAATGAAACAGTAGCTAACAATATTGAACAACAAATAACATTCAACACACACATAATATAAATATATAATAAACAAAACAAATAATAGGAAACCAAATCCCAAATGTAACCAAATCCCAAGGAAATATATATATAAACAACACCAGATAACAATAATAACAACGAACAATTGCCACAAACCATAAACCAGGAAATCAAAAAGAAAAAAAACATCTCCAAGACTTCATCAAGCTCCAAATTCTAAATCTCTCAATTCTTTCAAACTCTTGAATTCTAAAATTCCTAAATCTAAACCTCCAAATCCAAGATACAAACCTTCAACCATAAACCTCTGACCTTGTACATCACTAATTTTTAAATCATACTTTAAATTTGGCTTTAAATTCCAGAACCTTCAAATATTATTATAAATAATAATAATAAATAATAAATAATAATGAATAATAACGAATAAACAACGAACGAAAAAAGCAAATATAAATAAAAATAATAATAATAGTAAACAACTGAAACACCCAAACCGAAATACAAAACCAAAAACAGATCTCAAAACTCTTAAATTTAAATTAAAATTTACAATCTAGAAAAATTAAAATTTTATAATTGGTCAAATAAACAAACCCCAATATTTAAACCAACCCTCAAGCCCCCAATTTCACAAATCACAAATTACAAATTACCACATCTTCAAAATCCCAAATTCTCGTACTCTTCAAACCTGGGACCTCACAAATTTCTCGATAGTATAAAAACCAAATCCTAATCTCAAACTTGTAACATATCCTTAGAATGCCGTGAATTCCCCACTCCCACGAAACCGCAGCACCTTTAGTTACCACAGTAGCCGCGAGGTGGCCACCATGCAAATCACAATCGCGCGATAAGTTCACGGGCCGCGGAACTAATAAGCAGCCACGGCGGCCGAGGAAATCAGAGGGTTTACTGCCCTCCTTACCTCATCCTGGTCTAAAGCTCTGGCTATTCGCAAACTGCAAACTCACCTTAATTTAGTTGCAAACTTCTTTCACAACTGGAAATACACTGTAAATACAAAAAGAACCCCCAGGCCATTTTCTTCATGAGACGGCTGGACTCCTCTCTACCTAACTCACTGCATCTCCGTGATTCCCTCATTCCCTGGTCCAAGGAAATCAAGTACCTCGGAGTAATCATTGACTCCAAGCTAATGTGGTCCCCTCAGTGGTGCCAGAATCGTGGGAGTGAGACAAACGTCCTACCCCCACCATGACGTCCCACGTTCTCCCACTTTTGCGACCCTCGCTCTAGGCACACATAACCAAACTGCTCCTATCCGTGTGCGCTGTCCTCGCTGGTGCCACCGTACTTATACAAGAAAATTGTCTCCTTCTTTTGGGTCTGGTGACTCCCCTTAATTAATGTAGGAGAAGCGCTACGCTGCGCTTGCGCGTTGAGAGGTCATCGCGAGATATGTGTTTCTAATTGGTTCCGAGGTTTTCGCGCATGCGATTGGTGGTGTCCGCGCAGGCGTTCGAGAGTTTCGCTTGTCAAATTGGTTTGCGGTGTCATCATCTAATCGTCAGTGCCGTATGCCACAGGATGTCGCTTCGGTGCTATACCGATTTTCTGCGCATGCGTAAATGTAAGCGTTCTACGGTATGTGCACAAGCGCGTCGCTATTCACTGGCGCGATGATTTGATCTAGGGAATTAAGGTTAGGATATGGTTGTGGGTTCGGGTCATTGCCACTGTGCAGATTTAAACTATCGCTTGTTATTTATTAATATGAGGAAAAAAAAGATTATCTTTTGGTTGAGTTCCTAGAACTCGATCTCTTCGTATGCGTAGGCGAAGCTGCTGTTTGTTGTTACATTATGATACATGTAATTTATTATTCCCTAAATGTATAACCCTGAACAAGTCAGCGGGTTTGCAGCGTCTAGCAACTCGCGTGATCTTTTGTTCTGCGAGTACAATTGCTATTACTTGCAATTGTTCACCACTAACACAGTCAGTGGTTCTGGGCTTTCGAGCACAGTGCAACGCTGGCCAGTAGTAATATTTCTGCTACTTTCCGAAAGAGACCTTTTTCGCTTCTCTAAGTATGCTCTCTTCTCCAGTATAAATTGATTCTTTACCCGACCGATGATTTCTTCCTGAATCTAGTTTCTTTCATTTTGCCAATTGTGGAGCATTTCCACATGTTTTTCCTGGTCCATTTCGTATATGGTTTTATCCATATCTGGTTTTTCGGCATTCAGTCCATAATTCGAATCCTTTGCTATGCGGAATTATTTTCGCGCATGTTTATTTAGAAGTTTCTGTTTCTTTCAGCTTCTCAGCCTTCTTCAAGTTTTCTTTCTTCCTCCTGTTTTCGATGTTCCGCAGAAGTACGGGCGGTTTCTTGTTCATTGCCGTATTCAATCACGATAACACTTCTTTTATATTATACTGTAAAACAGCAGCAGTACATTTTCCTGTGTACGATTCTCTCTCACCGAAATTTAATATTTTTCCACTCGTGTACTTCGCTATAATTCCATTAAAGCTTTCAATAGCATTATTATTGCTATTGTACAGCAAACTTTCTGCATGTGCTAATAATGGTCGAAGTACTTCTCTTATTTGTTGGTACGCTCTAATCTTCATTAATTTAGAAACGACGTTGTTTCATCTTTTTTACTAGTTTCATCGCAGAAGTAACGCAGTTTTGAACATTCGGCGTATTCACCGAAAACATGGCTTGACACGTTCTACATGTCAACATACAAATTTTTTATTTTCTTGGCAATTGTTTGATTTTGATTATATGATATCTGTATTCTGCGGCTTTCACAATGTCCGCACGCATCCGCTAAATACTGCTTTCCACGATTCGTCTCAGTGGGGGCCAGGTGGTGTCTTTGCAATCTTTTTCATTTTTTTGCAAAAATTCTGTAATAAATGATTCGTGCATTCAATTTTTTTTACACGAATCTGAGTCTTGTCGGATCCGCATCTGTAATTGTTTTATATGCGCTGCTGTCTCCATCAGCAATTAGCATTGAATATATGAGTCTGCGTTTTTGTACGCTTGTCTTGAAACCTTCGACTATAGTATCGCTTTCCATAGCCGTTGATGCTTGATTTGTGCTCCAGTTCTTGAAACATGTGCTTTCGATGCTTTTCCTTCTTCTTCGCAGCACACTGACTAATTTTACATATCTTATTTCTCACGCCGGTAAATAAAACTTTCTTCGTATGATATCCAATTATCTCTCGATCTCTTCATCCCGCTTTCGTCGACCACAACGGGGATATGAGGAATCCTAGACCTGGGAAGAACGTCGCTTTTTTCAATAGTCAAGCGTTTTTCTTCCTCAGCCGCTGCTATCATCTCTGCTTTTGCGTCAACAATGAGGGAATTTACTATTTCATCGTGATGCTTTCTAAACTGTTTGACATACGGGGTATGTCCATTGCTGCGAGAAACTCCTCCATTTGGGTATAACCGCCCCCGTTCAAAAATGTTCCCGCAACGCCGCTCTTGTTGGTTTCCATTTTATCCGTTTTGTCGGATTCACTATGGATTTCACCTTTGTAATGGCACATTGTACATATTCCACTGAGGGTGGATCTCAAACGAAACCGTTTCCTGCCGGTTATTTTCAGGTACCTGATTCCACAGTCTTCCCTATTTCTTGCACGGTCGCCAATTTTTTGAAATTCGGCAAAGATATGCTGCATGTCTATGATGCTCAAGCTACTTGGAAGAGACGATTGTTCTTCAAGCTCGTTCATAACTGCTTCCTGCGTGACGAATGTATCTTTCTCAGAGATTGTACTTTCTAAATCCGTTCCTTCTTGTCTACTTTTTGCTTCTTGCATTTCCACAGACAATTCTTCTGATATTTCGTTCAAACTCGCCATTTCAGTTTCGGAGATTGACGATTTCTCTACACGCTCATGAATAAACTCTTCGGGACTTCTACTTACGTCCTCAACATGTAAAATTGGTATCGTGTTTTCCTTCTTTTGAAGGGCCAAGCGCTGTCTCCTTTCACGCCGTTACTTTTCTTTTTGAAAATCTTTTCATGGATAATGATAATTTTCTAACGTGATTTTTTTTCACATTCAAACAATCTTGTTCGAAACGATTATCCATTTTTTCGTAGATTTCTTCAACAAACACATTTTTTCCAGCACTCATTCTCACAATTTTTTAAGACACTTCAAAATACTTTACTTTACTTCAATGCACTTCATTTGAATAAACTATGTTTTTTTTTAAACTTGGAAAAGGATTGAATAATCCAATCCGTTTGGTGTTTTGAAACAAACTGCCTATAAAACATAAAATGCGAACCTTTTGTTACTGAAATATGGTACAGCATGGAGTGAGGAGCAAAGGAAGGTACAGGTGCTTTTTGGTCAGACGACTGAGATTGTTAGTACGGTCAGAATCGTTATAATATATTGTTTATAATTCCGTTATGAAAACCACTGTTGAAGAATCGATCGACAAAATCGAAATGACGATCGTCGGACGGGCGATGTTCAGACATGAGCGCTAGACAGTTACTAACAAAGCAACATTTGCTACGAACACAACGTAAGTACCCTCACATTCACTATACCTGTCTTTTCTATTATAATAAAATCATAATTCACTAAAAGCATGTCCAAGGAAAATACATTTGTGTCTCTTTTTACACGATTCATATTTTTATGGATTTTTTAACACATTTTCTATCGGCGATTAGTAACCAGAGATCGGAGACGGCGGCAATGAACGTGTAAAAAAGAGACCCAAGTGTGTACATAAATGTATACTCTTACAGACGAGAATTCGTTTGTCGAATAAAGATAATTTCTTTCGTGGAGTTCCGTCTTGAGGATGGAATAATCTATCTTTATGCATAATCTTAGTCGACGACTATTTATTTAACCTCACATAATTTTCGATTGCGTGTCGGAGAGTCGGGGACTGTCTTGCACCTCACAATGTAACATTGTCCAACGACGAACATTTTAACATTTTTACAGTCATTTTCAGAAACAAACTTTTAACAATTTCCTAATACTATTCTCAAAATGATACGACAATGTTACATTGTGAGGTGCAAGACAGTCCCCGACTCTCCGTCACGCACTCGAAAATTATGTGAGGTTAAATAAATCGTCGACAAAGATTATACATAAAGATAAATAGATTATTCTATTCTCAAAACGGAACTCCACGAAAGAAATTATCTTTATTCGACAAGATTTCGGAAACTTATTCGATTTGTTTTCAGATGGAAATAGTAGAAATAGTATCCGCTCTCGCCCCCGCTCCCGCTACCTCCCCATTCTGTCTCTGATAGACGAAATTGAAAAATATAAGAAAAAAGTAAGTAGATACATAAATGATATAATCACATTTTATAATGAATCGCAAATAATATAATAATTGCGTTTATTTTTTTCATTGCAGATAAAGGAGCTAAAAAAAGCTGTATATGGAGGCCGTGGCCGTGGTCGCGATCACCGGGGGGGATTACATGTGAATAAATTACAAAATATTTCTATATTATGTAACATTGTAATTTAGAATTTTATTAGTCTTAATTAATGAAAATTTATTATAAATGTGAAATTTTGTGTGAATCTCATACGAAAATGTTGTTTTTAAAGTTTTAATTGACTTAGACCATTTTCGTAATTATGGGCACATGTGTATTGTTTCATTCGTGATACTCTTTCTTTCTCGCTCGCACCGTCCTTTTCTATATTCCATATGAAGCAAAATATTGGCTCAAGGTGTATTCAGTAGAGATTTACTGATGGATAAAATTGTAATTAATGTGGCAACAGCGTGACAGAATTTTCCTACGATGCGACTTGGCAATTATACATTCGTACTTCTCATTTTTAATTCAATAAGATAACGCTAAATGCAACATTATCAAATGTCTCATGTATAAATTATATGTTTTCAATAATTCCCGTTTCTTCGCAACAGCGCTTCAATAAATTCGGAGTAGGCCCCGAAGAAATCTGCCCAATAAAGAATATTCTTGACAGTAATCTAGCCTCATCCATTCGTTATTGCGAAGCCGGCGTACCGACTGAGTTGGAACCTCCTTCCCCGTCCTCTGGTGATCTCGCTCAACGTGGTAACAAACTTTACACCGTTACAAATCCTCAAATGTCAAAACCCAATCCCCAAACTTTCAAATTCCCAAATTTTCAAATCCCTCTACCAATCTCAAGCTCGCAACTTACCTAACTTTCAAAACAAACACAATCTCCAAACACAAATTACAAATTGGCCTACAAATTGAGACCCTCAAATCCCCAAAATCTCAAACATTTAAAAAAAATCCCAAATGTCACAGTCTAATTTACAAACTGACTAATCATGAAATCTTCAAGATCACAAATTATCACATTCTTCAACCATAAAAACTCATATCTTTGATACAAAAAAATATAATAATAATAATTATAATAATTAACCACTTTACTAACCTCAAATCTTCAAATCTTTCAATCCCCCAAAAATTGTTTTATTGTAAAAAAAACCTAAAAAGCTGCACAAATTTTTTCTCAAATTCACATATACAAATCCCCATACTTTCAAACTTCAAAACTCTATAATTCTCCAAAGTTTGAGGTTCCAAATTCCAAAATTTTTAAATTTTCATATTTTCTAAGAACAAGAAAGAGAAAACCTAAATTTTAAGATACAAGTACCCAAATTTAAAATTCCAAATTAAAGAAGAAGAAAACTAAACTCACAAATTTTGAAACTTCAATTATAAAGAAAGGAACACCTCCAAACCCAAATTACAAATCCCTAAAGTTCCCAACCCTAAACTCCAAAAAAAGAAACAACACAATCCTCAATTACGAAAAGTTGGGACACTCTCAAAGGTGGGACACCCTGTATACGCAATGTATACTTATTGTAAAAAAAAGTTCAAATATGTTTATTAGATATACCAAAATTACAGTATTTGTGAAATAATAGTACATACAATTCAAATATTCAAAAAAAAAGAAAAAAGTCCTTTTTATACTGGGCATCGACTTCAGAATCTGTCAGTTAGAGAGAAATCGTCATCCGCACCTGCCCAAAAAACTTCCCTTGAGACTATTACTATTTTCTAAGTACAAGTGATTGCGGGACCCATAAGGCAGTGATCCCCCATCAAGAGTAACCAGAAATTCCGTAAATGTAAAGGAACAGAATAGTATTAGCAACCACTGCTAAAAATTTTATACACATTATAACTACATTATAACACATTATAACATTATAACTCGAATGAGAGTTTACGAAGTAGTTAATGTTAGCTTTTAACACCTAGAGTTCGGATTTTATGGCTACGTTATTATCGCGATAAATGTGAAACAGATGTGTTTTTAAGTGCTTGTTCTAAATATTCTTACTATCATGCGTATTTAACTTTGCAAAAAAAATAAAGCAATACATATTCTGCATAATTTATTTGTTTTAATGAGGCTGCAGGAATTTGGAATGACTCGGGCCTCTTGAAGGCCAGATCCGCTGCTGCCCTCTTTTAGAAATCAAACAAAGGGAATATTTGAGCAAATGAAAAGATTATGCCTGGCTCGTGTTCCTTGCGGGCAACTTGAACAGTTGAATCTCAATGTTTCAAGAGCAAGAGAGTAAGGGTTACATCTGCCTTCTCTCTCAACTACTCGCAACTACCCGAAGCGTCGAGCTCACGTACACGTGACTTAAGGAGGCGATACCAGAGAATCAAAGATTTGGGGCTTTCACGGACCCGCATTATACAGTTCAATTGGTCAGCTGAACAATTAAAAATACCAATAGAACACCACAAAGCATACATCAATATCAGTGTGTCTCTCGGCCCCCTGATGAAGCTAGCTGCAATTCTGGCGAAACGTTGGGAAAATAATTCCAAAAAGACGCGGTTTACACCCAGAAACCTCAACAATGACAACAAAGAAGCATTTGCTCGCTGACGATTCAACAGTATTGACGTATAGTTCGGGAACAAATCCGGGGATTTGTTTATGAAATTGTAATAAAAGACACACTGATATTATTGTAACTGTGTGTACATATAATTTTATTTCCTACAGTTCAAAAGTAGGATCACACGTGTGAGAATTAATCTCTCGATTTCATTCAAACGGAGACGTCTGATGATTGAATACTGAACTTATAATTGCGAGTGTTGGTAATTTAACAAAGCATAGTGAACAACTATAGTCCGATTTTCTAGAGTTGAGTTCTTGTGGCCGGGTTCTCTAACTTATGATGTTGACGTTTCTCTAACTCGTGAATGGTGCTTCTCCCTGTGACGCGCGCCCTACTTATTGGGCCTCAACCAATTATCTACGAATACTTAGTCGTGAGTTCTCACAAGTTCCTACTTATACCCTATTTCTCTCTCCCGTCTGTCGTCTTTCCTTCTCAGTGCGGTCGCCTAGCGCTATTTTAGTGGTGGTTAAAAAGGATGTCGAATCCTATTGGCGACTTAAGAAGGCTCGTGTCGCACAGAAAAAATGGCAGTTAACTCGGCTTCATTTAACTCAAATTTGAAACAGGTTAAACAATGTCTTAATCTAACTCATAACTTCTTGCAGGCTTGCAGAATATTAAATCGGAATAGGAATGTCTTAGATAGATAAGTGAATACGAAAACAGTATTTAATTTAACATGGGGTGTTTTGCATATGAAGGAATCTGCTTTATCGGGTCAGTGAGAAAGGTATACTTGTTCCCAAGGATAAAAAGAGAGATCCGACCGGATACACAATCTGATAACGTTGTTTGAAATATGCATCACAACGTTCACAAAGCTGTGAACGTGATGAACAGTTGAGGGAGACCTACCGAAGTGGCAGGCGGTCAAGATTGCTGTCTTCTCTAAGAAATCAGCATAGAACGTCAGAAGAACGAAACCAGAAACAAGCTAGGGAATCGAATTGTTACAATCGGCATCATTCCGAAAGCTTACGGGGTCAGAATACATGTCGAGGTGCAGTTCCAAGACAGGAGGAAACATCCAGTGGGAGCGAATCGAAGGAACGTTGATCACGGGAAAAAATGAATGGAAGTTCGAATATAGATACCTCAACAGCAGATAAGTTCGATTTCGCATGATTGACATTGGCGTTAACAGATGCCATCAGGTCGAGTTCTGGGTAGTTCGAACGTTATAAGAATGAAAAAGTTATATCGGAATTTGATTTGGAAAAAAAAGAACTGTCGTTGATGAAATGGCTAAAAAAGATCAATGAATTTGCCACACTGAACATAAACTTTTCACATGCTTTCGCTGGAAAGAAGGGTCACCGAAAAGCTGATTGCCCAAATTCAGAGAATAAAAGACTAAGAAAAGCTAGTGATGAGACGAAAAAGAAAGATACGGGCAGTAACGAGAAAAGTGGCACGTTCATGGCTGGTAAAACCAAATGCGAATTTGATGGTATTCTGAGGCACACTGTCAATCAGTGCTATAGGAAACAGCGTGAGGAAGGTAAAGAAACGACAAGCAAGAGTATATGACTAGGCAAGAAAGGGGCACTTTTGCCATGTATAGTTAGTAAGGCTCTGCGGGTTCAAGTGCTAGTGGTTGAAGTGAGAGAGAATGCGTAAGCCGTTAAAAAAAATGCAAATTTGGGGAAGAAGAAAAAATATGTATAATTGATTTGGGAAGTGATTATACGCTCATACGAGAGAGTGTGACCGCACAGGCGAATCTTGTATTCAAGGAAACAAATAAGGTCTTATCAGAGTTCAGTTACTCAATAATTATACCTGTATTATGGTTGAAGATGAATGATGCACTGACAATATACCTTTCAGAATAAAAGCTTCCGTTGTTTGGGATAATTATTCAGCTAAAGAAATTATCATTGGTAAGAATATTTTATCAAAAATAGGAGTTCAAGTTATAACAAATTCTTACGAACCGAATAAAAGAAATGATCAGTTGAAGGACAATGCGGTAGATGTCGACGATACAAGACCTGTGTTAGACGATGATGTTTTTTGAGGGCCTTGAGAGAGAAAGCAAGGTTTGATTATTAGAATTGTTGTATAGGTATTGAAAGTGTATCTCGTTCAATTACGAGGAGTTAAACCATACCATCTTTCTAAGATTAATAGGGATAAAGTCATGGATGTGGTGACAGAGATAGAAAGAAACAAAATTATTAGGGAAAGCACCACGGCATTTGATAATTTAGTGCTGCTCGTTAAAAAAAAAAAAAAAGGGGGGGGGGGGGGAAACGCGTACAGCGATTAATTATAGGGCCCTTAATTATAAGACAAAAGTGATTAAATATCCACTACCAAATAATGGCCCAGATAAATTAAGGGGGCAGACTCCTTCGGGGCCTACTCCGAATCGATCGAAGCGCTGTTGCGAAGAAACGGGCATTAGTGAAAACATATAATTTATACATGCGACATTTGATAATGTGGCATCTAGCGTTATCCTGTTGAATTACAAATGAGAAGTGCGAAGGTATAATTGCCAAATCGCATCGTAGGAAAGTTCTGTCACGCTGTTGCCACATCAATTACAATTTTATGCATCAGTAAATCTCTACTGAATATGCCTTGAGCCGATATTTTGCTTCATACGGAATATAGAAAAGGACGGTGCGAGCGAGAAAGAAAGAGTATCACGAATGAAACAATACACATGTGCCCAAAATTATGAAAGTGGTCTAAGAAACAACATTTTCGTATGAGATTCACACAAAATTTCACATTTATAATAAATGTTTATTAATCAAGACTAATTATAATGTTACGTAATATAGAAATATTTTCTAATTTATTCAAATGTAATCCTTTCAATATCCTAAAATAAGAAATATACCATTTAGACCACTTTCATAATTATGGGCATATATATATACTAATATGTGAAATCCTAAAACTTATGTATATAGAATAAATAATTCATTAAATTCATGCTATTCATTCATTCATTCATTCATACTTTTTAAGAAATAAACAAACGAAATTATTTTAATTTTTTTTTATTTAAAAATAAAAATGTTATGAGTGGTATAATTGTAATCTGTGAAAAGGTATACAAAAATTAGAATTATTTAAAATAAAAATTGAAAACAAAAAGAATTAAAACCTACCACGAGATTCGAACCAGGCACCTACAGATTATGAAGGAATGCCTATTTCACACTCAACTAAGGTACTTTCTGGTAAAATTAGTGGATTAAACTATAACTTCTGAAACAATTCCAATTGTTTGTTTATAGTAAATAATAAATATTGAAGAATAATGATTTGTAAATCACCTTTACTTGCTACATTTTCATCGATCAAGAGTCACTCACACTGAACCTCTCGTACTGTTTGCAACGAGTGCAAGACGTTGCGGGTATTCATTAGCAATGTTATAATTTATACATTTAGTGAACAATAAACAACATTTATCATAATATAATGACAAAAACATTATAGGGGTATATATTTTTCGTAAAACCACTCGTTTCAGGGCCCAATTTCGCACAAAATGCAGTTTAACTAGGAATGTTATTATTTTGTTTATAACGTAAAAATTCAAAATTCTATTTTAGCCGTATTTTGCGTTTTGGTTCATAGTATTTGCATACAAATTTGCAAAACAATCGATCAGCATGTTGTCAGTGAAAACAACGACAATATACTATTTTTTAATATATTTTTTAAATAAATTGATATTTTTAAAAACTATTTACATAGGTGGATTCGTCGTTCAAAAATACACAATCGCCCCATTTATATCATTTTGCTATACGCATTAGTTTTGGAGATATTGAACGAAATATGTTTTCCACCCCCAACTTTCTGGGTGGTTTTCACACCCTTTAGATGAATTAGAAGCAATAAAAAAATACGTGTCGAATATTTTCGGCTATTCTACAATCCTACAAAGTTTCATCAAAATCGGAGACTTTCACCTCGCGATGTTCCCTTATTAGTAAGAATCAAAATCTCGGCTGGAGTTGGATTCGTTCGAGTTTTCCTGATGGGCAGAATTGTAATATGTACATACATATATGTGGCAACAGCGTGACGAAACTTTCAATACATTTTGGCAACTAAGCCTTTCTTGCGTCTGATTCGTGTATTCGATGAATACGCTATTCAGCTGTCAAATTCTAGATTACATTTACCGACTGATCTGTATTTTTATCGATGCTGATGATAATATGACCAAATTGATTGAGATATACCATTAACGCTTCTAACGGCAACTCGTTGAACTATTTTTGTGTCAAAACGGGTGCACAACGAAAATTACGCTTTACGCCTTCAAGAAGTGTTAAATTGAGGAAAATCGCATTTCCACGATATTGTGCTAATTCAAGGAAGGGTGCTCTGGTATGCTACGAGTGAAAAAACCATTACATCGTGAGATATTTGCGAAAATGTCACTTCAGCAGCCATCTTGCTAGTTTACAACAGCGTCTGTTTTATGCTTACAGTTTGTAATTTTACAGTTTTCTCAACGTATAGTGTTTATTGGACTTTAAACGGACCAGAGCACCCTGTAGTGAAGTCTACTCGTGGGTTCTGTACCCGCGAAAAATTCATTTATGCAAGTATCGAGACGTAAAGCGTAATTTGCGAAACCGTTTGTCTCTCTCGCTCATCGCGTATACGTGTATGACTTTCTTTGCTTGTGTGAGCGCACGCACACAGCTCAAAACACAAGGAGTCTGCCCCCTTAACTAACTTATAGAAAGTTATTTCCCATTGAAACAACTGCGTTCGTCACTTCGAATGGGCAATGGGAGTTTCTATGTATGCTCTTTGGATGGGTGATGCTCTCCCAATTTTTTAGCCGATGATTCAAAGGGTAGCCAAGGATCTCGTCCAAATGTATATTCACGACGTATTGATTTCGTTCGAGACTCTGAAAGAGACATTTAGACAGTTGGAGAAAGTTCCGAAAACATTAAGGGGGTAGACCCGGATATGTCAGGGCGGTGACATTACCAACAAAATTAGGCAAAAACTGAGGTTTAGGTCATTACATTTTTCGTCCATATATTGGAAGATTTTGATCTGAGAAAGGGCTCACTCGATAAGAAAAAATTCAATCGAATGCACTCTGATCATGATTTAGCCAGATTCTGCTGATATTCAGTAATATGAGTGTCCAAAATAAAGCAGAAGTCCACAAATTCATAGCTTTGAAATCAAAGCATTTTTAGGTAATTTAGAAATTGTTTTAAGCGAAATCTCGTTTGAACTTTCCTCTATCGAATGAGCCCTTTTCCAGCTCATAATCTTCTAATATAAGAACGAAAAGTATAATCGCATTTCGGCAGTGTCATTTTCGGCATTTTGCCAGATTAAGGATAAAAAATAAGAAAATGACAAACTTAATTCGATTGGTGCACACAAGGCGGCACCTAATCAGGAGGCCGTGATGCCCAGATTTGGCACGCGAATTATTGAGAATTTGCCCCTCCATTACACATACTATCGTACGAGTCGCGTGTATTATTCATGTTCCACAAGAAGTCCCCTGTTGAGGGGGAAGAAAGAGGCCGCTTCGGACAGCTTCGGAAAGAAGCTTGAAACTCCAAGACACTGGAAAGTGGCACGAGTCACACTCAGCCTTTTTAATATTACAGATATTTTCACTTTCTGACTCGAAAGGAGATTCTTCGGTGAGATCTCCATAAATTTTTATAAAATTTTGAAGGATGAGTGTAAAGATCAAACGATGACATTCTGTGGAATATATTGTAGCAATGCGTATTTTTTATAAAGAATTAAATTAAAACAAGTTGACAATATGATACAACCAAAAAGGGACGATTCTACATGTAATAATAAACGGAAATTAAAGAATTCTTAGTTTGTGAGAAAATTGAATTTAAAGATTTGTCTGATATGCGTATGAAAAAATACAAAATGAATTGTTGGAACTACCACCCTTGTTGATACATACAAATCCTCGTTCTTCGAATCAGAAAATCCCGTACGGTGCTCTGATGTTTTAATTCCTATGAAGCCTGTATTAATTCTTCTAGCTGCAGAAGATTTAAAGCGTTTTCTGTGTACGCTAATTATTTCGTATAACTTCATAAATAGCTTAGCATTCGAGAAATTAAAGTATCATAATACGGTAACATCATTCTATAACTTCGAAAACAAAGAGTTGTATATATCAACAATAATGACACATTCAACAACTTATTCTATAATATAAATGTAATACAATACGAACAAAATGACATTATGTAAAAATAACGAATAATTTTTTATTTGAATACAAACGTTTTGCAATGATAGTTACATATGCCAATACTGCTTAGTCCAGGCAGTGCCATTAATGAATAAAGTTCAAAAATTTATTCAGGAATTATGAATAACAGTTTTATTCGATAAAAAATTATTCGTTAGTTACGAATAAGTCTTTACTGTCATCTGTTATTCGGGAATAAACTGTATGAAATTATTCGTTATTTTTTATCCCTTATTCTAAATAGAATATGTCCAACTCTGTCTTGTTATAGTTAAAATTTCATGATATCCTGAAGGATGGCGATTGAATATCTGTGAATAATAGTTAATTTCTAATGACAGGCGCTCAGTTCGGTACGCAGTATAGAAAGAACTTTTTCTTAAATATTTAAAGTGCATTGTTTAAAAGCAGTACTAGATTGAGCCTTTATCTCGTCCGCAAAAACCATTGTCTATTAGCATACGTGACGGAACAAAGATCGCCTTCGGTAGGAGATTCAGTAGCGCTAACAGACACGGTACATTCGGCTTATGACTCGTTTTTCAGCTATTACAGTTGACATTCGAACAGGTGAGCGATTTGGATCAGCTGTTTGAATTTCAGGCTTGACGTCGAGCGGGGACGCGAATTATTCGCAAGCTAACCGGTGCGGTTTCGCTACCCCTTCTGTTTCCAGACGCCAGCGTCGCTAACCGCTAAGAAAAGGAGGGCCCCACATCAGGACAATGCCGATCGCCCCAGGAGCGTGCGACACAGAACCATCCCCCTTCCCCTTTTTGGAAGTCAATAAACGTCCGTGTCCTTTTCAAGACAGGCAAAAATAAACTAACAGTAAGAACTCAGTTACCTCATCCGAACCCCGTTAGATCCCTGTTACCAGCGATTCTAACATGAATGTAACATTATTTCACAAAAATTTGTAATGTTTTTATATAAATTTTAATTCATACATCCATATGTAACTGATAGATTTAAATTTTTACAAGCAACCTGAAAAAATTGAACTGTTCTAATTGTTATGAAAATGTTACGTGTATTACTTATACATGGTTAAATTCTTTATTGTTAATTTCAGACACTTGTATGTCATTCTAATTCTCTGTAAAACCTACATAAACGTACATGTATATGCATATGGATGTACATATACACGCAATATGTATTCATTGTACAGAAGACTTCAAATATATTTATTATTATATGTATTTATAAATGAAGATTCGTATAAAAGGATCACAGTATTTATAAAATAACTTCACATGTAATAATATAAGTATTTAAAAAAAAAAAAAAAAAAAAAAATAGAAAATTGATTTTCAATGCTATGTATCGAACCCAGAGTCTGCCACTTAGAAAGAAACTATCATTCAGGTTATGTAACTACTGTAGCGACCATTGGTACGTACAAATGAAACATTTGCAAATGGTGGTAGGGTTTGTGACGGAGGCGATTATGGAAGCTATTTTTGAGAAAGCTAAGTAATATTTTTTGTAGCCCCTCTTTTGTATGCGTGTTTTCGTCGAGTCTCGTTTTAGGCCTCAATAGCTCTTGCGGGCATTGTAAACCCTAAATTTCCGAAAGACCTAACCGTGCTGAATCCGCAAACGCGGAACCGGCTGCGGATCCCGAGGTCGACCGCAACGTCGAAGGCCTGGAAGAAGTCCCGCGTTCGCGTCTTAGGTTAAGTCTACCAAATTAAGAAAATAAAAAGTGCTGAGATAGAAGCAAAAGCCAGCTGATTGGTCAACACCCACCCGCGAGTGAAAAAAAGAGAGCGCACGATTTGCCACGCAAGTTTTCGTAAAAGCATGAGGTGCGACCGGCAGACCGATGCTACACGATGATTTTATGAACGACTTGTACGCTAGTAAAAATTCAGAAATAAAGACTTGTAAAAGATATCCTCTTCACCGCCTTTCTTGAGAAATCTATTATCTTTTAAACATATCTATAGACTTGTTTTAATTGTTCATAAAAAATGCGTATTGGCACAATATATTCTGTAGAATGTCATCGTTTGATCTTCACACTCGTCCCTCAAAATGTCATAAAAATCTCTGGGAGTTACACCGAAAAGTCCCCTTCTCACATAAGTCGAAAAGTTAAAATATAAGGGCAATCGTGAAGGTCGCATGGTTTACGGCTTGTACCGCTTGCCAGTTGCTGACGACTTGTACATACAGTTGAATACAACGTTTCAAGAGTGAGAAAGTAAGGCTAACATTTGCCTTCTCTCTCGATTTTCCCAAGCTATCCAAAGTGGTCCGAGGGGCCAAGCTTACGTACATGCACATCGTGCAGTAGTATGTATAGTGGAGGGGGAATCACAGTGTGGTTCCATCTCACATTCATCAAGTAGCCATGTATCTGTAGGTAATACTAATCCTGTAACAGAAGCTATAACAGCAGATACCGACCTAACAATCTCAAAAAATCACGTAACTATTCTACCCCTTAAGGTCAAATAGTTTAACTCTGAATCGGGCTAAATATAGATTTTTTCAGACAAAAATCGAGTATTTAGGTCGAGAAACTTCGAAAAAGTCTGTACGCCTGGCAGTGCACAAAGTCAAAGCTGTTCTGAAAGTTGCCGAACCGAATATCAAGCAGGTGCGGCAATTCTTAGGCCTAGCGGGGTACTTTCACAAAATTCGATATTTTGCCATCAAAGTAGAACCCCTAACGAATCTCTTGAGTAAGAACATACTTTAGAGATAAGGTTTCAAGAGGTAGTCGAAGAAATAAAAATGATCTTGGTCGGTAAACCTATTTTGGCGATTTATATTCCGGCATTAAATACAGAGGTTCGTACCGACACCAGTACTATTGAGTTAGAGGTAATGTACGTAGTTCAAAAAATGGGGAAACGAAAGGCAAGTGGTCGCGTACTATAATCGGTAGATAACCGGCTACCTTGTGGAGCAACGATATCATTCCTACGATCTTGAGACGCTAGCAATCTACATAGCGTTAAGGGTTTTCCGAGTATATTTGCTAGGTGCTAGATTTATGCTAATCACTGACTGTAATGCAATTCGGGTCACAGCGAATAAGGAAGATATTCAGCCTAGAGTAGTTCGTTTGTGGATGTATATACAGGATTGCCAGTTCTACATTGTTTATCGTCCAGGAATAAAATTAGCACAGGTGGATTATTTAAGCAGAAACAGAATTCAATGCTGTACTCTTGACATCAATGAAGCTGAATGGATTAAGGTTGTTCAGTTGCAAGAATTGAATCTAGAAGTTATCCGTAACATTCTACAATCCAGTGATGTACAACCAGATACACAAACATATTTCGACAACTATTTTTTTAAATCAGTTGTCATCTTCCATAAAACGGACAGGAGTAACAAGTGAGTTGTACCCAAAATGTCTCGCTTTTAAGTGGTTAAATATTGCTATGATGAGCAGGGACATTTTTCAGTGAACAGGACCTTAAAAAAAGTGAGAAAACATTATTGGTTCAAGGGGATGAGGAAATTCGTGTCAAAATATACGTATATGATCATGTCTTAGCTGTCTGTACCACAAAACTCCGCGAGTATGAAAACCGGGATTGCTTCACCCAGTAGAAAAAGTTACCGAGCCATTCCATACGATATATCTCGACCACGTTGGTCCATTTATTCGTAGCTGAAACAAAAATACCCAAATTCTTACTATAATTGATGGGTACACGAAATTTTTCATTCTTAAGCCTGTCCGAAACACGTCTACATACGGTGTCTCAAAGACGATGGGACAATTGGTGGCAATTTTCGGGATACCTTCCTGCATTATAAGCGATAAAGGGTCGACTTTTACATCCCACTCATTTAGGGTCTTTTGCGAGGAACACGCTATAAAACACGTACTTAAAATACCGTGGCAACGCCACGGGAAAATGGTCAATGCTAGCGAATGAACCGCACCATTTTGAGTTCTCTCGCAGCTACCTGTGCTGGTAGGAACGATGAACTATGGAATGAATTTGTCAAAAAGGTTCAGAATGCATTCAACTGCACCGCTAATCGAATCACCCGGAAGTCGTCGACGCAGCCCTTATTTAGTTATAAGTCGCTTACGATGGTGGATGCAAGATTGTTTTTTTTTTATTGAACACTTGAAACCTCCATAGAGGTTTATTTGGCTTACATGATTACATACTATATGCACTATACTCTACATGTATTATACAGACTTATATGTATATACTTAAATTAGATTCTTGTAAGAAAGTGAAGACATAGAGACACGCCTTGATATTTGGTTTAGCAATTAATATTTCTATACGGAGAGGTAGTTGAATCATTATTTTGTGTAGGTTTTGTATTAATCTTACTCTTTCGGAGTCATAAAGTTGGCATTGCCAAACAACGTAGTTTATATCTTTGCTTTCATAATTACATTTACATTTTGGATTACCTATTATGTTCACTCGAGCGAGGGAAGCAGCGAAATTGTAATGGTCGACTCTAAGTCGGTTTATTGTAACGATGAATTTTCAATATGTAGCTTGGCTTTTTGTTTGTGGATTTCGTAAATGTCGGTGAATGGAACTTTCGCTAAATTAGTTATGTTAAGAGCTTTCATACATTTTTTTTTATATAGTCGGTATGAGGAATAAATGTCATTCAGTAGTCTTATCCCTAAGAATCCTAAGAATCCAGTTTCACTGAATTTTATGGTATAGTCGTTGATTTTTATTTCAGTGCCTCCAGGTAATATTTTTTTATTGTTGAAATGTACGTATGTGGTTTTAGTTGGAGTAATTTCTAAGCATAATTTTAAAAGATTTTCTTTGATTATTCTAACAGCATTTTCTAAAGTGTTTTTACCTCTCTTAATACATAAAGCTTTTGTGTATAGTGCTATATCGTCAGCGAATTGTGAGATTATTACATTTTTCTGCAAGTTAGCGTCGACATTTAAAACGTATTGTAGTATGTACAGCAGAGAGCTGAGTACTCCGCCTTTATGCAGGAGTCTGTAATTTGTTCCCGTGGACTCTGTAAATATACATCTTTCGTATGTTAAGAGTTTTACGAATTGGAGTATATTTTTTGAACATCCGATTAAGGCAAGTTTAGTGATCAGTATGTCAGTGTTGACGTTGTCGAAGGCTGCTTGTACGTATATGAAGCCTGCAAACACTTCCTTTTTTTCAGTAAATGATTCTTCGATTTTTAGTGCCAGGCTTGTTGCGTTATCTATACAAGATCTTCCTTTTCTAAAACCTTGTTGGTTATTTGGGATTAAGTTATGGTATTCTACCCACAATTGAAGTCTATTTTGTATAAGTGTCTCAAACAATTTACAGAGGCAGGAAGTGAGTGATATCGGGCGTAAGCTTTTCCCATCCTCTTTTTTAATGAAATGGATAAAGGACTGCTTCCAATTAGGCGGATATTCATTCTTTTCGTTCATCTGATTGTAGATGTTTAATAATAATAGTTGGAATTTTACGGGTAGTTTTTTCAGAACCTCATAGTCAATACCATCAATTCCCGGAGCCAACTTCAATTTCTTGTTATCTAATGTAATATTGAATTCAGTATGAATAAAGTAGGAATGGAAAAACTCATTATGTTGACATGTTGGAAGCCAATTGAGAACCGTTTGGATCCATGGGGGGTTTATTTTATTCAGAGCCTCTTCTATTTTTCTATCTGTTTGTAAGTACTCAGTTCTATGTTGAGGAGTTATTTTGGCCCATTTGTTTTGAAAAATTCTGCATGAATTCCATACATAATTTGGGTTTGTCCTCAAGTCTATGTTCTCTGCAAATTTGATAAAGCTTTCTTTTTTTTTATTTTTAAAGGTTTTTGTGGCAATAGCTAAAGCTTTTTTATAGTTGATTAGATCTTCTAAACTGTTCATGTGCTCCCACTTCTAATCTTCGGAAACTTCTAATTTTATTACAATCTGAATCCCACCATGGAACCGGATTTTTTCCTTTAGGACAGTTTTTTTTCTGTGTAATGAGTTTCGACTGTCTGAGTGAATTTGGTCCAATCTGTGCGAATTGACTTTAACTTGAAGGATTTTTTGTTATAGTAGCTTTTCCTACGATTACGTCAGTACAGATAGAGTGGTGGTCGGACCCCCAAGTCTCATCGCGTACTTTATCATCTATTTTATCCGATATATTTGTTGTAAAGAGGATAAAGTCAGTATTATATTTTGTATTACGAAACATGTCTACATGTGTGTGTATGTGTGAGTTGTCCTTGTGTAGGAAGAGGTCCCATGTTTCAATTGCTTTCGCAAATCCGTTTCCATTTTTGTCGGTGTATCGGCAGTTCCGATTCTTGTGATGTGCATTGAAGTCTCCCATTAAAATGCATTTGTTATTTTTGTCAACGTTTTGTACAATTTTGTCCCACTGATCTTGAGTAGGGACACTTCCTGGGGTCCTATAACAGGCTATTAATTCGAGCGGGGGAGTTATGTTGGTAAGGAATACGCCACAGGTCTCTTCAGTTTGATCGGTGTTTTTATGTTTCTCATTTTTGTATAGGCTAAATTTTTTCGTATAAATATAATGATGCCGTCTTCACTTGAGTGAGTTCGATCTTTACTGTAGGTTAGAAAACCTGTAGAATGAATATTATCTTCTTCTTTGAGCCATGATTCTACACAAATTAGAACATCTATCTTTCTTAGGATATCTTAGATTGTATTATTTGTATACATTTTAATTATTTTGGATATACTCACCTCTAGCTCGTCTTCAGTGCTTGAATCGTCTCTAGAAATATCTGATTTTTCTGTGAGTTTCAGACACTTAACTATTCTAGTAATATGACTTTTCAGAGTCCGTTCTGTACAAAGTTCTTTAATATTCGATAGCATATCTACGAGTGCATGTATATTACTAGTATAATTTAAGGCTGTTTCGGGGATATTTAAATTTTCAAAGGTTTCCATTAGAAATTCTGTGATTTTTTTGTTGTCAAGCGGGTATTTTCCTACGTTGGCTGGAATAAAATCTTCGGCGGGTTGTAGTCGTCGAGCAATTTCCTCCAAAGTGGTTTTTGGTTTCAAAGATTTTTTAAAGTTTTTTTGTGACACTTTTTATACTACTTTCGCTGTTTATTGTTTCCTTGGAATTCTGTTTAGTGATTGTTACAGATGAGTGGGAGAGAGGTTCTTTTGTACTTGAGAGTGGAGGTATTGTTAGAGTTGTGTAACTAGGTTCAGAAATTGGATTTGAATTTTCTATTTAAGTTGAATTTTGGTTCGTAACATTGTCTATATCTTGAGTATTTTCTGTAGTACTAGATGTATGTTGTGATAGAGTATTAATATTTTTACAGTACCTGGCTAGATGACCTTCTTTGCATAGAAAACATGTGAGTTTCTCCGTTGACAGATAGATCCAGTATACAGTATCATCGTATGTTATTTGGAGTGTGTCTGGTAGTTATGGTAAGTCTTCAGGTTGGATGTACGTTTGTCTCCGAAAGCTTAAGGTATAATTATAGTTGGCGTCACTCATACAGAGTCTCTAATGAATGTTATTTGAGAGGTTGGTTTTATGTTTACTTTAGCGATTTACTTCTAGTATATAATGCAGAATTACTGGACACACGTTAAATAAAATAATTCTTTTCAACTTTGAAATTAGCAGTCGTATGCCTACAATGTCCGTTCCGATGTTTACTCTTATATGATTTTCCGTGAGCTTGTCTGCTGTTTCCTTACTATTGAGGTATAAACCCACACGTCCGTGAGAAATCTGTGATACAAATCTGATGTTTTTGGGATCCATTATTTGATCAATTGCCTTTGCATATTCTTGAACAGAAATTCCTTCGACAGAGTCAAGCACAATTGCTTGTTCTTTGATTGAAAATTGTGTTTGTTGAGCCATTTATGCATAGGATACACTGAGAGTAGTTTTTTCCATAATTGAAACCATGATTTCTTTTCAAGGAAGACTGGTGCAAGTGCCTCTGTAGTCAGAAACACTTTCTGCTCTTCTTTCCCTCAGAATAATCTGATTTAGAACGAAAAGTACACTTGCTTTTCTTATGTGCTTCGTATAGTATCTACACAGCACAGTTCTACACTTTGACTATACAGGGTGTAACAAAAATGTCGCAGTTCCTTAAAAGGGGTGATTCAGGGGGTGATTTGAAACAACTTTTTCCTTAGCGAAAATGTAAGATGAGGCTTCGTTAACGAGTTATTAATGAAAAACACCGGCCAATGAGAGCGCGAGTTTGCCGTCCGAGCGACTGCGGTAGCGTTGGGTACGCGCTGGGTGCTACGGTTGTACTCCGAACAAGAAAATCGGCATGCGTCGAAGGAAATAGCATTAGTATGAAAATATTTGCATAACGTATAAACGAAAAAGCAATGCAACAAAAGAAATGAACGGAGAATTGGAGAATTAACGTTGAAGATAGAAACGTTGAAAGTAGTCTGCGTTAGATTTAAAAAATAATAATCATTAATGAATTAAATGCAATTCATCTGTAGTTTGTAAATCTGTGTCACTGGGTCACTGTACCGATACTGGTCATCGACCGTCGGAATGGTTTGGGTTAGGTTTGGGTAGAATTTTTCCAAAGAAGCTCCTTGTACCCCCCACGTAGTTTTAGCACCTCAGACCTTCTTTGTTCGGACAGTCCGAGATCATGTCTCCTTCGAAACCAAAGCAATAAAGCCATAAATTACCTAAACGCGTGCCCTAGCATAAACCATTTCGACGGTCGATGACCAGGATCGGTACAGTGACCCAGTGACACAGGTTTACAAACTACAGGTGAAGTTTGTCCTCTTCTTCCTTTATTTTTCGTTGTATTGCTTTTTCGTTTATACGTTATGCGAATAAGAAATTTACATATTCGTGTTTTTACGTTGCACGTAGTTTTCCTCGATTTTAAGTAATTATTCACTTCAAGTGATACACAAAAAAAGAACTCGGTATTATTTATTATGTCGCTTTCAGTTTTCATACTAATGCTATTTTCTTCGATGTATGACGACTTTCTTGTTCGGAGTACAACCGTAGCATCTAGCGCGCGTACCCAACGCTACCGCGGTCGCTCGGGCGGCAAACTCGCGCTCTCATTGGCCGGTGTTTTTCGTTAATAACTCGTTAACGAAGCCTCATCTTACATTTTCGCTAAGGAAAAAGTTGTTTCAAATCACTCCCTGAATCACCCCTTTTAAGGAACTGCGACATTTTTGTTACACCCTGTATACACAGTCGTAAGCACGAATTTTAAAATACGTCCGACCACGATGACGTCTAGAATCAAACTCGAATGCAAGATTGTTGTCTCAGATTCTGAATACATTGGATCAGGTGGATCTACAAGAGATGTGGACAGCAGCGAAAGCCAATATAAATACGGATCAACGAGAGCAGAAGTGGCGATTTGATGCCCGTGGGTATTTGCTTCCTCAGTATTCGATAGGAGACGTTGCCATGATGGCAGCCAAATCAGAATCAACTGGGACGACACGGAAGCTTTTAGTCGTAGCGATTCAAGCAATGATCCAAGACTTGCGGAATTTAAAGAAGTCGCCGGAGAAATGCTGCGTTGTAGCAGTGAATAAAATGAAGAGATGGGTCGCGTTCGACGCTGCCCAGTGTTAGGGTGAATTAACGATTAAAGTCAGTATGGTTCAAAAGAAGGACTATTTAGTCGAAGTTCGGAGCCTTGAAAAGCACCTTTGGGTCAAGATTGTATTCACACAGAGCTATAGACAAGGCCGGTATCCAGGTCGAGTTCGGGCACTTAGGATAAAGGATTTGATTAATTCTATATCACATGAGAGGATTGGATGCAAGGTGGGACCAACAGTAGTTGAAGTCACAGTTAACACTCGATTGATGCGGCTAGTCACCTGTCTAATCGGCAAGGTATCCCTGATGTGACTAGCGACTAGAAATTGGCTAAGTATAGTAGTGCTGAGAGTATTATAATCTTTATTTTATTATCATCCTGTAATGTGTAGTTTGGTATTTGCAATGAGGCGAGTTGTAACCTTTGCTCAGAATTAAACATTTCGTGCCAGTGGCTGCGATGCAAATCAGTCTAATATCGCTGGTAATGCAGACCTTTGGTAGTACTAATTAGATCGGTCATAAAATAATGCTACAGGGAACCATTGTGAGAGACGTCATGGACGACGACTTGTCAGTATGGCCGAATGAAGACAAACATAACAAATGGCCTTTATTACGACCCACAATCTATCCGGTCATGAGGTTTTCATCAGCCACGTGTCTGGAAAGCATTAATGCTGGGGTTGTTAAGGTTATTGGGACCAGGAAGAGAGATAAGGGGTCTCTCCTGGGGGTGTCGAATAAGAAGGCGATGGCAGACAAAGCGTTTACTCACTGTTGATTCAAGAACATTGATATATACAGTAAAACTTGGATAACTGCCTGAATCGATCTACGGTATAACTATCTGGCCGTCATTCCCACCACTGAATGGGGACCCCTCTCAGGATGCCCCGAAACTCGACAACCAAGCAAGATAACCATATCCAAGCACATATATCGATGAAACTAATACAAGGACAACATTTTTATATATACATATCTTTTTTTCTTTTTTAAATGAAACTTTTATTAGCACAATTGTGAGATTTTTCTTATTAGAATGAGACCAAACACGATATAATTTGGAGAATATTTACTTATTTAGTAGGTGAAAAGGAAAGCTATTATCACTCATTAAATACGCAAATATGATTCAAATTATCTCGTGTTTGGTCTTGTTTTCATCAAAACTTCAAAAATATGATTATAAAAATTTAATCAAAAAATTATCAAAATTAAACGAGTTTTATCAGTAGTATTATATTAATTATTTTTCCTTTACGACACCTTCACTATCTACCCTCTTTCTCTTTCACTCACTGTTCTTTTCCACGTTCAAAACACTTCAAATGGAAACTCGGGCCCTTGGCTCGAGTTCAATTAGGGGAAAGAATCTTTACCTCCGCTCAATAACTACCTGTTAACTGTTACAGGTCCCGAATTTCAGGCAGTCATCCAACTTTTACTGTAGTAGAACGCATCCGGGCATTTGTTTGTGAAATTATAATAAAAAGCATACTGATATTGTAACTGGTTGTACGTATAATATTATTTGCTACAAAAGCGGTATTATAATAATTCATATGTACTACATTTTTCTACAAGATCTTCATCAAAAAGTTAAGTTATTACAGATACCAGATGTTTCAATAGATGGAAGTAATACCTTAGCAATCTTGATGAAAATCATCTTACATTTTACATGAAATGCATGTAAAGCAATTTGTAAGCAATATTTAATCAATAAAACTTACTGTTTCGCTTATAATGAAGATGTATAAAGGTATAATTTGCTATACGCATTTAGCGCTACGGCCAACATCTGTGTTTAATGTACACATTGTGAAGACAATGAAAAACAAATTCAGTAAGTCATGAGTATTAAAACCGTCTTGTGCATTTTAAATATTATTGTCGCCACTATGGCAGATTTTTAACTCCAACCCGAAATGATTTATGTTATCGATGAATATTTAGTTCATACTGCTTTTTGTTCTTTTTAGTCATCTACGTTATATTACTCACTCTAAAAAAGCCATGGTCCATACTACTTTCGATTTGTTTTTTGTAATGATCATCATAATTAACGACAATAATAATGTTTTTCAAACAATTATTTGTTTTTTATGTCTGTCCCATATAACATATAATCCCAAGAATTAGTTGTTTACTCCAACCGTGTTAATTTTTTATCGTCGTTTTTAATATGCTCCCTGGTATTCTTACTTGTATGATTCCTATACTATTATTGGGCGTGCTCGTAAATAAATGAATAAATAACTATTTGTCATTACCTCTATAAAACACCAACAGGTCATAAGTGATCAACGATACTAATCCTAATTGGTCATGTGATCGAAAATATAAATTTAAAGTCTATAGAAATTCTGATAAATGTCAAAATATTGAATTGTTATTTTCTAAAATTCAAAACTTTCGAGTTTTTATTGAAAAATGAAATAAGGTCAAGGTTGAAAAATCCCATTTACAATTTGGTCTAAGAGAAATTATATAAAATTATACGTATTAAATACTAAGAAAAATTGGATAACAAGGCATTTTTCATCACTTATAAGGGAATATTGCGAGGTGTAAATCTCAGATTTTTATGTAATTTGGCAGGATTGCAGAGTAGCCGAAAATATTAGACGTATTTTTCTTTTTATCGGCTCTAATTCATGTTAAGAGGTTTGAAGCTACCCCCAAAGTTGGAGGTAGAAAATATATTTCACTTAATATCTCAAAATCTATTGCGTGTAACAAAATTATGTAAACGTGGCGATTGCGTATTTTTGAACGACGAATTCACTTATGTAAACAGTTTTTGGAAATATCAATTTGTTTAAAAAGTATATTGAAAATAGCCTATTTTTGTTGTTTTCACTGACTAAATATTGATCGATCGTTTCATAAATTTATATACGAATACTCTGAAACAAAACACAGAAATTTTCGTATATGTTTTCGTATACGTTTCGTATACCTTTTCACAGATTAGAATTGTTTTGTAATAAAAACTTTCCTCATTTTTTAAAAAATGTGTGAAGCTGTCTTGTACTTTGGAGTCAGGATCATTCGATCAATCGATGGGGAGACAGAATCATGAATGGAAGGTATACGAAAATTAAAATTATTTAAAATAAAAATTGAAAAAAAAAATAAAAACTTATCGAAAGATTGAAACAACCCGGAACCTGCAGATTATGAGTCACTACCTATTTGCATTCAGCTATGAATCTTTCTTGTAAATTTGTTCGATTAAACCTTATTTTCTGTAGTAACTCCAATTGTTTACATATAGTAAATAATAATTATTGATGGAAAATGATTTATAAACCATCTTTACCTGCTACATTTTCATCTATGTAAGTGTCACTGACACTGAACCTCTCCTACTGCTTTCAACGGGTGTGAGACGTCGCGATTATTCATTAACAATGTTATATATACATTTCGTAAACAATAAACTTGTATCATAATATAACGACGAAAACGTTACAAGGATATATGTTTTTCTTAAGGCCACTCGTTTCAGGGTCCAATTTAGCACAAAATGTAGTCTAACTAGAATGTTATTATTTCGTTTATAACGTGAAAATTAAAAATTTTATTTTATCCGTTTTTTGTGTTTTGGTTCAGAGTATTCGCATATAAATTTATGAAACGATCGATCAATATTTAGTCAGTGAAAACAACGAAAATATGCTGTTTGTAATATACTTTTTAAACAAATTGATATTTTCAAAAACTGTTTACATAGGTAGATGGATCGTCGCTAAAAAATACACAATCGCCCCATTTTGCAACACGCAATAGTTTTCCAGATAGTAAGCGAAATATATTTTCCACCTCCAACTTTAGGAGTGGCTTCGACATTAACATGAATTACAGCCAATAAAAAAAAAGGTGTCGAATACTTTCGGCTACTCTACAATCCTGCCAAGTTTCATCAGAATCGAAAATTTACACCTCGCGACGCTCCCTTGGTAGTCCAAATAAATGGAAAAGTAAAGAAAATAAGTAAATGGATTCCGCACAAGTTAAGCATAATTGCAGAACTTATATAGACAAATTGAGACAGCACCATCAGAAACGATAGTATAAAAGCATTATAAATTAAAGTATGAAATTTTACAACATCCATCACGTTAACATGATCGTACGTCTATTGACTATCATATGTATTCTTAAACATGTAAACAATTTTTTAATGAAAATAGTATAAGGAAAGGGGGGACCTATAAAAAGTTAGACCAATATTCGTAGCTTTTTCGAAACTTAGAGCTCGTGATTTTTAAGAATTTGAAATAACAAAATTAGCTAATTGTTGGGAAGACCGTGTAAAATCACTTAGAATTTATTTCTGTTAAATATGCAGTGAAGAAATTACAGATATTTATAGTCCCGTTTAAGAATACACATTTTATATGCACCAACATAATAATTTTTATATAACTTATTAAGTGGTACGAAATACGTGATAACAATGGAAATTCGGTAGTAATATGACTTATTACAGAACGTAATTCTAGATTTGCAGCAACGTTTGTGGATGCTGTTAAAACAGCTGAATCCTAAGATGCTCCGCTTAATAAGATGAAATTACTCGCCGTCTGTCACATCCGAATCGCATTAGCTGAGATTTGCAACTGCAATCACGCGATGCGCTACATAAAGTAATAATTTAATCTATGCAATCAGAGACAAAGTTTTCTACAGCATATCCAATGCAGCAATAGTTACGTGAACTGATTATTAATTAGGTGTATGAGATTGGAGCATAAAATAAAAACAAATCGCAAGAAATAACATAATAAAAGAAAGAACCATTCCTAAAATTTAAAAAAGAAAACCAAATCACAATTTTTGTGTTTCACTTATCACGTAGGTTGAGATTAAAGAACATGTATTTCAGTTTTTAACAGAGAATAACAAATTTATTTTTTTTCATACATATATGTACCTATTACATATCCCACATGCACTTCAAAAGGAACACAATATAACTCAAACAAAGTACGTTTTTCAGGAGAAACAAAATTATTTATAAACTTAGAAGAAAATTTTTTTCTTGTTCAAATAATTTGTTTGAAAAATAGTTATGTATTATTTAAAGTAGGTAATCTTCTTGTCATTACTTAAATAATTTGTAATTTATATTTAAACAATTCTTTAAGTAAATTCTACAATTTCGAGGTTTAGCTAATAAAATTCTTATAATGAATAGTAGTATGTTTAAGTGAGAAGGTGGGAATATTATTAAATGTCAAACTTATACTGAATTTTATTAATTAATAATAATATTTAAAAAAAAATTCATATAATTATTTCTTTTCTATTTTTTTGTATTTTTGGTTTTCATTTTCAAACATTTTTGAAATTTTTCTGTTTTCAAATTTTCTAATTTTGTTTTCTTATAGGGAGAGTTCCCCTAACGCGGGGTGGCACCTAAAACCGGACATTAGTTATATTTTTAAAAAATTAAACGCGACAAAGCGGCCAAACCGCAAAACTGATAGAGGGAAATCTCCTCTTTACTTTTACTGTTTGCTTTGTCGCATTTCATTTTTTTAAATGTATAGCTAATGTCCAGTTTTAGATGCCGTCCGGTGCTAGGGGAACTCCCTCTTTTATTAAGTAATTTTAGAATGATAAGTAATTTTAAAATGATACATGTAATTACTGCAAATATGAAAAAAACTTGTAATGTTAAAATATAAAATTTGCAAATAAATAAAACTATTTATTACAAGCTTTTGTTTTTTCAACTCTGATCCATACAACCACCCCCACTTTCTCAAAGCTTGTTTTTGACACAATTTTGTAAAACTGGCATAGCTTCAAAACAAAAGTTATCCATATTCTCAACTTCTCCAGCATTAATATAGTATATTTACTGATTCATAGTTGAACCATATCCTGCATTGGCATGTCAACCCACAAATAACTAATTTTTAAAAATCTAGCCTTTTATACCTTTTACTCGAATAAGCTGTTCTAACCATTTTTCCAGCATAACTACTATTATTCGTTAAAATAATTGTTTAAATATAAAGATAATCCTATATAGCTAATATGTAACTTAATTCATTCAAATAACGAGAGTTAATTAATTATTTAACTACAATTAAATAGAACCTAAAAAGAATAGTATACATGTGTATATTATTGTTTTTTTTTTTTTTTTTTTTACTTGAACTCTCTAGTAATTAAAAGAATAATATTAAAGTATTGAAGATATTAATTACTCTCAAAATTGCACGTAAAACATTAATGCAAAATAACAATTGTTAAATATGACAACTCGTAAGAATAATTTGAAGTTTAAAAAATTTCGAAAATCGAGTTTTTATTATTTTTATTCGAGAAGTAATGTAGAAAAAATAACTTTATTTTGTGTTAAGATAAAATAAATAATTTTTAAGTAACCTTTTAAATAAAATAGAAATACATCAAATAAAACGACAGATAAACACACCACAAGAGACGGTATTGAGATTGCTTTTCATTTTATTTGAATATATTAAGTTTTATTTTGCTATAATAAACTATTAAATTTAGAATCAGGGAACGTTTATGATGTAACCGTGTTTGATCCTAAATTGTGCCTGAAACATTCCGTTAGAAGGACACCTATGTATATTCTGGTCAACCTAGCATTATCACAAACGACAACAATCTCTTCACAGATCTTCACGGCTCTCCATCAAAACATCTAAAGCAATCTTCATCATTGATCTATTTACACAGCGTTTTTATATGTACTCTAATAATTAATACCTATGTACTTATTTGAGTTTGTATGAATGAGAAACTATAAAAAAATCTATATTTCTGCCTTTATTGATAATATTGACATAATAGAATTAGAAATTATGTAAGAAATTATTTTAGGAAACATTTATTGAAATGCAAAATATTAAATAAGCAAAGAAATTTTTTTTTTAATAACCAAATAATGAAATAATTCGAAGAATAATCAAATTCGCTAACATACAATTACTTCAAAATAACATACACAGCCAAATAAAACGATACAATAATTAAACAATCACTTTCTTAATATTTTATTTAGATAATACCTAAACTTGGTTAGTTTTCGTGAAGTCTAACACAGAGTAAATAATCGTAATAGTAAATGTACAATTTATTAATAGCATCAATGAATACAGGCCACAGCTAAATACCGTGTCTAAATAGTTAATACTCAAAACGCATACTATCGGAAAACATTAACAATTCGTCAGTTCTAAACGTACAAGTTTAAGTATTTTCTGAAAATTAAGTAAGCAGCAACTACGAAGAAAGTGTAAAGTACACATGTTCATATTGTTCATTATATACATACAAGGTGTAAACAAAATATGCAACAACATTTCAAAGGGTGGCAGGGAAACTTAAATGAAATACAGAATGATCTATGGTATGGTAATGACATAATGTCCGATCCATTTTATAGTAATAATGCGTTAATGTTAACAAGTCTATACGTTAAATTAACACTTAGAGGATTACGTAATTCTCCAAGTGTGTTCATTGAAAAGCAGTATTAAAACAAAAAGATCTTAATACTTTTTTGTATTTCTTGCGGTTTAACTTTTATAAAGCTTTAAAAATCCAATATATTCGTAGGTAATGGATCTTTAAATGTTCAAGAGCTAATTATTATACAAGTTTAAGAGCACTAAATATTTTTCAATAAAATTTTACATATGATTGCAATAGATTTTGTCACACAACTAGCACACTAAATTGAAATTCTTGATTCGTTAAAAAATAGGAAATCTTGGCATCTTGCTTCGTTAAGTTAATCTAATAAGCGCATCGTTTTCTCTGTCACATTGCTTTAAGGATTAATAAACATCTGCATTAAGACTGAAAAAATAGGAATCGACCAGTTTTGGGTCATGTTTGACTGGTGGCAGTGCCTTATCGAAATTCAGGTCACGTTGAGAGCACGTGCGAACCCCCATTTCTGTACCTACGTTAAAAGAGTGTGCTATTTAACCCTCATTTTCACTTAAGTAAACACAAATTAAACATAAATTTATTAGAATTATACGTGAGAAAGATAATTAAATAAAAACAATACACTTCTAAAATTGTGCGAGTCTACAAATTTTGAAAAAACGAGAAATTTAAAACTGAAGTTTTAAATTTGCATATAGTATGTGCATTATATAACATGAAAAAGACTGAAAAAAATTTGAGTAAGATATTTCATTTTTTTCCTTTTGTAGAATATTTTACTTCACTAAAGAACTTTTTACTTCATTTGTATATATACAATGTAAAATATGTTTACCATTTAACAAATACATTTGATATGATTACATTTATTGATATTGATATTTAACTATTTGCTTATGTAAAATATTTTTATGTTAATTTTTTGCATAAAAGGAGCTGTATTAGCTTATTTAAAGAGTTTGAATTACTAAATATCATTGCCTGCAATGAGCAAAATAATTAAATGTAGGACATGTATTTTATGAATTATTAGATCCGTAATGTTGTATCCTGATTAAATTGTTTGGTAGACCTCCATACTACGTTTCACTCAATTATACAGCCTCAAACAAACTGATAATTAAATTCTTCATTTAGTATTGTATTAAATTCTGTTGAAAAAATGATCTTTAAATACCACAATTACAGAACCAAATTCAACATGGAATATTAATAAAAGGTTTTAATTTGTGGATTTATTATCTATCTATTACTATCTACGCGTCATTATATCTATTACGAACTTTTAATGAAGTATTCATTATATTTTCATGGTAACAAAATGATAGTCACATTGCAAAGGAGATTTCAAATTTTGCGAACGTGATATGAAAAACACAATCATAAATCTATTTGCTACTCGTATGTGACTTGCTTCCGTATACTATAAATTTTCTTCCACTTCAGACATTATTATATGTAATACAAGAGTTTTTCCTCTTTGTTACATTAATGAACATTTATTTACGTTTTAACGATTACATTCATTACATTAATTAATAGAAACCGAATTAAGTTTGAGATAATAAAAAAATCATGCAAACCTGAAAATTTCAGCCGTAAAAGTTGAAAAAGTTAACGACAATATGATACAAAAAGTCATATTCGAAGATACGAAAGGAAGCCAAGGGATTGGTTTATGATGTGGCACGTGGCTTCACACTGTAATGTGTTGCCACACATTAATGAAATTTATAGCAATCTTCATTTAATTACCTTGGCTATCACGTGCTCATATCGAGGGGCTTTAACGATCACTCGCCCTTCCTTTTAGCAGATTAAGGCTGATAAGGCGTAACTGATGCAGATAGATCGATTCATGATTGGTGGTACAGCCATTGCTAATTACTACGAAACCTACTCGACAAATACGTTCTTGATAAATATTGCTCAAATATTTTTATCGTTATTAACATGATGGAAATGAAAGCACTCGAACACGTGATTTTTCACACGAAACCAATACATTTGTCGTTTTTACACTTCAATAAAACACTCTATTTCACCATCACGGAGTATCTCGTTAATTAAAACCAGAATTTCGATCGTTTATTTCAACATCGTCGCACACCTACTTTCGTCGCTCAATTTCGTGATATACGGATACTGTACTTTGATATCGAATATTTTTCATTTAATTAAAGCGAACCGAATCCCTTTTTCTTTCGCGCCGCTTCAGAACAGAAACTTTGATTTAGCACTCTTGTAGGTCACAGTTACTTCATCATTTTTGCATGAAGGTTGATAAACACTAAACTTAAAACGAAGGCTGCACTGAAATATTCGTAAACTAATATCGTGGCTATCGTAGCACTTCCTATACAATTGTCATCACTACGAATCTATAATGTTATACGTTTCAGTCGAATTTGGCATTTCATTATAAATTCTTTTTGAATGGCTTTTAACGGCACTTCAATACATCTTTAGCTACATGCACGTAATTTAACTTACAAATGGTTCCAGTTTATATTCTGACAGATGAAGAAGAGAATTGTGTAATATATAACAGTTACGCTATTTCTCGGCTATAAATAATATGCAACAGTACATCAGGGAATCACTTAAATCAAACATCTCGACATTTATATATAACAGAATTCGAATATAAATAGGTAACACCAGAAAATTTTCGAGGTATGCCGAGCGCATACACGTGTTCAGACACTATTGAAGTTAACTATAAAAATAAAACCACCTCTGAATTAAGCTGGAAAGATTTTAAAGACCACTTCACTCGAATTTATTATTTAGTTGATCTGTAATGTGAATAACAGATTTTCTTGTCAACAAATTTTTATGTTCTATTACTTATTTTTATTCACAATTGCTAACACACAATAATTATCAGTATATGCATTATAGCAATAGCTGTGTTGCAAAACGTGGGTGTATGAAATATTTTGAAGACTGCAACGAAGGTACGTAACCGGCAGTGGATGCGGCACGACTGTCTAGATCGCAGAAACGAAGACGAAGTATCGCCTTCGAGTTTCCCCCAAATAGGGATGCAGTATTATTTTCAGAGGGAGGGAGCAAGTGGCATCTAGCACCCTTCACAGAGCTCGAAACATTTATCGATCCATTCTTCCTCAACCGCTAAAACGGTGAATCGACTGTACCTTCAACTAGTAACACGTATTCTACACAACCAGCCAAAAGTATCCAGACCAAGAACGAAGTATACGTACGAGTAGACCTATGACCCATTATATTTTTTTGTTAAAGTGTCGGAGGGATCCAGAGCACAGAGGAGGTACACGAGAGCACAGGAATAGATCTAGCATCCAATGTATTTTTTCGTCTGGGCTTTAGAGGACTCTAGAACCTTTACCATTTTTATCATTCTCAACGTTACCGATTTAGTCTAAAATATATTCTGAATTTAAAATGTAAATAATTTTAATCTCATTTTATTTTAACAGTTTTGTTATATTTAATAGAGTCGCCTTTTGATGTCATGATTTTAATTTGTACTGTATTAAATTAATAAAATTAGTTGTAAGAACAGGCAAAATTTTGTAAGTAGTAGGTAAATGAAACATGAAGAATCCAGATAACTCTTATAACTCATTCAGGTGAACCAACATGAAAAATACAAAATTACGTTTAAACTTTAAACAAATAGAATAGGCCCTTAAATCTTCCAAGCGCCTCCAATAGAATACATCTGTTATATTATTACGATCGAACTCCAAGTCGCTCATACATTGCAACTTCCATATATACTTGTTCAACGCATATTTTGTTCAAATAACGCTACATATTCACATACGTAAGGGCATTCCTCATGTACCGCAGAGAATTCGAGGACTCCTATTGTAATCATTAAGAGTAATCAGAGTTATCGTTAGTATCATTTTCATCAGAACAACAGTAGAAATTTATTGGTGACATTTCTGTAAAAATCTAGCGAAAAATATAGAAATAAAAATTTTCATTACTGGATAATCTATTGCTATCTTTGTCATTATAACTGACATGTTTAGAACACTCACTGCGAGTCGTTCAATAGGTTTGACCCAAGTCTCCGTCAGGGTCATAAAAATTGTCCCCTTCACCCGATTTCAAGAGCTTCATTGAAAAAACAAAGTATCATGGCTAAGAAAATCTATGTGTAATTCCCACTGTGTGGATACAGATCGGACATTGAAGAAAAAATGTGAATACGTATGAATTATTTCATCCAAAATACGAATACTTTCGTATTATCGTTACTATCGACACTGACGAGACGAATCTGTGACACAACTGCTACATGTAATCTTTAATTAACCCTTTCGACGCTGTCAATGTCAGGTTGGTTATTGTGCTATTCTCATATATAGTCACATTTTTGTACATACACATAACATGGTGAATCTACAAGAAACGTGTCAGCGATTTAAAAGTATCATAATTTTATACGCTTATAAATTATTGAATTGTTTTTTAATTTTTACACTATTTAAAAATAAAATTTTGTTTTACACTATCCAACAAATACAATTTGTCTATTAATTTTTACTCCTAATAGAAACTATCAATCATATCAACAACTTCATAAATATTATTTGTATATTTTTAGTACCGTGCAAGTAAAAAAGATTCACCACCACTGCTGTACACAATTGTAAATAATTCTGCTGGGTCAAGGTAGGATAGTGCCAGCAACCGAAACAGTAGATGACAGCAAGTCATAAATCACCACAGACTAGAGGTTCGTGTAAATTGCGGTCAACACTGTTGTGTTTATCCCTACCTTTTCGCTTGCTTTTATTTGGATACACACGATCCCCAGGCTCGACTACTCAATGCAGACAAAACTGATTTGTTTTTTCGAACTGCTTTTTCAGGTGACTGATTGAAAAGGATTGATTACCTATCACGTATCCTCTGATTTCTTTTAATCCATTTTTCGACAATATTGTACCCTCAAAATCAGTGACGGATTTAACCTTCAAAAGGCCCGAGACATTACAAATTTTTGAAGCCCCATTAAAATAAATCAATTATACACAATATATATTTGTTTATTTTTATACAAAATTAAACACATAAATGAAGAATATTTGGATCAAGGGATGAAATAACGATTAAAGACTGAGTAACCACTCAAAACTGTTTCACATTTATCGCGACAACACTGTAGCTATATCATCCACATTCTAAGTATTAAATACATTTTTTTCGAAACCATGTTTTTTAAAATTAGCAAATCAGTAACTCGATAAATTTTCATCCGATTTGCTTGAAATTTTTGATAATGGTATCCAATATTATTCTTTCTAATTGCTCTTCGGAATTTTCCATTGAATAATATACAAGATGCAAACAATATACATGGTAACAATTTAAAGGGTGGTAGGGGAGCTCAAATAGAACATAAAATATCCTATGACATAATGTCCGATCTAACTCTATTTTAGAATAATAATGGCTTAAAGTTAACATACCTATATACTAAACTAGCAATCAGAGGATATTGTAATTTTACATATTAATTGAAGGGCAGGTATAGAGCAAAAATGTCTCAAAACATTTTGTCATACTTCTTACGATTTAACTTTTATAAAGCTTTAAAAATTCCAGACATTTGTACGAAATTTGTAAAACTTTATAAAAATTAAGCCGTAAGAAATGCAACAAAATCTAAAAATTTCTAAATTTGACCAAAACTAGAAATTTTCCTAAATATACATATAGCAGCAAAAGCTGACAAGTCTATAATTTTACAAGCCCCAATATACAGCGGCTCACATTATAAAGGCTCTTACTGTATTATGTTTTTAATTTTAGGCATTTTGTCAACAATTAATAACTCTGAAACGAGACTTTAAACGCTAATCTGTCATTCTTGATTATCGTCTTATTTTGACATGTAGAATCACGCGTTAAAATTTATGACACCTGTTGTCAAACACCGTATATACAGGTTGTTTCCAAACATGTGGGACATTTTTGTAGGATAGATTATACATATCTAGTTAATAAAAGAAGTTCATATGCACATGCGAGTTCACTTTTTTAGTTGCACTCTATTTTATGTTGTGGAAAACGCTCACTCAAATTTCCTTAAAAATAAAGAAAATATAAAGCACTTTTGGAGGATAGGTTCTAGATACAATGCAAAGATAATAGAAAAAGTTCCAACACACATATGCCCGAAAACGCATAGTTCTTTATTTACTTGCTATTTTATATAGCGTAAAATGCTAGCACATTTCTTGCTAGCATGGTGTATTATCCTCTTTAAGATCCTTCTACGCCCAGGAATGCTCCGATTCCTTGAATGAGTGCCAAACAGTGATAGGTCTTAAAAAAAGTACCATACTGTATACAATATAAATACGTAGAGATGAATTTTTTGTATTGTCTTCTTGTCTAGAAAATGTCTTCCAATAATATCCGACATGCTTGCAAAAGCCCTATACATGAACATTGATGATAGCGTATGCATCACATAAAACTGTCGCTCATGTGTTTATGTAAACACATTGCGGTAAATGAACAATCAGCTCAGCCCCCCCCCTCTCGCCCTCCTCTCTCTGGTAAGAGGGAGTGTGAAAAAGGGTTTTCTACAGCTGCTTGAAGTATAGTGCTAACTCTTTTTTAAAAAATAGATAACCGTGCACAATCAGTTTGTGCATGTTTATAGTAGACATTGAAGTGCTAAATAAAAATGATTTAATTTATAAAAAAGTTGTTTTTAACTATTTTTATTACAATTATTTCAAACAAATACGTTTTTTTTCTAGTGGGGAAATATTCGCAAATCTGTCCTATTTGTCCTCTTTACGGACAGCTTCTCAAAAATATGGGCACTTTAAAATTAGCTCTATGAAAATTTGTTGTAGTTACCACTGCGTCAAAATTCACGAGTGCAACATCAGGGGGCGCCTAAGCAAGAAGCCCCTGATGCTCAGATTTGGCACGCGAGTTATTTGCCCCTCCAGTACACATCCTATCATATGAGGCACGTGAATCGTTCATCAAGAAGTCCCTTAAAAAGTTGTTCCAAGCTTAGACCACATATACAAGGTATAACAAAAATGTTGTAGTTCCTTGAAAGGGGTGATTTGAAACACCTTTTTCCTTAGCGAAAATGTTAAATGAGGCTTTATTAACGAGTTATTAACGAAAAACACCGGCCAATGAGAGCGCGAGTTTGCCGCCCGAGCGCCCGCGGTAGCGTTGGGTACGCGCTAGACGCTACGGTTGTACTCCGAATAAGAAAGTCAGCATGCATCGAAGGAAATAACATATGTAATAAGTAATAACATATAATGGGTAACAAAGAATACGTAAATTTCCTTGTCCTCTCACTTCAAGTAATTATTATTCTTGATTCTCCTTGAACAAAAAAAACTGTGTATTCGTGTTTTTATATTACACGTAGATTTCCTCGATTTTAATTAATTATTCACTTCAAGTGATAAACAAAAAAAGGACTCGGTATTATTTGTTATGTCGCTTTCAGTTTTTATACTAATGTAATTTCCTTCGATGCATGCCGAAAGAAGCGCTTAGCGCGTACTCAACTCTACCATGGCCGCTCGGGCGGCAAACTCGCGCTCTCATTGACCAGTGTTTTTCGTTAATAACTCGTTAATAAAGCCTCATTTAACATTTTCGCTAAAGAAAAGGTTGTTTCAAATCACCCCTTTCAAGGAACTACATTTTTGTTACACCTTGTATTCATAGACATAGCGTCGCACAGTGGGGTATTCGGTCCGAAAAATCGGAAAAAACTATTTAAAAGTTATTTTTAGGCTAAAGGTCATTATGCAGTAGGTCATTGAATTTGTCTTAACATCAGCTACAACACTATGAAATCAAAAATACATTTTGACATTCAAAAAATCAAACTGACCATGATTTTCTCTCGAAAAAAAAATTTCTTCAAAATTTTATATTTTAATATTTATACCAGTGTCAATACTCTATAACTTTTGTTTAAAACACACTTTTGTTCGATTATTGGAAACCTTTGGAAAATCGTGACGATGGTGGAGTACTTGCCCGCAGTTTCCATAGAAGGATTTGCTGACATTTTGATACCTACACGTTTATATATTCTCGTTAAATAATCAATATCTGAATAATAAAAGCGGGAAATACCTAGGTCATAAAATAAATATATTCAGTTACTTACCAAGTAAAATAAGGGCCTCGCAGAGGCATACTAAACGATAATGTAGTGGCATAACTTCGAATTAAAATCGTTATAAAACTTAAATTCGGAGGAATTCGGAACAATTTCTTTTTGCACTATGATCATAAAGATTTACCAAATGTAATGAGGTAAGAAATAACATCGGGACTCACCCGGAAGCGTAACGAAATCGTTAATGAAGTCTTACGAGCGTCAAGAAAATTACCAAATTATCGATTGTATTCAAGTATTAATAATTATGCAAATATACGTGTTAAAACAAAAAAGATTGTTCACAAATGCAGGCTATACTGTCGTGAAAAGCTTCCATAACGTGAAAATATGTATAATTTTTGTAAAACATACAAAAATCGCTGAGAAATGTACCATGTTTCAGAGGATGGTTACGAACGAGACGCGTGTTATAAAATCTCTTAACTTTCAACAAATATACTAATTTTACAAATGTACAAACGAAAAAGAAATGTTTACTACATTGTTCCTTACACTGTCAACAATCGTAAATGATAAAAATTATACACCTAACGCAAACTCTTTGAAATCGACTTTTTTCCGGGTTTTTCGTGCAAATACCCCACTGTGCGTCGGATAATTTCCCTGAAGCAAAGATAGAATCTACGTGTCGTCACATGTGGGCAAGATGTATAAGGTAGAAGACATACTACCTATGCAGTTTCAAAAGAGCGATATACCAATGTTTCAAACGTAAAACTATTTTAATTTTCGACTTAAGAAAGTAAGGTAGTCACGTGACTTTTAGAGATTGACAGGTCGGCATCTGCTGTTACAGTTTTCGTTATAGGAATATTACCTACAGATACGCCGGCTGTCAAATAAAGACGAGATGGAGTCACTCTATGGTTCCAAATTGGAAACGCGACTTAGAAAATTTCCCCCTCTATTACATATATTACTATACCAGCCACGTGTATGTGAACTTAACATTTGGGACAGTTGCGAAAAGTCAAGAGAGGAAGCAGATGTGAACCTTATCCACTCGCTCTTGAAACGTTGAGATTCAACTGTTCAAATTGCCGACAAGCGACACAAGCCAGGCACAATCTTTTCATTTGCGCAAATATTTCCTTCTTTCGATTTATAAAAACGGGCAGCGGCGGATCTAATCTTCAAGAGGCCCAAGAAGTTCCTTTCTGGAGCCCCATTAAAACTAATAACTTATGCAAAATATGCATTACTTTATTTTTTTACAAAATTAAATATTAAATTTAGACCAAGCATTTGAAAAAACATCTCTTTCACATTTATCTCGATAATAATATAGCTATATAATCCAAAATCTAGGTGTTAAAAGCTAACAATAACTCCGTAAACTGACTTAAACTATCATCCGATTTGTTTGAAATTTTTGGCAGTGATTGTTAATACTATTTTGTTTATTTACACGTACAGAATTCTTGGTTAAGTGATGTATATTTTTCTTGTTGTATAGGGGATCCCTGTCTTCTGGGTCCCGTAACCACCTAAGAGATTTTTATAAAATTGTAAAGGATGAGTCGACTAATTATATTTGTTTAAACATAATAATGTATTTTTCACGTTAAACTGTAAGTGTTAATTTATGAGCAGCTTGTGTTTCAGGCGAATGTCTTGATTCTTTATGTTTTATGCAATATTTGAAAGAATAATATAAAATTTTGAATTTCTTTTTACAATCAGTTTTATTAATTTAATACGATAGTAGCTAAAATCAATCATTAAATGGAAAGATAACTCTATTAAATATGTATAAGGAAATTGTTTAAACACTTGTCATGCTCAGAATTATTATATAACTTATTTTGTACAAAAAACACAAATGTTATTTTCACCGATTTTCATGTTTACTAATATTTTCATAAAGAGTATAGTTATCGTAGTTATGTTTGCATAATGCTTATGTTGAAAATTTCTAGAAGCAAGCAATTACTTATTTACTGAAATGTATTAATAAAATAAGTTATATAACTTATTTTTTAAAAGCAATTTTAAGGTTCAACGTAGACTACGTTTGAAATATTGGCGAAAAAAACAAAATTTTCTAACTGAATCGAGAATGTCGACAGTGACGTGAAAATGTTAACGGGACTCTCCAGTGCCATTTGCCTGGAACAGAAAAATGCATTGGATGTTAGGTCTAGTCGTATACTTAGTAATTTAAGCCATTCTCCAATGAGATACAGCAATTTTTTGGAAAGGTGTAAAATTGTAACCTTGTATGTACCGCCAACTTAACGCAGTTGTAAGAGCATGAACCCATGTGAAGGTAGCTCACACTAGTAATCAAATTCAATAAAACATAGGTCAAAAAATTGCTCTTTAATTGCCTATAATTGCTCATCAATTACTTTTAATTGCTCACCATTCGTTTTCGAAATATTTCCAAAAAACTTTTTTGGGCATTTAGGGACTTTTATGGGTTGGCAACGACATTCAATATCGCGAAACTTCTAAAATAATGTACAAAACGAGGTACACAAGCTACCAAAAAATTGCTCTTTACTCAGAATTAATTGCTCAACCTTTAATAAACAACAATTAGGCCAATAAACAACAAATTTTATAAATAAAAATATGAAACTGTAATCTAGTGACTTCTAAGTGCGCATGTGCATATCTTCAGTAACATTAATACAAATCGTATATCCGCATCCACATGAAAACTCAAAATGTGGCGACCGTGGCGACACTCCTTGATACGAAGTTGCAGTTATGGAAGATTCAAATGTTAAAAGAACGTTATTATTTTATTAGTTAACAAGATACAAATGTTTAATCGATACTTGGAATTCTAGGAAGAAGGATCAAAAGATTTGCATTACTAAGAATTGTTAATCACCTCCTTATATTTATATTTTACAAAGTTTTTAATAAAGTTGTTGTTTTGAAGAATTAACTTCAGTCTCACATATTCATTGGAGACCCTAGAAATAAATCCCCTAGAGGTCTACCAAAAAAAACTTGCTCCACTACATTGCGCAGTGACTTAAACAATTGCTCTTTATTTGCTCTTTCCTGCCCTGCAATTACTTTTAATTGCTCATTCCTAGTTTTCGAGAAATCTGTAAAGAAAGCATCGTGCTATTCGCACCAGATGCATTATCAGCGACTTCAATTGGTCATAACCCCGTCATGGTTTTTTGGACATCCCTCGCAAAAATTTAGCTAAATAATTAAAATTGATTATAAGATAGGAAGGAGGAAATAAAGAGCAATTGTCTAAGTCGTCATTTATTGAGACACAACAAATTTTATGCGTCGATATAACCTAGCAGACTGACACGTGCGACCAATTTCGCGTCGGTGCGAATAACACAATGTTTTCTTTTACAGATTTCTCGAAAACTAGAGGTGAGCAATTAAAACTAATTACAGAGCAATAATGGACAGGAAAAGAGTAATTTTTTAAGCCATTCTGCAGTAAGATAGAGCAATTTTTTGGAAACTTCTATAATTGTAAACGTGTACAGTAATGTTGCGGACGAGAGCCGCTCTCGGGTCTAGTCGCGACTCTCGTCCGCGACTGGTAGTCGATTCGGCTTCCTTTGCTCTCGGTCGCCGAGATAATTGGTACACGACCGGAGAAGCAAAAAAAAGGGTCTCGCTCGACCGTCGATGCTCGAGCTCGATGCCCGAAATCAATGACGTCAGGAAAGACAAGGATAGCATTAGGGATTTAATAAGAAAAATTGAAGTTCCTTATTTGCAAACAGATTTTCACGCAAGTAACACCAATCGATTCCTTGTGCTCTCCCGATAAAAATGATATCAAATACGACATGATTCCTATTATTAAAGATATTTAAATAATAAAGGTTGGAACCCTGCGATGGTTACGGAGAATCGTCAAAGTTACTTTTCTATCAGTTCTTTACGAGCTAAAAGTGACAGTAAATGAAGATTTGGCTAACAGAATTTATGTATATTATATTTAATCGATGTCGGAAAGAAGATATTGAAAATAAAAAAATAAAAATTTCTAAACATTTAAAACGGAACTTATATACTTTTTGTGTTACGCTTTCATTTTCTTAATAAATTCAGTCATTAAATAATTAAACACAAAAGTATGAGGGAATAATAGGGAGTTAGTGAATTAGAGAACTTTTCGTAGCATTCTAACATGCTACGACTAGAGCCGCGCTCGTCGAATCAACTACCACTCACGGACGAGAGTCGCGCTCGGATCTAGTCGTGCCTTAGAATCGACTACCATTCACGGACGAGAGCAGCGCTCGGGACTGGTCGTGCTTAAAATCAACTACCACTCGCGGACGAGAGCCGCGCCCGAATCTGTTTACGTAACGAGATGAGCATAACCTTTCGTTCTACAAACCAAGTTTTATGTATCTTTGTTAAAAATAATCGGAATCATGTCGTGTTTGACATCATTTTAATCGGAAGAGCACAAGGAATCGATTGGTGTTACTTGCGTGAAAATCCGTTTGCGAATAAGAAACTTCAATTTTTCCTATTTAAATCCCTAGTACTATCGTTGTTTTTTATGACGTCCTTGTTCTCGGGCGTCGTGCTCGAACGCGGTGGTTCCAAAAATTGGTTTCTCGGCGGCACGTATCAAACGAGGTAGTGGGGATAAACCACAGCTCTCGTCCGTGTAGACGAAACGGCTCTCATCCGCAATATTACTGTATATAGTGCCAACTTAACACAGTTGTATTTACTAGATGAGTGAGCAATTAAAATTAAATACAGGGCAGTCAAGAGCAATTAAAGAGCAATTGTTTAAGTCACTGCGCAATGTAATGGACCAAGTTTTTGAGTTTTCATGTAAATGTGAACAAATGATCTGTATTAAAGTTACTGGGGTGTGGGGATTTGCGTATGCGCGCCTGGGAGTTACTAAATTTCTGTTTCATACTTTTATTTATAGAAACTGTTGTTTATTGATCTAATGGTTGCTTATTAAGGGTTGGTTGATCGTTTTATGCATTATTTTAGAACTTTTGTGATATTGAATAAAAAGTCATAAAAATCCCTATATTCACAAAAAACGTTTTTTTGGAAATATCTCGAAAGTTAAATGAGCAATTAAAAGTAATTCATGAGGAATTATAGGCAAGTAAAGAGCAATTTCTTTACCTATGTTTTATTAAAATTAGTTATTACTGTGAGCTAGATAGCTAGAAGATATCCAGAACTATGTTTCTTTCAAGTCGGCATAAGCTTATTCGAAATACCGTAAACATATTAATTATTATTATTATATTAATATATAATTTGTAACATATTTTCGTCAGTAATTCTATATTCATCTCGTTTTCGTTACAATATTCATCCTCAGATGTATCTACTAATTCCATTACTAAGTGCAAATTGTTGACGCAGTTGTTGAAACATTCATGTTTGAATAATATAAATATAGCTCTTAACCTGCGCTACAATTTGAAATTTGAACTTGCTGAAAATTGTCGTTACTTTTGTTCCGAATTACACAAAATTCCATTGACTTTGTCAAAACTAGATCTAGATGATGCAGGGAATTTCGAATAAGCGTATACCGACTTGCTAGAAATATAGTTCTGAAAACCTCGCTTAGGCGTCGCCAGTGGTCTAAATCCACGGCTACAATCCTGTTGTCAGTGGTGCAACTACAAAGTGTAACTTCGGAACGGGTAAATATTCAAATGTTCAACTTCAGTAGTATTAACTGTTAACAGTCTGCAATCTCAGCTAATTTCGAACTGTAACTTTATAAAGCTATCTGAAGATGTCATTGCGAAGATACCTTCGAGATATCGAAACGACACATTTCAGTGTATCCTGAAGCATCTTTGAGAAGATGAAATGATATATCTTCAGACGTCTTGTGTTTATTGAGAATTGGAAAGTTTCACCTCTATAAGAATACTCTGTACTTTGTGGTTTCCAATTAGGTTGATCACCCTATAGTTCATGAAATAACTCGTTCAATGAATCACCGCCAAATTTTAAAAACTCGCCAATCTATATCAACTAATCTATAAATAGGAAGTGGCAGTGAGATTGTTAATATAACCTACATATGCAACGTACATACATGACGTGTAAAAATCATTGTAACGCACAAAGGAAAGGATCGATGAGAAGCAGCTAACAACGTGCATGCAAGGCGTTTATTTTTATTGAATGATTTCCTCTAATTATCTAACCTTTCAGCTCCATGCTACTGTGAATCTTCTGCTAATTTCACATTCATGAGTACAATGTTTGATTCTTTGGACAACCGATTGACTGAATAAAAAGTAGTTAGTAAATAAAAACGCATGATTACGGGCAAGACTTCGGGTAATTTTGTATAGGATGAAGAAGACTGATTCAACGAACACGTATGGACCCCTTATCGGTGCAATCGACGAAGGGACAAGTAGCGCTAGGTTTCTGGTACTGAAATCTTAATCATTATTTATAGTATTAACACTTATTTAACAATTTTATTTATTACATATACACAATTATGCTTGTTTCTATGTATGCAGATTTGTAAATTTTAGTAACAATAAAGGTAATACGGAATAATTAAAATTAATTTAATGTAAATATAATTTAAGACTCCTGACAGTACTATTCTGGGTTAATTTAAAATAATACCAACTCAACTATGAAAATAACAAATAAACTATAAAAATAAGAAATGTACAAATTATATATTTTTTATTTCCTTTTTTAACGGTTGTATTAATGTATCAGTTAGCAAATGTTTATCTTATTTTTACTCTATTACATTATAAAATTATTGATCGTCATCAAAAAATCATTTCCCATCATAATAAACTTCAGCAGATGCATCATAGGCATCATGGGCATCTAAAATGAAGATCATATTGCTATATTTTTTATCTAATATGTTTTTAATGACATATTTTTGTTTCAGGTTTTTGCTGCAAATACAGCTGAAGTATTAACATATCATCAGGTTTCAATATTACAGTCATGTCCAAAAGAAGGATGGGTTGAGCAGGATCCTATAGAAATATTAAATGCAGTTAAAGAATGCCTTAGTCAAACTGTATTTAATTTGAAGCAACTTACCATAGATCCAGGTGATATTGTTGCAGTTGGAATAACAAACCAAAGAGAAACCACTATTGTATGGGACTCCATTACAGGAGAACCATTATATAATGCCATAGGTAATATAATTTTATATTTAATCACACTTATACTTTAATTATAAAAATAAATTGATTTTTTTGTAGTATGGATGGATATGAGAACTACTGCAACTATAGATGACCTATTAAAAAGTATACGTAATCAAAATATAAATTATTTAAAACCACTTTGTGGTTTACCAATTAATCCATATTTTAGTGCTCTAAAATTAAAATGGTTATTAGACAATGTACCTCGTGTTCAGGAAGCTCTAAAACAAAACAGATGCATGTTTGGCACAGTTGATACTTGGATAATTTGGGTAAGATTCACCAGTAATCTCTTTAAATATTTGTCTTCATACGTTAAAAAAAGAAATTATTCAAATGATTATTATATTATAGAATTTAACTGGGGGAAAAAATTTTGGTGTTCATGTTACTGATGTTACAAATGCTTCAAGAACAATGCTAATGAATATCAGAACTTTAAAATGGGATCCAGTTTTACTATCGTTCTTTGGTATTCCAACAGAAATTTTACCAGAAATTCGTAGTTCATCAGAAATATACGGTTATATCCAGGATGATGTTTTAGCTGGAGTTCCAATATCAGGGGTATGAATTTTTGACAACTATTTTCCTAACTATAAATGTAATTACAAATAATTATTTATATAGTGTTTAGGTGATCAGCAATCAGCATTAGTGGGTCAAATGTGTTTTGAGAGAGGACAGGCAAAAAGTACATATGGTACTGGCTGCTTTCTTCTCTATAATACTGGAACTGCTGTAAGATCAATTTTAGCATTTTCCAATAGTGTATTTTTGTAAATACTATACTAACAATATAAATTTTAAAGGTTGTAGATTCATCTCATGGCTTACTAACAACAGTTGCTTACCAGTTAGGACCTGATGCAGTACCTGTGTACGCTCTTGAAGGTTCTGTAGCTATAGCAGGAGCTGTTATGAAATGGTTAAGGGACAATCTTGGAATATTGTCAAATGTAAAAGAATCTGAGTCTCTTGTTAAACAACTTCCTAATGATAATGGTATTGCATTTGTGCCCGCATTTTCTGGATTATATGCTCCATATTGGCGGAAAGATGCCAGGGGGTAAATAACATAATTACACAACACTATAAGCATTTTAGTGTTTGATAACATAGGAAATCTCGAGTATTATTACTACCACATATCTCTTGCAAAGTGTTATCATTTCAGCGTTATATGTGGAATTACCGAAGACACTAATAGCGCTCATATTATAAAAGCAGCATTGCAAGCGGTTTGTTTTCAGACGAGAGACGTTTTAGAAGCTATGAAGGAAGACACTGGATTTTCTTTGTCTGAACTATTGGTAGATGGTAGAATGACGAGTAATGACTTGTTAATGCAAATGCAAGCAGATATTTGTGGAATTTCAGTTGGTAAGTAAAATACTTCATAGATTTTAAAACAGTGGTTAGACTTTTTCTATATTAAAAAGGAAGACTAATTGAGTCGACAATTTTACAAGGAAGTCAGGCCTGTAATGTGTGAGATTACTGCGCTTGGAGTTGCAATCGCTGCTGGAAGTGCAGATGGCATACGTAAGTGGGACGTGAAAACAGATGGTGCCATCCCCAGCGACACATTTTTGCCTTCGATAACTGAAAATGGTAAGTTTATAAAGTATCTAATATTATGGAGATAAACAATGAAAAATATAACGATGTGCTTGTAATAGAACGAGATATGTTATATTCGCGATGGAAAATGGGCATTGATCGAAGTCTTGGTTGGGATTTATCGACGGAAACTGAAGGTAAATATAATTATATAAGTTATTGTATAATGAATTTGACAAACTAGATATATAATTCATTTACAGACGATACAAACTCTATCCATATGGCGATTGCCCCTGCCATTTTTGTGATAAGTACAATAATTTTGCTTATATTTGCTAAGAGTCATACAGTGTTGTAACATAATCAGTATGGTATTATCTACTGCGCGTATCTCAAATAACGCATTTAGGCAGGTCCTGTTTGCTATCGAGCGTTATATTGGTCATTAAACTTTGTAAAGGTATTTATAAATATGACTAGCAAAGTCGAAGAAAACGAATAAAAGTATCATAGTATTACAGTAATTTTAATATTAAATGAAGTTCAAAGGATTCATGAAATTATATTTGACAGTAATAATTTATTGTCTATTATAGATACAAGTAGTTATTGTTGTTCTGTTTCGTAATGCTCAATTGAGATGAACGTATTTCAATGATTTGAGGTCCAATATCAACTGGACGCTTGCTTATTTTGTTACTTTTTTTGCTTGTTGCCGCTTCATTTATGGTCAGTGATGCATGTGTGGCACCCTAAGAAAACGCGAAGTATCACGAGTAAATATTTATAATTGGTAAAGAATGAAAATAATGCGAAGTATTACCGTAAGGCTATCAGTAGAAGTTTGAGCTGTGACATATGAAACAGCAAGCCAAACATCATTTCTTATACTATCAATATGCAATCGCATTCGTTGTGGAACAAGTATTCGTGAGATAAGAGAACGACAAGTTTGAGACACCTTTGGTTCTTTCGGAAACGTAATTTTACTTTGTACTTGCTGCATTACAAAAAGAAACTGAGCTGATACAAGAAAATTCTTGTTCAAGGAATAGTATTTTTATGTAAAATTTCATATATTATTTTACATTGCATCTTTTTAATTTAATATTCTTTTTAATGTACCTGGGTACCTTTAGAAGTTGGCTGTAATTTGTGTCGTCAAATGGTAGTCGACCATAAACCATTGCGTATAGTACTACACCCATGGACCACACATCGGATAGTTGAGGTAAGTATGGAATTCCTCTCAGTATTTCAGGCGACGCATAAGCGTAACTTCCACAGAAAGTTTCGCTTAAAGGCGCTATGCCGTTTTTGGGTTTCATTTGTCCACGTGCAAATCCGAAATCAGACAATTTAATGTTGTAATTACGGTCCATCAAAAGATTCTCACATTTTACATCTCTAAATAAAGCAAAATTAATCATATATTTCAGGATATTTTATAATTAATGGATTAACAGATATTTACCTATGAACCACCCCATGTCCATGACAGTAATCAATCGCTTCTAGTAATTGTCGAAACCATTTACGACTGCGTAATTCATCGATATATGTATCATGTCTTATTATGTCCAGTAAGCTACCATTTTGAGCATATTCCATAATAATGTATACTCTGAATGTTAATTGTTTATGATTACTAAACATAACTTAACAAAAACGTATAATAAACCGACTAACCGATGGGTTGTTTCAATTGCTTGCAAAAACCGTATTAAATTCGAGTGTTTTAAGCCTTTAACAACTTCGATTTCTCGGGGCAAAAATTTCTTTAAGTATTCGCCAGGTGCTTGAAATTTTGAAACAATTTTGACTGCTACTTCAGAGTTATGTCGATCAGATTTTGCAACCTTTGTATCATACATTTTAGTAACAAAGTTTTATTTAATATTTTCCTTTGTGTTTATTAATTTCTACTGAATTGTTTAATAAGTAACATACTTTTACAGTAGCATATGAACCAACGCCTATTGTTTTTCCGAGGGTGTAGCCATGAGTTTCAAGAACAGTTTGTTTTTTCTTTGAAGTATCGTCATTTTTGTCTTGCAAAAATTTTAATACAGCTTTTGTACTTTTATCATCTGTTATTGGTGTAGTTGCCATTTTCTGTGCAAGTAATTGTTCTGTCTATAAGCATTAAAATCAAGTAAAAATACATAAATTCATGTAACTTTTATTTTTTATTTGAAATGTTCTTACTTTAGTTTTAAAACTTACAACGACGTCATGTTACTTGTTGAATTGCATGTTTCATTTTATTATTTGGAAGAAAAATTAGTAATACATGATGTGTTTGTTGATTTGATGAGTATGGAGTGACGTTTGACGCGATGCTCTTTGCGAAGAATCGCAAAATCGGTTAAAACATTTGAACTGCATTCCACTACTGGTGTAATTTCACGTCATTCCATGCAAAGTAAAAAAAGAACAAATTATGTGTTATAATTTATTTATTTATTATTACATTAACTTATTCATGTAATGCATGAATCTTGAATGTTGTAAACGCAAAGGAAAAGGTACATACGTGTCTTTTTGAACATAATTACGAACACATATTCATATAAGCATCAATTTAGAAAATTTCTATCATTAACTAAGTAAAATAAGGAGTTGTTTTACTATTATTCGTAAAGAATTAATGCTTCCGGGGTCATTCCAAACCAAATCCAGTCAAGATATGATCTAGTTCATGTGATACTAGGGGAGGTTAATCATCAGTTTGCTGAATTACATTTGTTTAAAAACTACAAAGTTTTGAATTTTACGATTTATGACTCTAGTCATATATAAAATGCGACCGTCAATATTGTTGGAAACCTAGCATTTCTTATGTTGATAATTCGTGTGGCAACCTTGCTTTTCCTTCCAAGCACAACCACGAAAAAAGCCATAAACACATTTACGAGGCCTACAAGGTTTCCACCACCACCTACCCTCTCAAGAGGGCCCGATGCTTGCCCTTAGATGGAAAAGCCAGATTTTGGTTGACTGTCGAACTGTACGCACTGTTGTAATAAAGCATTCTGTAGTTAACATACAAGTTAATTATTCTGGGAATGCAACATACAAAAATTTGTCGACGAGGATGGGATTCACCTTGACGTTCATAAGCCAATGATAATTTGGAAAATAATAGTTCTACCTGGTTGTGAGCGGCGATTTTCATTGATTTAAAGTATAAAGGAGATTAGAATTCTCCAATATAAGCAAAGACCATTGCTATAAACTAAAATTTTGGAAGTAGCCTCTCCAGCAGCATAACAGTACGTGACACAGATATACTGTAAGTACCAAGGTCCATTTTATTCTAAGCATTTTTCGAAGATCAAGTAGACTTTCTATTTCCTATTTTTCTTTTTCTCTGTCCTATACCAAAATGGCACAGCCGGGTCAAATCCCTGATACAAATGAGATTGCTCAGCCATTGTCCCTTGATTTTCTGGTCATAATTCCTATAGAGTTTGATGGGAATTGATATAAACTTTGTAACTTTATTAAACAAGTGGATGTTGCATTTCAATTAGCGAAACCTCATCAAAAATATTCTCTTCTTTTATACATGAAAAGTAAAATAGTTGGTAAGGTGCGTGAACAGATAGATGTACACTGTGATTTAACTACGTGGGAAAGAGCATCGGAATTATTACTAAGTTTATATCACGATGAAAAATCTATGGGTCAATTATTAGAAGAGTTAAGTTCTATTAAACAAGAAAAAAATGAAAGTGTCTCAATTCTATCAAAGACTTGAGGAAGTATGTTCCCGAATTTTAGGCATAGTACATGTAAGTGATTCAAATGATTTAACATTAGCGGGTAGATTAGCTATGATTAATGACATAACTTTAAATAGATTTATATATCACACGAGTCCGCAAATTTCACAAATGTTGAGATATAGAGATTTTAGAAATATGAATGATGCTTTTACGGCTGCTATATCGGAAGAAAAAGCGCTACGCTTACGATACGACAACATTAAAGGTAGGATTTGTTTAAGATCAAATCATTCAACAAATGAATGTTATTTAAATAAAAGGAGACCTCAAATATAACAAGTTCATTATACTGACTATTTACAAAATATTTTTTGCCAGTAGAACCATTAATTAAACAATGCAGATACTGCAAAAATTTAAGTCATACGATTGAAGATTGCAGAAGAAGGCAATATAACAACTCCAGAAAATTTGGTCAAAACGTCAAAAATATACCTAGCCCTTCTAACTTAAGTGCTGGCAATCGTCAGATAGGCAGACATCAGCAAACAAATTTTCAGGACACTACCCTTCAAGACCACCCATAGCGGCAACGGCAAATTATGTTCAAACGGAACAAATGAACGAAATTCAGGCTCAGTTCAGTCACTTCCTGTTGTAAACATTGCAAATGCTTTCTCTCCTTCCAATGAACTAAAATTCGGAATCTTTACATCTCGTTTTTCCACATATAAATCTGGTTCTTTAAAATTTCTCATAAATTCTGGAGTTTCAACTTCCTTAATTAAATCTAATAATATTAAGGATTATCATATACTTGTTAGCGTCAACGTATTTTAAGAAAGAGTTTGGGACGGTTAGCCGAACGAGAACGTGTCTTTTAGAAATTTATGATAGGGTCTTAGTCTACGTGTGGCTGATTGAGGGCGCATGAGACTAAACAGTCCCGTTGTCGACCGATGGCTGATGACTACGTTGGGCCTCTCAGCTATCGAGTATTGTGTGACTGTTTGGAAGAAGAGCGAGTGTTTAGAGAAGGCAACCGGTCCGACACCGTATTGCTAAAGAATGGGAATATTGTTCCTAAAGGATCTGACCACGAAGAGGGGAAGGCTATGCCTTTTGGTAAGAGGACTGTGATGAACCCCACAGCACTTACCCCAGAACCGTCGTCTAAGGAACACATTTTCTTATTCTTCATATTTTCCGGCATACTAGATCAGTCACCCATAATATTAAATGGAATTTCATGTGATACACCAATACAAACTGCAGGACAAGTAGAAATTGTTCTACAAACTTACACAAAAACTACATTCCTGCACAATTTCATTTATTAACAATACCAAGCAATATTCTATTTGATGGATTATTAGGTAATGATTTTCTAGAAGATTATTCTAGAAGATTATTTTTCTAGAAGATTATTCTTCTTCAGTACTTTTAATTGATTCCATTACTATTCGGTTAAGTCAAAATTCTCGATTATGTTCTAATAATACACTTCATATAAATGCAAGAACAGAAACAGTTATTCCTATTAAATTGCAAAATCTCCCAAAATCTTTGTGAAGAGTTCATTCACTCGCGCAATTTAGAAAACGATAAATTTTCATTAATACCGAATGCTTTCGTTAAAGTTTATGAAAAAAATTTAACACTAATAACTGTTGTAAATTCATCTATACATAAAAAACGAATATCGATTCCCAAATTAGTACTGAAATCTACTCTCTCAGAAACAATTCTTTCATGTTACTGACTCAGAGCATACAGATTCTGTAAAACAAGATAGAATACTAATTCTTAATGAAAAATTACAATTAGATCACTTAAATTCTGAAGAGAAATCTTCAATAGAAAATATTTGTACTCGTTTCAATAATATATTTCATTTGCCTAATGATACATTAACTTGTATATTTTCTGCTGAACATACAATTAAAACAACTGATAAAAAACCTGTACACGTGAAATCATATAGATATCCTCAAGTTCGTAAAGAGGTCAATAAGCAATTAAATGAAATGTTAGATCAAGGCATAATAAAAAATTCTAACAATCCATGGTTGAGTCTATTGTGGATTGTTTCAAAAAAGACTCACGCTTCTGGTAAAAAGAGGTGGAGAATCGTAATAGATTATAGGCAATTAAATCAAAAAACTATACAGGGTGTAACAAAAATGTTGCAGTTCCTTGAAAGAGGTGATTTGAAACAACTTTTTCCTTATCAAAAATGTAAGATGAGGCTTCGTTAACGAGTTATTAACGAAAAACAGTGGCCAATGAGAGCGCGAGTTTGCCGCCCGAGCTTCCGCGGTAGCGTTGGGTACGCGCTAGGCGTTACGGTTGTACTCCAGACAAGAAAGTTGGCATGCGTCGAAGAAAATAGCATTAGTATGAAAATATTTGCATAACGTATAAACGAAAAAGCAATGCAACAAAAAAAATGAACGGAGAATTAGAGAATTAACGTTGAATTCGGAAACGGTTTATGCGTTTAGCGTTTTACTGTGGAAGATCTGCGAATTTAACGGGGTCCGTTAAGGACGTTAAAATGGCCAAAGACTGGTCATAAAACATCTGCACCCCAGACGGGGCTTTAGGTAGCCGACTGCAGTCCGGGTGGATTTACCCCACGCGATCTATATTCCCTCACTCCACCGACTCCGGAGGGCGGAGAAAATTTTATTTTCGGAAAAAAGATTTGATTGAGTGCCGAAAAGACAACGCCTTCAGGAAAGTGAGAATAAGAACTCAGCTCGTCTGCAACGAGGCGATAAGTAATTTTCCCAACTATCACGAAAAGTCGAATCTGTATAGAGTTGCGTCTAACCGTTTTATCCGTAACCATTGTACGTCCTATTCTAATGTATTTGTTTTAATTAACTCCTTAGTCTATAACCACGAGTCTGACTCGTGGTAAAGAATTTATGCCATAAGCGAAAACCACGAGTCTGACTCGTAGTCAGGAATTTATGCATAAAATGCGGCGTATTATTGTTGAACCAACGATTGGAGTTATTTCATATCGACTGTCTTTTCTTGAAATGTAAGTATTCTGTAAGTATCTTTGAAAGATACCATACAGTTGAAGACTACTAATTTTCATTAAATTAATTAAGTATTAATTTACAAATTGCTAGTGATTCATAATCCACTTTGAAATAATAAATTGTTTTTGTTAACTAATCAATTGATCATGATTACGCCCTAGACGTCTTAAAAATACTATTTGTCCCCAAACGTTGTTTATTACTTCCCAATCCCTTTTGTAACCCCGAAGTATACACGTTATAAGAAATGTACATTTTGCGCCATTTCGGGCAGACAGCTGAACAGCTAAATGGTACGGCGCGCGACCGAACTTCTTGTTTACTATGGCTCGCGCAATATGCAGATAGTGTGTAGGCCAAGGGATTAATACTATATTCTTCAAAGAATTGTAATTTCGAAGAATCCCTCTTCATCCTTAAGGTCGCTTCCCATTGCTGTAACGGGCTCGTTCGGTCATAAATTGTACGTGCTCGGCGAATTTTGTTCGAAAAGACGTTCCCACTAGGCGATTTATATAGACGACCCACGAGCCACTCGAAAGGGTCGATTTTTACGAGCGTCTGAGTATGAGAGGCGTTCGGCGCTGGCAGCCACGGCTATATTCCACGCGAGCATCCGAGCACGCGAACAGAGTGAACAGAGTGAAATTTGTAATTTTCAGCCTCATTTTGTATGCTATTTCTACAGATTACTTGCATATGCGCACTTATTGCGTATCAGTACGAGTTCATACATTAAAAGCAGACAAAAACATGTTAATTATTGTTGAAAACCGCAATAATTATTGCTGGAAACTAAACAATATTTGTTAATCTTTCTTCGTGTATTTAATCAGGGTTGCCTCAATTTTCTCAATGAAAATATATATTTTTTTAATACGTCAATCGATGCATCTTTGTATTCTCTTTAGAAAAGAATTCTTAGTTCGAAAGTTGATTAATTTAGGAGCAATGAGTTTTGCTCCAAATTTCCATAATAGGCGATACACTGTGGGACGGAAGACCCTACCCTTGTTGACCGCCTGCGGCGGCGACAGCGATCGTGGTGCATGGTCGCTTTGGGTCTGCCGGTCTCGTTTGGTGATTAAGCAGATCACGGTGCGGGCTCGCTGGGTACTTCAGACCCTCCTGCTCGTAAAGTTGACACTTTCAAGTGGACGGCGAACGCGCTCACGGCCTGAACTTACAGCAATGGGAAGCGACCTTTACAGTACAAATGTTACAATCCTAAGACCTATGAGCGATCTGTTCATCATACCGAATAGTAATTGTTTTACGACCATAACTCCTGACTTCGCGTTGTTGCGTGGCCTTCAGGGATTTTTATTTGGACCCGGGAAGGATTCGTGCCCGTGGAGCGCTAAAGCACTCTGCTCGTAAAGAAATGAAACAAATTTAAACTCAAACTAAACTGTTGTATTTGAACCAAGGGAAAACACGTCTTATCAGTTCACAGGACTGGGACGAAGAGAGCGTACCAAAATGGTTTCTCGCTAAATTTTTATACATGTTTGTTAATTTTTGGTATCTTAGTAAGGTATCTTAGTGGTATCTTAGTTTGGTATCTTACATAATTATATTATAATTAATAAACTCCAATTCGTTAAAACTATCGTCAGCATTTATCGATTTCTAGCTTTCGAGTCTTTTACATCTTGGCGCTGGAGATAATTCCTTAGAGAAGGGGAAAAAGGTGAGATTTGAATGTTTAAATAAGTGTTTCTAAGGAGTTATTGATTTATTCTTTACTCTGAAATATTCTGTAGAGTAATGTTTATAACTGGTTTCAAGCATATAAACTTATTCCAATTTCACTTTTGACGCCTTCTCTATTACATTCAATTTGAACTTCGCGCCTTGAAGTTAGTGTCACACGTTGTCACACAACAGCGTACCGTACTATTAGGACATCAGAGATGTCAGACCGATTCGAAAGAACAATGACCACCATAAAATATTGTATTCCGAAGCGCGATTCCAGGAAAAGAAATTTGTTATAACAAACTCCCACTAACATAACGCAGTTACTAAGACCGCCCACTGCAAAACATGAAGACCAATCAAACAACACCTCATCCACCACCAATATCACCAAACAGCCAATCACAACCAACCAACATTTATAAAACACTGACAGACACCGACCAGGCAGATTTTTCTGAGCAATTTTCGAGAGGATAATAAGCACAAACATACTACGAAACTTGTATTATTATCTCGTATAAAGTCGAAAATTATAAACAAATCACATTTGTAAATAGTACGTAACTTCTATGTTGATTGATTATTTGAGGAAATAAGTGTTATTCAGACATCGAGGAAAAAAAAGTTATCGATTTGACGTGGAGTGACTCTACTATATTTAAGGCACGTAATACTTAGTATTTATGTAGTATTTCTAATTTGAAAAATACTTTTCAATTATTCGACAATACACTTCATGTCCAAATCAAGATCTCAAACATTTTGATATATATTTCACGAAAGCCGGTGACAGTCTCTCGATTATTTCATCCATCTCTTCAAATAAAGCTGTTATAATTTCGAGTAATTTATTCTGCATTTTAAAATTACTAATAGAAGAAGCTACATTTGAACACATCTGTATTAAATTTTCCTTTATATAGCACCATAGGAAGTAAACTCCCTTAAACAGAGATTCAAAATCTGTTTCACTTCTTCTTATTAGATTAATAGCCATTTTAAATAATAGGTTGAAGATATGTGTAGCATTATCCATTGATTTCATATCGTTAAAAATGTTATCAAATTCATTAATATTAAATGCATCCGTATTTTTGTTATTTTCTTCTGAATTATAGGCAATTAATAAATTCAAAAGCAAATCTCTTAATTTATAAATTATGTCCGTATCATTGTTTCCATCAATTGACGAAAATCTATCATCATTTTCCTGATTATACTGACCTGAAAGCAATCTCTGTACAAACAACATAGGATCTAATAATACAATGCCTTGACATAGCATTTTGCCTCCTTCGAATAATACAGAGCTGTGTGTAGGGATATTGCTAACATTAATGTTCATCTGTAAATCTTTTTTCCTATTAATATAAAGTATGACTTCAGCATTTTCAGCTAATACATCTGTATTATTTGTAAAAGCTGCACGTTTCGCGCGATTATATTGTTTCAAAAGACGTTTAGAACGTATATTAGCCCTATACTCATCCATAACTTTACCCTGAGTAGATTTAATAAGATCTTCCGCAGATTGAAAATTGATAACGGAGTTACAAAGAAACAAGATACTTGTTCCCAGAAACAGTATATCAAGAGTATTAATTTTTTCATTTTCTTCATGTAATTCATACATGCAATATCCTTGGTGTACTATACCGAAACCATTAATACCTGCATTACTAATGAGTAACATGTTGTACGCTTTTTGAGCAGTTTTACTAACAACTTTACCACTTTCTGCAGCTTTTGTAAGAGCTGCAGCTCCTCCGCTTGTTGCAATACCAACTAAACTACCAGTTACAGCTAGCCACGAACAGAATGCACTTCTGTCTGTAATACTTTCTTTATGTCCTTTTTTGTCTATTAAATTACATGCGGAACGTCCAGCTGTCCATAAACCACTTACTCCAGAAGTAACAGCTGCACCTTTAATCATAAATACGACTATTACAATTTATTATACCTTTACATTAATTATCACGCATATCTTTGTCATAATATTGACCTACTTGAAACAAATATTTTCTGATATTTTCTACAGGGTGTCTCATTTGAACTTTCGCATACAATTATCTCCCAAACTGTAACTCATTTCAAAAGGTGTATGAAAAAAACTTACTCTATTTCAGGGGGAGAGAGGCATCTTATGCTCGTCACAAATCTTTTCTAAATGGACGTGCTTTCAAAATTTTAAGAGATTGTCGAGATCCCGTTTGCACCTTCAAATTAGACACCCTTTATATACAACTGCACATAATTTACCTGCTGTTACTGGTGCTGCGGGTGTAAACAAAGATGCAATGCTTAGACCCAATCCTACTACACTAGCTACAGTAGAAATTGTATCTATTTGTTTTAGCACACTGGCACTAGTGCTACATGCAGGAGAATCTAGAATTTCTAAGTATACTTTTGAGAAATCTTCAGTAATTTCATAGTTTGGATTAGATTGATAAAATCCATTTTTTGGAAGAACCATTGTGCATTTTGGTAAAGTATTATTTGTTGTATAATCTTCCCAATTTGCATATACTCTTCCATTTACATCAATGTACCATGTATCATACAAATTACATTTTGTTGTCTTGGTTGTTTTCCTACAAATTCTTCTTATTTTGAAGACTGGTGTAACTTCTATGTTTATTTCCTGCTTTTCATTCTCATTGACTTCTTTTATATTTTCACTGTTCTCTTCTTTATTCTCACTGTTTTCTCTTTTATTCTCAGTGTTTTCTTTTTTTCTCAGTGTTTCCTTATTCTTACTATGTTCCACTGAACATCTTTCATGATTACAACGAAAAGTCACATTGTAAATTAATCCATAACAAATTGTATCTTTCTCTACTCCTTCTCCAAACTTGCATATCTGATCATATATTCCATCTATCATCTCTTGAAACTTGGGATTATAATGAAATGCATCAGTAATATCACTGTTATCAGTTGATACATTGTCAGTTAAGATAACAGTTGTTGCATTTGATTTATTAGAATCCTTACTTTCTGTAGGAGGACCAAATAGTGCATACCCAATATTTTGTTTCAAATATTTGTACTCTTTCTTCTTATATACTGTCCAATTTGGCAGAAGCTCATAATATTGTTGTTGTTGAATTTCCGCAATATTCAACATAGTATCCTAGATAAAAATATTTGTGAAGCAATTCTATGTAGACCTCAAAATGAAACAGAAATATTTGTACTTACCCAAGCAGAATCCTTTGCAGTCATTTTGTGTTAGTACAACTGGAAAATATAAATAGGTTCATTATCTACATATAAACAATTCTTTATTCAACATTATTTTCTTATATTTGCAGCTTATAAGTTAGGACATAAAATAAATATAACAAATCATGATTTTAGCCCAATTGTAAACAAGCTGAATCTATTATCTCTAATCTAAGACTACTGCAAATCTGACTTTTTTTCTTACACTGTTTATGGTATTATGGGTATTTCCAAATATGTGGAATATTTTTAAAGGGTAAAGCTCAGTTTTTTGTTACACATTATTTTAAAATATGTAAATAATAATAAAAAAAAAAATGAATTGCCTTTGGAAAATAGGTTCTAGGTATAAAGACAATAGAAAAAAGTTCAAATACACATATGCCTGGAAATTTTCAGACCTTTAGTTATACGCTAGCTTATATTGCATAAAACACTAGCTCAGTACTTGCCAATATCCCTTGTACGAGCCTGCTAGACCCACAAACATCTCAATCTTTTAAGTGAATAAGACACCATTATGAATTTTAAAAAGAGTATCATACAGTATGAAGTGTAAAATAAAATATAAATAAGTACTAAGCATTTCTTTCATTATCTTTGTATCTGAAACTTATAACCTCTTGAGTTAATTAATTTCCATGCACCAACAAAGTCATTTACATTTATATACACTTTTCTCCCACGTATCTATCAATCCAGATTTCATACCTTCAATCCTATCAATTGTCTACACATTTATTTTGTAATACTATAAATTCTTTTAGAAATAAGATATTGAAACTGTTGTAAGTGTTATTTTACTTGTTCCTTTTTCTATTTTCATTTTAATTTTTACAATGTCATATACCTATAAACATTTTTTAAGCTTTTGTATACTTATGAGATTTATCCTGTATACTTAATAAATAAACAAGTAAATATACAGGATTATCCAGTCCTCCTCTATAAAACTTTGACAGCATATTGTATTGGTAAAAATAAGAAAAATATGCTATGTAAACATAGGTGCAGAAATACCTTATTAAAAGGTTATAACAAAAATATAAAATCACAATGAACAAGTGTTTCATTTGACACAATACATAAACATATTTCCAATATCTGTTTAATATGTTTACACAAACTTTATATTAACTGGTTGAGAACATTGATTTGTGGTTTCCATTAAAATTAATGATAGTTAGTACCTTATATTATTTTATATCAAGATGCAACAAGTGAATTATGAATAAGGTGACATACATTTTATTTACAGTTTTGTACAGTTCATTTCTTGTTACAGTATATTTTTCAAGAATATCTTAAATTGCAAAATTCCTCTTTTCATTCTTTTTTTTTTTCTTTTTAAATTTAATTCTAGTAATACTGTAGCATTTCTGTAGCAACAAATTTGTAATATTTTATTATTTCTGTAATCATGTGTTAGGAACAAATAATTATTTAAGCTAAACCCATCTGTATGACCCATTTAGTTCAAAATAACTTACAAGTATATTAAAAAAATTTGTTGCTTTTTTCTCAGGGCGCAGTAGACAACATGCAACATGAATCAATAGTCAACAGGTCACTTTATAAATGCTTTACAAAACAAATCTGATAATACATAAAAGATGAGTTGTAAATTGACAATATTTGCAATACTGGAACTAAATAGTCCTAATGAATTAACAAAAAAAATTTTCAATAAAAACTTGTGAGTTGCAAGTATCAAGTGATGAATTTCCTGGCGTAAAAGAGATCTGTAAATATAACTCTTTTTTGTCAGAAATTGATGTCATTTTCTACTTTCTCAATAGCACTGTTTTCTTTTTCACGTAAACGCCTCAATTACCAAATATGTTTTCATAATTTATTTATACTTTTAGCACTATAATTAAGAAATAATTTTAATAGATAAAGTATTACCTCATACACCTTCGTCAAAGGAAACCAACAACGGAAGTTCACGTTTGACGTTAAAAGACAAAGAATGCACAGAACAGTTCGGTAAGTTCGGTTCGATCTGATTCGATCTCGATCGTTAAACTTTTTTAGTACAAATGGGAAGTCCCATCCGCCATTCTGATTTTACGTAACAAGCTTTCCATAGTACACACACACAGCACACATGTTTATTATTGTATACCAACTTCGCATCGATGCGAATAGCACGATGTTTTTTTTACAGATTTCTCAAAAACTACGAGTGAGCAATTACAAGTAATCACAGAGCAGTAAAGAGCAATTAAAGAACAATTGTTTAAGTCACTGCGCAATGTAGTAGATAAAGTTTTTGGGTTTTCATGTGGATGCGAACGTATGATTTGTATTAAAGTTACTGGGGATATGTGCATGCACACTTAGAAGATACTAGATTTCTGTTTCATGTTTTTATTTATAAGATTTGTTGTTTATTAACCTAATTGTTTCTTATTAAGGGTTGAGCAATTAATTCTAAGCAAAGAGCAATTTTTTGGTAGCTTGTGTAGTTCGTTTTGTACATTATTGTAGAAGTTTCGGAATAGTGTATGTCGTTGCCAACACATGAAAGTCCCTAGATGCCCAAAAAAGTTTTTTGATAATATTTCGAAAACAAAAGGTGAGCAATTAAAAATAATTGATGAGCAATTATGGGCAATTAAAGAGCAATTTTTTGACCTATGTTTTATTGGATTTGGTTACTAGTGTGAGCTAACTTCACATGGGTTAAAAAAGGAATATGTAAATAACTGGCGCATTGGATTAGAAGGTTTTGGTTCTATGACCAAGCTTTGAAATAAGTCGATAGTTTGAGGGTCGCTAATAGTGAATTGTGAGTCTCTGCTGTAGTTCATAATAGTATTTGACGTAGATGTTGTCAAACGCAAACAATTTCTAATTATTATTTGTTTGTGAATCGCGTAACACCATGGGTTGTGATGGTGGAACTATTCCTCGTAGAGACGAGCTTGTGAGAGTTAAAAAGAAGCCAGAACAGGTAATTTAGTATTTATGTTTCCGCACGATTTTTATAGTTAGTATTCTTTCTAATTTACACGTGTAAAATCTCATGCTTTTATACATGCATAATAGTTAACCTCAAATTTTATCTGTCAGTAGAATATCTGAATGATGGTAAACTTATGTATTAATATAATTGTTTGCAGAAAGACAAAGCAGCAGAATTAGCATTTAAATGGAGACATTGCGCAATAAAGCAATTGCCACTGCAACAGCCTGTAGTAGGTTGTGCTTTGGGTCGCTTGTATAGCAAGGAATCAGTGTTGGAAGGTCTTTTAGATAGGAGTACACTTCCAGAATCAGCTCAACATATTAAAACCTTGAAAGATGTTAAGAATTTGAACTTGACAGCAAATCCAGCATTTGAAAGTAACGTGGCAGAAAAGGGAGACTGTTACACAGATGGAGGAAAAAGTCCATATATTTGTCCAGTTATTGGATTAGAAATGAATGGGAAATATAAATTTTGTTTCCTCTGGTCGTGTGGCTGCGTCATGAGTGAACGTGCACTTAAACAAGTCAAGACTACAGTAAGTAATTGTATTTAGCATGTAAAGACAATTTTTAAAAAAGATAAAAATGTGTAATTATTGTTTGGAATGCTTTTTTTTAGATATGCCATCAATGTCAACAACCCTTCACTGCAACAGACATTGTTATCATAAATGCAGAAGGTGATGATCTAAAATTAATGGAAGAAAATGTGACAGTAAGGAAAGCTGCACAGAAGAAGTCGAAGAAACAGAAGCACAATGAAGATAGTCAAACACAAGACAGTAAACAAGATGAGGTTCCAAAAAAGAAGATTAAAAAGGAGGATAAAGTAGCTCCTGTTAAAATCAACAGTAATAGAAGTGAAGCAGAAGATCCTGCATATAAAAAAGTTAAAGAAAACTATAGTGTAGCCAAAGATCCTAAAGCATCAGAAGTTTTCAAAAGTATTTTCACCACCCATAAGTCTGCATCTGAACAAGACAGAGCACATTGGATTACATATAATCCCTTTTACAATTAAAGTATTACTTATTTTAATGTAAAAAATATTAAAAGCATATTATTTATAGATATAGAGGATACATACAGATAAATAAAATTGCAAATAAGGAAATATTTGTATATCATTAAATAAATTGTTTTATGTACAAAGAAGGAATGGTCTCAATATTTTTATCATTTCTTAAATTATCTCTAGGAATCATGTAATTCATTTTGCTAAATAATAATATCCTTTAATAAAAAATACTGCATTACTATATATTGGAATAAATTTTTGTAATAAAAATTATACAAACATAATTATAATATATCACAAGTTAATAACAGTGGAAAATAACCTTATTCTATGTTTTTTACGCATGTATACTTCACTGTAAGCAAATATGCATTCTGTATACTTAAAATCTAAAGCATTTAAAAAAATTAAATACACAAACATATAAAATGCTATTAATTTAAAATTATATTTTTGTAATCGATTGGAAATGTGTACTTCTTTATTTATGTTTTCATTTAAATAATTAGCATTTCTGTGTGTTTCATATAATTAATAATGCATAAAGTTTATCAAAATTATTTATATAATATTTCGATTTATGTTGGGTACTGTATATTTAAAGGTACATAATATAGTTCCTTTATTTTCGAAGCATTCACCACAGATAATTGGACATTATCTCGCATTAGTCAAAGATTTCTCATATACAAAGTCACATTTGAGGCACTCTGCGTACAGAAATCGTTTGTATAACTCCGCGTAATCTACCAACTGTTCGTTTTCTTCGAGAATGCCTTTTTGATATTAAGTAATTCCATCGATTTAATAAATAGAGGACAATACTTCCTATAATAATAATTCCTGCCATGTAACTCCACTTACTTGGAAATATTTCATTATTATCTTGCGCATTTTGTTCTAATTCAGCAATAATGTCATTTCGCTCTGCATGATGCAGCGTAGGAATATTCGCGCCGCCAACTCGTCTTCTAAGCCATAAAGAATTTGAATCTTGTAAAATCGGATTTACTGCAATTATTGCATCACCCACGGATAATAATTTCTGAGGTTTATAAAGATTTCTAAAATCGGATTGAGTACATATATCATTATTATGAATTCATAAATTGTCCTAGAATTTTATAAATTTATAATCACTTACATAGGAACAGATTTATTTAATGGTACTGGAATAGCAAGAGAACTGCTAGGGCAAGATGGAAGCGGTCGAATATGACCAGCATTAGTATTTTCTGGCTGCAATACTTTGCTGTGTCGTCTTAAGTGACTTCCTTCCATACGTTGTGGTAATTCATTAATGTCTAAAACACTATGCTTTTCAAGAACTTTTGCCTTGGTTTTGCTTTCGTCCGTAAATACAGTTGCAACGTGGCCTGTTGTTGTATATTCCAATATAGCATCAAGCATCCAAAAACAAGCTAAGAAGAGATTACATTATTATCATGTATTGCAAATAAATACGTTCACTTTTTTGTCAGAACATACGTTTTTGTAAGTGACTATCATCGATGCAATTAGAGTCCCCATATACTACGATTCTACCTGGCGCAACATTGATTTGATCTTTCATATTATTTTTCTCTGAGTTTTCTTTATCAGGTATCACGTTGTCAACATGACTATCGTCAGAAATTTGTTTAATATTCTTATAACCGCTTGTTTGAAAGAGTCCCAGAATTGGCACCGACATTGTAGATTTTATTTCAGATTCTAGCAGAAGCTCTTGTCCTTGATCGTGTAATTCCACGTATAAAATAACTCCATCTTTTGGAAATCTGAGCCAATAAAAAACTTAATAAGCGTCATTTCATTATTAATTTATTAAAATGATCGTACCGAGTAATTGTAGTGCCAGAAGCAAAAGTAACAGGTGGATGTTGACCGAGAGTAAATTGACCATTGCGCACTTGATCTCCAAATGCTATTCCCCAATTAGGATATAATAAATCATTTAGAGCTGGTATATTTGCGCCTCCTGTATCTGGTATCCACCACTGTCGAGTGTTCTCATCGTAAAATTTTACTTTTCTCATGACAGTGACATTATACCAATCTGCAAATATTATTACAGAGAGACCTTCTTCTTCTACATCTCGTTTTAGTTTAGTTACCTAAAATAAATCAATAAAATTAAAAAACATTACTGGAAGTTCTAAAACAGATATTGTAGTATTACCTCCTCAGGAAAAAATTCTTCCTCTGTATCTACAACAAGTAAAGTACCATAGTTTCTGGCATTAAAGCAAGTGAATGGAGCACCGAGTACTTCTAAATAATAACCAGCATTACGTAAATGCTGGTACATATCCTTAAAATTAGTATGAATATGATCGCCATTCCAATCGAGAGGATCATCCTTTGCTTTTAAGTCATCTCTTGGAAAATATCCCGGAGGATAACGCAGATTATGATATTGATCCCACAGAATGCGCTTACTGTTAAACACATAACATTAGTTTAACATACTTCTACAATGATATTCAGAAACTCTGTTTTTTTAAATACTCACTGGCGAGGAGGTGTAGGAATAACTTTTGCTTTTAAAGGCAATTCTATTTTAGATTGTCTAGGCTGTTCTTCTCCATCACTTGGCGGTGACTCAATTGTAACAGATATATGACCTACATATAAAGTTCAATTGTGCAGAATAACTTTACACGAAATTTTCTAAACAGAAAAATAAGTAATGCTTTTTTAACCTTGTGCTATGCCTTGCCAGTCTCGAGCAGATGATGGAACTGTTATCGCAACTGCTAACCATCCAGACCATGGCCAAAGGACATCACTATGAGTTACGGACACATCGATTCGATCACCATTACCATTTCCAATATATGGATGCCATATGAGATCCGCTACGTGCCCAGATACTCCCAAGCCATTTATTATAGTTATATTTACAATTGTTGGCATTCCAGTATGATAGACGGCTTGTGTACAGTATGGCCACATATACTGGCATTCGGTTAAATCTATGTAGCTGAGAATAGAATTTTTCAATTGAAAACAAGCAAAAGACATTGTCTACCACAATATAAAAAATTGATTACCTCGGACTGAGTGTAGCGATTGGTGTATAAGAACGAAGAAAATGGAATGCTCGTAATAGATCCAATTTTCCTGCGCCTTGCTCGAACATTCCAACTCCGGGTAAACGGCGCGCAGAACCGAGCAATGCTTGTTTCATACTAGCTGGAGTTACCTAATGATCCATACAATTTTCGATTATCATCAGTTTCGATTATATATACATATGTGAGAGATAATAAACAGAAAAGCATAAATCTGAGATGTAATTACTCTTTGTTTAACATTTTGTGATCCATCTGCTTGTACAAACCCGCTGGCTAACAGTGCTACAGCTCCCGCGACAACAGGACTAGCAACGGAAGTTCCAGACAGTGTTCTGCAACCTGTTTGTAATGCAGATCCTCGTACTTCCGAGCCATATGTGACTAAATCAGGTTTGACTCTACCATATCCAGATGGTAATTCCCAAGTTGTCATACCTCGCGATGAAAACCTTGCTATCTGATCTTCCCAATTAATTCCACCCACTCCAATAACGTCCATTTGATCCGCGGGATTGTTTAAGGTACTATATCAAAGGAAAGAAGTTCACTTATGAAGAATAATAACACATTATGAAAGTGGGAAGAATAATGATGAGCTATAGTTCTTTACCCATACAAAGGTCCATCATTGCCAATTGCAGAGACCATGATTACACCATTTGCTGTTAACTCCCATACTTTATCAACAAATGGATGATCCATAAAGTCTGGTCCCCCAATGCTAAGATTCAATACTGTAACTTTAGTCAAAATAGCATAATTAAATGCATCCAAGAACCAAGATGTGTATGATATCTATGAAAAAGTAAAAGTTTACAGTATTTAGGATTAAGTAGAAAATGAATATATGTAATAATACAATATCTTAAAGGTACCTGAGTATTAGTGAAAACACGAAAAATATGAAGTTCAGCATCTGGTGCAAAGCCAAGGCAATCTATACAAGATGATGCAATAACTCCAGCTACAAATGTTCCGTGACCTAAACTATCTTCTAATGTTTTCTCATTTGTCCAATTCGAACGTTCTTTAATCTTTTTAAAATGTGGATGACTAGCTGCCAATCCAGTGTCAAATATTGCTACCTAATAGTAATCATTAGATGTATGTTTTTTTCCAATTAATCTTACAAAGATTTCTCTTAGTACTAATTACCTTAACACCATTTCCAGTCACACCCATTCCCCATAAAGCATCAGCTTGAAGTATGGTTGTAATTTGTCTAGATATAGCTCTTAATAATCTACGTGATGTGTGACGATTGGTTGACTGCCAAAATTGACTGTCCTAGAATTTATATCATACTTTAGTATAAAAAAGTTTTATTCAATTTAAATCAATAACAATTTTTAATTTAAGAACTTACATAATTGTTAATTTTTCTTTTAAAATTCTTATATTCTGGAAAATCAACATCTTCTGATGCATTGACAAATTTCAAACTTCTTTGTACAAGTCTTTGAGGAGTCACTCTTCTTATAAGAGGATGATCAGTCAAAGCATCAAGGCCACTATGTTTATCTGTTTCTTCTAAGAGTACAACATCAAAATCACTAGGAAAATTGCTAGCCAAATTATTACGAAATAAAATTTTCCAGTTATAAACACCAGAAGTATTCAATGCAGCTCTTATATAATTTTTACGTGTTTGTGGTTTGTAATAGCCCTTAAATGCAACAATATACTCATTTTCAATAATTCTGCTAGTGAAATGGACTTTCACTTGTTCTGGTCCATTGCGATGACATCGTGTTTTAACTGTAGTATGAAGTTCAGGATTTGTAAAGTTCTGGTTATCAAGCAAACAGTTTACTTGATTGTGCGATATTTCAATCACAATACCAAATAACAATAATAAAGAGATATATAGCCAACATATGTGTGGCTTCATACTATTAATATCAACTAAAAAACAAATAAAAAGCATTCATTAATCATTATATTTTATCAACTTTATAACAAAACTGTTGTGATAGTTTATTCTAATCTTAAGAATTAGTGACGGAAATGGATTGTTATACAAGTATCTATTGTAAAACATACGACAATATTACATATAAAAAAATTAAATTAAAAAAAATTTAAATAATTGATATATTTCATTTCAATTATGCAAAACTAATTGTGTTATAATATAATTTGAATATCTTACATGTAGTAGAGAGGCATAATTTATTAGACAGTATTTTCCGTAATCATGCTTCTTTTTAATATTTCAAGAAACAAGGAGATAAGTCTTTTTTTAATTGGCAAATGTTTAAGGGATCTAAAAAAGACGTAATGACGTTCTGTTATTGACAAATTCTTGTTTTGATGTCATAACCTCAACATTCTTAAAGTAATGATCTGCTTTGATCGAAAAAATGAAACGTTAGAAACATGCATTTTGACTTAACATTTGTGTTTCTTAGTTCTTCGAAGTATAATCGTTATGCTTTATTACATTATTACGATTAAATAGTACCTACGAGCAACGTCAAAGAAACCATAATGCAAACTATTATCGTACTGTTTACAGAACTTCACATTGCACAGTGCTGATGTCAGTGAATTATTAGATTTGACCAGATTTGACTGGTCGGACTATCTTTCCAACTATAAAAGAATTAAAACACGTCAGTCGTATAGGTACTGTGTTGAAGAAAAGTTTACTCTACACAGATGCATTTGTTTTGACGGAAAAATTTCGTGTCAACTACATCAAATAAAAAATCAGCGAAGGTAAACAATTACGCAATAACTTAACCTCTCATAAATATTTATTTTTGAATAAATACGTTATTTTTAACAAGTGCAATGACTCTTACACCTGTACGTTATCAATAAAGAAATTTGAAATCTGAAATTCTACGTTCTTTATACATATACAATTTAATTTTACAATTAAGCACGCGATAATTAAGTGTCAAAAAATGATAACTACTAGAACTTACTATCCGGATATCCGAGTACATCCGAGTACTCTAAATATTCATTATAAATCGAATTTGGATTCAAAACCCGAGCCTGAGTACTCGAGTATTCAGATTTAGATAAAAGTATTTGAGCTTAGACTCAAGTATTCGAATATTCGAACTTGAATTCGAGTACTCGAGTATCCGAACTTGGATTATCTTTGTTAATCACAAAAATATATACTGCTGTTTTTATTTTAATCTAAAATTAATACAGTTTACATACTTTAAGATATATTCAAGGACTTAGTAAGAGCTGAAAGAACCACTTGCTTAACAAGAATATTTTGCCTACCCTATATATTTATAAAATTGCTTTATGTATTTTATGGCACTCTACACAATTATTTAAAATATATATTTAACAAAGGATTATAGTGTTTTACATAGAGAGTGAACACTTATAATGGCATCTAATACAAACATTAAAATGGAAGAGGACACAGTGATTGAAATCAGTTTATCACCGTCCACTGACAAAATTGATGAAATAGTAAATGAAAAGAGTGCATTAGCACCAGTGATCATAGAAGAACTTGATGAAAATGCTCTGAGTAACATGGATGTAGACATGACTGAATTTGTTGAAGCAAAAGCTTTGGAGATTAAAGACATATCACAAAATGTAGTACCAGATATTTATTCTGAACAAAGCAGTTCTATCACGGATGTCACTGTGGATACAGAAAATCAAGAAGTATTATTAACAACAGATGAAGAAGATCAATTAACGAAACAGTTTTTAAATGGAGAACTGACATTCTCAGAGTATTCTTCAAGAATGGATCAAGATATAGATCTAGAAACAACAGAGATTGATTCTACTAGGTAGTACTCCAAAAATTAGCTTTACTCTTTTTATAAAACATCTGGAAAACATAGTATGTTCTTTGCAGAGTTGATAATGATAATGAAGAAGTGGGAACAAGTAAGATGACTCATCAGAAAACATCAAGAGGACGGTATAAGCGTAGAAAAAGGACGCTTCCTCCATTTCTTCAAGGTCTTATGGGTGAAGCTAACTTAAGATTTGCAAGAGGAGAAACAGCATTAGCTGCTCAAATATGTATGGAAATAATTAGGCAAGTGATCTTCCTAAAATGATAAATGCAAGTTTGTACCATACTGAGATTATGAAACGAAAGGATATAAATAATGTAAAGGTTCTAACTCTCTTTTAGACAAGTACCAAGTGCTCCAGAACCATTTCACACATTGGCAATGATATATGAAGCAGATCAACCAGAAAAGTCTTTACAGTTCGCTTTGATAGCAGCACATTTGAGTCCTAAAGATGCTGATCAGTGGGTACGATTGGCTACTATGTCACTAGAAAGTGGAGATATCAAACAAGCTATAACATGTTATACTAAAGCAATTCAAGCAAGCCCAAAAGACATAACTTTATATGAAGCGCGAGCACGGCTTTTAGAACGAAATGGAGACAAGAGATCTTTCTTAAAGGGATACTCAAAGTTACTTCATCAATTGGAACCTGAGAATGGTGAACAAATAATTAAATATGCTAAAATGTTAGCTAAACGGTACATGGAAGAAAATAATAATGAACAAGCTTTAGAAGCAATGGAAAATATTTTTTCAAAGTGTCCCAGTTTCATCACCTTGGAAGAAGTTAATATCATGACCGAAATATTAATAGCATTAAAACAGTTTAAGAGATGTTTGAACATTTTGACTACATACACTAGGATTTGGGTAAAATATAAGAATGATGAAGAGAATGCTGATACAAAGATAAAAAAGTTTGATGAAAAGAAAGATGGAGCAGAAGATCAGAACATACCTGAAATAGAAGCTTGTGGAATACCCGATGATGTCGTTGTTGATTTGAGGGCAAAATTTCTTGTAACTCTTATTGAATTAGATCAAATGAAACTAGCAGAAAAACTTTTGCCCAGTTTTTATTCGAATGAAAACCCAGAAATTTCTGGAGATCTTTTCTTAGACATAGCAGAAACTTTGATGGGAAAAAAGGAATTTGATCATGCTTTAAAGTTGTTAGATCCACTAGTGAATAGTACTAATTATAGTTTAGCTGCAGTGTGGCTACGACATGCAGAATGTTGGGTCGGTTGTAAAGATGCAAAAAAAGCTATAAAATCGTATGAAGTTGTTAGAAAATTATCGCCTCAGCATCTAGGTGCACGGACAGCTCTAGCTAAACTATACGAATCAAAGGGTCAGTTCAGTAAAGCAATAGAAGTCCTTGACCAAGATCCTGAATCAGATGCTTTAGATCCTCAAGTACTTTATAAGCGAACTTTGCTCCTATTTAAAGTAAAAAGATACGATGAATATTTTCGATCGGCTATGCTACTTTTTTCTAGACATTGTAGTTACATAAGAAACAAAGTCGAATTAAATGTGTTAAGTAGAACGTATGTAGTACGCCAACGATTAGAGTCATTGAAACTTCATCGATTGTCCCGAGGAGAGAAAATTGAAGACGAAAATGTGCCAGTGTTTCTTAACGCTACAGAACTTAGTGAGAAAGATGAATATTTATTGCTTTTGCAAATGTGTAAACTTGCTTGCAGATTAAAAAAGTACAGTCTTTTAGAAAGAATCTGTATGAGTGCTTTAACGTCAAAGAAATTTGAGAAGAGAAATACACATATTATGTTTTTGTGCTTGCTTTCCTGCATTTACAATAATGATTCCTATCATGGATACAACATTGTGCGACTGCTAATACGTGTTTGTCAGAAGCCAAACTTATGGAATTTATTGAACATTATTATTCAAAAGGCACAGGATTCTAGACACAATAGGTTTATCATGCGCCTTCTTGGACGGGAAGATGTATTTTCATATTTGAATATAATGCATGCAAATAATTGTCTTGTGTCTGGGACATATAAATATGCCCTGAATGATTATATTTCTCTGTTCAAAATAGCACCAAGTGCTTTATTAGCATTACTGATTGGTGTAACTCAGTTGCAAATGGCTTGCCAAAAATTATCTGTTAAAAAAAATCAGCTTGTAATTCAAGGTAAATACAAGATTACATATATGAACTATATTTTATTGAGGAAACAAAAAACTGTTTTACTAAGAAATGTTTTCAACATATTTTTCTTATACCTTGAATTCTTTTGTTTTAGCTATTGCCTTTCTGAAAAAATATTCTCAATTACGAGGCAAAGATGGCAAACAAGAAACGTATTACAATATGGCCCGTGCATTTCATCAGATTGGTTTATTACCAGCAGCTGTACATTTTTATAAATTAGCACTTAATGAAGATCCTGGAGAAGTAGTTAAAGAAAATGCTAATCTTTTAGACTTGAAACGAGAAGCAGCGTTTAATTTACATCTTATTTATTTGCATTCAGAAAATCATTTATTAGCAAGAATGTATCTTGAAAATTATATTACAATATAATTTAGAAATATTAGTTTATTTCATTATTTGTATAAAATTTCTAATTTATATATGTATAAGGAACTTAATTGTAAGAGAAACTGCACAAATGTAAATAAATATGTATACATTTTTATACAAATTCAATCACTTGTATAATTATTTAATATCTTATAATTCAATTATTTATTTATTTATTTATATAAACACGCTGTTATATGATTGATTGCTATTGTTTTTCAGACTTGTAGGTGAAATGACTCTGACTTTGGCTAGTAAAATTGAGTTTAAAAGATTATGCAAAGTCTTAGAAGAAGTTACAAAAGTGCAAGGAGAAAAGAAGACTGAAATTTTAAGGAAATTCATTCAAGCGTGCCGCAACATTAGTCAAAAGATAAAAACGGAGTTACCAGATGCGGTATAATTGTGCACTCTTCCTTCTTAATAATTAAATATATAAGTCACTTAATTGAATTTATATCACTAGGATGTATCACTCTTTCCTATATTAAGATTAATTTTACCACATCTGGAACGAGAACGTGGGCCAAGTAATTTGAAAGAGAAATCGCTTGCCAATCTCTATGTTCGTGTGTTCTGCTTGGGTAAAAATAGCAAGGATGCAATTAATCTTGTACAATATAAGTGAGATTATTATTTGCATCTTTTTCTTAGTATTTTTATTATAATTTCATTAGATGAAAAAGAAAACCAATTGTTTTAGGACTCCAATAGCAAAAAAGATTGCAGGAAGTGATTTTGCAGCAAAAGCTTATTCGATTTTGCAAAATCGTTTACCACGAGATAGTTCTGATTTTTCAGTAGAACGAATTAATTTGTTTCTTGATAGTATATCTTCTCCAGACGAAACTGGCCAAGAAAAAGATAAAACGTTTAGTGTTTTACTAGAGAAAATAAATGCACTGGAATTTAAATGGATTACACGAATAATTCTTAAAGATTTAAAACTTGGCATTGGAACAAAGAAAATATTAGATGGTATATTTTCTTTCTACCATTTATTATAGCTTTAGTAACTAATGGAAATCTGTGTTTATAAATAATATATTGTTTCAGTTTTCCACCGAGATGCCAACAAATTATTTGATGTTTCATCAAATTTACGTCATGTATGTGACACATTATATGATCCTCAATTGAGATATCAGCATAATATCACAGTATTTTCTCACTTTAAACCCATGCTATTAGAAAGGTGTAAAATTGAAGATGCAGAGAAACTTTTCAGTAAAGGTGAACAGTATTTCGTACAATGCAAATATGATGGTGAACGATCTCAAATGCATATGAAAGATGGTAAATATAAATATTTTACAAGACAAGGATATGATATTACAAATAATCCTGGTTATGGAGAAACTAGTTCTTCAGGTATGACTTCTATACGTACATTATACATGATCTTATTTTTGACTAATAAAGCTAAAACGGAATCCCTCATTGTAGGTTTTATGAGTAGTGTCTTCAATCGACTTTTAAATTCAGAATGTAAATCAATAATTTTGGATGGTGAATTAATGGGTTGGCACAAAGAAAAGAAATTAATGGGCTCAAAAGGAATGAATTATGATGTTAAAAAACTTTCTGAAAATAGCCACCACCAACCATGTTTTGTTGCATTTGATGTTCTTTTGTACAATGATGTTTTACTTGATAATGAGTCTTACGAAGAAAGGTTGAAAATCCTTAAAAAAGCCTTTAAAGAAGAAGAGGGTTGTTTAATGCTGTGTAAATCTAGTAACGTTTCAAATAGGTATATTATTCAATACTAGCAGTCTTAAAAATAAATTTCACGTGTATAATTATAATTGTCTTTTTCTAAAGCGTGGAGGTATGTAGCGCATTTAATGAAAGCATGAAGAATAAAGAAGAAGGAATTGTATTAAAAAGATGTGATGCTATATACAGACCAAATGTACGGGACGGTAGCGGTTGTTACAAGATAAAAGCTGAGGTAGCATTTCTTCCTTTCAGATCTTATATTATACTACTGATTTACACTTCCTTTTCTTATGAAGAATTATTTTTTCAGTTCTCTGATGATCTAGTGGAAGACGTAGATTTGCTTATTCTCGGTGGTTACTATGGAGAAGGAAGATTTATGGGTTTAATCAAAAGTTTTTTAATGGGAGTAGCTTCTTCAGCAAATATTCCAGGAGAAAATCCTTCAAAATTTATGTCCGTCGTATCAGTTAGTAATGGTTTTTCTATTAATACATTGACAGAACTAGGGAAAAGATTTGAAAAAAAATGGAAATCAGAGTGTCCTCCAAACGTTATTCCTCCTAGAGTAAGTTTTTTCTTAAAAACGATTGTTTGTGTAGATGTGTCAATGTTAATCTTTTCTAGCTTGATAAACCACCATTATGGGTTCGTCCTGAGGAGTCTATTATAGTGACTGTGCGTGCCTCAGAAATGACACGAAGTAACGATTATCCAACAGGATACAGTTTACGATTTCCTAGAGTAATGAGAGTTAGAGATGACAAACCATGGTACGCCGTTTGCACTGAAACAGAATTGCTGTCGCTAATTAAAGTACGTACATTTGAATTACTCTATCATTCAAATATGTATATTTAAATTATTATTCAGGATACACGACCAATTCAAAAATTAACGAAACGAGAAGTGGATTACGATGATATAGAAGATGCTCCTGAACCTAAAGTGAGTAGAACAAAACGACGTTCAATAAATTCAACAGAAAATGTAACGTCAAGTATCTACGACAATCCACCGATTTATATTTCACGACTTCTCTATGGTAAAGAAATTTGTGTGATAAATGGAAATGACGAGCTGCCTAAAGAACAAATTGAACAAACTCTCTTGCAACACAGAGCGAGAGTTGTACAGAATCCATTGAAAGATAATTACTGCATTATACTTGGCAACATCAGAACGGTAAAATTGTTTTCCTTTCGTTATTAGTACATCATTAATTGTACTCAAGTACTCAGCATGTGAACTTGAATTTTCCAGGCGAGAGCAAATAACATCATACAAAGTAAAATGTATGATGTGGTAACAGTAGATTGGTTCAAACGTGTTATCAAAGAAGAAAATTGGTCGTCTTTACAAGATTTCCTACCGTGGGATTTGATATGTTGTCGCGAATCAACGAAGCAGCGATTAGAACAGCATTATGATGAGTTTTATGATCATTATACTACAGATGCAGATGAAGAGAGTTTGGGACGTTCTTTTAAAAAAGTAGAAGAAACGGTACGATTTTAGTTGCTGCATTTCTCTAGGATTGTAAATTAAGATTTTTAATAATTTTAAAAATTATTTTTAGGCAAATACTATAGAAATTGATCGCGCACAAATGAAAGAATTAGATGCAGAATTGTTTGGCAACAGAATATCACCTTATTCCATATTTCGAGATATTGTGGGGTATTTCAATGATGAATCAGATTCTTCAAAATATAAATTTCGTTTTATGACTGGAACAATTAAGGAAACTATAGATGATACTGTAACGCATGTGTTTGTTAAAGATAATTCAATTAATATTGAACTTCGAACTTCAATTCTTAAGTTACAGCCGTCGTTAGCAGTTGTTAAAAGCGAGTGGATCATGGAATGTTTCAGAAAAAATGAACTTATTCCAGTTACAGAATATCTTCTTCAATAAAAATTTATGATAGATATTCATTGTTACAGATTATGCAATTTATTTTTAATGACTTTTCTATTGTACTGTTACTTTTTGTAATTAAAATGAATATACATGTAAATAAATTTCTGACAAACAACGATGAAAGATATAATTTTGGAATTGAGTCATTTGCAAAAGCAAAATTTGGCATTTAAGTTGTAGCCGGGCTATTTGTAACATAGACACCGAAAATATACAGATTCGTTTTAGCTCGTATTTTCGTTAAGCGCTAAGAAACTGGGTACTAGTTGGAGTGACAGTTAGACAGTTCGCTCATTTAATATTCTGCTTTCGAAATATTTCTTCTCAGTTCAAGTCGGCACACTTACTGTTCTTGTTTTATTTCATCGGAATGCGTGCAAAATGCGGAGGCGAAGGGATGATGCAGCTGCGACGTTTCCCTCACAAAGCCTACCATTCAAAGAGATTCTCGAGCAGATTAAGTCTTTATGAAAACGAAAACCGTCGCGTCGACCAACGTGTCCATCACGTTATCAATTTCAAATGTTAAGATTCCTATCATTTTTCTAAATTTACAATCTGTTTCTCATTAAATCAAATCTGAATTTAAATCTCTTTTTCTAGAGGCCCAACATACTGACAATTAGTATAGAAACGTTTATTTGATTTTCATAAAATACTGAAGAACAGAAAAAACCAGTATATCATAATATATACACATATCAAGTAGATACACCGTTATCAAACAGTAAAATATCATTTATCAAGTAGAAAAAATCGTAGCTCCGTGTTCACGTCTACGAGCTCAAGCCAAAGAGCCCATTCGAAACGGTCATCATTCCTCTTTTTCGCTGACCGAATTGTAGCTGAAAATTTTCGTCGAAGATGTATACCGTGGTATCGCGTGATGTATGGGTAGCGTTAACCGTTGCGGATATCTCGTTAGCGTAAAGGAAGCTTTCGTCCAGTCGGGTCAGAATATAATATATGAATATGACTGACGGCTCGGCGTCCGTGGAAGAGTCTACTTATAGACACTTCACCTACGGACACGACACGTATTAATCGAGTTTCAGATTTTCCAACGGCGTCCAACCGAACGAGGGGACGCGTCACTCCTGCACCACATCCAATTTATTCGCGGAGTTCTCGCCGCTAACTCGGTACCTGCCAATTACGCGTACTCGTTACTGTTGTTCCTCGCGTTTCATCGTAACGCGTTAAATTTGCGATTTAACCGTTCACGCCTGGATTCCGTGTTTATCGATGCCTGTGAAAGAATCGTTTCAGCCACCGCTGGTTACATCGTTCCTTACTAATGTTCCAATTTGTTCCTTTCTCGACTTTAAACGATGCATGGATACTTCCAGCACGATATACACCCCTTACCTTAAACCTCATAATTAAATGGCACACTTTATGTACTTTCTATCTACGTTATCCTCAAAATCACGAGTTCCCTTTGTAATCGCTATTAATAAATGTGTTTGATATCCCACCTAACATGACGTTCATCTGTGTATATCGTTTTCTTCTTCTGCTGTGGATGAAATTTCGACATCCCCCACCATTTCTGATTCTTCCTTGGTTCTCTAACACTGCTTGCTTCTTCGCTAAATATTTTATTGTCTCTCTTCACTGCACTGTAAGCTGTCTGGTCAGTATTGCTTACTTCCAACTCACGCTCTTCTCTGTATGTTGAAACAGACATCGATGAGGATGAAGAAGTCGAAGAGGGATAGGTGCTCGTTCTTCCTCCGTTTCTCCGGTATCTTCTGTTCCATTTATGAATATTCGTGCAAGAAGAAGAAGAAACTGGTTCTCGCTTGTGATATACAGAGTCTTGCGATAACAACATCCAAGAATGATGCCGTTTGGACGAAGATAAACTCGACGATGATGACAACATAGAATTACGAGTTCTTGTGTTATATTTGCTATACATATACTGGTTGTTCGATGTTATTGGGTAGCGAGACGATTTGTGAGACTGATACCCACATGCAGTTCGATTATTGAGAGAAGAGTTTTCGGTGAATTCTGTAGAAATAGTTGACGAACTATAAGCCGAATACGATGAGTTCCCACCACTTTTCGAGTTTTTGAGATCCCTGTATCTACCAGATTTTTTATTTCTATAGAGGACCAAAGTCGGTTTTTCCTTGTACTGTGCGACCTGCGGTTTATGTTTTGCGCAGCGAGTCTCGTGAGTCAGGGGGATTTTACGATCCATATTCTCTTTTAATCTTAAATTGTCGCATGAACAAATGCTTTTCTGCGATTGTGGATTTAGGGAAGGCATTCTGCGTTGCAATTGCGAGGAACGTGAATTGGATTTTGATGGAAATTCTTTTTTAGTATTCCACCATTGTAAATTGCTACGATTAGGTGCTCTGAAAAAAAACAGTGTCTTTTTTAAATAAGAAATTGCAATAGAATATAGTATCCATCTCAGAAAGTTACGTAACTAACTTGGTGTCACAAGAGCAAGGAAATTTGGATTGCTTTCTATAATTCGTTGTATTCTTATATACACTAGGACACGTTGAATCGAAATACTTCTGCAATCTAAAAGTCGATTGATACTTATCGGTCAAAGACTTGACATTACACGTTTGTTTTTGTTTTACAGACAGTTCTCGTTCATTACTTAAAAAGTCTTCTGTAACTTTATTATCGACAAGACATTTATTTCTTGTCTTTTCCGTATTTGACTTAGAATTCTCTATCGATTCCATTTTTTTGTGATTCATTGCTAATCCTTTTTCAATCTTAGATAAGTATTTTTGCCGTAATTCACGATACAGAATGGAATCCATGCATTCTTCTGTGATAATCGCCTTATTGAAACTGGTATCACTTAAAGATCTCCTTTTGTTTGCTCCTAAGGCACACTGATATATATCTACATTTAATTTTTCGTTAGAAAAAGCTTTATTAATTTCACTCAAACTATTCTTCCTGTGTTTCTTAGGTATGCTTTTAGATGAATGTTTCTCATTATTATTCCAATCATTTTTAAAAGTGTACCCTTCCGTAGTACTTTGAGGTGTCTCATATAATTTAATATTTGTAATTCGTACATCACGATAGTCTTTAGAGAATCTTTTTCTTGGACCTATTTCATCAACATATAGCTTAGGAAATATTTCTTCCTTCGTGAATTTAATGTCTCTAAATTACCTTCTACATTTACTTCTTCTTCGGCAGGTTGGGTGGTCGTACTAAATTTGCTACAGTCTTTACATTCAGTTTCGTTTAAAATTCCTTTGCATATTCGCGTATCGTCAGGTGATACAATATCGCTGTTTTTGTTGGACATTTTCCAATTATCAGAAACAACGTCAGGAGAAACGCGCAAATGAACGGAATGTTGCTTGTTCCGTCGTTTCTTCATAAGCTTCTCAGCACACACGATCCCGCTACAATGGCGAAAAAGGCAATGTCTACCCGATTGTTTTTTTCGTACGCTTGTCATTGATTCTGTAAACTAATTCAGGAATTTCCACCATTAAAAATTATTTTATAATAAAGAATAAATACTCTTCATCAATGTCCCTCACCTTCGTCTTTCGATTAAGTAATGATACGTAACACATACAATTTACAGATGATATATCTGGAATCGAAACGACCACAGAATCATTGATCTGTTATATGATTAGATAGATCCACGATGTTAAGACTTACAGCGATTCGCTGGAGAAGTCAAAATTACCATTGTCAATTTTAGGAAGACCTTTCCCTAGCGCAAGTACAGTTTCCGACAAGATCGCTGGATCGTTTTCGTGAAACCATTCCCGCATCCTCGTATACCCTACAAACATTAATTTGTCAATACTCTATATCTCTTGACAGGTACAACGATCTCTGTAAAGATCTACACTTACATGTCCACACGCTTTCTACAACCGCAAGCATAGACCTTGGTCTCCATTCTATGTGGAACGACCATAAAAATCGTATTTAATTTATTTGTGGATACGTTTCGAAAGAATATTATTGTCAGTGCCTTACCCTTCCTTGCATCCACATCTGCCTGGTCGGCTAAAGTACAAGAATTAGTACTAAGTATTAGAACTTTCAATTATGCCATGCACACGATATTGCTGGTCATACGATACGTAACATTCTGTAAGGAATCAGTCATGAATTGTGTTTCATATCATTTTGCAATGTATATAGTAGAAGAACAGATCCTCGCAAATATCTCGTACGTATGACCAACGTGACTCACTCTTCCCCTTTGCGGCGCAGTTCCTCCCTCATCCTTGCTTTGCAGAGGCAAGTGTATTCTCTGCAACACATATATTTTATTCTTGATAGATTCTGCATTCTTTGATGTGTATTATGTATAAGTATTGGACGACACTTACTTTTCTTTTAAGAATATCATGTACAAGAAGAACATTCCTGTGAAACCCGCGATAAATTTGCCCAAGTACCAAGCAAAATTGCCTGTACAGTGGGGCATCGCAATGCATTCGACCACTGGTTGTTAACCAGCCTTATAGCTGCATCAGAGAAGTGAAAATATTAATACGTATGTAAAAGAAGAGAAGAGTTGAAGATATTCAAGCACCTTCCCTATGTATTCACAATTATATTTCTTCAGTGGTTGTTTTAATACACCTGTAGCGAGTAGTTAAGATTTTGTAGTATTTTCCGAATGAGATCGTAAAATATTTTCCAGACATTTTATGTTTAAACTTCTTAGGGTTAGTTCGACGTGCTTGTTTGATCTATTGTTCGAATTTCAAATTATATAACACGTTTGAAACGTCGAGACCATTTCAACGTGTTTCAAGGCTTCTCGAGAGACTGTCAAACGGACTTTTTCGTTAATTTTCATGCACCACGATTTTCAGATGACCATGCCGCAAGAAGGGAAGTTTTTCGGTCGCGAACAAATGCAAAGTGCTATCGATTTGCAACTGTCAGTAACGTGTCGAAGACGCTGCCTACTTTTGATACTCGGCCTTGGTTCTTAGAAAATCATCGCGTTTTTAATACATGGATAATGTTTTCCACGAGCATTTTTCATAGATTTAACTCTGAAAAACAAGTAGGGATGATTGCACCCTTAAACACTAATAGAATAAGTGTTTATTAATATTCCTTGTAATCCAGTTCTCTGTTAGAAACAGACGCATTTTTACAAAGAGAGAAAAGTGGGGCTCAAAGAGGGCCCAATCTTAGCCACGGATATTCTGAGGTGCAACATCGCTTCAGTCATGAGTCTTCAACGGATTCGTGGCTGTCTAACGGCAGAAAGATGTTGAATGACCTGTCAACATATTTGCCGCAGTGACAACACCCTCAGGAGCAAAGCTGTCTGTGTCGATGGGGCAAAAAGGGGGGAAGGAACGTCTGAAACGACACCCCTTCGTTCCACGCTCATTAGAGCGAATTCCTCGGTGCGTTTCACGCGTGCCTACCGACCGGATGTAAATTTAAACTTGTCCGATCATTTCTTCTTTCGTCGTTCAAGAACAAAGTCGTTCACAACACGCTGTCGTCACTAACGGGAACAAGAATCCTGCCTGCAACGATTGAGACATGGAAAATATGAAATACGATGAAGAGAGCTTACTATCAACTTTACAACATGCAAATGCTGCCTTTGATTTATGACATAATCACCGAAACATTAAAATGATACACGTGCATGTACTGCTTAAAAAACCTATGGCATAGAAAACTTTTGGGCAAAAATTGGCCAACTTTGATTGGCGATAACTCTATGAATAATCATCATAGAATCATGATTTTTCTTTTAAATTAAGGCTTGAAGTCTTGACTTCAAGATACTGTATCTCGATTTGAAGGTTTAATGCACCCCTACCACTGTAATTCTTTAAATCTGAGGACATGTTTATCACATTGAAAATTGCAAAATTTGACGGAGTGCACAAACCTCATACAATTTTTTGGAGAGATGTCATTTCCAGAAGCGTAAAGTTCAATCCTTGTCCTTTAATTTAAAAAAAAAGATCAGGTCGCTACGATTTTTTTTCTCAAAGTTACAGCACCTTAAAGAAGCACCTTGCATTTTTGTCATATATTGGCACTACCCGAAGTAGTGCTGCAAAATGCAAGGGTTTCTTTAAAGTACTGTAACTTTGCGAAAAAAAATCGCAGCGACCTGATCTTTTTTTTAAATTAAAGGGGAAGGTTTGATCTTTATGCCACTGCAAACGATATCCCCGAAAAAAATTTTCGCAAATCTATGCACATCGCCAAACTTTGCAATTTTTAATATGGCAAACATGTCCTCACATTTCAAGGATTACAGTGGCAGAGGTGCATAAACCTAAAATTAAAACATAGTGCTTTAAAGTAAAGATTTCAAGCTTTAATCTAAAAAGAAGATCATGATCCTACGACGACTTTTCGCAGAACTATCGTCAGTCAAAGTTGGCCAATTTTTTTAAACAATATCAATAACGAAGATCAGAAAAGGAAATGCACTAAAGTGTGATCCTTGAATTGATGTACTTATCATGCGCCATCGAAGGTGTCAAGAAAAGCGACAGACAGTGCAATCCTTTGCTTTTTTCCGTCCCCTATCACATACCGCGAAAATAGAAGAGAAAGAGAGAATCTCGTTCAACTAACAACGGTGCTCACCGCCAGCTGCGGCCACATGGCATTCTTTCTGTGATCTTGCTCTAAGAGCTCGTTAATACGATCCTCTCGGATGTTGCCAACGCACAGTTAATATTAGTTTCGAGTATGTTTTCCTAACGTATGAGTGTTCTTTCAGGAAAGCCAGCACTTAAGTGCCTTAACCGCCCTGAGCGTTATATGTTCTACCCTTGTTTTGAGTAAAACTCTATATTGTACTCAAACGAAACGGAAGCGTCGTGCGAGTTTATGTTACTTCAGAAGAAAATTCAGTCACTGACATATCATCTATACCAAATTATTTTCCTTCCTTTAAAATTGGTATTTGATTATACAGGTGAGCAAGAAAGTGCGGTCGCTATTCAAGTTAAAATCATTTGCATTTTTTAAATAAAGTAATTTTGTTTTCCAATCCATATTGAACTACCATTATAAAAATCAGAATTTTTAATATAATATGAACGACCTTTTAACTTTCAAAGCGATATAAAGCTTCTTCAAGAAATTCAAAAGTAGTATATCTCAATTTGCAAAGTAAATAATACGTGGTTTGTTCTTAGTTTCTGCTGATACAACTCTGAGGGTACTTCAGTCACTCGTGAGAAGTCAAGCTCAATAAATCTTCAAGTTTCGCGTGAAACAACCCTCTGTGTGTATGCACCTCGACTGAAGGATCTGCTCTTGCAAGATCGATACGATTCCGTCACGGGTGTCCGTAATCAAAGAAGTCGTTCGTTTAACGAAGATCTTCGGCTTTTTCTCGAGATGATACAAGCCGATGGTAACAGGAAGAGCGAGACGTAAGTCCGTCTCGATTGGCTCTTGGTCTACTAAAGTGGCGGAGTTTCCTGACGTTTCGAACCAATCCCAACGTATTCCTTCTCTAAAAATACATTTTGAATTGGTAGGTGGAGATGAGGAGACACCTCCTTCGTTGGAGGAAAAAGATTCCTTCAAATGTGTAACTCATTCATCAGTGCTTACCGATCTGTTCCTTCGAGTAGAATCTCGTCGGAAGCTGAGGAAGAATCATTTGAAGAGTGCTGGACTTAAAGGAGTTGACGAACTGATAGTTCATCGTGAAGTGCTCGTTTTCACGTGTAATAAATTACGAAATGTTTTCTCACGATATTCTATATAACACATGTTCCTACAATCGCTTCTGTAGTTCAGTAAAATCAAATTATTTAGGATAAAAGTATACGAAATCAACTTTGAGGTGATCAAATAATTTACAAAAAGACAGTACACCTTCTGGACATTCTCAAAATGAAAACCGATAATGGCAATTCGAATCAAGTGAACCAAGGTATTGAGCAACGTTTAAGGAGTCCTAAGTGCGCAAGATGCAGGAACCATGGTGTGATTTCTGGTTTAAAAGGTCACAAGAGATCGTGCGCGTGGAAAGATTGCCGTTGCCCTTGCTGTTTGCTTGTAGTCGAAAGACAACGTGTAATGGCAGCGCAAGTTGCGCTCAGAAGACAACAACAGGCTCAGGGCAACTTCTTCGGAGACAATAGTCTGTCCGCGGTCTGTCACACACCGGTGGACACAGCCAGTTCTCCTTATTTACTTAAAACGGATCAGAGTCCTCCCTGTCGAAGAACGAAGAATTCGTTTCAACGTCATCAACTGCATTTCACACAAACCAGTATAAGTGTGACACAAGGATTCTATGGGTTGAAGACTCTCCATGGTTTACCTAGAGCATGTTAGTATCTGCATTATAATACCATAAAGTGTTAACTAAATTTGCTAACAGATAGGCTAGTGAAGAAAATCCAATTGCACTTCGTAAGCTTAATGGAACTATATAACCACTTGCAAAAATTCTTATTTAAACTCTAAAGTGTTCCGTTTGTTTCTCTGGATTTACGGATAGGTAGTTTCGTTGATAGACTACCTTTCAGTATAGGTTTACGAGAAATCGTAAAAAGTAACGCCAACGTGGCGACAGCTGTCGTTAATGTATACAAGATTTTAGTTTGTTACTGTACAGATTATATTTAACACTGTACTACTAGCAAAGAAAGTTTTAGTTTCACACATATGCTCCAATATTTTCTGAAACACAATTTAGACAGACAAATTAATACTTCCATGAATTGAAATAATTCTCTTCTTTCAGTTACCGCAGACCCCCCGCTATTGAATGACTTATCGTATAATCAAGAGTATCCGCGAAATTCTGAAAATCCAAAGAAGTTACCGTCTTTTCCCGCTACATATTCTACACTCCCATGGTTTGAACACGTTGCAGAGCCCCACAGGACAAAAAAGAACCTGGATAATTTTTCTTCAACCATGACTGACTTCGACAATATCTCTGCTGCTAAAAGTGGACCTTGCCTAGAGAAGAAGTCGACGATTTCTTTTAGTGTAGAATCTATCATTGGCACGAAATGATATGGAACGCTATTGCATTTTATTATTGTACATGTACATATAATTCTATACTTTCTATGGAATATATAAATTGTATTAATCTTTGTATGGACTGATTCTTTTTTTAGCTATACATCGTCTTTATATGATAGTAATATATCATTCTGAAATTAGAAGGCTGCTAATTCATCGCATATATTTAAAATACATTATTTTCTATTAACATCACGATAAACTTACGTCTTGCACAATATCGTGTAATATTTGTATAGAAATTTGGGTATATCGCTTTTAATTTGTTATTCGAGTTACTTTAAATGTATTAAAGTTAATTGGATAACAAATATGTAATTATATTATATTCTACATTTTGTGAATTAAGATAATGAAATAAATATGAACACGTATTAAGGAACGAGTGTACTTTGTAAATTCTCACGAATTTATATAAATCTATGTTATTCTAATGGGTTGTTTCATCCAACACATATTATAATGATAGTCTTAGATGAAAGACCTAGATTAAACAAGAGTAATATTATTGATATCATATACTGTATAAGCGAACACAATTCCGGTTTATCATTTGTCATTTTCAAGCGTTTTGCTACAGCATTTCATGTATGCATCCATTTCAGAAAAATCTGTTAAAGTATTATGAACTATTTCAGATAAAATGCTTGGCCATGTATTTTCAAGTAATTGCAACTTTTGTATTGCATCTATAGTGAGATTGATCAGATTTAATAAATGCACTTTCCCCCTGTGTCTCCAAATGAGATCTTCCTGTAATTAAATAGAAAACTTCACTGATGAAAAGATATTCTAATTTGGATTATATTTCATGTTAGCAAGTTACTATTAACAATTTTAATTAAGTAATGGTTTTATGACCTGTGTTATACTTCCTTTTCTCCATTGTAATGCCTCCTTAGCAACAACACTTCGAAGTGCAGGATCACTATTAAGTAAGAATTCTTTGGCAGTAATTTGTTCTCCATTTTGTCTTTGCATCTTTTCTAAATGAAGTCTTTGTAATAAAGGTTGTAACAAAGATTCTGGCAGTGAACACATTACAATATCAACAAGACCAGCATATTCTTTGTTTGCCAGCTCAATCTCTTCCTCTGTAATCTGTACATGGAATTCATATTTTTAATAAATAAGAGAAAATAGATAAGTTATTCCCAACTAAAAAAATATTTACTTCTTTTCCATTAATGACTTTAAGTCCCCAATGGGCCAAACGAAATATAGCATACACTTTCCAATCCTTTGATATAATTGGATTACCGGTATCTATATGAATACTTGTTAGCCCTTGTACTTCAGCTAAAGCATTAAGTTGTCCGAGGTAACTAATATTTGTTTCTTTAAACATAAAATGTTCTATATTCGGAAATCTATTTTTTATTTTACAAAAGAGTTTGGCCGCATCATTAAACTGTACATAATTAAATTTAACTACATTAACATCTTGAGCTTTAGAGGAGTCCCATGAACGGTCAATGAAACGCAATGCACCTTGACCATAAACATTTAAACATCGACCAATAATTTCTATTAAGTAATCTCCTCCTGGTAAAAATTATTACTAAAATTATTATATCGATACATTTATTGATATTTTAAATATTATTGCTTCATACCTTGCTCTCGTTCTTTTGGTGGATTTTGCAGAGGAGGTGGACTCGGTGGTGTCAATGCTCTATATTTAGCTCTAGCAGTTGCTGCTCTGTTACTTCTATAGCACACTATTTTTTTTACCTGAGCACTCTTTATTCTACTCTTCTCTTTCTCTGGACTTTTATACTTCAACAATACAGTTTTGGTAACAGATGATGTACTGGAATCACTTAACATTGATTTACAACTATCCACACTATTAGCCTTAGAACTTAAGGAACCATATCCAGAGGAACCAATACTTGATTTTGATTGGCATTCACTTAAAATATGTTGATTTTGAAGTTCATTCAGTGGAATTTTTGTTAAGTCTTTGTCATTATGTGTGAGTGCTTCAAAGGATTTAAAAGCTGTAGGACTTTTACTATCCTGATTATCATTAATAGCAGTTTTTAACATAGATGCAGAAACATTTGTAGGACTAACTGTTTCTGTTAAAATAAATTTGTTAATATTATAAGGAGAAATATAGTCATTGGAGCTTAAGAGTTGAGATTTCGAACAACTCTTCAGGTTTTCATGACTTTCTAAGCTTTCTGAATCACTGCTTGATGTACTATCAATATTACTATTTATTTTTGCTTTAATAACGTCCTTACTGTTTTTATTTACTTTCTCATCAAATTTATTATTAATCAAATTATCTACAATAGAACCTAAAATAGGTGGAAGTTTAAATTCTAGTGGATATGCTTTCGATGTATCTTTTAGACGAAATAAATTATCGGTAGAATTACTTCTTTTCTTTATATTTATTTTTGTTGCTTCTACGTTCTCATTTATGGATGTCAGACTTCCAAAACCTTTTGACTTTCCTTTTTCTAAAGTTTTAGGTTTCAAGGCATTAAACTTATTTGATTTCTGAACCTGCACCATGCTAATATTACTGTTCCGAACATTGTTTCCATTGTTATCTGTAGAGAATTTAGAATGACAGCTAAGTAGCTCCCAGTTTATTTTAGCATTTGATATAATTTCTTCTCGTCGAACGTTCATGCAAACTTGAGCGCTAAGATTTGAAAAAGTGGAATTACTTTGCTCTTTAGTTGTCCTCCAAGCTATAGCAGCTCTTCGAATTTGTTCAGTAATTGGCATAGTGGATAAAAATTGCAAATTTGGTAAGTATGAAACAAGGAAAGAGACATAATCTCCAGTCAAAGTTACAGGATTTCCATCAATTGTTATTTCTCTGAGTTGTAGTGCTTTCGCAAGGCTCCCTATATCTTCAATTCTATAACATTAAATGTTCATGTGTAAATAGTTACTTTAACTATATCTTCATTAAATACTTACTTTTGAATGTCATTATTACTTAAATATAATTTCTGTAATTGTGATGTATCACCAAAACCTAAGAGCTTTTTTATTTTATTACGCCTGAGGTTTAATTCTTTCAATGATGTCAAACCTTGGAAGTCCTGACAACCTATTATTTTAATATTATTTCCAGCTAAGTTAAGCACTTTTAATGATCCAAGATTATTTAAGTCAGATATCTGTGAAATCTGATTTCCATGGAGATCTAAAACTTCTAACTTGGAAAGCTGCTTTAGACCTTCAATCTTTTTTATTCTATTTTTTCCAATCAACAATACTCTCAAATTTTCTAACAATGCAAAGCTACAAATTTTTTCTATTTGATTATCATACAAGTCCAGAAATACCAATTTTGTTAACTGAGCGAAATTAGAGTCCTCTATTTTAGTAAGAAGATTATGTTGAAGAGACAACAAACGTAATCTTGGTTCTTCAACTATATATGGAAATGTAGTAAGACCTCGTCTATCAAGACATATTCTATCAGGACTTTTCTCTTTTTCTGTAGCTGTTCTTGTTGCCACAATAGTTTTTCCTTCACTTGCCCACTGTAACTTGACTGTATATGAACCCTTGGTTTTGGCATGTTCTATATTAAATGGAGAATCTGCTGGGCTAAATAAAGAGTTCATATAAATCTTACAAAATAATGATAATAATATACTACCCCTAAATGTATGCTTTTTATCAATACCTGAATGAATTGTAACAACGTTTCGATAGTTTTGGCGGTATCGGTGCGCCAGGTAAAATAGGCAACGCAGGTGCAATTGTCAGGAAATGATTGTTCTCCTGAACATGTGTCTCAGTCTCTGTTGATTTTCCTGTTATGCCTCTTATACTAAAAGCTATTGTTTTCGTCTGCAATATTAAATAGTAAAACCTAATTTATGTAGGTACTTTTTTGCTACCTAGACCATCCACTATTTTACAAAATATTCTACAAAACTCGAACCTACCCGAGTCACTTTATCGCTGCTTATTGGCATCACATAACCGAAACATAAATAAAAAATGAGTGTATTATGCTACAAGTATGCAAGTTTAATTACTCTTATTTAGTGAGCACTGATCTGTTTATGATACATCACGAACCTTGTTAGATCGCGTGTAATCAAGTTAAATATAGAACTGACTTATTGTTTGTTATTGCGCGTTTGGATCCATCGTTGTCAACGTTCGGAATTCCCGCGTTCTGTTATACTTCTCCAATGGCGCCAAATTTATTAAGTTTAAACGAATGCTAGGGAATTTAACTCTAAAATTTAAGGATTTGTTTATGTGAAATACCATGTCTCTTTTTTCTGCTTTACGATTATTCCAATTTAAGGAAAGCTTTATTATACCTGTCCAGTATGCGATACAAACAAAGAACTATGCAGGTAAAAATATTTTTGGCCGAATCATCCTGTAAACTTTGAATAGTGTTTTACATCGAAATGCATATAGGTTAGATTACGCGTGATGCATTTGTAACACCTATAACCATTCATTTTCGATATCTATTAAGTAATTTTGAAAACAAAACAATGTTCCATTAACTAATGGAATATATAGTGCCTAAATAATCGAAATCGATGTTTGATGCGTTGTATGCTATTTAAAACTGACACAATCACATTCTACATATCGCTCATTTACTACACAACAATGACACAACTTCAAGTTTTGTTGTTTTTAAATTATTGGTGTAGAAAAAATAGTTTCTAAAAAAATCACGATAATATTTCATTTTTCAAAAATCGTTATTTTTGGGTTAGGTCACTATTGCGGTGAATAGGCGATATGTTTGTACAATAAGGAAATAAAGTAATTGATTAACGATATTTTTATTAATTTTAATAACAAATCCAGTGGTTCCAAAAAAAAGTACTGCAAAAAAATTTGGAAAACAGGTTAAAATAGAAATTCCTGTTGAGAAGGATGTCAACAAATTGTTAACTTATGTATGTGGTTCAAACATTTATAAAGAAGGAGAAGACATTAAACTGAAACCTGATTCTGAGTATCCAGAATGGTTGTGGAATATTCCAACTGAACCACCAAAATTATCTGACTTAGACCCAAATACAAAAAACTATTGGAGGTACATACGGAAACAAGCCTTAGTAAGAAATAATCAAATGAAGAAGCATAGAAAATTTTAAATTTGTGTTGTATATTAGCTTAGATAACTGTTTGCTTCTCTGGATTGTGATTTGTTACATATGTACTAAATTTGACTTTGTAATTTCATATGTAATAAATTTCACTTTAATATTGTTAAGATATTATATAAAACATGCAATATGTATAAATAAAATCCTGTTTGTAAGTGTATCTGTATTTAATTACTGGTCCCTTAAAAAACAATATTCTAGGTATTTTTTCTATTATTCTATTGTTGCCTGAAAAAAAGAATTCTTTTTTTCTTTTTAAGAAGGGATTAACCTCGTTTACTTTATCACTGTGTAATTAGAACACCTGTTCATATTTGTAATTGTGATCCCATATTTTTAGCTCATAGCTCAAAAACAGATTTTGAAGAACTGAAATGTACCCTCAGTACTTAACAAGAATTTAAATTAAAAATATCTTTATCTATGAACAGTTTAGAGGTTCTTATTTCACGTGTATTTAAATATAATAGTCGTAAATAACTTCGAACGCCAATTCGTGTAAATTTTGTATACTCGGATAACCATGTCTTTCTGTCATAAGTTTATCTAAATGCGTGATAAAAACCATAACATTTTTTTTGCTTAAGTTTTTAAATGAATAATTTTCGCAATGTTTATTAACTACACATGTAATATCTCCACTATCTACAAATTAACATGGTCTCAATTCCAAAGCCACCAGGGAAATCAAATAAATTAGTCAGAAATGAAAACAAGGAAATCTTTTGTTGATGATGTGTGAAATGATAACACCGATTACTCCTACGGAAAATAACGAAAGAATTAAATTGAAATGAAAGGGCAGCTACGATAAGGCTTTCCTTTGCAATTAAGGGAAAAGGCGGAAATTGAATAGACGAGCACATGGAACAACGTATCGATTATCGCTATTTGCTGTGTCCGATAACTAGACTAAAGATAATCAGCTAGATCGGAGAACAAGTCGCCTGTAATCTTGTAACGCGTGAGGTTGTGGAAACGAGGAAGCAGTTCTATTTTCTAGTTTCTTACAGGTAACGTGTTTCGATCACTCTTCGGTTTGCAATTTGCATTGCTTCAATTAAAAAATGCAAAAGATGAATCATATTGGAATACCCACATGTTTCCGTACATATCGCTCAAGAGTGTAAGAGTGTTGTGACTGTAAACAAGTACTCAGAAATCCACTTGTCTTGGAATAACAGAGATTATTTAATATACGAGACAAATTGAGACTCTGTTTACTTTCATATGCATGTGTAAATTTAATTAAGTTCATAAATATTACGGATGTTGCAAATTATGTATTGCATAAATTTCCCAACTTTTGACCCTATTGTATAGAAGATTGAAAATTCGGTTCCCAAAAAAGATAGTACCTTCGAGTACATTACGATGCTCGGTTCTATTTCGAAAATCGGAGATGTTCCTTTACATAGTAACATATTAGAACAAATGCCATTGGCGTCAAAGTACAACATTGTAACATAATTTATGACGTGATTTATGACGAAAGTAGAATTACGCGAAATTCATATGCTTCTGTTGTATCAGGTGTTAAGACGTTTCGTTCGAATTTGTGCTTTCATCTGTGTTTTTAAAAGTAAGATTTTGGCGAAATTCCTTTTACATGCAAAAGACGATAAGAACTGATTAAAGATGATTAATTTAAACACTTGGTCACGTCGATGTTTGAGAATATAAATACGATCTGATGGATCTCGTTCGAGTAGTATCAAACGTAGAACCATTGTGAACATCAGAGTTAAATTAGCCAAGGTAAAAATCGATATTTATGGAAATAATGGCAATTTATCATGTTATCATAAAAAATGCAAAATAGTATCGTTAAAAAATTAGTTTTGTCTTTTTCCCAAGAGTTTGAATAGATTTATAATTAGTTATCTACATAATAATCTCTTGCTTAATTAGATATTTCATCAGTTGTTTGATTAATTTATTTCTAATTGCCTATACAAATTTTTTTTTAGATTTGATACAAAATAATTCAATATTTATTAAGGTTAAAATACGATTTTTTTCAGATGTTCAAAACAGTCTTAGTGGCTGCATTAATGACCCTTGCCGCCACAAATGTAATCGCTGACAGTAAGTATCTATTTAGTTATCACTAATAATGGTGACGAAACTGAGTTACTCCTAGTTTTTCTATGTTTTATCCACGGTGGTGATTAATCTATTACATACAAGTTCTTTTCCATTTACCAAGATTATTGTTCATATAATTACATAACTAATGACAACAGTCTTCGATAATTAGCTCCATTATCTCTCACTTTTTCGTCACTTTTAAGAATTCGGATAACAAGCCTTTGACACTTTGAGATGTTACAAATGAGAACTATACTTTTGTCTGCTAACTTCTGCTTCACGCAGGTGGTGATCGGCGAGTTGCCAGATATTAGGCGCCTTTCGCCCGAAGTTTTAAATGCTAATAACTAAATGGCCTGCGAATTTTTATGCCAATATAACAAAGATATAAAATAAATCTTTAAAATTATATAAGATTCAATACAGTCGCACTTATTATATCTATCGATAATATATATTTTGAATTTAAGCTTCTATTAAATTGCTACAAAAATGTTATTTTACATAAATTTCCGCAGTCTACTAATAATAAAAACTAAAATCACCCCTATATTGTATTGAACCTATGATGCATCAACTCAATGCAATGCAACATAACAAATACACAGCATGATAAATCCGTTAACTTGTTCGCTACCCAGCACGCGATAGTGCGTGATATGGTTCCTCCCTCAAGTAGCCGACCACGCACTATTGCATATTAGCTCTACGTTTAAGTAATGCGAGTTGCGCGGTTGGCAGTTTAAGAGAAGTACGTAGTTTCAGATGGGCAATGAGTGTCTCTATATACATACATTGCTACTCACTACCAAAAAAGATTAAATGTATGTGGAATCTACTTACAGAAAAGATCGTCTGCTACCATGGTAGATGGTCCGTTTATCGTCCTGGCCTCGGCAAGTTCGACATCAACGACATAGATCCTCGTCTCTGCACTCACATGATTTACAGCTTTATCGGTATCTCCACTGATGGAAGTATCCATACATTGGACAGTTGGGCTGACTTATCAGACGGATTGGATGGTTTTGGAAAGTTTACCCGCCTCCGCCAATTGAGTCCTGGTACCAAAGCTATGGTGGCTGTTGGCGGCTGGAATGAGGGATCCACCAAGTTTTCCCAAGTTGTCAGCAACCCTGGCACACGAGCACAGTTCGTCCAAAACGTAGTCAACTTCTTGAGACAGTACAACTTCGACGGGTTCGACGTTGACTGGGAATACCCTAATCAGCGCGGTGGTCAACCATCCGACAAGCAGAACTATATAGCCTTGTTGAAGGAACTCAGGGAAGCTTTCAACAGAAATGGGTACCTGCTGAGTGTAGCCGTCGCCGCTGCTGAATCTTCGGCTTCCAAATCCTACTTGATCTCACAATTGTCACAGTATGTTGACTTCATCAATCTTATGGCGTATGACTTCAATGGTTCCTGGAATAACTTTGTTGGCCTCAACGCTCCTCTGTATTCTTCTTCCCGCGAGTCGGGTGACCAAGCCAAGCTTAACGCGGTACGTGTGATAAGTAGAGACCTAAGTTTCTCTATGTTTCTTACTTTGTTACCTGATTTTTTTAATTCGGGCTGGGTCTCGTTGGATTTGGTATCGTCCAACCCATATTAATTCAGCCAATAGCAAAAATCCTCACAGTCATGACGATCAAGCAGTCTTCTGGTTTGTACAGAGCTAGAAAGATTTCATCAGGAAAAAATTCGGATCTAATTGTTTAGATTTTAGATAGTACATAGCACAGTACGCGTCCTATTGATTCTGGTAAAGGACGAGAGCTAATTCGTTCTTGCTTGGACGCTTGGTCGTGGTGGCTGCTTTTGAGTTAATACATAGTTTTGCTCACTGTCACTATGATTGATAGGCTGAGACGTTCTTGAGGTCTTCGGAATGGAGCGATACCATCTCATTCTCTGATTTTAGTTTTAATAATATTCCAATTTTGATGTCAGAACCTGTACTGTATGAGTTTTAACGTAGAATGTCCATTCTTTAGAACTCGGCTGTTCGCTACTGGCTCTCTCAAGGCGCTGCAGCCAATAAGATCATCCTTGGTGTTCCCTCCTATGGTAGATCCTTTACGCTGGCGAATCCTGGTAACAATGGATTAGGCGCACCAGCCACTGGCCCGGGAGCTGCAGGAGAATATACTCAAGAGGCTGGAAACCTGGGTTACAATGAAATATGTCTGAACCTTCGGCAAGGGGGCTGGACTGTTGTCCGTGACCCTCAGCAAAAAGCGCCCTACGCGTACAAAGGCAATCAGTGGGTTGGATACGACGATGTTACGTAAGTATAGTAATATAATATTGTTTTCATGAGGTTTAAAGAGGGACACAGGTAGTTCTACATTTATGACTTCCAGGTCCATTCGAGAGAAGGCCAATTATGTCAACTCAATGGGTTTGGGCGGTGCTATGATGTGGAGCCTGGAAACTGACGATTTTAAGGGTACCTGTGGTCAGAAGTACCCTCTTCTAAGCGTCTTGAATGATGTTTTGAGAGGTGGAGCTCCAGCCCCTGCACCCAATCCTACTAATCCACCTGTTGATCCTAATCCACCTCCAACTGCAGCACCACCACCACCACCGCCACCACCCCCTCCATCGGGAACTGTTTGCACGCATGAAGGATACATACGCGATCTAAATGACTGTTCAACGTTTTATTATTGTAAAGCTACGAATGACGGTTATCAACAGTTCACGTTCAAATGTCCCTCTGGTCTTGCATTTGACCCATCTATCAATGCTTGTAATTATAGAGACCAGGTTCCTGGTTGCTAAGTTATGTGATGTATAGTATATTTATATAAATATTTTTAATAAATAGTTGTTTTAAAATTCTTTTCTTTCTTTTAATTAAATTTACAAATTCTTTCAAAGGATTTTAAAATTTTAAAGGATTTAGGTATATCCTAAAAAGATCGCAAAACAATTATTATACATTAGAAAATGAGAACTGCACAAAAATCTGCCCCTGATTTAAAGACTGTAGATTAAGAGCTAAGGACCGTCAAAAAAAAGTACATGCAATTACAATTCACTTTCCTGTTGTTATCTAAAATGAGAAAACATTGTATTTTTTGGTAAGCTGTATCTATACTAAGGCAACGACGAAGAACTTTTTGTTACTATTTCACGTGGCCTAAAAAGTCGCCGCTTGTTACCGAATGTTTCCCAGTTTTTTGTGGTATACAATTGTTTTAGCACATGGAATCCATTGAGAAATCCTTACTGTAAAAATCCATTATACACGTGTGGTGTTAACGTGATGTCTTCTCTACAAACTTGATCAGCCACGGATCAAAACCGCAGTAAAATCACCTCATGTATGTTGGCCTATTCTATTGCTAGCAACAAATGATGTGGCTGATTTCCTGTTTCCATTCGGTGTGGCAACATTCATTCCTCAAATTATGTTGTTTTAGTGTGAATACAATGTTTCTATAAGTCGTGTTTTGAAACATTTTGGAATATGTAGGAAATGTTTCTCGTTGTCAAAGTAAACGTAAAGTATATATACGTACATGTAAAAAGAATCTTTTAGCAATATTTAATGAGTACACACGGCATTTACAGGGTCGTATACATAATTTTTTGATAAGCATGAATGTGGGATAAACAAATAATGATGAGTTGGGTATAAAAATGCGATTGGGTTGATCTCAACGACAGTGTTAATTAAAGACTAGCTAAGGTAAGAAATCTGCACTTGACAGACAAAATTTGTATAAGGTAATTAATTGTATTTGATAATCGCAAATCTTATATCTTTATATTCGAGAGAACAAAGTAGAATATCCGTCCCTTTCTTGTAATAATATGAACGAAGTGCGATCTGTATCTCTTTGATAACTATTATCTAGTGAGACTTCATCAACTTTGCATTATCCAAAGATTAAGAGATTTTTTGCGATTATCATTTTTTACTATCATCAGATTATGTAGTAATTTTCTATCAACTTAAAGTATTTACACTTAAAGAGCAAAATATTATATTATAATATTTCTCTTATGTTACAATAATAATTACAGATGTATACGAAAATTCTGTTCTTATTCGCCTTCCTGGCGATGACCGTCATTGTGCTTGCGGAAAGTAAGTTCAACTCATTCATAAATCCAATCCTCCAATTTTGCAAACAGTAACAGCCCACTTAATATTTGTTATCCAGAGAAAATTATCTGCTACTATGAGAGTTGGGCGAAGTACCGCAATGGAGACGGCAAGTACACCATCAACGACATCCCAGCAAACCTGTGCACTCACGTGATATACAGTTTCGTTGGTATCAACACCAATGGTAGCATTAAATTGCTGGACGACGCATCAGATCTCTCTCAGTTCACCCGCCATGTCCATGGAAGCACAGGGGTAAAAGCACTTGTGTCCATCGGTGGGTGGAGCGAAGGTTCCAAGAAGTTCTCCGATGTCGTCACCAATGCCTCCACTCGTAGACAATTCGTGAAGAACGCAGTTGCATTCCTACAAAAATACAATTTCGATGGTCTTGATGTCGACTGGGAGTACCCGCTCAACGCGGTGGCCGCAAATCCGACAAGAACAACTTCGTGCTCCTGCTGGAAGAGCTGAAGCAAGCGTTCTCCAGCAAGGGCTACAGCCTCAGCGCTGCAGTGGGAGCTGATTCTGACTCTGCCCCGAAATCTTACGATATTCCAGACATATCTAAGTACCTGGACTTCATCAATATTATGACTTATGACTACAATGGTAACGAGAATGGTTATACAGGCTTGAACTCTCCACTGTACGCAGGATCCCAAGACGACTCTTACCAGAGAACATTGAATGTAGTACGTAGGAAGTATTTCACTCGTTTTTGTTACAAAAAGAAGATCCTGCCTTGACTCTGTTGATTCAAAATAAATATTAAGATTGAGTCTAATCCTAATATAGAAACATTTACTTTAGAACGCAAGTGTTGAGTACTGGCTCTCTTACGGTGCTTCAAGGGACAAGGTCATTATAGGTCTACCATTTTACGGTATTACTTTTACCTTGAAAGACTCTAACGAGCATGGTTTGTATGCCCCAACTACTGGCCCTGGAAAATCTGGACCTTACACCGATGAAGCTGGAACGATTGGGTATAATGAGATGTGCGTGAATCTTCAGGAAGGTGCATGGACTGTTGTGTATGTTAAGCGGCAGCGTGTACCTTATGCTTATAAGGGTAACCAATGGGTCAGCTACGACAATCCTCAGTGAGTATGCGGAATGTAAGTCTGTGTTGGAATGAAATAGTCATTGTGAAATATGGTTTTAGATCCATTAGCGAGAAGCTCACATACCTCAAATCTAAGAACCTTGGTGGTGCTATGATATGGAGTATCGATACTGATGACTTCAAAGGCGCCTGCGGGCAGAAAAATGTGCTGTTGAATACTGTGCATGATGCTCTGTAAGTAATTAATAAATTATGCGTATATATAGTCCTTCTACTGATATTGTTTACAACTTTTTTGTAGGACATGAGAAAGCGAGGAAAATTTACTTGCTACAGCACTCATGTATTTTGTCTTACTGATGGAAGATTTAAAATCGTTGTACTTAGGTTCCAATTCTTTAATTGTATTTATCAATATATAAATAAACATCCAGTTTTTATTAAATATAGACAACTTGATCATATCGATTATGTGACTATAATTTATTCATTTAATTAAGAAGAACTAATTTTATTTTTATATTTTAAGAAGTTCCCGTTAGTACTGTGTACAGTTGTCATTATATATATTAATTAATATAATTCAGTGGATATCGTTCCCTTTACTGACGTAAAATGCGGAATTTATTCTGAGAAGTCAAAACGTAGCAAGTGTTGGCACGTACATATACATATCTATAAAAGACACGTGGTAACGCGTTAAAGAACATTTGAGATAAGGATGGCGTGGCAATATTTAATCAGTATATATGTGGTTTTTAGTGGTCGTTTATTTAATTTTTTGATAAGTATGACAGATGGAAAACTAACTAAAGAGACACTGAGTATAAATACAATCGAGAGTTAATCTCAATTACAGTGTCATTCAATAATTAGCTAAGGTAAGAAGTCTGTCATTTGAAAGACAAAATTTGCATAAAGTTTGACTAACAAATGTAGATAATTGCAAATAACAGTATAATCATGTTCGAGAAAGCAGTAGAACTGTGCACCTTTCTTGCAATAAAATGTTCGAAGTGCAATCACTATCTATGATAACAACTATTTAGTAAGATACAACTTTGGATTATTTAAAGCTTAAAAGATTTCTTGCAATTGTCTCTTTGTATTATCAGAGTCTAGTAGCTTTTTATCACCTTATAGTACTTAATCTTAAAAAATAGAATGTATTCAGGATATATATATATATATACTAGATAAACAAACTATGGAAATAGTACATACGAATTCATTCTGTTAGATCATAAATCATAAACACTTACATTACCGTAATTCCAGATGCATACAAAAATTCTCTTTTTATTCGCCTTCCTGGCGATGACCGCCGCCGCTCTTGCGGAAAGTAAGTTCAACTCATTCAAACATCCAATACTTCCAAGTTTGCAAACAGTAACAACTCACTTAAAATTTATTATCCAGAAAAAATAGTTTGCTATTATGAAAGCTGGGCGAAGTACCGCAAAGGGGAAGGCAAATATACCATCCACGACATCCCAGCAAATTTGTGCACACACGTGCTCTACAGTTTCGTTGGCATCAATACCGATGGTAGTGTTAAGTTGCTGGACGACGCGCAAGATCTCTCACAGTTTACCAGCTTCATCAAGAGACATAACGGAGTAAAGCCAGTTTTGTCCATCGGTGGAGCCAGCGAAGGTTCTAAGAAATTCTCCGAAGTCGTCAGCAATCAGTCCACACGTGAACGATTCGTGAGAAACGTAGTCGCCTTCCTAGAAAAATATCATTTCGAAGGCCTCGATGTCGACTGGGAGTACCCTAGTCAAAACGGTGGCCGCAAATCTGACAAGAGGAACTTCGTACTCCTATTGAAAGAACTGAAGCAAGCGTTCTCCAGCAAGGGCTACAGCCTCAGCGCTGCAGTGGGTGCCGATTCTGACTCTGCCCCGAAATCTTACGACATTCCTGAAATATCCAAGTACCTGGACTTCATCAACATCATGACTTATGATTTCAATGGTAACTGGAATCATTACACAGGCATGAATTCTCCACTGTACCCAGGACCCAAGGACGACTCTTACCAAAGAACATTGAACATAGTATGTAGGAACTATTTATTGAGATTAAGTTTACTGATATTGGGATTAAATCTAATCGTAACATGAAAAAATTTTACTTTAGAATGCGATCGTTGAGTATTGGCTATCCCATGGTGCTCCACGGGAGAAGATCATTGTAGGTCTACCATTTTACGGTATCACTTTTACTTTGAAAAACCCTGACGAGCATGGTTTGTATGCCCCAACTACTGGCCCTGGAAAATCTGGACCTTACACCGATGAAGCTGGAACGATCGGGTATAACGAGATGTGTGTGAAAATTCATGAAGGTGGATGGAATATTGTGCATACTAAGAAGGAACGCGTACCTTATGCTTATAAGCATCATCAATGGATTAGCTATGACAATCCTGAGTGAGTACATGGAATGTAAGTCTGTGACTGAATGAAACAGTCATTGTGAAACATACTTTTAGGTCTATCAGAGAGAAGGCCGAATATATTAAGTCTAAGAACCTTGGCGGTGCTATGATATGGAGTATCGATACTGACGACTTCAAAGGTGCCTGCGGGCCGAAGCATGTGTTGCTGAAAGCTGTGCATAATACCTTGTAAGTAATTAGTAAATTAGGAGAAATTATGTACATGTGTAGTTTCCCTACTGATATTGCTTATGATTCATTTGTAGGAAGTGAAAAAGTGAAGAAAATCTACCTGCTGCTGCTCCCAAATACTCTACTTTACTGTTGGAAAATTCAAAATCATAGACACTAAATAAATTTTTAAGTGTGTGTATCAAGTATGTTTCTGAACTGACGAAATGTAGACCTATCCAATATACAAAATATTGGAAGTTAATTAGATTCCAATATTTTAACTGTATTTAGAAATAAATGCATTCAAATAAACATCCAATTTTTACTAAATATAGTCCACTTAACCCTATCCTCTTTATTGATGCAAAATGCAATATTTCTGCTGAGAAATCAGAATGTGACATGTGTCTATACGTATGTGCATGTGTCATGGGTAAGTAGTACATACTAACGGGTAAGATATTGAGAAAAATCCTAGATCCAGAAGGCGTGGTAATGTCTATTGACTATGCACGCCCGTTTAACGGTAGTGTACCTGTTTCTTCGATCATTTTAATTGGAAGAAATCAGATAATAACACACTGAATATACATACGATAGCACGAAGCTCCATCGCAATAGTGTTAGACGAGGACAGATTAAGGTAAAAAGTTCATGACTGCATAACATAGACAAAATTTGCGTAATATGTAGCTAACAAGTTGAACTATAATTATAGTAGCACGAGTTTAAATTCTAATTATAATTAAAATCCTAAGTAAGGTTTAAAATTTAAACATAAGCATAACCAAAATTAGCGTCACCCACGTTATATTAATTAATATAGTTTACGTGATCGAGTTCTCTTTATTGACGTAAAATGCAAAATTTATTTTAAAGAATCAGAACAAAACGAGTGTCTGCACGTACATACTTCCGCAAAGGACTAACGGATAATGTATTAAGGACGTTCTCAGATCTGAAACAGGTGGCAATATCTGACTATACACGCCTGTTTAACTCGACTTCGAATGGAGTGAGTTATTAACCGGAGTCGGTTCGCCAGGTAGCGAACATGCTAGCGGTCGTTTACTTCATTTTCTGATAATTTTAAAATGGAGTAAGTAGTTAACGGTACACTGTATATAAATACGATCGGAGCAAAACTCGATCACAACAGTGTCTGATAAATACAAGACAAGGTAAGAGGTCCGCTATTGCATAACGTAGACAAAATTCGTAGCGCACACATAAATTCCAATTATTACAGATGCATATGAAACTTCTCTTCTTAACCATCCTCCTAGCGATAACTGCTCTTGCAGAAAGTAGTAAGTTCAACTTATTCAGAAATTTAATATTTAATACTTTGCAAACTGAACAGACCAGTTAATATTATCATCTACCAGTTAATATTTTTGATCCATCACTTCTATTTTGTTCAGGGAATATCGTCTGTTACTTTGAGAGCTGGGCGAAGTACCGCAATGGAGACGGCAAGTACACCATCAACGACATCCCAGCAAACCTGTGCACTCACGTGATATACAGTTTCGTTGGTATCAACACTGATGGTACTATTAAGTTGCTCGAGGATGAGCAAGATCTTTGGAAGTTCACTAGTTTCGTCAAGAAGCACAATGGAGTAAAGGCACTTGTGTCTATCGGTGGGTGGAACGAAGGTTCCAAGAAGTTCTCCGCTGTCGTCACCAATACATTTCTTCGTGAAGAGTTAGTGAAAAACGCTGTCACCTTCCTAAAAAAATACAATTTCGATGGTCTTGATGTCGACTGGGAGTACCCCACTCAACGCAGTGGCCGCAAATCCGACAAAAACAACTTCGTGCTCCTACTAAAAAAGCTGAGGCAAGCATTTTCCAGCAAAGGCTACATTCTTAGCGCTGCAGTTAGCGCCACAGAAGATATTGCCTCAAAAGCTTACGATATACCAGAAATTTCCAAGCACCTACACTTCATCAATGTCATGGCTTATAACTTCAATAGTCCCTGTAAAACTGGTACAGCCATGAATTCACCACTGTACTCGGGACCCAAGGACGACTCTTACCAGAGCAAATTGAACATAGTACGTAGGAAGTATTTTATTTGTTTTTATTACAAGGACAATTTTTTGTTTTAACTCTGCTGATGTAAATTAAATATTAAAATTGAGCTTAATCCTAATATGAAAAAATTTACTTTAGAATTCAGCTGTTGAGTATTGGCTTTCTCAAGGTGCTCCACGAAATAAGATCATTCTAGGTTTACCATTCTACGGTATCACTTTTACCTTGAAAGATTCTAACATTCATAATATGCACGCCCCAGTTTCTGGCTGTGGAAAAATTGGTAAAGATGGTAACATTGGATATTATGAGATGTGCGTGAGTATTAGGAATGGTGGATGGCATGTCAAACATACTAAGAAACAGCGTGTACCTTATGCCTATAAGGATAACCAATGGATTAGCTATGACGATCCTGAGTGAGTATATGGAATGCAAGTCTGTGACTGAATGAAACAGTCATTGTGAAACATATTTTAGATCTATCAGAGAGAAGGTCGAATATATTAAGTCTAAGAATCTTGGCGGTGCTATGATATGGAGTATCGATAGTGACGATTTCAGAGGCGCCTGCGGCCCGAAGCATGTGATGCTAAAAACTGTGCATAATGCCTTGTAAGTAATTACTAAATTAAAATAAACTAAATATAAGTATGTAATCTTTTACCAATATTGTTTACGATATGTTTGTAGGAAGTGAACAAAATCTATTTGATAAAACTATCATTCACTTTGCATTTAGAAGGTAATATCATAGATCACATAAATATTTTTGTATTATTTATTTAATTTTATGATTCAGTTGTATATAGAGTTGAAAATAAATATTATTCTGATACAATTTGTTTATGATTAATTTTTAAGTAATGCAACCCTCCATTACGTATCGCTAATTTTTGCTTGGGTTAGGATGGAAGCCTACGGCTGGGGCAAAATATTGAATCGTGCAAAATAAAACTTACTATCTTACAGATGATCTCAATTTTCTATCTGTACAGACGAATATATCAGAATAAACTGGACAGCTTATGGACAAATAATAGTATTTTCAACTAATAAAATATTTCAATTTTTTATATTTGAAATGCTTCTGGTAACAGCTAATTCCTACCACTCGTGGTGCTGTAATCGTATTTTAGACTGAATCGATAATGTCGAATACGGCAGAGAAATGGAAAAGCTCGCGAACCCACTGAACGTGTGACAGGAAATACATTGGATATGTCTATCTTGTAGTTTGTCAATGGTGGTACATGTTACGCAAGAAAATTTCTACTCATAAAATGTTTTGCTGAATAATTCGAAAGAAAGATCATGGAGGACAAAAAATAAAAATCATATTTCATAAAAGTACGAAAATGTTATATTACATTCGCGAATTTTTTCACAAGGTTTCTATAAAAATCAAATACATATTGGCTAGCTTCTTTACATTTGTCCATAGTTTCAAAAAATTCGTCTTGTGTGAAACGACCTACTGTATGACAACATACAACATCCTTCTTCAGACTGTCAAATGCATATGTAAACTCTGCCCTAGCATGCTGTATAAAAAGAACATCATATTTTAGACCCCTTGATTTGAATGCATATTGATTACTATATGTATGCATATACTTGTAATTGGCTGTTATCAGGATCCAATATAGTATCTCCAGTGTCTTCCTCTATCATACAGCTAACTGCTGCAATAGTAAATTTCATTGGGACTCCAGAATTAATAAGCGCCAAGCATGCTGCATTAATTATACAGGCTAATAACTAAAAAATTAACTTATCTTTATTATTTTGTAAAACTTAAATATTTCTCAACTAATATAATATAAAAAAACAAACATACTCCACCAGAATCCTCCACCTCTTGTATATTGATACATATAGCTGTTGCTGGATGAAATGTAACAATTATTGCAGCTTCACAAGTTTCTTTTATATACATTTCTGTTAATCTATCATCCACCTCTAAAAAAGTTAATTTAAGAATCGCATTATAATACCTCTATTTCAAAACTTTTTAATTGAACTTACTAGTTGGTCCTCTTATAGGAATGTATGAAACTTCAACAGATGCTTTATCATACATCATTTTCTGTGGTTTTGACTCTATTGGTCCATAAATACCAGCAAGTACGGCAGTATTTCCTAAAAAATACCCGTTATTCATAGATATTAATGTTAACAATTCAGACTGACCTACCTTGCATCAGCATAGCTGACCCATCTGGCATAGAAAGTTGATTTAATTCGCAATTCATTGGTCGTAATACGAATTCATTTTCTGTCGTTTCTTCTTCTTTCATATTTTCTGTCATCAATTCAAGGAATTCAAGGATAAAGGTTATTTAATATATTTGGCGCGAAATGTTTGTTTAGAGGTTATGACATAGCAAACATAGGCACGTATATTCGATATATGTATAAAATCAACGAGTGGCTATATCATAGAATAAGTAACATCTAGATTTATCATGCTATATATTTTTTGGATCCCCCTTTACCAGTTCTGTGTCATTCCCTGCTTTACCCTATACGTTATAAAATATACAGGGTGTCCTATCATTTTTTGTACCAATTGCGCCCATGTTCTACAGACAAAAATATCGATTAATTTTATCACGATCGAATCTAAAGTGAACAGTATAGCCGACGATCGGCAACGCAGAACAAGAGCGGTAACTTCAAAAAAAATTCAGTTTCAACGCCTCGAAAACAGAGACGAATATTCTATAGAAGCAATTAAGAGAAGATCGCCCCGACGAAATAACAGTAACGAAATGCTCGAGCGTTATACAATTACATGCGTGGGCGTGTTTCTCGCGTGGGCTGGAAATTAAGGGGAATAGAAAAATGAATTAATCGTTCGACGATGATGTCATTGCCCCGACAGGTTATGAGCAGTGCGCGGCGAGGATGTCAAGATGGCTGCCACGTACATCTGATCGGAGGTGTGTGCGCTCGCGAAATTTGACGCCGAACCGTGATAAAGGGGGCTGTGCTTTTCGAATCCCTGACATGGTGACAGTGCGCAGTTAGTCGGCTCGAATCCATGAGGACCACTTTGTACACCCTCGATGATAGTTCTTGTCGTCGCGGCCGGCGGCGGCTCGCATTGAACCATGTTCAGCAAAAAACTTCACGTAGACGTCAAAAAGTCAACACTGAAGATTCAGGATGTTAAGAAGGACAGCGCGACCCGATTTAAACACCTTAAAATCGTACTAGGTGAGCTGGATCCTTATGGTTTACCTCCCTCGACTTCTTGGTAATTAAGTCGAACGTTAATCCGTCGTTAGAAATTAAACGCGAGTAAGCAATAGTTCGCAGTACGGGATAATGAGTAACGACACAACGGTTGCGTGAGAAAGAGAGAGGGGCGGCAATTTTGTTAGTATTTGCCGCCTACGCATCTACACCCGAAACACTATTAACACTGCCGTAGAACCTCTGGAATTTTTCCACGAAAATTCGGCTGGATGAGTTTTCGTTCACTGCCACGATGTTTGTTCCACTTTTAGCGTCAGCTGCTGTTTCGATGTTCTTCTAGAGAACACATGTTCTTCGGGAACCACAGACAGTAAAATAGAAATAAGAATTGAGTAATCAAACGTTGAGATGTAAGAGAGTTTGATTTGGTTTCTATATTATTGCTAAATGACATATTTTAGAGTATAAAAGTTAATAGATTATTTGATATTCATCTGTGTTGCTTTGTTATCTGTTTAGAGAAAACAATAATTCGTTTGTGTGACAATATAGTCATTCTATAGATACACAGCTATAGTTTTCAGAGGTGGTTGGTATCTAATCATCAAACCGCATGACCACAGTAACCAACCTACTGTGGCCTTCAATTTCAACTAATATTTCATTACTATTACATAAAAATAATATTACATGCCTGAGTATACTCATTGTAAATGAATGATAAACTTCATAAGGTTTCACTTTATGTTTGAAACATAATTTTTTGAAAAAAGATAGAATATTTATTTAATCATTGAAAGTTAACTTATATTATTATGATTATACATACCTATACTATGTATATCAAAATTATAGAAGAAACAACTCCAAATGCATAAGTACACGTACATAAGTACATGTGCATAAAACCACTGATGTTTTAATAGAGGTTTCACAACTCTTCTTATAAATTAAACCTCATAACAGGAAAGTGGTTCTAATTTTTTATCATGTTTCACTGATTGCTTAGTAATGTATATTCATAAGAATAATATTTTTTTACAGAAAATGTGGATACTGATGAAGCAAAGGGGTTTTTTGAAGGCAATTTCAGTCATGTGTATTTTATTCTATACGATTGTTTTGTCTCAGCTGAAGCCAACTTGCGTCAGCGAGGTAAGACCATTTACAAATATAGTTGATATTTTGACAATGCAAATTATAACTGCATTGCATATAAATGTGGATATGACTGTAATCTTCCTTTCTATTGGTGTAACCAAGAGCAGTTTTAGTTATAGAAGTATGATTGTAATAAATATATTAAAGTTATGATTATATATCATTTTTGTAATTCCAAATATTATAATTATTTTACTATTTGCTTGTTTTCTCTCTATTTTGCTGCCAGAACTTTCCTTCCACATTGGTGAGTAAAAGACAGAAGACTTAAGTATTGTGTCCCTGGCATGTTGCAGTCTAAGTTTTATTCATCTGATCAGTATCCAATTAATTCAAGTATATTGTTATTATAACTAGCATGCAGATAGGAAATTTATGTAGCAGTGCTTTCTTTTACTTTTTTTATTTATTGTTGATAAAATACTTTCAATAAAACTTATAGAAATAATATTTGCACACTTATTAAGAAAATATTTTCTTTATAGTGCATAAAGCACACAGGGAGGAATTGGAGCAGGTATTGCAGCTCTTAGAAAAAGTTCTGACTCTTCTTCCTGAACTTCTTAATAGAAGATGGCAGTGTCATAGTTTAGCAAGAATTTTACAAAAACTTTTACATCCTGGTAATAGTTGGAAACTGCGTAGACAAGCCATAAGGTATATTGAAAATATAATACACATATATACATGTTTTAATTTTGCATACAATATCATTTTTACAATGTTCAATGTGTAATGTAATACATTTCAAATGAATTCTAGGTATTTCATTTTATGGTACCAAGCACTTGGTGAAAATGCACCTGAACATATACACCAAATGTTTGCTAGTTTGGTACCAGGGTTCCCACCCCAACAACCATCTCCTTATAAGTCTGAACGTAAAGTGGATGGGAAAAAAGATAAACTTGCAAAAGTAGTTGGTTGTGATGATAGAGATAAAAAGGAATTTTATGATACACAATTGTCACAAAGTACTTTTCATGATAATGGTTCCAACCAATATCCTGTGGCTCCAGTTGACAGTGGGCCCATTTTGCCCCCACAAAGTGGGGAAAAACCTCTAGATAATGAGACTGTTCGATTTTTAGAAGCATTACTTGAATTTATGGTTACTCAGGTATACTAAACATTACTAAAAAAAGTACAGTAAACCACTTAATTCTATGGATGTCATCGTGATTTCTCCTGGTGTTTTTTTTAGGTTGTAAAGATAGAGTGGCGAGATAAATCTTCACGACAGCACAAGACTTTTCAATTTTTATTAGAACGTTTTAAAGCTACGTACCTTCGTCATATTTGTCCTGAGTTTGATGATAATTTCTCTTTGTACAAACCTAATTTAGAATTGCCTACAATGCGTAAACCAACAAATCAAAGTCAGGATAATTATGTATTATGTAAAGTTGCGTTAATTAAATGGATTGCTAGTTTTACGCATATCGCTAGAAAAGACGGTCTTTTCGCACACCTTTCTCATAGGTATTAATATTATATACTTAATATTATTTATACACTGATTATTATACACAAAATCTGATAAAATTTCTGTTTCAGCACAACTCCAAATGAAGAAAATGCGGAATCAGAACTTCGTCGGGTTTCGGTTACTCAAAATCCCACTGATTCGACTTTACTATCACCAGAATCAACTACATCTCAACAAGAGAATCAAAATCAGGAAGACAGTACTGTATCTGCTGTTACACTTGTCAGGGAAGTTCTATATAGTAACAGGGATAACGTCAATTTCGTACATGAATTATACAGACAAGCATTTCTCTTGGATTTCAATCACGCTGGTGCTATAAGAAAGGCTATAGCTGTTTATAAAGATTGGATTCAAATGAATGTAAGTAATTATATGATAATATTACAAAGGAGATTATTATCGACATACATTTATTATCATTTTTTGTTAGGAACTCCCACCATTCATGTTAGAACCGTTGGATAGTCACAAAGAAAGGGACTTAGATGATAATTCTAAAAAAGATGCAAGTGATATTGATAAGAGTCCATCTGAAACTTATCGTCAGACAAGATTGCGAAACGATTCTTACCTCGGTGCTATACACAGAGAAAATTTGTTTATAAGAGCTGGATTACAAAATGTTTTACAAGTGTTCATTACACAAGCGTCAAATGTTTTTTTCTTAGATAATTCAGGACCGAACGCGTCTCCAACATTACTCGAAGAACAGACAGATAGTTGTAAAAGAGTTTTGAACGTGTATCGTTACGTCGTTATGCATTCTAGATTAGAACCGGGTACTTGGGAACAGTTGCTTAGGTAAATTACAGTAAACAGTAAAACTCTTTACTAACATTACGTTTCTAATATTGTTTCATATTTCTTAGGATATTATTGCAAATAACATCGCTTGTTTTAAACGAGAAGTCATCTCGACGCAAGGTCCATGAAAGCATCGGTGGCAAACTTGCGCCTGCCATATTTCAAACTTTAATTGTCACGTGGATTAAAGCCAACTTAAACGTTGTTATCTCTACTCAATTATGGGATCAGTTTCTAGAGGTTTTGGTATCTTTGACACAGTGGGAGGAGTTGATTCGAGAGTGGGCAGTAAGTTAATCTAAAATCCCTACGTTTTCTATTACAAATAATAGGAAAGAAATCATTTTTTATTACTTCTCCATAGAAAACATTGGATACTTTAACCAGGGTACTTGCCAGACATGTTTACAACTTGGATCTAAATGATCTACCATTAGATAGACTGAGTGAACAAAAAACTAAAAGGCGTCGTGGTGTTGGAAGTCGGGCTGCCTCTACAGGAAGTGTCCAACCACCACGCAAAGGCAGTGTCGATCAGGAAAGCAACACTGTGTCTAAAGAAAATGTTACAGGTGAGAAAGACTAAAATAATTCTTTATTTAAATTCTTTTAAATATTATTATCTATTTTCTTTCAAATAGATCATCCAATGCGAGACTTAAGAAAAGTACGACCTCTTCCACGCAGCGCGAGTGATAATACTATATACAATGGCAAAGCGCGTACGAAGCTTCACAGAAATCGAGCTCATACTGTACACAGCGGTATTCCTGGTAAGTAATTCACAAAACACTTCTCTTAATTCTGTTTTCTATTAAACATTGGTGACTTATGTTATTCGGTAGTGCCATCTGTGTTGCTGACAGCGCGTGCGATTTATTTATAACTTTGTCTCTTACTTTTTTGCTTTGATGCTGACACCGGTTTAAAAATAACCAGTCTGGTGTTAGCCAGACGCTTGTCTCGTTTCATCACTCTTTCTATTTCCTTTATTCCCTTTATCTGTAACATTCTCCCTTGTTCGTGCTTTCTCCTACTTTTATTTGACAAAGCGTTAATTGAACTGCAAACATTTACAAACATTTCTCTCAGTGGTTGTGGCTCATTCGCGTATTAAGTGTAAACAATTTCCACACGTGCAGTACTACCCCTATCGATAGAGCAAGACATGGCGCGGCTATTGTCAAGCGGTCCCGCATCATCGTCGGGAACTACCAGGAAAATGTTACCCAACAGGCGTGCGAAATCCTTGGATAGCGTTATCATAGTCGATAGTGAGCCACCATCCCCACGTTGTCCCTCTCCAACACCGAGCAGCGGGGTCGACAGCAACAAAGACAGTCCAATACAGATAGAAAATATTGACGGTAGTAGTATCGGTAAGTACATCATTTCCTATTGTTTCACATCTTTTATTATGAAGTAAGACTCATTTCTTTAAATCGTAATTATATGTGAGCATTTTCATAATCTCCAAATATACTTCCGTGTGTTTTTTACTAAGCGCGTTCAACTCATGAAATGTAATACTAACCATTGGATTATAATTATTACTTGGACAATGATTTATTCTTTTACTCAGTGCGCTTTGCTTTACATTTCTGCGATTTAACTATAGCTTCTTTCTACAGAAATTTTTATCTGTTTATATTCGCGATTTGGTCAAGATATTTTAAGTTTACTCATGGTTGCATATTTTGTTTACATTTGTAAGAAGTATGCATACGAGATTATTCAAAGTTTTTTACCTTCAGTTTCTGGTTTTAATTGATAATTACATTTTTTTGTACACTATATAGATTGTAATTTGCAATTTTTTATTGCCTTTGAAGCAAATATTAGTCATATTATGTTAATAACAAGTTTTTGTACATTTGTGATTGGGTTATTAATTTGCAGACACTAATGATGCATCAGAAAGAAGATCTGTAATGGCAGGTGGTGGTGTTCGCGGATGGTTGCCCGATGTAGCAGTTGTATTATGGAGACGTATGTTGTCAGCATTAGGGGATGTGAATAATATCCAAGATCCTACTCTTCATGGTCAAGTCATGGATTACCTGGTTCAACTTACACAAACACTTATAAAAGTTAGAATTCATCGTTAATTTACACATACTTTATCGATCTACCATGAAATTAATACGACTCTCTCTTGTTCACTGCATAGATCCGTTTGAATCAAGGTGTATCTGGAGATAATCAAGCCACCCCCTCTCCTCCAGAGCTTATACCACCATTAACAGTCATTGCTCCATGGTGTTTTAAGGTTGTTCATCAGTTATTGAATTTATAATAGCAAACAGTTTTGATACTAACAAAATCATAAAATTGTGTGCTTCTAGGCCATACAACTTCCTGATCAATTCGTAGTTGGCAAATTGGCAGCTTACCGTTTAATTTGCCTTTTGACAGTTCAGCCACAGGATATTAGTTTACCAAAACAACACTTAACTCTTTTTTATCGCGCGGTTCATAATGGCATTGTCAGTGAAGACACTGAAGTGCTACATGTACTTGTTAAATATACTGGACCTCGACTGTTCAGTCTGAATCTTCCTGGCTCTAGCCTTCTGATTTTAGATTATATACATGCTGCTAATGTAATATTGAACAGTTACGATATTGAGGTATTACACAAATTTTACAGATAGTATAAATAAAAATAGATCAGATAGAATATAAATATTATTGAATTCTAGGCACCAAGAACTGAAGCTGTTTCAATAATTGGATCATTATTATCGCTACCTGCTACCACAATTAAATTGCCTGTATTACAGCCTACTGCAACTGATATTGTAACCATGACATGCCCAGATGCAAAAGTAAAAAATATGAGAGTATGTATTTATACTGCTCAAAAAAATTATAGCGTAGAGAAATTTTGGGCAAAAATTGGCCAACTTTGATTGTTAAATTAAAGCTCGGAATCTTTACTGTATCCCGATTTCAAGTTTAATGCACCTCTATCACAGTAACTCTTTCAATTTGAGGGTATGTTTGTCATATTGAAAATTGTAAAGTTTGACGGAATGCACAGACCTCATAAAATTTTGTTGGGAGATGCCGTTTGCAGTGGCATAAAGATCAAACCATCCTCTTTAATTTAAAAAAAAAAAGATCAAGTCGCTGCGATTTTCTTTCACAAAGTTACAGTACTTTAAAGAAACCCTAGCATATTACAGCACATGCAAAGGTGCAAAATGCAAGGGTTTCTTTAAAGTGTTTTAACTTTGCGAAAAAAATCGCAGCGACCTGATCTTTTTTTTAAAACAAAGGGCAAAGTTTGAGCTTTATGCTCCTGGAAACGACATCTCCCCAAAAAATTGTACGAGGTCTGTGCACTCCGTCAAATTTTGCAATTTTCAATGTGACAAACATGCCCTCAGATTTAAAGAATTACAGTGGTAGGGGTGCATTAAACCTTCAAATCGACATACACTATCTTGAAGTCAAGATTTCAAGCTTCAATTTAAAAGAAAAATCATGATTCTACGATGATTATTCACGGAGTTATCGCCACTCAAATTTGACCAATTTTTGCCCAAAATTTTTCTACACTATAATTCTTTTGAGCAGTATATATATTTATTTATTGAATTTCAGTAATTTGTTTGATACGAATTGTTTGATTTTAGGAACATATAATCACGATTCTTTTAAGAAGTTGTAGGCGTGAACCATCTGGTATTGCAAGGTGCGTGGCTCTGTCAAGTGTTGCTATGTTCGCGTATAGGGAATTATGCTACAAGAATCAACATCCCAGAATCCCAGAAGCTGTGACGGTTCTTCTTCTAGCTCTCAGAGTAAGTTTTATGACTTATTTAGAGAAAAAAATGCAGAAAAAAATTTGTATTAACAATTTTTTTATATAAAAGGTATTTTGCATGTTACAACAAATATTTTGCACCTGGGAAACAGTTTTCAGTTAAGTAGTGTATTACAAAAATAGTAGTAGTTATGTATCGTCTTTTTGAACGACAAACTTATCTAACAATGTTTGAGCTAAATGTAGTAGATATGTCATAGTAGTAGTGACAGATTCAGTATCTCTTCGACTGAGTATGATTGACAGAGGGTTCATGGAGCAGAGCGTCGCAGAGCTGGTTTCTGTTTTCCCTTAATGGATCAGGTAGTTTTTTTTTTAGTTTAATCGCACCTGTGTCGAACCCCTTATCATGTGTTGTTTACAGTACTCATCTGTCGACTGATGTCTACGTGTCTTTAAGGATATCATCAGTATTGCATGATTTATTGCACGGTCGTGTGTATGAAGTGTCCAATGATATTTCTATGTTTCTGATTTCATTATACCTTTGAATACGTTAGTGATTAATGTGTTTTTTATATGATACTGATTAATACAGAACTGATGATTATACGATAATATTGCATTTATATAATATTCAAACTAACAATTACTTTTTCTTTATTCTGTAGGCCAATCATGTCACTGTTGCACAAGTAGCGTGCGACTCTCTTCTATTGTTATGCGACAAAGCGGATACTCTCCTGGAGCTATACCCAAATGTGCCATCTAAAATAATTCAGGCGAGTGTTATGTGAAAATTTTAATAAAAATTGGATTCATAAATATATAATCTTATTTGTACATTTTAGGTTTTGTCGGAGACTTTAGGATATATGAGTACTCGAGATAGACGCGGTTCTTTGATAATATCAATGATATTTTGTTTGGGTGAATGGGCTATGCATCTAGGTCCAGACGTTTTATTACGTGTGTTTCAAGGAAAACCTTTATTGATGACTTTATTTACGGTTAGTAACAATAAAATGTTCTAAGAAAAGTAAGGAGGTACGAATTTTTAAAATATATCATTTTTATCAAGACAATCTTTATGTATCTATTCAGGTTCTGGATAACATAATACAGGATAAAATGAATAAAGACTCACTACATTCGAACAAAAATCACGAAGATGAAGATAATGATTTTGATCCCGATATTACTTTAGACAATTTATCCGACGAGACTTGCACCAAGTCACCCCGTCGAGGCAATATACACTCTGTCCAATTAGCAGCGAAAATGGTAAGTACATTACAAATGCTTCTTCCTTAAATATGATTTAACATATAATTTTCTCCAGGTGATGATGCATTTAATAAATCATTTGGGACACTTTCCAATGGGTATTGGAGCTGCGCGATTATCTTCGTTAGTCGTTGAGTTGGATGACGTACCAGGAATTGATGGAGACGAGCTATCCTCTGCCATTTTTCACGCACCAAATATACAATTGCTGATGTTATCGAATTCTGTAATAATGTCACTTGTTGAATTGGCAGCATTAGATGCACCTGGAGGCGGTGTTACTGCTGGATTAACAACAGCTCCGTCACTAGTTCGAGTTTTGTTGCGAGATTTAGCAGGAAAGGCATCTTGGGATAGTTCTATTCTATACAGTCAACCATCTATAGACGAAGATATCCCAATAGCATTTACAAAACATGGTAATAAACGTATTTATGAAGATTTTATCCTTGCTATTTTATTACATGTTAAAATTCGGTTTAATTGTATTATCGAACTATTTTAGTCGAATGGAAAGTAAAAGTGCATGGGGAAGACTTGAACAGCGTCACGCCTCAAGCGTGTACACCTCGGCACACCATAAGGCACCGTGAACCTCATATATTACCCACATTCGCAAATGGTGCGAGCGATATGGATAATTTGGATGATGTATGACTTCATATAACTTTAAAAATTAATATTTAATATATTAATCATTTTATATTGACTCAATATTTATTTTTCCAGCTCTTACAGTATATAGGACACACAAGTCCAGAAGTATTAACCAATCCAGAGGTAGCACTCAATGCGCCCGCTAACCCACCGCAGGGGCTTTATTTAGAAAGTGAAACTATTGCAACCATTCTCAGTCAAAGAAATGCAGAACAAGAGCATATCAATAATTGGAATCAACATATTAGGTAAATCATGTTTGCGATAGCTACTAAACTATTATTTCGAAATCTACATTGATAAATTTTACATTGTTTTTTAGTATGTGTGCATCAGCAATAAGTCCTCCATCATGTCGCCCGCCTCCAGCACCATTTCATCACTGCCGCCTTCTATTTTCGCATCTTGGTTTATCGGGTTGGGAACAACGTAGAAAACTGCATTTATTATCCAAAAACGAAAAACTACTACGAGAATTGCGAAATCTTGATAGTCAACGATCTCGGGAAACTCATAAAATAGCAGTGATTTACGTTAGCCAAGGTCAGGAAGATAAGAATTCTATACTAAGCAACGTCACTGCTAGTAAAGAGTACGAGAGCTTTGTCGCAAGGTTGGCTTGGGAAATCGAGCTTGAATCGCATACAGGCTTTCTCGGAGGTCTTGTACCTGGAAAAGCATCTGGTGTCACTGCACCTTATTTTGCAACATCCTTTACAGAAATTCTGTTTCACGTAGCAACGAGAATGCCTTCTGACAGCCCTGAAAGTTTATTGCAAAAGGTAAGCTTTAAATAGTGTTTTAAATGGAATTAAATAATTTAATGTGAAATCATTTCAGACTCGACACCTCGGCAATGACGAAATTCATATAGTATGGTCAGAACACTGGAGGGATTATCGCAGAGATATTATACCAACCGAATTTTGTGATGTCTTAATAGTTATTTATCCGTTACATAACAAGTTATATAGAATTCAAATTTCTCGAAAGCCAGAAATCCCATTTTTTGGACCCTTGTTTGACGAATGTATCGTAGAGGACAAAGTTCTACCGGGATTAGTGAGGACAACAGCGTTGGCAGCGAGTAGAGCGAAACGATCTACGCTTACATTGTACCAACATTAGTAAGTACATTATCTTCTGTGTTATTAACGTTAAGTTAGACGATTCCTTAATACAAAACGTTTTAGTTATGAGGAGAGAGCGAGGTCCATCGATACAGTCATGAGAAACCATAAAGAAGCCACTACGTTTGAGGAATTCACCGCCAACGTGTATTCACCAGTACAACCGCCGAGCCCATTCAGTGGTGCTTCTTCCGTATCTGGTTAGTTTACACGTATGTTCGTAAAAAAGAGGAATATAAAATCTACTATCTACGTTTATAGGAACAGTGTCAACTTAGCAGCATAGCAGAGTGCAAATCGTATTTATTTGGCAATTTAATTCAGTGTACAAATTTTATTCCTTATAGCAGTTAGGAGATAGACTTCTGTTTAGAAAGTTTTATAGAAGCTAAACAGAGCACATATAGTTGAGAAATGAATCTTTTTCGATAGTTTCTGCATGAATTTAGATATCGGTTATTATTATTATTATTGTTATCGATATCATACTGTCAGGATCTACAACAAGCGTGCAATCCACAGCATCGTCAAACCTCGCAGCAGCGCTTATAGATTCACATCAGGGTCGATCTGGTCTACGAAGTTCTTCGGCGGCGAGCAGTGATAATCGCGCGAATAGAGGTGACTAATTCAGTCCACTAACCCCCACCCACCTTGTAACACCATCCGACAAGGTAGTATTATAATTTTATTTATTTTTTTCTTTTGCTGTTCTCCTATGTTTTCGTCTGTAACGAAGTGTGTCCTGTTTATTTATTTCTTTAATAGACTACTTGGCAGTGATTCTATATTTAAACAATACGTTAGTAATTACACAGATTTGTATGTTGTTTTTAAGTTTTATTCAATGAACTCCAAACTCTGTACCCATGTTATACAATTAAATATAACATCACACTTTTACTGTTCGTCGAAAAGGTACACGCTTAAAAATTACTAAATGCATACTCTTAATGACAATATATACGTACGTATCGTATATTTCTTGAGAAACAAGACTGAAGACAAATATATTACAATTACTCTTTGTTTAATATCCACATGTCTCTTACTTCTATTTTTGTTTAACAGTCTTACACAATCTATTCAGAGGTAAAATTTCCTTTCTATGTGCATATTAGACATAGATTGATACATACTTTCTTCTATACGTATTTTATTACATGTGCTGTTTTTGTTAATGTTGCTTCCTAGAATAAGTCTATAATGCTATGTAAATATATATCATACTTTTTATCATTACATGGTAAAATAAAAACAAATCAAGATAGAAAATTGTTTACAGCATACAATTCTTCTATAAAACTATATTTGCATAGCATTGTATTTTGCAAACTGCTTCTTGCGAAAAGTTTAGTTGTATTTAAATGTTTCCATTCAATCATCTTCACAATAAAGAAACTACATATATAAATACAATACATCAACGTTTGATGTGATCAAAATCACATAGAAGATCATACATGTACTTTAGTTTCTAGCTTGCTTGCTTTTGTTTTATGAAGCTATTCTAACAAAAAAGAATAGAAGAATTACAAAAATTGTTTCATTGACGTTGCGCAATGAATAGTTTCTTTTTCTGATCATTTCTGTATGTATAAATAGTATGAGTTAGTTTTTATTTGTATCAGTTATCGTTTACTTCTTAGCAAATTGCACGTTGAATTTGTTATTATATATTTGCAAATGTTATACAGGGCCGTTGCATTTTAGTGTGTCTTGGTACGGAAGTCAGTTATAAAATGGTGATTGAAACGAATATTGTCTGACTTTGTTTTCAGTATCCGATGGAAGCAGAGTGTGGTTTAGTAATGACACTCCAGAGAGTACAGCGTTTCATGGGATTTCCCCGAGACCCGTGAAGAAGATGTCCTTCAAAACTGGACCGAAGCAAAGGGCAAACACTCAGCCTACACCTCCTGACAGTCCACGATATAAATAAGGAATTTTGTATCAGTATCATAAGATAGAACACTTTTTGCACAAGAGGTTGTTTGGGAATATTGTAGAAGTCGTAATTTAAGAGAATTCTTTAAAAGGCTAATTAACACAATTCGTTACGATAGTGTATAAAAATGATCCACTGTTCTACGCATCGAAGGTAGTAGAATACATTAGGATTGAAATGGCAGGTACCGACGGACTTACCATTTACGAAATTGTCTTTGCAGTGGGCAAATCGAATATCTGATTAGTCTTAGCGTTTTCTGTTTTCCGTCCTTAGGTTTAATTTTTATATTAAATGTACAGATCGTTGTTTATTTGTTGCAACGTGAATATTAATTTATTGGAACTTAAATATATAAAAAGATTTAACGAATCATAGATATACAATAGTACTATATTTGTTACATACATTTATTAGTGTCACATGACAGCTATTTTCATTGTACAGTACTTTCTTAAGATCAGTTTACCCTTGTACTTGAATAGGTAAGCTTAAATAATTGTATCGACTATAGCTTCTATTTGAATTTATATGCAGATAATGAATTCCTCGATGTTACATACATGCCTTCGTAAATATAGCTTTCATTTTCTGTAATGTAGTGGGTGATACAGAAAAGGAGAACACAATTATATTCGTCTAACACGAATGATAATAAGAATCAAATATTATTTTTTAACGTCAAAATTTTACAAGTCCAACGTCTTAGTATTGTAATAAGATCCGATTTCGTTGAATCTGTCTACGCATTACATTCCATGCAGCTATCATTCTTTATGTTTTATTCATTCTTTCGTCGTACGAGTAAATTTCTAACATAACTCGGAAAAAGATCGAAGCATTCCATTTATATTTTGTATTTGATTTGAATCACCTGAACTTATAGAATTTATACATCGCGTTGTGCCCTGCGTGGTGTCAGGTACAACACGTCAGAAACGAAGACAATTGTCTTAGTTCGTGTACAGTTTGTAGAAGAAGAAATAAATTAGAAAACAGTTTTGTTATTGTCATACCAAAGTTACAGACACTTGGTGCTTTATGATACTTGAAGTATAAGTACTTTAAATACTATATCAAAACGTATTACATATTTCCGAAGGATAATAAACACATTAAAGGAATCAAGAAGAGTTGTGAAAGTAAGCGAATAATTAAGAGTATATCAAGTAAGAGTAAACTTTTGCTTTAGAAAGATTCATTTTCAATACAGTGATAATAATCAAAGTATTAATATATAATATATGCATTATTGGTCGCTATCAATCTGAACAGAGTTCAGGGAGAAATTGTATCATGGTGAACATTGATATGTATGGTGTTTGAGTTGAGATTATATAAAATACGTACACACTTCAAGTTTTTTGACCATTTTGAGAAATATCAGAAACTGCAATTCGAAACAACTGTAGGTATTAGCAACGAAGATATAGATAAATGTAATTAATTACCGATGCGCAGACCATGGCCAAAGCAGCATTATTTTTTCACTAATTTATAACGAAGTAGGTCGAGAAGAGTCGTGTATATGTATTGTACATAAATTGTTAAGCACGCAAATGACGTTGATGGTCATTAATGAAAAATTATTCTCTGTGAAAAATTATATTACTAAGATTATTGAAAAACAATATTGGTCTATATATACGTGTATGCATATGAAGATGGAGAAAAAAAAACTTAATACGCTCTGACATAAGAATGCTTCTATGAATCGTATCTAAACATTGTACTTAATTAACTATCTTCATTAGTACCGCTATGATAACAACATGCTATTATTTATGTTATAAATATATACAAATTACTGTTAACATCATTAGCATAGTGCTGAACTATTTTTCTTACTGAACATTACGCTTGTAATACACCGGAGTGAAACTTACGAAATAGCATGGGAAGTACGAAAGCGTATTTTCGTGTTACGCTGTCTCTTCCATTAATAATGTCGCTTAAAATTGTATTATTAAGATCACTTCATCCTCTCCCGATTTTTGTTTCCATTTTTTATATATAAAAACTATTGCAAATACTTATGAAATATTAACTGTTTACGCATGATAATATACAAATTTTACTGTATCTCTATTATATGTGAGAAGGGGTTTGTTTTTCAAAGATCTAAAAAACTGAGAACATGTACAAAGAGTACAAGTTCGCGATTCCGCACGTCTTTGTCGATGTAAAACAGAGTTAATATATACAAAAATTGTTTTATACATAGAAAGAGGAGAACGTTATCCTCTGATTCTATTTTTTGCCAAATAAAATTGTCTAATTTACTGTACGTATTAAATAATGAGCAAAGTGTAATTAGATTCAAACAGTGTGGAATTAGTATTTCGTAGCATTACAAGCGACTCTAACGAATAGAGCTTCTCAAATTTATAACGAAAATTTCTGATGTGGATTCCCTGACTGAATCCCACAAGATATTCTCAAAATTCATAGTGTCATAGAGCAGGATAGTAATTGGATAGAATCTATAATTCCATATTCGAATGCGTTGAATAGGCTCCTGTAGAAACTGTATTCGGAATTGATCTAAACTACGTTATTCTTTCTGTAACGAAAAATTCGTTGCCCAAAGATTTCTCCGATATCGTATTAATTGTAAACATTTCTGCAATGGAATGTACATTTTATTGCACAATAAAATTGTGATGAATCGACCTTAACGAGTCGCACATAATTAAAAATTCGATACACAGTAGAAAAATTCCCTCCTAAAAAAGTGTTTCTCCAATTCGAAAACTATGATCTCTATATGTAAAGTTCAAATTTAAATTTGCGCTCTTTCTAGTTCCCATTTCCACAGCAGATGGCGCAGCAGTGAGTCATTCTCAAGATGGCTGCCGTCAAGCGTCGTGGGTTTTCGTAGCGCTCCAAAATAATTCAAGCGTACGTTTCCCAGTGATCAAGAGTTTCTCGAGTTAAGCGTTTTAAAAATAGAGCATCAGAAGTAACTTTCGACGCGTCCAAGTAAATCGAGAATATTTTTCTATCACTTTTCGTACGTGAGCCATTGGCGACAAAGGCTAGTGGAGCGCGGAAGTACAAAAGAAGCGTGAGGGAACTGTCAAAGGGTTCTTATGTTGATTTGCCCGCAAGCACAGCTGTTGATGAATGTCTGAGAGTGACACTTACGATTCAGCGGACGAATACACGAGCCTGATGGACGGTCACGTTGCGGAATCTCGCGCGGACGACCTAGGCTTGGTCACTGGTCGGAAAAGGCGTTCGCGTATCAGTAACGAAGAGGTGATTAAGATGTTTTTTACTTTATATTGGTGTTGTTAAAATAAGCTTCGAGGCCTGAGCTTTGGAAGCTCGAGACGTAATTAAAGCTCTAAACGCGGGGATCCTTTAGATTCAAATCTTGAACTGGAAGTGTTAGAGTCTTTAACAGGCTCGTTAAATGTCCAATCACGCGATAAGCGTGGATTTAATATAAATGTTTCAAAATGTCAGTATTTGTTTAATACGCAGTGATTGACCTGCTTCTTGGGCTAGGCAGCGAAAGTGTTTACCAATGTATAAGATTCCATAACGTGTACAGTTTGTTTTGTTAAATAGAGAGCGTTTTATATTTGTTCTCATTGTACAGTCTTGTCTGTAGAGAAGTTAATTTAATTGATAGTGAATTTTAATATCAAAGAATTTTTGTTACAGGTTGAAAATGGTGTTCCTGAGGTACATGTTCAGACTCCTGGTATGAACAATGCCGGTTCAGCTAGGAGAGGAGGATCAAGTAATAATGGTCAAAATAGGACAAGAAATTATAGGGATGAAGAGGAAGAAGAACTGAAATATGGAGCAGCGCATGTTATTAAATTATTTGTGCCTGTATCTCTTTGTATGTTAATTGTAGTTGCCACAATTAGTTCTATACATTTCTACACAACCAAAGGAATGTACTTGTAAGTTTTCTTCTGTAAGATCATTTAGGGTCTTTAGAGTTTATATGCATGTATAGAGTAATACTCTGATATTCTTTTTTAGAGTTTACACTCCATTTCATGAAGACAGTAATGAAACAAGTACCAAAGCTTGGCAGGCAGTAGCCAATTCCTTGATACTCATGAGTGTCATTGTAGTTATGACTGTGATACTTATTGTCTTGTATAAATACAAATTTTACAAAGTAATCCATGGATGGTTGATAATAAGTTCTTTATTATTGTTATCTCTGTTTTCCATGCTGTACTGCGAGTAAGTGTAGTCATTTCACATTGACTAATTAGTCTTATATATTAGTTAATTAAGATAATATATTTTCAGGCAAGTTTTAAAAGCTTACAACATTCCAATGGATCTTTTCACGTTAGGTATAGTTATATGGAACTTTGGAGTAGTTGGAATGATATGTATACATTGGCAGGGGCCTTTGCAATTGCAGCAAGCATATCTTATTTTCATTTCTGCTCTAATGGCTCTTGTGTTTATTAAATATCTGCCAGAATGGACAGCATGGGTTGTCCTAGGTGTTATTAGTATTTGGGGTAAGATAATCATAGTACAAGAAAAGAGAACATATTGTAAATAAATTTTACGTATTTCTTTTTTCATAGATTTGATAGCTGTATTAACTCCGAAAGGACCTCTGAGAATACTTGTAGAAACAGCTCAAGAGAGGAACGAATCAATTTTCCCTGCCCTGATTTACTCTTCCACTGTCATGTACACAGCCACAATGACTTACGCTGGTTACGTGCAGGCGGCAACAATGACCAACAGCGATTCTGCTTCTGGTGACAATGCTGCGTATTCAGCGCGAGAGCAACCGGACACTCAAAATAATACTGCACCGAGGGATGCAGAAGAAGGTGGATTTACTCTTGAGTGGATTGAAACTCATGGTACTGTACGAAAGTACTCGCAATCTACAGATCATATTAATGGGCATAAAATTTCGCTCTTAGGTGAACGAAGTGCGAGGCGATTACAAGAAATACGCGAACACAGTTCTTCACTAACAGAAAGCTCGAGGCAACAAGAAAATCGAGTCGTAAGAGAGCCACAGCCACAACAAGTCGCAGTAACTGAGGAGGAACGGGGAGTCAAATTAGGTCTTGGAGACTTTATTTTCTACAGTGTTTTAGTTGGAAAAGCTTCCAGTTATGGTGACTGGAACACTACATTAGTTTGTTTCGTTGCCATTCTTATCGTACGTATAAATAATTGAAGCATTTTATTAAAAAATGTCCAGAGTTTCATCATCGATACCTTCTATTTTTAGGGGCTTTGTTTAACGCTACTATTATTAGCCATATTCAAGAAAGCGTTACCTGCTCTGCCGATCTCCATCACATTTGGTTTAACATTTTACTTCGCAACGAGGTTAATCGTCGCGCCGTTCGCTGATAGCTTAGCGAGTGAGCAAGTGTTCATTTAACCATAGGTATGATAAGCATAACATTATCTATCGTAATTTATTACAAAAGGATAGTGCCTATTTCAGTTATGATCGTCTAGTATTTGTATTTCTACTTCGACTCTTTATTCATAATTTATCGATTTTCAAACTTGTACTTCGTACGTATGATCATCTCGCGATATGGTACAAATCAAGATAGACTCTGCGTCATACGAGCTGGATGATTCAGTATTTTTTAAAAATCAAATGTTTGTTGTTGAGTAGAAATCCAGTATCAGAAGGAAATGCTCAAGATAAAAAATTTACATTTGTAAGATGAATAAAAGAGAAATAATAAATGACGATTGTATTTATCTGACGTAAGTTCGTAATGACTTTAGAAATTCTTGAGTAACTTTTTAGTTTTTAATGTAACTTTTTGTTGTCCTTAACTATATGTAAATTGATAAAAATATTAACATATTGATAGAGAATAATCAAAATAATCGAGCTATGTCAATTTATTGTATTTTTATTACATTTAGACAACATAGTTCGCGTAGATCAAGTATAAAAAGAAGCGGTTGATGATCGTCCTTTCGGGAACCGTATGAAACATGAGGTATAATGTTTATCTAAACAATTAGCTAAATGTATAGACCTTGTGGCTATGAGCTACTAGTACCACTAGCCGTCCATCAGGATTAGTTGTCGGGGTTAGAAGTCCGTTTATACACAGCCATGGAATAAGTATCGTTCACTGAAAATCACAAGTTGGATATTCGTTCCAATAACAATACGTATTGCTAGAAGTTCCGTTCACTTTCACAATATTAAACAAGAATAACCAAAACTACATACGTAAATTTAGTTGATGTTTCTCAACATTTAGAATTCAAGGCAAAATGATTCGACTGTGGTAATGGAGAAGACGTCGTTTATATTATCGGTAGTGGTATAGAATTCTTGGATTTTAAAAGCATATAATACTAGATTCACGTCTTTGATTGTTGAAGAAGCAGATTTACAATGGCGGATAAACATTTTGCCGAGAATAATATCAAAGTTAGCGTCGATTAACAAGAATCTTTCGTTTAATTGCTAAGCACTTGGCATAACGATTTCCTTAACTTTAACATCGCTGCTTTTCTCCTTTACAAACGTCGTCGTGAAACGCAGTGTATACATATACAATATAGATATATTATATATTATAAATTCCCGGAACCGGAAGAACTTCAACAGCGATATGATATCATTTGCACTTTGTAAAATTATGATAATTTCAATATGTTCATAACTACATGCTAGAAGGAAGTTCCGTTTCTCTTTCCTCTCGCTAAATATCCAGTCAATTCTCAGTCACGACGATGTTACAAAGACGTTGTTCGACGAAAAAAATAAACGCGATCATTTACGAACTCTAATTATTATCACGAGCATAACCGCTTCCGATATTATTATTATGGTCATCATGATTTGTGCGCACAACAAATTACCCCGTATCTCGTGCGTATTTTGTTGTAACAATACTGATCTAATTACATTTATTATCAGCGATAAACGAGAGATTCAGACACGAATAAATTCAACGATTCTTAAGAAACCGAAGCGAGGAAGGTACACTTTGAAAATTGTTAATTCTAACAGGAGAAAAATATTAGGAAAATATCCACGACCTGTAACAATTATATACATGGTCGCTTCGCAGATTTTCATTGACGCTTAAGCTATGATGCACGATTCTTACTGGGATCTATGTCGAAAATATCATCGAGACATCATCACCAATATTCAGGTTTCATTCTGTCTCATTAAAATATCGATTTCGCAGTACCTTTTCACTAACGCGCTAAGAACAAACAAATAAACATTTAAATATGCGTTATATATCAGTCTTATAAACAATAAACTTTTGGAAACGTATTCTTTTTTTGGTAAATATACAGTTAATTGTCGCAAAAGTGGTAACTGTACTAGTATTTTTATCCCACTTTTTTAGGTTCTTTCCAGTTCGTCTTTTATAAAAAATACAACGAATTATAAACATCTCCTATACACGTACCACTCGAATTCGATTCATTCTTGTGTAGCGCGGAGACATTCGTTGCTTTTAACTCGTCCCGTATTTGCTGCTCTCGAATGTCCCGCGTCTGAAGAACGAACTAAATTCCAGCAACGATTGCTTATCTATGTTGCTTAAGTTGCCATTGTACTTATAGAGAGGTTCACAATGCGGCAATTCCGAGCAAACCTGAATTAGTCGTCGTAAATATTCTTCTAACTTTTTCCTACGGTGTCGGGCGACGACCTCGTACCTTGGGAAAACTTGCCGAGGTGGAAAGCGTATTGCTGCTACCTATAAAACAGAAATTTCTTTTTCAGTTTTTCTTCTAAGCCACCCACTCAAATCTTTAATTACACAACAAGCTATATTTGCTTTTGCCTGTCGCTATAGAAATAACTATTTACCTTGCTACCATACTTCTGTCGCATTGAAATATATAATTCTCGGAATCTTCTGTATCTACGCAAGAGCGTCCAACTATCATCCTGAGCCACCACACGCACCTCATATTCGTAATGGCTAGACGTACCAGCTCCACGTATTACATACGAGGGTATACTAACAATCATGTTAATGACGTTATCGTAATCGGCGTCGTTCGCTATTAATGATGGTAAGGACCTCGTGATTGTCAAAGAGTATGGGCTACTCAATCGATCGCCCCTGTTTTGACTCTGCATTAGAAGTAACACAATTTATGTAAACTATCAATTATAAACTGTTAATTTTTTAGTTTTAGGACATTGTCATGAGGATTACCGTTAAATACACAGTTGAGTATCCCCTTCCAGAAGATATTCTAGGTGCAACAGACTCTGACAGGCCACGATCGTCGTTAGTATTAGGCCTGTTGTTCCTGATAGCCGCAGATCGTGTGGCCGCTGTCAACAACGTCATTGAATTATCCATAGGTTCTAACTCCCGACATGTTTTCGATTCTATAGTCTGTATACGATCATTCGCATCGCCAGTAGACAGTCGATCGTTATTGCATTCTGTTTTGGACTGTTTCAGACTGTTTCGTTCATCCTCCAAAAGCGAGACTTCCAATTCAATTTGTTGTTTTTGAAGGTCTTGCAAGATCGCTATTTGCTTATTTAAATCTTCTTTAGAAGGTGTACTCGCTTCTAGACACCTCATCACCATCATTCGTTGACGAGCAATTCTTTGGTTCAGTCGTCTCATAGCTGAATTCTGTTGAACAGGCGACTCGAGTGAATCTTGAGGAATATCCTCCTCTGTTAAGGAATTCGTTGGAGACTTGGATTCTGTTTTGTCACCGTTAGAACTACCGTTACACTTCTCTGGTTCCGTGATACTTTCTACAGAAAACTTCCTGTTTACATTTAAAGCACTTCTTCCCTCCACTTCAGATAAATTGCATCTGTCTTCTTGGGAAGCAATTCGCTGCTCGTCTGGCTCTTTTAGTGAAATCTGAGAATCTTTTACATTTGCGTCTCCAAAAGGAATGCGAGGTTCAGGAGAATCAGCCGCGGCTGTATGGAAAGTGTCAGCAGTGTCGATGGAACTTGGAATATTGTCTGGCAGTAGACTCAAGGCAGAGGCTATTTGAAGCTTCCTATTGCACGCGTCCTGGAACAATTGCGTGTCCCCATTTGAAATGATTTCATCCCCATTCGAGGAGTGACCCCCAGGGGATGCAGGTAAAGCTCGTTTTAGGTTCAACGAAAGGCTCTGTTTTCGTCGTAGGATCTCCTGCAGTTGCTCCTGGGTTCTCTTTGCGAGAAGTAGCTTCTTCTCTGTGATCCCCTCTCCCTCCGACTAATAGAAGTGTTTTGTGTCAAGTGAAAGTGAAAACAATACAGTCATAGGTAGCTTTATGTGACACTTACATCTAAGTTGAACATATGCTTTTGTTTTTTCGCTATTTCCATTAGCTCCTCTTCCATTTTGTCCACTTTACTTTGGTGTTCGTTTAGCGACTTCACCTTGTTCTGTAGTTCAGTCTCCAGGACAGCCAATTCTTTTCTCTGAAGAACGGATGTTAATCCTTAATTGTAATATCTGATATAATTGTTTTTCGTTAATTATATTTTGTAAATCTTACTTTATATTCTTTTTCAGATCTCAGTTAAGGTAGTTTTAATATAACAAGTCTTAAAGGAATTTACTTACATGATGATTCACAAGCTCTCTCATCGCGTCGACACATTTATCATCATTCAAACTTGACCAGGATTCTGGCAAGCTGCCGTCACTGCCAGCACCATCGTCGGTCTGAAACGGTACATTTTCTTTCTGAACTAAGAAACTGCAAAGCGTCTTCTAGTGCATAATACCACACGATGAAGGTAAGTGAATAAATAAATACGGACACAATGCAGGTTCATATAGCGTGCTATTATTTCGTACTTCGTGCTTGCTTACAAACTATAGACGTGCCTCTAATATCGTATTTCCTTTCTCTAAATCTTACCTTCTCCCACCATTGATGAAATCTTTGCGCGCGTTCGTGATTGTTCATGAACTCTTGAAACTGACGATGTTTGGACTGCAATGTCGTGCGCAGAGAGGCAACTTCCCTACATAAACTTTCTACCTGGTACCACACATACACATATCGATGCGTTAACAAAAAAACGATAACTGAAAAATTATAATTAAAAAAGACATTTCATACTTCTCGGGGGGATAAATAAAAATAAGGATGTCCACATGACCAGGTATGATCGCTTGCAAATTGTGATAAACAAAACAGATTAATATTTAAAAAAATAACAAAGGTCACAACATGCTAATTCTATGTGATTTAGAAATCTACACGACATTCTAGGGGTCAATTTATGTAAGCTTCACTGATCTTCTAATCTAACAAATAGTGAATTAATAGAAGATAAATAAAAATGAAAAAAAAAGTGTTATTGTGATACGTTACCTTAAAAATCAGTTAGTTACTTGAGACCACAGTGGTGCACATGCGGACGTGCCCCAGAATTATTGACAAGATACGTTGGGTTTGTTAATTAGGAGCATTAATTCAACTATGTTCGAGTGTACTTGAAAAGTGTTGTGAGAAACAAAACAGAGTAGTGTGCGTGCAACGTTTCGTGGAAGATCGAAGGCCAATTTTCGTAAGAAAAATTTATTAATCAACAAGTATTGTATAACAACAGTTCTTTGTTTTCTTCTCTTTTATCTCGCATAACAAACCCATATAGACATTCTACAAACAAGCCCGAATATGTACATAACTTTTATCTCCATTTTCACCTTAACATCATCTACAAGGTACTTAAATAGATAACAACATTCCATGGAATGCCATTTGTCCGGCAATATCTCGTCAACACTGGCACAGTTCGTTTCGGCTGCTTAATTAGTCTATCAATACGCTAAAAATAAGCGTTAAAACTTTGAGAGCGACTATTATCTTTGTAAAATAGTAGTACCTGCGTAGAAACGTAGAATACAAATAAAATATATATATATATATATACATATTTAAAACGGACAAATATTGTCCTGTTAACAGTTATAAGTACATATTACATATGTTACATTCAGGAGGGAACCCTGATAGACGCCGTTAATTGCATTGGAGCACCATCTTAGTCTTTAGTCAGTTTCTAAACCTACGCTATAACGAAACATATTTTAATCATCATCATCGTCGTCAACGATGATATCTTATATTAACCTTTTCATTCAATTTTAGTTCTCGATGAACACTTGCAATGTTGAACTCATATTGAACAGCAGTAGAAACGTGGAGAGAGAACCAAGATTCCTGACGATACTCAAACGGGGTCACATATTCAAAGGGCAAACGTGCGAGTAGATGATGATGTTGCCAGACAAGCAAATAAGGACACCGAGAGCGATAAGGACCAGGTAAAATTGATACTTGATCGAGATTACGTTCAAGTCCGGGGACGGCGCGTCCGAATCACTTACTTGGGTCATCTCGTCCCGTCGTTCTTGCTCCAAGAAGTGTCGTCGGGCGCGCAACTCCCGTTGCCTTGACTCCAGAGCGGCTATCGCATCCGCCCACTCTTTCCATTGTGCGCCCCATTCGCGTTCCAGTTCACGCTGTGCCCCTTCCAGAGCCTCTCTTCTTGCAGCCCATCTCTCTTCTCGTTCCTCCTGTTCTCTCTACACGTAACAAACAAAAAGAAAATTATTAATTTTAAAAGATTCTAATATCCTGATTGTAATAGCAAATAATTCATTTTAATTTTTAAATAAATTTATTTTAAGAAAAATACTGAGTGAGAAAAAGAATTTATAACGATAAAAAATCATGAAATCAGGGGTAAGAAGTCTGTGGTTGTAAGTCAAAATGACGTACGTCATATTTTTCTCTCACGAACTTGTGTCTTCTTACACCCTTATTTTTAAGGGAAAAGAATTCCTTTAATGTTCTTTTCTCTTTCTGGAAATATAAATTAATTTTGTATTCTAGATCTCAATTAAGACCTTAGCTCGAATTTTTTGCAAATTTGGTATAGATCGCTTTGTCTTACAGCCACAGAATACTCTATTCACAGTTTTTATTAGGAGAATATTAGAACGCCAACTCATAAACCTCAACGAACCTTGAAGTCCTCTTTTTCCTTGATAAGGGCAGCCTTCTGTTGTTCTAATTCCTCAAGTGCGCGGAGATCCTCGCTGGAGTTCAGAAGGTTATCGCTAGAAGAGGAGGCATGCAAATCCGAGACGCTCCAGCTCAAGAGGGACAGTCTTGAGAGATTGACGACCGTGGATTGTAAGTTACCGTTACCCGTTCCACCTTCCTTTCTTAGCTTCGCCGCTTCCGCTGGATCGTTATATCGGAACATATTGTTCCTGCCCAGAAGAATGATACAGCCTTGTGACAAACGAGTCGGCTTATCCACTTGGGCCGTGTTGATCCAGCAGTGGGGAGAAAGGGGATGAAGGGTCGCTACGCCGTTATCGAGCTCCACCACACAGTGTTCTGGCTCGACATCCGCACCAGTCAACACGATATCCTATCCATAGAATTGTATATTATATTTCAATGGTATTGTATTCAAGGAATTTGAATTCTGATAAATGGATCCTACAAAGTGTGTACCCAATTTTTTGTTCAATTTTTTTTTAATTTAGGGGAGGGAAAACGAAGCACTTTTACATAATAGGAAGGGCCTACCCTGTCTCGCTTTCGAAAAATTAATTATTGAATATGTAAAAATTCCTATGGATAAAGGTTGACAGTAAAAATATTAATCTTGTCACTGAAACTGTAGCACACACATTTTCCGTAATTAATTTTTCGAGAAAGATACAGAGTCGTTCCTTCTTACTTTATAAAACAGTTTTGTTTGTCCTTTCCTACATCTCAAAAACAATTGAATAAAAAACTCAGTGTGCAGTTCGTAGGGTCCTTTTATGAGCTTTAGTAGGGATAAGTATAAATCTCACCTGCGTGGCAGGCGCGTCTTCTGTTCCCACTAACGTTCTACCTTCTTTCAGGTGATAAAGTGTGACACCGGTACTAAGAAGATCATCGTCGATTCCTACCAAATGTGGCATTTCAGAGTCCAACACCACGCCAACGCCGCTCTTTCGAAGACCTAACGCTTTCTGCTCTTGAAGGATCTGCTGCGTTTCCCGCCACTTCTCCGTCCATTCTTCCGTCAACACTTTCTCTTGCTCTTGCTTCTCGTGAATTTGAGCCAGCAGAACTTGCGGCGGTCTCTCGACGCTCTGGTAAACAAAACACGATAAAGTTTCATTCTCATATATCGGTATACGTGAAAATAGCTTCAGTTTAACGAATGAGGAGATAATCGTCTTTGAATACTTGCCATATCTTTCCCAATTAGAGACTTCAACTTCTGAATCTCCTCCCTGAGTTCTCTGATTAGTTTCACGTTCGGATCTTCATTGATAGTCGGCTTGTTGATAATGTTCTTCGCCCTATTGGCGTACCTGAGTGTACTAAGGGTCTCTCCGTAGTTGCAATCTGCTGGACTAATAGTAGCGATCATGATAGTCTTCGAATTGCCGCCAAGCGAGTCCTTTAGCAGCCACGTGAGCACACTGTCTCGATAAGGTATGAAGACGTTCCGCTTGGAGGAAGAAGACACGTCAACCGTGGAGCTAAACTCCGCGAGCGCTGATATCACAGAACCTAAAGTCACTAGTGACTTATTGATGTGGGCACCTTCTTTCAATCGCTGGCCGGTTGCACCCGTTGCGTTTGCGCGTTCGCTGAACAAATTACACATTATTATGTAGACAGTACTCTCGATTGCGTATAAGTAGGCTGCGGATATTTATATAAGTCCTTACACTCATACACAAAATTGGAGAAATGTGAACCCAATTAACGATTTGTGTCACTCTCCAAATTGTATTATTAAGCATTATTTGTCTTCTAATACAGGGTGACCCTCTCGCTAGGAGACTCAAAGACAGTGTCGCCGCAAAAATATCGCAGCGGGACTCCATTGTGACCTGAGAGGCCCACAACGCTCCTGTGCGTTTCTTAACTGAAAATCCACACATCGTACATCCAACATTGGTGTTCTTACTACGATATTTTTGTCCTAGCACTGTCTCTGACTCTCCAAACGAGAAGATTACCTTATATTTAACACATTTTCGCATATTATATGGATTCTAAACTCTTTAACATATTGAGATTTCTCATAAATAGATAAAGATCTGCAGTCTACATATAAACTATTATCTTTTTATTGATTTGAACTGGACTGACGAGTCGAAGGAAAAATTCTGCCTTCAGACACTTGTCTCGTCTACCTGCCGGCCAAGTCGACAAGATGCACCTTGGAAACAGTCTCCGACGGCATGTTGCCCTCAGATAATCCAGCTTGCACGAACGTTATCGTAAAAATCGCGTGGCTCCTACTGCTCACGTCGTTCATATTTGTGCTGGCTGTTGTTCTGTGCGTGTTACCTCTCACCATACATTCCTGCAATGAAACGATTTGCCTGTTATACGTGGGTTAGTGGTAGAACGAGTAGGAGGGAGCGTGGACGAGTTCGTTTACCTGAATGTCTGAATAATCGTACACGAGGTGGCTGGACAGGTCTTGGACATAAGGCCCCCTTTTAGGATGCTCCCGCACTCTGAGAGAATGAGACTGTGACTGGTCCAGTCGCAGCAAGTCTCTCACTCTCTCATTGTGTATTTCGAGGAACGATACCTCGGTTCTATACGACGCTCCGCTCTCTTTACCCGCGGCCATTCTCGCGAAGAGCGTCTTGCAGATCCGTGGTATCAACCCTTGAGCCTCCTACGATCATAGACAAAACATAAAACCATAAATATTGAATAAATGATTGAGAAATATTGAGAAAAATTCATAGGAATAAAATAGAAGTGAAAGCTGGCACAAACTGTTTCACAATTAAATGATAAATTTCCACTGCTCGTTGCTAGGTATGAAAGGTGTACGCAATCAATCGCTAGATGCGCATCCAAGCGTAATAGTATGATAATTAAATGTTAATGAAGCTCTTACGATGCTGCTCTAATAGATAACAGTTTATGAAAAATGGTATTCCAAATTTATGGTTCGTGATGAAGATGCATCGCTTAAAACAATTAAGTTCATGTATCTGAATAATTATGGGGAATCGAACATACATCATACACGAGGAAAATATATTTAAATGAAATGAAACGAAGAGTATTTAACATAATTAAAGGATCAATTGTTCAGATAATTATGAAGACTCGATGTAGGTAATGCTTTAAGTGAATACGTGGCTAGTCCGCGATATGGAGCTTTTAGAATATTGAATACATTATCATCTAATTAGTATAATCAGTTCTTTAATTGTTTTAAACAGTGCGCTGCAGTAGCGCTGAAGTTGGAGGTTTGACTCTTATACAATCCAGAGTTCCGAAAATAATAAATCGATGAAAATTGACTTTAGTAGGTGATCTTGAAACTATTTTAAGATATATGTAACATTTCCCAAAGAGTTGATGAAGCAATTCTCGTTGAGAGCGTAGTGACTGAAATATTACCGGCGTGCCCATCATTGTAAAGGTCTTCCCAGACCCTGTCTGACCATAGGCAAAGACACAGGCATTGTAGCCCTCGAAGGCACTTTCTATAACGTCCGTACCAAGATCGTAGAAAACCTAGAAAGAAAGGAAACCATTTAACATTTCTTCTTCCTACTATGTCTCTAATGATGCAAAAAAGGTGTCTCTTATCGCGCTCGAAGACTAAGGCAAGCCTTATTTGTAATAACACATTGGCGTAGCTGCTTTAACAAGATATATATCAAACGTAGGAATTTTAACGAGGTGCCAAATGAATCAGAACAGTCGATAATTGCTAAACGATTACGTACACAGTTGTTAATTACACGTTCGATAAATATAAAATAAATTGTCTCTTACGCAATATAACTCTTTATAAAAGTGTGATTACTGGAAAGCTGCATTTATTGCTTCATTTCGGAGTACTGGCGTTGTTCATTTATATCATAAAAGATTCGCGCGAGGTCAACGATTTTGAGAATAATTATGAATGCCTGTTGCCAATTAGAACTTGTTCTTACGACAATGGTTACTATACCGGTGCACGCACGCCGGTCTTCTATTTTAATTCTGATTGTGGCTCATCGTCAAAACCTCGTCGTAATATTTGTTATATATTATATAATATTTAATATGTTTAATATATTGATCTAATCAAGGGGAGTGAATTTTAGACTGAATCTTAGACTTGTATATTCATATTCTCAAAGCATACAATTAAATCATGAAAATCTAGGAATTATAGAAACGAAGGAATATACACCTCTTCCTGTGACGCATAATTCTCGTCGTTCGTGTCGCAGGACCAATACGAGTGATCGAACGTGAAGTCTTTGTATTTCTCTCTGTCGATTTCTCTGCCACTACCCGGTGTCTGAAAATAATAGATACCTCTTCAGGACAATGTCTTCTTTAATTTTAAATCAGAGACATTGACAAGAGCCCACAGTACTTACTCACTATAAGCTCATCTCTAGCACATCTATTTTTTCAATTTCGCAAAGTGCTGATATATTAACAATTAATTTCAAAAATCTATCTTTTATTCTAGAAGTTCAACGAGATTATAATGAGTAAATACTGTGTTGAGAACCAAATTGGACCCATTCAATTGTTAGTCAACTTTGTCAGCAGAGCCATTTAGTTAATTAATTTTTTCCCTACAAATCTAAATATACATGTCCATCATCTGAGAATATATCTACCACAAGTTGCTTTCAAAAGTCAAATTTGTCAAGGTACACAATATTGATAGTGCTCAATATCAGTGCAACCATTGCAAAAAAGCTCTCAGGTGGCCACGTATCTTAACATCTCAAACCCAGTGTTAATATCGCAACTTATTATTCTTTTTTAAGATCCTGCGGTTAGATTGATACAGGTCAGTAGCCGGCACGATGACTGCCGCGAAAGAAGTGCATCACACACAAGTGGCTGGCGAACTGTAAGCCGTTATGTCACGTGCATTCGTTAGGCTGCATCCCACATAGCTAATCGCGCTACTATCAAAGGCCCACTCAGCACATATTACGCAACAAAAGGAGAGAGCAATTAAAAAGTAAAACTCCTTATGTTTACCCATCATGCAACCCACAATAAGCACGAGAAGCCGAGGAGTACGTATTATCGTGCGGGAGTAGTATTCAATGCGTCGATGCTGCAACAAACATTGAGGGGACGTCACAGAGTCAGTGTCACGCTATTTAAGCATCTGTTTTTAATTCTTCCCATCAATCAAGTTTAACAAAGTAAAAAGAACTTCCTGGTGATAAATGGTATATTTATTTTTACTATGTACAGAGTCAATACAGTATTCCACGCGCTCTATGTTAAATACACAAAATTTCATCGCGAATGCATATTGATAAATCGATCAAAGTCACGTTGCACGCGGGCTTTCTTAATCCTGTCTGTCGTGGATTATCGTGGATAAACACAGAAATTAGTCATGGACGAAATCGCAAAGGTGTGGTTATGAAGGTTCATAAACTTGGAGCAAAGAGATTTGTATCCTCAATCGTTGACTCACTCGGTCGAGGAAAGGTGATTCAAACTCTTGGACGAGAAGCTAATAAGTTCCAGCAATTTCACGAGACTAGTCATGTAAGAAGATGAGGGTATCATTTGAATTTATCTCGTATTCTATTTGCTTTCATGTACACATCTAGATAGATAAAACTTTATTAAGCCTCTGACAATTCACCTGACCAAGTTCACGCATCGAAAGCAGGTTAAAACCATTTCAATTTATCTCGTAATCTATCTGGTTTTATCTAAGCGAAAAAAATTCAAACTCGGCCACGCAAAAAGAACGGGCATTAATCATGTTATGATTGGTCAGCGTCCCGTGACGCGTGATTGGTCCAGCGACGATTTTCGCACTTTCTCCGATCAGATGACGTTCCGTTCGCTATCTTGCCCCGTGAGATCTCGGTCAGAGATTTCGCTCGGCAAGCATGGATATCAATGACGTAACTCGAAACAACAAATGATCTCAGCTGTGGACGACAGAGGACCCGCAGGTACGCGACAATAGGCGGTGACACTTAATGAGTCAACAGCCCGGGGCTCATTCGGCCAGAAATTATGACACGATTTCGTGCACGAACCGTGTCGGAGCGTTCGTTCAACAACTGCTCTTAAACAAAGAAAAGAAAAAAATATCGCCACACCGTGTAGAAATCTTTTTAGAAAGTCCGGTTCGCGATCATTAAGGACGAAGCTTGGGGATTGGCAGGATTGGTCGCTGGTCGAGGTCTGATACGCGTTTACAAAGGAGGCGTTTAACCTTAATAAAAGCAACGGTTTTGCGCAACGTCGAAAGCGAATGCCTTTTTGAACGTCTCTTACGATACCTTGGTGTTGAATATACGTGTTTTCTTGCCGTCCATTTGCACGATCATCTTCGCGTTCATCGCCAGCTCCCTGCAATACAACATCGACAGTATTCACCCACGAGCTCGAAACACTTTACCTCTCTCATTCTCGTATCCTCGCGGTCACGGGGGGATCAAAAGGGAAACGAAACGATACACAGGAGAGAATGACAGCAGGTGGCAGAATCTCGAGTGCACCAGGGTCGATCGAGAGCGTATAATTGATCGTGCCACGATTCGAGTCGAGCCCTCAGGCCCAGTAACCACGCGACAGAGATGAATTTTCATCGAGACCTCCGTGGCACTGTCGTTCGAAATTTCGAGTAGAATCACGCTGATCGATTGAACCGGACTGTGAACACTGAATTAGAGAACGATCCGCTCGATCGAGCCTGCCCGCATCGCGAAACGTCGACGAGACGTCGGCACAGGGAGTTTTGATCACTGATCGCATGGCACGCACCTTTTGTTAAAGGGACGAACCCTCACGGCTACCTTCACCGAAGCCATGGCTTACGAGGAGCGCATGGACTGTTCAGGGACGGTGTTTATCTACGTTCCACACTTCTCGCCTGTCCCTTCCGCTCGCGTTACGCGAAAACGAAGCAGCTGAGGACGCTACGCAGACAGCACATCGTCGACGGTGCCCGCCGTGCTACGAAACGTCGTCGTCGTCGCGCTTCCCGCACGGCGACCAACATCGTCCCTAACACGCTCGAGACAGACGGACGACTGCTGGCGAGCCGCTGTCAGAGACAAAAAATTCCGTGTCGGCGCATGCGCGTGCGCTCGCGGATCCCCTAATTTCAAGCGATCCGCACATTTGCCTCGGCCGTTCGCGGCGGTTCGGGGCGCAGAAAACGCGAAAGGATGGAAAAAAGCGCGTCGAGGCGGTGGAAAAGAAGAGGCCGAGAAGGAGATGTGAGATCGTGGCGCAGAGGGAATCGGTCGCGGAAAAAAGAGAGGGACGGTTGGAACAGGTTCTGGTGATTCCCCTTCTACGGAATGTGACGTCACCGCGGGATCGGTTGCCGGAGCGGGCGGTGGTGGAGAGTGAACGGAGAGAGAAGGCGAACCACCCACGCAGCAAGCCGACACGGCTAAATCAAACGCTTTGCGGTTTCTCTAGCGCGTAACGGCGGTTGTGCGCGGGGAATTCGTGTCGTTTTGTTATCCAGATGGAGATTGCGCGTCGTAGATGGCTGTGGATTTAGGACGATGAGGATGGGAGCAGAATGAACTAATGTCTTTGGTCAAAATTCGGGTAGAATAAATGAGTCCTTTTATTGTATTTACAGTAGTTTAACTGACTTCAACTTTGTATGACTATAATGGCTCAAATACTCTAGCATATGTGTGTAATATTAGTGTAAATACGTATACAGGATGTTTCACGAAACTGGCCGAAGCTGAATTTATCAAATGTTTAGAGACAACAAAAATTCGTTAATAACCAATGACTTGAAATAATTTCGAATTTAAATAATAACGATCAAACTACAAATTTGAGTTTCAATTTGAAGGATGCAAACCACATAAATCACGGTTTCCAAGAAAACCTAAATATACCACAGACTTTTATATAATACACTAGACTGCTAACTTACACTTGTGAAATGTCCCAACTTTTATCTATGTACGAATTTGGTATGTAGATCAAATCGCATGCGCCTCAGAAAGGGGCGCAGAAAACCCAGGCTTCTATATAATATAATATATGCAAAAGTATTATATAGAAGTCTGTCTTTGTAATACATACTATGTATGTATCGTTATCTAAACATATATTTACTCTTTTTCATTGCACATACGCCAGTTTAGTACCTACATACATATTTTCTCGGTACATTCGTCCTGCAGCTACAAGTATTTACATGGTGAGTTAGCAACCTAGTTCTAGTGTATTATATAGAAGTCTGTGAAGTATATCATCAAGCTTCGAGGTGATCAAGATAACCCTATAGCAAAGTTGTGGCTACCTGTCCACCATCTTACGAACTAGAATATATGTATGTAGCAAATGACACTGAACTCGGCTTCGCTGACGTAAGACACTTCGCGCAGGTCAACGGACGTCTCTGAAGTTTTTGGCACGTTCTCGTAGAAAGAGGAAGCGTTCTTCGACTCGTGCACGCACTCGTATCTCGCGCGCTTACCCGCGAGCGTGCAATAAGCTACCTGCCAGAAACGAGTCCAGCAACTCCTCGCGGGCTTGCGCCGTAATTTGTCTCTCGCAGAACTGGCGAGATCCGCGGCCAACAGCATAAACAAAAGTCTTGGCTCCGATCCTCGCTGCGATTATACCGACAGCCAGCTAAATTCAGAGCCTGTTGCTTCTCGAATTTAATATACGTGGGTGACCATTGATGTTTTCCGCTAAACGCGTGTAAATAACCGCGGTTGGCCTGGCGTTAATGAAAGGCCACGCTGCGACGCGTCGCGGACGTGGACCTCGTTATATGCACAGGGTGACTCGAAACATTTAATATAAATTGAGAATAGGAAATTTGAGAAATTTCTAGGGGTAATTAGAAGTAATAGCTTTTGCAGAAAAAAGACGATTGATTATAAAAATATTTTGGACCTTCGCGGGCAAGTATTTACTAACCTTCAAACTTCATTATTTTGAAAATAAAATTCGTGTAGAATGGTTCGTTTGCTAGTAGCTTTGCTACATTTGCAGAATAATACTTTGCCCCACATTTTAGATTTTTTATTCTCATGCTCATTAATTAAGTAGTAAAGTTTAATGGAAATCGTATCATTTAAAAATTCTTTTACGACTCATCAAATATTGTAAAATGAGTTCGCGTTGATGGCAGGCTGTTAATCGAATTCTGCTGCGGTAATTATAAAGTCGGCACTTGATATCGAGGAGGACGAGAGCGATCGTAAAACGGGGAGCCTTGAAAAGCCAAGTTATACGATATGCTCGGCGCATAATGATTCATAGCCGATTGGACTCTGACGTAACTACGTGTCTACACTACGGGACTGCTGCTACAGAAAAACGTGTCGAATCTTTCTTTCCGTTTAGGCAACGACTTCCCGTGGAGCCAAATACGGTCGCGTGATCGTCACTCGCCTTACTCGAGCACTCGCATCATTATTCGCACGCACGATCGCGTTTACAAGTGAGGAAGAAAAAACGTTCGCATACGTAAAGAACGATATGACTAAAATCTAACTGTATTCTTCCATAGGTCAGGCTGAAAATATACATAAAAACATTTATCATTGACATAGGGTCAGAAGCATTCTGGAGTCTTCCGCTAGCAACGTTTCGTTGCAATAAACGAGGTCGCTGAAAGTATCATTCATTGCTACCATTCACAATGCTAGTATATTATATTTCCTGTTTTTTCCCTCTATGAGTTCATCTCACCGTTTCTCGATGGACAGTGAACTCTCGAAAAAACTGGTTGAAGTTTACAACGTTAAAACTACTATGAGGTACTAATCGTAATTTATAGGTACATGTACTTATCATAATATGTGACAATCTATTTCTGTCGTAATTGCTAATAAATGTTAATAACGACAAAAAAAAAGAGACAAGTCCATTAGTTTTGCAATTTATGGCACTTACATAAGATAGATCAGGAAAATGATCCCTGGAAATAATGCAGATGTGATTGAGTCCAGGGACTGTCTGCTAAGAAAAATAGATATGCACAATTTAACCAGTTTTGAAGAGCAAAATTATGCATACCTGCCTTATTCCAATTTCAAAACATTCCTCAGATTTAGCAAGTGCTGCCACGTTTCCTCTTCCGCAGGTACTAATCAACAACATTCTGTCGATAAGGTAGATCTCACGCTCAGTCGGTAAAGGAAAAAAGAGGTGGGGGAAGCATAGTCCGCGTGGTGGCGCGGCGAGTCAGGGTTAGTTCCATTTTCCATTCGAAAAGCGAAGCTGTGGCGGAGCGTCAGTCGGGTGGCAACTGTCGAGCATGTTTGTCGTCCCTCGTCCCTGTTAGTCGTGTCTGGAGTCGCACACAGTACACTCATTTGCATGTACACCCCGGTATGCGACAAACGGTGGACAGTTCGCGAACATGTGATTTCGACGTGTGAGAAAATTCGTCCCCCCTTGTAACCGCGTGCGTGTTCAGTGAAAGTTTCCCTGGCCGGGTGCATCGTTACCCCACAGCAGCCTCGTTCAAAAGGGGTGGAGAATAATGTTCTGAGCTGTGAGCCACGCACATCATGGTTGCTAAGCACTTCACGCAGGGTAAGTTCCTTCAACCGTTCCTGCGTCCACATTTCGTTGTCTCGTTTCGCACGTAAAGCGTTCCGTGAGCATTCCTATTATCTGATAAACGACAATAATAGTGGAAGGATTGTTGCTGTATAGGTTGAGGAGAAAGGCTAGGGGAAACGTGCGCGTAACGACTACGGTGCACCCATGGTGTATGGTGGGTGGTGCAACTCGATGTTAATAATAATGACAATAACAGTGGGTCTGGAAATGAGTTAAACAGCCTTAATTGTGATACTTTTGTAGTTTGTTATATGTGGGATAGAGGAGTTTCGTTTGTGGAGAACTTTTCAAAATAAGAATTTTTTATGTTTGGTTCCTTTAGTTTGTTTTTCTTGTAACAATTCGAAAAATTATGAACCCACGTGGAGGAGAATTTGTATTTAAAGATCACAGTGGTTTAGAAATTGATATCCCCATTTTTCATGGAATCGTTTCATGGTTCGGATCATTCGAGTTGGGTTCAGTCACTCGGAACGTATAAACCCCGAAAGCATTTCTGAAAAATGACTACTGTCGTTTCATTTTGTAACATCTTCATAGTTTATACCACTTCCAAGTAGGAATCTCTATGACGAAATTATCGAGACTATTTACTCAACTTTGATTCATACAAAAGCATATTTGAACAACGAAAATACAACCAAAAAGATAGGGTATAAATTTCGATTAATATGTTGGTGTATCTCTAACGAGCTAAAGCTCTTGTAAAAACGTACTGCCCACGAAATACACGTTCTGTTGCAATGGACACCCATTATGCGCAGGACTCGAAGGCCGTTTATATTTTGATCACGTTTTTAAGTAAAGTCCGTCAGTCAGGGTGGAGTAGCATTGACCGATTGTCACGAGGGATAAGCCTGAGCTTGCGTGAGGTCGATGTCAAGTTCGTCGTGGCTTTTAAACCGTTCGATGTCCCCATCGATTGGCACACTGTGTAATCTTGCTCTCGCGTGCCCTTCTCTGCAACGCATGTTTTTCTGCGCGAAGTCGAGCGTAGGGGAGAAATGGGTTGCATTCTTCGCCGCGTTCCGCGAGGTGGCTGTGACCATAACCTTTTTCGCATCTCCCTGCGAACGTCAATCTTTCGAAGCACCCTACAAAATGTCTTTTACTGATGACACTTATTGTTAGTATCCAATTCAGCTTTCCATAGGTTTACCTGTTCCCTTCTGTTTCGTGATTAAAACGTTCATTACTGAACGACATTTTGTCTTTTTATGATACAATAATAATAATACATTCTCTAAAAGGTAGTCATAAAATATTGCAAATTCAAAGTGTCGATCGTGTATGATCGCCACAGAGGCGTGTTAAGAAGTCTAAACTATTCAATTTTAATTTGGCAATTTGTAAGACGCAATGACTAATTTTTCCGCGTTCCTCGATCTCCTTAATTTGCATCGCGATATTTAGTAGGTCTTGAACACGCAACAGTCGTTGATATAATTGTGGGACATGGTTAATGTTGTATTGACACGCATAATAAGTGTAGGTGTCACTAATAATTACTTTTTCCGAAGTGGTACGATTAATAGGAAGGCGCTCCAAGGTATGCGATAATTCTTCCGCCCTCAATCTCGTCAACCCTTTTTTCCCTACGTATACCCGCAGTGCAGTGATACGTCCAGGGATTTCCATCTTCCGCGCCGCTTCTTTTGAATTCTTTTATCGTGACGATCGATAAAGGGTGAACGTTCAGGTGCACAGTTTTGAATGGAGCGCATTATCCATTTACTTCTACTGTGCGATTTAATCGATGCTAAAATTCTGTAGTACTGCTTGGTAATAATCGCTATTTTTATTTCGGGCTAAACATAGTTACGAATAATACATTTACGAACTTTCGTATCTTTAATCTCCCAATTTCCAATTTTCAAATTTTCGTATATACTTAAAAGTTACAATTTTTTAAACCACTTTATCTTTAGATGTTTGGAAGCTGTTTATTTTAATTTACGTGCTGCCATATTTTAGACCTCTTTTTATTTTAAATACGTCATGCTGAAGTATTATAATAAGGATTAATGTCATACAGAATTTTTTAAGCCAAAAAATGTATTTTAGTAAAAACATAAAAACTTTGAATCTCGCAGACATGTCTACTTTTAGGTAATAATTTTGACGATCGAGGTCGAAGTATCGTGACACGAAAGAGTCGTAAAGCCTTCCACGCAAAAACATTCATTTTTTGTAACACACAAGTCGTGCGTGCTGGCCTCTGTTGGCATACAATCGGCATTCATCGATGTTTTGATGTGTACAATGTTCGTGTATATTAACGCGGTCGAGTTATCACGTCGGTGTATGATAAAACCACTTACGGTACGAATGCACGCTCAGTAAACATATATCCCCGTTTGGGGTACAATGTGTTCAGTGACTCGAGACCAAGAGAAATTAAACACCATACTCGTGCGTTACTTCGTGACATAAATCTCATATGTATCGCTTCAAGCGTTGAGAAATGCAATTCGTTTTCCTTTTTTCTTGAGAAATGAATTTTTTTAGATCTTATCCCCTTTTTTATCCCTGTAGGTCTATTTTCCCATAATTAATGCTCGATGTTTTCCGTATCAAAAATTCTGCGGCATTATTTTCCGAGAACCGCGTCGAGAAAAGTTTGCTCGCAAAGCGAAACTCTTTTATACGTCTAAGCATTGAAAGCTGTGCGCCGACTAATTGGACGATAGCATTCGCTTTGTAAGCCAGACGCGTTTTCCTCTCGGCACTTGTTTGAACCTATTTCGTTGAAATGTCTCGAATGGAGATTCCTTCACATTTTTCTATGATGAAACTAGTGTACTACTAGAGATAATTCTATAACTATCTCTACTAAATACTTTGAATTACTAATGTAATCAGAAGATTCATCTCAATTGCTTCACTGTATTTATCAATTCTGAATTTCACATATTTAAAGACTGCTCTACTAGAAACTCGTGATACGTTCTTAATTGACCTGAAATCAGATAACGATAATTCAACGCGTCATCGTAATATTAGATACATTTCCGGGAAGCGGATTTCACGCGTGCCTAACTGATTCAATTGCACTGCAATCGATTAGACACGAGGATCATTTCCACATGAAAACATGAGACCGTTCTTGTCTACTGGTTTCAATTATTTTTGTTATTTTTGTGCCTAGTTTGCGTGTTGTTCGTTTCGAAAGCGATTGACAATTTGGTGTCAGTTGAGGAATTTTTCTTTGGAGTACGCACGCATACCGAGGACATCGCGAAGGTATGAGTCACGTTAGCATCCTGGTAGGCAGGTTTCCCCGGAATTTCGTGCCCCTCAGATGAATCACCGGATGTTAGATGTCAAAAAACTATATTTCATAGAAGAACGTGAACTACATTCTTTCGAGGTTGAACTACTTTTTTCTCGCAGATGACTGTTCGAACATAATGTATCTTTTAAAACAACGTACATAAATGGCGGTCGAAACGAGAAGCTTTAAAGTGGAGATATCATAGTTGGAGAAGCTGAAACAATAACGATCTTTCTAATTTTCTCCTTTTTTTTAAGAATTATGTATGGACACTGAAGAACTATGGTATTAAGAATTATTGTATGGACACTGTCACATTAATTTTTTGTATTACTGTAGTCATATCGTTAGCTTTAGTAATAAAGCTTTTTACATAGAAATATGTATGGTCTGCTCCAGTTGTAGAAGCTGAAGAAGCAATCCCAAATGTGTCATTCCTTGGAGTGGTGTACGATACCGATTTTCATGTGATTAGGTTTTACCTGAATACGAAAAAAGAATTAATTTCTTGAAATATACTAATATGTGTATATGTAAATACCTGCTATTTATGGGATAGTTTCAATTATTTTACAGTACTTTTTAGCGTATAACGCGAGTATTCTAAAAAGGAAGTCGACAGTTCTGAAGCAATCATGTTATCTTGCATTTAAGCGTGAAATTGTAAAAAATTTGTTTCGTATCACATTATGGATTCGCTATAATATATGACGTAATTTCACGTGATGTGATAGTAATGTGTTGCCTCCCTAATATTCAAGATACTATAAAGTCTGAACGTGTGAAACGCTTTCCTATAAAGACTCTTTATGCCTCTATGCCTTTATATTCTCTAGGATAAAAAAATTCTAGCGTCAGCAAAATGGCACTAACATCCTTTGCTCATCCCTCACCGAAAACTTCGTACCCTCTGACCGTCACGAAATATAATATTCAGCGTCATAAACCACCTTTAACGAGCGGTCATGAGAAATAAATCTGCCATTCGTATTCAATTAGAAACCGTCGAACTCGTTCGGTAATTGCAGCCTCCTCCATCGCGTGTTTATGTTCACTAGGAGCGGTTTATTTCATTTTCCCGCCCTGCCCGCGCGTGTTTCGTCCACGTCTTTGTTCTTCCTCGGTGCAGCTTTACTTTTACGGCGCGTCACTTCTGAAGGAATCCACGCCGGGCCGTCGATCGAGGCTGAAGGCTTTGGTGCAACGATCCAGTAAGGAACGACAGTGCCCGAAGAGTTCTCAGGGAGGTCGACGACACGTAACAACGGGAGGAAATAATTAACTCGACGCATTATCATACGAGGAACACTGACGATATTACCTGCCCGAAAAGTGCTTTGTGTCTCTTTTGCGCTGTTTATGAGGAACCCTTTGTCTTTGAGACTGCTCAACGTCAAACGTCTCGTGTTTTCTTGAATATTATAACATAATCTGATACCAAGTTTCTTGTATCATAATTGTGATAATTATGTGAAGGAGCATTGAGTAAATATCGCGTGACTTATTCTACCCTACATAATTGTGAATCGTTCTGCATTCCTGACTAAATGTAGCAGCCAGATTCTCGTTGGCTTCGGAAAATGGGCGGAGATCCGAGGTCGCTGATAAGAAAACGCGAGTTTCCTAGGGGACGAGAGAGAAAATAGGAAGCTGGAGGAGGATGAACGACTGGTTTCATGGAAGAGGCGAGACAAATATCGCGTCAGTAGGAATAACCTTCTTGAGTTATGGATATTTAATACAACTTCTCTGAAATGATCCTCTAGTTCTCGCTAGTAATATAGTGGCTCTTTTAAATATAATGCCTTCGTAAAACCAGCAGAGCTTCAAGTTCTTCATGCCACTCACGATAGTTTTGATGGCTAATCGATAACAATTCAATACTAAAGCTGTCCAAATGAGAACTGGGAGCCTTGCGGGAGTGAAAAAAGTAAACGTGACCAAATCAGATACAGCCCTGAACCAAGTAGTAGAGGACACATTTGGCGATTTGCACCTTCGAAGGTGTTGCACACCACGCCACTTTAGTGAGTCTCACCTAAGTCACTATACAGGATGATCAGTTTAATTGGAAACCCTCTGATCTGTACTGGCAGCATTTATTGAAAAGTGCTGTAGTATTGTAAGTGATGTCAACACTCATCGGAGAGTTTCCAGTTCAATTGATCATCCTGTATAGTGACTTAAGTGGGATCCACTAAAGCGACATGGTGTGCAATACCATTGGAGATGTAAATCGCCAAATGTATTCTCTGCTACTATCAGTTTAACTGTAAAACCTCTCATGAGTGTTGGCATCACTTACAATGCTAAGCATTTACAATAAATGCTGCCAGCACTCGGAGGGTTTCCAGTGAAACTCATCGTTCTATCATATTTCTAAGAGGCAATATATCCAGCCTGTGACATTCATAAAATGTCTCTAGCCATTCTTGTGCCTCATGTTTTGAAATTTGCACGCGATATGTACCGATCGCAGACGGCGTTAAGAGAGCAAAAAAATCTGATTTCGTTCGGTTAATGTATCAGCCGAAATCATCGCAAGGAACCACGTGCTCGCGGTACGCAGGTGTAGTCGGGGCACATGCACCTGCGAGCAACGTTGCACCTGGACGTCAGCTGCCGTGGTCCTATTTCTCCAAGGTCATTTGTGACGCGACTCCTCGTGGACCGGCTTGCCGACTATCGCGAAATTCGATAGCTCGATCGCTATTTCGAGAAGCCTCGATTTTGTAGCAATCGTAGCGACTGCAATTCGAAGAATTTGAACAATTGCTTTAGTTGCACTTACGCTTTCGACTGAAGCAGCAGGTAACTTTAGAGGAAATTTGATTTTAAATTATTCTTGAAATCGCTTTAGGAATTAATTTCCCAATTTGAACAGAATTGTTTGAAACTACTAAAAATTTATAGTCATTGAAACGTGTAGAACTCGACTTTAAGAAAAATTGAAATAAATACAGCTTGAAACTAGAGAAAAAAGACTGTGCAATTATTTGCTTAAGAAAAATTCAAGACGAATAGGTTTTGAGCACAATAAGCGTGGAATCCAAGCACCCAGTCACAAATAAAAAGGAACGGAGCAGCAATAAATACAGGCACTGTCGGCGCCGAAGAATGCAATTTCGCGAGTCTGCATGTCTTGGCATTCCCAGCATCGCGTGAAGCTGGAAAGAACACATCAACAGTGTTGACTTTAATTCGAAGTTCCATCTCCTGTGGCTTCTTTACCCCCTCTGGCATTGAAACGCAGGCGGGACAAAAAACCCCGCGAAATATAGGTGACGCGAAAAGGACGCTTAATGAACCAGCGAAAAAAAGGCGAACCGTGTTGGAGGAGGAGCGTTACATCAGCGTGTTGTTTGGGGTGGGTGTGTCTCGTGTGTATAGTCGCACGGTTCGCGTCATCGGCTCGTTTGCGGAGGGTACCGTGGTCGTTAATTAAATCGAGATTGCGATCAAACAGCTGCGATCACGGTCTTTCCTTGAAACCTCGTAACACCGATTCAGCTGAATTTTTTAGGCCCATGGAAATCTTTAAGCAATCTTCGTTTTTCATGAATTTTAATGTGAGGGAGAACTTGATTACAGTGTGTTGCTTCCACGTATAATAAATTGTGACTCATTAATTTGTGTATCGATAGTGACTAAGGGGTTAATGGTTGGATACAGTATTTTCTTATAGGCCTTTTTTTTATTCAAGAAACAGTCGTTTATTATGAAGTTGAAAAGAGGAGAGGGGGGTGAGTTGAGATGAGTATCAGCTATTGTTGGTTTATAAAAGGTTGATTATAAATGAAGATTGGAAAGAAAAAAAATTCCAGACTTATTCTGTCGGATATTTCAGTAGTACATCCTCGATTTCCTATTAACGCCTCGATTGTGTTGGAAATTGGCCGCTGGAGGTGACAAGGAATCGCCACGTATGGCATTGTCTGGGCGAAACAACAGGTGGTCAGGGAATTTAGCAGGTTTCCATACTGTGTTGCTGGCAACCGAACGCGATCAATGCTAAGCGTCTCGGGCTTAGGCGACCAACAGCCTGAAAAAAGTCAGAATCTCGTAAAGTAGTTCGACCTTCTTTCCTTTGAGAGGAAGTTTCCCAACCTCTCAATCTCTTTACTCACTTAAATCGTGTTTCTAAACTCCACTTTCTTACAAAACGAGGAAATAAACTAAAGAACATTTCATATTTTCCACTTATTATTCTGCAGAATCACTCTTTTCAAGTTGTTCCACACTGTACAGACACACAATTGAAAATGATTCAAGATTCATTCTTCTATCGTGGCAGAACCACAGGAATGTCTTTGAGAAATGTATATCTACCTCTTTTCATAAAAATCGCCTTAAGGCTTACTTAGCGCTTCACGATTCACACCAATATTCTGTTTATATACTTTCATTGAAATCTCTGTCGAGCACAATACCCAATAGCAAGATCCCTTCCTTTGTTAGGCAATACACTAACCCTCTGGCTGTTTTTCTGTTTCAGGCTCGAGCCCTGAGTTCGGTGTCCCGGACATGACGGTCATCAGCGACATCGACGAGACGGGAATCAATCGAAATCTTCAAGTCCGATATGGGAGGGACCAGATATACGTATCCTTTATTTAAAACACAACTCGTAGAATTAAACATCGTGCAAGGGTGGTCAGGTAAAGGCTGAAAGAATCTGTATCGATCGTAGAGGTCAAGATTGGTCTGATAAGGTCACTTGGACACAGAGATTCACCAGGTGACAAATATAGATAGAAAATATTGTTCTCTTTATTCTTAGGTTCATTGACTATTCTTGGATCTACTCTGCTATTTTGTGTCCCAGAAAAAACGATCTTAGCATCTTTTTTTCACAGTTTACCGTGGCCTTGAAATGTTTCTTTTTCCTTTGAACACTTTTTGGAATGTTTGATACAGTTTTAGAGACGCAGTGGAGTATCGAATGAAAGCAAGGGATTGAGGTTTCTCTGTGTGAAAGTGATAGGCTCACGAGTATACTCGAGCACGTGTGAACCGCCTTGTTCGAAGGCAGCCAAGAGTTTCGCAAAAAGCGGCGAACGGACGTCCGTCCATTTCGTCATTCCCCTCCACTGCGCCTTGGAATTAGGATTCCTCGCGCGTTCTTGAGAATTACTCAGGCCATTTTCTTCCTCGATTCTAGACCGAAGGTATTCTAAATTCCTCCAAATCCACAACGAACTAACGTCCAATTCCCAAGTCATTCAAAAATCCTATAAACAAAACATGCACCAATAATCTCTAATACTTTTCACCAATAGAAAGCTGAACAACAATAAAAAAAATCTCAAAAACAGGCTTCACGAAAACCTCAAACACGAAACATCCCCTCAGCTGGTTCTGGAAACAATTTTAACGCTTTCATTGCTCTCAACTTTCTCCAAAATTAGAAACTGAACGAACAAAACATCCACAGCTAACTACCCCCGTTAGACACGGACCAGGGAAGAGAATTAAGAGTAGAGTATCCAAGTGCAATAGAGCGAGAGAAACTCTAGAGACTCGGGGTTGGAGCAGGAGGGCAGAGAGAGGAGAGGGAGGGGAGTTGGCGAAGGAACTGAAGGGGTGAGAGAACTATATACGTATGAATTTTGTAGGGGTGGGGCGTTGTTCCCGGGTTGGTTGGTTGCCATGACGACAACCCCAGTCAGCTGGTGAACCACCCCAGGGCCAGACCCATTCATCCACTGGGTTTGCCGACCCAACGACCGACACCGACGACCCAGTGTCGTTTCTTGTCGAGGCTTTAATCCTCCCAGCCACACGCCGTGTCTGATCCACGACACTCGGATCGAGCGAGACAGGCAAATGATCATCCCTCTCCATTATGACTTAATATTCAACGCCAGGAAATATTAGGGCGTCTTGGAGATGAGAATACCAGGAAAACAGCTTTTACTCGGTTCCTTTCGCTGAAATTGAGATTTTTGATTGAGTTATCTCAGAATTGAGCGAAAAGCCAGGAAGATACCTTTGAGTGAGACTTGAGAGGGAGAAGAAGCTTCCTAGAAGTCACTAGTGGTGATTAATATCTTCCTAGACAAGCCTCAAGCTATATGCTTCTATTTTCTTCATTCAGTTTCGCTTTTGCTGTGAATTTCTGAAGCTTCCAGTAAATTACTCGTCGGCTGAGTTTGTAGGTTGATAGGGCAGATTTTAATCCCGATTCGAGCGAGGAAAAACGGTGCAATTAATTCCCCAGCGAGGGTAGGATCGTCCACGAGGACGATGCTCGCTAATGAGTCGGGCCCAGCCTCTGACTCTAATCGAGAGCGTAGTTTTCGCTCGGCTCGGCTCTATGTCGATCAAACAGCGGAATTCAAACGCGTGATGCGTTTGCCTCGGCGATTTAGGTCGTCCTCGGTATACTCGTTAGTGGACACTTCCTCGTCGTGGAACGTCACGTTGCGTGCGTGTGGGAGGATGCGTGAAGTCGCCCACAAGGAACATCGTCATTATGAGTGTTACTCGTTCAGCGGCGTACCTTTACCAATGCTAGATTAGATGTTTAGCGCGGCTGTTTCGTTCAGAGGTCGCGGAGAGGTCGTTGAACCTTTGATATACCTAGGTTTTTAGGACGTTTTAATCTTCGTTTCCGTTTAAATTGTATATTTAATTTCGTGTAAATAGTTTTGTAGGAGTAACTGTCTCCTGTTGTTTTGTGGCTATTAATTTTAACGTTCTATGTTCACTCTTTTTTACTGGAATTCTAACTTTTCATTAAGTATTCAATTTTTCCCATGCCTCCGTGACTATAACTTTACTATACCTTGAGAATAACTCGACTATACTGTGACTGTAACTTGACTATAACTTTCTATAGCCATCATGTTTTTACTGTCTACGGTGTTCAAACTTCCTATGGAGTATAGAATTCTTCTCCTAGATCTGTAAGTATATTGTAGTCACTCTTTTCTTCTAGCAATCGATTAACCTTACCACAAAGTATATAACTCTTCTCATAGAACTGTGACTACAACCTGTTTACGTTATTCTAGCCATTCCAAAATTTTCCCCTAAACATACAATCATTTGTACAATTCATACAACTTTACTATCTCTTACACTTCCTCCATTGCACTCCATTTCCAAATCCCTCTGCTCTCACAAATCTTTACAATCAGAGAACAAAGCCTCCGCTGTCGACTTGTCTCAGCATCCGGAAATCTCGTTCGCGATTCGGTGTCGTCCGAGGAGCTCGTTCAAGCTCTTCAACTGGGACAAGAAAAGAGCGTGGGTGACACTACAAACGGTAAAAAACTTCGAGATAGGGGACAGTGTTTTCTTGCGGGTCTGCTCGATTACTCGATTGCATCATCGCAGTAAAAACGACGTTTCCGTGCTCCGGGCGGGAGCAACACGTGCCGAGGCTTCAGCAGCCACTCGAGCTGCAGATAATTCGTCCATATCATTTCCCTGGTAATGACGCGAGATGTAACCACGTTCGACGCCCGTTAATGTAAACAAACGCCGAGAAGTGGGAGGATTAATTCGGTCGGTCAGCCACTTTGTCTGCGATTTTCAGAGGTTCCCAGCGCGGCTATCTCTCGATCAGGAAACCACCCGCGAAGGCGGGCGACTCACTGTGCAGCTATTTAATCAACGAACGATCTATCGACCCGATCCCCCCTCGGGATGGAACACAGCGCTAGTCGACGCGATCGTTAACGCGCGATTCCTGTTGATATGAAGCGAGATTCCGAGGGAGGGAGTTGTTGGGGAAAATCAAAGTTTTTGTGAACAGTTGACTCGGTGGATTATTTACAGTTTTCATGTGCGAGGTAGAAGCTTGAAAAAATACGTACCTAAAAAATTGGAATCTTAAGACTGTTTTTATTTAAACTTGTATAGTAGTTAATGTTATATAAAATTTTTAAAATAATTCGAGTCACAAAATGGTAGAAGAAAACAAAGAGACCATGTGATCAGGCTTTCACAAAGCATAAGAAAACACCACTGACGTGTGCCTCGATTGTTGAGGATCTTATTTGTATGCAATCGATGTTTTTGCCGCCACGTAGTCACAAAGGCAGAACCGATGGACACGGGTGGTTATCGTCGTTGGCGCGTCCCAAAACTTTCAATTTTCCTAACAGAATTAACCGCGATACAAAACCGTTTCTCGCCCAGCGAAACTGTGTACCGGTCTCCAGTAATTAGTCTCGGGTCTGCTGTTTTAACGAGATTCGATCGGCCGAGACAAACGTTTCTGTAATGCGAGCAGAAGGGGCTCGATTAAATGGAATTTATTATATTCGTTCGATGGTTGTTCAATCAGGAACGTGAATAATTGGAGCGATGAAATAATCTGCTTTTTAGAGCAGAGGTAATTGAACCTCTGAGGACTCCTTTTAAGGATAGTAAATAAATTACCCCTTAGCTGTAGGCTTTTCTCCGACAGTCGAGATCATAAATAAGACTGTCAAAATTGGTTTACTTAGCCAAGGTAACAAATAACAGGTGACCTCGAAGCACAAATTTTTCCCCTTTAATATCTCTGGGGTAGAAAGCTATTTGTTTGGGTTTACTCGAATTTCATTCGTTCCCATGAGGGACGAACGTAGGAGTAAGCAACTGCGTTCTTTTTACCGTGTCAGTTTCGCCGCCCACTTATATTATCCACTGGTACGCGAGCTGCTCAACGCTCTTTCTTTTTAAAGATCTTCTCTCAACGCTCTTTCGGGATATCGGATTAAACCTGGCCCCGACAATATCGACGAAACCGGAAGCTGAACGATCATCTTCCCCCCTGCAACCCCTGGTTACTCGATCAAGCGTCTTCTGTCGTTCCCCTTCTCCCCTTTTACACCACCCGCAACGTCATCTTGTTTACCTTCCTGCTCGATCAACTGCGTTTTAATGTCACCCTGCACTTTGTGCACTGATTGTTGCTAATTCCATTAGCCCTTGGTAAACAGAAACTGATATACCTTTCTAGGGGTTCTGGGTAGTTAGTTCTTTAGTTCTTTGAGGTAACGTTGCATTAGTGTTTAGTACATCACTTTGGAGATTGGAGGTCTAGAAAAGTAGATTTTAAGATTTTGTCCTTTGGTAGGCGATTATTAATCCTCCGTTTGAACACTAGGCCAGGTTTATGGCCAGTGAAATTCATTTTCTTTTGTACACTTTCTCTGAATTTTTGTTTTTCCTAGTTAATCCTATGAACATTTGACTTAAGTAGCGATGGTATATTGAAATAGAGACTTTAACAAGTATCCCAGAATTGATACAGATTTTTTGAAAGCTTAGAGTAATAAAAAGATAGTGTATCCATGGGGGGTTAAATAATTTGTAGGAAAGAGTAAATATTTTTTAAAGCAACTACATTAGTAGCTGTAACATTTTAATAATTTTTAGAAACTAAAGAAACATCGGCTTCCCAAAAAAAATATCGTTCCAAACTGTACCCAAGTCCGAATTTGAATTTAATCGCTTTATCACAGCTTCTGAAAATTCAAAGCTCTGTAAAACATTAAAAACCCTCCCTAGCATATCGTGATTTCACCCTCCCAGGAGTTTCAATTCTCCTCACCAGAAATCGAAGCATTTTTCCATCCCGCGACTACGACTCCCTGAGTGCCTCTCTCTCGTCGCCGTCTCTTTGTCCATTTGTTTCTCTCCCGCTCTCTTCCGGTATTCGATATGCGGCTGGCGGATACTTTCGCGACCCAGAGGGTGGCTCGCTCTCATTAACCTCTCGCTGGCAAAGCGCTCTTAGGGCAACACTTCAATTGCTTTCGCCGAGCTTGCCCACCTTTTAACGGCGTTTCGCGTGCAACGACCAAGGCGGGGGTTGGGAGGGACGGGAGGAAGGCCAGAGGGCCGGATATGCGGCTCTTGAGTGTGTGCCCCCTATCCTGTGTTTGCTGAACCCGTCGACGCGCCAGCGAATTAGGCCACGAAAAGGAAGACGAAGTCGAGGCTCGGGTGCCAACCGACGAACGCAGCATCCTCGATGGCTTCTTCGCTCAGCGAATTCAATCGCTGCTCTCCTTGCTCACCTTGCTCTCTCGCGCCACCCTCTCGCAAGGGGATTATTTTTAGGGTCAATCCTCTTTCAGGTCATCCGGTCTCGCTCCGTGAAGGGTTGAATTTTATTGAAAATTTTATGCTCTGTTTGCACCGTGTCGCTTGATAGCGCGAGATTCCACCTTTTTGGGTCAACTCGCCCTCTTTGCAGCACGCGTCGATTACAACTACTGACCATCAGTGGAGGAGGTATTTGGGACAAGTAGGGACAGTGGATTGGAAGAGTGTGATGATGTTGATGGTCGAATGTGATTGATAATTGGGGAGGTGGTTATCTTTGGTTGATGGATACTGATGGATTTATATTAATTAGGTATCAAGGGTTTGCACTGGGAGATCCGCGATTTCGGCTTTGGGTTAATTATTCACAGTCTCTTCTTAATCCATGCTTGAGGTATGGTTTAATAGTAATCTACCGCCAAAAGTAGAATTAGTTATTAGCAAAGGGCTTCAGGTAAGCTGATTAATCGAGGTCCTATTGTAGTAGTGATCAAAGCCTTGTAATTATTTTATATATTTCTGAGATATTCTACGGGGATTTTCATTCTGTGTGGAGTCATTTTTAATCGATTCTGTTATCAGACTCCTAATATTTCTGGAAAGTACTATAAGTAGTTTATTAAAAACCGAACTATTTATACATGTTACAGAAACGACAGCTTTACATCTGTTTAGATAGAAAGTGCAGAAATTTTCTTCGTCAGACGACGCTTTTAATTTTCTTCAAAGGCACTAAGCCATTCTAGACCAAAGACGGATAATATTCCCACTTCCTGCTGAAGCAGCGATCTGTTCTCATTTCCTTCAAATGACTTTCCTCTCTGACAATTCCATCGTTAATTTTCGTGAAAATTCCTTTTCATCGTGACGATTTCCGAACACCAGAAAATTCCTCTTCCCAGGGTGCTGGCCTCCAGGCGACAAGAAAAAACGGTCACAATCGTGAGCTTAAAAATTGTGAAAATTGTCCGTTACCCTTTCCTCCAGACCGACGCAAAGGCAGGGCCACTCCTTTGAACGAGATTCCTCGCATTGCTCCCCCATTCGAGAACGTTTTTCGCGTGGACGTCGAAAGATTAATATCGCGAACGACAATGGGAGGAAATGCGGTTCTCCGTAAGGAGTTTCCTGCCGACTGCAAACTGACGTCCATTTCCTTTTCCACAGATACGACAGAGGTAGTGTTTAGATATAGTATCATTTCTTTGGGTTCTGGTCTTTGATAGAGAGAAATCGAAGTATCAGCACGTGAACTGGCCTCAGAATACATGAACCTTATGAACTCACTGTTGATTCCAAATTCAAAGTTCACTAATGATAGACAAAATCCTTTTACTATTATGGTAGAGTCTGGGAAAAAATCCACAATATTCCACATTTTGTTCTTTATATCTTTTTATAAGGAAATTGTAGATTTCAATTTGTACAAACATAAAGCGTAGACTCCACCTGCTCAGCTGCTAATTACCTCGAATCTTAACAAAAAATGTGAAAAAAGTGAAATGTAATTCCCAAGTGTCTTCTTCAGACTCGAAACCCAATCGTTGAGGCTTTCTTTTCGTGAAGGCCAGCGATCTTCAGCTCTCGATTTCCTTCCAATAATCGAGCATCCGGTAGCCTTGGGAACCTTTTCATCTGACCTTTTGCAGTCTCCTTCGCGACTGTCGCTGCTTATTTTCGTCTGCGACCTTTCCGTCCGCTAGCAAATATTTCGTCCTTTATTGTGTCCATGAAGGTAGCCTCGTACCTGTCATTCGTAGAGCTCGAGTTACCTCGACGGGGGAAAAACAGGTTCATTGATTGAGGCAAGAAAGACGAGGAAGAACGGAACAAAGACGTCTTCGTTACACTCCACGCAACTCTACTTGCCCTTCTACAGTCTTTTCACCGTGAATTCGACTCAAGAGTATCGTCAGGGAGTCCTCCAACCTCGTAGAGTTTCAACGACAACACTGTTAGTTATGCAACGAGTGGGGCAGAACAGGAAGGTCCTAAAAACGAATCTGCCACCTGGTGCACGCGATGGGGGGGCGGAATTCTTGAATTATAGAAGACTTTAAGAGCACGTTTACACATCAGGAGGACTTTGCTTATGTTCAGGGTTCTCAAACATTCTCCATTGGCGCACCTTCTATGTTTCAAGAACCTAAACCCTTCTACTTCTGAATTACAACACTTCTTTGAAAATTGTTCAATGAAGGTTAAAATAATATTTGTGATAAAAATGGGTCAATGTCCTACTGAAAACAAAGTTGAAAGTCTTAACCTACAGATTTCCTCGCGAGGCTCCATTTTCAAGGAAATCGAGTTTAAAAGTTGGCGCGCAATTCCCTGCCTGTTTGAACTCAATCTTTCTCAGAAAACGAGGTTTCTCACGAAAATCCATTATTCTACATTCTCAAACTATCTTGTGACAAAGAATTCTCTTCTACTTTACTCCACCATCATGAATACTTCATCGAATTCTTCTTTCGACCCCCAAAGTGTAGTTAGGGTACGTGTTCCCTTGAGACTAAGACTATTGCGAGTCACTCTTGAGAGTATTCTCACATAATATATTCACTATCAAACACTGCATTGAGAGTAACTGAAAATTACTGTTCGAGATGGTTTCAGTATCTGAGGAACTCACGATAGTTTGACTTTTAAGCGGTCACGTCCCCTTACTCACCTGTTACCCCTTCCTTCTCTTTCCGCGTCTCTTAAAGAATCGACGAGCCGAAAAAAGTCCAGTGCAAGCAGATCTCCAAGTGCAACTTCATTCCTGGGAGGGCTGCACCCCCCAAAAATGTTGCAGAAGGGTACGCTTATAGGTGTGTTATTCCCCTTTTCGCTGGCGGCATTCTGCACCGTGAGTCATCCCTTGGGTTCACCCCCTAGCTGTGTGACGTCATTTCTGTACCCCCCACTTCGAGATATCGAAACCATGTCAGCGTTCGGTTATTATGCAAGGGAGGCTCGGGGATCGCGACGTTCCTTTTCACCAAAGATTCTTTATGAATATGGCTGGTCGATAATCTTTGTCGAATCTCGGCGAGGGTGGTGTCCCTGGATAACGAGCGAGTAAAATCGTGAATAGGGAAACAGGGTCTGGAGAACACTCGTCGGTTAGATCGCGGATGGATCGTTAAAAACGTCTGTGCAGTAGAGCTTCCGTTTCCTGCTTGTCTTTAGCGACTGCTGAATGCACCCTTTAGTTATTGTCTCCAGCTCGTTTTAGTTTGAGGATCTACGATTGATGATAGAGATTGAGTCGTATACTTTATGCCATGAGGCACTAGATGGGGGAGGGGTTATTTTTTTCCTCTATTTATTGGAATTGTTTTGTTGGGTGCAGAAAGATGATTGATTGTCTGTGTGAGCTTATTTCTTGTGAAAGTTTGGCGAGTTAATGACTGTTATAGGTAGTAACTATTACTAGATTTGAATCTATGTAGTATAAGTTATGGAAGAGGTCGAAGGGTTTGATTAAATTTGATTATGTCTTGGTTATCTGTTTGGGTAGACATCAAGATTTTTGGAGTCTCTCCCTCTGTTCTCTTTTTATCTCATCGGGGACGGCCAGTTGCAGTATTCTGCATGATCAGAGCTGCTACGTCAGCGCGCAATAAATTATGCCGCCTCATTCTTCCAGTCTTCCCCAGCGAGAACTATATCTCGAAAAGATATTTAAAACGAGGGTGTGACTTTCATTGTAAAACGAAGAATCATTCTTGGTGTCTGTATGAAATATGGGTCTCTGTAACTGTGTGACTTTCGGATTAATGAAAATGAGAAAATTAGAATAACGTAGGTGGGGCGTACCCCGTAACAGGACTTCCAGGACATCTCTTCTCTAACAGTACTGTCCTTGAACTTATATCAACAGAAATTGAATATATTATAGCAATGACAACGTGACTTTTAAATGATCTTGATACTGAAGTTCCATTTTCATCGCCATTACTAGCCAATTAACCTGATGAGGGTCAGATAGAATGAATTTATTAGTGTTATCAAAACCAGTTGATCTTTGAAATTTTTTGTAATTTGTGGTCTTAATTTTTCTTCACTTTTTTTTATAGATAGTATCTTTCATATCCCATTATTTCACACTTTATCTTTGTTTTAATACGTAATAAGAAATAGTTAGTACCAGAGAAACCAGACCAACCTGTCGCTTCTTAATTCCATACTAGCAGCACGAAGTTAATGAACATTTCAAAAATATCGTCACGTCCGACGCGTGACGTCACACACATGCGGAGCAGGCCCCCATCGGGAATGCATGTCGCATTATCATTCAAGGCGGTTCGCGATGTCGAGGAATGAGAAATAATGCCGTCGACACGGTTCCTTTCAGCCGCGGGTAAACACACCTTCCGTTCCTCTTTTTCTCTCCCCCTCCATTTACATCTCGCTTCAAGCCCCGATTAACAGGGGAACGAGTTCGTTTCCAATGCATCGACAAGCGATTTAACGAGACCGCCTTTAGGGCCGACTTTTTCCTTAACTCAGATCTACAGACGTACACGGGATCCATATTGGTGGCTGTGAACCCCTACAAAGAGGTGGACTTCTACACGAACGTGAGTACATTAATGGAATTATTTTCTTTTTCTATTATCTCTAATGGCACAACGTTTGGGGCTAATGTCGTTTTCATCTGTATTGCGAAGCGTTTCGATCGGGCCATTGTCTGACGTCTGAATTGGGAATTTCATTCTTTGGACGAGTGGACATTTTCTTGTGTATAATAATATTGGAATTATTAGTGAGATTCAATATAGATTGATTTTTTAATAGAGAACAGTGACTCTGGAATATTAAATTATTTTGCAATTTTTGGTGAAATATTTTATTAGTGATTTTATAACGAAATTCGTATAGTGTTCGCGCCATGCCGAATGTACAATACTGGGCACACTTCCGGCGGCAAGCGCGAGCCGGAAGTGGCGTTGAAGAATAGCAAATATTAAGACGTCGTCGGTGGCTCGTGGAACAGAGAAGGCCGCGCGTGCTCCTCCTCAAGGTATTATAATAATTGACTCTTCCTTGTGCATATAATTAAGAACTTGGACTCTGATATTGGCTGAAGTTCCGTTATTAAATGATAATTAGGTAATTATCACACTGAGCGGAAGTTGCTTCTGAAATTACTGGAGTGAAATTTGAAGTGATCAGAATTCTTTATTTCGGTTATAAGAATACAATACAAGTTTTTGAATATAAACATCATTAAAATATAAACTGTAGAGTACTAATTTTTTATGATAACATTGGACTCATTAGCATAGAATTCTCTGCTAGAATTTAAGTAAAAGGGTTTTGTTTCGTTCCTGCAAGTAGTTAAAAAGAAATTTGAATACGCGAGGAATTTATTCTGTGTGTTTTTATTTAGTATATTCCACGGACTGGCAAAACGAGCGTCGACAGGACGACTTTATCGTATTGGAATTGCTAGGCCTCGGACTGAAAACAGGAAACGGAAACTACGACGTGCTTTTGCAGAGATATCGCGAAACGGCGATCAACTCTTGAAGGGTTTTCTGGGTCATGGTACTCCAATACGATGAGCCAACGCGTGGTCGATTTATTTTTCTACCTACGGACAGAGCTTTCTGTGCTTCGAACACTCAATACGCTACTTCTCTGAATACTAGGCTTTTGGGATAATTACGTAATTGAGTGGCGCAGAAAATGATGTTAGATTTGGGATTAAATGAAACTTTAATCACATTATCGTGTTATTAAATACGGTGCTGGTCAAAAGGTAGTTTAAAAGCTACATAATAAAAATATCTAGTTGCTAGAGGAAATTGTGATAGTGATTTTGTGTTTAATGTAATATCGGACCAAAATTTTCAAATATTCAAAATTTCAAGATTTTCAAATATTCAAAATTTCAAGATTTTCAAATATACAAATATTTAAAAGTTTCAAATATTCAGAATTTTCAAATATTCAAAATTTCTAAATTCTCAAGCATTCTTTACCTATCTCAATTCCTAAATACCACTTTAATTCTTGAACTGTGTACCCGTAAAACATATTTCAATTTTATAGTTCAGATATTACCCTCATTCTCTTTCCCCAAAAGATGATCGTCCATCACCCCAAATTACTACCTATAAACCAATCAAGTAAACCAACATTCCCCCTTGAAATCAATCACCATAGACCCTCTATTACCTCCACGGCCAAGAAACTCGATACCATTTCCACATCGTCGGAGCCTCGGAGACACTCGACTTCCCATAGCCTAACAACAATCGTCGAGCTAAGCCATGGGGTTAATCGTTTCCTATCGCTTCCCTGCCAGCTTGCGCCGCGTTCCCGAGCACGCTCGCGTATTCATGGCCGATAATCGGACGATGCACTTTTTCGCCTTTCGAGCCCCGGCTGGAAACAGCGTCGCCTTTAATCTCTATTTTCAGGGCCGCGTGGCGTGTGCGTGGCACGTCTTCCGCGCGCACTCGACAGCCATCGGCGGGCGTTAACGCGCGTATCTCGCGGGGCGGAATTAGGGTGCGCGGTCCTCCGCGCGAGGACTTATTTCGGGATCGAGTGGCAGCCACTTCGAACGTAAATACGGGTCGTCGACAGGCCGCTCGTAAAACGCTCCTCCACGGTCCCCCTCTGTCCTTCGAGCCTCCCCCTTGCGCACTGGGACCTCTTGCTAACCGCCGAGGCGAAGACAAAGAGAGGGTTGCACGCACGAGCCGCGTGCGTCGGATTAAATCGAATTAAACAAGAAGCGGTCACAATAGCGTTTGCCTCCAGTCAGGAGTTTAACCCTTTCCGCCTGGGCGAAGTCGCATTCGCCTTTTCCGCCACGGAGACTCTTTGTTTCGGGTCTACTATGCGCTATTGTCTCCTACGCTTTGCTTTTTAGCGTCTTTGTTGCTAGCCATGGACGGTGGCTGTCACTGTTGCTTTCTTCACTTTTAATTGGGCTAATTTCGAGAGTCGATCTTGGGCTGGGATCGTGGAGGAATTAGCTGGATTTTAGTTGATGTTATTTTTTTATCAGTTTTCGTTTCTCTGGGGTAACAGTTCAATTTGTTATTTATAAATATTAGGAAGATAACACAGTAGGTGTTTCCTCTTTACAAATTTCATTTCTTGAAAATATGCTTGTTTTTCTATTTTTCACTCCTATTTTCAACAAAATCTATAAATTCGCACCTAGGTATTATAGTAATCTCATATCGCTTAATTCGTCTAATTACCTCCAACTTCAAACAACAGTTTTCGATATTACCTTACGTACAAACTATCATAATTAGTAGCATTTCGAAAACTCCCCCACAAATTTCCCCGCAATGCCATTCAAAACACCCTCCGCTCCCCCTTTCGTACCAAACATTCCACGAGGATCGACAAGGTGCTTCTAGAACCCAGTAAGGGCGTTGGCGCGCCAAGAAATGTCGAAGGCAGTCTATTCCTCTGCTAAGGGTAACTTTCAGAAAGGAAACCACCCGAAAAAAGGGAACCAAAACAAAGAGACAACAGGAGAAAAAAAAATGAAATATATAGAGGTGGAGTATTTCTTCCGAAGGTCAGCCAGGGGTACCAAAACGAGGACCCCTGGTTGGCAAGAAGGAAAAGGGTAGCTCGCCGTGGTGCACGCCCCGTGTTATTGATCGGGCTGGAGCGCACATCGGATTCGGAGACTCGTCGTGGTTGCCCTGGAGCCTTCGGTAGCCTCGTCCTTTCTCTCGTCAGCGACGATGCCCGTGTCGATCCACGTTGAACAGTAACACCATCTTCCAAATTAGCTCCTTGGATCTGTGGATGCTTACAGGCTGGATTAACCCTCTGCAACAGTGCGCAGCAATGCTCTCTCTTTCTATCGTTTGTCCCACGTTCTCTCTCTCGTCCACGCCGCTGCTCTTGTTGCCTCTGAATCGCGTGCAACTACAGTGTACAGGGTGTTCAGAATGAAAGGAAATGTTGCAGTTTGCTGTGAACAGCTGAACGCGCTACTGGCCATTGTGGTACTTTTGATGGCGGGGTTGGCGTAGGAAGTTGGAGCTACAATTCTTGGAAGGGGTGAAATTCTTTTTAAGGGTGGGTTTAGAATTGCATTTTGAGATGACGTCGTGTTAAAGTTTCTGGGTGGTTGATGCTTTACTGTAGGGTGCTGCTTCTGGAGTTTAGTCGATGGTTGTTACTTGTTGCTGAGGGTTGAGATTATAAAATTGCATGTTTGTGGTATATTTTTGTAGATCTTGTAGCTTTTGTGAAGAGAATTTCATTTTATATTTTAGATTGTATCAAAGAGAATTTGTATATTTATTGGTCATTGTGTTTCAATCAATAGAGGGTCAATCGACTAAAATATAATTTACCCCAGGATTCGTGTCCCATCACTAAGGCTTCGGAAATATAGTTAGCAGTCTTGGCGGTCTCAGTCAGCATGTAAGGATAATTTCGTGGTAATTGAATATCGGTCCTCCTCGTGAAGGGTGGCGGTCTCTGATTAACCGTCTACTGCTGCGCGACACCGTCGGATCTGGCACAGATCCCTAGGACCTGCGTAATTTCCGGTGCTGATCACGAAATGAGAGAACCTCTGAAGCCATTGATGGATAGGACACTTGGGATTATCGAAACAATTTTATTGTGGACGTAGATAACCGTAAATATCGTTTCTTCTCTTCCTTTATAGTTCCAATTGGAAATTAGAAATAGTTATAGAATAAAAAGCTTTCAAAATGGGCTCAGAAGAGAACAATTAAATTATGGATTTTCGTTACAAATCATATTACTCTAACCATCGCTTCGTCATTTCATGAAGAGATCTCTCAATTCGTCCATTTTTCACCATCCAATTCAACCAACTAAATGAAACACATAAACTTCCGAAAAACTCGCTCCTTGGAAACTCTTCTAATTCAATTTACTCGTCCTTGAGCAGTCAAAGTGCCAATCTATAGCTCCAAAGAACCCTACTTTCGCCAAGCATTCAACAAATACTCTTATTGCCTAAAAATCTCACTTCTGAGGAGAAGAACGGCATTGTTATTACAGAACAACGTTCTCAGGCAAAAAAGAGAGCATTGTTTATCAGCCACGTTCCAGGGACAAGAGGAACTGGAGCGTCTCGATGTTCCCCCGTCTGTATGCGCAGCAGTGTCGATCAAACGGCACATTTTTATCTCGAGGAGGCCATTATGCACCGATCGATCCGAGTATTTCGAGGTAATCAACCGCGGGATTCTTCACCACGGACGATCGTCCAAGTAAACTGGACCAGCCTTCACTAGTCTAACGATCCATCCAGGCTGTTTCTAGTTGCGAACCGATCTTGCGCCATTTTGTCCCAGAGCCACATCGCGTCATTTCACCCAGCTGGCCCGTTTTGTTCCACAAGGAACGTCAGCCCCTTTTTCCTCGAGTCTTGAAAGAACAGCCCAGGATTTGGTCACGTGAACCTTCGACCGATTCCTTGGGCTCTCATGCAAATAAGTCGGCTGGGCTTCTTTGAGGGATGGTTTACTCTGCTGGGGAATTCAACGAACACGCTTTTCTATAGACCTTTCTATACTTCTCGGTGCTCCCCAGAAGCATTTTTGTCCTGACGAAAGTTTACCTTCGCGATTGTTGGCCCCTCTGCACGGTTCAGGCGTCAAAGTCGAGAGCCGTGCCTGGCTGCATCTCTTGATGCGTGAAATTTGGCTAGTTTGAGCAGGTGCGAAATTAGAGGGGAAAGAATGAAGTGTTTATGGAGGAGTTTAATTGGACAGGGGTCGATTGGCTTGAGGGCTTATTTTTTATTGTTTTTGTTTTTAATACAGAGAATTGTCTACTCAGTGGACAGGTGTCCCCTTTATTGACATTATCATATGCTTCGAATCCTCCAGGAGTTATTTATGACAAACTCAATGGAGGTCTTTTAGTCGCTAAAAGAAGCAGGCGTGGAAAATTATCTCGTTCCCAATCCTCCCTCGTACGCAACCCCGTTTCTGTTCATCTTTACACGTCGTCGGCCAACGACTCCCAAGAAGAGGGGTCGTAAGCACGACCCCAGCCAGTGTCCTGACACGAGCCGTGGCCTCTAGTTGGCGAACCATGCACTGATTTTGCAGTCGCAGCTGCAGGAATGAAACGAGGACACGACTTCGTCCCTCCTGACTCTGTGAGATCAAAACATTCGCAGAACTCTGCAGGAGATGCACTTTAATTTCTTATCACTTGATACTTTTCCTCTTATGGGTGTAGGTTACTTCTTCAAAAAGAAAAAGTTGTTTTTGGGGAAATTAGAGATTTGTTTAAAGTACATATACTACTTTGTTCGTATAAGCATGATATCAAGAATTATTTCTCTATTTTTTGTGTCCTCTTCTGTGTCAAGATTTGTATAATTAATTTTAGAATTGCATTTTTTAATACGCTATATATGTTATATATCAATAATGCTTCTGTGTATGAGGATATTGCAATTGGTAGACCTAGATACATTTCATTCCATTCGCCCAATGGGTGTATTCTTCAACGACCCTCGAGGCTGATAGATGACACTCATACGTCAGAAATTTCATTTTCACCAGCTGCGCTTTCGAAGCAGGCAGATTTGCAATAAAAGTCAGATAGTAACGTGAGAGCTACTCAAACATCGCTCTGGGTAACGTATGGCACTAAAAATTGAAGTTTCTAAAAAGTAAAACAATCAGGAGAAAGAGGGTCGAATCTTTCTGGTCATGCAAGCCGGATGTGCTTCTTAGATAAGATACTGTTGCTAGAGACTTCCCTGCAACAGGCACCTGGAATACGTCGCATATTCTATTTTTACTAACATCATTTATTTTCTCAAGAATTTAAGACCGCGGTTAAGTTTATCTTTTGTACAAACACGCCCAACGATAATTCCCTTCGAAAATAACCGATAAGGGTTCCCCGTGTCTTTGTGTGGCATTTACATGCTCCTTGGATTCATGTGCGTCATATTTCAAGGGACGTGCCACTAGCTGGTGGAATGGGCAGTTAAATTCAGGGTACGCCAGGCGACTGTCTAAGAACCGAGTACGCTTTCCAAATCTACGAGACGGAACTATAAATAAAATATTTCTGTTTCTGAATAATCTGGCGCGCTTTGACCCCTTAAAAGCCTCTGAGTAATTATTTTGATGTCTAAGGGATAGGTGGCGTACTTCGATATGCGATATGCATTCCAAATGGGGAATCCTAAGAAAGGGATTGTTTATGACCACCAATGACATACGACTTACTCCTACGAAATTACTTACACTTTACAATAAAACAAAACGATTTTAAAATAGATAAGAGACAATTCTTGAGATAGAAAGAACTTGAGGCTCTTAGAACTTTGGAAAAATTGGAAATTTGATACCCTTAGTGGAGAATATCGAAATAGTTTCGAAGATGTGTATGTTAATCCTTTTATGCAAAATAAGACTCGGATGCAGTACTTTTAAAGTACCAAACAGATTAGTACAAATGGGCCCTGTTCTGCATTGGCATGTCAAGCCACAAGTAATTAGCTTTAATATATTTCAAATAACCTATTTTTGCAATTTATATAGCGTAAGGGTTAAAAGTAAAATATAACCTAGTTCGATTAAAACACAGGAGTTAATTAATTATCTAATTTTCAGTAGATAGAATCTGAAATGAGTAGTTACATGCGAATATTATTAATATTTGTTTACACTCAAAATTGCACATAGAATATAAATAGAAAAAACAGAATCGTTTGATAAGATAATTCATAAAAATAATTCTAGGCTTCAAAAAAGGTATTTATTAGTAAAAATATCATTAATTACATTATTTTTAGTACTACTTCATTCATAGCTCGAAATTCGATTTTTTGTAGGTTAACACACTAATGCAGAACTAGCTCCAAATAATACTGTCACGATATTATAAAATTTTCTTCTATGTAAAAAGCTACCCGCTAACCACGCGCTTTGGCGGTAAAATTAAAAGTCTCGCAAAAAGTGTTGATTCCGTTTTGAAAGGGTTAAATCTCGACACGCCCTCCCTCTCCCGGCCAAACGACAAAGTAGAACGGAAGGATCTGGTCGCGCTGTAATCCAGCAGCAGCCGTCGAAACGTTGTAAACGCGGCTTTTCGTTAAGGGTTCGTGGTGCACAGGTTGTGTGCATACGGGGTGGCCACAGCCAAGCCGAGTGTACTCGTCGGCGGTTCATGGAAATGGATCAAGCGTTTCGATGAATTTTCACGAGCTGCCGAGGGTTAGCGGGATTAACGTTGCTCTCTCTTTCTCTCTTCCATTGCTTTTGCAATTGCGCAAGGGACGTCTGACGCGAAACTGGGTTGCACTACTTCGCCAAGTCTGGCCGCAACCGTCGAGATGTATGCATGTAAAGCGGCTCGGGTGCAGCGTGCATTATGCATGGGTGCACGGGCCGAGTCGAAACCCGTCTAACAGGGGAAGTTTCTCTTGTTAAAGAATTATGAAACTTCCGGGGCATGTAGACAGTGTTTTGACAAATGACGCTATTCTTTCTTGTCGGTCGGGGACCTATTTTCGCGAAACAGAATCGAGTTTTGAAAGAAGTTACATTCATTTTTACCGTAGTCGAACCTTAATTAATTTCTTACACTTTTTAACGTAGTTTGGCTAGAAATTTAATTTCAATCTTTGGTACCTTTTTAGTAGAGCTTCTGCTGTACTTATATATTTCTGCTTTATTTCTATTTCAATAAATTAATTTTCTGTGCAATCCAATTTCGTAATTTAACGCTTCTAAAAGAGAATATGAAAAGTTATTCATAGTTTACTTAAACTGAAGTTGTCCTGATGAACATGAAATAGAGCCATCTTCAAAAAAATTATAGAACTGAGTTATCTACCGTGCATTCAAGATATCTAAGTACTTAATAAAGTTGATTCGCGATGAAGGGGTCAGTTTATGGAGGTCGTAAACGCACGTCGTATTCTCAGCTCCGTTTGAAATCGAACTATTGATGTACATGCCTTTTGGTGCCGCGATACAATCTCCCAAAGGAATCAGCAAATGAAAGGGGCCGATGAAACTCGGTCGTTGAACGTCCTATCGAATGACGTGCGCAATTAATCGGGTTACCGGGGTCGTCGAGCCCACCTCCATCGCCCTTAATTCAAACCTATTGGATCATCGGAATCTGTTTGTCGTGGTCGATGCGTTTCGTAAGTTAATTAAGCGCAATGGACCTGCGAAATGAACTTTCGTATCGCGGTAAAAAGAAAACTGTCTTATGCTTTTAATACGGATTCATTACTATTGTACATCTGGATTTTTATATTAATAAATAAAGTAGCATTATTTCTTGTAAGATTTTACCACCATAACTTACTGTTTATACTGTATTGTTATTATTGTCTTTATAATCTAAGTCTGCTACTACTATTATTATTAAAGTTTATGTCGACTTAAGTCTTAGCAGATAATGATTATTCTGGAACCAAACGTTGTGCTGTAATCTAAATATTAATAAAATGTTTTATATGCTTCTAACTTTCTATTGAAAAGAAAACTTAGTAGTCTTAATATTTTAATATTCAGAGTATATGTTACCTGTTATGAAGCAAATAAGTACAGAATCCTAAATAAAGACATAACCTTTAAAAGACCTTGGAGAACACCTGCAACCTTTCGATAACCTTAAAAAATATGCTTCACTTTTGAGGGCGACCTTAAAACACAAAATAGACCTAGAAACCTTAAAGAACAAGCTTGACTTTCAAACAAGTTTCCTTGATAAGCTTGAAGAACTTAACCTTAAAGAAGAAGAAATGAGTCAGGGTACAGAGCGAAATTGAGCACAGAGTAACATTCGAGTTACTCGTGTTTCGGCGCAGAGCGCAGAAATCTCATTGAATGGGTTGTATAGAAATAGTCTTTTTCATCGTTTTTTCTTTCACTAGGAATACGTGAATCGATACCATGGACAGAAAATGGGCTCTCTGGAGCCGCACGTGTTCGCCTTGGCAGAGGCGGCGTACAGGTCACTCCAGGACACGGAGAGCAATCAATCCTGCGTGATATCTGGCGAGAGCGGCGCTGGTAAGACCGAGACGACGAAATTCATCCTCCAGTACCTTTGTTCGGTGACCAGCAATGTCGACACGTGGGTGGAACAGCAGATCCTTGAGGCGAACACCATCCTCGAAGCTTTTGGTAATTGGACCTCGTTAATAAGCAATTAGACGTTAATTATATTACAGCACAGTTTACTGGTAGCGTTCATCGAGTTCTCCTTCATAAATTTTGCCGCGCAAACGCGTCGGCTCCAAGTGCATAACGATGTTGAAGTTTCATGAAAATTCATTTGGAAAATACGCGAACGTTGGCATGCAGAAAAGTCAAGAAAACTGAGTTACAAGCATTTAGGAACACGATGAAATTATATTTGAGAGAAAAGTAGCAACGTAACTGAAATGTATTTAATTAGAATTTTGGAGACTGTTCTAAATTGTTTTTGTTAGTTTTTTCAAGTTTTTCATGGTACAAGAGAAATCTGGCAGAGGGGTGAACGTAAACAGACGAAGTTTTTTATGGAAGGGGTTAATGAACGTTATTCCTAATGGCATTTAAAAATAAAAAGGGATTCATTACTCGGAGTCAAGAGGCCGAGAGCGAGTCAGGTGTTAAATGCAGAAACGAGGGGTAAAAACTGGGTCAGCAGAGGAGAAAGATTCAAGGGGTATCATAAAAATTGTACCGTTTGCTTTCGCCTTTCGACAAAGAGCAACGAAACACACGGAGCTGTAGTTTCTTCGTTAAAATCTCCCTCGTTATTCTCCGTCCAATCGATATTCAAATGGTACACTACTCTCTTATAAGCGCAGGAAAACGTAAACGTTTATTCAGAATTCCCCTACGTTCATTCTTTTCAACTGATGTTATATACTTTTTAAAAAATAATTTTTTGTATAAAGTAAGTACAAAATAGTGTCAAGGACCTGAATATTTGGAAACAGACTTTTAAGCTGCATTTCCATTATTATTACTTTTGCTATTACTACTTAATTAACTAATTTTCATAAAGAAATACTGATAAGCTTTTCCGTTCTATATTAGGTAACGCGAAGACCGTGAGGAACGATAACAGCTCCCGGTTTGGCAAGTTCATGCAAGTGTGCTTCGACAGCAAGTGGATGATCAAAGGGTGCATCATCCAGGATTACTTGCTGGAGCAGAGTCGTATAACTTTCCAGAGCGCCAGCGAGAGGAACTACCACGTGTTCTATCAGCTGGTCGAAGCTGGCACGAGGGATATGGAGTTCGCAGAACAGTACAAACTAAAGCCAGCAAGCCACTATAAGTATCTGAATCAATCCGGTTGCGTGAAGATCGACGGGATCTCCGACAACAAGAAGCTGGACGCACTTAGGCTCGCGTTTAACGTGCTGCAGGTAATTAAGTCGCTAGAATGATATCACGAAATTGGATTGCCGTTAATTACCAGTTGCTTGCCTGTGAAGCGCGTTTTATGACTGTAATTTGAAATAAATTATGATAGAAGTTATATTAGAGCTGCTATTTATTAGGTACACCTAACGAAGTCTAATAAGTAATAGCATCTTTAAACATGACAATCTATTTAAGTATGAAAGTAGTAATAATTTGAAGTGTCTTCCGGTCGTCTTAGATATTCTTTCACTTTTTTAGGTCGCGCCAGAAATGTGTGAGGGTATCTTCAGAGTGCTCTCCGCTATTCTATGGCTCGGAAATTTGAATTTCACGGACATCGATGGCGAAAGGTGCGAACTGAGCCAAGAGGACCTTGATATTGTTGGAACGGTGGCTCCTCTGCTTGGTCTTCAGGTCGAGGATCTCACCAAAGTGGTTCTGATACGGCAGATAAACGTGCGCGGGAATATCACAGAGATACCTTTGAAAGTGCAGGAAGCCCGTGAAAATAGGCACGCGATGGCGAAAGCTTTGTACTCGAGAACATTCGCCTGGCTTATCAACCACATCAACAACTGCACGAATCCTGGCCAGGACAGCTCTAGGTTCCTCGGCGTTCTTGATATATTCGGCTTCGAGAATTTTACTGTGAACAGCTTTGAGCAACTCTGCATCAATTACACGAACGAGAAGCTTCACAAGTTTTTTAATCACTATGTGTTTGCGTTGGAACAAGAACTTGTAAGTGGTTTCTCCGTTCAATTCTATTTTTACTTATTGAAGTCTGTGATAGGCTTAACTCATAGGACTAGGAGTAGAGGACTAGTTACGTCATTAATAGATTGATCTAAAATTAAAAAATAAAGAATACGTTTAAAAGCTTTCAAAATCTAATAATAGATCAAAGAGTCCATAGACAGAATTTTTTTTTTATCTTTTTTGACCAATACAGTAACAAAGAACCTGGGTTTGCTCCATCACTCGAGGGTTAACAGCAAAAACATTGGCTTGCTTCAAACTCAATTACCCTAACGCGTGGATCGTTTTGAATTTCAGTACCGGCAGGAGGAGATCCAATACTCCCATATCACCTTCACGGACAACACCATGTGCCTGGAATTAATCGAGAAACCTCCGCGATGTGTTCTTAAATTACTCACCGAGCAGTGCCATATGCCGAAAGGGTCGGACCTAGCTTACCTGACCAACTTGCATGCCGAATTCGAGAACCATCCCTGCTACGTGAAAGGTGACGATCGACGAAAATGGGAGAAGGAATTCGGTGTGAAGCATTACGCGGGCTGCGTCACGTACACCGTAGAGGGTTTCGTAGACAAGAATCGAGATGTTCAGCAGGATGTGTTTTTCGACTTCATGTCGAGAAGCACGAACGAGTTTGTGCAAGAGATCACAGTGTATCAAGACCTTCTGGGATGTACAGTGGCACGTGCCAGTGGAAACGCTACCACAATGTCCCGTGGAACTTCCAAAGGCAAGCCAACGCTCTGCGATTCCTTCAGACATCAGTTGCAAGCTCTGGTCGATGTTCTTCAAGCCACCACTCCTTGGTACGCGAGATGCATCAAGCCTAACATGCAGAAAATGGCTAATCACTATGACGAAAAGCTGGTTCTGGATCAGCTGAAGTATTTAGGCATGTTGGACATCATTCGGATAAGAAAAGAAGGCTTTCCTATACACATGAGTTTCTATGATTTTATTGCAAGATACCGTTGCTTGGATAAAGGACGGTTTTCTTGGTCTTGCGATGAGAAAGAAGCTGTTAGGTGCCTGATCAGTGGTCAAGGGATACCGGAAACGGAATGGCAGATAGGGAAAACGAAAGTGTTTCTGAGAAGCTATGTACATGAACCTTTGGAGGACTCTAGGAATCAAATGGTTACCAGTAATGCCGTACTTATACAGAAAATATGGAGGGGTTACGTAGTTCGTCGGGGTAAGTTATACTTCGTAATTAATTTTATAAGCTTCTAGCTTTATTTCATTCTCTATTCTCCCACACAGAATACAAACGCATAAAGGATGCTGCGCTCAAGGTACAACACGCCTACCGAGGTTGGAAGCTAAGAATAATGTTCATCAGAAAGCGTAGAGCAGCTATCGTCATCCAGAGTCACTTACGTGGTGTGTTTGCCAGAGAAGTGGCAGCAGCTCTTCGAGAGATGAGAAGAGTGGATGAAGAAATGAGGAAGAGGGAGAGACTAGAAGAAGAAAGGAGACTGATGGAGGACAAGAAAGCATTAGAAGAAAGCCAAAGGTAAAGGGAATCAAGTAATATACTGTACACCTTACTTCGATACCCGAAGTGCAGTGACGTCCTCGCGGAATACTCGTTCATTTGTGCGTTAATTGCGTTTCCATTTGTGTCCCTTGTAGCGCGCAGTACAATGGTATTGTTGGAATGGAACCAGGGTAAGTTCGTCAGTAGTTTGAGCGACGAATTAAAACCCCTTGCCGCATGATGAGCTCTCAGTAATTGCTCTTAACATAGATGCAAAGTTTTAATCTCACCAAATGTACATCAGCACACGTCTCACGTTTTCCTGACTAATCCATGCGCTTGAAAACTAATCGTAAGATACTTCCAGCAAAATTTAACTTCAATTTCTCATGTGCACCGTTCAACATTACAGGAAGGCGCAAGAAGAAATCGCTGCTTTATCGCAAATGGCAGAGCAAATGAACTCAAAGATGGCTGCGTCGGACTTGCAGTCGGTGGACCTGGACAATCTGTTTTCGTTCCTTTCTGACGTGCAATCAACGAAAGGCAATCAAATCATCGAGGAAATCGGCGAACAAATGGACGAATTAGTCGAGGATCTGGATGTGGAATTGGAGACTGTTATACAGCAGGAGCTGGAGATGAATGCGAAGGCAGAGTCCAAAGCGAACACTCCGAACGGACAGGAGTGTCCCTCGCCACCTCAACAATCCCAACAGCAGCAACAGCAAAGGATACCTTGTGGAAATACTACCAAGCTTGGCCAACCGAGTCTTCCAGAGCCCACTGAACCACCGCCACCTCCACCACCGCCTGCTCCACCTATAGCGATTAATGGAGACTCATCCACCGATAATGGAGAGCCAATTTACGAGTCCGTTTTGCCACGTGAAGAGAACAGTCCCAGTAGCCCTATAGTGGTAAATGGAAACTCTGGACCTTTAATGAACGGCGAAACTTGTGGCTCACCTCCTCCTGTACCAAACAACAAGGTTGTGAAAGAGCAAATCGCTGGCAGCCCACCCTCCAGGCCAGAGTCCAGGAACTCGAACAATCATCATTTGCATAATCATCATCAACCAGTACCTCAACAACAACAAAATGGCCACGATCAACAGCAGCCGCAGTCTCAGCAAGTTCAGCAACCACCTGTCGAGCGCGAACAAAGACGCAAATGCAGAGTGGAGCGGAAGTTACAGGAACTGGAGGACAAAAAGGAACCTGACAATGAAATTACCTATCATGATATCGTAGAATTCGCGCAAAATTACTTCAACAGCCACGAAAGATCGCCAGAAGGTACGATAATGGCTACGCTCACTAGAAAATCACGTGGCAAGAGCATCGAATACATTCCAAAATACGAAATGGTGACATACTACAAAGGCTCCAGTATACCAAATTCTCATATTCATATGTACGACCCTGATAACGTTAACGTGGCGTGTTCAGTCTTTAGGGACCTCTGCAAATATATAAGGGGGGAAATGAAATTGGATCAAGAGATTGCAACTATTCAAAGTATAATTGGTTACGGCATTGAACGTGAAGAACTACGGGACGAAATTTTCGTTCAGTGCATGCGTCAAGCGACCAACAATCCCAATCCAGAATGGGCAGAGCGAGTCTGGTTATTGCTTTGTTTAGCAATCGTAGCTTTCCAACCCAGTAAATTGCTGTACAAGTACTTCGTTTCCTTCTTGCGAAAGAACTTGGCTCTAGAAGGCAAATTGAGGCAATATGTTCAATGGTGTGTGGATAACTGCAAGAATATGAAAGTTTCGTGCAGGCAACACCCTCCTTCGACAGTGGAGATTGCAGCTATGAGGCGACTCGGTACCATAGTTTGCAGATTCTTTTTCTTGGATGGGAGGACCAAGGCGATCGATGTACATCCGACTGACACCGCTGCTGATGCAGTTGCTAAATTGGGTGAAAAGTTGGGTCTTCGATCTCTGGAGGGCTGGGCAATTTACCAAAGCAGGCCAGATGGCGAAGAACATGTTCGAGCACATGACTACTTGTATGATGTCATAGCTGCTTGGGAAATGTAGGTATTTTCATTAATTTTGTTATACTGAGAAATTCATGTATTACTAATTTACTTGATCGACGTGTTCTCAGGAAACAATGCAAGTTGAATACAGCGCAGTCCACTTTCTCAACACTGAGACGTGGAAACAATGCTACTTTAGGAAGCGGTGATAATCGATTCGTCTTCAAACGCAGACTGTTCCGAAACACCAGGGAGATATCGCAGGATCCCGTGGAAGTTAACATGCTGTATGCTCAAGCCGTATATAATGTTGTCAAGGTATGAATATAAGTAACTATTTCACTTTGTTCAAAGTTAATTTGTCATTTATATTGTAATTTTGTATCGTTTTCAATTTTCAGTGCGACGACTTCCCAGTATCCGAAAAGGTTGCGCTTCAGCTCGCAGGTTTGCAGGCACAGGTTGCCCTAGGTGATCCAAAAGACAACGATCGATTGGATTACTACAGCGAAGTAGATAGTTTCTTGCCCTATCGAATAAGCAGAGCCCGTGGCGATGATGTCTGGGTGCCAATAATAGCCCAGGCTCACAGACAGTATGGTGCTGGTCGAAAAGAACTGGCAGCCAAAGTGCTGTATTTATCTTGTGTGATGCAGTATCCACTTTATGGAACAACTATGTTCAACGTCACCTATCGAGGATACTGGTCCTATGGTAACAAGTTGATTCTAGGCATCAATTGTGACGGATTGATGCTAATTAAACCAGACGACAAGTTCGTGCTGTCAGAGTATCGCTATCAGGACGTGGAGAGCATTATGCTGGACCCAAGTGACTCTTTTATAACGCTGTCCTTGCTTCGGCATAACCCTGACAGCTCCCACAAGTGTTTCGTTTTCGAAACTACGCAGAAGAATGAAATAGGTAGTTTGATTGTTAGTTACTGTCCAGCTTTGGCAGGCTGGATCACCGAAAACGAGGTTCCTACTAAGAAGCTCAAGTGCATCACCAATGAAGATCGCATTAGACTCTATCACAATTTAGTCAATTGTCGTAGAACACTTGTCGATGCGGAAATACTGCGAAAACCTCAGGATTCTGGTGGTGGTTTCCTTAGAAATACGCTTAGGAGGCTATCGAAGCACAGAATAGAGAAGCTCAGGCAAGAGCACGGTAGCGCAACTGATCATGGCGAGACCTACAAAGGATTCCCCTACGCCTATTGGGCTTTCAGTAGACAGGCAATACCTCAGAGTCTTTCGAAACTGCCTGACCCTGACGAGCAAGTGTCTCTCAACGTGTTCCAGTTGATCTTAACTTACGCTGGTTTAGGACAGAATGGAGACACAGTTCGTAGAGTGGAAGATGAACACGTGAATCTCATTCAAACTGTGATGGAGCGATGCATAAGAAAGGAGAATCTCTTAGGCGAATTGTATCTACAATTAATTAAGCAAACTACCGATCATCCTGATCCTAATAGTCGGGTAAACCTTAGGCATTGGGCGTTGCTCTCCTTGGCTTGCTCAGTGATCTTGCCACCGCAGAAGGTCATTCGAAAGTACCTCATAGCGCACTTGAAACGTTGCGCAAGTGACTACGTGACCGAAGAAGGAAAGTACGCCCGATTTGCTGAAAAGTGCCTTTACAAGACGCAGGGCACGCGAAGAAGACAATGGCCACCGAGCAGGGAGGAAATAATGTGCACTATAAATCGCAGGCCTATCTATGCCAGATTCCACTTTATGGATGGACAGTACCACGCTGTTGAGTTCCATCCGTCGGCGACTGCTAGGGATGTCATGGAAATTATTAAGACTAAGATTGGCTTAGAAGAAACTGCCATGGGTAATTAAAATTAATCTACAATGCTACTTCTGTATATCACTAGTTGGGTCTTAAACTTTAAGACGAAATCTTAATTTCTAGGTTATGCGATTTACGAAGTCTTAGGGCCAACCGAAAGGGCGTTGATACCGGAAGAAAAAATAGCAGATGTAATGTCGAAGTGGGAACGTTACAGAACAGCTAATGCTCTGCAGAACCAATCACAGAGAAAACACGCACATCATTTTTTCCTATTTAAAAAACATTTGTTCCTTGATCAGTACATGAATCTCGACGATCCGGTTGAAAAGGAGCTACTATATCATCAAGTGCTGCACGACTTGCGTGCTGATCGATTCCCTATCACTGAAAAAGAGGCTGTAAGCAATTCTTCTCTTACTATTCATATCATGTTTTATGTAGTGTCATAAGAAGGGGGTTATAACAAAATTCTTTTAGATGATGCTCACTGCCCTACAAGCACAATTGGAACTCGGCGATTGCGAAGACGCCGTGTTTGACCACGATTATCGTACTATATCAAGCCACTGCCTTCCTGCAAGACTGGTACCAAATTTATGCGTAGAAGGTGTTCTCCAGCATCATCAATCTTTGCGTGGCATGACACCGCCAGAAGCAAAGAAAGCCTTTTTAAATTTAATCCAGTCGTGGCCGCTGCATAGAGCTACCATATTCGATGTTATGCAGTCGTTTACTTCTAACTGGCCACGCGTTCTCTGGTTGGCCGTCGACCAGCAAGGACTCCACCTTCTGGAACATCGTTCCAGAAACGCTCTATGTACCTATGAATATAGCAGTATTCTCAGTTACAGCCCAGCTGTTAGTTGTTTGATGATTATCACTGGTACTGACAAAAAGCAAAGTAAAGTTATTTTAACGACATCCCAGGTAAATTCTCGACGATACTTAAATACAGTATAATTATACTCTTTTTGATATTGTTTAATACTTCTAAATTTAAAATATCATCTAATTTCAGGCACATCAAATAGCGAATTTAATTCGTGAGTACATGGACGTGCTCCAATCCCCGCCAGAAGTACCAAAGAGAGAATCCATAACTCAACAAATAACTCAGCAACAAATCCAACAGCCACCAACAAATATCCCCTCGGCTGCCGGTGGTCGCAAATCTCGACCTGCTTCTGTATTACATAGAGGTGCTCCAGTGATACAATCGCAAGCTAGTTAAAAAGTTAGGCGACCCGTTTAGGTGCGACACTGTTTCACAACCTGATACGCGAATTGTTACCTCAAATGTACAATATTGTTTCACATTATTCATTGAACTATTGTAAGTTTAATCTTATCATAATCGTGTTTCTACTTTTCTCTCATTTTCATAGCATCACATAACTTACTCATTACTAACTCTCGTAACTCTTTATTAGTCTTTTATACTTCTACAGTTTTATATACTATATGTCTAGATTTAACTGTGGATCGTACAATGAATTTTAGTATCAGGTTGTAGTATCAAGGTGTCTTTGTAGTTATTAATGCTTTATTGGCAAGGCCTATCAGGCGGCGAATGATCTATCGCCGTTACGAGACGGTACTAGCCTAGAAATACTTCTTTCTTCCAGTATTTATTCAATTTAGCTTAGAGCTCGGAAAGCGTTGAAAGAAAGTAGTTGCCGCGATGGAGAATCGAGTTAACAAATGGACCGATTGACAAATAACTGCCATTTACGATTTTAAAAAGCTGGTAAGCTGTCGAAGACTTCTATTTCCATTTTTGTCTGATATCGTCGTTGCCTTTTTTACAAGCGTTTATTGTACCGTTTTTTATACAATTTTTGCAGCGTATACAACAGAATCGTGAAATATCATATAATTTCGTATCGTTCGACGAAGAGTGATTATCAAATTTCCAATTTCCGCTGTTTCATTTGGATCGACAACCGCCAAATTTATGAATTCTATAGTCAACTTTGCTTCCTTTGTTAATCACTCTGGCGATACCACGAGTTTCGACACTTCGAGGCCACCACATTATAATCGACGTTGACTCATGTATTAGACTTGCGCGAAATTTAAACACAATTATACACGCTACTATACTTAGATACAATATTCCAAGAAAAATTTTACTGCACGTATAGCAAACGGTAATGTAAAGACTATTAACGAGGAACGTATCAAGTTAAAGGCGTATTTCGATATAAATTTTCAATCACATTTTAAAATGAAAGTCGAACGATAATCCGAACTTCGTTTTCTCTAGACAATCCTTCCGCGCTGTCGTCGCTTTTTTCGTAAAGCTTACAATTGTAATGGAGGAGATAATTGTGCACGCGGAAATAAGAAAAGAAAAGAAAAATCTCCGTGATTCTGACGCGATCGCATCGATCGAAAATGCCACGAAATTGCGTCCAAAAAGAATTTCATTTTTTTAATTCGAGAGTCCTGAGATCGCCCGATATCTTGGCATGTAAATATAAAAATTGAAAGAAGGAAAGCACTTAAAAAGGTAAAAGCATGTTCTAAAACAGAATTCTCCAGTGTTCAGTGATTCTATTTCTATGTAATATTAGACTTACACGTCACTGACATACAAACACGATATCAGTAATTGTAATCTAATCCTTTCGATGCAATCTTTCATACAAATAGTTCGTCACTAATAGCATAAAGAATCGAAGTTCTCTGAAAACCTACACTATTTACAGTTCATGACAGTAGAAAGTACCGCTAGTTTTTACTAACATTACCAGTTTCGACGAGTGACTACTCGTCATAAAAGAAGAAACATTGTACGATATAAATTTTGCGAGTTACAGGATACATAATGACTTGTAAGAAACACTTTTTACGGGCCACAGTCAAGAAAGAGTGAAGTTAGAGTTAAAGAAGCGATGACCTTCGTGAAGAATTTTTTGTCGAACACTGGAGCTCGTCAAATTCTCTGTTGATTTGGACCAAGATTTCGTTCCGATGACTCGACCGATAGCTAGATCCTTAATTACACGCGTTTTTTAATCATTCATAAATCTAAATAATAAAATAGGTGTACCGATTATTGATGATCACAAATCTCTTGAGTTGCAACGTGTCTTGAAATTCGATTTAAAAAGTAATTATACCATACGTATTTAAGGATTGGTCGCATCGATCATGAGACACGGATCGAGAACTCGTTACGACGAAGCAGTAAACGTTGCGATAAATCTTTGTAATTTGTATTTTATTCCCCTATTTCTTTTTCCGGGAGTTTCGCTACGATTCGACGAGTGCAGACAGACAGACAGACTGTGATCCGCTTTGGGTGTCCTTAGTCTTCGAGAGCTGTTTAACGAGTGAGACTTTGTGTTAACTAGTAGAAATGAGAAGAGAAGACGAAGAGGCGACGAGCGTGCGAGCATGTTAATATGTAAGAGAGCGAGAACGAGAGAGTGATAAGGATGAATGGCAGTGTACGATTCTGAAAATGCGATTTGCGACGCATGCATGATACTTAAAAGGGAAAAGAAAAAAGGGTTGTGGCGAGAGGATGTAATGTAAATTCCCTCGTATGTGTAGCTTAAGCGAAAATAAATTATTGTTTGATGATGTTATATTGAAATATTTAAAAGCGGACGATACTGTATATACGTATATATATAAATATAAATAGACACGCATAGACGGTACGCACACATCGCGATGTTACATTTACAATTATACACATGGCCCACACAGACACACACACACATACACACAGAACAAATTTTGTTGTAAACTCCAGAGACACGTACAAAGAGAAACGGAAAATTACACGCCTACATGCGACGAGGATCGAAATTATATATATAAATATAAATATATGAATGAATATATATAGATTATTAATATACTCGAGCTATGTGTAAGGATACAATAAAAGAAAAAGCGAAGCTTTAATATTGCAATTAACTTGAGAAACTAGTCTTTCTTTACGTACCTGAACAAGCATCTACTTGTGGACTGGAGGGTTAAAGAGTGATAGGTGATGGATGATAGCATAGAGAATACTGTCAAGAAGTCGATTAGAAACAAAAGGGTAAGATTAAAAAGTGGTAAAGGTACAGAGTCCTGAAAAGAAGAATTAACCTGTTGCTCCAAAACAAAAAGCTATAAATTCCCTGCACGACCAGCTCGATCCTCAGTCGCTCCTGAACTTCAAAGGGTGCAGATCGTGGTAGTCCCCAGTCGGGTTCTAGGTTATCCTCCCCTGATTCATGCCAAAGGCTCATGGGACTTTGAGGGTGCATCATCCTTGGTCAGTGGTCAAACCACACGCCGGGAGATACAACATCCAACGAATTGCATCATCGAGTATCTTTATTCAAGAATCGAATCATAGGTAAATTTAGGTTTATGACCTACGTCTCATGGGTCTTTGGCATGGATCAGTGGAGGACAACTTAGGACCCAACTGAGGACCACGACTATCCTCACCCTTCGAAATCTCGAGAGCGACTGAGGAATTGAGGGCTGAGGACTCTGAGGACTGTATTGGCTGCGCATGCCTTTTTGAGTACAGACAGCTTATATTTAATTTTGAATCGATATTATAATTATAATTCTTACCGCTCACAGTGCTACATTTTTATTTTATGCACAGACACTAACGTTGGACGTGACACGAAAATGGTAACGGGGTCTCCAAGTCTCTATAGCTCAAAAGATACGTAAAACAGAAAAAGCATAACATGTTCAGTCTGTACCATATATGTATAAAACTATATGGGGCATTAGGTATGCTTCCAGTGAGAGGTCAATGAAACCAACATCAGAGCACAGTATATATCTCTATCTTTTTCATCACCTTTTACATTATGCTCCAGGGAATATAAAAGAGATAGAGCTATATACTTGCCATGTATCTCCATCCTTCCATTTTGACTTCAGCATGCAGTTTTGATGCCCTATATACTTTTATACATATACCCTGTTTATCCTGCATACTCGATGTGTAATAGCTGTTTTCCCACCTAAACTGCAGAATGTGTAGGTCGTGTGATAAGTTTATCGTATGCTACGTCCATGGCCACTCCTTATTCACGATTCAATGCCATTCCAGCAATGGAACCTTGAGTCATTATTTTTGTGGATATCGGTCGAGGTCGTGAAGTATTTCTGGTCATTGTCAAGGACCTAAGTCGAGGCTACGCTTCGAGCGACAACGAGAATCAATTTTGTTGGGACCGTAGTTAGCTGCCATCGACCTCGAGAATAATTTATGTTATATTATATATTATTAGTAGTCGACTCTTTTCTGGGTATGCTTCTATGATCGAAAATATAGGATCTGAAATTCTACATGTGCATGAAGTTTTAGAGACACTGGAATGAAGACTTACACCTCGTGCATAGGTAATAGAGAAGTAGAAAAAATCCACACTCGTTCGGGCATTTCAAAATTATTCCTTATATTTCAATAATCGGATTCGTTACTTAACATACATCGAAAGAAACATCAAGTGCAAAGGGTTCGCTTATCGTACTAGCCTCGTATAGAACTCACTGTTTGTCAAAGAACATCGAAAGCGGTTTTCATACAACGTTGTTCTCTCAGCGCAACTCGTCCCAGTTTCTTTCGGTTTGGGACGAGAGACGGATCTACGTCAATGGGACTGGTAAATGTATTTCCGACGCATTTGCATGAAATTAACGGCTCGATCAACTCCAACGATGCATTTAAAATTCTTTGTTTCGCGTGTGTACACGTATATATTTCTTCGTTCACACAACTACACCTCGGACACCTCTCGGCACACAAAATATATACATACATATAGATCGTACATTAAAATATCGCGTCGAAATATTTTAATATTGTTAGAATCGCGTTTTGTAAATGCCGGTCGGTAAGTGTGTTCTCTACACGAAGCAATTGAACCGTATGGAAAAATGTTCGCTCGCGAGATATAAAAATACGGAATGCTTCGAACAAAATAGAACGAAAATCGAAGTAGCATGGGGATCGCGCAAACGTAAGCAAAACGCATTCGCAATCGTCCAAATATACAATATGCGCGTAACGAATCATAGCCACAGGTATGACTAGACAGCGGACCTCTATGCAATTTATGGGGCCATTAAACACGTAAAATTTTTACAAAATATATACAATATTCAAAAATATACAAAATATAAAAAGTGAAATAGAAATTATAATATTTGAAGAGTGAAACGAATTGTTATTTAGGTTTGTGTCTTTTTACTTGTGTTTATGAAAATACGCATTTGCATAAAAGTCCGCAATCTAATAATGGCTGATACCATAACCTCCGATGCAGTTTTCGGGATCGGATCGGAGATCAAGAATCTGGGTACTAGAATAGAATAAAAATTCCCTATATGGCACTTTGTTATATCATTCATCCTTGTAATATTGACTTCAACTTAACAAAAGTTTTACATGTGCTCTTTATTAATAAATATGACGTTTTAAATAAGGTAGTAAATATATGATGGAAATTCTGTTTCAACGATATAAGATTTACGTAGTTATCTACATAAACGAGAAAAAGAATCGGATACTTTCAATCACCACGATAATACGATCGAAATCGAGCTGGCTTGATTACGCTTATCAGCAGTAATGATTTTTGCACAGGAAATCACCACTCCCCAAGCAACGAGTAACAAGCAGCTGATGTACGATGATATCGATATATTAGCGAGTTAAGGAAAAGTATGATCGTGTTGAAGAGGAAATCAATATCACTTTCCTAATGAAGTTTGCTTCAATTATAACCCCATTCTTGCGAAACCACGATACGAGCCCGATGCATCAATAGAGATATATCGATATTCGGTACCAGGCAATAACATTTTAATAAAACTACTATTACAACTCGTTCTAATTAACGATATATAAATACAGTCGAGAAATAAATAATGCTCATTTGTAACATTCGCTAATATAGCTTTCATTGCGCACGAGCAGGGAAAACATTTTCTAATTGATCCTCCGCACAAATATATATTCGACGCAAGATACATTTGATTCTCTATTTATACTATACTATATTCTATTTGTAGTTCCGTCAAGGGTGGCGAGAAACGAATCCTCTGCCCATGCGCTTCTCTATCACATATCCATAAATTAGACTTCGAACGTCTCAGATCGGCAACAATCACTGTCATCAACACGAAAATAGGCTTAAGTGAAACGTCAGGTAGAATCGGCACAATCGATCAACAGCGGAATATAGATCTCGTCAAGAAAGAAATAACGATTGGACGTATCGTAATTCTGTGCAGTCGGTTACCAGATCGAGCGATTTCGTCGTTCCTTGGAAACCGCGGCTTCTCGCCAGCTTTTGATTAAGTTCTCGTATCCAACACGCATTTCGCAAACGAGGAAAATAATTAACGACGCTTCTTAAACTATGGAGCACCGATGCTGATTAAAATTACGAAGAGGATGCTTAACACCTTGCGCACCAACGATCGTCCGTTTTCATTCGAAATAATTTTCCAGCGAGAAAACGATAGACATAAACCAGCGATGTCGTCACTCTCATCATTAAGGATGATAGAACCATTGGTTCACAAGATGCTAATTGTAACACGTTAATTAAATAGATCTTCTATTTTCTCTCTCTCTCTCTACGTGAACATCGATAAATTCTTAGTCGACAATGTCGTTAAACGTAACATATAACAGCGATTAATTACAGAGTTGCGGACACGCAGATACAGATCCTGACACTGCAATTAAAAGGGGAGGAGAAGCTTGTAAAAACAAGTATTTCTCTTTGTATAAAGTAACAGGCGAAAATAACGCTTTGGCCTAGTCGAGGTCGTCGATCCTCGGTCACGTTCACGCACGTACGATCAGCTGGGGTGCGTATAAAAAAATAAATGTTTGTTCCCTATCAGTTTACCCGCGAAATAGCTTGCAAGCCGGTCTCTAGTACACGATTTCTCGCTTTCACAAGGTTCGATGTACGAGTCATTGAAAGTACTATCAATCCTGATGCAGAAACTGTAATCCATAGCAGAGTTACTGGTAAAAAATGCAAATAATTAATCGAGAAGTTGAACGAAATATTTGTGCGTTTACTTTCAATGAAACATACCTATTTGAGTGCAAAACACTGTGCGAAAGAAAGCGTATTGTTTTGTTGTAAGATTGATATGCGAGGTATAGTTAAGGGGTGCTATGAATTAAAGGGACCACGAAGTACGTCTCCGTGATACGTGACCGGAAGCCATCTTGGTCCCTCAGCAACTAATGTCTCACTATACAGGGTATTCTACGACTGGTAGTGGAAATTTTAAGTGGTGATTTTACACATTAAAATAAGACGAAAATGCATTTGAGGCTTCGTTTTGGAATTATTGATTGCTGTAAGAGCGCCCAAAATATGTCTGACTTGGGATTTATTCTACTGCCGATAGGTATTGACCAGGTTAGGCAGAGTAAAGTTAGTAGGGTTAGTCTCAAGATAGACACATTTCAGACGAATTTCGGGCGTTTTCTCAACAATTAATAGGTCTGAAACGAAGCCTTTTAAATTTTGTCATTCATAATTTTCATCCTATTTTAACATGTGGAATCACCCCTTACAATTTTGGACACTTGTTGTGGAACACCCTGTACATATATGTTTCTCCTGAATCATATCCAAGCGTTACTCTACTCAATAGACGATTCTCTTCATAAATCATATTATACTTTAAAAATGAAAATTCAGCTATTAATGTTAACGCGTTGTTTCTGAGGTCTAAAATTAATACACTTCTTTCATCTCGTAAATTGTCACTTTTTCTGGCACAGTGTTTTCGCAACGTACGATAAATCGTATGCACTGCGTTTTTTATCTTATGTGCGAACGTGTACCGTTGTTAGTTACACTTTATATATACACATTATACGTACATTCGCTTATACATTTAAATAGAGATTGAAGAAACCGAACTGAACGACCGAAGACTAGCTCTGGGAAATCTGACCGCGTCGCAGAGCTTCAATCTAAAACTTCTACAAAGGAATACTAATTTTCGCTAACTGAGGCGACGAAAGACATACGCAGAGAGATTTCGCAAAATCTACGGTTCGAATAACAACAATGATACGGTAACATATAATACTCATGCTAAGAGAAATATAACAGACACTTGTTAGATACTATAATTAACATAGCGATCGCTACCCCTTCACACGTTGAAATCTGAGTAAATTCTCTCTCATCATCTTTTGTCCTCTCTCTCCCTTTCTTACACGGACGGCTGCTGTCGTCGGAGGATACATCTGTCTAAGATTATAATTCCTTTTATAAAAAAAAGCACGTGGAAATCAGTTTCCAGTCCGATGATGCCGACTCGTTCAATCAATGATGGACATCTCATACTTTCCGAGCAAGATCAGTTAAAAAGAGTCTCGATAGCGCAGAATTTCTGTCTAAAGTACTTAAACGGTGTTAAGTAATACTTAAAACGCAGAAACGATTAGCCTTTCGCGTGAACTAGAACGGACTTATCCTTAATGGAGTACTTGAAAATAATGCGCGTCTATAGGTGTTGACATGGGTATGTGTGTGAACGTACAAAAATGCCTAGTTACAGTCACAATTAGTGTATTGACACTAATTTGCTTCCAGTTTCCTTCGCCCTTCTTTTCTATTAATCACCAAACAGGCGACTATAACCAAGCATCTCTGTATCAGCGCGCGTGGGTTTCGATAATCCAATTTCCTGTGTACGTGTGTTCTTACATTCAAATCGTGTGTGCACGCCCCCGTATCAGAGATGTATGTGCGAGCGCGCGCGCGCGCGCGTGTGTGGGTCAAGTGTATGCAAGTATACCAAAAATATAGAGTCGAACTTTTCAAAAATCTACGTCGACCAAAGCACCGATTCGAGAGTTTCTGGTGAACAGCTTTCACCCTTCTTGCCTTCGTTGACCTTTACACTCGAACTCAATTTACATAAATTACAGCTCGCGTCAAGTTAATCGCCGACCACCTTTGTATCATCGAAGGGCCTTGTCTCTTGCATCCCCAGCGGCTCTCCTCGCCGCTCTGAACCATCTACGAACTATAGTCGACACAACTTTTACATCGTCGTTATTATTACAAAGTATAATCATCGTGACCTATAGATATGACGATTGCTTAGTGACACACACACGAAAGAGGAGCGCCGGTGACTCGATCGCGATTTCTCGAAGCAGATTTCCTTTCTGTTGTCTCCTTTAGAATATGTTTACTCAACATTGTGCACAGGCATATATTTAGTACGATATACAGAGCTTGTTTCCTCATATTTTTTTGCTATCTTTTTTTCTTTGTTTTTGTTCACTTTTTTTTGTACGACTTCCCAAATTATCTTTCAGACCCGGGATAAAATCCACGATGTTCGTTTCTTTTTCAGCGACGTTGGTCCCTTTTTTAATTTCTCCTCGACTGGCTGTACGATCTTCGCGAAGGTTTCTCTTCACATACCGCGGTTCCGGCGTTCACAGAAGGAAAAAGCAAACCAAGATCGTTGAAACGGAAAGAAAAGTGACGGATTTTAACACAGGTCTGAAGAAACATAAAGGATTACAACGTTACGCCTAATTACGATATTTATATGTATAGTACATGTATATATATATATATATATATATATATTTATAAATATATCATCTATATATTTATCCACGTCGGTTGTATATTTATAAATATATACATTTTTCTATCTTCCTCTTCATAATATTTATATTAATATATCATCCTCTTATAAATTATACTCTAAAAAGGAAAGGTACCATCGTCGATAGTCACGTGCGACCCTATTTAAAACTATATTGCAACAATGTTAATTCTCTTTTTTTGTCATCTTCTTAATTTCATGTAATGTATATATATATATAGATTCTTTTATGTAACTTTACATACCACTTCATGCGCTATTTACGCACATCGACTGACGCCTCGTTAACGTGGGAACCGTTGCATTTGCTGGCAAACCACAGTTAAATTCGCGCAGATCTCGTTTTTTACCCTCGTTTTTTAGAACGACATCCGGTGCGCGCGATTTAACGAGGACAGTGGCCAACACTTGCCAGCGGAACGTCTACGATGCGTTTCTTCCTTAACACGTCTTATTAATACGATTCTGACTAGCGATTACAAAAAATCTCACGACGAAAACTTATTTATCAGGAGTTTTGTAGGTGGGGTTGAGGGATCGGCGCTTATCAAGAGCACTATCGTCCACAATATACTTGTTTTTTTTTCCTTTTACTTCTATCAGACTACCGTAAAACTTGACTAAATTTACTCCTGTATAACTACTTCCATTTTATATTTTTTTGTAAATCAATTTCCTGCTTTTTAATTTCTGCCCAACCTCTGGATCCTGTTTGTACGCCAAATCAATGACGATAGTTCTCTTCGAGAATCGAAATAAGGAGATATGTATCTAACGAAAATGAATCAAGTTTGACGGACATCCCGTTGACTGTACAACGCGTATAGTCGAACATTTATAGTGTATATATGTCGTTTATGTATATGTATATGTATAAAGATGCTCTCCCGGGTTTTCTCTTTTGCGGTGATAAAAAATACAAACAGCGCCGAAAGATGCACGATCGTTAGAAAAGCTTAACGCGTACATATCAAACTCATCGTTAGAAATGTAAAAAGTAGAAATCAATTTCTGCTTAAAGAAAAAGAAAAAAAAACCAAAATGCCGGAAAAAGTACTATAAAAACAGAGTCCACAAAAAAGATTGACGCGCTCGAAGAAAACTAAAAAAAAATATGTATATAATTTCTACTAACTATGTAGCAGTCTTAACGTATGAATATTAACGCGGCTAAGACGCGAATTTGAAAATACTTGTGCGAAATTACAAATTAAGATTTCGGCGACATTGGGTAAATACTGTGAAAAACAATACAACGTTACTATAAACGAAACGGCACACGTTTCTGAGAACAAACTAATTTCAGTAACGTTAATTATAATAAAGATATATTCCGTTTTTGTCGGCTCGATAACCGTTGCTGCGATATAACAATAATCACACGTTGCTACGACTTTAATATTCCCATCGCGTTTTTTCTTTAGTAAGAAATAGAATCACGAGGCTCGATCCTCTATTATCGATACAGACAACGCTCCGAGCACAGTGGTTTCTTTCGTGGAATTTCGACGGATCCGCGATTCGATCGCATTTAATCGGTTACTACTTTCTACGCGCAAATCGTAAAGCCGAATGGATGTTCGATTTAATCTCGCTCGTCGTATCGATGTGTTCAGGACGGCAATCGTTACGTTTCCCTCGTCTCATTAAATACGCCGTTTCCCAACATGCATCGAGAATCGATTTCCTGACAAAAACGGAGGTTTGCAACTGAACAAAACGTGTACAGTTCTCGATGGAACACCGTGTACGGGGTGCTGCGACTCGCGCCGGAACAGAAACTCGCCTCGCTACGCCTAGTGACGATAGAGTGCTTCTGTTTCCTCTGCCTTTTTTTCTGTTTTCTCCTTTTTAACATACGGATGTAATTACACGATAATCCTAGACGTAACTATAGGTACACAGTACAGCAGTAATTTTCTGTCGAAATAACGCGCGAAACCGTCTTTTTTTAAGCGTAGGCCGGACTAACTCGTCTATCTCTCCTTGTTCCGAATGCACCCTTGCAGGCTCGAAACGTCGAGCTTCGGTAATTTTCTTCTGACTAGATTCACGGTAAGTGCACGGACGAAGACGATCAAATCGAGTGCTGATCCTGATCGACCTTATCACCTCAATTATTTGCATTTGTCTGGCAAATAATTCTACCTGTGACACAATATTAACAAAGACTCTCAAGTTTCCTCAGAACTGTGAGTCAAGTATAACATCCATACTGATAAATTCACAATAATACGAATACTAAGGAAAAGAATCACTATCGATAAGGATACAGCACCCTGAATTCAGTACACGGAGAATATCACCAACACGATCATCGACACATCAATAGGATACTGTGGTCACTGGTCGTAATTATTGCTATGCAAGCAAAAGCTGTAAGAAAGTACGATCAGCTACGTTTACATGTAAACGATCATCGTTCTTCTCCAATAATCGCGACGCCACTTGAAAAAGCAGCGTTGTATGTACATATACGCTCCTAAATTAATTCTCCTTGTACTGATGGCATTCATCCTGCGTGTCGTTATTTCCTAACACCCTGCGACGAGTACACGAGACGTGTCGTGTCTTTGGGAACATTGTTTCGCTCATCTTGATCGCTTTTGACGCTGCGCCCACTTGCTCTTCGAGTCCTGCACAGAGTCGAAGGGCACAGAGGGCGACAGACATATTCTTGGCCGACACAAGTATATTCTATGAATGGTTTTGTTTCTTTTCTAAAGGGCCCTAAGTCTACGGAGGACATAGAAATGTACGAGTACGACACAACAATGATTACGACACCGACTCGTAGGTTCTGTACCGACAACGAGCCACTGGAATACAATCTGGGGCTGAGTGTTTGTCGTCCAGTGGCTCACTGCGCGACAGACACGCTAAAATATTTGTTTCTCGCATATCTCTTGCGCTACTGTTACGATTTCGCCGCAGTTCTCGGATTCAAATTATGATTACTAAACATATCGTTAACTATTCGTTACGCTATTATTACTATTGACGGCTTGATCGTTTTTTTAGAACTATCAATGACGATCGTTTGCATCGAAGATTCCATTCGCGGCCGTGCGTGATTCATTCACGATCGAGCCATCTGGTTGCGTAGCTTTGGGGAAACTGAAGGGAATCATTGATGCAAACTCGATAGGGCACAAAACGACGTGATAATGTACCCGGTTTATACAGAGTATTTTTCTTCTCTTACTCTCGAAATATATCTTTCCTATATTTTTTTTTGATAAATTGTTATCTTTGTCAGCGACAAGAGCGCTATGTTCGATCTAAGATATAACGTTTACTGATCTTACGTTTGTTTTACGCGCTTCAGTGGTTTTCACACTTACGAATAAGGCTCAACTAATTTACCACTTAACACTAAAAGAGCTTTCAGCTTTCCTAATTTAAGTACACGAGTTGATGCTTCAAGCCTTAAAGAGACACCTAACTAGAGACAACACATACGTAGATTCTGGAAGGTGCATCAAATATCGCTAAGTGGATATTGTTCTCTTAATTCGCTTGGCGGTAAATTTTAACTACGCTCGGGCAATAATTTCACCGGTTTGGAAAACCCGAAAACTCCGAAAATTCTACGTAATTACATATTTGATCATTTCGAGTGTTCCTAATTACGGTTTTCTTCTGTTCACTGCACTTTTCCCTTAGGCGTATGATACAATAAGTTAAATTTATACGCGTACGTACACATATATATATACATAAATGATATTATATATACTATATCATTTATATCATTTATGTAACATTGACGGCGACCACCAGTGGTCGCCCCGTCATGACTATCATCGCTTAAAATCCTATTTTTAAGTATGAAATACTATGACCGCCTGATCAGATCGTATCCTGCTCGATCTTCACCACGCGAGCATAGCTTCTTGTTTCCTTTCATTTATTTAATTTAAAACCTATCGGAGAAGCGCTGCGAGATGCTCCTCTGGATAAAGCTCGACGAAAAGTTTTAGACCGTTCGAAGAAGCCAGATCTCATTCGAACAGGAATACAACTTCCCGGTTCTCTATGGTTATTCTCTCTTTCTATACGCACAGGTGTTTCGTACAGACTCGACATTTATGTTAAGTTGCGCTCGCTGGTGTTTCACTTGAAACTTAAGCCCAGCTTATGTTCAGTCTTGACTACACTCGATCACTACACTAAAAACCTAAAACTCGACGTAGTTTTTAAGCAATGTATCGAAATGTCTCTATGATATCTTTTGACTGTTTCTTCTGGTTATAATAATGAATTGTATAGTTTGCAACACAATTATCGCGTAAGTACATAAGCGCCAAGAGAAAGAAACATGTAATGAGTGTCAAGTCTTTATACACGATGTCACCGTGAGCCTGTAAATCAGAAAAAATTCTCCAGACATATATTAAAGCAGAACTGAATATTCTTTTTAAAAAAATATTAAATTAATGTCAATATTTTTCCCATCTTTCAGACTCAAGGATGCTCCTGTGCGTAATTTTTTTTACCAGTATAAAACATTTCGTATAGAAGGAATTCTCTAAAAGCGCTTTGAGAGGAAACGAAATATACGAATAAGTCAATGAAAAAATCCTGCGCATTTAAATCTTCTCTCGTTATAATACTTCTGTAGAGGTTACTAACAGTATTATATATGTGTGTCTGTACATATATTTGTAATATCAATTCAACAGAAAATAACAGATCGCCCAGCGACCTTTATCGCCTCGTCACCGAAAATGATTCTCTGTGCTTTTTCCTCTCGATTTTTGTACTAAGTTTCTTAAGCAGTACTCAATTCTCAAAGAATATTTTGTCCTCTTTGTTAAACATCGCAAATTGAATTTCACCTTAGCGTTTCCTCTCGATCACGCTCGTCTTCAGCTTTTCATGAGAATGAAAAGAAAATTGTAACTTTTCCCAAACCTTAAGACACTTAGATCCAAACGCATGTCTGCTTACGTTAAATTAATGTCACATTTGCTCGTTAACGACCAATAACCCTGCAAAAATTTCCGGTTCTTTCTGTCTAAATTCGTAGCTGAAGATTTCCGATTTTCTCAGTTGTCTCCGTTATACATTTTGCAGCTTGAACATACTTCCGCATAGCTTTATCTCTGGCAGAGACAAAATACAAAGGAGACCCCGAGCAGCTTCAAAACGCCGATGTTCAGCTTTGCACATTGGCACCATCGCCAATTTTCTAAGCGAGAAGCGTTAAGACGACATTAACATTTTTATCCTCTTCGTTCCCTGATTCTTGTTCCTTACTGAGCTCCAAATCTAGCAGGATTGAAGTCTTTGTTGACGAAGGAGAAGCCTTGGAATTCTTCTTGATTAGAGAAGAGCATTTCCTCTGGATTCTCTGGCGTTAGCACTGGGTCTTCTTTCGTAAATTCCGCATCGAAGTTCGTCGTATCTTTTTTACTTTCCTGTAAAACACACACTACCATTGGTTAGCAATATTATATAAGGTAACGAACGTATACATCGAATTTATAATATCAACTTACAATTTTGGGTCTAATTGGTGGTTTAACTTTACGTGCTTCAAGCGCGTCCCAGTCAATTTCTCGAAAAAATGGATGTGCCTTTATAGCATTCTCGCCACCATTAGCTGCGACACAGCCTAACCTCTTGGCAGGATTTTTCGTCATGAATCCTTTCAGAATAGACACTGCTTCTTTTGAGATCCAAATCGGATAAAGTACATCATCCTTCAAAATAGATTCGAAAAGATCGTCTTCATTATCCGCTTCGAAAGGAGGTTGACCAGCCATCATTTCGTACATTAAAACACCGAGCGCCCACCAATCAACACTCGCACCATATTGCAATTCTTCAAGGATCTCAGGCGCTATATAATCTGGAGTACCACAGAATGTTGCCGTAGTTGTCTTGCCTTCGATCACACCCTCTTTACACATCCCAAAATCTGCTAATTTACAATGACCATCTTGGTCTAGTAATATATTGTCTAATTTAAGATCTCGATAAATAACGTGATGTTTGTGAAGAAATTGCAATGCAAGCGTAACTTCCGCTGCATAAAAACGCGCCCTCGCCTCGTCGAATTTCCGAGCTTTTTGAATGTGAAACATTAAATCGCCTGAAATAGAAAAAGAACACATAGAGTACGTTTTATGATTTTAATTCATAAAAATTGATTTTAATTCTTACCTCCATTAACAAACTCCATAACGAAAAACAACCGATCGTTTGTCTGAAAACAACTGTGAATAGCCGTAAGAAAAGGATGCTTCGCCGCCAGCGTTAAAATTCTCTTTTCTGTCATTGTGCAATCTACATCATCATCTTGTATAATTACATCTTTCTTTAAAATTTTCATGGCATAAACTTCGTTAGGATTTGTTTTTCGTTCCACTAACATCACCTTTCCGAAGCTACCTCTACCAAGAACTTTGATGAAATTGAAATCCTCGATACCGAGTTTTCTGACTTCGTTTTCCCTAGCAGTTACTGCATTTTCAGTTGCAATAACTGACACCTCTTCTGTGTTTTGCACTGTTTGTGAGTTATCCGTTGGTAACGTATCCGTAACTGTTACAGTTGTAGGCGTTTGACCAGACTGACAAGTTGTTGTTCTATAATTAATCTTTGGAGTTTTTATTTGTTTGTCGGGGGATATATTCATTGCACTTAAAATTTTGGCCATGGCCTTTGTATTAATCCCACAATTGTTTGCTACATTTTTACCGCACCTTTTGTGAACATTCATGTTACAAGCTATATATAAAAAAAAAAAAACAAATAAACTTACATGTCATATTTGTATCTATACTTTTCTGTAGATAAAGAATATAATAGAAAACTTACCTTCACATTGTAAGCCTTGTTTGAATAAACCATACAAAAGTGAACCACAGTGGTCACAAAATGTAAATCTTTTGTAATTGTGAACAACAAAACGATGCGGCATGTCTATGCTGAAGCGCGGACTTTCTGTATCTTGATTTGACTGAAAGTAAACAATATGATTAAATTAATAACCAAATATAAATAGACAGAATAAAAGTAAAATTTTCCATTAAGTATGTGTAGCAAATAAACAATGTTTACCTCGTCTCTCATGCCTGGACATTTTGTGATAACTAAATTGTGACACCTCTTGTGAACTACACATGTACAAACTGAAACACAATAACGTTTAAGTTAATGTTCACATTTTTACATGTGAATAACATTGAACGTAGCATGACCGAAGCTGGCTGCATGCGTGATTAGACGCATTGAATCAGAATGAGAAGCATAAATAAAATATTGGTGGATGTTGTGATAGTCTTGCCATAGGAATAGTATAAGCCTGAACATTAAAGACAGTATATGAACTCTAAAAATGCGATAAAGTGAAACCATTGGAATCTCTCAATGATTTGTTATGTTGTATTTGAAGACATGCAATGAAATATTTCCTCACTCATTACCATAATAAATTAGAGGTAATATAACTTTCCAGCAAAAACTTGATCAATGTATTACGAATATTAAGTTTCACTTCTCAATGTTATAGAAAGCACAGTGTTGATGAGCCATGGGCAAAATTAAACATTATTGAAAAGTTGAAGTTCCAGAACTCAATCATGAAAGTTTTCAAGGGTCCTATATATTTTTAATTTTTTGCAAAAAAACTAAGTACACATACACACACCTAAAGAAACACAAAGAGAGAGCAAGCAAATATATAATAATATCTGTTAATAACGTGTATGTGTCTCCTCACCTTGACACTGATAGCCCTGCTTGCCCAAGCCCCTGAAATACAACAGACAAAACACATCACATCATCTCCTATATACCCTCATAAAACACATACGTATGCCTTCTTGGACCATAAACCATAATCAGATGTTTTATGCTAGCCTCTTAAGAAAGATTAGAAAATATATCGTCATTCAATATGTATGCCCATTTTACATTTATACTAATTTTTTTGCAAAAACATTCTATTACTGTAATAATAAATTCCCCTAAACATGTATAAAACCCTGTTAATCTACAGATATTTTATCAAATACTACACATAGAATGCGCTTGTAAAACCATTGCATGCAGCCTATTTCTGGTTAAATAATTAACATCAAAACAAAACATAAAATATGTATTATGTTACTTTTTTACAAAAGTATAAGATTCAAAAGAATTTTTGGATAATTGCAAACTAATATACTTAACATATTTGTTAAATACTCCAAATGTTATGCAATAATGTAATACATTAATTAGAAGGTATTCATTTGTTGGAGTAATGAATTAAGGAAAATATGTAGTTAAAGAGGTGTTTAAAGTAATGTTTGAGAAGCTGTATACCTTTTTGATGATATTAAAAAAAAATTATAGAAACCCAAATACCCAAAACATGCAACTTTGATATTATCAAATTATTTGATACACCCAAATTTCATGTTAATTTAGTGTGTGTAAATATTAATTAAATTCTATGTAACACATATGCTGTGAAATACACACATCAAATTAACTGCCCAGTATTTTATAGAATTACATGATTTAAATTAAAAAATGCCTTGCATCAGAGTTAGAATGTGCTTGTGAAATAAAATGAGTGTAATTGCATTATATTATTACCAAAATACATACCATATGAATTCACGGCAGTGAGAACAGAAAGTTGGTTGCCTCAGGAAGGTAGCCATGAACTTGTGACCATTCGCTTGGTGAACCTTACGACGCATTGCACCCCTTCTTCGATTGAAACCCTGTCGTTCCTTGAACTCCCTCCTGGGCTCCTTCCCCGAGGTGATGCTCCCACCACCTCTGCCTCCGATTCCTTCTCCATCACCTGCACCACAGCCTGTTTGTTGATCTAAAATTATATTGTGGAAATATATGCTACATACAAGTTGCTATGACTATCACATATCCTTACCTTGGTCATTCCACTTTAAGTCAATCCTAACTCTTAATTTTCCTTGAGGCTCAAGGTCAACCTAAAATGAATTCCATTTTATGTTGGTAATTTATAATAGACAATATTATTTCAGGTAAGCTTTGAAGTATGTAAAAAATGTCAATATAAGCATCAAGAATAATACATAATATCATATAACTACAATCAAAATATGTAAATACTTTACAGATTTATAAGTCCCATAAACTGGCAACATTTCAAAAAAGTTAAAAAACCTGGATCATTAATGTAACGTAACCTCTATCTTTTATGTTTCCTTCTATCACTATCGACACAATCTTATCAAGCTATTCCGATTAGTTCTGCAATGCCAGAATAGTAACGTAAACAAACACAGATTACATAATAGTTTGTCTTACACGCTGACAACAAATATAATGTCAACACAAGATATTTCATCTAGGCATGATTACTATAAAATCTACTTAATAAATTCAAAATCATATAAATGTATACACAGACATAAGAAAAGAAAGTTAGACAGATACACTGTCGCTCAAAACATTAGAGCATACTTCAATATTAGACAGAATAAGCTCTTTCCTATGTATGTAATTAATTTATTAGAACACTTATATTAAAAAAAACCATCATATATTTACTTTTTAATAACTTACCACATATAATTACAAAGAATAAAGTTAGTCATAGAGAGGGAGTTTCAATTGTGACTCTCCCATTAAACCGATTAAATAAGATACTATCGTGCATTGAAAAGAAAAGAAAAATAGTTAAATATGTCAAAAAGGCCAACCCAGAAGTCAGCGGTCTTGTCGTTCCTGCTGACAAGCTCCTCGAAGGGGATGCTGCAGTTGGCGACGAAGTAGTCAGGCGGTAACGCCGCGTCGTGGAAGACGGTGAGCCCGAGCATGATGGCGTCCTGGACTTCGTGTGTGAAACACTCGTTCCACACGGGGTCACAGGTCTTGAGCTTGGTGGACGACCGATCTAGGTGGTTCTCGTCGACGTCCAGCTGGACGTACGGGTCGAGTATCGGCTCGTCCTGCCAGAACTTCCGTTGCTTGTCCGTCGCCCTGAGCCCGACCGCCTCGCAAATCTCGATCTTCATCGTTCCCGTGAACATCGTGGACCGTGGCGGGATATCACCAGAAAAACGGGAGGACTGGAGGACGGAGGAGCCAGTCGACGGGCTGTCACGCCTGTCGACGAGCTGACACTTCGGGCCGAGCGCTCAGGTTATCCAGAATCGAGTCAGCTGCTCCGCGAGCGAAACTAGATCGAACCGTGGCCACGATCCACGGCAAGTTCTGGTCGCAACTGCAGTCGCGTTCGTGAGGGTTTCGATATGTCTGCCAGGAGAGGTGTTTTCGAAGAGGAACGTCTCACGAGTGGTTTCCTCGCGCGGGTAAATACATACGACCTTCCCCGTACAAATGTGTGGCGCACCGCTTCGAATATTTCGTTCGACGAGCCTCCTCTTCTCTCTCTCTCTCTTTCTTTCGCGTAGGCACACGACACTCGTCTCTGTCTCTCCCGAGTTCTTTCCCCTTCTCCCTCTCTCTCTCTCTCTCTTTCTTTCTCCTCCTCCCTTTCCCTTTCCCTTCGTCACTGCCACCAGCACCGTGCAGTTATAAACACTCGGTTCGCCTCGCGTTCACGCATAACAGAGACGGAAACGGAAGCCGAATCGACGACGGTAGCAACAGGAGGAGTCCTCCGGCGAGGCCGTGACGCAGAGGCGGCGGATGCAGCAGGAGCTGCGAACGCGAGGCGATGCTGCTTTTTGCGAGGCGCCCCGTTCGCGAGTGCAAGCCCTGTCCCTGCGTTCCCAAGCGCCTGAGAGCCATTAAAGCTCCTCTTTCTGTCCTCGGTTTCCCTATCCTTCCCCCGTTCGCGTTCCCCCTTTTCCCTTTTTTTTTGACTTGTTTCTGCTTGCTCGCTCGAAACGGCCCGCCCGAGCTGCGGGAACACGAGGCGTCGTCGCCGAACACCCGGAGGAAGCTTGTCCCGCAATCGTACGAGGATGGCGTACCGCGATAAGCACTCGTTTACCGTCCCTTGCCAGCCCCCACCGATCCGAACCGCTCGATTGGTCACTCCGCGCTTCGTCTAAAGGGCGACTCGGTCTCGGCCTCGGAGCCTGCTCGGCACATCTCGTGCGTCTTCGTCGAAAAAGCTCAGGCTGCGTTTCCACCCAACGTTTTATCTGTTTGCTTCAGTGTCGAAGCTTTTCCACTTTCGTTTACTTATGGACATGTTGTATCAGGATGAATGAGGTAGAATTAGGTTGCTACAGGTTCTTTTATAGAAATTGCATCTATCTGAGCGGTTAGTTGCAGAGGGTACAGTTAGGAAAGCCTGGAGATTGAAGAGCTTGCGGAACAAGTGGCTACGGTACGGTCATGTGCAGCCATCTGATTGGCGGGCGTCTGACTGGAAAAGCGCGCTTCTACTTGCGGTGTTGGTATCCAGCAAAGGCTGATTCGGATTGTGTAGGAAGTATACCGGTTTTGTTTGAAGATAACTGTTTTAGAAAGAGGATGGATTCTGTTCCTTTTTATCAGGTTTTATTGCCGATGTTCGAGTAACGTCCCACGCGTAGGAAGTTGGAAACCAGGATTAAGGGGAACAGGTCCCTCATTGGTCGAGCAAGGATTCGAATCGACCGCGGCGGAAGGACAACCGCGATATCGTGTCGAAAATAACGGTTCTCGACGAGTAAAGGAATGTCTGGTATTTATTGAGCTATATAAATAAACGAACATAGTATCAATCTAATATTTACACCTACGATACACATTAACGCAACAACATCCTCGCGTCGATCCTCAGGGGCCAGGACGTTTCTGCGTTGGCGGCAATCGACGTAGAAACAGAGAAACCCGCGAGAATTATCAGATCTCGTACCACCTGAGAACTACTTTTTCGGCGACCGACCGAATTAGTTTTCTTTTTCCCCTCCCCGTAAAGTATCGCAAGTATGTACGTCCTGTATCATAAACTCGATGGGAACGCGAATTCTGTTCCCTGTATCGCGATTCACGACGAAGGAAGTACCGCTTGCAATCCATTCGGTCGACCGTCGATTCTATCAATCGCGATGAATCTCGTGTTTAAGAATAAATATATTATCGAAATGAGAGGAGTGGATTATGTAGACGTGACTTCGATCATGACTAAATATCGGAATAAGAACGATCTACGGGTGTCGATCGGTTTCGTTCGTTCTTAGGTTCCGACCACGACTGCCGACGTAGACGTGCTCTCCTGCACTTCGGTGATGTCCTTCTTCTTCTCTTCCTGATCTACACCTGATATCACATACACTGGTTGCTGGTATGCAAGGAAATGTTGATCTGCTGCCAGCGACTTTGTTGGGTCCTTTATTTTTATCTAAAAGAAAGGATAAAGTAGTTCGAGATTTGTGGCTTTTACAACATAGTTTCATATTGCATAAAAAAAACACTATAAATGAAAAAAATTGAGTAGTATACCTTTTTGCGATACAGCATCAACAGAATCAACAGGCTGCTGATGATGAAAGCGCTTCCAGCGGCCAGGACCAGAGTGGCCGTCTGGTAAACGGGCGTTTCTACTTCTGTTAGGATTTCTCGCTGCTCCAAAGCGACGATTCTACTTTGCATGGCCATTGGAGTAGCTCTATGCGTAAACCGAGACGTGGTCGCGTCTGCGAAGGACCCCAGCATCGACAGTTTCTGTATTCTTGTCAATTCTTCTAAGTGAAACGCTATATCGACCTTATTTGGACCTATTATATCGAAACTTAATATGGCCGAATCTTGGTTAATTTCTACTCGTACGTTATTCTTCAGTCTAGCGCCTAGGTCGTGGAGGAGATCCTCCGCTTTTCTAACGAAAGTATTCTCATCATCGGCGAGGAATCGACCCGGGAAGCGTAGAGTGACTTCCACTGCCTCCACAGGGGTTGGTACTAAAAATATTTAGTAGAATATAGTCGTTTGGTTGAAAAATGGTGATTAAAAATACACAGCAGCCAGTTTCGCGCGACTTACAGCATATGTTCGTTCCTTTGAGGAAAGGCTCCGAGCCAATCAGCTGATTTCCCGCTTCATCGACGCACCAGCAAGTGTCCCCGGCGCACTGGGTGGGCTCGAATCTACCCTGGCGGTCGCAGATAGCCGGAACGTGGCCTTTGTCCTTCATCGCCTGACACCTAGTACCCAATACCTTCCCGATTTGCTTTTCAGTGTCGGTTTCCAAGTTTATCAAAGCGTTCTCCATGAACGCTTGAATTTCACGGTCGATTTCTTGTATGGCCGGCCCCCTGCCTCCCCGCCTGGCCTGCCTGAAGTTACACTTCGGCTCCGGTCCCCTAGTAAGCGAACCCTTCACTGGCTGACCCTTTCTGTTCACGCACCAACAAACGCCAACGTGCTCCAGACACTGCACAGGCTCCCACATGCCTGTCTCTGGATCGCATCTGGGCAGGAACGTTGGCTGCTTCAACCTCTGCGAGGTCTTTAAGTTCTTCTCTCTGAGCCTCTCGCACTGGGAGAGCACTGGACAAACGGTGTCGCAAACCAGGCGACTCGTGAAATCGTTGTGACCTAACGTGCACTCGGTCTTCCTTCTGCACTCGTTGCGTTCTGGGTCGAAGTACCACCGCTCTGTTTCGTTGAAGCCCATCACTGGGTTGCATGGGACCTTCCTGGGAGGCTCGAAGCACACCTCGCGAGGTTTAGGACAGCACACAGCGTACTCGTCTAAGGGAGACAGTTCACATTTATGTGTCGATGGGCAGTGATGACCATGTGGACCGCAAGTCGCGGGAGATCCGTCTTGATCCAACAGTGGCGAACCATTTGGACATGGATTATCTTTCTTAGGTAAGCACACTGGCACAGGAGGACACGGTGGCACGCTACAGGCCACTTCAACCATTCTACAAGCTTCATTTTCCCCTCGACAAGTGACACTCTTGCAAGGATCCCGACAGGAACAGGTCGGACAGCCGCTGTCGGGGTCCAGTTCGAATCCTTCCGGACAATCGAGCTTGCAATCGATGTCTGGGCACCTCAGAGGCATGCTACACTTGGGAACCACACCTTCTAGGACTCTGGTACCCGCAGCCTCTCTACCTTCCTCGTCAACGCACCAACACATTCCATTGTGACATTGAACAGGCTCGAACGCTCCACTGGCATCGCACCTGGGAATATAGGTCCTCCTAGCTGGCTCCCCAGACTCTCTCGCCGCGTGTTCCGCCACAGCTCGAGCATGCTGACAAGCTGTAGCCATGACTGGCGCCACACACTGTGTCCCACAACCTGTGGAGCAGCACTTCTCCGACGTTGAGCACTCTTGATCATTGCTGCATTGTAGTTCGCAGCTGGAGGAGCTTGGTACTAAATACGGACACTGTCCTGGTTTCATGGCTAGACAAGCTGGCACGGCTGGACAGTATTGTCCCGAGCCGCAATTCACGTCGACCATTGTACAGGTTTCATGGAGACCGCAAGATACGTCTTTACAGGGGTCGTGACAGCGACATTGCTCGCAGCCTGTCGCGTCCACTCCGTAGCCATAGGGGCAGACCAGGTCGCAGGATAAAGAGCCGCATAATTTCAAGAGGTCCTTCATCTCGTCGCAGTCAGTGCTGCGATTTACCCCGGTCTTTAATATGACTCCGCGATCGTTGACACAGGAACAGGTGCCATTATGGCACTGCAGAGGCTTGTAGCTGCCGTCTGCCTCGCACTGGGGTGGTGGAATAGCCAGAGACATGTCCTCCCTTGTACCTTCCATGCGGTCATTGAACTCCTGCAGATACTCGCACACTGCAATGGAATAATTGAGTTTCGAGTTTTCGCTCTCATTTAAACTTAAATTGGTTTTACGATTTCAGTTTCGTCGAGTTCGAGGGGTATCTTACTAGTTTGTGGTCGGGTCGAGTTCGCTGATGTCATGCAGCAGACTGACTGACCAGCCTCCGGGACGACAGTGCATTCGTAACGCTGTGGACAAGTGCTGTTCTCGGAGCAGGTCATTGCGTTGCGATCGTCGTCGATCAGGGGAGTTCCATAAGTGCAGGGGCTTTTGTAGGTTTTCTTGGGCCTGCATTCTGGTTTTGTTGGACAAAGGAAATCTGGACAGCCGTCCTCTTTGGTTAACACGCATTCCTCCCTTTCTGGACAGGGAAAACTAGAAAAATATAGATTCAAAGGTAGGAGAATATGTTATGTTAAGTTTAATTTTGATAATTGTGATTGGAATTGGGACTGGCTTACCCTTCGCAAGGGTCGTCGCATTCGCAAGTGGGACACCCAGAGGCGTCGGTTTTGAACCCATATTGGCAAACTTGCGCGCACTGTTGGGAGACACAGGAGGCCGGAAGGGATCTTCCCTTCGTTATCAACTTGCAATCGATTTTTTCTGCAGGTCCCATGGAGCCAGAGATTTTCCTGCCGTTGTTATCTACGCACCAGCATACTAAACCGTTTCTGGAGCACTGCCTGGTTTCGTAGCCTCCATCTAAAATATGAAATATCACTGCTAAATAACTATACGAATATTATTATAAGCAATTTTCTATTTTTTATAGAATTGATTTATTTTCCCACAAATATCTGCTAATGTGAAATGCCTTACTATACTTATTACTTAGTAAGTAAATAATATTCTAAAAAGAAGTAAATAACATTATCAAGGTTCCCTAACATTTCAATCTCCATATTACAACGACTGACCTCACCACATGAAGTACCTATACAGATATTCCTGGCAACCACTCACCCAACCACCTTTCCACATCAAACACCTGCCAACTCCATTCCACGCGAAACCTTCCCACTCTCCATCCATAAAATTACTAAGTAAGTAGTTCCTCGTCTTGCAACCTACCTTCCGTGCACTGCGGAACATATCCTCGTCCCTGTCTCTCAGATATGCTAAGCATCTCCGCTAGAACTCTATCTCTATGACAAGCGCTGAGACCCTGAGGAACCGAGCAGACTCCCCCGCCGCACCGCTCGCTCTTGCAGCACTTCTGCGGTCCTGGACACTCCAAATCATGCTGGCAGGAGTTGCCACAGATCGCTGGTTCCTCCAATGGACAGGTTCCTGGCCTCTTCAGGTTTATACTAGATGGGCAACAGACACCATATTCTTGCTTCGGTTCCACTAGGCAGCTGTACATCGGCGGACAGGTCGGTTTGCCAGGCGAGTCGCCGCAGAGAAATGGCCGTGGCGAGTCTGTGATTTGCAGCGGTTCGCCTGCTGGGCAGATCGTCGAAAGGGACTTTGTTTTACGACAGCTGGGAATCGGCGGACACGGTGGACGCGCGCACGTCACGTCAATCAACTCGCACGTTCGCTTGGTCCCTGGACAGGTGATGTCGCGGCAGGGATCACGACACTCGCATTTGGGACAGCCTGATCTCGGTTCAATCTGTTAATGAGAATTATTAATTGTGTTGGTGCGTTGAAGAACAGGAGATATCCAAAATTATATAGTTATTTTCAAATGATTTTGAATGTATATTTGGAACCCAGGATCAAAGAATTTTAAGTCACAGAGGAAAACAGTGGATTTAATGGTCCAGTCGGTCCAAATATGTAAAACGCATAGAACTAATTGTCGATTAATACATTATGTAACATCGATTCAATTACAAAAAGATTTAGCCTTCTCTATAGTAGATATTTACTGACCATATTCAACTTTTGCAGAAATTGTTAGCTATTCAATATGTCTCTCTATATATTAGATGAGGTAATCCCATAAGTCCCTTTCAGTAGTTTGCACATTCAGTTTAGGAAAAAACAAAAAGGACTTGTAAGACAACCTAACAGAACACATCTATCTCAACTATCCTTCACTTTACCATAAAAATCGAACAAGTTATTTGCCTGCCAAGTCATCGTGACTCTATACATCGTCGCAGCGAAAGGTTTAAAGCGACGTAAGCCTATCCAACACTCAAGTCGAAAGGGTTCCCCTACTCAAAGTTTCATCTCAAACTTCTCCTACCATAACAAGAGTAAACATACCCCAGGTATCAACATTACCTCAAAACCCCAAGGACACAGCATCCGACAAGTGTGCGCTGGGCACTCTCGAGGATGATCACAGTCGATGACGTCCTTGGAAGCTCCCCTGGTTCCAGGAACCTCGATACCGATTTCGTCCACGCACCAGCAGCTGTTTTCCCGTGGATCGCACTGTATCCTCTCGAACTCGCCCGTTTCGTTGTTGCATTTCGGTATAAATTGCGAGGGTCCGCGCGGACCAAGCGCGCGCGACCTTCTCACGGCTGCCTGTGCCATCTGCTCGCATCCTGTCAGTTCTCCGGCGACGCAGCGGAAACCGCAAGCTGTCTTGCAGCAGCGTTCATCAGACGTCTGACACTGGAAGTCATTTTGACAAGCTGGTGCTCTGTCTGGGCATATGTTCTGCTCGTCGAAGGATGGGCATCGACCTGGCGCCTTCAACGATGGCACTGTAATGAAATAAAGTGTTGTCAGTTATAATGCAGTGGACTCTGTACTAGATTCCTGAAATACAGGAACACACTTTGGTCACCATTTAGCCGAGAAATTTAAAATTATTTGCAGAAATGTAGGTATATTTCCATTTTCCTAAAATTTTTGAAATCTTTATCTTGGAAATTCAATGAATTTTAAAACCCCAATATTAGTCGTCCTGAAGTTTGCCTTACATTACCAGGCAAAACCTTAATCTTTTGAGTCTCTATTTATCCTCCAATATAACTTGGAGATTAAATCAAAACACTGTGCAAAGTCGAGTTCAGTGGTCCAGCGCCTGGGATTCATAAAGGTATAAAAAATTAAAGCAAATCATTAATCCTCAACTAAGACTCAGTAAATATTAATGAACTCTGTCAGAGTTCGACTCATATATTTTACTCGAGGAATGGACGTTGACCCAGCACCTTCAAGTATGGCACTCCAGAATCTAGAATAGACGTGGGAATGGACCCTTTGCGGTCCGAGTTACAGTCGCCATTTCGTTCCAGGAATTCAGGAAGCTGGGTCGTATAGTCGATTCGAATCAGCGTCTTGATGGAAGACCGCAGCCTTTATAGCTTTGATCTGGACGAGTCCGTGTGTTCCAGTCGAGTAGGAGACGACACAGATCCGCCTCGGTCCGCTTTCGTTCTCGAGCTGCGACCATGATGATAATAATAAAAATAGCGACGAGGTAACGGTTCCTCGCATCCTACTGCCACACTTACTACACGGGCTCGCCTAAGCGTGCTACGAGCGCGCTTCCAGCGATTGACTCACAGACAACTCGCCTGGCCTCTCGTCGAGGCTGTTCGCTGTAGGCGGAAGAGGTACGCGAAAGAAGAGAAGAAAAGGAACGAGACGGCAGCTGGTCGATTAACAGCAAGTGCCTACGGTCACGCGACCATTTGTCTCGTTTACCAGACATACAATGAGGATTCCATGGCTATTCCCTTTCTTGGAGGTCATGAGGAACTAGATTAGGTCTTCAATGAATGACTTGGGGGTGATTAAAGATTTGATCCAATATTGGTGGATGAACTGGGAAAGAGGTTCTAAGGTGAAAGGTTCTTTGACCTCTTGACACTTTGAGGGCTTAAAAATGGACTTTGAATAGAAGCTTTAAATATGTAAGTTAATATTGAATTTCACTTATTGCGGACGGATTTCGTGTGTAGAATTATGTTATCTTTTCTGTCTAACTTTGTTATCTTATGTGTCTGGAAACAGTGTTTCCAGATAGAGTCCACAGAAATCGTGAAGCGTTAAGTAGATAACAGTCACGTTAAAATACGTACAGGTCAAGCGTGATTGCGAATTTTTACGTGAGTCGAAACGGTTTCATGATACTCGTAAATATGACGAACAAGGGTAATAAACCAGTGTCAACTGACATATGAAAAATGAGAAAGCAAGAGAATTGTATCGATTTGATTCTCCTATTTCGGGATACAAAAGAAAAGGCAGGAACACATGCTATCAGCTTAGTTGATTTATATCAAATTTAAATATTGTTCAAACATCGCTTTTTTTATTTTACAGGATTTTTAGATGCCCAGTAATACCTGAGTCTGTATAAAAAGCAACAAATTGGAATTTTAAAATAAATCTATCGCAGAAAATTCTTTCATTTCACTTGTACAAATTTACATTCTAAATTTTTAATTTAGAAATCATCCAATTATGATTCTACTTTCGCGTAGAAATTTTTTATAAATTAAAAATAAGTCAGCAAGTAGCTTGAATATAAAAAAATTCGATCGTGCGCATCGTGGCGAAAGTGTATACGTGTACTCACACACAGACCTATCGAGCGTATGAAGTACAGATACACCTGACGCGCATGTCAATCGACTTTTTAGTTTGACTTTCATAGACCGACGTTCTCACACCGTCAAAGATTTCATAAAAGTACAGTGAAACCTCGAGTACATCCGATTACCCGAATTTCCGGTTCGTTGACCAACGTTCTCCTTCCACACTCCATTCTCGCTCTATTACAGCTATTTCGTGTTAATGCATACTGCAACGCGCGAGTTTCCCTGTTACAACAGCTATCTGAGTTCCGTGATTTACGATAAAAACTTGAAAAACAATCTAACACGATTGATTTATTGACTATATTTTATCTGCTACGATAGCTCCGCTAATTTTCAATGCTCTTTGATTACATTTAACTATAAATATATTCTCTGAGATAATGAAGAAGTAATAAAGTTGAAATTGATCAACAAAGCTACACAGTCGGGCAAGTATTCTATTCAGTAATTATAAACCATCGCTCATTTATTTCTGACTGTGATTAAATAACGCAGGTAATAAATCTAGACTCTACGTATAGCAAATCAAGTAGTATAAATAGAGTTTCATTTTTCCATTCGCTTTCACTCTCAAAAATCGTTTACCATTGAAAAATAGAATCCTACTTTTATAGCCTAGCAAATTAAATCATTCCAACAATTGCGCCTCGACCCACGATAGAGACTGCATCGTGGTGAGTAAAGACGAAGGGAAGCTCGACGAAGTGTCAAAGACCTAGAAACGAGGAAAGAAGCCAAACGGGAGAAATGAGAGAGGCACAAAAAAATGAGACAAAAAGAAGAGCCATGCAGTCCAGAGTCAAGGGACACTGGAGAGAAGTATTTTAACGACGCGAAAGAAATCTAATTTATTATTGCCTATGGCGTGCAAATCGTTCAGAGGCCCGATATTATGTGGGAGGGAAGGAGGTCCCATATATGTATGTAACATATCGAGAATCGATTAATGGACTGAAGCTCTTGTCCACGATCCAGCAATTTAACCTGGTAATTAACGTCTCGTTCAGTACATCATTTATCCTCCACCAGGGGCGCACAGCCTGGGCTCGTATAATCCATTGGCAAATAATTAACTCATTGATCGGAGAGATGCTCTCTGCCATCTCTCAGATATCGATGTAGCGGTGTCCCTCTTGCCACGCACCTGGATCGACCAGCTCCAAGAGATTTAACGGCGCCGCGGCGACGCGCTCGAATATTGATGAAACAGTCGGAAATTGATGGCCGTTGAGATTTGTTAATTCTGCACGATGTTTCATCGAGAGATTTGAATTTTAATGACCGGTCGGATGGTTCGCGGCGCACCTCTTCGCTGGTATTTGTGGGAATATTTTCGTCCCATTTTTGAATGTTAATGTGATCGGGGAATATGAAAATTGGACAGTGCTTTTTTGAGCTTCCGAGAATATCGAACTTCTTTTTGTCACGACACGTTCCTCCACCGTTCTATTAAACCGCAGACACTTTTAATCAATCTCTTTTTGCTTCTTTTATGATCCTCCTCTTGCGTAGGTGGTCACTAATAAATAATAAAAGTTACCTCCTTTACCAGTGCTCCATTTTACAAAATAATTAAGACTCTTTACTACTATTCTTATTTTTATATTCAACTCACGAACCCCAAAAAGTAAACGAAAAAGAAAACAAGAAACTAATATTATACTTCTTCCTTCCAAATCAACATCCCCCTTTTCTTTTTCTTTCTAACGTCACAAGTAAAAGACACAATCAAACCCACGCTCGCAACTTTCCCTCGGAGCATACTCACAAATATTGACACTGCTCGCCAAATAATTCATAAATGGCTTTCAAAATCCGCTCACGCGGAGTACCAGGCGCGCTCCGGTCGCGTTCTCTCTATTAGCGGCGACCTTTCCCTCTTTCCACCATGGATTCTTAAAAAACTTCTGGTCGTTTGACGTTAACTCGACTTTTAGCTGAGAGGTAAACAGCAGGTAGTAAATTCCTCGAAAAATTTATCGGGCAAAGGGACTCCCTTTGAGGCGCTACTAGCGCGGGATTAAGCCAACGAAGGGGTCGGGGGATTGGCTTTTTCGCCTGGTGGTTTTCGCAACATCAAGGACGAAGATATTTTCGAAAATCCGATCACGTTCGCTACGTCGCATTATATGCAGATGCACGCCCGTTTCGAGAGCCTTGCTTTCCTTTTTTTTCCATCCCCTCCCTCTCCTCCTCCACCTTCGTCTTCTATCGCGCTGTCTCTTCCTCTGTACACGTCCCAGACCGTTCCCGCTTCGGTGGTCGAACGTGAACACGGGGAGAGCTCTATTGTTTGCTAATGGCTGAGCTCTTTCAATAATTCGGGACCAATCATTACGGGTCGTCGGGTTCGGTACAGAGGATTAGGGCGAGGGGGTGGCGAGACCGCAGGGAAAACGCTGAAAAAAATAAAACAACCGGACGGAAGAGAGTCGAAAAAAAGCAGCGAGCGTACCTGCTGTGACCGATGACAGGGAAGATAGCAGCAGGCAGGTCGACGACACCCACACAACGGCGCAGGCTAGCCCACCGTTGCAGAAATCACGGCGCATCCTCAGCGCATCAAGTGATTTTTTTATCGGCCGCTATATCTGGAATTAGAGAGAGCAGCGGAGTTAGAGAATGGCTATGGACGGTTAAATAAAATATTGGCTTTTCCATAGCCTGGGTTTAATGTAGGTACAACGGATATGGAAATGTTTAATTCTGGGTTTTTACATATTTGTCAGGGGAGGATTATTGAGCTTAGGGATTTACAAACATTGTGAAAAATAATATGGAGAAGATTGTTGATTTTCACATTTTTAAATGGTGGATTATGCAAATACGCTTTCAAATTTTCAAATATTCAAATATTCAAACATTCAAACATTCAAACATTCAAATGCTCAAATTTTCATAATGTTCAATTTTCTCAATACCACTCCATAAATCTAGGATCAATCCATAAAAGATCTGTAAAACAATTCCTTCTTTCAAATGCCCTAACTTAGGCCCCTCAGTGCCCTAAATAATACCAAAATTCCAAAGCAAACTAATAACCAAATTGACTGAAAATTTACGAAGTGGCGACCCGAACAGCGATCCATTTGCCCTCCCTAATTACCTCGATCTCGAAAATCATGGACTTTCATCGCTCTCACGAGTGGGCATGAAAATGCATCGAGTATTTTGTCCAGCATGCGCCATAATGCAAGGCCTGTGCAGCGAGCCAGAGCAAAGTAGAGGTCTTTTGTGTACGTTATTTCGGCGGCTCGTACAGCGTGGAGGCTGTTCGACGGTGAAATTACCGACGGCTACATCCTTTGGGAAGCCTTTGAATTTAGGGTGGTACCCTACCACCGTATGAATAATGCATCGCGAAAGACTGTAACGTTCGGCCGTTCGAGCGTCTACTAGTAATTACATCGATAATCGCGTTAAGATTGCGCTCGTTGCCGTTACATCGCCATTATTCCAAAATATCTAATCCCCACGTGGCTGAGGTAATTGATACGTGTCGCTCCTAAGTTAAGTGTCTGGAGGAATCAACGTAATTCGACGCGGTTGAACTACTTGCGTCCTTTAAGACGTACAATCTTCTTCAATTCCCCTTAATTATTTTTAAGGTTTCGAAGAGTTACCGTGGAGGAAAGTTCAACGAAAATGATTAATAGTTTCTCCATCGTGGCGGTCTTTTCATATTTGCTGAACGAAACGGATGAAATTTTATAAATTCAGGGAACATTTCCAGGAAGAAACGATGAGCCGCCTGCTTTTCGTTTTTCGACGACTTCCGGTTTTAAGAAGAAACTTTTTCCATTACGGATCTATAATCTCGGCTTTATTGACGCAGAAAGCGGGCTGCAGCTTCGAGAAACTTTAATAGCTAGGTCTGTACGGAAAGAAACAGAAATGTATTACATACGTCGGGACCTGATTCGTCACGTACTCTGACTTCTTCTTTGAAACGTTTGAAATTACTTCATGTTCTGGTAGTTCTTTTCAACCTTAGGGCGATATACTTGGCACCTGATTGGTAGAAGGAGATTAATTCGATGTCAATTATTCAAGACTGACTGGAATCTTAGCTGTGAAATAAAGAAAACACTCTGGTCTTCTTTTGTCCGCGAAATTTAAATTTTATTAAAACGTGTACCTTATATTCTATGCTCTCGAAGTTCTCAAAATTCAAATTCAGTTCAGTGAACCTTAAATCTCTTACACTAGGTTTCCTCGAATTTATCTTACTCGTACATTACCATACGAAATCTTAATCTTCCAAGTGTCTATTGATTCCAGTATAACTTCGATATTAAAGCAAAACACTGTACAGAGAAGCAGACAAGTAATTCACCGCAGCCTGGACTCCATGAAACCATAAAAATGAAAAGTACATCATTAATTCTCGCCTAAAGCCCAGTAAAAATTGACTGCCAGCGTAATTCAAATCCTGGATTCAATTTCGCCGCGAGAAACATCGGCGACGTCACGGAGGTACTTATGAAGAGGAATTTCACCAACAGGAGGCCCAGAAGGAAAACGAGTCTCTTTGCGTTTAATCGTTCTCTTGCTTTCTTTTTCTTAACCAAAACGGTGCTCGACGGTGGTCACAATGAAAATATCCGCGAGCTAGGTAGCAAACTATGGATGGACTGGGAGGAGGAGGAACGTCTTCGGCGAAGTTGTAACGAGGAACAAAGGGAAAGAAAAGAAATGGAACGAGAGCGTCCCCGACAATTCGTAGATCCCGACTTCGCTTCATGAATAACGGAGAGGAACGCATTAGAATATTCCCCGCGGCATAACGAATAAGGAGACATAACTCCCATTGTTATTCTTCCCTTTTTAAAGAGGAGGATCCTAAGTTGCCGCACGTCCCGCCGACTCGAGGATACTTTTACCGAGAGTGCCACTCGCCCATGCAATTAAAAGATTATTTTCCTCGACTCTCCTCAGAACGAGATAACCGAGCAATAAATTCATGGCTTCGACTCCTTCGATCGCGAAATTAAGCGTTGATCGGAGGATGCGCAGCGTGTGCGTGGCAATTAGTCTAATTGCCACCCTCCATACGTTTAAATTCCTTTCAGTAGGGTGGAATCTCATTGTCAAAGGGAACGCATGTGGGGTACATGGGATTGAGTTTAGAAAATATGGCGGAGAAACGCTTAATGGCATTTATCTTCGGTAAGTGGCATAAAACTGGAGCTCTAGAGATATGACTTCTCATAAAATAGGAGCAGAACTGAACACTAAACTACCGAAGTCAACATACACGTATCTGTTTTTAACTGTGTTTTAAAATTATATATATATATATATATATATATATTTTTTTTAGTTTTCTTCAGTACTAACTGAGTCTAAAATGTGTATAAGGAATAATCATAATAGTCATTTTTTTCAGTTTTAGATTTGTGGCTGAAGATTCGCCACGAGCTTATGTCGTATATGTGTAATTTTTGCCCAAATATCGCAAAGTAGTAGAGTTGTATAGAAGTGAAGCTAATTTGAATTGAATTGCGGAGACACCAGCGAGCTTCTAACGAGAATACCGCTAATTCGAGTAGGTACTCCACGTAGCCAGATCTTCACACACTATTTCAATTTCACCGCTATCTCCCAATGTCGAGGCTCTTCAGGGACATCCAGAGGCTGGTCCACCTCGCAAGAGGATCGCCCACTCTCTCAAGGCTAATATCCAAGATGTAGGTCACTTCGTCATCGGTGTTCCTTCCGGGTCGTGGCGACCCTGCTCTCTCGAGTTTAACTTTCTATTGTCATACTCGCACGAATCCAGCATATGACGGTGCCGTCTGCGTCATCGGCGGAACACTTTCGTGGAATGGTACCTTTAAACGAGTTCCAGAGGAGGACCCTCGCTCGATCATCTCCGGGTCATTGGCCGTCGGGAATCTTGAATGAGAAACGAAGACGAATAGCTGGGGGACCCGAAGAGCAGTCGGGCCACTTAAAAAAAAGGAGCTTCGTGCTCTTTTACATCCTTGTCGAAGGCGATAAGTAGCTCAGTGGTACGAATGTGGGATTAATGAAAATAGAAAGTGGCGAGCGTTTGTGTAGTCCGTGATGCGCCTCGTGGGACCAGCCATTGATTTGAAAGCATATTCTAATGGATCGAGAATGGGGCCATCTCTTTTGGGCGAAGAGCGTGAATTCTTTCTCAGAGGACTACAATGTAGACATTGTTCCCTTTTATTCGTACTTCCATCTAGTTTTTGTTAAAGCATCTTTGTGTTTTTACCAATATTAAATTCGAGATTTAATGGAGAGAAATTTCACTAAGATTTTCTATTGATGTAATTGAGTTATCACGTTTCCATAGATTCAATTTCCACATTCCATAGACTCAACTTTTTCCTGTGAATTATTTTACACAGAATATAGTTAATAACGTAAGGCCAGCATTTTTCTGGATTTTCTTAACCACTTCCTCCACATTTTTTCTTCATTTCTCATATACATAAGTATTCATACATCTTTCCTTAAACCACTCTGTATTTCACTAAAGAAAGTGTTTTGAAATTTATAACCAGCGACCTCAATGAATAAAGTTTCCCGCATCTGCATTGAAACTGATTTCTAAACCCCTCTCTACCGACCATATTTTCTTTCATTTTCACATTTCGCGGATCCGATATCCCTTTTTCCAGGTCACCCGGTACAATGTTACAGAAAATCTCGACTCCCCCCGAGTATAAGATCGTCTTCTACCTGCTCCAAGATTGACCCTGGAGTCTATATTAACCGCCCATTTTTCCCCTATTCTCATGACTATTTTATATCCCTGTTTCTGGGTCACCCGTTGTACAGGCAAAGAACGCGTTCTCAAATTTACTACCGGTAGCGCATATTCCACTGTAGCCTCCATATTATGGATCGCCGTTTCACGTCGTCACTTTACAACTTCCTACATTGTTCCCCTCGACTTTCTTTCACTAGAAAGCGACTTGGTTCGCCGATCAGATCGGCAGTGATCTGCGCGTCGAAAAAGTCTCCCTTCGTCAGTTGACGCACAGGAAGTCGTACAAAAATTGCCACAACTTTTCTTAAGAAGCCAGAAAGCTATAACTACCCTCTTAAAAGGTGCTTACAGTGCTTCGAAGCGGTTTTATGGTCGCGAAAAATTATATTTCACACTAAACGTGAAATTAAGCTAAAGATTAGAAAAAGTATGAAGTATAGAGTCTACAGATAATTTTAAGTATTCGTATGATAGGTGATAGGTAACGCTGGTGCATAGAATTTTGCTTTTTTCGCGGCGAGACAATCGTTTCAGTGCACTGTGCAGCACTTGCCCGGCACTCTGTTCCATCCAGACAATGACGACCATTACCACTCATACCGGAAGCTGTGGCCCGTGCAATATGCACGACCACGATATCGTGCGCCATTAAGAAAGATACCACCGTGCGCTTAAAACACGCCAGCCACCGTTTCAACCCCTTCTGAACATGACAACTTTCTACTCTGGTTTCGGGCAGCTGCTGAAAACGCTCCACCGCCGTGAAACTCTAGCTGCGCTGCATTCCGTGAATCTCGGAGCATAACCAGAAAATGATGTATAAAAAGGATTTTAAGTATTGGGTCGTATTACGTGAAATTATCATTTTAACAGATTAAAAGGAAAACTGTATATCTGAATAAAAATTTTGTTCGTATGTAATGAAAACATAGGGTATTGGCATTAATGAGTTTTTTCTTAATGGAATTGTTAAATTATATATTTTATTTTTGTAGAAAATTTTATTTTTGGGATATGAAAGATTTTATTTCCTAAAAAAGAATTTGAAATATCTGACATATCTGAAATACTTGAAATTTCAAAATTTTTGAATTTTTATTTTACTATCGTAGATCATTAAGGTACTAGAATTTTTCTCGCCAAAAAATGTTATTGAAACTCTGTTTGGTTTCGTATTGCAGCGAATGAAAAGCCCATTCTGTTGCGAGTGGAAAATCTGCCCTGGATGTTCGCTAATTTCTACGGCAGTTTCGTGGTCACGCGAGACTCTCGCGGTCCATTTACTGTGCAACTTTTAAGGGGAGGAACACAATGTTGATGGATCCCTGTAAAAGTCCTACTACAGAGCATGTACTAATGGACGCTTCTGTAGTACCTCTAAATGCGCGGGAATCAGCCATTAGTCTCAACCTACGTCAAAAACTTACGAATGGTATCGCTGGTTTCGAAAGAAGTTTCGAGCTTCTTCAAAATCCACTTTCTCGCTTTCTCTGGGCAAATATTTTCAAGAGAGACTCGTTTCGATGAGAAACTTCTTCGAAAGTGGACCTAAGTAAATTGTATATTGGATTTTCTGTACGATGATGATTATACCGTGGATATTTCTGCGCACAGAATTACAGCTTTCGCGTAATATGTGAAAAATATTCAAAATATCCGACGTAAAGTACTCTCACATTATGATAGAAGAAAAGGAAACAAATCTCTGGAATATGGTCCACTCAAGTTTTTATGGAACTGTTCTTTCAAATAACTTGGTACTCCTTTGATCCTACTTTTGAAGAGGCAAACTAAAACTGAGAAATCAGTTTCAAGTTTCCCACATTCTCTAAGTTCCTATTTGATTTCGAGACTTTAAGTATCGAGGCAACACTGTATTTAGATTCCATTTTCGTGGCTGCATTTATAAAAATATGAATCTATATAAACATCTTCAATCTAATCATAATACCATAATGTATATTCTATACAAAGCATTCACGATGTTATTCCAGCTGTCCTCTAAGAGGTTTGTAGCAATACCCGATAGCCAAAAGCAGTGGTAGACGTTTTATGGCTTCTTGGGGACGCCGCGATGAATTAATAATGCGAATCCAGTCGTTATCGCACGCTATTAACGTTAATTGCAACATGGTTCAGCATTGTTGCAACGAGGATGACGTTAGTAGGTCAAGATGTAGGATAGCAGTGAAATAATTGCAGTACTTTTTGGTTTAAAAATGTCAAGATGATCTTAGCGTGACCTACCCAAGAAGAAATTAATGTTGCTACTTAAGGGAAGATTAATTAGATCGTATATCTTCCTTGGAACTAAACAGTTCGTACTTGGAAAGAAAAATTCCATATCTCGCTTAATTTTAGGAAGGCCAGTCTCTAATGCTCTTCATTTTATATCTAATGTAGACTGCCTGAAAAATGCAAGACATTTTTCCTCGGAAAAGTAACGGAGATTTTACATAGGTACATTTAATAACATTAGTTTTTGCTTCTCCTATATACTTCACGAAATATTTTAGAAAAGCTGGAGTTTTAAACTGTAGGTACCTAAAAAGTAGACAGTAATATGCAGACCTAAAGCTTTTTTAATATTTTGTTATATGTAATTGGATTTATGAAATATTTCACGTTTTCTTTTTAGTAACTTGTAATCTTTTACATCAAATATCGGCTTGGACATTTGCACGAGGAACCCACAGTGTTCTCCGACCTCCGACTCTTTCCCAACGTATTGAAACAAGTATCGCGAAACATTTTTCCGAAGCACGAATCGTTCTTGGGGGTCTGACTCTCGAGGGAAAATCTGCCGACGTTCCGGAATTGGAACGTCCCCAGAGCAGAAAGAAGACGAAAAATGCGATTTTTGTCCGAAAATAGAGAAATATCTGTACGCTCGTTTATCCGTATTCATTCGAGACGGTTCCGCGCGCGGGATGAACCCTTTGACCCTTTCCCTTTTCGGTTCATTTCCTACACCCATGGGACAGTAATTCCTTTACAAATTCTTTTACATGAGCCTCGAGTACCTTTAAGCGTTATTCAATCCTTAAACTATTTCAATTTTTTGGCCAAAGGATATAAAGTATATAAGGAATTTTCTAATATTTGGAATTTGAATAACACTTCAAGTTAATTGAAAACTGCATACTGATTCGTGATTCATCACTGGTTTAGACACTTCAGTGAATAGAGATCAATACTAGATAACCATCACTCGTTTGATCACTGGAGAGTTAAACAGGAAAATAACGGTAATTTTCCCCACCCATGAACAAGGTGCATTAACTATTCTGAATTAAATTATCCATTCTATGCTATATAATTTCCTTTAGATGAGTACCTATGTGTGTTTTGTGAATTGAAGTAACAGGAAATGATTAGAATTTTCACGAGTTACAGTTATACATGACGTTCCAACCACTTATTTTTGGGAGATAGTTCCGATAATACAATTACAAATTTATAAGCTTTTTAATTATGAAATGTTCGTATTCTCAAATATTCAAATATTCAAATTTTTAAATTTTCAAACTTTCAAATATTCAAATATTCCAATTTTTAAATTTTCAAACTTTCAAATATTCAAATATTCAAATATTCAAATTTCCATCGCTTTTCCTAAATATCCTTTATCTTAAATCCACGAAGTTAAAGTTTAATTAACTTTAACATAAAATTGAAATTTCTTATACGAATTAAAAATGATACCATTCACGCCTCCACAGATCGATACGAATTTTCCATAGCAGTAGTGACTTCTTCGCAGTATCCTTACCGCGTCAATATCAATTCGTATGTCTGTTTTCTTTTTCTCAATTCGCCGCGAATCGCCGCGGATCCGCTGCCGCTGCGGAAAATCGCGTTGGTCTGTGGAATCGTTTACACTTAGCTGATTGAACTTCCTCTTTGGAGTCTCACCTGCGTTCGAAATACAGAAAAATTCTACTTCGCCATCTAAGCATCCCCCAACTCCCCGAAGTCGCCCGCACTACTCCCCCAAAATTAATCAACACGAAGCACCTTAACTCCGTTCGAGAGGTCCTTAGGGCTCGAACGCAGCGGACTGAGAATTGAGAATCGGTGCCACGAAGAAACCGCCGCGGGTGATTATGTTCCGATCTGATTAACGCGCCGATACCGCGGCGTTTCCCACGACCAACCGTCGATGGATTACACGCGGAAACGTTCTACGTGGCTATCTGCTGTTCTAGATCATTTCTAAGGCGGCACGTTCGGTAGAAAGTTGGATACACCGCGTGGAAAATGCGCGTTTTCCACGCGCTAATAATGACACCCGCTCCTCTGTCCCATCCTCATATTGTGCCTGTATTCCCATCAAAAGAGCATCCTCCGACTGTCATCTAGCGCGCGAGTCGTCGAACAAAGAGAAGAGAAAAAACGAGCGGAATAATAACGACAGGGATGCTCAAACAAGGCTGTTCGACTATGAGCTGCATGACGCAACGCTCGTGGCACTGCGCGAAGCTTTCTATTCGACGGCCTCGCGCTATTGTGCATCCACTGACGGAAAACGGGACGAGAACGGGAGGAAAAGCTGCGACGCGAATTCGCGACCCGCCGTCTTTTCGCAAAACCTTCGACAATGGTCCATACGGGCGAGTGGGGTACAAAGAGGACGTGGAAAGGGATTTTAAATAGATAACTGGAAATTCTCGAGCCACCCTTTCTGATGATTTTCTATTAATTTAAGTACAGTGAAGGCGTACTTCTTATTGATAAAATTTTGGAACCTCTAAAGGGATTCTAAGTAACTGAGTAAGAATAATCAACCTATCCTTTTTGCTAATTGTCTACTAATTTGAATATAATGGGATCATAATTTCTATTCGTGGGACTTTGGAACCTAAAATAGGATTCTAAGTAGCTGAGGATGCTCGACTCACCTCTTTTGATGATTTTCTATTAATTTGAATATAATAGGGTCATACTTTCTAACGTTGAGACTTTAGAAACTGCAAAGGGATTCTAAATAACTGAGTGAAAATAACCCACCCGACTCTTCTGATGATTTTCTATTAATTTGAGTATAGTAGAGTCATACTTTCTATTGATGAGACTTTGGAACCTGCAAAGGAGTTATAAACAACTGAGGTTGGTGAAGTTATCCGTCTTGATGATTTTGTATTAATTTGAGTGTAGTGGATTTATTCTCCCCCAGATGGAATTTCTGAAGTATGTAGGTAAATACTGTGCATAAGGGATGTGGAAAATGTAGGAATCCTAAAAGTGGATGAGAAGTATAGTATTTAGGGTAGGTTGGCGGAAGTAGTACTTCCATGGGCTACAGAAAATTTATTTTATTCGCAGGAATCGACTGCACGCGAAATATATCACGATACACAGGTTGATCTGCAGTATTTACTTATCTGGGAATTCTCCGATTCTAGATTTTGAGCCCTGGAATTTCTTCCTACAAGAGGGTTTTCCAGGGGACGAAATTGGGAGATGCTAAATCGGAAATATATCAAAATAGAGACGTGGTAAAAGAAGAGAATATTTAATAGGAATTAAAATAGTTATAACGAGATTCTGTGCAATCTAATTTAAATATCTCTTCACAAATTCTGTATAATCCTAAAATAAACCAACTATTATCACAATCTCGAACGTATCAAAATCGTATAACTCATAAGTTAAATCCAGAATCACTGTAAATACTCCTCAAAAACCTACACCATCAAATTAAAGATCTTAAAACCGACTAAAACTCACTTTTAGCCCTCTGAAATTCGAAATCATTCGAAAATCAAATTTCCCAGAAACTCTCCGGATTACTCCTTTTTTTGAGGTACCATCGCTGATGCAATTAAGCTGAGCGCACGAGAATATTGACTTTTCCCCGAGAGGAATCTAATCTCTAAGGAAAAGCTTCCGGAGGACGCATATCCGCGTCTTTAATGATCAGGGGCTGGGTACACAAAGGCGGATAAACGGTTTCTTTGAGGAGAGTCGCGGCTACGTAGCGCCCAGTCCGCTTTCCTCGTGAAACGCTATTGGAAATTCTTTGTGGCACTCCGTAGAAGGAAACGGGCGAGCTGGGTGTATGTCTACCAACCGTTCGATTCATCGAATATACATCCGTGCCTCGCGCAAAGAACGTCCCCCTGACACGCGTTGAATATTTCGTGCCAAGCACGCTTTTGTGGGAAACACCGCGGGGCTGCGTTAAATATCAATTACGTAGAATGTAACTCGACGAATGGAAAAGGTTCGTCGGTTACGCGAAACTTTATGCAAAGGGAGGCTTTACGTCACTGACGTTCGCGTGCAAACGGACTGCCAGGCTTTTAAATGCTTTTCACTGGCGAAAGCTGCGGGGCCATGGAGTGGAAGCTCGCTCCGCGGTTAATGAAAATTGTCCAGTGTAAATAAACAGCGACATTGTTCGCGAAGGTATGGCGAGAAATTGAATGAAAGCTTGTTGCTTTGTGAGAACTGTTCCTGCTACTGATGAATGTCAATTGTACGATTCAGACTGCGCTATTTGTGCGCAAGTGAGGCTTGGTGAATGCGAGTTTGATTAAAACAAACTTCATTGATTAAATAATAAAGCTTTCGGGGAGCGTTTCCCTTTTGTAGTATATTGGAGTTTTTTGGTACACTGAGATATTTAATATTGAAAAAGTTTCGGTGTACTGTATAGGAGGCCTGGAATGCCAAGCATCTGTTTTATTATTTCAGATGAAATATTATTAGAAGAAAATGAATAGAATATAAGAAATTAGTAGAGAAAGAAGTTCAGTCACATAATGTTTAATGGATGAGTAGTATTTGTTAGAGGATTATTGTCTATCCTATGAAGATTACCATCTACTGCGCATCAGCACGTAATCGTTTCGCTCAGAACGCGCTTTCTGTACATATTAGCACATTCACTGGTAAAATCGGCCTTGGTCAATTAAACACTTTGCATGCTAAAATGCCAGCAGTGATTTCAGTCGATTTACATTTTTCTGTACTCCTTTTCCATCGAGTTTGTTATGTACGCTCTAATTGCAGACAGAAAGCACATTTATCGGTCTCATTAATAAACAAAGTGGTTTTACCCCTTGAAGACTGTGAAAATTCGTTTCAATAACACTATCAATGCACTGCAGAAATATTATTTCTAGTTTTTTAATAAAATGTGAAGGATATATATATATATATAAAATATGTCACTATTGTGTTATTTGCATTCCACAAAACAGAAATATGGAATAAAGGAGGAAATTCACTAACAAAATAATATGGTTATTTTGAGAATAAGTCCATGTCATAGCATTAGCTTCAACGAAATAGTGTTGTCAACCTTTAAGGGGAGCTCCACCCTAAAAGGTAGCTACCCTCCACACACAGAAGAAATCCTATCCATCTACACCTCTGAACAAAATATTAAGAATCAGGACACGTAACATTTTTAGCAAAGTTTCAGTTTGCAATATAAATTATCAATTACCCTAGCTATATGGATCAAAAAATACTTTTATTATTTAACTTCATGAAATTGTTATGTACCTAATTATAGGATGTGCCTTAGTCGTATTTTATTCTATCTCCAGATAGTTTCTAGAACTTTTATAAACTTCTAGGAAGACATATTATATAAATATCTGAAACAATACAAAAATAAGTAGCCAGCATATCGAGAGACACAAAAGGTGATAAAAGTAGAAATTAAACATACAAATCAAAATATATAGATACTAGTTACTGTTCTTGATGATATTACTATCTTATTAATCGAATATGTCCTATAATGTACAAGAAAAGGAAATTCTTAACATTCAATAAAGCACATTAACAGTTTCGTAATATCTTCTAAAGACATATGTTTTATAATCAAGCAAACGTCCTCATACTTTTTAGCGAAGGTATACGTAATAAAAATCATCCGACTGTGAACATACCAACGTATCTCGTTGAAATGAATAAAACTGGCTTCCATCGGCCAGCATCGACCGTGACCAAACGATGGCTCGCGGAACGCGATCTTAATAAAAGATACACGTAACGGAGGCGCGAGAGGAGAATGCGAGGAAAGCGCGAATGATTAATACTCTGGACACATCACAGTTGAAGATGCTAGGGACGCGTCGTTGCAAATTCTTCTGGCTCCTTCTGTCCGACGCGTGATGCCCACCAGGGACACAGGAAAAACGCTCGCGTAGAAATTGCATTCCCGTTGCTGGTTTAGAAAGTGCACGCACAACTGGGCACGTACCACGCTCGCAGATTTCACGGGAATTAATTGACTCGGGAAATTCGCGTCGCACATCGCGCGTCAAGGATTTACGCCACGCGTACGTTCAATTTCACGCCGATGCCAGAAAGAATTCGTCACGGACCAGTGACCTGCTGCCACGTGATTTTCACTGAATCGTTGTAATCGAAAAAAGAATATGTAAAAGAACGCCGCGAGGCAAGCTGGTTACACGCAGTTTTCACATTTTTGCTTTATAAGGAGTACTCTGGAAAGGATTCCAGAGTTCTGTGTTATGGTCTCGTTACTTGGGTCTTAGGAGGGTATTACAGTGAGATTGGAATACGTTCTTGGGGATGTTGAGGGTTCATCCGTATTTTTTAGCAAGCCTTGCTTTTGTCTCAAAAGAGGAAGAAATGAGAAATCATGAGATGCATTTTTAATCCAAATGAGAAATGATTACGTGAGTGCTTTGTTGACTTTAAAATGAGTAGAAGAAACCCTCAGAGACTTTCTATGAAGATAGTGGGTAAAAAATGCATGTACGAGGGTAATTTATTTTCTCCTAGTATTGCAGAGTTTTTTATTGTTCTGTTATAAGAAGTTATCCACTCGCTTCCTGATAACAGCTCGCTTTAATTGCCGTGGGTAATGTACAGAATGTTTCCCAGTATTATGGACACAAAAGTTTCACGAATTAATGGCGTTCGTGAAACAGAACAAATGTTTGTGAACCATTTTATTATTCCAATTCAACTATCCAAAAATCTGTTGAGAAACTGTTTCTTCTATGAAAATATTTGCTCGTCTCTCACCGACGAAATATTCAATCACAGCACGCTTGCAAATTCGCGGAACTTCATCATGAAAAGCACTTCTGCTCCAAGAATAATATAAATTTAATGAACTTCGTAAACAGTCCGCTCCCGGGACGCGAATTCGCACAGTTCTCGCGATACCTTTTGATCAACCGTAAAAGCAGGTTCAACGAACGCATGAAATTCTGAACACATATCACGCTACAATCTATTTCACTGCTTCAAAGAAAAAAAATAGAAAAACTCCCTTGATCGACTATGAAAAACTAAACACCCCCTTCAATTCAAAAGACAGAAGCACAATGTCACTATCACAGAACTATCTCAAATCTTGCCCGAAAAAAGTTCCCTGAAAACTCGCGTGGACGTCGAAAACCGGAAGTCTCTCTCGGGGCGCAGGAAACATTTCAAATTCGGCCGAAAAACGATGAAAAATAGAAACGTAGGTGTAGATTAGAATTAAAAGACGATAAAAATTACCACTCACCTCGATTTCAATTATCCACACGCGAGGAGACGCGCAGCAATTAAAATCCTCCAGGTGTTGCTGGTCGTTCGGTTGCACAATACTTTTTACACTGTCCTGTCGAAATATCGAGTTAAACGTATAAATACGCTGTAGAGTTTGTACACTGAGCGCGGGTGTCCGTGTAGAGTAGAAAAAGGGGTGGAGAAAACGTACGGTGTTGTGCTCGATTCGAAATCGCGGGTAACCGCTCGTAAGTAAGCGCGCGCCTCTCGCCGCTCAGTCCGCGCCGAATGACGTTCGTACACTGTCCTGGCTCGGTGCGTTCGCCGAGCCGACCTCGTATGATGACCCCCTTCTAGAATTCTACGGCCCTGTCGACGTACGCCAGAGCCTCTGGACACGGCGTAACACACCCGGCGAAACGAACAATCCCGATCCTATCCGATCCGATCGACCCAATCCAACTTTTCGTGGCTTACAATTGACCCGTGGTTGATCTCCATCGTGAGCTGCTCCGAATTATTGGAAAAAATGTCCTCCTTGTTCTTAAGTGTTATCGGAGTTCTTTTTCAGGTTTAGATTCGTTCTTACCTTAATGAACTGAAGGGTTCTATTGTGAAATCGTCCTATTTAGTGAGTTTCTAGGTATGCAGCTGCTGAAAAGGGTTGAATTGGCCAGTTATTAATAGAATGGTCTGTTTGAAGCCAATGGAATAAATTATTTATTTTCTGGGGTTCTTGTTTTGTCTGTATGGTTTCAGTTATTGAATATGAATGAAGTGGGAGCAGCCGAGAAATATATTGGAATAATGTTTAACGTGAAGTATATTATATTCTAAATGCAGAAAATACTATAAACATTTTCAGATTATCTAATGGGTGATGTTTATTGAGGTGGTAAACATGATATTGTTTTGAAAATTGATACATATTATACGATAAACGTAAACATGATAGAGTAGTATTATTTATTGCAAAATTTTATAATGAAAATGAGGAAATAGATCTTAGTTGTAAGTTTTAAATTCTTTTTTGAAGAAAATTTATGTTTTTATTAATGGTTTGTCGAAAAAAGTTTCTCTAACCTTTGCTTCCATATTTATTCAATTGCAATGTTTATGACTGGAATTGATGTTCCACGTGAACTAGCCAATTTGGAAGCATTGCAGCGAGTTATTTAATTTGTTCCATTTAGTTTCTAGCCCCCGGTCAAAATTTCAGTAACAGAAATTGTTCTATTATACATATATCTACCTATCCCTGACAGGAACATTTTGAGTGGCATGAAACAATTTAGTATTTCTTCATTATCTTCCTGCAATTGAAACCTTGATATTATATTAATCCAATCTCAAAAATAATGTAAATAATACTGCAAACCTTGCCATATGTTCGGATATTTCCGATTTTTACTATATTTTGCATTAATTAGTGCAGTTTAATTAACGGTACGTACCAACGGTACAGTTCCTCGAATAAAATTTATTAACAGTATTTGCATACAATATCCCTTGCGGATAATTTTCCACGGCCAACATCCGTGAAGCCAAGCACAATTCAAACTATCCAAGTTAATCAAAAAGCTGGATCATTCCATAGCAATGCGATATCCCAGGACTTCGTTTATCACGAATTAATATAATATTAATATTACATTTTATTTGTAATACATAAATCGCCATAGCGCAGTCAGAAATAATGTAACAATAATGTCATTCCTCGATAAAAGGCTGCAGATCGTTCTCGATACTGCGTCCCTCGAAGTCAACGGCGTGAATAGTAACCGGTCGTCTGGCTTCCGGTCAACCGCCGTTTCCTCACCTATAAAAAAATCGTAAAAAATTGACCACGGTTACGTACAGACGCTTATGTTTCAATAATAAATGAAACGGGCCATCGATCGACTGACCCAAAACCATTCGAAATTACTCGATGTGTCGCAGTCAACGGCCTCCTCCAGACTACGAGTATCAAAATACGATCGGACGTACAGTACATCCGGTTCAAGAAGGTTCTCTTACATGCCCTGAAATCTACGGTTCTGACGACTAAAAAGAATGGTTTAATATTAAAATCTTTATAATTCCAGCTCACTTTAAATAAATGTATAATATAAGTATACACTGGGAGAGAAGAAAGAAAATTTAAAGTTAAAATTTGTTAATATGAGTAATAAAGAGTAACTATCATAATAAGTAGATATTTGACTTCACATTTAAAATGTTCTCAATTATTCTACCATACTCCTTCGCCCTCTAGACTTTAGTAGACCAAGGTGACAAGATGGCATGCCTCATTCTCTGCCCTCCACTCTCTTGGTAAGAAAATAAAGATGAGGACAAGAAAAAAATGGGTATAGAAAAAAAGAATGAGGGGGGCCATAGAGGTAGCTAATGTTTAAAAGAAAGCCACGACCCAAAAGAGGTTGAGAAACTCTGCTCTGAACCACAGGTATTTCACAACTCTGAAATTATTGTTTTCATCTCGTTTACCTTTTAAACTTTCCTTTGTGTGCCTCTGTACATTGTAAAACCTTATGATTCCTCTATTGTTACAGTTTTTGAACAACGCTGAATGTCCTGAACTATCAAAAACTGACGAAATAAAAAAAATTTTTTAAAATTCCGTATAGAAGTATCCCATAAAACCGGACGTACTGTACGACGCGATGCGTCCCCCCTTTTTTGTTTATTCGAGAGAAGAGCCGTTGGGCGTAATGTCCGACGGGAGCCGAGGGAAAAATTCACGTGGCTCGTACAGACACGTCCGGAATTCGATTCTGGAACGTATTGCTCCTCCAACTTTACGGTACCCGCCGCTGTATTGCCTGTAGACACGAAAAAGTGCGGTTGCAGCGGCTGCGTCCGCAGAGAATCGAGCCAACGGGGCTTCCCCTGCCCGCGTCCTTCGTTCCTCCTTTTTATCTCTTCGCCCACTCTCCCTGTCCCCCTCCCCGCCATTTTTCTCGCCGAAAGGAGCAGCACACCGACGGTAATTCTAGCGCTGCAAAACGCAACACGCTGAAAATGAATGCGGTTCGAGTTGGTACGCGCGGAATTCGATCCGCCAACGACCCGCTTCTTCACCTTTACGGTACACGGAAATATGCACTGAACCGCGCCCCGTTGTTGCACCGGCGTCGTTTCAAGCGTCCCGCTCAGCTCTCGTTAGAGGCCCCTGGAAAACGAAACGACGACGACGTACTGTTTGGAGGACGTGTACGTTACTTAGCCGGGAGTTAGGTCGCTGATTGTACTCTTAAACGGGACCGTGTTTTGGCTCGACTCGGCTGCGCTGGATTTGAGAGCCAGGAAATTGGAGTTTGTTAGCCCCGCTGTTTAAATGGAGAGCTTCAACTCTCGGAAGAATGCCGTTTGCATGTTTTGGCAGGGACATGCATGATTGTACTTCTGGATGAAAGTGCGTTCCAGTGTTCGAGGGAGACCTTGGGCACACGACTGAGAGCTGGGAAGCTGGAAGAAAGGAGACATTTGAAATTTGTTAATGTTGTGGAAGTTTCCAGTCTGGGAGAAGTGTAATGCCCCTTAGGGTGATGGATGTTAAGATGGCGGGAATTTTGAAACTTGTCTGGGATCGGAAAGCACCTTTGCATATTTTAATAAGATTATAAAGGAAGATATAAACCTAGCCTAGGGGTTACTTCACTCATTGTACTGTTCAACGAGAATGCGTTTTAGCACTTGGAACAAACTTTGAGTCTACATGTGAGGGTGGGGCGTGGAAGACTGAAAGCACTTGGAATTTGCTGAGATCGTTGTTTAAATGGGAACTCGAACTTCTGAAGACACATGGTATTATATATGTATTCATATCTTTGAGTTACTATGTATATCCGTGTATAAGGCAACAAAACCAGTAATTTTCACTTGGCAAAAGAGTATCTGATCAGCGTCAATGGGGAGAGGAAAAACCGAATAGGAAACTACCGAACAAAACTCGATTACAGGACAATTTGTCGCGCTTTGCGATGCAAGTGTAATTAAATAACCGACTGATCGATCGACACCTGGGAAAATATTCGTCGGAAAAAGGAATTAAACGCAATGATGTTCTATCGTCACAAAACCTGTAATTAATGCAAGGTTGGAAAATTTCAATCACGAACCCCTAAAGAAATATAACTATTATCTATTAAATGTTTTTACTTGTAAAAAACCTTCTAATTATAAGTAATAACTAGATTGCAGATGTCCATGTAAATTCATATTTTCATAAATGCAACTAAAAGAAATAAAACCTAATTCAAAAATTTATTTCACCTTCTAAATATAATAAAAATATAGTAATATGTGACATTTTCTGCTATACTCTTGCATTTTTTAAATGTCTTTTAATTCTCCATGGACACACTAGGTCCATTTTGTCCGCGACTATTTTTTCTGCTGTTCTAAGCTTTCAAAAAATCAGAAAAAAATTTTATGTCCTTATTGAAGTATGTATTTTAATATACCATCGCTGCTTGAGCCAAATTTCTGTAAGATTAATTAAATAAAATAAAAATTCAAAATTTACTGCAAACAAAATGGACCCCATGTGCCTACGAAGAGTTAAATGCACAAAGATCCGCAGTCTAGTGATTTCTCAGTACTAGCTAAATGGAATACAGACGCTACAATTATAGCCTCTATGTACGTTGTACTTGGCGCAAAAAAGGTCTGTCTTGTAGCGTACCGAGCAAAGATGCGCCTTCCTCTCGGACAGCCGCGAGTGTTACCAATTTAGAGAGCCGTCAAAGGTGGGAGTAGAAAGAAGGGAGAGAGTTTGAACGCGTGCTCTTCCCGACATTCCTAGGTGGTGGCCCCGAGGCGCTAAACGGAGTACCGTGATCGCGAGGAAAGGCCCAGTGACCGACATTCCCCCTTTCCATTCTTCCTGATACTCCTTCGCCCGGATCTCGCCACGATACTGACGCGTACGCGCGACCGACCGCATCGCAACCGGAACCTCTCGAACCTTCGCCCTGAATTTCCGTTCGACCGCTCTCTCGGCGCCGTACCATCAACCTTTTTCGGCCGTTTTTAGGAGGAACGGGACTATCAAACGAGCATCGTCGTAAAAACAGCATTAGATCCTATTAACCTGAAAAGGCTGCCTCTTTCAGCGAGACCTCAGCGTAATGGGGCACTGCACTGTACAGGGTGTCTAAAAAAGAAAAAGGGTTTAGGACTTTTGGAGCATGCCACTGAAAAGCAGAATAAACGAGGCACGCGGTTATTGAGGGAGCGAGTTTACCTTGCAATTAATTGTGCAGCCTGTTCCATTTCGTGGAACGTATTTTCTGTACAAATTGAGGTTTTAAGTAAAAATCATGGATCTACTAAATGGTGTTTCTTTTCAGCCTGACTTGAATTGAAAATGAAACACTCTGTAGGTAGAAAGTTATATGTAATCGTTTCGTTGTAATTTTGCTCATATTTTGTAACCACAAAGTACCCCTAAAAACCTTGAATATTTTCTTGAGAAACTTTATATACACGATCAGCGTTCAGGACTACTCATAATCTACCACTAAAAAGCATAGAAGAGAAACCTACATTTCCAGCAAGCCAACAAAAATAATGCAATGTTAATAAGTCAGCATTCACGGCGCCGCTTCTTGTTCTGTTCTTCTTAAAAAAGAGCACTGTAACGAATTCGTATAACTGTGTAACACACGTGTGGTAGCGGTACCTACAGGTAATGTCTAGTGAATCAGGAAAAGTTCATGAATGCGTTATACACCTGCAACAGGGACGAACGGCGCGACTGCAGGGCCCCAGAATAATTCATTCCCTTTAGTTCTTACGAATGTACATACATACACACCCTGTGGTGTATTCAGTACTTTTTACCCAACACGAACCATAAATTACTTTGAAATCATTTGAAGAGTACTTTACAACTATTACAGTATTTGTTCACTGTAAATTCCTAGTTATCTCTAAGATAAGCCAAACATAAATTACGGATATATTAAGAGTATTAACCACTCAGAAATTGTTTACTTAATTTATATAATTAACCCTTACTCTGTAACCAGGCGTCATTTTTGTCCCGGTATTTTTAAAGAGTCCACATATCCTAAACAAATGAGTATCGAATCCCTGATTCCCTCCGTAAAAATTAAACTTTCTATTTAAATCTCCATTTGGAACGTTGTAAGATGTTATATAAATTTTTTCAAATTTTTTCTCAGACTTTTACGTACTTAAACACGTAGATAGAACCTATTTGAATACAAATGGCCCCTATTTACAAGAGTTAACTTCTGAAACATTTATAAACTATCTCTATCTTATACTGTGCAAGATCTTAATCTGCAATTAACTATTATAATGTCTGAAAATTATACAACTCTGTTTGCATTAATGTTACATCGAAAGTTTTTTTATTACGAAACATCGTGTCCGGTGGCTAACATATGCTATTCATATATTTAGCCTGAGGGGTACACGAGCGGAAGTTATAACAGCGCGAAAGATCAACACAAGGAAGCGGAACCATCCTGCTCGTTCCTTCTTTAGCGTTGCTCTGCCCGACTTGTTCAGCGATCAACGTGCTTCCTATATTCTGGATCGATAAACAATTCCAGCCATGATTTCGTTACTGCCTGTAGGGGAAAACGTAATTAGCGGTAACAGTAATCGTTACCCGACCGTGCTGCGGATTGAAAATTTCATAGCCCTCACAACACTGTGCACATATATGCATAAATTTGTATGGCGCATATGTGCACGCATACGGGGGATATATATCAATTATCCATCTTATCGACAAAACGCCGGAAGCTATGTCATTAGTGACATGCCGGAAGGGGCAAGCTTACACGATACTCTATGTCGTTTGCGTCGTAGTTTCGTGAATTACGATGAACTCGATTTGCTTGTACGTCACAGCCACTGCCCGCAGCGTATGTGTGCCTCGAGTGCCATAGCCTCTTTTAATGGTTGACCTACGTTGGACTAAGTTAATGATGGATATCCTCAACCACTTTGCAAAATCACACGTTAACTTGGTGTAATCTATTGACGATGAGCTAATAAATTAATTCAACATTCTTCGTTAATTACTTTATGATTGCTTTTGGAGTCTTTTTTATCGGATTCAAATAGTACATAGAGTAAGGTCACCCATATCTGAACTCAAACTTCGATCTGAATTCGAACATTTCGAATATACATAATTCGATTACGACAAGCTGTACTATCCGTAACGCTTAAGTTCACATTTGTCAATAATAAATTACTTAATGTATTATAAAACGATGTTGAAACCTACTTGCTGAAGAAAAATCTTCAGAGGACATCAATCTTCATAAAAAAGAATCCCGAGAAAAAAATTTCACGTTCAAATCAAAATCGCGTGTAACGGCACTGACATTTAAACGCGGCCTGCGCAAAGCGGCGGTGCACCGGTCACCAGTGCGCACATGCTTCCACGTAAGTGACAGACACTGGGTAACATAACCTCTTCCACGATCTGTGATCGATTAGCTGGCCATTTTTCAAAAGTGTATTTAAGAAAATTTGTATAAAAAAGTACTGCAAAAATGGTGTCGGTTTTAAACACAGTTGACACAGGTCACGAGGATATGATTCATGATGCGGAAATGGATTATTATGGTTTGAGGTTAGCAACCTGCTCCAGTGACAATTCGGTGAAAATTTTCGATCTGAAGAACGGGTCGCAGAGTTTAGTCGCCGATCTCAAGGGGCATGTTGGTCCTGTGTGGCAGGTCGCGTGGGCACATCCAAAATTTGGAAATCTCTTAGCATCTTGTAGTTACGATCGGTACGTGTAACCTTGTCTAGGTTCTTTAACGATTCCTCATTGTTTCATATTTTGTGAATTACAATACAAATGAAACGTTTTATTAAGGTTTAAAGTCATTTGCTGCTATTTCTTGTAATAGAAAAGTGATCATCTGGAAGGAGCTGGGAGAATGGACTAAAATTTATGAACACATTGGCCACGATTCTTCTGTTAACTCAATAGCATGGGCACCGCATGAATTTGGTCTGATTCTCGCCTGTGGTAGCTCTGACGGTTCACTGTCTATTCTCACTAATAATGGAGACACATGGGACACACAAAAAATTCCAAACGCTCATACAATTGGATGTAACGCTGTAAGCTGGTGTCCTGCTATTGAGCCTAGCTTTGATGGTAGTGGAACACAACGAAATGGACCTGTAAAAAGATTAGCTACAGGGGGTTGCGATAATTTAGTTAAAATTTGGAAAGAAGAAGGTGATAGGTGGATAGAAGAGGACAAACTGGAGGCACACAGTGATTGGGTATGCATTCATTGCTTTGTAAATTTTAGATTAGACTTAAACCCTGATTTTTTAACTATTTAACTATTGAAATAACTCCTCAACTATATAAGATGAGTTAAGAAATGATGAGAATAAATTTTTTACCACTGCAAATATTGAATTATAGGTGCGAGATGTAGCATGGGCACCAGCTGTTGGGCCATCAAAAGCAGCTTTGGCTTCCTGTTCACAAGATCGTCGCGTAATCGTATGGACTTCGAATGATTATACCAGTTGGACGCCAATTATTCTCAATGTTTTTGACGACGTCATTTGGAATGTTAGTTGGTCGTTGACCGGAGGTATTTTAGCTGTTAGTGGTGGAGATAATAAAGTATCCCTTTGGCGTGAAAACACCGAGGGTCAATGGACGTGCATTTCGGAGACGAATAAAGGCCAAGGAAACCTTAACAACACGGATCAACGAGCACTATAATATCAAAAAATAGAATGTAGGATAATATTTTGTATCGATAAGCATTGTAAATTAAAGCGATTGTTCATTATTAATAACATTCTTATTTCATATGTTTGTACTCTTCTGATGTATCTATACACAAAAAATTATAATTTACAGAATAAAAGTAACTTTCAATACTTCACATATTTATGATGGAAGGAAATCATATCGTACACTTTCTGAACAACATATGCTTCTTGAACAGTATAGAAGTAATAAAAATATACACATTTCTCACCGATTAAAATCGAAAATGTCTTGAAAATTTACGCAGATAAATAAACTATTATACACAGAAGTCGTTTAGCGATTAATCTTGCGTATACAAAGACGCAGCAAAAACGATATCCCGTTTAATGGCAGTAGAAGCTTCCTCCATTTTTTCTTTTAAAACGGGATCACCTATAGTTACCGCTGCATTTTTGACATCCCTTAACGTTTCGCTTAACTGCTGAATGCATCGTACTATGATTCCTTCTTGTACATCTGTTTTCTCCATTATTTCAGAAAATGATTTCGCCTGCGCCCAATCGTAAACGACTTCAACTAAACCGAAATTCAGCGGTTGTAGCGTTGACAACTGATAATGCTGTTCTAGAGCTTCTAATTCAGCATATACTTCCTTTACAGTTTCACATCCCTAAAATGGAAATAGATAAAATGTCACGAATAAAATAATTTAGTAGCTTTTAAAATATACCCTTTTTAAATCTGCTGTCAAATTTGGTTCAACATCCGTTCGTTGCTGAAATATTAAGGCAGACAGCAATGCTGCTATTTCGGCTGGCTGAAGTACCGTTAGTACGTTCTTAAGAATTAATTCTGTTATTAGCAATTCATTGCTTCCCATCTGCAATGCCACTCGACCTTTCAAAGCAACTGAAAAATAATTAAAAACATTATTTATTCAGTTATGTGAATGATCTATAGAAAACTTATCCCACCAACCTGTTTCGTCATTGTATATGTATCCCAGATGTTTGAGCAGAGCGACAGCATTCGTGTATTCCGGATAAAGACTCAGCCCTTCATCGCTGAGTTCAAGCTGAAGTTTCTTTTTCTTGTGTTCCAGTTCACTTCGTTCGAATACGGGTATAAATTGCTCTTCAAAATTTGATATTTCCGTGAATTTCATATCATAAACAGCCTTCTTCAATTCAAGCAAATGTTCCACTCTCATGTGAATATCGTAATTTATTTTTATTTGTACATACGGTTCTAGAATAGATGGATCGCGATTGGCATTCAGGGATATTGTCATTAATTCCTGCTTGGCAGTTTCATAAGTTTGACTTGGGGGCTCATCTCTAAAAAAAAAAAGTTTTAAATACAATTTCAAACGTAATAGAGATGTACTCAGTTTAAATTAAATTTGTTTACCTAAATCTTGATATTTGCCTCTTTTCCCAATTTGCTAAGACCAGATTACAATCCACTTTAATTTGACAATTAGTTATTTCTAATACATTCCAAGCGTTGACAGATATTACTTCATCAGATGGAATTCCAACTGGTACGTATATGTCTTTCCTTGTTAAAGCAACAATTTCGTACCATTTTTCTAGATTCTTAAACTTAGCTATTTCTGACGATATATGATCAGCGGGCTTTGATATCTCAGAATCTTTAAGAACCAGTACCCTATACTGTTTATTGCATTTGCTCTGGATAGTGCTCAACAATAAAGCCAATTTATTGTAATGATTTTCATACGATATAAGTAAAACTCTACCAGGTGTTAAACTTTTTACTGGTTTCTTTTGTGTCTCGTATATAAGTGGTTTCAAATACCTAAGATATTCCAAGTAATCGACAGATGCACGGTAAAATTCAGAAAGTCTTTCCTGTATGTCAGATAAAGGTGGTAATTTCGATAGTTCATTGTCCACTTTCTGCAATTCAAGTTTGTAGGTGCTTTCCTTTAAAACTACTGGCGACTCTTTGAAAGATCTGCGCATCATTGCTTCTACTGTTACTGATTCGTTCACCCTTCTCAAATTTAAGACCATGGAATATGTTACTTTAAATTTGGATTCTAAATTCAGACCCTGCCCACACATCATAGTTTTCAACTCATTAAAATGCGGTAGTGCTGTTCGACACATAATTATAACCATCCCTGCAGTGTCATGGCCTCTGCGACCAGCGCGACCAGCCATTTGTATATACTCGGTAGGGTAAAGTATTCGAAAATTATTACCATCGTACTTTTTAATCGAATCGAATACCACGGTACGAGCAGGCATATTTACACCCATTGCAAATGTTTCAGTTGCAAATAACAACTATAAGACAATATATGATTAATTTATACACTTATGGACTTCTTCGAATAATGTAAAAGTAAATCTTTAGGCAACTGACCTTCACAACTCCAGTTTGGAAAAGCATTTCCACTATTTCTTTCAAAATTGGTAGTATACCACTGTGATGTATGCCAATACCATTTTGTAGTAGTTCTTGCATCATACGAACTTGTGGTAACTGCCTATCAGTACCTTTTAAATGCTTTATGTTATTCTGAAAAAATGCTCTAATGGTATGTTTCTCAGTTTCTGTTGTGAGATCAACGTTTCTCAGTGTGACAGCGCTCATGTCGCAACGCTTTCGTGACAGCATGAAAACGACAACTGGCAGCATATTCTAAAACAACAAAATTAAGTCACTTGTATTTGTGTGTAAATAAATGAATTACAAATCGTTAAATGAGATCGTACGTTAGTTTTAAGATGACTTATGAAAGCATTCCACAACACTTGCTCCTGTTTTGGAGTCATCTGCTGTGACATTGGTTTTCTCTTCATATCTTTAGTGTTATCCTTCTTTAGACCTTTTGCATTTGTTGCTTTATACCATCTGAAATGATACTTCATATAGTATGCATAAAGAAAATATTTATATTAATATGTATCTGTATCTATATAGTGATCATTACCCATCTAATAAAAATTGATTACTTTCGTCAAGCACCAAGAACTTATCATTCTTGGTTTTACCATCAGTTCCAGTATATAAGTAATGCTGAAGCGGTACTGGTCTCTTCAACGTGCTTATAACATACATTTTCTTTTTCTTAGTACGACCGACCCAATCAGCAAATATCAAGGGATTTGGTACAGTCGCAGACAACATCACTATGCTAACTGTTTGTGGCAAAAGGATGACACTTTCTTCCCAGACGTGACCGCGCTAAAATAAAATACAAACCGACGAAATTATATTAAGTTACTAATGATAAAAATTATTTTGAAATCTTACATCATCGTTATTAATATAGTGCACTTCGTCAAAAATTACGAATTCTAGGTCTCTTAAGACTTCCGACGCACAGTATAACATAGACTGTAAAATTTCTGTTGTCATAATAATACACGACGCATTTGAGTTAATCTGTAAATCTCCTGTTAACAATCCAACGCTGTCAAATTTTCTTTTGAAATCGCGGTACTTTTGATTTGAAAGTGCTTTTATGGGAGACGTATAAATGACTCTGAAAGAAATCAAGTTCATTAATATATCGAAATTGATTTCTGAAACTATCAGATTTTACCTTGTCATATGCTTTTGGCTCAAAGCAATTGCATATTCTGCTACAGTTGTTTTTCCAGCTGATGTATGCGCCGCGACGAATACATTACAGTTTTCTTCCAATTTAAGAATTGCTTGCTTTTGAAAAGTATCCAGCTCATAAGGAAAGGTCATTGCTGGCTGAGGAACACGTTTCTCAAAATCAGTTATTGGGACTGACACATCTAATTGTTCAGCCCACTCTGATTTAGCATTTTCTGCACGTTTTTCCGAGATTCGCAAAATTGGGATATCCGACTCTTCCAATAATGAAGCAATTTCATCAAACGCTGAATCTTTAATATTAGAAACTTCCTTAGTTTCTATTTTTGTTTCTTTCTCTGGTGACCATAAACCGAATATGCTTTTTTCCTCATTTACAATAGACATTAAATTAATTTTGTCTGCGATTTCCTCAATTTTATCTGTCTCTAATTCTGATTGCTCTTCCTCCTCTGCTGTCCCCTCCTTTGGAGTACAATTATCACTTTTAAATTCTATACCACCACTGAAACCTTTTGCTACAGTTCTTAAATTGTTTTCAAAATCAATATCCTCCATTGATGGATCTTCTATCTTTTCTGGTTCTTCAAAGCCACCTGGCCAGAATGGAATATTGCTGGAATCCCCTATATGAAATTTTCATGTTTTTGTAACTTCTAAACTTTGACTGTTGTATTACAATGACTTTTGTTTATGTTTCAGTCAAATACCTCTAACATTATCTGGAGTAGTCGCTGGTGCTCGAGTCATGGACATGGAATTTCTTGCTGTCTCTCCAGCTGACTTTAAAGCAATTTCTCGCATTTCTCCAAGCTGCCCAGTAATAGGATCACGATCAAATTTTAATGTGGTACCAAGGGGTGCCAAATCAGAATCCAAAAGAGATAAAATATCTGGTTTTCTTGGAAAGTAACATTGAGCATAATCAAGTTGGTGTATTGGAAGCTTATCAATGCATTCAATATATCCCCTTAATTCATCTTTAATATCAGGCCAAATAGGTGGTGGATCCAATGAAAACTATGGAAAATGTTGCAATAATGAAAAAGATAAATCTATAAATAATTATTCAGTAAAAAATAATAGACAAAAAATTACCTCTGTGCTTGCAATATCTTTCATATCCATTTTTTTAAAATATTATTTTTATACGGCATAAATAAACGTTGCTTATATATCTTTATTTATCTTTTCAAACAGTGCACAAAAATGATAGCTCAGTGGTATATACAGCAAATATTAATAAATACTGAATATCAATCTTAAAAATAAAAAACCTATTGCAAAAAATGACATTACTTATGTATAGTAAACATTTATTTAGACTATGTACACTTCAGTTATGTCATTATATGCAATAGCGAACATATAAATTTCTCCAAAAAATATTGTAAATATTAATACTATTCACAAATTATGATTTAAAAATTTGTTTAAAAATTAGTCGCTTAAGTATTATATAGGTTATGTTTATAAACATTGTAATCGTACTACCAACGTAAAACTAATTTTATCACTATAATGACAAAAATTCTACTAGTCCAATATTATTATTTACTTATTAGATAAATGATAACCTCAATTATTTTCAACGTAATAAATTATTTGGAGCAATGGTAGTAATTTCAATTCAGATAAATTGTAATATACCTCTCATAATACAGTTTAAAAAGTTCCTAGTTATGTCCACTTATATTTGCAGGGATACTATTGGCAATACATTTGAAAAGTTAACGTAATTCAACCGCTTCGTTTTGACTTCGTTTTAGAAGCAATAACGTCAAATGTTTATGTTTTAGTTTGGTCATAAATGTGTAATTTATTGTAAGTATGACTAGAAAAATAGATCAAACAATAAACGATATATTTTACAATGTTCAGTACAGTAAAACTGCTCATCAAAATAATTTGAAGAAGTTACAGAAGTGTCATGATCAGGTAAGAAGAGGTTATTATTCTAAATTCATTATCGTTTTTACTAATTTTTTATTCTTTGATTTCAGTGTGACTCACAGACATTTTGGGACCACTTTGTAAAATGCTTTAGAGTCCCACTTACTATCGTTCAGCATCATCCGCGGGTTCAAAACACTTTAGAATTTGTCGCTAAATTTGCTGCCAGTTTATACTCAACCACAGATGAAGGCAATGAGGAAGAACCTTTGTGTCTTTTTCTCAACAAGTTATTTGACTTCCTCTTGACGAGTCACTGTGCAAGAGATACAACAGTGAGATATAGAATTTGTCAATTCTTGAATATATTATTGAATTCAATGGGTGATCAGGCTTTTATGGATGATGCTCTTTGTGATAAGATTACTGTCTCCATGATGGATCGTTTGTTAGATAGATCTCCTAAAGTTAGAGCACAAGCGATATTTGCTTTGCATAGACTTCAAGACCCAACAGATGAACAATGCCCAGTCATAAAAATGTACATATTTCATGCTTCTAAAGATCCCTCTGCTGAGGTTCGCAGAGCAGCATTAATGAGCATGGGAAAAAATCAGAGAACTTTGCAAGTGGCCTTAAGAAAAACAAGGGATGTTGATGAAAGAGTTCGTAAAATGGCATATGAATTCATAAGCAAAGTTACAGTGAGATCTTTGACAATTACACAAAGAGATCAGTTGTTGAATGATGGTTTAAAAGATAGATCTGAAGTAGTTAAAAAATGTGTACAAAGTGTCTTATTACCATCATGGTTAAGGCATTTTAGTGGAGATTTTATTAGCTTAGTGAGAGCTCTTGATGCTGAAATTGGCACAGATGTATCAATTTTGGCCTTAGATTCTTTATTCAAGTAAATATTTCATCCATACTTTGTCTAAGAATGAAGATAGAGCAGCATTTGTTTCAACTACTAAATATTTCATTTCCACTTTAATAGGAGCAGCCCTCTAAATGTGTTAATAGATCAGCTACCAATAAACAAGGAAACAAAAATAATTCCAATAAATAACTTAAATAGTGAAAATGTACTCTATTGGAAATGCTTGGTAAAACACCTTCAACGTGAATCCTGTACAGAAGAGCTGGAAAAAATTATACCAGAATTGTCCATATTCTGTTCATATATTTCTGATTTTCTAACAGTAATGTCTACACAGCAAAGTGAAACATGGGTATACCAGATGCAGAAGTTCATTCTTCTACAATTATTTGAGATAGCAACAACATACGATTTATCCGACGAAGTCGGCAGAAAGAAATTGAACGAATTAGTATGCAACACTTTAATAAACAATCAACTGACTGAAAAAGTTATCGAATGCATGGTAACGCACATGCAGAAGATTATACCCGATGTAAATAGCAGAATGGATACTTTAGTCAATGTAATTAGCGAAATCAGACTACCTTTGAAAGAAAGCGTGGCTACTCAAATTTCCGAGGAGCAGCAACACGAAATTAATATGCAGGTAAAATCATAATTTTAGATATTTTATTCGTAATGTGTCTTGAATTATTAACACTTTTCAGAGAGCAAAACTCAAGGTGAGATTGTTAGAGTTAAAAGAAGAAGAGTACCAAGCTATACAAGACAAAAAGTATTTAAAGGCAGACAGTTTAAAAAATGAAATTACCGAATTAAACGAAAAAATAGTAAAATTATCAGAAACGCCTCAGGTAATAGTTACCGAGGAGATCAAGGAAAAAAATGATCCAGAAACTATGATCAAATGTTTGACTATTATGTGTACTATGATGCAGTCTGTAACAACTTTAACACCCACGCTCAGAAGTTTGATGCAATTGGCGCTTGATAGCTTGGACGTAAGTGATTCAATTTTAATTCGTAATTTTCTTAAAATCATTAAAAATGATTCCTATTTTCAGCATTCAGACGACAGAGTTCACATATTGGCAATAAAAGCAATTAGCATTTGTTGCGTATTGGACAAGGAACTAGCTAAAAAGCACATTATGATGTTATTATTGCAATTTTCTCTAGAACAAGAGAATGAAGAAATTTGGATCGCAGCTTTAAAAGGAATCTTTGATCTATTATTATTGTATGGCCTTGAATATTTTGACATCGTAGACACCACGGAGATTAATAATACTACCAAAAAAACTGAAAAATCTCGTACTGTAAAATTGTTCACGGATACTGACCAAGAAATTTCTTTATCGTCGGCGCGTACATCAGATGCAGGAAACGCCAACTGTAACTTTATTAAAATTTTGACGGGACTACTGGACAATGCGGTAAAAAAAAAAATATATATATATATATATATATATAATCAGTACTAGTAACATTCATCTGTGTTTAAACAATTAATGTTTTCTTTTTCTAAAAAACAGAATCAAGGATTACGAACCATTGCAACTGAAGGAATTTGCAAATTACTGCTGAATCGACGAATCAGTGGCCCTAGTTTAATATCAAAATTAATCATTTTATGTTATAATCCCGTGAACGACAACGACTATTATTTACGTCAGTGTTTAACTGGTTTCTTCTCTTATTTTACAATACGCGTCCCTGATGCACAGCAAATGTTAGAGGAAGCGTATTTGCCGACGTTGCAAATTATATGCAATGCGCCAGATATCAGTCCCTTACAAGAAATCGATTCTTATCAGGTGTCCAAATTTATATTGAATTTAACTAGACACAGAACTCGCAAACTCGAAGCTGATAATTATTGCGCGCACAATAATCTCGTATTTGAAATGTTGGCGGAAGTGCTGAATCCAATGAGCAATATTGACCAGGAAACACTCATCAAATCTTTGAAAGATTTACATTTAGACATAGACCATGACACGATGAAAAAAAATTTGGAAGAAGCTGTTAATAAAGTCTACGACATGGTAAGAATTACACAAAACCGATACTATTGAGTAGTTGCAACATTACTAACTTGATAACGAGGAATTTTTTATAGGTGAAAGATTCGGATAAACGATTGATCAAATACATTGAGTTGTTTAAACAAAAATTAGAATCTCCAAATGCTGAGGATGTACAGGAGGATGAAGATACAGAAGCTGATGCCTAAACATCATTTTTTAATCACTAATCATAGAATAAATATGTATATTTTTTAATGAAATTTTATACCATGTAGTCTCATTTCTTTAAAAAAGGCTATCAATTTGAATTAATTAAATGTGCATTAACTTTTCTAACAAATGATAAATACCATAATTTATGTTATTCCCATATACATACATTTATCTTTCAAAAACATATTATTTGCAATTTTATTTAAATTTACCGCCCATTTGTAGGAAAAACATGTTTCAGTCATCTATTGACGATAGTTTTAAACTAGAGTTAATTAATTTACCACTAGATGACTCAACGTGTCTTATCTCACATGAGAAGAGGGGCTTAAATCTCAGACGAGATATTCTGAAGTTAGATACAATTGTAGTAACACTTCAAAGGATAAATACACTCATTTGCTATATAAATAGAGTTAAACTACTTTTTTGAGAAATTACGAACGTAGAAAACATTCTCTTTCTTAATATCTAATAACACCTTTCGCGCATTCGTGGATACTGGTATATATAGAACGAACATTATTGCTTGCTCTGCACATGTGCCAGTTTGTTTATGGATACTTCAAACGAGCGTGCCAGAAGCGTATGAAGTTTATTTGACAACTAAACCTGATTATAAGTTCACGCTAGGAACTATGGAGAAGCTCGAGAAACCGCAAATAATTTGTCACATCGAAAAATCAGTGAATTACTCGTTATTCGACGCCAAATGGATACCATGCAGCGCGAAGTTCGTAGTTATGGGCTCAAGACCTCGTGGTAGCGGCATTATACAAATCTACGAAGTATCTAGCGGTGAATTGAAACTCGTCAAAGACATTGAACGATCGCAGCCAGTGAAATGTGGGACTTTCAAAGCTTCTAGTTTAAAGGATCGATACCTGGCGACAGGTGATTTCCAGGTATTAATGGGAATTGCAAAAAGTACTGACATTCAGTTCAGTGAGCAAGTAGATGATCGCTTTTCTCACGATTTAATAATTACCTAATGAAAAAAGTTTAATTATTTGTTCCTACATCCAGAAGACTTAAAGTTGCCTTTATTAGGGTAAACTAAACATCTACAACCTAGAGGATCCTTCTATACCAATTTACACTGTCAGTGCTCATAACGAGATCATAAATAGCATTGATGGAGTGGCTGGACAAAGTATAGGATGCGGTGCGCCAGAATTGGTAACTGGTTCCAGGGATGGAAGCGTCAAAGTGTGGGATCCAAGACAAAAAGGACGGCCAGTTGCTATAATGGAGCCTAAGAAGGGTGAAGCTCGTAGAGACTGCTGGACAGTTACATTTGGAAACTCGTACAATTCTGAAGAAAGGGTAGTAGTGGCAGGATATGATAATGGGGATATAAAAATGTTTGACTTGAAAGCAATGTCTGTTAGATGGGAGAGTAATCTTAAGAATGGTGTATGTAGTGTGGAGTTCGATAGAAAAGATATACCAATGAACAAACTGGTAGCAACCACTTTAGAGTCAAAGTTATACTTGTTCGATTTGAAGACTCAGCATCCTCAGAAAGGATTTGCCTACCTAACAGAGAAGGTACTATTTACTATATTTCTTGTTTTACATTTTTTAAAGATTATTTTCTATGTGCAATATTATTTTTAGGCGCACAACTCTACAGTATGGTTGGTCAGGCATTTGCCCCAAAATCGCGAAATATTTGTCACATGTGGTGGAGGAGGAAGCCTTTGTCTCTGGAAATAGTAAATATGAATTTTTTTCATCTGTAAGCATCCTAATTTTTTAACTATTATAAACTTCTCGAATTTCTTATTTCAGTAACTATCCAGAGAAAAGGAAAATGGTAGACGCGGATGGCATAGACCAAGGAGTGGTCGGTAACTTAAGTCTTTTACAGAACACGACACTTTCAACACAACCTGTCAGTTCTTTGGACTGGAGTCCAGATAAGCAAGGATTAGCTGTTTGTACTGCATTTGATCAATGTTTAAGAGTTATTATCACTACGAAGCTTAATACTTACTAAATAAACAGATATTAATTGTAAGTTTAGTTACTGATATATGAAAGTAATAAATTTTCCAAAACATTCTGTATCCACCATCAAACTATGTCATTCTTGTAAGCACTCTTCATTTATACAATTTTACTATTAGTAAATGAAATAAAAAATGTTAACTTTGAAGAAATCAAGCTTCTCTGATCAAAATGTATAAAAATCAACCAAACTCTTTTATCAGAACGTTGTATCCTAATCGCAAGAAATGCAGTTTCTCGCTGTTTCCGAAAGCTGGCAGTACTCTCGTTGCCCCAGAGCTATCGATTTTCCTTCATTTCGTATCAGTCTTTCGCAGTTGTGAGCGTTGCACAACCTCGCACGAGCGACCAGATAAAAGCGAATTATATGTCATTGGACCAATCTATTTAGGATCAGACCCTTATTAAGTAGCAGTCATGTTATAGAACGACGTGGTTATGCAACAGGAGCTGCCATGTTGGGGCGCTGAGCGAGCCTACACGCTAACTGCACTTACGCGACATTGTGTTCAAGCTAAAGCTTCGCATTCAACCGTACAAGGTCAGGAGTACCGCGAGTTTAATTACATAAATTAGCTCCTGACTCTTCCCCTTCCGTGACGTGCCTTCGTCACACCTTTTTCTCAATTGACTCAAGCACATGTTCTAAAGTGGATTACATTTTTCATTCTAGCTACCGTTCTCCAAAATGGTCTCCATTTGTGCCTCAAAAGTTAGATTACGATTTTGTTTAAATAATACTATGAACTAAGCTATTACCAACTCTATTCCTAAAATTCTATCCTTCAATAGTTGTACATTAAAGTCACCTAGAGTTCAGATTGAAATTTGATTATACATTATATTCCCATAGAAAATAAAAAAACCACCGATCGCTTGGAATTTTCCATTCTGAACAAACTAAAAAACAACAAGTAATCACAGAGTTCTACAAGCAGTAATCCAATTGTATTTGTACCAATTCAATCGATTGTGAATTGCTTTCGCAGTATACAGCTAGAAACTCGATAACCAGTAGGAAAACATTTGTTTCACCTGTTTTTCAAAGGGTGTGTGCAGCACGCATCTTGTTAATTGATCGATTTTCTGTCTAACCTTTTACTGTTTCTAGGAAAGTAATTCAATAATTTCTTCGGCAAACTATTGTCGTATAATAATATCAAAAACCTACTACTTTTTAGATACTGTTAGATGTAAATTTTAATCTTTTCTAATCACGAAAACTGTGCAAAAAATAAAATAAATCATCTTCTTTTACAGCGTCTTAAATATTCTGAAAGTAGGATACAGTATTATAAAATATTAAGTAACAGAAGGAAATTGAAGAAAGGAGATATTTATAAGTGGAAAAATATTTTTATTAATTACCAAATATATCTCTTAGAGATAGTGGCAGTGTCAGTGCCTATGATCCATGCATGTGTGATTGACGATGACAAAGTAAAACAGGATTTCTTTTTTCTCACAATCGCTTGTTGTTCTCTTGAATCAAAGATACAAAACCAGTCTTCTTTTTATACATGTAATAAACTGTTACAAGTTCCAAATAGTTCAGTCATCTTTCTACATGAAAATTACATTTGTAACTTGTCTCAGCGCTAAATATTACGTGTATTGTCAAAAAAAAATATTAACGTGGAATTTTCCTAATGTATTGTATAATGCATGACGCAGTTTAAAAAGCGAGTTTCTTCATGAGAAGGTACATATGCTGATCGATCTCAAAACCGTGTAGGTTGTTTGCGTCACCCTGTAACCTCATCAGCAATCCTCCAAACGATACGTAGGCAGATCTGCAACAGAAAGAGAAGGCGAATCTAAGTCACTTCCGTATTCAATGGATAAGCGCTGATCTATTGTATTGATATTTCCAGTTTTTCATTTGTCTTCATTATTACTAGATGAAGGTTTCTCGTTTATGCAATAAATTGTATCAATTAGAATTAGAGATTTATGTATGTATCTCTATTACATATTCCATCTGTGAGTGAGGGTTCAATCGGTAAAACAGTTTTGGTCTGATATTACTGCACTTGCAACTTGCACAATAATTACTCTCTAGGTCTAGGTAGTATTTAATGTTCGAGAAATGAAGTTGATTCTTGAAGTTTCTTTCTGAAGTATTGCTTGTTTCATTGTGGTACGATCGTAGATCTCAGCGATTGTCATAATTGCAGTGCCGATAGCGGTCGTGTATAATTCAGCCACACAACCAGCTAACCACACTGCCAACATGCCAGTCGCAAAAAAGTTTCCTCCAAGGATTCCAAGTCTTGGGTCCTCCCATGGTCTGCCACGGTGAATTTAATAATAGAAACACAATCATCCTTTCTTCTTGGTGTTAGGAATTTGTCCTCGAATTCAACGGTGATGTACGATGACATTTTTTCATACAGAAAATGAGCTATGTTAGCGATATCGTAGTAGTAACATTTCGCTCTCTTTACTTACTCCGGGAAAGATAATACAGAAGTAAAGTTAAGAAATAAAGAAGTGCAGCAGCAGTAGTTCTCTCTTATGCTGCAGCTCATTTACATAAAATTTCGCTTCATTTCACAAAAACAGGGTTTATTCTTAGTAACGTATTTTGAAGTGAAATTTGGCGTCCCTTTTACGTGATAGTTAAAATAATATTTAAATTTATAAGAACATCGTGGTTCTCGTGTGCTTGCAAAACAGATTTCGAAATAATATTTATCGTGTTCACATTTAGCATACAGTGAATAGTTTACAAATTTGTATACTTACAGGAAAATATATTTCACTATTTCCTCTGGTAATTTTTCATATTTTAACCTGATTAAAAATATACTCTAGATCTTTAAGATGGAAGTGACTGTCTATCTTAAAGCAAGTGAAAATGCATTCGCAAACGATTGGCGAAGCGAATATTTAAACGAGCGGCAGAATATTTATACACATGTTTCGGAAGTTGCGATGCTATCGATTGACCTTGCTCCCGAATTTCTACCCATCCCCAGCAGGAGCTGATTATTTTTGACATGATTTATTTCGGGGCTTTCTCCCTCCCCCTTAAACTAAACTATTGGCAACTCCCCCGTTTCCTAACCTATCCTCCAATTAAATTCATCCATTCTTTTTATATTAAATTTCCTGTATATCGATATTTTAGGAATTGCCAATTTCTAAAATAACTAAAATTTTTCCCGCTTTTAAAAATATCGCGTATACTGTGTTCACTGAATGACGATTATTAACGAAACAGGAATGCAATGCTGCACGAGCTATATGCAAAAATGCCTGGCAATAGTTATGTACTATTTTTGCAACATGTCATAGTTACATGCAATATTTCCGCTACTATTTTTTTCTAAGTACTAGTGATGATTTCAAATTTTCTAATATTCAAATTTCGAATTAGAGTACTACTAAAAAACGTAACTACAATCGGACATCTCTGTATAATGCATTATCTTTAATTTAGTATTTCTTTAGGTACCACTTCTGAATTTTTTTTACAACTGTTTTTACGAATTTGAATTTAAATTTGAATTTTTTACAACTGTTTTAAATATAGGTCACGCGATCTTTTTACAGAAACGCGGGATGACCTGCATAAAATGTATAATTACATTTCACGGTTCTTTCCCTGATCCCAAAAATAACTTTTTAATGAGATCGAGAAGCTACGCCCTTACAGGTGACGGTAATGAAATGAAATGGGAAGGATGGTACAAGTATGATTTTTATTATCATTACAAATATACACGATGAGTAGCGATAAAAAACGATGCCGAGTGATAGTCCTAATTCTCGATGAAAGAGGGCGCAGCTCATCGCCTTGGACCCATCAGCGACAAAAGGACATCAAAGAAACATAATTTATATCCTAGTTTAATGATAATAAAATCTTGACGAAGCTTAAAACTAACCGCACATAAATCTTAAGGTTCTAACGACTGTTAAGAAAAAAGGCTTAAGATGAGTTCCAGGAACCAAGACGCTTCCTCCACTCCTTTTTTTGCATGCTGCAAGGATGGTGACTGACAGAGTCAAGTGTGAGAGAAATGCGCAACCGATATGGTAGTTTCCACGAAAACCTATTAACCAATGTTCACCCATGCAGTTACAGAAAAAGGGGTGGGGGAATAAGTGGTTCCACTCGTGGAGACAAGCCTGATGCAAAACACCATTCTTGTCGCCGAAGGGTCCCCACATTGCTAAATGTTACCCGACATTCACGCAGATTGAAAGCGATATGACATGGATAACCATAAATAAATGCGATTATTATTATCGTTCCTCACTGAAGGTGAAACGTGTGTCTTATATAAGCTAAGGGCTCACGACAATATGCTGGCTATATAAACACGATTATTTCCGAACATTGGGAAGCTGACAGTGGGTCGAAAACGCGAGCAAAAAAGAAAGGAAAACAATCCAAGCAAATACCGCGATTCCCGTTAAAAACGCACGCTCCACCGAGCCACTATTGGAACGCGAACATTCCAGAAACGCGTATGGTTTGTTTGGTTGCGAGTAATGCAAAAAAAAAAAAAAAAGAAACAACTTCGAGCACGATGGGAAAAAGTTGCGTCGATTTTTACATACGGTCGGGGAGAAGTGCTCTTCACGCAACGTGTAAATTTATTGCGTCGCAAACAGGTTTTCCATCATATCTCGATGCATAAGTTTGTATTATGCGTGGTTCACGGTATATATTATGCGAGCGGACGCTGTTATCGCAGAATCAGCGGGAGTTGGAGAGAAATCAACAATAGACTATTGTGGTCGGTGTAAAAATCGCCCACCAAAGATCGCTGAGCGTCTTCGATCTCTTTATCTCGTTCTCGGTCGCAGTTTTGAATTTCGCGCCAAAGTACGTAACCATTAAAACATGACACATTTTTAGAACCTTTCTATGTATTTTTACATTTTCACATGAAGGGATACTCTAAGGAGACACTAAACTATATTCTGCTTCACATATTTCAACATCGTTGGATTATAAATTTGTGAACCACGTGCATACATTCGTTAAAATGTCGCTAATTTGAACAAGTTCACGAGGCATGCAACAGTCAGAATGTTCATTCGCGTACAAGTTTTCCTGTGAAACGTGCACGTGCTCAGCCTGTGTTTCATGATTTCTTCGAGAGAGATGCACTATGCTCTAGTTTTAGATTATAATTTCGCAATTTCGTTCTACGAGCCAATTTTAACCGGCTGGTACACGTTCGGACACGCCTCGGACGCATGCACTCTGGCACGAAGCGCATCTCGTCGAATCGAGGGGGGGACCTTTAATCCTGGACTGTTGCCTGACGCATCTCTAACAAGAATATATTATCTATAATCTATATTACCTATCTATAAAAATATACATTATTTTCTTTCTTCCTTTATATGCCTTCCTTTAATCCATAAAGGATAACATCGAAATGTCTCGTCGATTGAGGAATCTTGTGTCTTCAAAATATTTATTCTTTAAGGCAAAACAACATATGTCACATATTTTTAAAAATACTGATATTCGAAGTTGTAAACCTCAATAAGCATTATTTTACAGACATCTTTTTATATTCACGTCTTCAATTGAGACATTCAAATTTTTTATATGTCATTTACGTCGTCATATCTTACAGGCACGGGAATATCTAACGATGTCATCAGTCCACGAGGTATTATCTCAGACGATATATTGACACATAATACTGCATTAACCATTCTAGTGTAAATATCGCGCTCATAATGCAAATACGCACGATTACATGTACATCGAATTTGCTACCGATAATTTCGTTGGTCGAGTAAACAAATTTCGTCATATAACGAATGGTCGAGTAACCTAGATGGCGCACGACGTTACGCGATACCGGAAGAGAATACGATACACACACTCGTGTAAGTAACGTGATCCATGTTCTTTGCGTGTATCCAATTGTGCCTCGATTCCGTCTTCGCGAGCGTGACGTAATGTGACATTGTATCACTGTTATGTTTTCAATGACAGCGCGCGAAGGAGGACCTTTCTCGTCGGCGTGTGGACTTTTCTGTTGAGATGATACAAAGACGAGGATAGAGACGCGAACTTACTAACACACGCAGCCTGCACCCTCGTTGTTCATCGCGATATCGTTGGCCGAACGAGCTTCCCCCACCCTGAAACCTCCCCCTCCCATACTGTTTCCTTCCCATACAATAATACCGCGCTTTTCGAAAATTCGAAAACAATTGCGCGGTCACCGATTTATAACATATATGTACGAGAAAAGTATTCAACGAAAATCATGAAATTAACCCTTTTCAGGTTCCGTACTGGATGCAATCTAATCTCATTAAATTTTATATGAAGCTTTGTTTGGTAGATAAACAAATTTTTTCAGAGCCGAAAAAGATTAGACCTGAAAGGGTTAACACCGCAACTTTAATTGAAATTTCAGTGAAATGTTTAACCCTTTGAGCCACGTGGTAGAAGTGAAATAAAATATGGAAAGAGAAGTGAATTAAAGAATGCAGCTTTTAGAGAAGTTTCATAGAGTAAGATAGACTCGTCGCTCGAAGGGTTAAAAAAGAAGACGTAGCTGTCTTGTTGCAAGGCTGCAAGAAAACCAGCCGGTGAAAAGGAACGCTGACTATTCTAGGTAATTGAGGATACTTTTTTCTCTTAAGGTCGCACCGCCGAAAAGCAGCAGCTTGGTGACCGTTACCGATGGCGGCGACAGGAGAGATGTCGTACCAGATAGTGCATTTACAGTATTCACGGCCCGTGTAAACGCGCATCTGGCACGAGCCCCAACTGCCCTGTAATCTCATATTGGCTCGCTTCCGTTTAGCTCTCTCGTTCGTGCTCTTTTTCTCGTTTGCTCTCTCTCTCTCTTTCTGTTTCTCATGTTGCACCTTCCACTGCTGCAGACTTACTTTTTACTCCCGCGATTTCTCTCTCTCTTTCTCAATTAACCCCTTAACAAGCTGAAACGCATTCCCCTTTAAAACAGAACTTTCTTTGAAGAGTGAAATATATGGGAGCGCTTCCACTTCTGATATTCAATTATGAAGCTGCGCGAGCTGGCACCGCATCTCTCATTAAACCCGACGTTTTTAATTTAAGAGAATTTTTTAATTCAAGCTTTTTATTACGATGTACGATTTAAATGCTATTTACCACTTTTTCAACCTCTTTTTATTCAGTAGTTTTTACGGAGGAAGCTTAATAGTATCGGGATAATCCTTTTATCAGTTCGGACACTCGAGACAGAAGTGTTTCTGGGATTATGGAAAGTGTGATCGTGCTTGGTGGACAGAGAAAATGTGGCGCGGGAAAATCGACTTCCGACCTGGACCCCCCCCCTGTTTTATTCGCGTCACGTCGGAGGACAATAGGAGAGGGTGAAACAAAGGAGCCGTTTTCGCGTTACCGGTTTTAATAGCTGAAACACCGTTGGCCCAGACATCTCACTGTGCAACTTGGGTTTCTTTGTTTCAATTATTTGTCTTCAGTGAGTAGCTTACTTGGGGAGAATTCGACACAGTTTTTAAGTTAATTCAGAATATGAGGTATAATATTGTGATTTTATTTTTTATTCCAAGTTTTTTAAGTTAATAATATTAATTTCTGTTTTGAGTAATAATTTAGGAAATTTTAACCATGATTTATTATTTTTGTTCCATAATTTATGATTTCATATTTTGATTTTCTTTTTTTTTAGAGTTTTCGATAGTCGAATGTAAGATATTAATGCAGAATATTATTGATGAGAAATTGTCAGAAAATTAAATATTTATAATTATTGTCATTGAATGAAATTTCGAATACGATAACTGAAAATTGGATCGTATTTGAGGGGTTAAAGAGTGAGATGAGGGAAGAGACGTTTCTAATAATAGACAACTGTTCTCGGTGTCGCGACGCCCTGGCGTCGAGACGCGCTCGTTAGTTATAGTCAATGTAACACCTCCGCGTGTGTAATTAAAAACATTTGCAAATAAACCATGATTAACTCTACATCTTAAATTAAGCAAGAACGTTGAAATATTGAACAATTACATTCGACTAACGAAATGCTAGAATGATAAGAGCTGATAAGATTCTTATCTATTTAAAGCAACTTAACACGTGTCTACCAGGTCGTGTCACGTGAGGATCTATTAATGAATTCTAAAGCTTCGAAATTTATATTCAAAATTACCGACTTTCGTATTTAATTTCCCCGCTGTCGAAGTGTCCAATAATAAGTTACATAAATTCAGCATTTAATCGTTAATTTAATCGATTCTCCGAAGTTTACACGTCCCATCTTTAAGCTTCAATTTTTAAATTCCGCTTTTAAATCAATTTTACATTCACATTTTAACGTACACAATTTTCTTTTATTTTTATATCACACAAGTTTACTATGAATTTAAACATCGAACGTCGTACAAAAACCAGACGATACTCTCGAATGCAATTACTTGTCCACAGTCTTGGGTACTTGAATATTACCGAGACGAGTTACGCGATGATGCATTCAAGAGTGCCAAGCAGCGAGAAACGACGATACACGGACACGTCATTGCACAATCACGACTCGAAGGCATTCGATGGACGATAATAACGCGATCGGAATATGACCCTCGTTTTACACGCGATTCTGATCACGGACATAGTCTTCGACGATTATTCGCTCGCACCATTCGTCATTCGACCCAATGGGTACACTCTGTATCGCAGGAATGCGAGGCGAAAACCACACAACCCATAAAGTTGGAATTCAAACGACACACCACCATTTGAATTATTCAAAATACTCGATGTTTCACCGTGGAAGCTTACCGACCGAACACTTCACTCGCAAACTGAATGGGGAATCCCCAGAAAAGACCGATGGCAGCAGGGAGATCTCTCCTTAAGTAGTTCACTACTGCAGTATACGTAGACGTGAGAATGCAATGAGTCCCGCTTTGTTAAAATATTCCAAGCTCAAAGGTCACTAATGAATTCTAAGAAGCAAGTTTCCTCGAACGTTTATCAACAGAGGAAGTTGGTCACCGTAGCGATCTACTGGCGAGACTAATTAACCTGCCGCGCGTTACACAACGGCGACGATCGCGCTCGAAATCGAAGTGCGCAGAGCTTAATTTAGGGAAACAAAGACTCGACGTTACCGCGCAGTCGCGCGACATTACCGACCGAGGCAACAAATGCAACTCACGCGCTTGTTACGCAATCGCGCGACCGTGAGGCTGGAAATGTTCACTGTTTTCCTCGAGAGCCGAGGATCGATTGATAAATTCAAGTCAATTGGAGGAGATCCACGGCCTTATGTAATCGAGAGATCGACCGTGGATGCAGATAAAATCGAAGTATGCGAGGAGACTCGAGAAAAGAGAAGAAAAAAGAATAATCGACTTCTCGTGAAACCGACCACTACCAGCGCGCCACCACACGCGCCACGAGCGACGAACAAATGCAATTCACGCTTCGGTCTACAAAGAACAGAGGCGTCCCTAACGGTCGTTACACAATTGCGACCTTGAAGACGGGCGTGCGCAGGAATTCGTTCGGCGAAATCAATTTGGAATCCGGATATTTCCTGGGCGCCTGTGTATCTAGATAAGACCGTACTTTATATTCACGCGTGCACATTCCTAGCGAGTTGTATAACGCGTGCATCGAGATGCCCGATGAGCGTGCGATAACTCGACACGATAGCCACACAAGCTGAGATATTTATACGACTCGATTGGACGTCGAAAGGCCCCAGTGCAGTTCTATTTCGCTCTGGTGAGCATTTTCGCGCGTTGAGTAATCGTTTTTATAATCGACCACGTGACCTTGACTGAGCGTTAGGAAAACAAGTCTACCGCGAGGGACAAACTCGACGAGAGTAAGGAATTATTTTAGGGTCCATAGGGGTCCTCTGAGTTTTTTCTCAATTTTTCTTCCTCGATGAAATTAATCCGTATCTTATTTCTGTTACCAAAAACACTACTGCAATCTTTCGTTGCAATCGTTAACACTAGTCGAACGCTAGTGGCTCTAAGGAGCGTGAGACTCGGGACGAAACGAAGGAACACGAGAACCAGATTTCGATCAATGGACACACGAGGTGTGCAGAGGGAGCCTGACACCAACACTCGAATTCGAGCGACTAAATACAACGATAGAGTGCACGCACGCGGCACGCGCGGCTACTAGATGACGACTAGAGCTACGGTGCTGTAGAGAGCCCACAGTGAACTACGATCTGGCCCGAAGCTTGAAACGGCGCTGCACTCTTGCTCTATCTCTCGAGGCTCTTGTTACACAATCCGTGTGTGTATATATCGGGTCTTTCTACCAGAGCAGCAGACTGATCTCGGAGGACGTTTTTGGCTGTCGAACGAGGGCGCGAAAATTTGAATCTTGGAGGCCTCTGGTTGGTGATTCAAGGACAAATGGCACTAATAAATATTTTTACCGTAATAATTAAAAAATCCTTATACGAGAAGCTATATGTATTAAATAGGAAAATAAGAAATCGAAACTATATTGCTGATCAAATTGCTATTTATAAAGGCGAGGATGAGCCTGTGGCTAGCAAATGAAATTCTATTAATAGTGTTGTTCTTGTTGTTGTTTGTTCCAGTTGGACTCAACTCGTGGTCAGTAATTAGGATACTAGTTTCGGGGAATTAAAAATTCTTCTACTGGAATTTGAATTGAGAAATCTAATTAATCCTAATTGATGTTAAAACCTTAGCTCGACTAGTTTTCTTAGGGAAGACAATTTAGGAAACATTGCGCCACAAACTGGTCCACTGTGTGTGCCAAATCGAGCTTCTATAATGCGTGTCGATGGCATACGAAGGTAGAAGACAAATGGAAGGAAACATGCGATCGCAATTACTGTTATAATACAATCCATTAGGAAAGTTTTGCAATTCTAGTATTTTTATATCAATTTCCTGGTCTTTTATAACTGTGCTTTCAGGATGAAACAATGATAAAAAATTTATCTGATACATAACGATATGAAGAAGATCACATTTCTATTAGGACCGTAAAGTAAGATGGCTACGACAAAGAAGAAAATCTTAAAATTATATAGGTGCCATTGCACAATCTTGGTTCACACAAACCCTAAACCAGGTCCGCTCCGCAGCCAATTCTAGCTTCTATTTGGGTCATCATGTCAGATTCTGGAGGGAGCAAACGAATGTAGAACGTTACTGTTGACGAGTGTCTCGTAAAAACGAGCCAAAGAAGGTCGTAAATTCGAGAAGAAAATGGAAGAATAATACGACAAAAGGGCGACACGAGGCGAATGGGAACAAAAGCTGGCGAGAAAAATCCGAGGGACCATCATCCCACGTAGCTTCCAGGCGAGGTAAAAGCCGCCAGGGAGCGGTAGCGGTTGTAATTGGACCACTTTGTCGCTAAACGAGCTTAACGATCGATTCTGCCTTCCACTCTAATGGCATAATGCGGAGAGGCGACAGAATGGATTCTTCTGACGTTGTTTTAATGATACGAGCAAGCTGTCACCATCCAACGACCGATGAAAAAATCTGGAAGCAGAGAGCTTCGATAAAACTTTGCCAAGACACGATTGATTTATGAGACAAATCGCCTCTCTAGATGACTGGGAATTACAGGACAGCATATATACAGAGCTTTTCCAAGAACCTAACAGTAACACACGATTACTTAGAAAATCTTTCCTATTAGATTTTGCGTGCGGTACCTTCGTAGCCCCAAACCTCTAGGGGTCCAATTTCCACACTCCTTGAGAATATTTCCAGTTACTCTATCTTCAACTTTTGATCAACTGTACCAACTAGTATCCATTATCCAACTACCCAAAGATTCAGAACTCGAGTTCCTCTAAGAAGAGGAACAGTCTCTTGACTTGTCCAACACTGTACCGAACCGAGAGTGATTGAATCGCTCGCGTTCGCGGATCAGAGATCGAAAAAAAAGTCCGCTGTCTCGGGCCTCGCGAGGAGAACTAATCACGACTAAGCAGACGGTACGACACATCGGGGGCTGTAAAGCGCTGGGGCGGCCAACGTACAAGTGTTACACAACGGATGGCCGAAAAAGCGGTGCCAAGCTGCGTGGCGCTGGGCCACGGAGTAAATGCGTGTGTCCACCTAACCTCGAAAGAGGAGACACGGAGGTAGAAGTTAGTACACACGGGGAAGAGAACACACACTAATACAAGAGGATGCACAACATGCATTTTTGTCTTGACTAGTGGCTGTCTCCCAACGTTCGCGGGGTTGCGAAAAAGCCCAGGGTTATTTCGACCGCTTTAGGCCGCATCTAGGGACACCTCGAAGATGTGTCGTGCGACCTTACAACGTCTCGAGGGTTCTGGGCCAGCCAGAAAAATGGGGGCGAGTGGCGTGTCGCTTGGAACCAATTTTCGAGCGTGTTGCCATAAATGAGGTGGTGAAGACACTGTTGGAGTAATGTTAAGCGAGCTGGGGGTCGTGGAGATGTGAAATTTTAATATTTCTTCTTTTTGTATTCGTTGATATACAGGGTGACTCAATAAAAAGAGCAAGTATTTGGATATAATTTTTTGAGAAAATATTACTAATATTTATATTACTTAGATTAGGAAATTTACTATATACCTGTACGTGGAATCGATATACTAGATGATTGTAACACGTTTCACAATAGCAAGTGTTCAATAATGATACCTACACGTGTCCTGAATAAAATAAATCGATACTGAGGAGGTCGTCAATTTAACGTTGGTCGTAAAACACGATGCAATCAATTTGGAGATAAAATATTTATGTCTCCGATGGCTGGACTCATTCTGCAATTTGTTACTGTAATTTAAATGTTCTAGAAAAAGGAATGTACGTATTTAACGCAAAGCAACCTTAACCCACTGTGACGACCTTGACTATATTTAACAACTTGAAGACACCTCTTATTAATTATATTTCGTTTCCTCAGCTATGTAAAATTCATTTTCTATTACATCACCCTGTATATCTCGATCCAGAAATTTCCCAGAGAATTCAATCTAATATTTTTTTACCCTCGTTTCGAAACGAATTAAACCCGATTTCAATATTATCTATTTTAAATTGCAACTTTAATCGAAACTTTCCCATTTACGTATCGATTACACGTTTCCCACGCGCAGTCGGTTAAATTTTTTAGCATCGATAAGGCTTGTTTAAGTTCCCCGTTCTGTTTATCCACTTTATACCGTGACGGGCCAACTCGATCGACACAGAAACGTTTGGTATCGATTGGAGGGACATATTTTATCGACTAGCATTCCCAGTATTCCTGTTCCAGCCAGACCACATTTTAGTGGGAGGTTAATACCGGAATTCTGTTCGCATGAAATTAATTTCAGACGAGGCAGCTGTTACGAGGCCTGTGCGCCTTGCCTAGTCGATAAGGACTCTGAATTCCGTGTACTCCCATTAATTGTGGGTTCTATCGACTCGTATCGAAACTCAGTTTCAATTACTACGAATAAACTTTGGCCGGAAGTGGAAGCATTTCTACAATATTTCATTATCTACGCAATTAAAATAAAAATTCAAATCATTTTTTAAGAATAGATTTCTAAATATTTCACTGTAACTATTTTTTTCTATACGAGATATGTAAGTAGAGCAAACAAGAACGAGATTTTCAGAAACGAGTGTTTTTCTTCACCTTTTTCTTATATTTCGATTTCTTGGAATTTTGCGTTTAGAGAGGAGAAAATCATTTCTTTCTGCTAAGGCTTTTATTTCGAAAAAGTCTGCGTTCAGCTGGAGAATCTATTTTCCGTGTTTCAACGCGAATCGATTAAATGCTCTCATCGTTTTCCCATTTTCCATTTCCACTGTCACCGATTTTCTTTTTACCCTCTAGTGCAAAAAGCTCTGTGTCCAAGGTGCAAGGAGACATATAGGTCACACTTCGGGAACACGATCGATTCGTGAGATGGACAAAGAGAGGCGGGTATCGAATTGCGTTAAACAATACCGCCGCTTTTAGCAGTGCCCGTGGGCGACCTTCGTGCGAAATATAATTAGCGCTAATTATTGAATGCGCGGTGCACCGACGTCCCTGAATTTCGATCGATCGTGACAGAAAGAGAGAGAAAAGGCGAGAAAAAGAGGAGTGATGTCGCATACACGCCACTTTGTATTCGCACACGTGTGCTTTTACTTTTTTAATATCCTCGCCAGTGACAGGGTGCCTATATCACCCCTATTGATCGAAGGCTAAACTTCCATCGATCGCTAATTAGCAATCATGAATGAAGTGATGCTTTGGTGTGAAACGATTGACAAGCACGTGAATTTGAAATGTTTGCGATTCTTACGATTCCGTGGGAATTGGAATAAAATCATTCTATTTACTACTGCTGTTACCTTTTAAATGGAGATTAACTACAGTGGAATATTTTTCATTTCAATAGTGACTGTCGTAAAACAGGGATTAGGTGTATTTGAAGGAATAACATAATACAGAAAAGTAATGTTTCTGTTATAGGACAGTAAAATCTAGAAAATTATTTTATGTTCAGAGGTATAAATCTGTTTACTTCTTACATCATTACATCTATTACTATTGTAGTATTACTTATGATATAAAATGAGATATATTCTCTGTAATATGTGCACGACTTAAAGGTGCAACATTTCTTCCCTCTTTTCTGAGTAATGATGATATTTTAGAGCTCTTAGATGCACAGGTTCATAAAGTTTAACCGCTCATAAAGCTGCGAAAAGCTACTTCAGAGACTCACGGGATCGCATGAATCACCGTCCAAACGATTTTACCTCTAAACCATATTTCCAACATGACATATAAAACGTGTGGCGTGACGTCACCTGGACTCTGTTGCTTGTCGATATTCACCTGCGTAATCGATGCTGCGTTCGAATCGAACGTCAAGAAACAGAAGAAAAACCCGAGGCAAATAAGGCTGCTGCAATACTAACAATCTCCATACACCCCTTTTCCCTCCGAGAAGTAGCAAACTTCAACTTTTCCCAGAAACCTCAAACTAAAATAAAATAAACAAATGAAATATAAATTCTTTAAATAAATCAACCCTTCCCCCCTTCTTCCCCGAATCGATAAATACATCGCCAGAAAGGAAGACGAAGGCATAAAATAGAAATATGGAAGAAGGAGCAGGCAAAGAAGAGGGGAGGCGCAAACTCGCTTCAAAGAAGTTGGCAAGCGCGAAGGAAGACGCAGAGGGGAAGAAAAAAGATAAGGGGAGGGGGTAGCGGCGGCAAGATAAAGAGCAGAGCGACCAGCAGCCTCCTTTGCCAGGTTCCCTCCGTCCACCTGGGCCGACTTAATCTTAGAACGAACACTCTGCCAGCAAAACAGACTCCTCTTTTCACCACCACTAAACGCTCCGCCGGTCGCGCGGTGTCACTCTCGTCATCGCGAGGGACTCGGTGCGCACACGGCACAGCGCAACGGGTCGCGGCCGCGACGAAAACCGGACTAAAGCGGGTGCACACTTAACGACGCGACAACCGACACGCTATCGCGACGGACACGATGGTGACCGATCGTCAGAGCGTCCCGAAAGAATCGTTGAGGGGGAGAAAGAGAGAGGGAGCGAGGAAGAAAAGCGACGTGGAAGGACCGTCGCCGCAGCTCGACGCTATGCAAACGCGCCTTAAGGTGTCCCTCTTCGAATCCACTCACTCTCTCTCTCTCTTTCCTCTCCCTCCGTGGAACAACGCATCACGCGAGAAAAGCGCACCTGCGCGCTCCTGCGTCGTTTTCTCGGTCGCGGCCCGTTTGTCCCTGTCCTGCTCTCCTCTCCCCTCTCAACATGCTACACCCCTCTTTTCCTCGACTACCTCCTCTCTCTCGCTCTCTACGCCTCCAAGTCGTAACTGGAGGGGGCTTATAGAAGGCACCTCTTCTACCTCCTCTTTCACGATCCCTCCCCCTCTCTACCTCAACGCTTCCTCGCAGCACCAACATCCACGACGCTGTAACACCACCCACCCATCATGGATCGTCGGGAGTCGATTATTGTCGAGAACCGGGGACGGACCCTTCCATTGGATTCGATACAGGCGAGACACCAATATGGCCGGCGAATATATTTGACCAACGCTCGTGAGGCGGGAGATTATGTAAGCCGCGGATGATCGTACTTTACGTGAAGACGGCAGAAGATTTGCGGAGAGAAAAGTTACTGGGTGGAGATTAAATGGGAAGTTAGGATTATTAGAGTGTTCGAGATTATGGATTTCTGTGAGTTTGAGGGGTTGGGATGGGGTGAATGTTAAGGTTGATTTCTAATGAAGCTCCTGGGGAACTCTGGAGACACTTGGAGGTTAAATTAGGATTCTTTGAGGAAACCGTTTGGCGAGGTCTTGAAGGGAGGTGAAGATTGATTGGGTTGAGAGATGTTGAAGACTGGAAATTGGGTCGCCGAGAAGTTTCATTTCCCGACTTTCAAGGAAGGTTTAAGGGTACGCGGGGTCAGTAACTCCTAGCCCAATCAGGTTTCACTGTTCCAAAGTGGTCTACGTCGAATCTATTACCGTATAATTAGAACCTCTTTTTTCAGACCTAAGTACAATAGAATTCAGCAAGCTGAAATTTCGTTCTAAACAATTCCACTGAAATGGAAAATCTATTTTAACTATCCAAATTCTACGTAAAAGTTCCTCCCTGACCAACCACAGTGTCAAATGAACTCCACTGAACAAAATTTGCCCGTGGTCAAGCAGTCTAGTAGGCCCAGTCTCCTCAGTTTCGAGTTCAAACTACCCATAACTAATGCATGCCAATTTTCCAACAACCGACAAACCTCGATTCAACCCACGAATTTGGAAATATCGAAAGTTACCTGAAATCACGGTTCAACGATTCGCCTGCCACGGGGTCCCAGCCTGTGGTTCTGTCTCAGGTACAAAGCCGAGGCAAGCTTGTACCACAAATCTAAAATTAGACACTGTCAATCACCGGGCGAGATCTGTATTATTGGGGCAATCGATCACCTTCAAAGCACGTATTGTGTCGAGGCTATTCATATGTACATATGACGATATTAATCGACCAATGTATAGCAATATTACTCGTTTGATTAAGAGGGACTAGCGCGGAGCGATTGAAATCCGCGAGAGGACAAGTGCTAGGAAGATTAATTCCATTCGATGAGATAATACGAGGACCAATATCGCTGCCAATTGCTCGAGGACGCGTTGAAAAATGTGGGGGAGTGGCACTTTTGCCTGCGCAAGTTCGTCATAAAGCGAACATTGTCTCAGGTGTAAAATTGCTTCGAAGTTTGGCTCGGATGCAAGAGCCTCGAGGTGCGCAGTTGGCTCGGTCTTGATATGAAAGAATTCGGTGATCGTTAATGATAGCGTAAAAGAACGCTGTTACCGGTTTGCTCGAGTCTAAAATTAATAACATCGACCAAGAATCTAATATAGTCTAGAATATATTTCATCTCGTGGTGGTGAATCAGGCAGTCAAGAAAAATTGTTTATTTCTGATTAATCAAAGAAAATAAGCTGTGCCACGGTCACTAAACACTATGCAGAGCGCATAGACAATTCGAAATTAAATTACCTTCGATAATAAAAAAATAATTCTATAGAACACTTTTCAGCATGCTAAAAGAGATATTGCTCACCCAACTAACAATTCCATAATTACTTAATTTCTCTGAAGAGTGCATAAACTTTTTTCTCCAAGTACTTAATTCAAAAGTCCCCAGCAAAAGTGCGCGACGGCGCAGTTTCGCGCACCGCTGGTCAAGTCGGCAATTAAATTCCTACCGAAGATCCAATTACCGTCGCGAAACAATAGCAGTGTCCTACTCTTAATTAACAGTGCGCCGTAATGGGAGGAGCAAATAATATTTCCCTTAGACTTCGTAAACAACGAATTATCCCCCCATGGGCCTCGCAGCGTGTCTAAAAAAAGCGTCGCAGTGCGCGCCTCGAAAGCCGCGCGCGTCGCCCTGTCTGACCACGAATCGAACTTCTCTACTTGGTAGGCGGGCAGAGCCGAGGACGACCGAAGGGGAACGAGCGGAGTCGAAGCAACACGTGGCCCCAGGAACGAGCGACCGACCGCCGTCAGCTATGGCACGCTCGATTATCCTCCTCTCTCTCTCTCTTTAACCACGAAAGTCCGGAAGAATTGTTACACACGCGCTTCGTCTCAATGTCACGGCTCTAGCACGCGCGATAAACGCGTCAGAGCGTGGACGAAACGACGCGGAAACGCGAGCTAGTGAAACACACGGAGCGACGATGGGAAACGGTAAAAAGGAGTCGGAGGCGAAACGAAGCGTACCGTAGCGCGCACTTATTCGATGCGCGCGTTTAGACAGAGGCACCGGGTGGACTGGTGGGGGACAGTGAAATGGGAACCAATCGGATTATAGACCTGGTAATATGACCAATCGAGGGAAGCTGTTTTATGGGACTTGAATTTCGCGATCAATTTGAATGACCTATATATTCTAGTGAGGGATTTGTTACAGGGTGTTTCAAAGTAGAAAATTTCCTTGATGCTAAACATGAACTATCTCTGACTATCAGATAAAATAAGGTATACATTTCTAATAGACTCTATTTAAATTAAACTGAATTTTTCTTTAAATGTGGCATACAGTTTTATCTCATAGATAATGTTGATATTATTTGATCCTTGAAATTTGGGACTGCTTATACAAACTGGACTTACTAGTTAAAATTGGTAGAGTACTATAAAAGGGATTAAAAAAGCACACTATGAAGGTCCATTTGTATTGCTCCGGAGTAGTAACTTTCCCTACATGCTGTTCTATAAATACGAATAGTAGAGACTAGATTACCTGCATATTTCTGCGAAGAATTATTGATGTTACTCTATATATATAGCAAATCATTTAACATCCCGCATAACACTTTCCCACGATTTCTTGTCAGCCTGTACGTGTGAAACAGAGTAACTCGGCGTGCTCTCGAGTACGACCGACAGGTCGAGTAATTGGATCGAGCGGGCAAGCTGCGATTGGCAGCCGACTAACAGGCCTGTTTCAACCCCCATCCAGGAAGCGGCAAGGGCTCGAGAACCTATAATGCTTTGCTTAACTTGACCTTAATTTCTAGCTGGGATACAATCCGATGATTGGCGTTTATGAGTTCTCGAAATTTGTGGGGCGCCTACTACTTTAACAGAAGAAGCGGGTCAACCTTGTCGATTATCGCAGCGCTTCGAAGGGAAATCTGTATTTTATCGTTTAAATCTGTGCCAGAAAGACATCTCTAACGTAACGAATGTCAAGAACGCTGATTATATAATATTATGTAATATTGCGTTGTACGAGCCAAGGAAAATACCTTGAAAAGATTCTAGCTCTGCTATTTCCAGTGTACAAAATTATTACAGAATAAATTGGGGTTGAAAAATTCTGAAGTTCATTTTAACAAATTTTGTAGCCCTAAGAATAATTCTGAAAATAAGTTTTACTAATTGCAATGTTAAGATCTACTTGCTTTTTTTTCTTCTGCTTTCCTCAATTTTTCTGTGCATAGAATATTCAGTTTTATCCTTGTAAATATTCACTTCACTTCTCCACCTGAATAATCTCACATGCGAATAATTTCCTTTAATCTCTCACGCTCTTTAATCCCTCTATCTCACCGCTATATAGCATTACGCAGATCCACGGAATGACGTCAGTGATGCCACCCCGCGTTCCCCTCCTTTCACTTGTAATCTCATCTGGAAGCGGGGGTGGACCTTCCCAGTCAATAGCGACGGGCGATCGAGCTCTCGAACGTTTTCCCGTGTTCGAGGGCCGACTTCCACCCCCTCTGTTTCACCGATTCACCCTCAAATCAAACACTCCTCGTCGTTCAAATACATTCTCGCGCCGAGACGAGATCTCTCACCATTCATTTTTATTATTAGCGCTAGGGCAAATTGCATCCCTGAATGCAAATCTAAACACCCACAAGCCTCCACCCCTATTTGCTTTGGCTCCCAGAGCTTTTATTCATTGAGATGAGAATAAGGGGTGCTGAGGAATCGCGGAGGAATCTCGTTAAAAAGAAGTTCCTCGAGAGGAGAATATCCATGGAAATTTTCGAAACGCTGGACGAGAGAGCATCCAGAGAACACGAGATTCAGTGAATCAGCACGAAACGTAATTATTACCCAAGGGAGGATGGAGCGGTTGAAGGAGAAGAAGGAAGCAGAGACACTATCGATCGAGGGGTAATCAGCTTTTACTTATTGCGCGCAGAAGGGACGCGTCTTTACACTAACGGGGTTCAACCTTGGGGCATATTAAGGGCGCCAGTGTTTGCTCGTCGGTAATAGGGCCAAGGACAGCCCCGCCTGCGCCTTCATTCGCCTGAATAAATGATAAAGTATCGACGAATCGTTTAATCTGTATCGAACCTACAACATACACGAATTCACCCCTCTAATCAGATGAGTACATCAATTACAAATAAACAAAATGGAGGAAAGAAAATTAGAATGATTTTAGCCTTACAAAATGCAAGCATATTTAGTACTCAATCCTGTTGCTATTTTCCTTTTTCATTTCTCATAAAATTCCAGTCCTAGAGGTAAACCATTTATTCCCACCACCATAGTCCACTCCCACGCGCCCCTAAACCCCTGCAATCCTCTTCAGGCCTCAGAGGCAGGGGAGGACATGCACGAGCGGCTGTCAGGGGTTGACCCAATTTCGCGACGTAGGTTGGCCTCTGACTGTCTGACCTTTTCCCAGGAGAGATCCTGGCGAGGGTGCGCGTGCGACCATGCATCAGGAAATTGAGCCGAGGGACAGAGAGAACGTGCGTCTGGATACACGTGTATGTTCCATAACGCGTGTGGGAGTGAGTCCAGGTTAGGAAAACAACGGGGGATTAGGTGAGCAAGTGAGTGGAACGAGTAAAAATTGAAAATCGTGATCCAAGGAAAAAGGAGTTAAAGGTTTATACTTATAAGAAGAGATATGAAACTTTAATCCACGAAATTTAAAGGGATTTTCAATTTTAAGAGCTACGACCTGTGAATACTGTACTTGAGAGCCACACTAACCCAAGTCCACTTTTTTTTACTTTTTCTTCATTTTATTAGAATAACAGGAATTTGGTTAAGTCACGTCATAAATGAAAGAAATTTAATAGCATAAATTATTTCAAATACTGCGTTAAAAAATGCGTAATAGCATTTGTTCCTTGGTTCCCCTGGAAAGTAACAAAAAGGGATTTGGGTCACGTTGGCTCTCAGCTAGAAAATTAAATAAACTTCTAAAAAGAAACCAAGAGTTTGAGACCCTTTGACTCATTTCACTAGAAAATTTTCATTATTCTTCCAGTCTTTCAAAGAAATCTGTCTTCGCAATTCAAAAGAAATATCAATCTCGTCCGTCCTCATCTATCGGTGCACCATGCTCGCAAACAGGTCACGGTGGAAGCAACAGGAGGCAATTGAAAGGGGCTCGAGGGGTGCGCAGGTGGGGGACACAGAGCGCGAGCTGAATCCGGAAAGGCTGGCGGATCTGTGTAGATGGCACAAGCAGCAACGTAGGTGTGGTGGAGATTCGCCAGGCAGGTGCTGGCCGACCGTGAGGGGATAAACGAAACTGGGTCACCCCTGGGAACCAGAGAGCCTGGGTCTCGTGTCCGGGAACAACTGGCCAGGAGCTTGCGAATGTCGGCCTCCGGAAGCTGGAGCAGCCGAAGGAAGTTATCGCGCTTGGAAAATCGTGGCTATGCGTTCGACACACGTCGATCCCCATGCATTATGCATTATTCGCTTCAGCTTCGCCAAAACGGTCAACGAGGTTTACATCATTATGCAATGGAATTACGGAACTGTATGACTAATACCACTTTATCGGAAATTAGTAATAACCTTGTGACTTGGAGACGTGGCAAACGCGATAATTCTGACCAGGTATTCTAGGTTGGTGATCAGAATACAAAAATTGTCGAAGAGAAGATTCTAAGATGGCCTTATTTTCTATGTATAAAATTCTATTTTATGTGGTGGAGAGATAGGAGAACACATGAGGCGGTGCAATTTGTATTACTGCACTGTATTACAAGTCGTAGCTCTTAAAATTGAAGATCCCTTTAAATTTCACGGATCGAAGTTTCATCGTATGTTCTTTCTACAAAAAATTATATTTTGTCTTGAAAAAATTTTTTTAAGATTTTACAGAAATATTAGTGAATAGGCCAGAATTTAAAGAACAGATTGGAACATAATTTAAATAAGAATTCATAGCTGCGTAATAGAAACAGAAACATGAGTAGACAAGCGATTTCCTGTCTTCAAACCCAATCAGCTCCCCAGCAGTAAAACCGAAGTCAACTGCAAGGGTCAATCGTGCAGCAGGTGACACACTTCTGTATGAACAAAGGCGCGAAAAGGAAATTTGTTCCGAGGGTATCGCGTGCTCCTTTTCTCTCTATCCAGACAAAGGGATTCGTGTGTGTCGTTATCGATTGCCACGTACAAAAAGGAAATATTAGGAAACGAACGAGCGTGTATCGAGGTTGTGGAAACAAATGAATCATTTTCGTCGATATCGTCGTTGACCTAGATCGTTAACGAAAAACGGCTGATTCGATTATCGGAATAATTCTGTGTCTGAATCGAGGGACTGGTTTACAAGAGCGTCAGGTCGAACAAAATATAGTGCATCCATGGTGGAATTAGAGTCTCCCTAACTAGACAGTGAGGTGTGGGATTCAGAATCATACCAGTTTGGAATACGGATTAATGTAACCGTAATCGAGTAACTTCGCGAACGTCCTCTTCTACACCGCGTGTGACGTCAACGCAACTAACTCGAGCTACGTGGGTGCTGGATGGATCTGCACCCGTAAAATAACTCCCGACTCGTGGAGAGTTCTGCTGAATGAGACAATGATATTAACTATGTTGTCGAGAAGTTTCGAAGTTGGGTGGAGTTCATGAGAACACTGTACACAGCTGAGATTCGAGAAAAAGAGACAAGATTGGAACTTAGAAGGAAAAGGTGGCAGAGGTGGGCTTTTCGCTACTTTTGAAGCTAATTTTGTAGATAGGTTCTGCCCCTAAGAGTAGAGGGAGGTTGACCTACTTCGAGTGTCCTGGACTCCACAGAGCCTGAACCTAGTTACCTTAATACTGAATACACAAGATGAACTTCGGATATAATCAAAATGCACTCAGGTTGCGGTTGAATGGTAAGCAAAGCTTTATCAACTCCAGAATGTGTCTAGATAACCAGACACATGAAATTTCTGAATTGAAATATCAAAAGCAGAAATGCACAGTACACCTCTACCTACACCAAAATGCATAGAAATAAAATTGGTTCTGCGTTTTAGCAGGTCACTGCATCATCCATCTTTCCTTCGCAAGAATCGATTCTTTTAGTAAAATAAAATTCTATCAAAAGGAAAAAGCTCTGCCTGTAAAGTAAATGCGGAAGATTCTAGCGCAGCTGAAAAAGATCAGCTGTTAGTATACTCGTTGACGGTAGCGGATTGCATAATGCTTGTATTACGTGACGATGCATTCCCTTCCTCCTTCTGCTCTTCTGAAGCGTCTACGTGTAACCCCGTCTATAAAGCCTCTAAAGTACAAGGCTACGAGTTGACCAGTAGCATACGTAACGCTGCTACGAGAAGAGCACTACTATACTTTGATCCACTGTTTGCAATCATGATTGAGACGTAAACATCCATACAGGTTTTGAGAAAAAAAGGAAGCTCCCTTTTAAGACTCTTTACGGTAATGTTTATATAATGATATTTATATGATGATACTGATATTGATAATCAAGGTTAATCTTGGTACTGATCTGACGTTGTGTGTAATTGCATCAGCCTTACGAATCACTAATACTGCTATTTCTTCAGATGTATAGTATTTAGAGTAATGTCATTGATGATTTCTCCTACAATTTCGTTTTCTTCTCAAGTTTTATACAAATTATTTATCGGATAAAGAAAGAAGAAAGCCTACTTTATTTATCATAATTTAGAGATGTAACTTTAAATTTCAGAGATCAGATTAGGGTGCTGATTAGGAGGCCAAAAGAAAACGTTTTTCCTGCCAAAAACGCGTGTGCCGCAACTCTACTGTCGCAGCAGTGGGGAGCCTTACATAATTCCTTCTCTGTACCCCACCCTCCCTCTTCCTCCCCTGCCCCTCCTTGCGACCACAGCGCGCGACATTTTTACGCGCTCCTCTCCCCCTTCCCGTAAGTTTTCTCGTAACTCGCTACGTCGAATGACGCGGCAGTTAAATTTTCCGCCGTAAATATATCGTGCGGATATATTTACGTCCTCGGAGAGTTTCGAGCCTTCTGCTGCAGCACTAAAGCTGATGACGTGTTCAAGAGAAAATTCACGCGGGACTTTTAAAATATCTACAGATTTTTTTGAAAAATGTGCAGAAATTGTAAGAAAAAGCCTGCTGGTATAACGCTGGATCGATATTTCATAGTCTTAAGTCACGATTTCACTTCCCAAATGTCTATGATATGTTTGAAATTTTATTTCTGCGTTCACAAGAGAAAATAACTATAGAATGGAAGTGAGATGAATTTTAGATAAGTTTTATTTTTAGGAAGAATTTTTTCGAACACTAACTGTACTTTTATGTAATGAATTTCACATGTGGGAACGTGGCTTAACACGTTCTTTGGACTAAGTATTTTAATCAGAAGAAGTTCATTTCTTGTATCTGTGTCTTAAATATAATTAAAAAATATATTTCCTGTTTTGTATTATATTATATCGCATGAGAAGGGTTTGTGGGAACGTGACTTTAGTCACAGACAGACCTTGAATAAAGAACGCACACGCTGCGTATGGTCCGCCCACGATCGTGACACGTCGATCATATTTGTCGACGCCTATAATACGAACTTACAACACAACGACTGAATAGATTTTTATCAAACAACTCATTGGAGGCAGAGATTTATAGAGTAGTAACGACACTCTCATAAATTCGAATAAGAAATGCATCAAACTGAATTTAAATCAAGATTATAGCAAGCTATGAATAACACGTAAGAATTAAAGAATGTATTATGCATTCTTATAAAAATGGACGAGAAAACAATAAAAACAGTAATAAACTTGAATTAAATAGTTTCACATATTCGCGGTATTCCGCCATTACCATAAGATGCTTGTGTGCATGCAACCAGTTCCAAAGTGCAGCTGCATTTTTATCTACTGCTTATAAAACCACAACAATTATCTAATCTTCCATTCTCTGCATAAAAATACCAAGTTTCTTTGCAGTTAAACCTTTCACATGGAACGTATCAGGACTTCAAGAATTCGATTAAAAAAATAAAACGTAGCAAGAGAATGCAGCATACATTTTAGAATAATAAAATAGGAATAATTCATTCCCACGGTTTATCTTGAACTGCTCATACACACCAGTCGATAGATTTCATTAAGATCCGACTCCAACAATAAAGGTAATTACCTCCATTACGCTATCGGGATATGATCATCAAAATACCGAAAGTGCATCTGCACGGTCTGTCGCGTTCGGCGCGCAGATAATGGAAAATGCAGCGTGCATTGTGCATCATTTCGAGCCCGTATTTTCTATCACGGTGCCTGACCGAAGATAACAGTTAATTATCAGCAAGTTGGATACTTCTCGCATTAAAACGCGCGCTATTACAGCGGGATACATCGCCGGTGATGCGTCTTCCGGCGTTGCTACCGTTTTCATGGTTTCAACATTCCAGTTACATCAGTGGCTAGTAATTAGCGAGCCACCTAACGAACAGAATTATTTTCCACGCTGAAACGTAGACGACGGCTTGCGACGAGAACGTTTGATTAATTTCGTTCGGAACGTTTAATTGTGATAATGGCGAGGATGATGTCATTCGAGATATTACCATTCAGTGTGTTGCAATGGCCTCCTAATGCATGTATCGAGGGATGCTTGAGTGAATTGTAAATGACAGTAGTATGCAAGGTTGCAATATAAAAATTAATCTAGAAGATTGGTTTAATTGGAACTTCAGTGTTGAGGTACTAGGCTCTTTAAGAATATTAACACCTTTACTTTTGTAATTTTAATACTATACTAGTTAATGCTAAATATAGAAGGAAAATATAGATAATAAATTATTAGCTTCTCTATTTTAAAAAGAGAAATTTTCATGTGACAAATATCAACTTTTTAAACCGCTCAAGAAATTTAATTTGAATACAGAATTCACTAAATGTAAAAAAGATACTGGCGAGTGTATAATAAAGAGAGTAAGAGAAGTGAAGCATGTTTCCAAGAAGACAGAGTTAAAGCATACCTAAGGCTGACGCAAGGAGGGAAGTGCCTCCTGCGGGTCTTGAGAATCAGCTGATTGGTCGCCAGGGCGTCAGCTGATTTTGACAGCCCCGACGACCTTGTGGCGCATCCTAGTGCGCCGCGCGCCACCGAGTAAATTCAAATGCAGAACGTTCACGCATGCACTTCATGCACGCCTCACTAACGCCCCACGGCCCGAAAAATTGACGAATCACTGCACACTATTTTAATCTGAATTCTAACATAGTAGAATATTACCTTGATATAAGCTCGTTACTATATTCACAATACTTTGGAATTATTTAATTTGAGAGTATTAGAAGAACGATTCGACCAATTTGAAATGCTAAAAAAATAGAAGAACGACAATTAAGCCATGATGACAATAGTCAATCTCGTACTCGGGGATGCGTCACTGCTATGGCAACGTGCGTGCCTGCGCGTTATTCGGTACGCTGGAATTAACTATATCTCCATCACGGAGCCTCCAGCAACCTCGATCAATAATTCATTTTCCCGCTGTCACGCCCCTGTTTGGTGAAATCGCGCCATCGAAAGGCGTGTATGCACTAAAAGGCATTAAATTGGCTAACTGTCTGTGACGTACCGCGAAATGCATGGGCGGTTCCTCTTCCTTGTCTGCTAATCAGGCGATGAAAGATTATCGCCACTCTTAGGGTTTTTCAACTCGATTAATTCACTATCACAATAAACATATGGACACTGAAGATCATTATTGAAACAGAAGAATGGATTCGTACTGTGTCTGACTTGGCGAGGCCTGGATCACTTGCTCCCTCCTGTAAGTACCGACTGAGTACTGATTCCACAGTGTGGATACTGCCAGAGTGTTCTCTCTGAAGTGTAGATTATTGTCTTCTTTCTTATCTCCATAAATTTTTTGTCCAATCAGTACAGTACTTTTGTGATTTCAAGAATCGTCGACCCTAGAGGTGGTCACTTCTTCGGATGAGATTTGGGCAGTTCTTGGTTTTATGGTTTATTCTTCTTGATGGCATACCTCGAAGACACTGTTGTTCTTCCGCAGAAGCACCACATAGGGAGCAGCAGGTAATTCAACGGGTCGCCAACGCCCTTAGAAAACTGAGATACCACCAGCTGTGTTCACCCGCTTCATTACCCACCGAGTGAACGCAGAGTGGCTCCCTGTTCTCCAAGAGCTCATTTTCAACGTTTCCATTCCGCTTTTACCGACTGAGCGACGCTGAACGAACGATCGTGTTTATTCGTGAATCTTCAGTTGAAATTTTTCAAAACTGGAGGGAGAACCCATCTCAGGAGAGTCCGATGTTAGGTAGTTTTAAAAGCCTGATCCACTCTACTTATTTATACAAGTTTTGTCAACTTTTTATCGTATTTTTGTGTTCTCGAGATAAGATATTTGCTCGCTTTGAATTACTAATTTATTAATGAAATGATTTTACGAGTCCAACGATGAAAAGGTTTCTAACTGGACTTTTAACGAAACGAATAATCGATCTATTCGAGGATCGTAATACAATTTCCAAACCGCGATAAAATCTCCGATAACGGAATGGATTTTGTACAAAGATAAAGGGGATTGCATGTTACAAACAAATAAATCCATGAATCGATACAAGAATATTAAAAAAAAGAGCGAAAAGTAAATTACTATTCCAGAGAAGAATAGGGCACAATGAAACATACAGAACCTCCGATGACAGACAACAAATTGCTAACTGTCACAAGTTAATCGATTTAGCAATAATTTTCCACGCTGCTACGAGTCTCTGTTCAATTAATTTTCCAACGTCAGAAAGAGTTGGCAGGTGGCGTTGAGCGCTTCGCACAATATGGCTGACAGTCGAAGCTGTCATCTCAAAATTATCTATTCAAGATAAGAATTCCAGATACCTCAAAAAAAGGAAAGAAAAAAAAAACACTATTCATTAATAGATAAAAATATTTTGCATTCAACACTTATCACCAACAAATCATAAAAAAATTCGATTCCAATTATGGGAGCCCAAAATTGTCTAACGAATTAATCTTTTCGTTTCACATTTATGTAAACGACCTACGAAATGCTATCGGAAAAACACAGCATTTCTAACAGAGAAGACGCAAAAAAGACAGCAATTACATAATGTCCAATTTAAAGTCCCTTCGCATTTCGCTCGCCAAGATTACACGACTTTATCTTATCGAACGTCGGCCACGCTGCACTGTCTTATCGTCGGCAACGTAAACGGCGCACAATAATGAGAGAACTCGCGATGCGCGCGTTTTACGATAGAACCTGCAACTGATCAAACATCAAAGCGGCCTCTGGCTACATATGTTGACTGCGCACGGGGCAGATCGAGTTTCAAGGTTAAACGATAAGTCGGTCAAGTCAAGGTTATCGCGAGACCCCTCAGCAGACGCGAACTTTCTCCTCCTGAACAATTTATGAGTTTCGATCTTAGATTCAGCTAACTGATAACTGAAATTCGTATATTCTGACATCAAAACTTTTATTCGCCGAATAAATGTATATACCCATGCAAAATTCCAAGAAATTTCCTCCTGTTTATATTGACACGCAAATGTTATCGTATTGTTTCGCAAAGATTACGTTTTATCGTGTCTTTCCACGACGCATATGTAAATATTGTTCTGTCTTAATTCTTTGTTGAAAGTTCCACGGGTTGTTTAGGTGTTAGTAAAATTTGTTGAACGTTTCATTGAGCACTGGAAGCGAGCCAATCAGAGATCACACAGCAGAGTGCGCGTTTACACGCGCACCGACGCGTGCGAATGACGTCAAAAACGTGACGTGGTACGTGCGTGCACGCACGATACGCGCGGCGATTACACGGTGGATATCGTAACAGAATAAAATAGCGATGCAGATTGCAACGCGCATACCAGATGCTCGACGTTGCAAACTTTATTATCATACTTCTACGGTGCTCTTACATAATTGGAGCAACGTAAGGGGTGTCGTAGAACCCGTAGTAGAATCACAAATATAACAATCCTAGGTGAAAGAATGAATCGAGGAAAATAAGATTTTTGAAGTATTTTTTCATATTGAATCGCCATCTTTTATTAAGCTATCAATAGGTTCCTTTTGAAGTTTGACGATCCAAGATGGCGGCCTATTGCTGGCCAAGCACTCAAATATGGCTATTCGCAATCATTACAGAAACTCCAAATAGAGAACAGATATAAAATTTTATGCACCCAGAAATATTCCAGTTTTATTCTGTCACGAGCACCACTGTTAAACAAGATAAAAAGTTAATAAAAAATGTACTTACAGTCTGCTGCTGGGCTCGTTGCTGGCCTCATCACCCTCGATTCGGTAAACCTTGCCTGACATCACATACTCAAAGCTGTCCGCCCTGGAGCCTCCTTCCTGTTCTGTAGCGTTCCATTCCCCGCCATCTGGATAACCATCTTCCCTCAATGTCGTCGCGAGGACAAGTCGAAATTTATCTCCTGAAAAAAGAATGAGTTAACATGTTAGTAAAAATAGAACTAGAATTAAGTAGAAAAATAAAATTCGTTTCTTCTCCAAAAGGGTGTCTATGCAACAACGACCACGAAATCGGAATAGGGAAATCGGTATCTAATTATAAACTTCAAGGCAGCTGCATTAAAAATACATTGGGGGGCGTTGCAGCAGACGCGTGTGCTTCGGTTGAACGAGATTCATGGTTGATCGCGTAAACCGATAGGCCCTTGCCTCGTCTGCCTGATGCCCCTTCGCGAATAGCACCGCAGTGGCACACGATACACTAAAGACATCGAACATTTGCTTCGTAATTTTTTCCACGCGTTCTGTCGTTACACAAGTCCGCCGACACGTCACTACGGAACGAAGCACATAAACTGTAATACGTCCAGCGATTATGTATCTGCGACTGTTGATTATGCAAGCGGCCGTCGCGAGGTAGGAAGGTTCAAAAATTGAAGCAATAAAATGGGATTACTGAAACGGGCGAGCGCTATTTAAGAACAATGAAAAATAGATTTCTGGAAACAAAATTACCGTCTACGATAAAATATTCGATTAGCTTCGAAAATTAGAGAGGGTGGATTGTATCGCAGTGCTGTCGAGACTGAAAGTATGGTGTCTGGTGTGTGTGTATGTACATGTAACGACCCTCCATTACCGCTAAAGGGAGAATGAAGAGTGAAAGTGAGAGCCGAAAAGAAGGGAGACTCGGAAAGGGGTTAGCTCATGGAGGGTAAGAGGACGCGTCTAGCGACGAAAACTAGGGCACTAACGAAAACATGGAAGCTTACACATACTTAATATTAGAGTTAGAACTTGAAATATTTAAATAATGAAATTTGACGAAATATTGAAATTCATACTTTGAGTAAAAAAATATGTTACGTTCTAACGCGAGCGCATCGTTAATAACGTAGCTCGTGATTGGTTCTACATATTCCTACAAGACTCACGATTGCTTAAATCGCCGCAGCACTTGTGATTAGAGTACACTATTTTCCTACCAATTATACAGCACTAGTAACTTGACCAATCCCAAGTCAACACGCAACGCGTAAAACCAATCATAGAGACCATGTTACACTGCACACTGCATTCACATTAAAACGTAAAATATTTTTCGGTTCTCTATAGACTATCAATCATTCGACATGTTCCACCGCTAGAAAACACGAACCACCACACGCAAGTCTCAAAGAACAAGGGTCAAGGTTAAGTCCATGCTATGTCGACGAGATATACAGCAAGGTAATCGATACGACTGGCCGTGGCAATGTCGGGGGGAACAAAGCAACAACGAACGTAACTCGGAACTGCACAGCCCAATTGATCGCTCAGCGTAATGGATCAGACTCGGCGTATAACGATTGTGGATTATCTAATTGAACGATTGACGAGGAGCGTAATCGCAGCCCTGTGCTAACTATCGCGAAACGAGCGACGAAATACCTTCTCGTGATTTACATCGCTAACCTTGACACTGACAGTCACGCACGCGTACCGTTAATTTACTGACATTGAATCCATTAACTACTGAATTCATCCTCTAGTTGCCTGCCTCTGGAGACCGTATGTTTGGACTGTGCTTTAGACAATGTTTGCACAGTAACGTAATCGTAAATATTTGGTTCTACTTCAAGCAAGATAACACGATTTTTATTACACGGAAGCGAAATTACTTCCATCGCGACGAGGAATTAAATACTACCGCGATAATTTGGAAGAAAGTAATAAAAACTGTACCAAGCGAGGCATCCAGAAGCGTCGATCGTCCTCCACGTAGACTTTTAACGACTGTGTCCCGGGTCTACCGAAAACCGCCATCTTGCTCGTGACGTCAAGCACTGTCGAACGACAGAGAGGAACAGGGTTCATATATCCATTCTTCGCGTCACGACGCGCATCCGCATTCGTCGCGCAGGACGTCCGTTCTCGTCCTCCTCGGGGAACATCCACGCACCTGTCACGACCTTGCCGCGGCACCACAGCGATCCCGATGTCGCGCGATAACGCACGAAGCTTCCCGACTGTGATCGCGCATCACTAACGTTTACTACCGATTCGGGTTACACGCGCCACCCTCGTTAACCTGCCTCCCTTCCTCCTCTCCGGCACTGAGGGGTACACATCGATCATGTTCGAAAGCTGGGAGCACATCTCGCGAAGTCGTATGTGGGTTAATTGCACGAACAAGGAACGACAGCGGAAGAAAACAGGAGAAATTATTGAGAAGGCACGAGAAAGAAGAATTAAATAGGAATTTGTCACAACACAACACGGTACGATAAATGACGTGAGGGCACAGCAGCGACGAGCAAACACACACGATCGCTGCTTCTCTCCGCGAGCGAGTATCGCGCGACCGACACTGCTACGAGTCGTGGCCGTTTTGACCTTGGCATTGAACTTATGGGAGCTGCCGGGTGAGGCAGGAGCGAGGAGCGGGAATTGAGACGGGAGAGGGGAGACGAGCAGAATGTGGTACGAGAAGAGGGGGGCAGGGAGATTGCGTCATCTCGCGCAAGCCTGTGCCGCGCCGCGCGTCAATACAGCGGAACTGCCTGCTCTGCCTGGCCCTATGGACTGACCTTCGTTCTCCTTCCCCTACCCTCCGCTTCTCGCGCTCTTGCACGCTCCGCGAGCTTCTCTCTTCCTGTAAAATCTATATCTCGCTCTTCTACTACACTACTACTGGCCGCGGACGCGATGTCTCAATTCACTTTTGTTGGACCTGAGCTTCTTCCATTTCTGGATCTGTGTCTTGCGAGGCAAAACTGCATGAGTTGCATATGGATTTTTGTTTTTTAATTTTAAAATTTCGAGCTCTATATTAGGGGGATTTGTATTCTTGGTTTCTATAGAAAAAAGTTCCTCTGACCTTGGAATGACACGGGCATCTCATGGCTCTAGTAAAATACTGATTCCTGTCAGTAGTGCAAAATAATTGCAAATGAAAATGCTCTAATATTTTTTACATTTTGAATTTTATGGTCTTAAACTATACACTTGAAAGTACTTTAGACAATTTTTACAGAATTTTGTACATACTCAAAGTATGTGGAAATTACGTTAGACTTAAAAACCCCAGTGCATCGTGTGACAGTCTGAAACAACAGAATGCCATTCCATTGTTAATTTAGCCTCCTTTGCCTAAATATAGGTTTCAGTGATATAAGCTCCAATTTTTTGGGAACCGAGTTACGTACGTCATTTTGCTTTATTTCAGCGGTAAATAGTTATAAAAACAAATATTCTTGGATATCGACATGTTTCTTTTTAGGAAGATTCTATTGATCTCAAATACCTAGACTCGAAACTCACTCTAAAATCTCATTTTCAAAATTGGTGACCATAGTGGCGGAGGTCAAATTAAGCAAACACGCGGACGCTAAAGTGGGCATATCACTGCATGTAGTCTATAATTTTCTAATATAGCCATGAACTGGTTTAAATGCTAACGTGTAGGAGAAGAATAGAAACTGATCTGCTATCACAAGACGCAGAAAAGGGAAATCGTTGACAAAACGAGAGGTATAGGAACAGAATATGAATCTGTAAACACACAGAAAGCGGGAGCAGGGGTGGATCGACGATGCGGTGCACCCCACCTCTGTCTCCCCCCTCCCTGGCATCGGTGGGTGTGACGCACCCACCTCCTCTGCAGCTATCGAATCAACGGAACACATCCAGAACTGTCTGTGGGGTGAGTCGAAATGACAATATCGGAGGGGGGTGCTTTGCTGCAGCGTGACGTGGCCTTGGACACGCTTACGGAGTAATAATGCACGTTTATCACGAATAGCCGCGGTTTCTCTTACTACCCCTCTGATTGTAAGCTTAACTATGATGAACGTTGACCGTTCATTTTCTGAAAAGAAGAATATATAGAAAAATGAATATTCAGTAAAAGCTTCAATTTATTTATAGATGTATGAAACCTAGTCTATTTTTTTAGTCGCCTATATGCTGTTCATAATTTTGCATATCTCCATCTTTATCAGACAACTGTAATTTCTTCCATCTCAATAACAAATATGCCAACTTCTAGTGATTCATTATCGAGACTGTACTTGACTGTTATCGAAAACCGTACATGTAGATACTGTTTTGGAATATCGCGATTTCTATACTCAATATATTTCACAATACATTTTACACACTATAATCAATGCATTTTTGAAAAACTGTGAATCTATTAAAAAATTTCTTCAAATTCACTTCAGACGGAGACATAATCAAGAATTATAAAGGACATGTCAAAGCTTGCAACGTCGAAGAGCAGAGCGTCACGAAATCGTTACATCACCGTGAAAAGAGCGACGAGATGTATCACCTTCGAATGGGTACACAGAGGAGCAGGGCTTTGGGGAGCCTCCTTCCGCCAGTGTCCATTACCAGGGTCGTCCTTTCGAGCGTCTAGCCAAGAAGTGCAAGGGCGGGTCGAGAATAAAGAGGCCGCCCGTAGCACGTGTGTCCGTTAACGTGGAACACGTGTCACGTTTACTAAAAGGGCGAGGAGATGTAGCACGTATCGATTCCCTTGGAATCGATCGTGTGGCGCACGATAGACCCCGTCTACCTTTCGCTGAAACGACACCTCGCTAGCCTCGTACAGGAAGACGAAGGGAAAATGATCTTGACGTGCCAACGCTTCTGGCACACGCTGCTCCGCCGGAAGTGGAACCCGCCGACACGCGAATTCGCTTAGAAGCGCGCAGGAAACCTGGTCGGCGGCTGCCAAATGCGTCTTAGACGTTACCGTGACTTTCACGAACATATAAATCTTGTTCTGCGCTTTGAAATTCGCGACGATGGATATTTTTGTTACCGCCGCGATTTCAATAGACGAGAACCCTGGTGCAGCGATGAGTCTGCAAATGTTTGCGACTATTGCGAACGTTTCCTGCTGCTATTTTAGATGTCTCGTAATATCAACCCTATCCTCAGTGTTTGATAGAATATTGCTCAAAGGAGAGGAAAATATTGAATGCGCGCTTTTACGAGTGGGAAGTCACTATGGAGATGGTTGTTCGATTGCAGCTCTAAAACTGAACTTGATGGAAATATTGAAATTAGTTTGTGTCTAACCTACCTTGTGTCTATGATTCCCACGCGTTTTCTCCGACAATTCTCATAAAGTTTATGTGTTTCTTGCAATATTGCTTCTGAAGCAATATTCTTTCTACCAACAATAGTGAACTATTTTTGTATGGCTTCGAATTAAATAAAACTGTAAAGAGCGCATGTTAACCCTGCTATATTTGCACGCTGCAAGTGTATCGATCAAGAGCATACAGTAGACGGGAGTGATGTAAACACAGGAGTCATGACAGCGTTGCTGGCATATAGCAAACAGAATTTTCATGCTATGCAAGGAGCAAACTTCGCGTAGGCTATCCTCCACCAACAATCCCTGTTTAATTACGTTCCCTATTCGACTAAGCGACAAGACACGGAAACTGCTGTGCTCACCGTAACCGTAGTTCTTTTACTAGAAGAAAAATGGCGGCTATAAATCATTCAGCGAGTAACTTTATTCTGTTACGAAACTGGATCTAGTAGACTTGGAAGAACGTAAGAATTTAAATAGAGCACATATGAGAGGCTTCCTTCGAAGACACTTTTCTCTGTGAGCCGTCAATCTTGTTGACACGATATAACGAGTACCATATGATGCTTTTTTTGGACTCGATGAGAAGATTCTTTGACGCGCCATATTTAACTGGGCTGAAATTCTTTTTGTGGATCTAGCGTTCACAGACCACTATGGGTACACAAAGTGCTTGATCTGGAGTGTTATTTTAAAGCTCAGAAAAAAGTAATAAAACTGGTTTTTTTCCAGTAATTGGGCAGTGGAAATTATGTGTAACATTAAATTTGTTAAATTTGCTATAAATACAGTGTCAATAAAAACACTAATGTGTCTACATAGAAAAAATTATAACTCTCCTTCCCTTACTACTTATAATCAGATGGTATTAAAAACTGTCCAAAATAATCCAGTAATAATACCAACCATAGAATCTAATACTAAATTTTTGTAACTAGAATACATCTAGATAAGAAAAAGTACCAACATAAAGGTCTTCTCACCACTGCTCTACAGAATAAAAAGGAATCATCCTTATACCAATTTTAATGTGCTAAAATTACAAATAATCCACTCACCCAGTTCCATAGGGTACAGCCAGCTGTTAATGTCCAGGATGAGGTCCATTTTGAAGGACTCGGACTCGCAATGGAGCCTGCTCACTGCAACCCATCGTCGATCGATCGCCAGCCGTGGAGGGACCCGGAAAAAAGAAAACGCGAAGGCGTCGCCGTTAGACGTAGTCGTTGCGTTTCATGTATCTACACGCGCTCAAGCAACTGGGGAACGCGTGAGAAATCTGATTAGGGCCATGAACGCAAGGCGTGCACGTTATGTCGCGTGGAAAAAACGGCCAAAGCATCACGTGACGGTGCGTATCAGCCACGAGTGACTCATAGTCTTCTGCAAACGGAGACCTGTCGCGCGTGGAGCATCCGTTCGTGCGCGCGAAGAGAAAAGGGAAAAAAGCGAATTTTTATGAGTCTTCGCAATGGCAATACAGCCGCCGAGCCACTTGATGGCTGCTCACCGAGCCCTGACGTCACTGTTAACCAGCCAATCGCGTTTGATTCGTGATACGAAATTATCGGCGAGCCGACACTCGCCAAAACTCGCCCATATACAAGTGAAAGGGGTTGGAGCGCGGGAGAGGGGCTCCATTCGGTTTGCAAGACATGGTGCATACATGTGTTCGCGCTTGCGCAGCTTTACATACACAAACGCGTGGGCGAAGGCTCGACCACAGCCACAGGAGTAAGCTCGCGGTAAGTGCCGCGCGCACTTTTCCTTTTATTTCTATCCATCAACGTTTTTTATCAGCGTTGTCGAAACTTGTTGATCATAGTTTGACGAATTCGAATTCGGTTTATGTTTGTTCAATAATCCCCTTTTTCTGGTTCCCTGACGATTTTAATTGATTCTCGAATGAAAGTTGGCTGAAGTGGCTGTAACCACTCTCTTCTTTTTTGTGGATTTGAATCGTCTGCCATTGTTAAGGACTTGGGAGAGCTTAATACTACGAGGTACAATCAGCTTATTTGATTTTCACTCTACAATTATTCCTAAATGTAAAATCTCTATTCTATCACAAGAGAAATCCATGTAAATAGCATTCTCGGATATTTAATACAATTGGTAGGGTCACTAATTAATCTGAGCAACGCTGTCCAGCTAGAGACCCGCGAAATACGAATTTTCAAATTTATAAAGTATTTTATTCTTTTCTAACCTAGACTTCTAAGATTAATTAATACTCGACAGTGATACTACTCTTTAGTATGGATGATTATAAGGTTTACCTACGCCCTTGGATTTACCCCCAAACGACCAATTAGACCCTCTAGCCGCATCACTGCGCCGATAATCGCAATGGACTCGTCTGTGTGACGCGGCAAATTCAAATGTCGCGACAAGGTGTCTCAGAGCAAAACCATCTCACAGCATCTTACGATGACAGTATTCCTTTTCGTCGTGCCTTTTAGTCAAATGACAGGGGAATTCTCTCGAATTACACGCGTTAAAACACGCAAATACGTAGCCACACGGGAGGACAGAGTGTTAACACGACGCGATATAATTCAGCGGTCGAGCGTGAAATAACAGACATCCACGAAATGGAATTGCATTGGCGAGAAAATGAAACGAGAACCAGCGTGGACAGCTTGATTTACGGGGCCGGGAAACTTCCCGAGTTTTTTCTCGGCTAGAAAAGATTTATTTATGAGCCCCACTACTGTGCGCGGGAGGCTCGGGTTATTACCGTGCAAACGGGAATCATGTCATTCTTTTCAACTTTCTCTCGTTTACCTATTAATACCCCTTTTTAAGGTTTGATTGTTCGTTTGAATTTTTTGGATTTTTTATAAAAAAGCTGTGTAACTATTTTTTGAAATTACAGGGAAAATGGTTTTCGAACTTCTTTTTCCTGAGATGAATATGTAATGTTATCAATGGTTCTGGACTTCATTACAAATTCTATGTGTTGAACTATTGATGTACTAAATTTTGTTAAATTCTTTTAAATTTTCTTTTTTGTTAAATTCTTTAACTTTTACAAATATTGAAGTTTGTTTAAGAAAATTTAGCCAGCTGATCACTGCATTCTCAATTTTAAAATTTACCCCAACTTTCATTCGCGGCATTATTAATATTTTTTATGCATTATGTCTGGCTTGAATCTTATTAAAGTATATGGAAATCAGTTTATATAACTACTCGCTCCATATGGCGAGTACAACCGGGTGTAATTCGAGGGGCGAATTTAATTTGTCTACGCCGGATTCGCGGGAATTAATGAAGTGTCTTTTGGCACACTACGTGACTCAGTGTGCATTTTCAGTGGCTGCTTCGATTCAGACCACCGACAAGCACATGCATATTAAAACAGTTTATCATTCCCCATATCATTTCTGATCAAAAATTAACTTAGGAAAAAATTCTACTTCTGCTTAATTTCAACCCTTATACATAAATAATAAATTTCCTAACCATTTCCAAAGCTGATAAAATGATAGAAGACCTCTAAAGAACAGCAAGCAAAAGCATCTTTCGATGTATCTCGGGTTAGCCGCGAACTCAAAGTCTGCTCCCAATATTGATTCCATCGACAAACCGCGATAACGAAGCGTTCGCGAACTTGCACAGTCTAAAAGCGAAAACAGCCTTGAAGCACCGAAGTGTGTTCCATTATCGAAATCGAAGATTGCCTCGGCATCGACGGGACAAAGTCGCGAGGTGCGGCGAGACGGAAACTGGGGGGAAGTGAAGGGGGGGGTTAGAAGCGAAAACGAGGAGACAATAAAGCGCAAATACGCTGCGCATCGGCGGCAGCCGGTCTTGTATTTACACGCTTAATTCGCGTTTTCCGGTTGTGCAACGTTTCTTCAGAAAATAAAGAAGCCCTGGAGAGGCAACCAGAACGAAAAGCCTCCAGTTCGAAAAATATTGCACTGTGACGGAGAACTATCTTTAGGCAAATAAAGAGCAGTATCAACGAAATGTACTGCCTTTACTCGATATAGACTCGCAATTCGTAGTGATGAGCTTGCAGAGCATAAAAGAGGTGACTCGAGGAGGGTTACTTTATGCACCACTTGTTTTAATGTTTTGAAGAGGTGAGGAAAGGAGATGAAAGAGAAAGTGAGATTAATGAGTAGGAGAGATAATGCTGTTCTTGGCTGTGTGATTATTAGAGTTTTATAGAAATGTGAACTATAAGTTGAAGTTGTGGTGTAATGGGGATGTAAAAAATTAAAATAGTGTAAGGTCTACTATTGAATTGGATTCTCTGTAGAATACGGTATAATTTCGTTCTAAACTCGCCACTATTCCTTTCATTTTCGGTGTAAGTATCACAATCCTTTTCTTCTTCTTTCCTGATAAAAGTCAAAAATAATTTATCAGGGTATAAATTAACCACAGATGCCTCCTATCCTGTGTAAGCTCCTTGTATCCCATTGCGAGACTATAACAAGTAACTTCTGTACCCATACAATGATACAATCCCTCGTCCTTGTTTGTACTACATTGTATTCATTTAACAAAGACATCGAGACTACTAACAAGGGGACCAAGTTCCAAAAAGCTCCATTTTCCTTCATTACTCACGCGAGATGTTGATAGCCGCAGACCTGCCACCATATCACCCTTCCTCTTCCTCAATCTCCCCATTCTTCATGATCGTCGATCCACCGTTTCGTAACACGTTAATCAATCTTCCTTCCAACAATCATCTTCTCATTCCTCTTCGAGAGGCTCCTCTCGGTCGGATAGCCAAACGATCCCGAGGCGAACTGCGATCGAGGAGGTCGCTTTCCCATCGCGGAAGACGATCATCTCGGATCCCAGAGAGAGGATGGACCTCGAGGCTGGCGCACGGTGGACTGATCCGTCGCTGGTTGCTGACGTTGCTGCCAGCTGCTCGACTCCTGTGTGCCGATGGAGAGAGAGCAACGACGACCTTTACGGTCGCCCGGTGGTACGAGTTCTCCAACGAAACGAACGGAACCAGCCTCTGACCCCCACCATCGCGCCAACCCTCTCTCACCCTCAGCCCACCCCTCCTTCCAGCGATCGCGCGCTCCAGCTACCCTTCTCTGTCGCTCTGGCCGCCTCATCAGCTACCTTCTCTCCTTCACCACCCTAAAACGCTCTTCCCCTCTCCTCCTCTTCACCTCTTCTCCTCCCCACTCCAACCCCTGTTTCTCTCCACCTGTCGCACTCTGGCTCCCTCTGTTTTCATCCTCTCCCTCTGTCACGGGGGTGGGCTCTGTCGTTGGTCCTGGCGAGCCTACCCGATATGCCCGACGTCCCAAGGAATTCGTCATCGTTTCCCAATGTTTTTCATGGCATGCCTCTTACTCGAGTTTAGAATGCCGAGGGCGGTTGGCTCGTGTAATAACAGACATCGCAAGGAGAATCTTTCCCAATGCGTTGCTTAATTGGCAGCGTTGGAACCTATTTAAGGTGTATCTCGATTATGGGCCGTTCTTCCTGTGGTGTTTTTTCTTCGAGAAATCGGAGAGAGTGATTGTGGCGTGTACCTGATTAACTCCAATTGTGGACGATTCGAGAAAGAGTTGTGGGTAGTAATTTCTCTCGCTTACGCTTTGAGAGCTTGCAGTGTCCACTAAGAGGAACTCTGAGGATACTTGTTATAGATACTCGAGGGGTATCCATATGCTTTCATGGCACGGAGAACTGGTATTCCTTCGGTCAGCCAAGCTTAGTGGTTACTTCCCCACACTACGATCCTCGACGATGCTTCATGGAGAACTGATGGTATACCCCTGGCGCAAAGAGCCCAGCCTCCCACTATTTCATCCTTTGATGCCCTCTCACCTCTGAACACTCCGCCCTTCAAGTTTCCTCGCCTGGTGGGAGAGAGTGACAGATTTTCCAGAGGGTTGGTTTCCTTCAACGTTCCTCGTCCTTCCTCCATTTGAATCCCAGACTCCAAGTGCAAACTGGATGGTCCCAGCAATTACAAAGCTTCCAGAGGGTTTCAGAAGACTCCGAGAGAAGCTCGGAGGACGGTGTTTCTCGTGGACGGTGCAGGACGCACTGATGCCTCCGCGTCGCTGGCGTTTCTGCCAGCTGGTCTCTCGTTAAAGGACAACGAAGAAGTCGGGGAAGAGAGAGAACGTAACGGCGACCTTTACGGTCGGCCGGTAGTCGTTCTCCAACGAAACGCACCAAACTCTCTATTGTGCCTCTCCACCCTTCTCGCTTCAGCTGACTGCTTCGCCAGTGCGCCTCTCTTTGTCTGCCTTCCTTCACTGACAACCCTCTCCAGTTCTGTTCAGCTAACCAGCTTCCATCCCTCTCCACAGAAACGCCCACACGCTCCCTCTATCCTCCTTGTTCCAGTAGCCTTGGGATTAGTGTCTCCCTCTAGCTCGTACCGGAACTAGAGAGAGGGGGCGGGCATCCCTCTGATGCAACCCGGGGAACAGAGAGGGACGGCAGAGGACTCATCCCCTCTTAGGCCAGGGGCGGCGCTCGACAACCCTCTGACCTCCCTTTTCTCCTCTCGCCCCTTTCTCTTCCTGGCGTTCTCTCTGCGGCAGGTATACACGTATAGGCTGATACGTTGTGTTTTCTCGTGTGGCCCTTTTCCAGACGGGTTCTCTTTGTCCAACGATGGCCTCTCTCTCTCCTCTCTGTTCCTCCTTATTGTTCACGAAAAGTTTGTTTGTTTTTTTTTTTTTGTCTTTTTATTCGAACGTACTCGCTTTTTATTCTTCATTTTCTACCTTGCCTTCGTCGATGGTTTCTTTTTTTTTTTGGACACTTTTAGTTTGCATTCGGGTGGTTGGCTAAAGGGATTTGAATATGGCGCGTTTTCTTGGGGGCTCTGATTTGATACGCAAATTTTGGATTGGATTAAGGTAGACGGATTTTTAGTTTTCTGTTTGTTTGAGATGCTTTTGTGTTTAATTTAGCTTTCTGTGATCAATCGTCGCGAAGGCGGGAGATTTGAACTGCCTGGATTCATAAGATTCTAAGTTTAACAATCGTGTTCTATTATCGATACAATACTCAATTGTACCCTTTCAAGCTGCCAAAGTATCTCTAACTCATCCCATAAATTCGATACACACAACAAAGGCCAAACACGAGCACCCGATTTCTCCGATGCTCGAGGAACCATACATAAACGGGCTTCTAAAAAGTTCCAATCAATATCGATATCGACCTTTCCGTCCCCCCGAAACACCCATGACCAATATCCCGAGGAAACATCACTCTTTCTCCAACCCCCAGCTCCATTATGTGCCTTAACCGAGGAAAGAGAAAAAAATTAAGTTTAAAGGGAAGGCGAACCGAAAAGAAAGGAGCAAAAAGCCTTGCGATGCGAAAGGGGTGGTCGAGCGAGTAAGAGGTCGGGTGAAGAGTGGCCGAAGGGGGGTGGCGAGGCTGGGAGACAAGGACAGAGGGCGAAGGGAGGGGGTGGACTTCAGTACGAGGGCTTCTCAACTGCGCAGTGTCGCTATCCGCTATCGACCGGTTCGCAAGCGCTATAAATACTGGGCACCGGGCTCTCGCCACCCCTGGCACACAACCCCAGCCACCCACGCGTCCTTCCGCCATCCCCCGCGCGTCCACCAACACTTGTACGCCTGCAGCCACCACCGCCCCTGTCCTCGCCCCGCGTAATCCTCTTGCCTCGCGCAAGCACACAGAGAGCGGGGCGGGAAACCTTGACCTTCAAAAGAGCCACGCAGGGCGAGGGTGGCAGCCGCCACCACCCCCGGTGACGCATCTCCCGCTCCCCCCTACAAGCACCCACCCAACATCGCCCCGCTTCAGCCTGGCCTTCCTCTCTCTTTCTCTTTTTCTCTCGCCTCCTCTTGCTCGAGGCTTTCCATTCTGCCGCGGTGTGGCTCCTCTTACTTAAGGGTCAACATGTTTTTCGGGGTACTTTTGGAATGGAGGAGCAGGTGAGAGTGGTTTACGAGAGCCTTGTACAGAGAGGATGTCGTGGTTTTGCTTTGGCGAAGCCAACGATTGAGAGATTGATTGGGAGAGTCATGGATGACTATTTTAAGCCTCTCGATAGTTGTGGGTATGTATAAGGCGACCCGAAATAGGTAATTTCGTGAGGAACAGAGAGTGGGTTTCGAGGGGACGTACAGATATGAGGGAAGGAATTGTTAGTAGTAGAAAAGATAGAAATTGTGAAGACAAACTTTGTTGAAAATGTGCAAGTAGGTACAGTATAGATATTATAATACAGTAACTGTAAACAATAAAATAAAGTTTATGATATATTTTAAACTCGAAATAAGGAGTTTGCAATTTCTCAAAATTTTGCTCCTGTATTTAGGATCTTCCCACCTGCAGTATAATTCGATTAAAAAATGATAATTAATTCTCCTTGGTTACGTGATAGAACAGATTTCATGAGTTTCCAATCTTTTCTTAGTTCAATCTAAAAACAGACACCAGAATGGCGTTTGGAAATCGGAATCGAAAAAGACCCACCGTGACTCGCTGATCGATTCGATAAAACGATATAACACTAGTCGAACGCGTCAGCCAAATCGACCAGCGGGTGAAGCCAAGTCTCGATAAGCACGAAGGTCGCGATATGTAACGAGCAACGAATCGTTGCTATCGGATTCGAATCCCAATCCCACAGTCAGAGAACGCTTGAAAAGTTCCTTTAATTAGAGATTCGCAAATTCGATCAAAAATTAAATATTAATGACAGGAAAAGGAAGAAAAATGAAGCGTCTACGACTTTTTTCTAATAAAAATTCCCTCAACTTTCCCTCTTCCTCCGCGGCAAACTCTCTTCATTTTAAGTTTTAATAAAGCTCGCGGGCAAATGAGGGGAATTAAAAGGATCTTCGCTCCGAAGGTTCCCCGTCGATTTTCCTTTAATTGCCACTAGAGGGATGATGCGCAACGCTCGCTGTTGTATTTCCCGATCATAAAGACGAGGCAGAGGAAATATTAGAATATGCCGCAGAAATTCAAGACTAGATCAAGCGCAAGCTTTCGTAAAACTTCCTCTCCTCTTTGTCACAATTCCTGTAAAATCTTCTATAATCTCTTATAACAAAATTACAGTCACTTCAAGTGAGAAAATATATCAACAAGAAAAATGTGTCAGTGACACAAAATAATAGATTAAAATCACTAATTTCTAGAAAATCTTGCAAAATAAAGTTGTCTAGAAATAAGTCTTTAAAAAATTATATAACACCCCCTGTTCTCAACTCAGCATACTTCCAAAGATATTAAACTAAGAGGAGCTCCAAATTGGCCACCCAGTATAAAAACTCCCACGTAAAAGCGGGACCCCCAGTAACGAGCCACCGTTTAACCGAAAAACGGACACGAACACATCGTTAATTCCTCATCGGGCCGACCGCGAGCAAGTATGAATAAATCCCCTGGCGCGCTTCAAAGTTCGCCACGAAGCGTGGCGGCTATCCCGCATATATCTCTCGTCGGGTGAAGTCGAAAGGCGTGGACGAAAATAAATTCGTCCGTCGGACGAGCCGACATTCCGCGCGTAAAAAATACAAAGAGACGAGGGGGGGGATCGATGGAGGGGGAGGAGACAAGCACACGTTGGCCTATGCGCGTTTTTTCCTCCTAGCCGTCGCGAGTCTAAGAGACAAAGAGGACCCTGAGGATACGTGTAGCACTAGCCGAGGGTAACCGACGACGGGGCGTTCCGATGCCATGGTATTTCCAAGCATTGCGCAATCCCCCCTTTATAGAAACGATTTAGCGTCGCCGCTGTTTCTTCCTCGGTTTGTCAGCTGGTCTCAAGGTCGACTGGTGGAGACTGGAAACTGGTCTCCTGAAGTGATTCCGAGGCTGGCGCGTCGGAGGAACCCTCGGCCAAGCGATTCAGGATTGGAAAAGGTCAATTCGCGAGATGTGGACTGAGATGAGTTACCAAGGCAGTGGGATGTAGGGTGTTTTTAGGAGTGTTTGAAATATTTTCTGGTTAGACGAAGAGGCTGTGTAGAGGGTGGTGGACTGTTTCTGAGGTTTGAGGAGTATGCATGAAGACAATGGATCTGAAGCAACACGACTGATGCACTTTTATTGGATGTTTCAGTGATAGAGTTTTAGATAAAAATTCCGTAAAAATCCTTTAGAGGTGTGTTGTGAGTGAGAATTAAGTCTCACTTCGATGAAGATTTTAAAGAATACAATGAAGACTTGATTCAATTCTTTTCAAATTTCTATATAATAAAATTTAACCAGGTTTACTCAAGAATTATTCACCATTATTCAAGTTCACCACCCGTATACCAGAGGAAGGGTCTAAGGATGTTAAACAATAACTCACTGTATAACGCAAAAATAGAAACTTTAATGTACTTCCAAAGCAGGAAGAATTTTAGGGAAATGTATTTAGTCAAGAGACAATGTCAAGTGATAACGTCAATGTAAGTAGCTGGGGAGAAAGTGAATATTAGCCTTGAATGGGCTCAGAAACTCACCCTTTCTAAAAGGGTAAAATCGTTTCCACGTGTCACAAGCATAACTGAGGGACGGCCTCACCTGATAAATTATATATAACCTTAATAGTAATCTCTAATTGGAAAGTAGAATTAACGAAGAAATATATGATGTCAACGTAATTTTCTAAAAAATATATACCTATTGTGTTCCACCGTCTCATTATGAAGACAATAATTTCCCTATTGAAAATTTCTCCGACCATTTACCTCAATATGTAAGAAAAATTAAATTTCCAAGAAGCGTGATTATTAGCTTCTTTGAATTATTAGCGCCTTTCTCCATGTCTTGGAGAAAAACCATCATACACGGTTGGTTAAGCCATTCGTTAATTTGCCCCGTTCCGTTTCTTCAAGTGGCCCAACAATGCGAACTATCCTTTTGCTTATTCCGCGGAATTAATTGTCGGTAATGATACTGGCTAAAATTCTAGCAAGTGGACAAGAGAGTAAAGAAGCACTTAAACGAAGAATGTCCTACCCCGAACCCCGATTCCCGAACAGAAGCGTAGGAGAGAAGTTATTACGGTTGACGAGATGGCAGGGTCGCAAAAAATTTCATTAGATCCAGCCTGAGAGAAATTCTAGGGTGGATTCGCGAGAAACGATAAGCACTTCATTTGTCTGGCTGTCGAAGCACAGGCTTTAACTATTGGACGCGTCCAGCCTGTTCCTGGACTAACTACTGTCGACACTGATCCAGCGTAAGTCTCACCCCTGCTGCCCTTTAGAAATACCAGTACACCGAGACTAAGCCACTGGACAAAGCAGGGATTGAAACCAGTTTGTAATCTCCAAAATTATATTGACGTTTTTCGTGGAATATCGAAGGAAATTCTATAAATTCTTCCATTAATTAGCCAACCAAGAATATTCCATCGGTTTTACTTCATTCATACTATATGTGTAATTATAGTACTTTTGTTCGTGAATGTGTCTTCCTATTAAACTACCCTTTCCTAATGAAAAGATCTATGGATTCTATTTCTATAATAATTGGATAGTTAACCCCGGAATGGCACACTGGAGTCTTTCATGGCCCAAGCAAACCCGTGATTCCTGTTTGCAATATAATTCCAAATAAAAATGTTCTGTATATTTTTTTAACATTTGAATTTGACAACCTTAACTCTATATACCTAAAGAAAGTATTTCAGCTAATTTTTCACATATTTAAAGTGTATAAAAATCACGCTAAACTTAAAAGATCCAGTGTGCCACGTGGCAGTCCAAAAGAAGAACTGTACCATTCCAAGGTTAAAAACCGGAATTAACAAAGCTTCCCTTCTAAGCCGAAAAAGAACTAATCGTCCCACTTTCAAGACCCCTTCTTTCCAACACCCTATACCTCTACATAAACCACGCCAATACCCCACAACATTAGCGTTAACAGCACTCGAAGACATTAAAAAATCGTATATCTGAAAATTAGGGTCACGCACACATCTCCCTCCCGGAGGATTAATCGTCAACATCACATAATTTTCTCAACGATCTGTTGACCTTTCTCATAAAAACGCGCGTGTCGTTCACAAAGCTGAAACGGTGCACGATTGTGGGCAGAGCTCGATCTCCCTTTGGGGCAACAGCCGATGCTTCTGTTATTGACGCACTATTTACACAGGAGGTCGCGAGCACGTAACATAGGATAGATCCCTGCGCTGCTTTATCGACGCCTGTCGAAGCGAGCCCGATTAATTAATACGCCGCACGGAGCTAAATTAACGACAGGGTCGAAAGTTGCGGCGCTCGAACGGTGCCAACGGGACGAAGTACACGCGGTTTGTAATGATCCGAGATTTAAGAACCGGTTCCCTTGATCCCCCGCCTCGATTGGCAGGAAAGCAACGGCTGAGAGAAATTACGAGGATAAACGAGGCTGAAGGAAGCACGATAATCGATAGTTAACCTCGACGGTCGATAGTAACGAGAACGGATGTAGGAGACGGGCCGAGTATTCTGGAAATAATTGATTCCGGTTGATATGTACGGCGACGTTTATTCGAGGCTCGTAAATGTATTTCCCGGGAGAAATTCTCTGCTAGAGGATAGTTTGACAGACGGACGTTACGTGGTAACGTGCATGTGAATGTTAACGCGACAGGTTGAACACGATACCATGGAAAATGGGAGAGAATCGCTTCCGAGTTCTCATGGCACCGATGAATCGTGGAAATTCGTGTAAAAAAATTATATCACTGTCTCTGTGAAAATATGATGCTGAAAATCTGGGTATGAAACATAAACCAGTGATATGTACATTAATAGTATCATATGCTTCGATAGTATTTCTGTAAACAATTCAGCTATGTTACCTTTTCGACATTTCTATACCCGTACCAAATTGTGTGCCCTCAGATTCAAATCATTTATAAAAACAGAACTTTTACGCATAAACTGAGGAATTATTTTTTTATTCAAGTTAACTTATTAACATGTCAGATTAAAAAAAGTATTATAGTTTCCATGAAAATTCTTTTTTTTATGATCTCAATCCGAACACATAGAATATGGACAAACACCCTGTAATTGAATATTAACCCAAAACTGTTAAAATATCAAACTTGTAACTGACGTGAATTTAGGTGAACAGCAACTATATAAAAACAGAACTTGAGATGACGCAAATTCGCGTTAAGTTGTTACAGAGTCTCTTATCAAGGCGATACTTAGTGTGACTAATAGAATGTTGGCAAGAAAGCTGGTCATTGATTTGTAAGTACAAATATTGACTAAGGCTGAAAATAGAATACATGAGACATAAAGCGTCCACTGGAAAATTCGCGTCACAATCCATACATATGAGAGCTTAAATCTTAATCAGAGAATTATGCAAAGTTGTAAAACCACAAAAAAGGAAATGCGATGAGAAAGCCTGAAACATTTATGTCTAATACCGCAAGGAGGCTAATCAGGCATTACCAGTCAGACGGCATATCAACTACGCCAGCATAGTTAACATTTCAAAATTTCAAGGTGTACCTCGCGGAGAAATGTTCTATGTGCGAGAGAATAGCTCCCGCGGAATTTACGAACATTATCTATCCCTTGTCCAATATTTCAGGGAGCATACTTAAAATGTGAATTCAATTTCTACTTTATCATAAACTCGGTCGTAAAATTGACCCAACGAGCATCAGTTAGGTTAGGAAACTGATAGATGGTACGATTAATAATTACTTTCACGCAGATGTGAATGGTTCGCGCAACCGTGTGTTCAACTAAATTAGGAACTCTATTTCTATTCTAAAAGATATTTAAATTTGTTCTGAATCAAGTATAAGATTGCTTTTTAGTACTAAAAAATTCAGCGATGAACGGTAGTTTTTTCTTTAATGTTTGACTGATAGAGAAAAAAGTATCGAAAATTCCAGCATCGATCACGAAAACGTAATCCCCAACAGACACACCGCGACTGCGCAAACTATTCGTCGCTTGATTCACGCTCGTTCCCCTAATTTTGTTAACAGGGACGCCTACAGAACCCCAAACATGCTTCGAAAGCAGATCAAGGGGAATACAACCCGCTAACTACGCACTATTTTCTTCGACTGGCCTTTCTGCGTCGATTTTGCGTCGTAGCTCGCGTGTAAACACGCGCCAGTCCGCACTATACACACCAATACGTGTACCAACATCTCCATTCACAGTGAGACAAAGTTCGTCAGAGAAGCGAATGATACACACGTCTGAATGCCGGACGAGGTTTCACAATATTGAGTCAAATGAATTCAATGTTTGAATGTCCATTAATAGACACGATTGAACTTCCTAATTAGTTCATCAAAGCAGTAATATGGAATATTCACATATCGTAAACGAAATTAGTTTGAAAAAGTGGTTGTAGTATAGTTGCTGACGTGGCACCATTGATCTGTGTTTATACTTTATTTCTAGTAGACTGTGACGAATTGTAATTCGATATCTTGTTTACTTTTTCGATAACTAGCGGTTTGTAACGTAATACATCTGCGTCAGGTTCGATATCGACTCGTCTTTATCATTAAATAATTTATGGGATGAAAACATATCGAGCGTTACGATATTAAAAGACCCTCTATAATTGAAAACGCGACGAGCGGTCGAGATAAGACTCACGGTTCGCCGAAATCGAAACAATCTATCTCAGGCGTCGGTATACGCTTTCGAATTGAATAAAATTCATTTTTTCGATAATACGCGATAAGATACGCATTAATATTGCTGCGCACTTTCATCAGCAAATTTTAATATGCACTGAGTTTCAAGCTTAGTTTCTACAACTATGACCTAAACATGTGCAAATTAAAAACCACGTTTCCAGGATAATTAATTCTTGAACCCCACGTTAATAAAATTGTTTCGTCCGAAGTTAACGCAGAGTTGCAGAAAATCAGGGAATAAATCCAAGTCCTAGAACTAGGAACTGTAATTGAAGCTCGTAGCCGGATGGAAATCGCGCGCAAAACAACACTTCTCGACCCGCGTTTCCACACGCTCATGGAATATTGCATGCAACCAAGCTCTCGAATATTTAAAAAATTTCAACTTATAATAGCTCTCTTAATAACTCTATTTCAACTTCTATAGTTCACGAAATAGTCAACTTATGCACTGTCCTATTATAGCATTCCTAAGAATACAAGTGACAAAGTGTAACAATTAAAACACTTTTACTCTAGATAATTTCAAAATATAGCAAATATAGTAATACGCTTATAAAACAAAAATACTGTAATTTTCTACGCAAACTCACAGTTCAACAGAACCTGATTTCCCTCACCCACAAGTACAAGAAACCCTCACCCGCCTTTCACAAACTAGAATCGAATTTCTACCTGATCATCTCCACTCCTGGAATCCTCAAGATCCTTCCAAAAGTCGTTCTCGGATCCTCCGTGTCCCCATGTCGCCGTGCCCTTTCTCGTGGTTTTCACGCACACACGCACGCAGACGCAGCACAACAGCAGCGCTGCCAAGAGAGCGACCAGGGTGCCGGTTCGCCGTCTTTGGAACAGTCTCGAAAACGCGTATCGCGAAGGTGACTGGCGCGGTGGAAACCGCGGGTAAAATATGCCGCGCTTGACCGCGGCGAAGTTCGAGGCGAGCGACGAGCGACGGTCGCGAAAGGCGAGGAGCGATGACAGAAAAAGGTGGCTCCTGATTCGCGGTCGCGAGAAGGTTGCCGGCTGCCGCCTTGGCACTGACAGTGGCCCTCGCGCCTAGCAACACCGAACGCCAAACTGTCGACTCGCCGAAGCCAGCCGGCACCGCACCACCCTGCCCCCCTTTTTCATCCACGCGTCCCTCTCGCGCTACCCGCTACATCTCACTTGCTCGAGCCATGCCTCCGTAACTTCGTCCCGCTTCCTCGCCACCTTCTCGCTCTGCGTTCTCCTCCTGCATGTCCATTTTCTTCTCTTCGACTATCCGCTCGTGTCCTCGTTCTTCCCTCGCGCGGCTTTCGTGCCTTCTCGCTTCGAGGCGTGAGAGAGAGACGTTACACGCAGAGAAGCTGAACACGTTCGATCTTCGTTCCGATCGCGATCCATTGTTGGTCTCTATTTGCTGTGGAAGTGGATAGATGTTGCTCTCGCTCGCTCTCGTTGGCGCGCAATTGCCAGTGTGCCAACCAGCCGCGGGCGGCAGCTAGGCGAGCGCGAAAGCCGGCAACCGGCTCGACTAAAGGGCTCGCGTGATTGGTCGACCAACCACGACGGGGCCAATCGCGGGGCTGTGTTCGTCGTCAGGTGGTATCCGCGAGAGAGAGTGAACAGAACGATGGGTACAGGGGAAAAAAGTGTTACTTGCGAGTTTGGAGATGCTAATGGGGGGCTGTCGGGCAAGGTTTTTGTAGTGTTTATGCTTTTCAGGTGTGGTAATATGTGTTAGTTTAAATTTTGTATGAGCTTTTGGTTTACGTTAAGTCTCAGTAGACTAGATGGGATTAGGATTGAGCTTTCAGAGCTCAATTACAGGGTTTTTAAGAATTGGAATCCAGGGATTTATTTTTATTATTAAAGATAGAGCTTTGAATCTACCTGACCCGTAAGCCAGGAATCCAGAGATGAGAGTACATGAAAAGATTTCAAGAATTTAAACATTGCAAGATATCAACTACATGCATATCTACATATGCATAATTTGTTGCTTTTACGTCGACAGAGGTTTTTCATTAACTTAGAAATTTATTTCACTGAAATTTTTAAATAGCCTAACACCCTTAAAAATTTAATAGGAAAAGTCATTTTGCAAATGGTTAACCAATACTTAACGACTATTCTAAAATTCTTCATCGATTTTTGCACCCAACGTTCCTCCCGATCCCTCCGAGACCGTGATTCAACCTCTGTAGCCCCCTCTACCGTACGCAACGTCGCGAGAAGTGCTCCTGAGCGAAACATCTCAATAGAAACCCCATCTCTATCACTCTCAAACATTAACAAACCATATCACGGATTCTCAAGTATGCAACCAAGAGCTGCGCAAGCTTTTCCTCGTTCGTTACACGCGCTCTCCGAATTTTTATCGCTTTTCGTCCGTTCGAGCTTTCGTTTCGCCATGAAATAGGTCACAGCGTGATCTTTTCCGCTCCTGCCAAGCGAATGGGACGCCGAAGGAAACCAAAGACAAGGATCACGCGCTTTCGAGTACGTGCCTTGCATCCACCGCGGCGCTTTCCGTTCGCCATCGTTTGATTAGCTCTCGGGCGTCATTTATCAGATTAAATGGATAATGCGGCCGACGCGTGACGTAACACGCGTTGCTCCCAGAAACGATCGTCTCTCTCAAAGATTCTTTATTATCCGTCTCTTGCGCAATACGTGCGCGAGCCGAGTAAAATTGAACGCTGACAATCGGTCGTCGTTAACGAGTTCATTGTGTTTCCGGACGAAACGCGGAACTGGTCGCTGGGCGTTACGCAACAGCGACGAGGAACAATTTCAGGAAGCTGCGCGAAATTGAAAAATATCTGTCTATCGATCGTTGGAAATAGGATTAGATGCGCGAGTACAGGAGCCTCGGAAAATTTCTCATGCGATTGGACAGGAAAACGACTTGGATTTGACAGACGTGTTTCTGAGGGAATTTTATTCGGGGGAAAAGAGAATAGGTTTATAGTTGTACATATATATTGTTATATGGTATCTAATTTCAAGTCACGAGCCTGTATAAAGGAAATACTATAGGACAGTTTAGAATACTGTTATATTTTTGAGAAGAGTATTACAGAATGACGAACTTTTTCAAACACTTTTTGCTGGTGGCGTAAAAGAAAATCAGAGGCCCTTGATAATTAGATTTTCGAGCAGCAGATGCGCGACGGGTGGCCTACCTTCTGGCGCCCAGGGAACCTAATTTTGAAAGGCTTTTAATTATGTTAGGTGACATCACGCGACATAATGGTACTAAGATATTTATTTTACTATCTTCTATGGCACTTTAATATTGTGACAGGGAATTCTGAATTACCTGAGACTTGTATTGTTATTTCAATCATGTCTGAATGAATTGTTGCAATGTTCATTGTGAAATGGACAATATAGTGCTTGAAACACTTGAGACGTTTAAATTTCCATCTTAAATATTAATGATCTGTGAAAACGTAGAGCTACGACTAAAAATACTCATGTGCCACTGTGTGCACGATTCTTGGAGAGGAGGAAATTATTAGGCACGGCAGCGATCTGCTTGAGTTGTCCGAGCAAATTGGTCGAATTACCTCAGCACCCGACAATGGAAGGTGACCTACTGTACGAAGCGATTTCTGCGTATCGCGTAATTGCATACTTATATCGCAAAATTTGGAAACAAGAAACCATGTATGTTAAACTCTTTAAAATTTATTTTAAAAATTTAAAAATTTTTTTACGTAGCAGAAATTCTAGAATTCACTACCAGATACTCTCAACGTGTATCGATAAATGTTCAACTATAACCCAGCAAAAGTGGTTGATTATATGCGATGATAGCTTATCACGAAAAACACTCTTTGCATTATCAACAGTTCCCATTCATGAACTATCGACGAATAAACATTGCAACCTACGATATCACCGTATCTACGTTCATTAATAAAAGGAAGTACATTCCAGAACTCCTGGACTACAATTGTATGCAAAGAGGAGTTGGCTGTCCACCAGAAAAGAATTGTCCACGTGTTAAAGAATTTAAATTCCACGCAGTGGAGAAACTAAATTGGAATAGACACGAATAGGGGGAGCTCACTGGACAACACCGTGATCCCTTCGAAAGCCCCTATAAATATTACTGTCATGAATTTGTCTGACTCGTTAAAGATGTAAAAACCTTTTCTCGTTGCAGTTATCGGCCAAGGTCATGGCCTTAATCGCGGACCAGGCGTCTGACCTATATATACAGAGATGCTCTACAGGATTTAAAGTTTCTGGAACTACCGAGCGGTTGTATCGACTCCGAAGTGCTCTCTAGATAAACGATACGGCAGTGCGGAGGCTGGGACACGTTTTCTAACAATAGCCGAATAAACCAATTCGAGGCTTCCAAGCCCGACCTTACCACTGTGCCACAAATAGCGAATCGAGATTCGCATTTGAACGAAGAGATCTAACTCTCGTGGGTTCTGAACAACGAAACATGTCTGATTGATTTCTTTGCTTCTCGTAGATATAACTAGAAGCGACTGGAAGGTTGCCTATTTCTAGGGATTACCCTGGGGTGGTTGCTTACCTGAGGGGCATAATAAAATATAATTTAAATTACGAATAAGTAGATCGAGTCAGAATGTACTTATTTAAGATTAGGTCGTGAAAAGAGAAGGTAAAAACTTTCTGATTTTAGGGAGGTGGACACCTAGAGAAAAAATAGTGAACGAATATTCTAGGGTTATTATTGCCTCTGATGGGATTTTTTAATTTATAAAATATTCTACATGCATAGAATAATTTAAGAAATGTAGATGGCAGTCCTGTGTGCAGATAAAATCGAGATTCAATCTTCTTTTAGTGTATCTATTACACATTGGGGGAGCTTAAAAATCACTGTCCTAGCGTTCTCCACTTAATAATATGATAATCACTTTTTTCACCTTGTCGACTTGTCTAAACACGCTATTCTCTAATTCCTTGCAGTAATGTGAGTCATCAGGACCAGGTCGAACCGAAGACTGACATTGAAACGAGTCGTCGGAGCGGAGTTCAGATTAACTGCCTGAAAGGAAGTTAGTCCATAGGCGGTGACTTAATCCCCATACCCGATTGACCTTCACGACAGTTGATCATCGCGGTCGACCTTCGATCCGACGTGTACCAGCAGACCCTGTCCAGAGGTCTTTATGCCTCACTGTTCGACCGATACAAGAGACGAGAATCGATGTATTAACGTTATCTCTTTTGCCGCACCACCTGATAGCTATAATACGCCCTTATATCTCGAGGATGTTGCTTCGATCCTTATCAATTTCTGGATGTTGAACTAGTCGAAAATAAGCAGGAGTAGTAACAATTATATTAAATATACTAAAGCAAAATTTAAGAATGACGAAGAGTCTTAACGTAATTGCCAAATGGGACGTTCTATCTCGACCAAAGACGAGGAAGCATTAAATGAACCCTCTCCACTGATTACCCCAAAATCAACCCACAGGATCGCATCTACTGGTCGCATTTCACGGTGAAATTCGCTGACAACAACTGCTCCGCGTAATTAATTTTATACAGGAAAATGGAAACGAAATTGTATCATATGTCAGAACTAACGAGACGCGTCCTATCAAGATATCATTCTGGTAGAAGCGGCCGTCAGAAACAAGAGGCAGGATTAGTGAAATGAATAATATCCTTTCCCCCCTTGATACGCCTCTTTCGCTATCCATAATACAAGGCATGTCTTTCACTGTTCCAGATGATACAGTTACGTACATCCCTCAAATATGCATCTCAAATTACACTTTCATTACCACAAACAGTAAACTTCTACCAAAGAGCTCCCACCTAACCGTCCCAGAAATCCTAAAAAAAGATCGATACCTAAACATTCAGAGAACCCACCCCCAAGGACTCTTCGAAAAGAGGATCATGGAGCAGAGGAAGACGCAAAGAAACAAGAAACCCCAGTTAGACCACTATTACCGCGGTGCACAGGGATATCCATCGAAGAAACGACGCTAGAGTCAATGCTAGCTGTTGAAAACGCCAAGGGGAACGAGAAAGGGGAGAGAAAGGGAGACAGAACGATTGAGGAAGAAAGCAGGGGAGGGAGGTTGACGGAGCGAGAGAGAAGAAAAGAGGCGCGCACGGCTCCCTCCTGAGATGACATCTCTCCGCGACCTTGGAACCGAGACTGACCTTGACCGTGTCAACCCCCACCACGACTCGCTCTAACGCGTCCCGGCCGCTCCCCCCACTCCAGCGCCCTCCCCACGGTATCCAGAGTCTCGTCGTATTACGCGAATGCGATGTTGCTCGGTGCTGGCTGCTGCTGCTGCGGCTGCGGGCATCGTTGCTGCATCGACCGGCCGCAGCAGACTGCCAGCCCCCTCCCCTTCACTCCCTCCATCACCCTTAGGGAGCCGACGTTGCTTCCCCTCTCGCAGCGGTGGACGAGCAGCCGCGACGGAGCTCGCTGGCTGACGGCGGATCGCGTCCCACCGCCCTTTTATTCCATATACCTATATAAACGTCGATCGCATCCCACCGCCCTTTTATTCCATATACCTATATAAACGTCTATCCCGCTCGGCGAACGTCGAGGAAGATGGAGAGAGGCGAAGGAGTCGCGTGAATAATGGCTAACCAAGCTCACCGAGTCTCACGGGCTCTGCCAGGGGACATGAATCACGCGGACGGGGATTCGAAAGGAGTTACTCGCGAGTCCGTCATTGCCCCCTAGCGCGGTGCGTGTGGACCCCGTAGGCACTGTGCCGAAGGGGTTAGGTACTTGGGAGTATTCTTTTTTAAAATTAGATACAGTGTACTTGGAATTTTTGAGTTTTTGCGTAGCTGTGAAGGTCGAGAGATGATAGAACTTTACTGTGTCTTTAAAGTAGGATTACCATACGAACTCTTTCCTTGGGAGTAGTGGGAGAAATTGGAAGGTGGGGGAAGAAACAACTGTCCTATCTAGGATTTATGGTCTAGAGTTTAGGGTCTAGATCTATACAAATAGAATGCCCGTTAGTTCTTCCCTCACCTAATTTTCCCTATTATACTCGCGGAAGGAATTCATATGGCAACCCTGATCTAAAGCGAAACGTGTAAAATAAAGATGAAAGCTTATCGCGACAAAATGCTTTCCCATTGCAAGTTTCAAACGAAGACGCGCAGCGATTAGTCGCACTCACCGCATAGAAAGCATCGAACAATGCGCGTTAGGTTTTTGAGAGGGAAATCGAAATGAAGCGAGTGGAAGAGGAAAAAAGCGCTTTTACCGCGTATGGCCAGCCTTCTACATCCTTCGGGCTGCCACGAAGCCGCTCCCAGCGTCCCACCGCTCTTTATACCCCTTCTGCGCCCTTTCGCTCCTTTCCCTTCCCCGTTAACCGAGATCCCGTGTTTTCTCTCGCTCGCTCGCGAGGTTAGCTCCACTAACACCCATCCGCGCATGGAACGCCGCTGTTCCAGCGGAACCCTTTCCCCAGTGATAATGTAGGTGAAAATATAGGGTGACGCGTGATACGCGCTACTCTTCTTCTTTTACGGATCGCCGACAGCGTCTGGAAATTGATGGTGCGAGGGCGGAACACTTCTATACTTTTCTCAAAGTTTTGTTAATTTAGTGATCTGGAGGTAGTATCAAGAAAAAATAAAAAAGCGTTTTGTGTAAGATAATGCTTTAGATTAGAATTTTTTTATGTTTTTTTTGGGGGGCTCATTGAATAATTGTTGCAAAGAGTACAGTACGGAAGTTTTGTTTCAAGGTTGCCTATTGCAAAGTTCAAGGTCACTGCGTCTTTTATAAAAACGCATAAGTTTTGGATTAATGGAATGCAGTGTAAAACAGATCATGAAATATTTCAAAATTTATTAAGTAATGTGAGGTTTTCTTCCAGAATAGACATTTTTCTTTTCGACTGCGGTTTTGACACACTTGTCCAAAGGCTAAGCAACATGGCGGCTGTGACGCATTAATCCGACATTGATATCAATTTTTAAATGGCCTTGAATTTACTTCCATTTTGAATAAAAGAGCAAGCCTAACTAGAAATCGAAAATTGAATAAAAAATATTAGAATTTTCCGGACAAGAAAATTATTTAAAAACGTTCATTCACGAATAGCCAAGAACTTAGAATATATTAATCCTTGTCTTTCCTTTTAAAAAAATATTCATGTTATTACATTTTTTCCCTATTCTTTCCTCGAAAACTTATGTTTCTTTTATTCTCATATTCAATATCGTACAATTTTATCATCAGTTCTTTATTCAGGGTCGACCGTTTGTATGAAGAATGATTTCGCCATGACGCATCGTTTCAATATTCACTGTAACTAAAAAACACGTTCCATTTACAGCGATACATAACAATATCCTGTTTATGAATTTTCCAATATTTTCAATGTAGATAAATCACTGTTACCATTTCAATTTCTAACATACACGTGTCCACAAAATACATCTTATTTTTCAACACGTCGCGCAGCTGAAGATATATAGGGTGATTCATTAAATCTGACAACTTGCATTCACTTGTAAACCACTCCGTGTACGAAACGCTGTATGAAGCAAAAATTGTGATAAGGGGATTTCAAGCTGACGTATGTTAAAATAATAGAAAAGTGAAACAGAAATATTAAGGTGATAAAAAAATATGAAACAAAGTGATCTTCAAAATTTGATGTATAATTTGCAAAAAAGGTAATTGCGTATTTCCAAATTGCCTTTGAAAGGTAATTACGTATTTTTTTTTAAATTCTATAATTTTTCTGCATTAAACTTTGTCATACTTATAACGAATAATTTACGACTGTTTAAATGAGTCATTCTGTATATAAATACAGACCTTGACGAACGTGAAATTGGTAATAGTGTCGTGGGGTATACAGACCATTTTCACGATTTTTTGCGGAATGTAAAAACAAAGTACTCGATAAGAGGTGTCGATAAGTAAAAGTATACGCATTCCTGAATGGCAAACGTGGCGTCGTTCGATTAGTAACGGTTTTCATGAAAATTCTCCACGTCACGAAATCGTAATTTTTGCACGTCGATTGGGAGCATCGACATGCGGACACAAGATAAAAGAAATATCGAGTGGTGAATCTTGAAGCAGAGTTCAAGGCAACGAGGAGAATAAGGCTGTATTATCGTGAAGTATTGCCTTTCAAATTAATGTCAAACGTGCTCGACCCTCACGCCCTGTCTATACACAGTCGCGACAGTAGATATATCTATTCTCATCTTTGTGGTACATCAAGTTAATTTGTAACTCTGTGCGCTATAGCAAAGGCGCCACATTGCGAAGAAAATCACTTAAAAAGTTGAAAAAGCTCAGACTAATTCACGTACACAGGCGAATTGAGAATATGGTTCATTTCTATTACAAATATATTTGTTACTTTCATGACTAGACTACAGATCGCCATACAAATTCAGATTTTCATAAACACCAGCTAAATAATGAATACTAAATAAAAGAGGCTCTAATAGGTAACTTTTTAATTATTACAATTAAATTTCTCTGCAAGTTTCTATAATGTTTACTTTCTATCGTGTTCAAGTTTCAAATAGCCCGCCATCGCAGAAGACCTCGGTTAGTCAACAAATGACTACTGCGACTGAGAGCGTTCCAAATAATTACGCTGCATTTTCGTCAATGAACAGAGGCCAGACAGTGAACGCCACATTTATACTGATCAGTCAAGATGGTTTGCTGACAGGTTTAACCACGAAAACGAGTATTGAAACAAAACTGTCACACCATGTGCTTCCCGGCAACTTCCGTAAGAGCGAATGTCGACGGAACGTACGACATACAATGCTTAAAAATTCGACGTATACGAGAAGTACGCTCCTCTAGCACCGTTTATAAATAGATGAAAGTACGAAGCGTGTTTGGGACTCACCCCTGTCAAACTTCTTGCCCTCTGGATCGATGTCTTTCACGTTGAAAATATCCTCGAACAGCACGCCCGCCATTTTAGACACTGATGACTGTGCTGCCTCCTAGCAGAGTATCTCGAATTCATACCATAGAACGCAACTTTGGCTCACTAGAATTCAGGAAATGTAGGTTAGTTGCTTTGGTAAATTAATTTGAGATTCATGACACCTAACGACCACGTAATTTCAAATTTTATAATATCCTATCTCATAAGGTCTAGTTTTCATTAATTATAACTGTATTCAGTATTCTAAATATAAAGAGATCAATAAAAAAATCGTACTTCAAAAATTTACGTTTTAAGTATTTTTAATGTACATTCAAAGACAATCACGGTGAATTAATTTTTTACATACATCGTATTGCACTTGTAAAGAGCATTACGTAACATGATAAATGTTTCATTATAAAGTTTGTTACGTGTCTTTGCGTTACTGTAATAATAGAGCCGTGACAGCAAGCTATGAAGCAGCCCTGCTTTACGTTTATGACAAAACATCGATACAATTAGGAAGTAATGATGTTTATTAGATTGAAGACTCGTGTGACCTTGAAAAGCTCAGCTTGCAGAGAGCTGAGAGCAGGTGGAGCCACTATATAGGCTCACAGTTTTTACGCAGCTTCAGAGAGCTCTATCGTGATGCACATGTAGTGATAAGTCTCGACATTATGACAGTATATCGGGATAACGTGTTACGTAAAATTAGGGATTTCATAATATTGCGCAATCAGCAAGAAATGTGCGTAAAGTTACCAGCAGGTAGGGGATGGCGGACATGTGCGCGCAAGTTACTGTCTGTCGAGCTTGATGGGTATTGAAAAACATTTTCCTGCTGACGAAAGCTAAATATTATTCTAAAGGCTATCGTTGTGTCTTGTAAAACAGCTTTTTTATATAGGAGAAATACACACATCTTATTCCTACCATTTTTCAGAAAATATTGTCTTCTCTATGTTTCTAAATGATAAATGAAGTGAAGTAGACTTATGGAATGGAGTATGCGTAGTATTCGATGCTGCATATATATTAGTTTAAATTACTGAAATACATAATGAATATTTGAATAGAAAAAGTATATAATTTTGTGTCTCTCAATCTATATGCATCGGAATAGATCTGTCATCTAATATATTTTTTGGTGTACACTAAAGGACTTGTATTTGTAAGTCCTCTTATCATTTTTGTCACAGCCAACTTTATCGATTCTGTTTAAAATAAGATTACAACACTATGAGTGGAAGGAATTACAATTAAAAGTCTATACTCGGATATGTCAGGGAGATAATAGTATCGCTAAAAATTAAGGAAAAATATGGGTTTAGGAGAATTGACTTTTCGTTCTTACATGAGATTTTTAGCTGGATAAGAAAAGGGTTTATAGTGATGTAGCCTTACTGAGGAGCTAACAAGTCTAATCTGCAGATTTGGGATGAAACGCTCAAGTCATCTCAAAATAGTACATCGAGCGCTATCTAGCATTGTTTTATACGAACTAATTCTTCTGAAACAGTATTACTAGTTCCATCTAGTCATACAGATTTGAAACTAATATTCATTTGGCCCTTAGCGCCCTCTGACGGTTGTATGCATGAACTATTTTAGAAACTGTCAAGAAGCTTCCAATCACACGCACCACTTGCAATGGGTTAATCACGAGAGCTGGCTATAGTGGCCGTCACTAGAAATTCACAGGTCCACAGGCGCATTTCCATGTTTCAAAAAACCAGTTTATAACACTTAATATATACTTTTATGAGAGTTTAGTATTATATATTAAAAGTTATAGATTCTATGAACTTCTGAATCCCTAAATTGTAAATAAAAATTTTTAAATGCGGAGAGCTTAGATAGACGTATGGCGTACCCTATCATTACAGACGGGAAGCTCGAAATGTTAAATGCGATATGGCGTCCTCGTAGGTGTTTTGTGAATTGGAGAAGAGCATTATCGACTTCTAAACTGTTTTCCGTCGTTTAAAATGAGTGACGAGGAAGATGCGCTCCTTGACGGAGATAAGGACCAAGTATGTCTTCAAGAAACATATGCTTACCTAATTTTCTCTTAATTTGATGCTATTTAAAGTCCTTTCTTTGTATGTAAGAGGTTATGTTTACATTCCCTACAGATAAAACATATGTCAAAATATCTAAGGATTTGGATAATTCAATGATTTGATGTGTTATTTAGGATCAGATAAGATCGGAGCTTTCACAAATGAGTTTCGAGGATTTACAGAAGCTCAAGGAGAAAATAGGGACGAAAGTCTATAACGAAGCATTGTTTGGTCCACGAAAGGTTAAACATATCAATTTCAAACGAGAAAACAAGAACAGGCCAAGGGAAATGTCTGCAAAGAAGCCTGTTTCTCGGTTCAAAGAAGTAGTACATGTCAAAAAAATTATGTCTAGGGACCCTAGATTTGACAGCCTTTGTGGCACATTTAATCCAAAAGCGTTTAAAAACGCTTACAGTTTCCTTACTCATATAAAGCAGAACGATCTAGCAACGCTGAAGGAGAAACTACAAGAAACTAAGGATCCAAAAATGATCAAGAAGATTAAATATCTGATTCAGCGACTAGAAAATCAACTACGTGAGGAGAAGAGAAGAGACCACAAAGATGATAAGATTAAAAATGAAAAGAAGGAGATAGTCGAAGCTATTAAAAAAGGAGAAAAGCCTGTTTTCAAGAAGAAATGTAAGTAGCCATGAGAGATACGTATAAGTATTTGTAACTAAAAAATTTGTTCTCTGTTTTGCAGCTGAGAAAAAGGTACTGGACTTGGTTTCTCAATACGAGGAGTTGAAGAACTCAGGCAGGCTCAAGAAGCACATTCAGAGGTTGCGCAAAAAGAATCTACGCAAGGATAGGCAAAAATTAGCAACAGCGGAGATCGAGTAAAAAACAACAACGGGTGTACGTGAAATTAAAATTTATACGAATCGAACATGGCTGGAATAATTACAGGTGTACATAAGCGTAATAAATACTACATGACAATTAAACTAAGCTCTTCCATCTTTACCAAACTCCGTTACCTAATCCTCATGCTCGCCCTCTGGATCAGTACCAGTCAGAAAGGTAGGATAAAGAGTGCTTTATTAATTATGTATTTTTTATTTAACATCAAAAGTAATGACACTTGGGTTGGACAATGTCTCTCGTTTTCTTCCTTAATGTATTTCACGTGTGAAAACAGAACTTACAGAATAATCAATATGAAAGGAATCGTCAATCAGAAGAGATAGAGCGGTGTACGTTTTCATTTCTTTCATTTTTTTTTTTATCTCTGAGCGTGTATATGTGTGTTCCTCTATGTTCGCACGTGTTTTCGGCGCGTGTGTGACTGTGTGTCTGTATGTGTGTACGTCGTGTGTAGAAGTGTATACGCGTATGCGGCGCTAAAACGAAAAACGGAAAAAAGAGTTACAAGGGGACCCGTGCTACAAAAGGCGGTCCTCCCAGGCGGGGCCGCCTTTCTGGCGGGTCCACCATTCACGCGCGATCTGTTTGTCCGTCTTCAATTATTTAAAATATGTACAATATTAATAAAACATCATTCATTTTTTTTCTTTTGTTTATATTTTAATCATTCAATGATTCTGTCTGTGTTGTGGCGGGCTGTGCAGGGGGCGACGTTCCACGGAATTCTCGTGACGCTGTTTCCTTTTTCTATATTAACTCATTTTCCCTCCTCAGATCGTTACGCATCTTCCCGTTCACCTTTTCTCTCAACGTCCTCCTTTTTTCCCCTTTCTCTCTTAATAATCGCCAATTAGGTTCGATCGCGGCAACGAAAAAGGCGAAGGTACTGTATTCGAAGAAACACACGTTCTCTCGCCCACATTCACGCGTTGCTTTTTCTCCCGCTCGTACGTCAATTCACCCGAGACGACAAAAAACAAAATGAACAGCTTATTCTTTTCCTTTTCTTTTCTGTACGATCGATCCTTTCGACGATCGAGATTACGTATCGTTTGCAGAACACGAAGAGATTTGCGACACGCGTGCCGAGGATCGTCTCTTCCAGAGAGGAAACGAAAAACAGAGCGCGATTTGGTGTTTTCGCGAGGAAACGGGAACGAAATGACGGCCGCAAATCCCGTCCGCGTAACCGGAAACGCGGAAAAGAGGAAACGAAGGGAACACGCGGTCTATATATGCAAAAAGGGTAGGTGGGGGAGGGAGGGGACACCTAGAAGATTCCCTAAGCGTTCGCACGATGGCATTTTGGTGATGGTCGCGACTGTTTGAAATGCGAGATTATTTAATCGGTGTTCGAAGGTCATAAGTGAAGTTGCTGCCCGAAAAAGGTCGATATATGTGTGTATATATGTATATATATATACATATATATAATGTATATCTATATATTATCACGTACACGAAAGCAAAAAGCGAATTTCTCGTCTGTGTCCCGCTCAGTCCGCCGCAGATTTATGGTCTTAGACCGAAATTATTTCCTCCCTCTAACCGTCATTTTCCTCGACAACTCTATTTTTTTGCCTTTGTTTTTTTTTTTAATCCTCTCTGTTCGTTTTGTCTCTCCCTCTTTCTCCCTCTCTTTTCTCTCTTGTCGTCGTCGTATCTTTTTTTTGTTCGCTTATACGTACTTTGTTTTTTTTTTCTTCAACAACACGATCTAGACTAAACCATATATAATAATTACATCTAATAATATCTTATTGTAACATGTATTATATTATAATTATTTTATTATTATTATATTATTAATGTTTAAATCATTAGCCTAAAGTAAAGAGGCGCACGACGGCAAAGCATTTTTTGGGCTCCTACGCCCCCCGGGCACGGAACACCCTGTCGACAAACCACGGATCCTCGAGAATCCAGCTCCGGGCACCACGTCGCGAGTCATTTTACAAGAAACGAATGGGCCAATCCATCACCCTCCCCCTATCGATCTCTACCCTTAACACCATCCCCCTTACCCAACACGTCGACCCACCTACACGGGGATCTGCCGAGGACAATCTAGTCTCCGCGAATAATTGCGTCTCTTCATTTCTTAATTTCGTTGTGACAGGAATGATAGATCGATTTCTAGCACGCGCGCGCGGAGCCATCCTACACGCTGTCTTCTGTTGACGCGACAAACCAAGGGGCAATCACGGAAACGGAACTAGCACACTTGCTTGCTTATGAACAGCTCTCCCTTCGACACGAACGATCTCGATGATACCTCGTGCGTCCTCTTCTCCTTCGCCGATAGAGGAAGAAGAGGATCGGGGACGTTTCAGGTGGACCAGAGTCTGTCTACCGTTTATCGGGGTCTAATCCGAGTCCGAGAGTTCGACGAGCAACGCGACCGGGTACACTGGCTGCCTTCTCAACCTTCTTCTCTTTTCCCTTTCCATTGTTTCCGTTCTGTGAAGACGGTTATCGGTTGGATTCGACTGACGATCCACGTGTCTCGAAGACGTATTCGAAGAACCTCGTCGGTCCAATCGGGCCTGGAAAGGGTCGACCGATTCGGCCAGCCCCTCGCGCGCACAACAGAGAAAAATTCACCGGAAGGGCTGGGGGAAACTTGTGACCCTCGACCTAGCTGGGGTCGAGGCTCGGTTGGGCCGACGAGGACGGAAACGTGTCACGCGTGCACAGCACCTCGAGAACACCTCGATTATTGAACACTTTGGGTAGTTTTAGGGCCAGGGTCGCCGAGCGAGCGTCACCCTCGTCTACCAAGACCTTCGACGTGGTTCGCGCGGGGAATTGGGGGAATTGGAGAACGTTCTGGTACCTGGACCTACTCGCTCCGCCCTTGAGATTCCGCGCGCGAAACGATGCGCTCTCTTCAACGACGTAGCTAGCAGCGCGCACACAAGAAGCCGTGAGAAAGCGAGTAGCAACAAGGATAACGCGCGAAGGGCAAAGAAAGACGAATGAACGAAAGCTCGAAAGAGGACCTGACCACTCGATGGCACGTCTCGGATCGTCCCGGCCCGAAAAGTCGCGTGGCAGGCATTTTAAGTCACCTTCGTTCTCCTTTTTTTTTTAAAGTTTTTTTACTACCTTTTTTTTGGTTTTGTCTGTTGCTCTTAAAAAAATCCGAAGGGGCGTTGTTTTGACACTGACACACACATACATACACACGACAGACCGCGGGTTGGTGGTACAGGGCGTTCAGCGTACGGGGGTCAATGATTTATAGCGAGCTGCCCCGCTGTGGCGTTTTTTTAAACCTATGAAAAACTAAGAGAATGAATTTATTTACTCTTTAATTTCGCCTAAGTAAGAATGGTTTTTTACGGTTTTCCTGTGTCTGCTTTATTCTCCCGTTAACATTCTCTTCTGTGCTGTCTCCTACACGTCGTTTACCATCCTCTACTAGTATTTTGTTTTAATATCCTGTTACCTCGACTATCATGGCGCCTTCACCTCCCTGGGAGCAACGAGCGGTCCCAGGGTCGGCGCGGTTATTTTAACTCTCGTATCTCTATTTAGCTCGTTTTTTTTTTAATCAATAACATTTTTCATAATTCATTTGTCCAGCGAAATCGCGTCGGTGGATCGTGGTCGCTCGGTCCATCGACTCCTGAAACCGCGTCCACCGCTTTACTCGCCTAATTAAATAACTTATATCTCTTCTGTTTATCATTCTTGTTCGTTTATTAGTTCATTTAGGTATCCTCGTCAGCTGGTAGTGATTTAGTTGATAATTATTTATTCTATACTGTCCATTTGCCGCCTTCTGTCCCCGTGCTCGCCCCCGTGCGTACAATTGTCCCTTCATGCTTCTTTTTCATGGACTCGAGGCGTACACACCCTTTTTGGAACCGCCTCGACGATTAATTCCTCGTTCCCATCTCTCTTCGTCTGTTTTTGGCCCATTCTCCCCTCGCATAGCGATCCTGCTGCAGAGATTCAACTACTTTGGAATACCTACACGATGCGATCCTCTTCTGGCCTCGATAGCTACTCGGATTTAAAGATTCAGAACCAAACGACATTACTCGTAATTAAGAATAATAATGAATACTGCGAACGCGCTTTTATTACACCTTCTGTTGTCTTCATTTTTTTTTTTTTTGGGTTTCTTTTCTTTTCGATATCTTTTTTATTGTAGCTTTTTCTTCAATGGTGAATTATTCTAGGGCGTGCCAATCTAGCGTACTGATTTTCTTCATTAATCGATGATTAGTTAGTAAGTTTCTATGCAAGATGCTCGGTGTCACGAGACGTCTATCTGCAAATTTCTTCTTGATACATCTCGCCATCGTCTTCTAGCTCGTTTGATCTCTGCCTACTTTGTTCGTCTGTCGCTTTGTTAAGGACGTGGCAATCTAACGTGATGATCTTTTGCTCGTTACTAGTCGATATTTAACGGGATGCCTATGAATACTTCTCGATATCACAAGACGTCTACGTAATGCGCCATGGATACTAATAATCCTTCCGAATCCATCCGTCGACGCTCATACGGACGTGCGCGTTATCCGTCGATCTGTCGGCTTCGTTTTCGTTTCACAACCTTCCCCGGAAGAATCACGGGTGTCCTCCCGGGTTATCCTTCGTCCTTTTCAGTAGTTCCGTCCTACGCCCGACTCTATACTCATTTAGGCCCTGCATTTTCTTTCCACTTTCGTTCGATCCAGCTCTCATTATTCTGTCGAAAAAATCCGATGGCAGCACCGACACCTATAACCCTCGAAAGTGTGTCTCTGGTGTGTACTTCTGGAAGCTTGTCTTCCCGACGACGTTGCTCGTAGAACCCTAGATTTCTCGTCGATCCTTTCGATGTTTCGAACGACGATCTTCTTTTAATTAATGATACACCGGCACGCGCGTGCAAGCAACTTCGCAGAGCCAGAACGACGAACGTTTTTCTCACAGTTTTTTTTATTTTCTTTTTTTTTTTGTTTGTTTCTTGTTTTTTTTTTCTTTTGTACTTCACACTGTGAATGAGAGTTCTCGCAAGTCTCTGCGTTTCCACGCGACATCTCTCTCCTCTTTGAATGTGGCTGCTGTAAGACACTCTGTTTCCTTCTTATTTGTTCCTACACTTGGATAGTCGTGGTCGTTCGACGAATCGGCTCTCGGCTTCGACACGAACTTCGTCCCGCCCGAATGTACATAATTATCTCGTGATCTCGCTATCGACAGTACTGATAGACCCGATAGTAGCACGCCCCATGGTAAAATGTGTGTGTGTGTTTTCCTTTTAACGCGAGTGATGTACTTGCTATTTTCTTCATTTTTTTTTTTTTGTTTATTTTCGGTGTATATATTATCTGCGTGGGTATGCATCTCACTCTCTCTTTCATCATTCTCTCTGCATCTCTCGCTCTAACTCTTGCGCGCGCGCTCTGCGTGTATGATTAAATTCTCCTTCGCATCTAATAGTAAGTTTCTTGCTCGAGCCAGCCGCCTGGATTCCGACGGAGGTAAAATCGTCTCGTCTCGTCGTAGATGAAGATGGCGAACATGAAGGGGAGGGCGGGCAGCCACCAGACGAATCTGGAAAAATGCAGTTCGTTGAATATATTGACCTAGATAAGGCATGTATAGATGTCTGTGAAGCTATACTTTTTTCTTAGGATATCTGTAGAGACTAAATGAGTCTGAGTGCCTATAGAAACACTATAGAGATTTATAGACTTCTATTAAGGGTCTGTAAAAATTTACAGAGCTTAAGATACCACTTGCAGAGGTCTAGAGGTACTTGATACAGAGATCTGTATGCACCTATAGAGGATTTTATAGTCTATAAAAATTTATAGGTCTACAGAAACCAATAGGCATTTATATGTCTTCTATAGAAATCCATAGCTACCTATAGGCATTCTAGAAAATTTGTAAAGATCTAAGAGAGTTGTAGAGCCCTAAAGAAAATTGTTCACAGAATTGTTCACAGTGATTTGTAGAATAAGTTAATTAGATGAACTATAGATCAGACACAGATACCTATTTCTGCTTCTAGGAAAACAGTAAAAGTAGCTTCACCAGGAGGAGCCTAAGGGGCTCAAGACTGAGACATTCAACTTACTTGAGAGGGAACATGCGGAGACCTTTGTCCATGCCGGGCGTGTAGCTTAGGAACGCGGCGAGGGCAGTCTCGAACACCAAACCGAAGTTCAGGGCCCAGTTTCTCATTCCCTGGTGAATAATGGAGTTACGTCGCGTCTTACAGACGATCAAGTCGGCCCACTGTACAATTACAATGGAGACGAAGAAGGCCGTGTGGCAGGTGAATTCCAGTGTCTTACGATCCCTGTATGTCTGTAATAAAAAGAAACAAATCTATTCAGTATCACGATCCTCTAAATAATCCAATCAACATATATCTAGTATAATGACAATCTTACCCATTCTTGGCCGTAACTGTCGCGAAGATCATTGATAGCCTTCGAGTCCCACATTTTTCGGATGCCGAAAAGATGCAGTGGCAAAAATCCGTTCTCAGCCATGATCACGAAGTAGACGAAGAAACCAGCCGCCGCCTGGATCATCCCGATCTGACCGTATGCCATCGAAATAAGCCTGGGCAATAGAGAATCGCATTAAAACATCATCCACAGGTCACCAACTCTGTTGCATTCATGTTCTGACTCTCGAAGAACTTTCTCAAAGAAACCCTCAATCTACCAACATGCAAAAACTTCTCAAGGGGCTTCTTGATCTTAGAATCGAGTATAGGAGCATTACCTTGCTTCCTTTAATTGAGAACACGGCGGAAGTTCTTTGAAAGTCAGAGGAAGCACTCGTGTATGCCACTAAGTCCGCTAATAGCCTAAGAGTGTGGGTGGTGTTAATATAGAAGCCATAGTCTGTTAGGATTAAATGCAGATTACTTACCAGGGAATCGGCACATAGGCGGATCGGTTCCTCAGGCCGAGGCATGCCACAAACAAGCCCAAGCCACATATATGCAGGCTGCTGTTCTTTGTCAAACCTCACGGTGCACTTTATCAAAGTTGAGTTCTCTGCGAGTTCCCAAACCGATTACACGCGTCACTCTGTCGAACCGTGAGATTTGGCGAGGCCACAGCTGGCACAGAGAAGCCACTTCAGTTTTAGGCTTTGTAAATGCTAATTGTCGTGGAGTTGGTCCTGGAAATCTTTGGGAAGTTTGGTTACTGGTCCACTGATTCTCAAAGGGGTTTTGGAGACGAGTTAATGAACTTTTGGGGCAGTAGTTTTGGGAGAACTCATTTTTGGGCAAGATTGTTCAGATCTTTTTTGGGGGTACTGGAAAAGCAAGTATTAGTTTTAGAGGTCTTAGATTTCTAGACTAATGTTCATGTTTTTTGAGTGTCTATTTAATACTGATCTCTAGAACAACGAAATCTCTAAATTTCTAAATCTCTAGAAGAAAGCAAGTATTGATTTTTCGAGGTCCTAGATTTCTAGACTAATAATCTTCTGTGTCATTACTTAATACTGTTCTCTAGAACTTTCTAAATCTCTAAAATTTTTAGGTCTCTAAGCTTCTAAATCCTCTGAACTTCTAAGTCTCTAAATTCTTAAATATCTATAAGCATAAATTCTTAAATATCTATAAGCTTCTAAATTTCTAAATACCTAGAACCTCCAGATATCTAAATCTAAACTTCTAAGTTTCTAAATCTTCAGAACTTCTAGAAGATGCTACATATTTGCTTTCCCATTTCCCTGAAATTCAATACTAATATAGAATATCAAAGAGTATCCCCAAACACCTAACTCAAAGGGTCACTAGTCTGCCCTAAAGTCCACTAGCATCGTCTTTCAGCTTTCATCACAGCTTCCACAGAACCCACATCACAGAATCCGTACATCTCAATATTAAGACTTTCCCATAATCTTCCAGGACCACCTTCACACTCATGCCACCATTCCTTCATGCAACTGGCAGCGGTGTGAGGCATCAGTGAGTCAGCTCGTCAGGCGTTAAGTGGAGCAGATCGTAGCAGAGACGGATCAGCGTCAATGAAAGGCTCGCGAAGTTTGTTCCAGTTAGATAGTCCCAGGAACGGGAAAAGAGCGATCGGAAGGCACATTACGTCGGTCGTGTCACCGACGACGAATCAAGCGGTTAGCGGACCGAAGTGTCCCGTTTTGCTAGAGTCGAAACACCCCCGAGTGGGCTAGACGATCGTTATTGTTGCTGAACGCTGCTCAGGCCGTGCATGTTATTTCGAGTTCAAGCGGCTCGGCTGTTGTTTGCTTCGCTAAACGTTCACACGGCGTGTTATCTCTTTCCTTTTAGTCGTGAACGAGCCACGCGATTCTCTAAGTTCTCTATTGTATTTGTCGCACGCATACGTAGTGCAAACGGTTAAACGACACGTAAAAGAAAACGTTTCAAGCTTTTGTATAACGACTGAGTGGTCGTAGGCGCGTATGTTAGTCGAACGCTCGATGGACTCTATTGTCTATCTGCGCATGTGTTCGTATATTCTTTACAGTGTACCATGTGTATCTCTATGTGTCTATGTTATGTATGTGGCTAAAGCATTCTGCATTCCCAACACTGGTAAATTCTCCTATTAGGAACTTGCTGGTGCTATGCTAATCAACTAGTTCTGTTTTTCTTTCTCTTGCTAGAGATGTGTCTTCTGTCTGGTTTACTTTGGAGAATGTCAACCGAGACCCTTTCTCGCGCGATTAGCCAACGACAAACGTCACTCCTCGGGTGATCGATTCAAGACACCTCGGGAGATCCCGCGACGATGTCGACGTTCATTAATTTCTCGCGCCCCAGTGCTATCGTGATTTGATTTCCATCGCCACGGGGAGGAGGATTTCCTCGACTTTCTGGTCCGTCTAGGACCCCCCGGTGGGCGTTCTGGTATATACGTTCAAAGTGCAGACGAGTGTGCGCACAGTAAGACGATTAAAGGGACACTGTTATTGTCGCGTGCAGAAAACTAAACGTGAAGCGAGTATTAACCATCGAACAACGAGAAATTCTGTAGTAGTTTAACTAGAGTAATAAACGTACGACGTCGACCATCAGTAGACACTCTGTTGCGTGTAGTGTGACGACTATGACGCGTGGGCGTGGGGCCGTCCACGTGTCATTCGAGGGGCCAAACGTTTACTGCGGAAACAAGTTTGCAAAACGGGGGTTGGGTTGCCAATTTGAGGTAATTTGAGTGTTAAATGCTTTTGGAGAAGAATATAAAATCAGAGACGAGTTTACTCTATTTTTTAATTTTTTTTTTGGTGCTTAATTGTGAAGGGTAGGAGTTTGAGAAATACAGTGCTGGTCAAAGGATATTTTAGAAGTCAAACTATTATTAGGAGGAAGAATAGAGTGATCCACGTAGCTGAGATAAATCTCCTTTTTAGATTTCAATTAGAAAAAAACATGTAACCTGATTTCTGATATTTATCATTCTATGAAATCAAGAACTTCCTTTGGAGACCAAGCTTTCTCCAGGAACAAGGGCTCGACAAGGTCCCTCGGTGCACTACTCTACAATTACTCCTTCCTTTGCCCACCACTGTACAATCTCTCTCAATTCAGACCGTAAAAAGTTCCAAAATTTTCCAGTTGACTCTAAAAAATATAGTCACTCCGGTGCAGGTATAAAAACGTTCGAAGAAACGAACGCAGAAGGGTCAGCAGAGGTTTGGCCACCCAGTGTCATATGTGTCTGCGTGTCTGTGTTTCTATGTAACTATGTGTCTGCAGCTTGGAGCTGAGGAACTGGTTTCTCTGGTGGGTAGTTGGGAGACCCACCTTCGGTTGACAAGATTGTCTCTGTAAGGATCGCGGGGCTGCCGTTTCATAATGTCCGACTCCGGTGCCTCGTAAGCTAGCGAGATGGCCGGCACCTGCCATCCACCATTGATTAGAATGTGTGCCAAGCACCCCGTACACCGTACAAGTACATATTGTTTAGAGATATATATATATACACACATGTATGCATATTTACATAGATATGTATGTATGTACAAAATTATCATTGTGATATATTCAGACGAGATAGGCAAAGGGACGCGTTGGGTAGGTCAAGATTAGCATCAGTGGGTCAGAGAAAGAAGCAGCTAGCCACTTTCCCTCGACCCTTTTCTCATCTTCCCTTCATTCCCATTTTGGAAACGGTCGCACAGAGACAAGACACTGGGCAGAATGTTCTCTTATTGAGGACATGGTGACAGTTCTTTAAGTGAATTAGAATTTAGTCGCTAGAGACGCTATTTACTGTTTCATTTTTAGAGAAGTTAGAAAAGGTAGTATTTGACGAATACTGAGAAAAGAGTTATGCCCAGTTGTAGAAGAACTGTATGCCCAAGGTGAAGGGAAGATGGTAGCAAGATTCCAAGCGTCCAGGTAAGAGGTATGCCCTTTTCAGGATCGTTCTCTTGCCAGTTTGCCAACCATCACCAGATGATTTGACTGTGTCCTAGAAATCCTCGATGAAGTCTCCACTGAATAATCGTCTTGGAAAGTGTTCTAAATTAAGGGAGAGTGTTTCATCGAGCATTTAGGAGCGATATCTTTATCTGTCGTGCACTTTCAACACGTTTCAAGCTTCATTTCTGTTAGTATTTCAAAGCATGTAACCCCCCTGGTGCGCAGAGAAGTGTTTCATCGAGTATTGTTAATATTTTGCTCGTGAATTTATTTATGTGAATACTGTGAGGAATGTTGCACTCTTGACATGAAACTTAGATGTTTTTGGAGGTTCTCTGTTGCACAAGGAGGGCTGACGAATAACCTTATTCCTCCTGCTATCAAATGCACATGGACCCATCGAATTCCCGGCATTAGCAACTTTCGATCGCACGTGTATCTTTGTGGTAAAACAAAATATATTTTGCTCTCGGTCACTCAGCACCCGTTAGAAAGTTGCCAGTCGCAGAGTGGTAGAAGGCAGCGGCGGTAGGCAGCGCATTACAGAATAAAACGTGAGAGGACTGTAAAGGATAAAAAAAACTGCAAAGAAGAATCATGAACGCCTAAAAAAAGAAAGATGTACAAAAGGTGCCATATTTCGTTTCTCTAGTCTCTTTTCGACGCTTTCTGTTTGTTCTCTTTCCATTTTTTTTTTCAATTCTTTCTCTCGAATGCGTGTAGATATTGTGGCGATAAAAAAGGTAGGTAAATAGTAAATAGTAATAAGTAATAGTAGTAGTGGCAATAGTAGTAAATAGTAATAGTAAAATACAGAGGTAGCAGCTGCAGCTGTGAGAGTGGAAATATAAAAAAATAGTAACAGTAGTAAAAACTCGTTGCTAGGTTTCTCGATTCAACGCTGACTTTGTGATAACAAGTAGTAAAGTAGTAAGGAGCAACCGTATAATAAAAAAGGCGGTGATAGTATCAAAAGATTATAAAAATAGGATTGCCAAAGGTGATGCTGTTGATAGAGCTGTTGGGAGGATCGATGTGAGAGAAAAATATCAATGATAAATGATACTAACTAATGATAATGAACGTAACGATATCAAGAGAAATAGAGTGAACTGTCGGATCTATGTACACACTATTTACAATGTGAATCGAATAAGGACCACTGTCATCGTCTTCTATTATCACTCAAATCTGAAACATCTGACGATTCGAGAGGGTCCAGAAGAATGAACCAGCCTTCCTAAAAATGAGCAAGCTATCATAGCGCGTACAAGAATGAAAAGATAACGAAACGTGTGACAGAGAGATCTGGAGTGTTCCAAGAAGATTTGGCAACGATAAGAGTTGGCCTGTAGCGTAAAAGGCAGCTAGAAATAGTGAAGAAGAAGAAAGGGAAAAAGAAGTAGAGAGAAAGAGAAAGATAAAGATAGAGATGTGTAGAGCGTGGAGCAAGAGATCGAAGGTCGAAAGAAAATTTGGAACTCCTCGCTGAAGGTGTCCCAAAGGGGTGTCATTCAACGAAACTCTGCTCTTCCGCCCTATTTGAATGCCTAAATAGATGAGAAATTCCGAAAGAAATTTAAGTGGTCGAACGTGATCAAGCGCCGCTCCGTATCATATCGAAATAAAAAAAGAAAACGCGCCGTTATTGTGTCTAGGCGCTTCGAGACCTCGATACGTCATCACCTTTCGAACTCGAGGACCCAAGGCCGAAGGGAGGCTCGAAGAGCGCGATTTAAGAAAGATGATGGAAGGAGTGGCTGTTGGCGGCAGCTAATAAGAGAGAAACGAAACGCTTGGGAATTGGTACTCAACTTCCTGTCCATCGGCGACACCGGAAGCGCCATGGTGGATGTGAGATGCTTTGGTAATCGAGGGGAAGAAGAGAAAAAGTCTACGAAAAGCTGAGCTCGAGAGGAAGTAGAAAGGGGGAGTGATAGATAGAGATAAAGGCAGAGAGACAAAGAGTAAGAGAGATAGAAAGACAGGTGAGAGAAAGAGAACGGCTTACCTTTGGCGTAAACGAAACACAACACTAATTACAAGCGAGGATCATCCTGTCACGGAAGCGATCACTGGCAATTCTTAGAGGAAAAGAAAAACCCTCGAGAAAGAGAGAGAGACAGAGAGAGATTAGGCGATTGCTCGTCCTGCGATGTACGCCATGGATAATTCATGGATAATTCATCCTGCATAATTTGAGAAGTTGCCTTTGGTATTTTGAAGTAGATAGAAAAAATATATAACGAAGAAAGGAAAATAGAAAACATGGGTAACAAAAAATTAAAAAAATATGCTATGCAATATTGAATAAATTTGTATTTTCTGTATTATTTTGTTTTATTCCTATGGTCCTTTGATTCGATTGATTTCACCAGTAACTGACTACAGTAATTAATTTCAATAATTAGACTACGGGAATCTATAGGAAAAATCAATTAACTATAATTGTTCCTTCATTTCCATATTGAATTTTAAAAAACGTTCTGGTCATCGAAAGCATTTGCCAATTAATGACAAAGTAATTCCCACGGTATTTCAGTGATGTCGTTTTTTGAGGATTCCAAGTTCAAGATGGCGCCGATCGTGAACGAGCAAACGCGACTGATCAAGACACAATCCAGCTTAGAGCGAGTGTCGACCGGGCGTCCCGAACAGTAGAGGAAGAGAAAGAATATTAAAAAAGTCTGATAATAAAGCTCTAGTTTAAATTATACCCAGTCACCAAATGCCCTGAAGTGTGTTACACCCGCGTGCACCATTCTTTTACCTTGTCTTCGGGCTAGATTACTGTTATCATCCTAGCGTGTGTCTGATTCCTCCGACCAAGGCAAATTAAACCCAGCCTTTAGCGGTTTTAACAAAGTGGTCAAGCAACAAATAAAGGAAACAGTATCGTAGAGTTTTATAGCGTTCTTTTTTTTATATATCGAAAGTCGAAAATTTTAGCTGAAGCTTCCTTGTGCGGACGCAATAGTGGCATATAGTCGTTAGTTCACCGTTGTTTGTTCTCGTTCGATTACCACAATAATGAATAATTACACGCCTTGGACATCAACATAGTCAACTTTCACAAATGAGTAAACAGAAAAGAAGGTAAAGAATAAAAACAAGAATTTGAAACGATTGAGCAACAATTCAGGCACGACAGTCGAGATTAGGCAGGGATTAATTTGCACACGAAATTGTAAATCACCCTGTGTTCACAGTTGTCATATAGGAAAGATACTTGTCACGAGAATCTGAACGGTTTTCATTCGCTGATCGAACGAGTATCATAGTTATACGAGACAGAACGAACTAGCTACTATACAATAACCATAGGAGTAAGTAAGAAGTGTTAACGACCAATAGACAGGTAAAGGAGAGAGCGATCGCGACTGTGTGGCCTGATTCCTGAGACTACTTCATAATTCGTTGAATCTTATCAAATTTTCAGCATTCGTGTACCAGATATAGCTGAGTTAGCTTTGCTCAATATGTCGCTCTTCGTGCCTGCCGACACAAAAGGGGACGAGCCTCAGGAGTCAGGTGGATCATGTCACCGATTACTCTTTCTGACCATAAAAAGGTAGAGAGTCTGGTGTAAGTATAGTTTTTGTCAAGGCTTCGGTTATGTTTGTTGATGTGTTACCTTTCGTTAACTAGCTTGTCAGTGAACGGGTTTCGTGGATGTCGCTTCATAATATCGCTCTCTGCCTCCTCGTAGGCAAGTGAGATGGCTGGCACCTGACGTCACATTATCAACAGGCTCAGTAACAACGCCAACAAGTTAAATCGTCGATATTGTTCGGTGACCTTGCGACAAGGATGCTGACTATCACGTTGCAGGAGATCGGATAGCTGAACATGGGCTTAGCTGTTCTCTTCTCTTTTTCTTTCTTTTTAAACTTCTCGTGCATTACGCGACAATCAGCATTCTTGCGAGTGTGTCATATGATGAAACGTAGAAGGTAAGCAAAAAATTAACTGAGAAAAAACTAAATTGATTGGAGCGATGAAGAGGGAGTAGAGGCGAGGGATCTCCGAGAGCATGGGATACATGGGGATCTTTGGTTCTCTCAAGGGATCGCGACGCGATCCAGATGCTTTCTAGCTCCCTTTTCCTTTTTTCCATGTAAAACTGGCTAACTAGCTGAAAAAAATGGATTAAATTCCTACGAGAGAATCCTGATTCTCAAGAGATCCTTTTTGACAAGTATCTTATAACTACTAAGTTTCAAGTCCTATGAGAAGACTAGATCTCAGATGGAATCAAGATTCTCATAATTACTGTTAATTTAAGATACAGCTTCTGCAGGTTCTCCAAAGTGGCCACCTAAAGGGGGTGCAAAGTGATTAGCTGATTAACGCTAGCTTAGATTATTAGATATACTCCTACGTGTAGACCAGGCGTACTGCGAATACTGGAGCTCTATTTGGTCTAAAGACAATTACAGAACCTAGCGATACAATTCGATAAAAGCGATGTAGGGTCTAGTGCTTCTGTAGAGAACCTTTCGTTGACGAGGTTGTCTCGATAAGGGTCACGGGGCCTTCTCTTCATAATGTCAGACTCGGCGTGCTCGTACGCCAGGGATATAGCTGGTACCTGACAATCATCGTTTCGAACTTAACATTCCACTAGAAATGTCACTCGACCGTACCATCAGGTTCATAGTATAAACTTCATACCGCTGAAATTCTTTAGTTACTCAAAAATAGGTTCAACGATTCTTCGAGAAACTTGATCAGCTACCAAGTATCGAAGACTCGTCGAATTAAAACAGGTTTGAAAAGACTTCGACCATTTTCAAGAAAAAACGATCGAAGACTAGGTAGAAAAATAGCACTCACCATGTCAGTTCCCAAGTCGATGCAGAGAATAGTGACAGTACCAAGGGGCAGGGGGATGTCGCAAAGGATGAACGCCAGGAAAGGTGAGATTTCAGGGATGTTCGAGGTGAGGGTGTACGCGATAGATTTCTTCAAGTTGTCGAAGATCAATCGGCCCTCCTCGACGCCAGTCACGATCGAGGCGAAGTTGTCGTCGAGCAGGATCATGTCAGCGGCTTGTTTAGACACGTCAGAACCAGCGATACCCATGGCTACACCGATGTCGGCCTTCTTCAACGCGGGAGAGTCGTTGACACCATCACCTGGAAGAGACATCTCGGTTAAAACATATTTGTCACCTTAATACTGTCTCTTTGAATTATTTATTTTGTAGTTTCCTGAAATCTCTTGGGCTCTGAGAGTTGCAAGATTCTAATAAAAGCTGATCAAGTTAGTAATTTCTTGAAGACACTGATGAGTATGTGGCACTTCATGGTAATATTCTTTGGATAGGTTAAAAAATGGATACTGAAGAGTATCTAATACTTAATACTAAATACTAAATGAGTACTGAAGTAGCCCATTGTATTTTCTCAACAAGATAGAATTTATATTGTCCAAACTCCCAAAATTTCCAAGTCTCCAAATTTTCTAATGTTCAAATCTTTAATTTATAAATCTTTAATGTTCTTCTGTAGATCTGTTTCAATTTTCTGAACAAAATTTCTACAAAATTTTTATATGCTGTCTGACTGGCCCAATTTTGGTAAGATAAGGATTCACAGTAGCTAATGACGTACCAGTTACAGCGACGATAGCACCCATTCGTTGACAGCCTTCGACGATGATGAGCTTCTGCTGCGGCGAGGTACGGGCGAACACAATTTCGGTGTGGTACCTGAGAATCTCGTCCAGTTGGTCGGAGTTCAGTTCCCTGAGTTCGGTTCCGTGGATGACGGCAGCCTTAGCCTCACGAGGATTCACTTCGGACACTGGGATATTCAACCGTTGAGCAATGTCCTCGACGGTTTCATTACCTAATCAGAAATCGTCATTCTTCTTACGTGAACTCATAACATAGAAGCCTCAATATAATCCGCAATAAAATCCGGAAATAAATCTATTCTCTATCAAACTCTCCAGCAATGCGACTTTATTTTACACTATGACCCATTTCTACATCACTTTAATCAACGCATACAGTGTGATCCTGTTGTTTGGAGACTTAAAGACAGTGTCGTCACAAAAATATTGCAGCGCGAAAACTTGTAAGAGCACTGTGGGCCACTTATATCAGAATAGAGTCCCGTTGCAATATTTTCACAGCAACACTGCTTTGAGTTTACTAGCGGGAGGATCATCCTGTAGAAAGACACTACATCACTTACAGCACCCAACCTCCGAAAGAAGTACAGTAAAGCCAGTTTAACGGTCCATAGTTTGGAACTACATTTTGAACATCATCAAGGGTGGTCCAAATTCTAGGACATCCTCGAATGTTTTTCTTTTGGGCTCGCTTTCATCGGAGCGGGTGTGAAGGTAGTGTGAGGAATACTGAGTGCAAGTGAGACACGAATACCCATCAGGGTGTAGTGAGGTCATTGAAGCTCGTTATGAGCTACTTAGTTTATCGTGTAGAAACGGACTGTAAACCCAGAAGAATTCCAGACCGATACGCCAGCACCACTGTATTTAGTGGAGTTGTAAAACAAGAGAAAAGAACGTATGACCACTGTACTCAATGGAGAAGTAGAGTTGTAAGAGAAGAAAAAGGAACCTATGACCACTGTACTCAGTGGAGAAGTGGAGTTGTAAGATAAAAGAAAAGAACGCATGACCACTGTACTCAATGGAGAAATAGAGTTATAAGAGAAGAAAAAGAAACGTATGATCTGACCTTCAGAGATGATGCCGACGGATTTGGCAATGGCTTTGGCAGTGATCGGATGGTCACCGGTTACCATGATGACCTTGATGCCGGCGGAACGGCACTTGGCGACCGCGTCGGGCACCGCAGCCCTGGGCGGGTCAATCATAGACATCAGGCCCACAAAGCGGAGCCCGTCGATCGGGAAGTTCGGGTCGTCGCAGTTGAACTTGAAGCCGATGGGGAATTTGTCGGACGGCAGTGTGTAGTCGCAGAAGCCGAGCACACGTTCACCCAAGCCGCCGAGCTCGAGGTAAGCATTGTTGAACGCCTCCTTCATCTCCTCATCGAGAACCTTCTCCTTCCCGCCGATAAAGATGGTCGAGCAACGGTCCAGAATCCTCTCAGGGGCGCCCTTCATCACGAGCAGGTGCCTGGGGTCGTCAGGGTTGTCCGACTCGTGGATCGACACCTGGTACTTGTTGGTCGAGTTGAACGGAATCTCGCAGACTTTCTTGTTGCGTTTCCTGATGCCCATCACGTCACCCAGAGCCAGTTCCATGCACTTCAACAGAGCAGCTTCCGAGGCGTCACCATTCACCTCCCTCTTCAAGATCGGCTTATCCTCTTGGCCATGCTTGAATTCGGCACGGTTGCAGAGCGTCGCGATCTTGGCCAGCGCCTTGAATCCAGGGCTGGTGCGGTCGTATTGCAGCCCAGACTGATCTTCTGTAGTGTCAGCTTCGATGATCTGATTGTCGAACCACATATGAGCGACGGTCATACGGTTCTGTGTCAGGGTACCAGTCTTGTCCGAGCAGATGGTCGATGTTGAACCGAGCGTTTCGACAGCCTCCAGATTCTTAACTAAGCAATTCTTGGACGCCATTCGTTTGGCTGTCAGCGTTAGACATACGGTCACGGTCGCGAGCAAACCCTCGGGCACGTTAGCTACGATAATACCGATCAAGAAGATAACCGCGTCGAGCCAATGGTAGCCGAGGATGAAAGCAATTATAAAGAATGTGACACCGAGGAATACGGCCACGCCTGTAATCAAGTGGATGAAGTGGTGGATCTCCTTAGCGATCGGCGTTTCACCGGTGTCAAGGCCGGATGCTAAACCAGCGATCCTTCCCATTACCGTCTGATCGCCACAGCAGATCACCACTCCCTTCGCGGTGCCTTCAACGGCATTCGTCGAGAAGAACGCGAGATTTTTCGTTTCTAACGGGTTGTCGTTCGTGAACTCTGGAGACCTCGACTGGGGCTCGGACTCTCCTGTCAGCGAGCTGTTGTCGACTTTGAAGCCCCTCGACTCGATGATCCTGATGTCGGCTGGTATACGATCACCGAATTTCACCTCGACCACGTCACCGAGCACTAACTCCTCCGCCCTCAGCGTCATTTTCTCGCCTTCTCTGATCACCGTCGCGAACTGCGGTACCATGTTCTTGAACGATTCCATGATCTTGCTCGACTTGCTCTCCTGGTAGTACGAGAATATACCAGTGACTATGACGACCGCCGCCAACACGATACCCAGGTACAGATTGTCGTCGTTCGGGTCCTCGCTGGTCGAGGCTTGGATCGAGTACGCGATGAAGCAGAGGATCGCACCGATCCACAGCAACAGGGCGAAACCGCCGAACAAGTTCTTGCAGAACTTCACCCATTCTGGCGTTTGTTTAGGCGGCGTCAATGCGTTCGGCCCGTCCCTTTCGAGATTCTCTTTTGCTTTCGCATAGCTGAGGCCCTGGAAAATCGTTCAAATTGATTAGAGTCTATTATATCACACAAAATATTTTTCGAATTTAAGTTAATTTTGATTGCTCATTATGCATCATCCCTTTGAAAGGGGAAATTTAGGACTCTATAAGAGAGTAACTTCTTTGTAAATGATTCGTTGGCTTCGAGGCAAAACGACATGATTCACTCTTCTAAAAAAAATTGAATTTTTGTTTTAATTGAAACCTACAAAATAGAGTTCACGCTTTCGACAAAGTTTTGCTTTTAGAAACATTAATGTAATAAAATGTAAGGTGATAATAGAATTAAGATTTGAAACCTGAGAATATCAATATCTCGAAAATGAAAAAATGTGATTTCTTATATATTATATCGTTCTGTCTTGTAGCCAGAGTAAAAACATTCACAATCTCCTTGTAATAATACATGTTTCTTTTTATACTCTGTGTTTTTTTTTTAACAATCTATTAATTAACCTTGTTCGATTTGAATAATTATTACTCATGTCCTGGACCACGATTCTCATCTTTACCACAATTCTCTAACTATCATGAAACACGTTTTCTTTTCAGACAACCCTTCTTTTTAACTCTCTCACAATTATCGCCTCGCTAAATAAGGGATGTCATGAATTTTGTGTCAGCGAAGATACTGGAGCTTTAAATAACCTGATCGATCGTGACGCATAGTACACGTAAACTGCGTCAGTCTTCGCATTTAATAATTATTCAAAGCTCGAACATGGTTGCCACAAGTTTCCAAGTTTTTTATTCCCTTTGCTTCTTCACAATTTTCGATTACTCGAACCTCGAATAATTTTTTCGACTCACGTTTTCGGGGTGGGTCTGAAATCTCTGATACAGTTCCTCGGGCGTGATTTTGTGGAAGTCAATGTCCAACTCCTGCTTCAAGTCCTCTAAATTGTCCGTCCTCCGCTTTGGGTTCTTCCGCCGCGACTGTGCAACAAAGAAGAACAATGTTAGTTGCAGTGGGATCGTTCAAAGGGAAGCTGATGGCTGGAGGTGGGTTCCTTTGGGAATGAGAATTTGTGGTGGTTTGGGTAGAGGGATAACACCTTGCATTGTTAACTAGTTGCTACTTTTATAGCTGCAGTTTTATGCTAACTTTCATGCAAGTTTTGGGATTATCATTGCAACGAAATTGAGTGACCACTTGAGGTTTTTCTTCTACTAAGAACCACCATGGGAATTCTCATGAACTTTTGTTTAGTAGTTAGATAGTAGTTAGTGATTAGAAGGAATTTATGGGGATTAATTTTAGCTAGAAACGAGAAGAGTTTCCTGAAGGAAAAGGGTATGGAGTAAAGAAAGCAGTGGTTCTCAGTGGCCTTTAATAGTCACTCATATTTGTTCCAATTATAAGAGGAGAGATGTTTTCAGTTCGAGAATTATTTTTACTGGAGAAAGAGGAACAATGACGAGACCAATAATTACAGTAGCTTAAAGTTATTACATCATTTTAATACCACACGTTCATTAAAATTATTTGCAGAGAATGAAAATAATGATGGGGGATAATTGAGGATCAACCTCCCCTTAATTGCAAGCATTAATTACAGTACTTATGGATTATCCAACGATCATCCGTGTTTAACGCACGGTTCACGTTGACAGAGATGACGAAAAAGTCAGTGGAATATACATTTAGAGTAATCCTGTAAATTCTGTCACCAATATGAGTTAAGTACCTCGATATAATGTGTCAAAGTAGACGAAGCAAGCGAGAGACGAAGAGCAAAGTTTCCTATTCAGTTTTCCAAAGTTCCACCATAACGATAGAAGATACTCCGTGACCATGTTAGTGGTTATCGATTAGTGTTAGCATGAAGTCGAGAGATACTGTGCATGTTAGATGTGATTATAAAATGTTTAAAGAAAAAGAGAACAGAATAGATACGAAAAGACAGAGAATTAAATATGATATTTAAAATAGTAATTTCTTTTTAATGAATCTTTGAATAATCGAAAAAAGTAGCTACCAAAAATTGTTAGTTCGAAGTAAGAAGAATTGTTAGCAATATGAAGTTCCAAAGAACCACCCAAAGAGATTTCAGAGAAATTCGTAGAAGAATTCGTGAAGGCGATAGATATTCGCAGAGAAAAATGACAGAATATTCTGTCAGAAACGTTGAGAGAGTAATATAGTGTCGTCCTGTATGAATACCTTATACATCCCATCGGCTGTTTTGTTGTCGTCGCGAATTTTGGGTAACGTGGCGACCCTGTATGAATCTGAGCGGCCATGCTGTAAAAAATGTATGACAAAAAAAAACATGAGATGACTGTTGAATGCACACAAAAAAATACAAAAAATAAATCAATGTTGCATGACTTAAAACAGACAAAATATAAAATAAAACTCCAATTTGTTCGGTGGGTTCGACAATGCGTGTTTGTATGTGCCTGAAAAATTCCTCTCCTACACAATCTTATACATTTCACAAAACTTAACGATGAAAAGATTTTTCAATATACAAGAAGCTCCAAAAGATTCGTAAATTATATTAAAGTTTAAATTATAATTCCCATAAAAATAAAGTTAAATTATTAGTCATATGCCTAAGTTAAGTACTTCGTTAACCCCTATACCTCGAATTAAGTGGTCCAATACTTTCTTATTATTGTTTTTTGAGTCCAGTGATAGAGATGTCACAGAAACGAAGTCAGAGGTGCGAGTGAAATTAGTGGAGCGAATTGACACTCGCGTCACGCCGGTGCATTCGATTTGTCGGCGGTGTGACAATCGGTGCTGCACGAGGAACGCAGGAACGCGTTTCAGCCGACCTTCTCGAAACACGTGGGCAGCGTAAATCGAACACGTGAGACCGCGGTGCAGGCAGAAGCCTAATTTTCAAGAGCGACCTCGCTAGTCGCGCTCGGCTCGCTCGCGTTTGGATAACGACCGCTTCCGGTGCCGCTTCAATGGAGACGTACATCGCTGAAATCGCTCCACGGTATCCCGTAATCGACATTATCCTTGAACGAAGACCCATGGATCACACCTGACCAGCAATTCTCACTTTTCTTGTCCAATTTCGCAGATTTTTTAATGACCACGCTGTGGTACATATATTATTTTTTTATTTGTGTAGCTTGACGAAAATTGGTGATACCAATTGGTGGTACAGATGAAAGCTGAGATTAAGACATATTCAACGCCAGTTGAATATACTAGTTAAGCATAGTGTGTTTTATTTTTATATTTCAAAGAGAAGACTTTTAGTATTTTTGAAATTTTTCTTTTTTTTATAGATGTATGCACTTTAACTGAATTTAGTGAAGCTGAATTTAGTTTTATAATGCGAGTATTTGTGGCGGAAGTAATTAGATGTTTAATGAATGAGTAGTAGAGAGTTTTGAATGAGTTGTTCGATTATGCAACTACTGTTGATATTGTACAGTATATCTACTATAGTGTCAGTGTTTTGAAGAAAATTTGTACCAGAGACTTGTACAAGTTTTGTACCACGAAACTATTACATTTAATGATCTTCGTTTTCAATATTTCATGCTGGTATAGACAAGCCCAATATTACTTTTTTAAAGATAACTTGACGCTACTTCAGTATGCATGAAACAGGGGCATCACTCATCTCCAATATCTGCAGAATATCTCTGTGGCAACTTATATGAAAATAGATGGCGGTTTCTGTAATATAAGAATGGAATACACGTCTACTAGCGTACATTCGTCGAATCGAGCAGTTTCCCAGCCTCAACGATGGATACGATCCCATTTTCGTAACTACCTCGATGCATACAAACGACACATCAACGAAATGGCGACGAAAGCTCGAAGAATTACTCCGAGGGGTCGTTCGTGGCCTTACATCTTGGAAACTCGATGACAAGTCTCGAATTTGCGAGGGTCGTAACCCTCGGTTACACCAAGACGATAGGCGAAGTCGATTCTATCGATCGTCACTGGATTACTCATGGTTGTTTGCAGGTATCGCTGTACTAGCGTTGCAAAGGACTTAGGTGAAGTTCCAGTTATTGTTAGACTTTCAATTGGCCTCTGTTTGGATTGGAAAATTAATTTATAAGCGGGGAGTAGTTTCTGGAGACGTAGAGAGCTTTTTGAAGATGAAATTGGAAGATACCTTATGAGGAAAGGTTCCTTAGTATAGAATCCTCGAATTTTTGAATCTTCAAATTTTCAAATTTTTAAATATTCAAATTTTATAACATTAAAATTTTCAAATTTTCAAACATAAGAACTTTCGACTTATAATTTTTAGCAAGCTCAGTGATTTACCAACTCCAATTTATGAGAGTCAATCTTCTTTTCTCTCTCTTAACGTTGAAAGTTGTTCCTTTCTCACGATCTTTACCAAAGTTTCTCGAATAAAAGCTTCCAAATTTTAGGATCTCTATTCAAGTACGATTCGTTTAATCTCTTTTCGAACAATCGACTCGTGTGATCGGTTAAACGTAGAACGAGGAGGTTGCAGTACCATTTTGAATTTCGCGAGATGCTTCTGTTCGCGTATCGATCGCGGAGTCTCAGCACGTGTGCGCGCGCGATGCGATAATTGTCACTCGTTGCGGGCGAAAAGATTTTGCTAGCCGCAGTGCAGTAAATTGTCTCGACCTCTCGTCGCGACTCGGAACGGTGATTCCAATCTTGAACGTGTCGCGGAAATAAGTGAAATAGATTGGCTGTTGGCCAGTGGTTCTCGAAGAACGTTGAAGAAAGCCACGCGTTCATGGAGTCAGATCGAGACCTTTTATCAGAAATCGCTAACCTTCTATTACGACCAGAGGAAAATACTGAATAAAGAAACCTTCGAGTTTCTGATTACTTATGTCGAATTTCAAATTTCACGAAATTTCTACTTTTTTCAGAACTTTAAGTACAGTAGGATCTGGGTTAATTGAGTCATAATTATTAGTTACACAGGTCCTCGATTATTCACTCTATTAACGAAATTTCATTCAATAGTAGTTTGCAGAAAATAGAAAAATATAGCCTTTAACACAGTGTTTCAATTTTGAGCCTGGTACTAGGTCTTAGAAAAGTTTCGAAGTACCTTATTGGCAATTAGGGAAGGTATTCAGGCATGAGGAATACTGTAGCGAAGAGATCTTGTTGCTCACTAAATATCCTTTAACACTGATCAAATCAAGTCACTAACCGTTACAGAAACTTCAAACAGTATCAGTTTAAAAACTTTCTCGACATCGTTGCTGAAGAAACGAGAGTTCCTACGAAATTACTTCAACCTCTTTCACTGTTGGATCTCTCTACCTTGGATGGAACTCATTATGTTAACTGTTGAAAGAACAGCAAACGGTCCTCGTTGCTACCACGAGCTTCAGAACTGTAGAACTTCTTGGTGAAGGAATATTTAATTATTCATCGTTGGAAGAATTCTCAATTGGTCTATTCACTGCTAACAAGTTTCTGAGCCGAAGAAGTTAAAAGCTTCTGTTACTTCAGTGTCTTCCTTATCCAAACTTCCTTTGTTTGAGTTACCTTCTTCATTGTTAACAAGGTTCAAAAGTATCACTGAACATGTTATTAGTAGAATGTCTAACTACACTCTTGAATTTCGGATGAACTCAGTGTCCCAAATAGTCTGGAGCTCGCTATTCAGGAGACATCATTGCTAACAGGAACTTCAAACTCAGGAACTCTCTGCTATAAGAATACTGAACTGCTTGGGGAGTTTCGACGCACAGTATTCGCAAGTAACGAGCTTCCGATCCTAACAGTATAAGGATCCAGAAGCTTTCATAGGAAAAATTCTTTCTACTCCCCATTCAGCTTGCACGCGTCTCCAGGAACTGAAAAGAGACATCATTTGCGATGAACTTAGGGGACACGAATTCGATCATTCTTCAGCCAGATGATCCCTCGTTAAATGAATTATCATTTAATAGAGGTCAATACGGGAAGTTCCCCTGGCCCTGAAAAAGGGCTCGGAACTCGTTCCGAGCGGACGAGACTGCAAGCGTGGAGGTTCGCTCTCTATTGATCCAAATGATACAGATACAAAGGTACAGGGAGCAGCAGAGTCGTTCGTCAACTCGATTTTAACGAGCGGTGTGTGTCGACGGCAGCTCTCGTTCCGTCGAAATAAATTGCTTCAGATAGCTTCTGTGTCATGCCCTCGGGATGCGCGGCATGACCGATATTTTAACGGGCTGCTTGCAGGAATTTCAATTCCTCTTTTTACGTGGCCACAAGTGTCAGCATACTTAACACACGGCTGAGGAAATCCTGTTTTGGCGAAGGGATTTATGTCATTTCCAAAATTTTACAAATATTCCTATTTATTTTTGTAGGAACTTGTGCTCTGTATGCGTCTAACTCTGTAGTTATTTATTTCTGGACTGGGAAATGGTTCCAGAAATGGTAAGTGGATCACTGGGGATTTATAGAGATAGAACTCAAATGAGATAATTCGGAATTAGAAGATCAATAAATAGAAATATGGATTAATATATCTAATACGATAGCGTCTATATATTTTGCTTAACCCTTAGCATACCAAGGTGGGGTCAATTTAGGGACCCTAGTACTCTTTCTCTAACATAATCGAATTCCATTCCGCGCAGTCTATTTCTCAAACAAGCGTCAGAAAAGCCTCCTTAACAGATAACAACTAGAAGATCCCCACAATAAAAATTCTCCAAAAATTTAAAACCACCTAATTTCTAAAACTGTCCCAAAAATTCCCCCAACCAAGAATCAACATTCCACCACCACAAAATATTCCACTCCATCATTTCTTATACACGAAATCCCCTTAGATCTCCACTATCAAATATCCCCCAATAATCGACAATTTTCGTTGCAGCTTCGCAGAGCTTCTTATCAACCTTGACGAAAAAGCGACTCAGTGCTCGTGTTTCATCGATTCAACGTCAACATTCCAGTGGGTGCGTGTGCATGTGCTCGCCGGTCTGCGGAGGTGCGTACGTAACGAAATTGCATAATCGTGCTTCCTCAATGACGAGAGCCACCGTGTGACGATCAACGAGAGATAATAATGTCGCGGAATTGTCGCGGCGTTTACGTGCATACGCGCACATGCGTCGATATGCACGGCCGCACGAAATTGCGCTTTTTTACGAACGTCCCGTGTTAAGAGGCAGCGGCCAGGATCGTGCAGACTGACCGTTCTCGGCAATTTTTATCTAATCGTCGAACGCGCATTCCGGCGGTGCGCTCGCGTCACGAGAGCTGGCTGCTACTTAATCGCGCTCCGCGTTGGAACATTGAATTACCGCGAATTATTCAGCGAGTTAAACTAGCCAGGGTTAAGACTATAAACTAGCTGGTATCGGTGACGCTTTTCCTTGCTGCGCGCTGGATACTTCGCTAGACTGTTTTATGCGTTTGGGAAGCCAGGTCTGGCAGTTTAGGATCTTGTGTAGGGATTAGGAGATTGGAGCAAGGGAGTGGGAGTTACTATAGTGGGCAGAGTCGGTGAAACTGTTGCGAGAGAGATTTATGGTTTCTACTTAATTTTCATTTTAATTTACTGTTGGATTCAAGCTTCGAAGTTTGAAGGATTTTGGATTCTTATGACTATTACTGACTACGAGCTCAGAGGGTAATTCAAGTTTGAATTTCCTGGGAAAACTTAAAGCATTTCTGTACGAAGTCCATATACCTTTACAGATTTTTCAGACTACCTTCCGAAAGAAAGAATCCAGATTCCACGAACTCAGCAGAGAACCTAGTTATAAGTTCGTCGCTATGTCCGCTACAGCTTGAAATTACTTCAGTCAAACGAGTTATGCTTGCATGTGCCATCGCCCATACCTTTAGTAAGATCAAAGTGGATATGCAAATGACGTGAACTCAAAAACACTTCCTTCGCCATAAACTCCTGAACAAACTGTATATCCATAACGAAGAGTTACTATATTCTGCACCTCATCTCTTAATTAGCTTCACCGTCTTTAAGAACAGCTAACGCCCAAAGAAACTTTCATGTACCATACAAATCCAGAATAACATACAAAAATATCGCAACACCTGAAACCAATACAAAATTTCATCCTTTCGAATCACTGTGTCATGCAAATCCCCCAGCCACAGCGAGTACACATTGGGAACAGAACAAACGGAACGCGAACAAGAGGGGATTACATCGCGTGAACGCAGAATCGTGTCCTCGACGACGACATCTCGATCGATGAAGCGGTCAGGGATAGAGGTTGTGGGTGGGTGAGTGAGGGGGAGGGGTGATGGTCAGAAGAGCGTGGAATCCACGAAAATCCTGATCGATAGCACGGGCTGTCAACGGGGCGTGAGCTAATCCAATGTAGACCGCGATAAAGCCTGCAGGATGAAAATGATCGACCTTAAGTAAATTTTTAATGGCGCACGGAACTGATCACGAGAAGCGTGTGATTCCTGTGTGCGCGTGGAGAACAAATTGGCCAAAAAGTAGGTATCTTAGACTACTGATTTTATTTTACTGTTACACAGATGCGTGAATTAATAGCGTTCTCTATAATTGGATCCACGTATTTCTTGTAGACTTGAGATTGGCCTAATGAGCAAAGTGCTTGTGTGAGAATGCGAAATATTTTTTAATTGATAAAATACGTATGGCCATGCAATAGGTGCACGACAACGACAGGAAGTGGTCGTCGGGCAGGAAAACGTCGTGATAAGGCCATGTTTTGAACATATGGTTCTATGTTGGTCCTCCATGTTTGAATATTCAGCTGCGTTTGCACTGATAGACGAAAAAGTAATTTTGAAATGTGTCTGAGAAGTTTAAGTTAATAACGATTGAATGGAATACCAATCCAGAGGTGCAGAAAGCTTAAGCCGCGTTTTCATTAGCAAAGGAAGTTCTGAATCACCTCGAATAAGTTTAGGCTATGTTTTCAGTGGTAAAATCAGCTCTGACGTGGAAGGAGTTTCAGTCGTATTTCCATTGGCAAAATGAGTTCCACAGTGGATACGCTAAAGAAGTTTAAGCTGCGTTTCTATGAACAGAAGATACTGCGAGGTACGCTTCGAAGGATAGAAGAAAATTAAGCCCCTATTTCTTCGATGGAAGCTAAAGCTACTTTTTCTTGATTAGAAGAAATTGGAGCAACGTTACGAAGCTAGAAACGATTCCAGCTATATTTTCCTGGGTGTAAAACAATTTAAACCATGCTTTTATGGATTGACGAAGTTTAACCGCGTTCATCCGAGCAGAAGAAACTTTAAGCTATGTTCTCATGAACAAGAAACATTTTAAGCAGTTTCCAAGGGTTGAGCAAGTTCAAGCTGTTCTTCTATTAGCAAAAAATTGTTTGCTGCATGGATATTGAAACTATACCACAATAGGTGCAAGATGTTCTGAGTCACGTTTTCATGAACAAAAAGCTCTGGTACTTGAAGTCCTATACTGAGAAGATACCTTAAGGTCCCTCTTGCAACCAAATATCAAAATTCAATTTGTCTTATTATCTTTCTTAGATAAGATTTCAAAACGCCTTTTCATGAATACAAGACGCAGAAATTCGCATTCCTAAAAATCCTCAAAGCTACAGTTTTCTCCAAGTTTAGGGAAGATGTTCAGAAGTAAAAATCCCAATTAACTTTCACGGTGGCGTTCCTTTGGTGGAGATTCGCTTCCGCTAAGGGCACCTGGGACTCGCTTGGCGAGACACAGAGGAGGTTCGTGGACGCTCGCGATGGGGATCGTAATCGTCGAATTAAGGTCGAGGGTACGAGGGCTTTTATTGAGAAGAAAGCGTATCTGGGGGATCGGCTGCTCGCTAGACACGGCTGTTCGCCCGAATCCGGAGATGCAGCAGCCTCTTGCAATTATATTGATAAGGCCTCATGATAATCGCTGCAACATCGATTCAATCAGGAAACCAATACAATTAATTTAAAAAATTGTGAAAGATTATTGAACCCATATTAACGATTACCTATACCAAATTACAAGCGAACTAATAAGTATACGTAGGCATTTAGAACCTTTCTATTTCTTTAACAAAAAATGAAAAATTAAAATTTATTATTTTTAATAAGAAAATTTCATTATGGGAAACGATTTAAGGTACAGATACTATACAATAATTCTGTTCGTCAATTTCTGCACAGCGTTGCCTCTATTACTTCCAGTCTGATTGTTCTGTAGCTACAGGACCGTGAATAATCAATTCTACAGGGACTAACTAAATAAAAAGAACGAGGGAACCGAATCTCGATCCCAATCGAACAAATTGAATTGAGAATTGCAAGAAATGCACCTGCGCGTTTTTATCGACGCAGACATAGGAATCAGTTACCATTTCCCATTGTTCTCATTAACGCTAGGGGTGGATTTCAGCCCGCCCTGTTGAAGGGGATGGAGGGGGTAAAGACCTGATTCTGCAGAAGCACAGACGGAGCCAAGAATTTCGCGACGCGGCAGACGCGACAAACCGAGTTTAATCGAGTTGCATAACTACCCCCTAGTCCTCCCCTCGACTACCACCACCATTGAGGGACGGAAGACGTATGCTTCCGGTTGGGCTCGAAGCAATGCGACGGGTTAACTCGAAATTCTAACAAAGTCAGCCCCGCTTAACCCAATTCGATCCTCAACGAGAACTCGAGTTCGTTTCGCGCGAGGGGGTGGAATTTCCTGTGCGCTGGGGGCGGCAGATGAAAGGTTTACGTCATCGTTATGAGGCTACGAGAAACGGCAAACAGAGAATTAGCGTTGATCGATAAAGTGTAACAGTGGTTCTTTGAAACTTCAGTAGACTCTGTTGAGAAATTTTTGGGCGTGCTTTAGGGTAGTTTGAGGGTGTTTGACAGGGTTTGATAATTGTTTGAGATGGACTTTTTATTTCATTTTTAAGAATAAATATATTATTGCATATGGGACGAGAACATTTTAATGGACAAATTTTTTTTAAATTATGAGAGATATAGTTAGATAGAAATCCTTGATAAAATTGAAGAATTAGGTATGGAATTTTAAGCAGAATATAATCCAATTTTTACACTCATTCAAGTTTCGTGTTTTCTGGTAATAACTGGTTCGCAGAAAAAGTTATCAAGATACTGATTAAGATATGAATGTACAAGTCCAGACAGTTATCTATTATCTCTACAAGAAGATTGATTAGCTAACTAAATCGTCCTTTTAATCTGTATCAGTAAATGAATCTCGAGGTTCATCGATCATTCTGATTTATGGAGACAATAACATAACAACTTTTAATGAAATCTCTCGCTTTCACATACCCATAATCTCATAAAACTTCTACTGTCGAGAAGTAAAACTAATTTCTACCAGATAAATCGCAATATTAGACCTAATCCACGGACCCAAACTTAGAAATCCAGGGAAGACTTAACTTCACCCCAAACCCTAAACAATTCAATAGTCCTCAACCAGAAACACATTAATCCCTGATGATTCCAGTGTCAAACATTTCCACCAATCTTCCTCAAACTTCCTCAACTCAATCTCTCCCCGCTCTTTACTCCCTTCCCAAGACCTCACGGAACCCCCTTTCAGGAACTGATCCTGAGCATCAATCTCAACAAAGCCAAAGCGTCCCCAGAGAACAGAGATCCTACTATTCGTGTCTTGTGAGAAGTTTCCTGGAAAGCATTAAAGGTAAAGCATTTCAGGGGACCGAATAGCGCATAAGAAAACTCGACGCAGGAAGCGCCAAGGAAATTCTCCATAAGGTGTCTACAGTAAAGCCGTCCTTCGACAGGTAACAAACGCGGCGCCAATCTGTCGTCGCGTGTTCGACGTCTGCATACGTTGCACTTCGAGGCTGGGCGATCGAAATCGGCCTGGGGCCGTGTCTGCAGCCCGAGGCGCGCGTCCCATCGATGGTACCGTACCATTCTGATCCAGAAACCGTCCCTCCTTCGCCCCGTGCCTTCCTCGTGTCGCGTTCCGCTTTCCGTTTCTCTCCCTTTTTCAGCGCTCGCCCGCGGGTCGATGAGGACGGAGGCAGCCTCGTCGTCGGAGATGCGCATGCGACCTGACACCCACCCCCATTACGGATCAATACCCAACCAGGCCACCTATTCTCTCTCTCTCTCTCTCTCTCTCTGGTTCTCGTGGAGCTACAGCACTCACAGAGACAGGGACAAAGGGGAAGTGTGCGTGAGCACGCGCGAGCGAGCACAGGGGGACACGCACGCGGACACCCTGGCGCCACGGGGGTTGCATGGATCTTGATCCTCGGGATTTTCCCTTCGAAGCTGATTCACGCCAGTTTTGTTCTATTTTGGAGGGTTTCTTTTTGTCGTGAAGGGGAGTTGTATAGGTTGTAGCGACGGTAGGGGTATGAGAGGGGGTGGGGGTGCGTGGAAGTTCTGTGGAGGTGTTTTCATGTTGTTTCTAAGTGATTAGTGTGAATGGAGTATTTTTGGGTAGTTGGGTATTGTAGGGGTAGATTGTGCTTTTTTCGAGGGCGGGTGAATGTTCTATGGTATATTTAGACTGGTAGATTGTATCGTAGTTAAGGTGTATAGTACCACAAATTTATGATAGTTGTATTAGATTATATTATAGATAGTGTTGTTGAAGATTACTCATTTCACGCTTTTCAGACAGAAAATTGTAGATATTTGCATGATTTATGGGAGGACGTAACTTAATGCCTTGGTAGATGGGAAAACTGTATATGCTTTTTTTTCTAAGCGCTTTAAGCATTCATGTAGATTACTAATTTATGTATCTTATTAAAATCCCCTGACAGATATGCTGGTGCCAAGTTAACTAGTATTAATATCAACTTATATACACGAGAATACAGAACCCTCCATATGAAGCTGAATTTTTCTCCATAAGACATAATCTTCCAGAGACATGTCTCTGACAGACAATTTTGTGTTATGACTTCATTGACAGATAGAAAACACGAAGAAGATTAGTTTATAAGAATATAAGACCCTGTCAAAGGTCCTGGTCCTTTCTGACAGTATATTCTTCCTTCACATCCCTCGAGAATGAAACCCCATAGACACACGTGGACGTGGCCGAGAAATTACTCTCAGAGAAAGAAGAATCTCCTTTCTGTAAGCACTGAACGTGTCAACATGAAGACCTTAGTCTACAATACCAAGAACCATTTACCTATTCACGGAGATGACAGAAAGAGCTACAATAAGAACATAGAATATTCGAACCCTGTTCCAGCATCCCCCCCGAGATGAAAACTCTGTCTACACATTCTAGTCGGATCACCGAGACTGACAGAAGGTAACAATAGAAACGAGAGCCTAAGATTCAAGATCCCATTGTCCCCTGACGAATGGAGCACCACCTTCGAAGATCCACGAGTAAAAGAAGAATCGAAGTGTCTAAATACACAGATCGCTGCACATACTCCGCCAGCGCGACCAAATTGATACCAATTCATTCATCCATTCCCCTAATTCCTTTTCCACTTGAACCCTCTCGTCGAGAACGAATCACCTCATCCGTGAATCCTCTCTCGGAACGTAAATTACTGACAAACAGTCAGTGCACAGGAAACTAACTAATATTTACGCTCCTTTAAGAAAGGCTAAAGCATTCGTTTGTTTTCTGCATTCTGCAGCTGCGAGAATAATCCAGCTCCCGTTTGCTTCGAGAAAAATGACCCACTTCAGGGTGGGTACGTAACGCCGGCTTAATTGCTTCCATCCCTCCGCTACCCTTCTCTCGTTTAATAATACAGAATATTGTTGCGTCTTTTCTCGCTTCGGCAGAGCATCGTCTCATTTTTGCTGCTCGCTCTCCCAACGAGACTTCTGCCGTTTTACTTTTCCGCGTCGGCCAGAGGGAGAGGGTGGCTCCAAGCGCCCAGCCAACCAGGTCACCGAGCACCCTCGTCCCTCTTCGTGGTTTTCGCGCGCGCACGGCTATCAAACCACTGCACACGGATAACGGGGACATCCTTCGACATCCTGGACATCGCTGGCGCCAGCGATTTCCTTCGGGCTGTTTTCGAGAGAGATTTAGGAACGTTACAGGGAAAGTCCAGAATTCGCGACAGATGTTCTAGTTTCACTGTCTCTGGGCGGAGTGTTGCGTCTTGCGGCTTTTGACGTCTTTCGAGGGTTTATTTGAGGGCTGAAATGCTGGGGATTCGGGGTGGAGCTGCTGGTAACAGATGAGTTTTAACCTGGAGGGTATCAAGAGATGAGGGAAGCGTTTCTGAGTTTGGACAGTAAAGGATTTTCGTGAGATGAGATATTATTAATTATTCTATTCCTTCGTATTTGCTTAGATACCTAATAACTGCACAACTATCCACAGTTTAATCCTCGGTTGTCACTCTAGGTCAAAATGACCCATATTAAAAATTAAAAATAAAAAAAGCATGGTACTTTCCTGATTCCAAAATTTCTCTGTTTCAACATGTCAAATCAATACTTCCTTTGAAAGGTGCGCTAAAAATTATTTTTTTCTTAAACCACATCATATTTTAATAGCATCATTCAACATTTTTAGCTACATCGTATAAAATATAAAAAGTTACAATTTTTCCCATATAACTATTTTTGATAGACCTTACAGTCCTAAGAATTTATCTTTGAATATGTCACTGCATTTGTTAATTTCGTATCAGCAATTGCTTGAAAATTGAACCCAGAATAGATGACCCAGTATGACAACCGAGGGTTAGCTATGAGCAATATCCAAGCAGTAAAACTTTAACGCCTGTTCAGAGTGGGCACGAAAATAACAGAGGACCCTTACAAATTCGCACTTCGGCATTCCAAAGTGGCTGTAGCCCCCAATACATCACGAGCGCCGTTCGAGTGGCGAATATTAGATTCCAGAAACGTTCAACTTTCGCCATAAATTCTTAGCCCCGAGATGGTGGAGGCACACTCCGTTCAGGCGTAAAAAATGAGAGCCCCGAAGTGAAATGAGACGAAGACTCCTCCGATAGCACCGAGGCGAGGTATTTGAAGATGTCGAATTTATGGGAGCGATCCAATGGTCTGAGGAAAAACTGAAAATGTCCTGAGTATCGCGTGGAGCAGAAGCTACAGTATTTCTGATCCATGAGTATCGACTAGACCGTGATGTACGTGTTTGAGGTAACGCGAAAGGGGCGGCCTAAAAATAGGACGACTTAACGAAACTTCGCGCGCTTTGTTGGATCACCTCGCATTCATCGCTTGCATAAAAAGCAAAAGCTGCTCTCGTGGCGGTCCTCCACCCGCCATTAAATATGCAAAAGTGAATTCTAGGTCTGTCAGCGGCTAAAAGCACGGACACAGGTAGCTGGGAACCGTTAGACTCATCGTGGATTCGAGTCCCTCCATCTGCTACGTCCCTTTCTCTCCCGTAAGGGTCGTTCGTTCGAGATTGTATCGTGTGCATGAATCTTTCAGGTAGAAACGGGCAAAATTGCGAGGATGATTTTTGGGTTGTGACAGGGGGTCTTTGGTGGATGTTATTGGAGTTTGTTGGAGTATTCGGAAGATGGTTGAGGTACTGTGAGATATCTTGAGGTAATTTGAAGTGCCTTGGGATACCTTCAGAGACGTTCAAGTAGGTAGCTTGAGATACTTTAGAGTAGTGTGGGCTATCTTGAGATTGTTTGGAGTATCCGAAGACACCTTGTGATATTTAAGTGTGCATGAGAATATGAACCTCGAAGTACCTTGAAACATGTGAGACTAACTGAAAGTACCTTCAGATTCCTGTAAGTATTCGAATATACCTGGAAGTAGCTTAAATACTTGGGACTACCTTGAAGTACCTTAAATGTCTAGGACTACTGTGGGCACCTAAAATGTCTACAAGTACCTAAGAGTATTTTGAAATACCTCGAGATACCTAGGAGGGCCAGAAAGTACTTTAAAATATTTCAGGACATCTAAAAATAACATACCTGAAAAGATGTACTTAAGAGTACTTCTATGTACTTCATAATACTTAAGTATCTAAATGTACCTACATTTTGTTCATACACACGAACCTTCTTGTCTCCGATTTTTCGTAGCGATAAAATTAATTAAATGTCAGAGTTAAATTAACAAAGTTTTGAGGCCGACGTCAGGGACGTGCGGTTAAGTGAACGCTCGCCTACATCGAATAAGTGGCTGAATGAAAATTTGATGAACGACGCTCTTCATGGAGTCACGAGCAGGTTTTCACGTCGCAAGGAAAACACAATTATGGTAATTAATATGCGGAACGAAGTTTCATCGACGAAATTACGAGAGAAGTTACATCGATCCTGCTTATTATAGAGAGGATGTTCCCCATGTGTTGCAAACACTTGATGGTTGACGAACTCCTTTGTGAATGTGATTCATAAGTGAAAAGTCGAAAGAACCATGTTGCTTTGAAAGTTCCTAAAAAGTTTTTGGAATTAAGTGTAATCACCGTGCGAAACTTTTGCATTGTTCGGTATGTTCCAATTTCCCTAGTGGATTTTTTATCTATAATGTAATAATATTTTCAAGAAACTTTTCATATAAAGACGTGTAGATAGCACAAGAGAAATGGTTCGTAATTTCAAACACAATCCATCACACACCCCGTTTCTCTTCCCAGTGCCCCTGCGAATGCCATCCATCAATTCTGCATTTCAATCATTTGACACAAGATACCGTGTCCCATAAATCAATGAATTGACTGCAAATAGGTATGCATAATGTTTAAAATACGTACACTGTATAGAAAGTAGACGATACCTAATCAAGAAAAGTGTATTGTCTGTTTACGACCTCCTCCATCTCCCCTCCCTCCAAATATTACGTATCCACGCACAGTAAACGAACTACACCTACACCTACCTCAGTATACATCCTACAAAAGTGCATAACACTTTCAGCTACCTAAAAACTGACTATTCCACCCTTCCTTTAGACTTTCTAAATTTCCCACACAATTCTTGCAACTACCTTCCAACTACTCGCTCTAAAAGAATCATAGGTCTATAAATCCAGAACCAGACCTACTCAAAAGAGAAAGGTGCATCAGCCAGCCAAAAAGGAACTGCATCCACATGCACCACTCGCTCAAATGCCTTTTTTTCCCCATTTTCCATAATTTCGATCCAAGAGTTTCGTATTTCATATCGACAGACAGAATTCGTTTTTATCGTACAATAGCAGGTTCACAGCGCGTGACAAGTGCAGCAACGCGGATGCACGTAGGAGAGAAACGCACATCAGCTGGCAGAGAGACCGGCTGTGCAGGCTGGCCTTGCACGCACCCTCACGCATTACTCACGCAGAGAGGAGGAGAGACCCGTGACGTCACGCGTGCGTGGCACACAGGGCGTTTTGCGAATTGGGTCAAGAGGGAGAGATTGGCCGTTTAACTTGAGCGCGCGTTCGTTCCTCGCTCCTCGCCGACGTCGCGCCACACAGCTACCTTTTCTCCTTCGGCCGTCCACTGACACCGTGACCACTGATCCAGATCACGGAAAGCGGATTTTGAGGGCGCTTTGCGAGTCACGAATTGGAGAACGTGGTTCAAACGTCACTGTGTTGCTTCATATTAGCGTTTGAGATTCGAATTTGGCGGGAAAACTTGAAAGCTCATGTGAATATTATTGTTACTACTAGGGGGGTGGTAGGAGTCAGAATTTTAGAAAATTGTGTTTTACGAAGACTATATTGATAATGTTGAGAATTCTTGTTTGTTTTATTTTGTTTTGTAGGGTTGGTGAACCTGGCCAGGGGAAAATTGATACATCACAGGGACTTTTAACTTCTCTGATCTCTTCAATTTCGAATTTTGGGTTAACTTCTGGATGAAATAAAATATGAATACGAAATTGAACACTCGTGCAGCGATACCTTGGTTATTGAAAACTTGAAGAAAAACCTTCTGAACGTAATCGTCAGCGCGAAAACATTTAAGAGCGCAGTAATACGACTTAATCTACGTTCGTCTCTCGAATGTCTAACTTTATCGCAACCTGCATTCGGTTTCCCTGATAACGAAGTATCAAGTTCCCCATGGTTCCTGTCTGATTCATTAATGGCACACGTATGCTTCCCACGCAATTCAGAGTTGATTTATTAATAACGTACCAATACGTTTGCTTTAGTTTGGGTTAGAATTATTGATGACGTGTTAATGCATGTAACATCTCATTATCGGTTCCATAAAATCCTTCATCCGAATCACGTATCGATCGTCTATAATCAACGCGTTAGCTACCGAGATGTGACAGAATTTTGTAACGAATTGTTATCTACAGATTTGCATTAGTGCATACATTACAGAATACAAATAATTGCAATTTACAATAGTCAAATGGGGCCCCCGACGCTTTTTAACGAAGATGATAGTAGTTGGAAATTCATTGTTCGAAGCGACCATTGATACGTTCTAGTGGGTTCATATTTATGTACGTTACACTGCCAAATACCAAAGTTGAAGCAATTACGTTTCGAGTGATCCAAATGGCAACTCGGGGTCACGTGGCGGAATTGGTGTAGTAAACAGGAAATTTATTGTTAGAGTTGGCCATTGATTGTTATCACTAGTATATTCACGTAATTCGAACTCTAAATGAACATATAAAATACCACGGTAGAAACCAGTACGTTTAAAATTTTGAACTCCAAACTGACAATGGACTGACTACTAACTGACCACGACCACTCACGTATGAATATCCCTGATTTTAAATTTAAATCAAATTCGAAAATGTCAAAGTTGAGACAGCATTTAAATTGAAACTTTGGATCTCTACAATGGAACTGATTCTGAAAGACAGTTAGGTCTGACTACAAACTGGCTATCACTACTAACGCATTCATCAGTCACCCAATTTCGTTTTCAGACTTGAAAAAGTCCAGCTGTTCTTCTCACTATTCCCAGGAGGTGTTAGGAAAACCACAGATAGAAGCACCACGGGAACTGTACGAATAAAAAACAAACTAAAGTATGTTAAACATTCGGCTAACATCGTTTGCCTTGAAGGAATTGGATCGCGTGTCCCGATATGGGTCTTCTCGCGTGCCCACGTTCACTCGTTGGTCTTCATCGCGAACTTATCGACGCGATCGAACGTCGATCACGTGAGTATAATGTCCTGAATTATCGCGGATCTACTATATATAAATTATCAGAGATTAGATCGTTCTGCGTCGCTGACTGAAGTCTCGTCTCGTGCCGCGAGAGCGCAAGTGCGTTGAGAATTTTACAATCGGTAGCTTTTGAACTGACGCTCCATTCTGATTGCTCTTCAGTATTTGTGATAGTAGACCGAGGATAATTCCATTCGTTTTATTGATTACATAAATCCGATTCAGTTTCTTCTAGATATAAGTTCTGTTTAACTGAATTACTGAAAGCGAGATATTCTCTGATAAATTGTTTTTAAAATAAATGTGTGGTGATAAGGAGTATCAAATAACTTCAAAAAATTGGCCCAATAATACAGTCCAATTCTGTTCAGTGATTCTCCTCTGTGTTATCAATTTATAGATACTCTTTTTATACAAAAGTTCACTCTTTGGCTGACGTAGTATATGTGACTTTCCACTTTTTTTAAAACTTCTAATCCCTCATGAAAAATTTTCGAAATTTGATTTCGATTCATGTTCTTTTGTATTTTCGAAATTTAATAAAATAGTGTAACATAGATAGACTGATTCACCACTGATTTCGCTTTCGGTATTATGTAATTGATTACGTGAAAATCGAACGTAAACACGAGACAGTACGAGAGCATGAAAGAAACTGGATCGAAGGCGCTTAGTAGAAATAGAAAATTCGATGTTTTTGTTGACGATTGTTCGATCGAGAGCGCGAACGGGAACGCGGGTCGAGGTTCCGCGATTAAAATTGGATTTTCGTCTATTCTCGGCCGGCCGTCCCTGAAAGTCTTCGAGACATTGAGTGTATTTATGTTACACCCAGTTGGTCCCCCTTCCACTACGAGCTTTTGCTCGCGTCGAGTCTCTGCCTCGTCGTACGTCTCAAGAAAGAAGACACTTCCGTGGATATATGCAACCTTTTCAACACTGTTTCACCGAGAAAATTGGGACAGCTCCAGTTATCGATAAACGAGGCTTTTCAACCAATATCTAGTTAAAAACGGACAAACAAACATGGAATAATTAATAAAGAATAACAATAATTCGTATTCACAAACATTAGTGGAAAAACCTATTCATAATATCTATCATTCTATGCACAGTTATTTTCACATAAAATTAACCCATTTTCTCCTACTGATCCAAGATTATTACTACATTTACAACTTGCAGCAGAATATAAGTCACCCTCTTGACACCCTCATCGAGTTCCTTCACTCAACAAAATTCCATGAAGAGAAACCACTTTGTTAAGACAAGTTCATCGTAATTTTTTCTCCCAAATGAGTGGAATGACGAAATAAAAAATGTTGGAAAATGCTGAAACCCGATAAAGTGCGAGGAGAATTTCTCTAAATCAGCATTCCTATTTCGCGAGATCCAATTCCGCGAGCATTTGCGACCACAGTCGGTATTCCGTCTCGTGTGGACGTTGAATTCAATTATGGGGCGGCGCTCGATTGATTTCCATTACGAAACCAGCTGTATCGATCACCGCGGCTCAATTAATTATGCGCACGTTGACGCAACGTACCACGCATAAATTATCTGCGAGTAATCGGTGAACACGATTGTAATCGGCGATCGTTGCGGGAGGACAACTTCGCGGAGCTTCCCTTCTGGACGATGAACCTCCTTGAATATCGATCAACGATGCGATCGTTAGGCAGTGTTGCTCGAGTTTGTTGCACTTAGGTAGAAAACGTTCGATTAAGCTCTTGAGGGTGAGAGGTTGGTGGAATTGACGAAGAATGATAGTGTTATTTCCGTGTAATCGAAGAGTGGGTAAGAAAGGGATTGCATGTAGAAAAAATAAGAAAAATTTGAATCCAGTTAAGAGAATAATTTTGTAATGGGGTGAGCTTATCAGAATAGTCCTAATATGTCTATTAAGAACAGAGATTGTTAATATGTTACAAAAAACTTAAAATAGATGTAAGTAAAAGACCTAAAAATTTCAAATTTCGAGGATACATTATATGGATCATCAACTTTGTTCATGACACCTCATTAATATTAAATGATAACGAAAATGTCAATTATGTGTTTAACGAACAGAGTTAATGATCAATTGGAATTTTAATCGCGCATGAACACATCGAAAGAAAATATACACTATAAAATGAATGGAGCATTTAGGAAACGATAACTAACACTGAAAAAGAGAAAATTAATTATGAATAAAACCTGTCGCTCTCATATTTCATATTTCCACCCAAATCCTACCAGAAAGAATCTATTAAATGTAAAAGCGCATTTCGTGTTAAACGAAGTTTACTGAAACAGGAAAAAGTTTCCGTGACATTAATGACGAATGCATCTGTATTCCAAATATTGTACAAATGGCTAAGCTCGCGTGATCGGTGATAAATTCGCGTGCCTGAGTATCACGATTTCCCGCGCGTCTCTAGAAACAGTTTAGTCGGTTATCAGAGGTGTGATTGCGAGCAAAATGATTGCGGCAACGCGCGGCTGTCGTCAGAATCGCATACGAATCAGCTTCCTCCTGCTTCACCTTGACATTCTTCTACTGCTCCGCGTGATATACGTTTCGTGGAACCTGGGGGAGGCGGAGAAGCTAATCGTTTCTCTGTGATAGTCTGTTTCTTTCAAGCGCAACGAGAACCTTTATCAATGAAAATTGACGAATCGTGACTAACGTTTAATGAAAATGAAAATCCTTTTGCATTGAAAGATATTGAAATTCTGACTTCAATCATTTTTGAAAGATTCGAAACTTAACATTTTGAAAGTCGAAAGCCAAACAATTTCGAACTGTTTTTGACTCGAAAATGTTGCTCATACCTGTCATTTCTAATTATAAATTTGTAAATGACTGATGTGACAGGACTCATTACACTAATTTTGTTCGCCTTGTTCAAACAATGTTAGGCTTGCGTAAGAATGAAGTGCAGAAAAAGAAGTAAAGACTCCAATTTTATATTTGGCACGCGAGTACGTGGCAACATCGCGTAAAAAAGAATACGTCGTCCATAAGATTCCTATTATCATGCAAACATAATTACGGAGGAAAAAAGTGCCAAAGTGTGTAAACAAATTCAGTTTTTCCTCGTCTGAGTAACACGATCCGTATCTACTAGCGGTAGACATCTGCGCGTGTCTCCGTTAAAAGTATTAGGTTTGCATCGTGCTACATCTCGTTTGAATTATTAAATTAGACGATTAACTTCGTGTCATCATAACATGGTATCACTTAAATTATTGCTACAGTAAAAAGGAAATGAAAATTCATGCTAATTTCCCACAATTTTTTCAATATTATAGTATCACAAATTTTAACATTTTTAGAGAAACCTTAAAGAGAACAATGAGCTACTTCTCTGTCCTTTTATCTGTTTTGAATTATCCACTAAATACGTCACAAAAATAACTAAGTAACCACAGAAAAAGTATTTAGCAAAGATGCAAGAAAAAAAAATACAGAAAAATAGAACAGATGGATATATGATGGATATATGATACATCTGATTTGCTATCACCATTCGCAACATGCAATTAGATCGGCGCTAGAGTCACCGTGCTTTAGCCACGAATTAGCCAATTAAAACGATCGAACGAATTAATCCAATGAACCTTAACCTCGAAACAGCCGTGTGCATGTGCAGAACGATTAGGAACGCAAACGGAGATATATTCGCCCGTGAACCCTTCCAGGAACACGACCTGATCTGCTCTTCGAGACACGTCGAAAACGCGTCCTCCGACTAATCGAGTTCACCGACCCACTTTGCATTGCCAGCTCATTGTCGCTTTATCAGGCCAATTATTGCAGCTCAAAAATGACTGCGACTCCCGAGTAATATAAAATTGTTTGTATCCTCTCCTCGAACCACTTGTAAAATTATTGATTAATCGAGTGCAGTGACCCACTTAGCTTTTCCAACTCATTGCTCGCCTATCGAACCACTCCTTGGGTACGTGAAAATTAGCGTAAGTGATACGGATCTCATCCATTTCTCTTTTAATTATTTATAAGATCACCCATCCTCGTCGATAATTCTAAGACGAAATTTCATGTAATCTCTTTCTCTGTATATTATTTTCGAAGTACTTGTCACGTAACAGTGCATTTTCTTGTAATCAAATATTCAAATAATTTATCTTCTTGTTCTAGACTATAGATGGAGATTAGTTGGCTTGAAAAAACAAGAACTTTTCTTTACACAAGATTTTATGTAGTATATCACCCACAAAATTAATATTGAAACTGCTTTGCCTCTAAAAATAGTACACTGGTCGTAGAGAAAATTCGCTCGTAATGTTTCGTTGCAATATACGAAGATTCTTTTACGAAGGGTTGGTTCATGGGTATCAGTATGTCGACGAAGAATTTCAGGGCGGAATTCATGACACCGGCCCGAGGGGAAGTGGTGGCATAATGCGACAGTGCTGTAGCTAGTTCACGGTCTTCCCTTGGTCCCCTCGAGCGATGAAAAGGGGCGGCAGCCGGGCCGCACAATTGCATAATAAATCGATGCACAAAAGGGCCCGCACGCCGGATAAAGTGAAACGTTCGACGAATTAACGACTACCGTTCCACCCTGTGCCCTGCGTACGTATCAGCGTGATCCACCAGCTGCCCGAATTCAGTTTCAGCCTTGCTCGTGTCGAGTCGATGCTTCTTGAAAACTTGAAATAATTAAAGAGACTTCCAATTATCGGAAAGAATTTTTGGAAATGCTAATTGCTTGGTAATTAGAAATCTTCAATTCTTTTGGGCCTTTCTTTTTGAAGATTGCAGTGTCTGTACCCTCTTTTGCATTTTTAGCAGCAACTTCATAAATTATTGAGGAATTCAGTAGTAAGTGTTCATCATTCTCGAAGTTGATTTCAAAATATTTATTTATCTCATGTGCCCGAATGGATCGATGTACTTAGAAATTATTAACATCTACTGAAGAGACGTTCTGGAGTCGTAAAGCAGTCAAACATGTTACTAGGTATCGTACACACATGTGTAAACATATATTTTTTCTTCTAGAATATCGGTAGCCGACTGGATCGCGCTGGTTTTCGCAGGTTCTCAGGTTATTCAACGAACTAGTCATCTGGATTTTAAGTTACTGCGAATCTATTAAAAACTGGAATTTTTAAGTGCTTAGTAGAATAAACGAAAAAGTTGTAAATGGCATCCTCATGTTTTCTAGAGTTATTAAAAACTGAAAACAGCTAACGAAAATTCATAACTGTTACGTTGCCATTTTTCGCGTTGAAGTGCCGATGGAAATGGGCGATCCCTTTGCGGGCCAACGACCGTCGACGACTTACTTCGTTAAGGGGGAAAACATTGGTTTAACTGAAGACCTACAAACGCTCTAAGCAGAAGTCTTTGAAGGGGCTATTACGGCATTCGGATTTCCACGGGATTTCCAGGCCGTTTTCTTCCCCTAGCTCAACGAAAACAAGTCGACTCTGCACGAACAGAGAAACTGGACTTCAAGAAGTGAAAGTCTCTTGGTCTTGGATTTTCGATCATTTTGGATCAATAGATAAAATAGAATTTGTCGTTTGGACGAATTAATAACAAAAGATGATCATTAGGAAAATTATTTCTAAGAAACACTGGGCATAAGGCATCGTTCTCGTGAGTTTATGTTTTCAGAGAAAGAGAATGAATTCCCTAGATAAGTCATTTAGAGTCATCAAGAGATGAGTTTTCAGATCATTATGGAGTAAGTTGTACCTGAGTAATTTAGTACTACCAAATTTCATTTATCATTTTTAGTAAATGTAGGATCTCAATTTGTTAAAAAATAATCATCCCCCCAAAGTGGTCACAATTCTTCACAATAAGAATACAGTCGAAGGAGGGTCTATTCGTTGAAACTAAGTGGATCTAGCCGTCTAATCAGCTATGCTTTCAGACTACTTTCTACGGGGATTACTTCTAAGTCTAATTAACAATTCTGAGCTGAGGGTTGAAGCAACTACAGGTCGCCTGAAAATATCTAAGACGTGCGCTGGACACCAAATAATTATCATAGGCACGTCGTTATTAAATTGCTCGTGCGTGTAAGGGACATCATGCAGTTACTGGATGTTAATAATGAAAACAAGCCACATGTATCTTTCGCTGCATTCAATTGTTCCCACAAGATAGAAACATTGAGCTATGCTTATGGGAAAGTGGAAGTGGTTCGTGCAGGACAGATTCGCGTGGCGGGAAAAATCAAGTGGAATAAGAACGTCAACTAGGGTTGATTATTGTCGAATAAAGAGATCAGCAGTTTCAGGACTCTTAATCGAAAATTATTAGCTGTACATAAAATCATTCAAACTGCATTCTGAGATTCAGTGATGGTGAAGAGAAAGCTTTAGATATATATAAGACGTAGACAATCCTCAGAATCACTGGTACCAGCATAATCCATAATCGATAAAATTTTCTTAAGTCCACTACTAGATCAACCTTTATTTTCACTAAGTAGACTAAATTGAAGTGAATCCCCAGACAAACATACGGCACCAACTAAAAGCAGAAAACTTCCTTTTTTTCTATCACTATACATCAGTTTTCACTACCATTCAAAGATCTTTCAAAATGTTAACTCGACAAACAATTCCAGCAACATCGTTGGAACTCGACAAGAGGTGCAACAAGGGTTGTGCACGTGAATGACACCGATCGATGCTGTAGCGAGTATTTGCAGGGAAAGTACGCGTGCTTGAAGAACGCCCGATGGAAAACGGAGGATCAACCCTTTCGCGATGGAGACCACAAAGGGGTTAACCGTTGCGGTGTTCCGCTTCTGTCGAGGTAAAAGTGCTTTCAGAGAGGAAAGTCGTGTCACGGATAAGGTCCTTTAAATACACTGGTAAGAGGGTGAAAGCTCTGCTTCTGGGAATCCAAGTCTACCACGCTGGAGCATGGAACTTTATCAAGAAGAACTGTACACGCACTGTTTTCTATTTTTCTATTTTATTGGGGTTGAACACTGAAACTACTAACAAATAAGATATACCACAATTATATAGACAAGATAAGTAAATAACAAGTTTAATTAACAGGTTATTCTAGGTGAAAATTTCTTGAAGTCAGACTACAGATTTAGATCCGACTTGAAACACTGAAAAAATTGACAGTTCAGAAAAAATTTCTTTCGCCATGAATTAGCATGAAAATTCAACGTAGTTAACTACCCCTAATCTACTCTCAGGAAATAAGATGGTGCTTAAAGATTCAGTAAAAAAAAGATAGCGTACAGAAGCATCTGCAATGCAAAGTGTCAGTAGTAGAGTCGACCAAAAGGGCGACTCCCCAGGCGATCTTACGAGAGAAGGGAAATACTGAAGGGATCCTTCTATCGTCTACCGAATAGGAAAGAAAAGGGACCTTATTGTGCTCGACGAAGAGCGCAGACGATGAAACACGTTGAGGTAGAATTGGCCGACGTTATCGTAGGAATCGAAATGTCAGAGGAATTATAAATAGGTTAGGATCGATAGGCATCCCAGAAGGCAAGCCTGGGCGCCATCTAGTCTGCGGCCCTTCCACCTACAACCACCCCTCCATCTGTCTTCGCAAACCCCTATTAATGGGCGTTCGATGCATTCTCCGCCGCGTTTTCCAACGATTTAAAGCCTCCGACTGTTTTGAACTTTATTCACGACAGCAGATATTTCAGGACTTTTGTGAAAGCTTGGAACTGTTGGTGGAAGTTTACTGAATTTGAATAAAGCACTGATACTACAACATTTTAGGTAGAATGAAGAAGTCATCTAATATTGCTAATTTATACATCAAATTTGGACTTCTTTTTCTAACATGTTTGGAGCACTATTTGTTATCACCTACTTAATAGTTTTTAGTTTCAATGTTTCGAATATCAGATAACAAAATTATTGAGTTAATTGCACCAGTAAAAGTACATTCTTCGAATTTTTACGAAATTTTTAAGAAAATATATTTAAAATAATTTAAGTTTGTTATAATCCAGTTTGTTAGCTGATATTCAAACCAGTTCGAAAGACCTTTAGTCATCAGGAGCTTTAACCCATCACTGATTTATTATTTACCACATTTACACCCTCATTCTCACCCCTACCAACCCCCTCAGTCAAAATAATTACAGGATCACTACCGACACTCTATCAATCTTATCTCTCGATAAAACATCGAATAAATACACTGCACTCTTTTCAACCTCGGCTACGAATTACTCCTTCAAGAACAGACCAGAAACACGACCCCCTAATTACCGCTGGCAGCATGTTAATTACCCTGCTTGAGAGTCACGGAAAAAGCCTCAGATTGTTTTTCAACGTCGCCTTGACACGTTCTCGCGTGGAAACAGTGTCCTCCCCCGATCTTGTTCGCTCTCGTTTCGTAGTTTCCAACTACGTCTCAAGAACCTGTTCAGCCTGGTATCTCGCGTGAGGTCGTTAGGAGCACTCCTGACGGAAATGACCGTTTTGTGGCTCGAAACAGCTCAAACGAGAAACGGTTAAGTGCGATGCTACTGGCTAGTTTTTACATTAGTGGCGCCTTGGAATCGACCTGAAATGCTTGAGGGACGTGGTTTTAGTTGCGGAAGATCACTCAGGGGAAATTCGTACAAATGTTTAGTGAGCACGATATCGTTAGGATCACATGATACGTGAATTTCCACTGGCAAATGATGTCTGGGAAGTGAAACCCTTTTGTCAGGTGGCTGAGAAGATAAGAAGTTGAAAAGGGGTTGTAGATTGGTTTGTTAGAGATGATAGAGCAGCTATCAGGTTCTTAAGTTGAGAAATTGCAAAAAATTATGTATTCCAGACAAACTTACAATGTTTTGAAATATATGAGAGACATTTTGACATATTGTGTTTTATATTTTCTGATACCTTTTGAAATATTTTTAACCTTAATTATTAAATAACTTCATACTGAATCGTATAACTATTTTCGAGATCCATGTTTAAAAGAAAAATCACAAATCTTTAAAAATCTGTAGATAAATTATAACACTATCTATGATTTTACATTTCATGAAACGTCACTGTTTGCAGATTACACAAAGTAGACTTTTGCAATGGCAATTGTTCTCACTTTCCGATTACTGATTTTTGAACTTCAAAAAGAGACATTACTGGGTCCAAGTAGCGAGGTAAAGAAGCACGAAACGAATTTCGAAAGAGATCAGACAAAAGTTGGGCGGGCACAGGGTTAAAGGGTGAGCATCGATCGAGGCCGATCGATTTGCCGCGGCACAAGTAGCAGCGTCAGCCAGATCTTCGACGATCGGCAAAGGCCATCAAAGGTCGGCCATGACGCTCGCCGTCATGGAACGATTTCATTCTTTCCGTTTATATTGTATCGCGTAATCGATCCGCCGATAGCCGGACACGGCGAAGTGTTGAATGAACACGAACGTCATCACGTTATGTAACTGACCCGAACGGTCCACGAAGGGCGCAGGTCCCTTCCACTGGTCGAATTTCCTACCTGCCCAAATCCCCATCAAATCACTATGATATTTTAGTCTTTTACGCGAACTTGATCACTTTGACAACTGTCTAGAAAATCTGCAGAAATTCATCACTTCGAGATTGGAAGACCTGGGGTACAATTGAAAATTGCAGAATTTGCAAATAACTTTAGATATAAGGAACACAATATTTCTTGGCTATAAGGTAGAGATTATAATGCAGTACACATTTTTGAGAAGAGTAAAAAGAAAAAGAAAATTTGTATAAAGCACACGAATCTGTGGTAATAATGGTAATAGGTTAGCTGTGAAATGTTTAAGTTCTGTTAAGTGGAATTCAGTAGATCTGATACAATTGCCATTTCGAATTAATAATATGCCTTATTATTACGTTATGTAATTGAATAGAATACATAGTGAGAAGGGTGCGGAACAATTCGAGAATCTACAAAGGGTGGGATACAATAAGGTGTTGGTAGTGTTACGTGAAAACAGCTTTCACAGTTCAAGTTGAGAGTTCCCTTTACTCCTGAGATTCAAATTCATTCTTGAACAAACACCCCCAGAGATCTTCCAATTCCTAGATGAGAGGAGTGTTTCTACAGTGCTACTCAAAGGTTAAATATCAGTACAATTACCATAATATTATACCAGAAGAAATTACAATTTAACCCAGACAAACTGGACAACCAACACAGACATTAAAAAAAAACTAATTACTTCCCATAACACTCAGGAGTTGCAGCTTGCAACTTGCATCTACACCTATTCAACTAAAATCCTACGTTTTTCTTTAACCTTTTTTCTGTAGCACAACCCCATCAATATCCCCTCAAATTTCCCTAACTAAAATCTGGAATCTAGAATGAAGTTCATCCAACCCCGCGAAATATCAAAATCGAGCTTCCTTCTAACCGCTGCTCTACATCCAGCAGCGAGCAAGCAGCGAGCAACCAACGAAAAGACAGTTGAAAAAGGGGAGAACACTGACGTGGTCGGAGACAGAGGAAGGGGTGAATTCGGTAGGGCAGCTCGGAGCGTCTGCAGCGACCTAAATTTCCAGAAAGGCAGCGAGAGCAGCGGACGGGAAAGCGCGTGACGTGAGGGCGGCGCGCGCGCCGCGATAATCGACAGCCGGAAGTCGCTCGAAGAAATTTCAATGAATGAAAAACGCCGGTAAGGGCCACTTAAAAGGATCGACCTTTTCAATTGACGGCTCCGTCCTTGGGCCAGCAGCCCCGAGAGACGAGAACACTCGCGTGCGAACCGACGGTATCGGCTTTGTGCTCGACGTGTGGAAGCGTGCCTGGTCAACTGCTCGCTGTCATCAGAGGGGGAACATCGTCGAACATCGAGCGAGCTCGAACTCGATCGATCCTTTAAGCCCCCCTTACGATCGTAATCGGAGATTTCTGCCAGTGGAAATATTCTGGAAGACCTGATGCCACGATTTCCGCCTAGGGGTAGTTTCCGCAATTTCGCGGAAAATCGAACGAGGAGCAAGGGTAGGGAAGAAACGGAAGTGGGAGGCTGCGATCGAGGGCGTGTCGCGAAATGTAGCCACATTGAGGTCTGGTATCTTTTTAGCGACTGGAATCGTTTTCTTGGTAATGTCGATGAAGGTTAGGTATTGGCGAAGAAGATCCAGGGTGACAGGAGGCGATGTAAATTTCTATCAAGCCCTTTGATTTATCCTGGCGTCCAGAGAGCTTGCGCACAAGCAGCCCCAGCGAAAGGTGAACTTTAATAGCTCGCTAAAAATACCAGTCTCCATGCAGCCGTTATTTTCTGTCGGGCGATCGATCGAATTAAGGGTGGTTTCCACGAGGAACCAACGGTAAACCGTGGGAACCGAGGCTGGGGACCACGTCTGTCAAGGAGATCGCGAGGATCGCGGTCAGACTGCGCAGAAGCGACCAAGAGATCACTAGAGACACTAGACCATTTTCTGGGGTCTGGATGGTCTCCTTGGTCAAGGCAGGAACTGCATTTTACGATTATCGCAGTTGACTCGCACCACATTGAATAATTTCGAGTTGCTACTCTACTTGGAACACTATGACAGTCAGGGGAATAGGTTCGTTAGATAAGAAACCAAGCCTCCAGATTCGATTTTCGTGGATCCATAAAAGGTCCCATTGAAGATTCACGCGAAATATCGCGAATGTCCTTTTGAAAAGTCTGCAGCTGGTTGGTCGCGCGTGCGCGCTGCGCTGCAACACCCTCACCAACACCCTTCACGGGCTACTTCCACCCCCGAGACGAATGGTTTTTTCTAGCTCTCTTTCCTGGTCTCCCCGCGCACTCGACGACGCTTAAAAACTACCTCGGCACAATTGGGTCAGGGAACCACGCGTGATCGAAGCACTGATCTGTCAAAAGCTGGCCGCTGGCTCCAACCGCGACTCTTCCTTTTATGTACCATCTAAACTTGAATCGTGACAATATAATCGAGTCGAGAATCCAGAAGCGGAATCGGGGACATCGGGGAAGGTGGTTTCAGGCAGAACTCGGAGAAATCAACGGAATAAGGGAAAAGGATCCGCGTAGCAGCAGGATCAGTTTCAAAAAAAATTGAAACGTTACCATGTTCCTTCACGTTGAATCCTTTCTAGCAACAAATGTGTAGAAGAAGAGGGAGGAGGAGGGACGACCTCTTCGCGTCGAGGAAGTTCCCCGTTTTCCTGGAAACGACACTGACAGAACGGATCACTGGGAAGAACTGTTTCGCGCCGATTCCGCGAGAGTTCGAGGCGGAAAGAAGGTGAGAGCGATAGAGTGAGAGACAGTGAAAGGTAGACAGAGAGGAGAAATCGAGGGATAAAGGGAGTGAGAGAGGGAGAAAGAGAAAGAGAGAGAGAGAGTAGGAGCTTTCCGAGGCACGACCCTTCCTCGTCTCTCCTCGGTTTTCTCTCTCGCTCTCTCCCACCCTTCCCCTCTTTTCCCCGATCGAAGCTCCTCTTTAGCAGTGGTTACACCACAGGCTCGGCTTTCTCTCTCTCTCCCCTCTCCCTCTCTCTCTCCCCCTCTCTCTTTCTCTCTCCCTCGCTCTCTCTCTCTCTCTCTCTCTCTCTCTCTCTCTCTCTCTCACTCTCTCACTCTCTCCCCATTTCCTGGCCCTTCCGTCAGTCCGACTTTCCGAATCGATCGGCCCCGTCGACGATCCCCCGATCGCTCCCGAGGGGGGAAAGTGGTACGAAAGTGGAATAACTTGGACGAGCACCAACCAAACGGCTCCTAAAAGCACCGTGTGACACAGACAGAATACTCCATTGCACGGCCGTGTCCCGATCTCTACCCATTCACGCTTGTCACTCGTCTTCTCTCCGACTCTCGTGCGGCTCCACTCTCTACGCGTGTCCCGTTCTCTCTCTCTCTCCCCGTCCCGTATCTTCTTTCCTCTACCGCGACCACACACACACGTACACACACAGACACACGCACACACATACACACACACACACACTCTCTACAGCCTCGCTCTAGACTCCGCGGCTAAGCAGGGGAAAGCTGTGCGAGACCGTGCGGCGTTCTAAAGCGAAGACTCGGGCTCTGAGACGGGAGGATTGGCTGTCTAAGCGATCACAAACCTTGTCACCCATGGCTGCGGCGAGCGGTGTTCGATGAGATAGAAGGTTAACAGCGCGGCTTCGGGTGGACCAGAGACTGACTGGCGTTTCGAGTCGTCGAGGACCGCCGGCATCATCGACCCGTCCGTCTCCCACCAGACTCGCGGGTGCCCCCACCACTCGCGCCTCCTCTCTCGCCCGACCAACCCGCTACGTGTACAACACGGACGACGCTCCCCACCACGGCCACGCTCTCGATCCATCCCCACTCTGACGGAGTATCCTGAGCGCCACCACCCGACCGACGAGAAGGAAGGCTTGGAGCGCTAGCGATGGCTTGGAGCAGAGGAGCCTGGTTCAGGTGGAGGTGGGTTTGGGGTAATTTTGGGGGTGAAGGGGGGACAGGGTGAGTTTCGAAGGAAATTTCATGGGGTGGAGGGTTCTGATCTGGGTTAGGTCCACGATAGATTTGAGAACCGGAAGAAGTTTCAGGGATATGGGTTTGGTGTGAGGGTGGGGACGCAGTACTGCTCAACTATGGAGAAAAGTAGTATGTACTAAATATATTTTACTCCTATTTTTTTCACTAAAGTAAGACACAAAATTTTTCACTAAAGTAAGAAAAATATCCAAAAATGCAATAAGCTTGATTTCCCATTTTTCTGTAGTTACTGTCTTTCAACATGGTTTGGCAGAGGAGGGATAATTAGAAGTTTGATTATAGTTTCGGGCAGAGGATTTTATTATCTTTATTAGGTTCTTAAGGTTTGGTCAATATAATTGGAGTTTCATGATTGGTAGTTCTGTTGAGGCTAGTGGTTTTAATTTGAAGATAATTCTTAAGTGCTTTAAGAGATCGGCGCTTTGGGTCCTGTGATGGGGTTTCTGTGGTTGGGAACTGACTAGACACTAAATCGCACAGAAGTTTCAAACATTCTCATTTTGAACTTGTCTCTATCTCCATCACTTTTTAAAATTACTCCACTCCATTCTACCTTCCTTTGACAAACCGCAGAAACGTGTCGCTTATGTTCTATGATCTCATACCTTATACCAAGTCTCAGAACTACAAAAGACCTTTTCAGTGCCCTGCGAGACAAACAATTTCCAAAATACTACCTAGTTCAACTCCAATTATTTTTCATACAGCAAACCTACCTCGCTAACAAACTACCATTATAAAGTTCCAAAGAGATTACTGTTAAGAACGCTCCTACATCTTCCAGAATCCCGAACAAGCCCTACGTAACAATCCACGCATAACCATCGAGACAACATTACATGCATCTCTCAATTCCCATTCCCGTGGAAGCCAAATTACACAAAAACTCGCACGGGGATGGTATCGAATGCCCATCGCTACTTGCAATCCCGCAGCCCGCCACCCCTAACGTGTCCCCCTCTCCCCCACCCTGTCGGTGGCACCGTTCGAACCCCCAGCCTAGAGAACCCCGTTTCCACCAGTCCGCGCCCCCGAACGCGATAGCGCACGCTCCGACGTCTCGTCAGTGGTTCTCACCCCCTTCGACTGCACCGGAAGCCGATTCCGGATACACCCGTCTGTCCCTCCGAGCCTCTCCCTGGGGAAATTTTTCGGCGAGAAGTGTGCCATGACGGAGGGTTAATTGAAGGGGCAAGAAACACGTTGGTGGCTGCGAGCCTGGGTCGATTTGCGTCTCCTAGGGGTTGCAGGGGGTTGGAGGAAGGAACGGGGACACTGTGCCATGGGATGTGACGGTTCCAGTCGCCTTTCGGATGGGTCACGTCGCGGGCGTGAATTTCAAGGGAATAGAACGACTGAGAAGGTATCTAGATGAGAAAGATAACTCAAAAGGGCAAAGGGGGTGCGAAGATAATGGAAGACGAGACGATGGAAGGGTGAGGGTACTTGTTGAGGGACTGGTGCCAGCCGAAGGGGCTTCGTTAGTCGCGGGATGAATGTGAACGTGTCGGAAAATGTCAGAATGTTGAGGAAACGATGCAGGGTGGGGTTGAGAACCACTGCGGCGCGATCTGTGCTACTGGGCTACGCGCCACACGGCGCTTTGGCCGACCGACCGACTCTACTCGTGCTATTCTCTTCTCTCTCCCTCGCTCCTTCGATTGGACTCTACCATCGACCTCTCTCTTTCTCGCTTCAGCATGCAAATGCACCGTCTTGCAGGTTACGTGGATCCTCTGTAGCCTGCCAGGACACTGGAGTACGCATTGCCATCGGGATCCTGTTTCCTGAAGGTCCTTCGGGATGATCGAATGCCGTATTATGTCCTGTCTGGCATTACATGTATCGCGGCCTGAATATCGCTGTCTCTTCCGGTATTGCCATTATGGATTCCACATACATGAGGATATTTTCATTGTGACGGATCGGAGAGAGATAGCTTCTGGGGATTTCTGTCTGGATGGCCTGGAGGTGGATCTGAACTCTTTGGGAGATCTCGGGAGACGTAGATGTAGCTGTCTACGGGAAACTCTTGGAGACAGATATAGATATTTGGAAGAAGAATACAAAGAAGTACATTGTCGTAAATTCAGTGGGGTTTATATTCGTTATATGTTGAAACTATTTCTATTAGAGCAAGAAGTCGCTCACTACTGACTCCAGACTCGTGTTCCTTACAATAAACTTGTCTATGAACCACGAGCCTATGGCAAGAAAGCACTGAACCTTTGATATTTTGTCGTTCCATTGTAGGTCTGTTAGTCAGTGATGGAATTAGTATTGTTCCAAACAACTTTTCAGGTAAAATCCTAACCCAGTACCTCTCCCATTTTGTACCTGCTTCCTTCGACGAGATCAGACGATAAGAGGCTTCTCCCTTAAGCTCGTCCTCGTCACCTCAAAAATTGGAGGGAACACAGCGCTCTTTTTATTTCCACCTTGTCTTTTCTCTCCTCTAGTAGAAGTCGACTTCCCGAGGATGAAATTAAAGCTGCGTCTTCAGCGCCTTACGCGCTTCTAATGAATTACTGTGGAAACAGGGATAAACTTCGTCGAGACTAATTTTCAGATTTTCATCGGGGAACAGCCACTTTCTGGAGATCTCTCGAGACACGCTTCCTTCTTAGTTCTTAAACTCGCTCGAAATTGGAAATAAAATTCTGCTTCGCGCCATCCTTCTCTCTTTCTCTCTCTTCGCTCCTATCTCGCTAGAGAACGTCAGTTTCGTCGAAGAAGGAAATTCAATCGCAAGCACGGCTTTTCTCGTTGTCAGCGATTTAATCATTGGGTCGCCATCAACGCCAGCCGACCGTACCTTCTACACTTTTCATTACAGTTCGTTAGACCGCGAGACTCAGGTCCAGTCCTTTCCAGACTTCCAGTCATCCCTGACACGAGCTGGAATTGCTTGATAATTACTTCTCTCGTTGATAGCGATCCACCAACGCGACCTAATCTTTCGAATCAGGCAGGCGTCGATGCCTACGTTCGGATTGTGATTCTCCTCTTGAAATTTTTATGTGGTTCTATTTCAGCTGGTGCTCGCTTTTATCTGGAGTACTAATAGCTTGGGCATCTGCATGAGATAAATCTGGCGAATGTGGCAGGTTCCAAAGAAAGCTTGATTTAGCTTAAATTATACTATATTAAGCCTAAATTATATCTGTTATGATTTTTTAAAAAAAGAAAAAGATTGACTTTTCGCTTTCGCTTTTGCTGGGAAATTAGAAAATTATGGAAATTTTTCTGAGCCAATTCAGCCATTCAGTGATATTGAAATTCTAGAATATTTCTCTCAAATTGCGTTATTAAAGCTTGGATCCTGTCCTTATTTCTTATTCAAAATATTCAGATTCCTGTTCTTCTATTTATTTCTGCAAGTACGATCATATACAGCCTCAGTTTTAGTATCACGCTTGGCTGAATATACGACAGAGATGAATTTTTCTATGCTGCCTTCATTGGGTGCTTGCGCCAATCTTTGCGCACATATTAGAGGCGCTAGCACTGGTTTCTGTACTGGGATTTCAGATTTCGGGCTCTGTTCTCTTATGTAACTCGCCGATTCAAGTCAATTGTTCCACATTTCCTCAAATATAGTTACTTTCGCTTTATATTCCCGATCCTTCTTTCTCAGCTCGAGTTCCTCCTTCAAGATCCTCATTTCACCGAATTAATTTAAGAAATTTTTTCAATTCAAAACAATTCTATTCCAAAAAGTGTCACACAATTTAATAATATACTCTGAGCAGCCTCTACCCTTTTTCGATTCCACAAACTCAGTTCAGAATTTTTTACATGCAAATTAGATGATCAATACTGAACCCAGCTCGCTGTCTACTTTCCGCCAACACCTGTCCCATCTGCTGCATAACAAAATCGATACCTCCACCCAACAATTACAGTCACGCATTCCCGAAATCAACTATCAAGCATCAACGAAACGTAATACAGCAAAGCTTCACGGAGTCGAAAGAGCGAACTGAAATCCGTCCCAATTTCAATCACCTTTTCCTACTTCCCCACCCATCGATCGTCCTCTGCTCAATCAAATGTTCAATCGATCCCTTTTGGCCCCAGCCACCGTCCGATAAACCGAGTCGTCGAAAATACGCTCCCTTTCCGCTAAATAATACAAAAACATCGAAGACGAAAGGGAGACAGAAGACAGGGCGACGCGATCATCAAAAGCGTCAGCCAGATCGATCCTCCCTCTAGGTTAGGGGGAGGGTGGAGGAACACTTCCGCGGAACTGGGCTAGGCTAAAGTCCCTGAAACAACTCGTTACGTAACTTCCGGCGTCGTGCCCTTCCTACAATGCGGTTCCTTATTACGGGCTAGGGATTATTCTCGGAGGCCTGTTAAAAAGATGACCCTTTTGGGGTAGAGATTGGATACTGTTTAATATGTACTCATGAATCCAAGTGATGTTTCATAGGTTTTGAATACTGGTCACGAGGAATGATGTTTCATTGTTTGTATTTGTAATGTACTCGATCTATAGAAACTGGTTTCGAATCTGGGAATGAGTATGTGTAGGTTTCGAAAATGTATTTGGGAGTACTTTGATGTTTCAGAGAATCGAGTTTTAGAAAAGTAATACTTGAACTCTGACAAGTAACAGACACTCTCTTGGTACATGGAATGGGTTCTTGCATAAGTGACAAAGTAGTGGTAGGTCCACACTCCTATGTATGATTCTACATAGTCAAACCTTTCTCACGTTTTTAACAATTATTCCTGGCTAAATGGTTCGTTTGCAATCTATGTTTTCTTTCACACATTTTCTGTTCTCAATGAATAGAATATGCTGTATGATAGAAAAGTCATAAAAATTAATTTTCAATGTTACAGACAGTTTATACTGTACATGTAGATACATTCCTAGAAGCCACGACAAATAATTCTTCTACACCCTACACAGAATAAACATCCCCCTGGTGTAAGTTCTCATAAAAAGCTTGGGTCTACTTGGTCAAGGTTTGATTATACTTAAAAGTCCCATTTACATTTCTCAAAGTACTTAAAAAGGGTTCGAATCTTTCTCGTCTAGATTCGAATGTACATACAAGTATTGCTTTCCTTTTCGAAGTACTCGTGAAGTGTTCGATCCTCCGCAGTCAGAGTGGAACCTACTTATAAGTATACTTGAGGCCATCTCTACCTACAACCCATCCAACCCCCAACCAACCCCCTGCGACAATTCGTTGTCAGGACACTGGCCACTTTGCCAGCGAAATGGCCAGAATGACGTCGTTCATGGGAACCGATAATGCTTGACAAATGTCAGGGTGGAAAGCAAAGAGGAGGAGCGAGATAAAGGGGTCGAGGGATACGTCCACGTCATTACCAGAAGAGGAAGGTACTCGGACGAGTCTTTGCTTCCTTTCGTTCGGAAGCTCGGAGAAAGTGGATGGAACTTGTTACGTAACTCCTGGAAAACTGTCGTGCGGTTGCGAAAGCCTCGGACCGCGATCCCAGAGTTCTTTTAACTTGCACCCAAGAGACTTGCTTCTTCGACGGTGCTTTCTGTTCTACTTTGACGCGGGGGCAATTTCGGCGGTTCGAGGAAGGCTGGGGAGCGGACGGGGGACAGGAAAAAGGAAAGTGAAACGAATGACGACGCTTCTAGATTACTGGGAATTCTAGGATTTTTCGAAGTTCTGGGTTTGAAGTTTCGCACTTGACACGAGGGTAATCTAGGGTGACAGTTGGCGGATATTTGACGATAGACGAGGGAAGGAGAAAAATATGATAGTTGAACCTCTACGTTGCTAGAATATATAGCACTGTTAAAGATTCTGGAAGATTGCTAGAATACGCAGCATTGTTAAAGATTCTTTGGGGACTGGAGTTTTACAGTATCTTATAAGTGACGTGATTTTAGAAAGGGTGTGAAGGTACAAGCAAAGATAACGGCATTGGTTTTGAAAATGTGTTTCCAAAATCAAAGCAAAGCAGCAGTCACTCAAAGCTTTTGGGACCACCTGAAAAACATCTTTCTACAGTTTTTATATTTCTAATATTCCTGTGTCTAAAAACAACCTTCAGTCTCCCCAAAACGGTCGCCCCATGAATCAAATTCCCCTAAGCGAAGAATTTCGACGATCGAAGCAACAGACGCCTCATGAATGAAGGAAAAAGTGAAACCTCGAGGGTCGCCTCGACAGGAAAATTTTACGGAATTCAGCGTCTCTTCGGAGTGTGGCTCAGGTGAAGAAAATGGAAACGAGACACGCAACGATGGTAAAAAAGAATGGAAAGCGCCGCAACACGTTGTAGAGGGTAGAGGTATCGGCTGATCGATAATCGAACATCGTTCCACGTCAAAGGGAGTCCCCAGTCACGGGACACTCGTCACCGTCACTAGCCAGACCCAGAGAGAGTTATGAACTTGAAACGATTCTGGAAAACTGGCCACCCAACCTTGACATAGTTGCCCAACCGTGAGTTGCCATTCCCCGTACTAATTAAATTTGCATAAGTATCAGTTTGTCGATTAGGCCAACTGTCTTGTTGGCGAGCCTTAATGCAAGATTTTGAATAAATAATCTTGAAGAGGGTATTCTGGTGGACTCGCGCGGAGTCTTTCTGCATTATGGTTTTATGGAAGAATTGACTGGTTTCCGAAAGGAGGAAAAGATATATTAATTTTTAATTCTTTATCGACTACAGTGGAACTGGGACTTGATAGTGGAGCTGTGACTGGAAAATAGAGTCTGCGGAGTTTTGGGGTGTCATGATCACACTCTTACAGTAGAATATTCCTGTAATCGACAGACACTTGACATTCGTCGAAGAAATGAAGTAGGTACTACCTACTGTAAGCTCATCAATTTTCAGTACCTGTCATATTTAATTGTCTGTCTACAAAATGGATGTTCCTGTCAGAACAAGAACGAAAGTAACAACTCTGAAAATCCTTTCTAACTAATTGTCAGTAATAGCCAATTTTCCACAGCACTTTTCTCCGATATTCTCCAGCCATTCCAATGTCCCCAACGAACACAGAATCCCAAACTTTTTGTATATATCTCTTGAATATTTCCTTATGCATAAATCCCGAGAATTTTCAACGTCCTGTACACCAAGCATCCCCTCAACGAATCCTCTACATCCAGGCTACCCATTGAAGCCATTAGAAGCAGAAAAAGGGAACTACCATCTTGGGCACATCGTTCAAAGCAGAAATCCCGTTCGAGATAAAACGAAGGTGATCATACCCAGCAGATTTTGCCCAGCCAGCTGTATTTCCTTATTTAATCCCGTGAAAGGGGACAGCCCTCGCGTTTCCAACCGTTCAAAGTGGCAAACGGGCAATTCCTTGGACGATCTTCGGAGCTGAGACTCAGGGAATACCTACGCTTTTATTACACCCCTCCTTCTTATTCGAATCGTGCCTGTTTCACGTCAGGGCGATCAGTCGTTCGCGTCTGCTCCCCGCGCCCCTGAGGATCCACTTTAAGCAAGAAGAAGCGGACTCGAGGCTCGGGGAAGTTCAGACGGACGTAAGCCTTCCTCCTCTGAACCCTTCCCACGGACAAAGTAGCCCCGTCTCTCTTATAAATCTCCATTAAACCCGAACGATGTCTCATCGTTGTTTGCGCTTTACTTTTCACCGCGAATCGAGAGGAATCGGACCGAGAATTTTCTTGTTTTTACTTCGACTTTGTGGCGTTGGATTTTGGGGTAATCGGTGAGGGGGATTTTAGGTGATAATGTGGATGAGAAGTTTTTTATGTGGGAGAGAGGGAATTTTGTGGAGCAGTGTTTTAATGAGATGAGAAAGGATGAGGGAAATTAAGGTACGTAAAGGGGTGGGTTTTGTTAATCTGCAGAAGTGGTTTAATGATCTGCACAATTAAAGAGGATGTGATGTAATTTCTTATGGCATTTGATAGATTTATGTTAATTTCTTATGTAGGTCCTCAAGGTATGATAGTTTATAGGACAATAACGAAACAAGACCCACTTAAGGGGTGTAGAAGCTACCCTTGAGGATCCAAGTTAATATAAACGACCTTGGTCACTCATTACATGGTTATACTAAATTAATCTGAATATATTCATACTACTTTCACAATACGCTATATCGCTACAAGCCACTACAGCGCTGTTCAAACCCACGCTAAATGGTTTCCTGGACTTCTAATTTTTGTGCAGGACACAGGAGATCGCAACCAGCTCCTCTACCATTTCACACCTCCTTCATATACGTTCCATCAACTGTACAGTTGCACCCTGCGCCCCCATCCATGCACCTCTCGACTGAATCCAAAGTACACTTGCATACAAGCCTCAAAGATTATGTAAACCCTCGCGTAACACAAATTTCAAAGCTACCACGCTACACAAGGGTTACTTAATAACCATCTAGGATCTAACAACAGCTTAACTCTTCATATTCAAGAGGTCTCCAAAGTACCACTCACACAAACAAGCCATCAAGTAAACCAAATGCCAAGTGCAGTCGAATCTCAATTAATTGGATTTCAATTATTCGCAGACTCGTTTATTCAACGTGTCTATTATTCAGTGTAATAACAAGGAAGGTGCAACAAAACACCTAAGACAGCTACTTAAACTGTAGGTAATTCAATGATAGTTAGCTCCAAGTCCTGGCACTCTTGGTAATCCCAGTTTACTAATAATAGACTTTACCTACTAATAATACACTGTAAGTCCTTCTTAGCTTAAAATCCTGAGAGTCTTCATGGTTCAAATCCGTCTTCCCTGTATCTACTTCTCTAACGCTCTCTAAGACGCGACACTCAGCCGTCATATCCATTCGATTCAATGCAACGAATTCAGGACATAAAGTGTTCACAATGGTGATACAGCGCCAGTCATTTAATCATAAATGAAACTCTATGTCCTCAGTTCACGACCCAATAAGGAGGCACGTTTGGGAGGTCGTCTGGCAGGAGTTGCGCGACGTGTAGGAGCGAATCGATAGCGGACGAGAGACCGTGGCTGGCCCAGAAGGCGTGATGCGTCTGGTCAAGAGCAAGGGGACCGAAATCCTCTTGGAAAGAGACGGACAGAGGAAGCAGACCGTGCCGTGTGGCTCTCGTAATCCGCGAGAAGGCCGACGAGAGGGGCGGTCGAAGAATCGCGACGGGAAGGGCGACTCTAGGGAGGGGACGAGGGGTGAGGGCGCGTAAGAGGAGGGGGGAGGTGTTCGGTCGCGTGCAGACGCGACGAGAACGCAGCCCCGCCGTCGCCGGAATTTCATTGACGCACTTGCTCTACGAGATCTCGCCTCGCCCTCTCCTCTCCTCTCTCAACGCCTCTCTCTCTCTCTTTCTGTGCCTCGTCACGCGCAAGTTACCAGTTATCCTCGTTCATCCGCTATTTATAAATATTTCCAGCGTAACGACGAGAGCGCGGAACGAGCTCTTGTCGCCGCTGATCCGCGCGAGAGATTGCGCTTTGCTTTCCCTTTCGGACTCTTTCTTTCCGCGATCTTTTTTTCGGGGGCTGACCTTCCTTTTGGCCGCTTTGTCGCGGCGTTTTCAAGGTTCGCTGGGGACTGAAAGGGCGGCGGATGTGGACTAGCTTTTGCGGGTTTTGGTGATGTATGATGCAATTTCAGTTTTTTGGGCACGCTGGGTAATAGAGTAGATAAGTGCTCGGAGCAGTATTTTAGGGGCTTGGATACATCCTTGATATGTTTTATGTTACTTCAGATTAGAATTATTGCAGTTGGTCGTATTCTAGTAATATCGTGACGCAGGACTATTTTCTTTAAGGGTTAGTTGCACTACTTGTATGTAGTATTTCTGAAATATTAAGTCGCCGCTTGAGTAAGATGCATCAATGTGTCAAGACTCCTTTTGTCCCTTAGAACATTAAAAATCTGAGGTCTCCAGTGAGATCACTGCCTGGTAATTTGACATGTCTGCTTGCCTCGAAATCACTTTTGATTAACGTCGTGAGTCATTAGGTACCTCTCCCACACATGGACACGCACGCCACGGGCGGGCATCATGACTTCTAGGTGGCATCCGTGACACAAAATGCTGGACGAATTTGAATCGCAGGAAATGAATCATATTTCATGGGACCCCTTTCACTGCTTACATCACACTCGTAATGCGTTTTAACTAAGGAACATTGTTGTCTGTTTTGTCCCCCGCCCCCGCCTTTCCTAATTGTAACGATTCACCGCTAACTTTGTTTTATGTACTCAGCAGCCAGCCTATGCGGGCAAGACCGCGGCGATTACGCGGTTCAACAAATTTCTGGTCAAATTTGCATTAAAAAAATAGGTATAACTAGTGTTTGACAAATATTGAAATTTATTTAAATGTTGGAAAAATAATTTGGAGATCATATGAAATATTTTCTTCTTTTTGTGGAGGCATCCATGAAATGGAGATTTATTCGGCTCGGCTACACGACAGTGAATTTATTTTGCCATTCCACAAGTTGATTGGAGGTAAATTAAAAAATCTGTTGATTCTTGATCTCTTATGTTATTTCATTTAAACTATTTCTCTATTTTAATAATAGAAGATAACTCTTCATTTTGAACAGAAAAGTGGGACAATATTTTATAAAATTATTAAAGAAGAAATTGATTTCTTTTGAAGACGTCCAAACGAGCGAGCTTGTCCTCGTCATTCAGCAAGTTAAACGCATCAAAAAGTTTACTCGTAGCCCATGCGTTTAGCATGGAATTGTTTAAGTTTTAATTGTTGTAGTTTGTTGAAACAAACGATGAGGGTTTTATGTTCGAGAGAGGAAATGAATTCTTTGGTGGCGTCCAATCGAAACAGTCCTCTTTGGAAGTCTGTCCCCGTGTTTTTCCCCTTTTTTCGTACAATAAGGGATTTTTCCGTGTTTCAACGGGGCTGCCTTTGTGCAACGGGAAACTGTTGTGAACTCAATTTATCGAGGACGTAGCAGGTTTCTCAAACAACCAATTCAATTTTTGCCCCACTTAGCAACAAAAACCGGTTAACGCTGCTCTTTTTCGATTTCAGGCGTTTAAAAGTTAACTGCCCTTAAACATCCCCCTGGAAACGTAGGGAAAGAAACTACTTAATTTAATCTAACAGAAACTTCACTCGTGGAGGTTTATTTTCGGCCCTTCCTGAATTGTTCGACAAAAACCTTTAACTTCGCACGAAGGTCTTAAACGTTACTTTCCCTACGACAAAAAGCTCGAAAAAATCTCACGTCATCGGAGTTTACCTACAGCCTTATCGTACTTTAGATTAAGCTCTTAAAAAAGTAGCCACTCACGATAAGAACTTTTTTAAAACTCCGCGCTGAGATCTATCTCGAAATTAACATTGTGCTCCACTTTTAAGTTGGAAAGTTGCTACTACCTTAAAGGAGATGTATCAAAGGTAGAAAAAGTGGCGCTGAAATTGTAAAATTTGTGTTAGATCATCACCTTGGGACTTTCTACATGACTCAGAAATTAATTAGAAAATTTGGTAAAATGGAATATAAAGTAGTAGGAAGAAAAATATATCGTACTAATCAAGACATCACCATAATTTTCTGCCATACCCCAGAACCAAAGAAGGTACCTATCATATTACCTCATTAAGACCTCGTAGCTAGACCTACTAAATCTTAACATAATTTTATTTCCCTGCATTGTCACATCTTCAATAAGACCAAAGTAATATACCATGAGCAAGAATTAATCTCAAGAATGTTTCCCTCGCCATAAACTCGTCACTAAATCATGAGCCTGGATCGAAAAACCCTTGTACCCTTCGCGATGTATCTCATAATCTCAGCAATTTGTCACTCCTCTAATTGTTCCCCCTTGCCTCACATGTAGCACAGATAAAACAATTTCACCGAGGATCCCACAGCGATAAATCTCTGCATGGAACACGTCGCAATCGAAGGATTAAATATTCTTTTTGTAGAACGAATTCGAGTAGACCCAAGGGATTACGAAAAATATCCTTCGATGCAGGAGGTCAAGAATATTGTCCAAACGAGGTGGTCCAGCGACAAAATCCCCTTTCGACGTGCGCCGTGCTGCAACAACGTTAATCTAACCGGTGCTTAGTACACGTGTGCGTTTGGTTCATCGATCTCTCGCCGCCAGGCGATTCCGTCGCGATACATTCGAGAGCCAGAGCGTCACGAATCGCCGGGAAATGGGTCAAGTCCTAATTGCATCGACGACGGAAAAAAGATCAGGCTGACAGCATATCGAGTTGCTGCACTGGTGATGCTACACGAAAATGGTGCAATCGATTTTTCAGCTGTACGACTCTCGTCAAGGAAATGGAGCTTTTCTGGGATTTGGGAGATTTTATGGTAAACAGTTCGAGGCTAGATTTGATGCGCGCTATAAACTCGTCGTAGGATCCTGAGTTTGTGACTTCTGTAGGTTAAATGCTGCGTATTTATTGATTCGATCAAACAATCGACTCGAACCACGAGCGTCCAAGTAATAAGTCTACTGTTATAACTCGTCTGTGGCTCTACCTCTGCCAAATTCTGTAGCTTTATTTGAAGGGAGGAAGGGAGATGGAAAATTGTCGGTGAATCGGGCACCCACGTCGCCAGAGAATCGACTGGGACGAGGAGAGAAAGGAGACCTGGGGCCTCTGCCAAGTCGATACTTCGGTCTCGATAACATCACTCGATTACCGATTAAAGGAAGATTTCGACATCGAGCGCGGTCGTATCTGTAAGCGAAATCGATCGCGTGGATGTGGTCTTTGATGATTAATCCTCTGTCGATATTGTGGAACCGAGTTATTTTGCGCTGTGCACGCACTAATGCATTTTAATACTTGGTTTCTGTGGAAGAACTGCAACCAGGTGGGATTAAAATATTAACGCGCATTACTACGAAAGCGTTAAGTAAATTAGGATCGTCTGCAACAACGTAGCAGTTGTTTTATGAAGATTAGTGAACGATGAGTCGAAATACATGTTTCTTTGAACTACAGTACTTGATAACTGTACTAAAATTAAATAGAGGTCAGAAATGATTTTCTTATAGTCCAAATTCCAGTTTTTTTTTAACTTTTTTTATTAATGTTCATTTTTGTTAAAGAGTAAAGGAAATCGTTTTAGGATTTTTGTTCCTTCTCGTACAATGACATGGAGAGTTTTGTTATCGGTTTTCGAAATAGCTGAGCATCCTTATCGGCGCTTTACAGTCGAGAAACTGTCAACGCGTCGTGTGCACCGTAAAAAACGGATAGAATAGGAAGGGAACGCGTTCCAGCGGCTCATAAAAGCATCGAAATGCTGACAGTCATAAGGCAAAGATAGGGGCCGCTCAAGATGTCGAAGAGAAATTATTTTACAAAGCTTTTTGCGAGTAACATGCTCGGAAGATCGTTTCTCGATAACATGCTAGTTTATCGATCATATCTGGCGGTAAACAAAGTTAGATGTTGGTATGAGAACAAACAAAAAACTGGTGGAAGTTAGGACGATGGACGCAAAAGTTATGAATTTTTTAACATTTTTATATGGAAGAGGAGTTCTCAGAATTCTCTCAGAATTATTCTTGATTGAGATATCAAATTTCGAAATTTCAGGCTTAGATTTTTAGCTTTTTAAGGATTCAATGCTGGAATATTAGCTTTCCAAATTTTCAAACTTAGGATATCCATTTTTTAAGAATTTCAGAATTGGAATATTAAATTCTCGAGATTTGAGACTTGAGATAGCAGCTTTTCTAGATTTCAGGACTTGAATATGTAACAAATTCTCAAGATTTCAGACGTGGGATATTAACTCTTCAAGATACATACACGTGAATGAAAAACTCCACTACCCCAATGTATTCGAACCTAGACACTCACTCTCCGTAATCTTCTAGTTGAACCGAATATCACTGTTTGATTGAACATCAACTTCGCAACCTCAAAACTGGGCCACCAACTTTGCAAGACGTCTGACCTAGAACATCAACTTCCCAGCATATCTGATTGGAACTCCAACTTCCAAAACTATCCAATTCGAGCGCAAACTTCCCAAGAACTCAACTCGTCCACCTGGTGACATCCCCAAACTTGAACACCAGCTACTCCAATCCCCAAATCATCCAATTTTACCTCTAAACCTCTTCATCAATCACTCTCCTAAAATCCCTCAAGCCTACATCAACTCCCTAATCTCTGCACCCATTTTCCCAAACTCTCAACAAATTCCACATCAGTTGCAGACAGGGATGATATGAAACCTGCTGTTCCTTCTGTTCAATGACGTCACGAGGTAGACACGGAACTTTTTGATAGAGATGGGGACTTTTAACAATCATTAGTTAGTAGGGCAATTCGGACCGCATTTGAAAAGTTCCCAGTTAGCGACAGCTTATTTTTGAAAAGCTCAAGAAGATTCTGCTTAGAGAAGAGTGATGAAGATACTAATTGTTGACTTAAATAACGAGCTTCTCGTAATAATAACAATAGGTCAACAAATCACAATAAAAAACGTGATGTTAATGAGGACTGTGATGAACCTCGTAGTACTTATCCCAGAGCCATTCAAGGAAAAGCATCTTATGAGTTTCTTTTAAAAAGTATCTATCTTTTACGAACATTTCTATCGTATACGAGGATTATCACATCCTGGCTATTGTTAATCAGTAGTCTATGGTCTAAGTGACCATAAATGTAGCCAAAAGTGCAAGGTTGTTGAACAGCTACACCCCAGATGTTGAGGGAACACGTTTCAGAAAGCGCAATTTCTGTGATCATGTCCAGAAATCTGTTAGTATACTTCCTCCTTCTTCGTAAAGATTTCCAACTACATATGTTATTATCGTTACCGCCTACCCTTGTTGAAACTCCACCAATAAAAGACCTTTTAGCCCATCCACCTACAAACGTCTTGAATAAATAATGTTTAATCACAGCACAGCTTTGCTCAAGTTTTACGCAACGTCAGTCAGATCTTTTTCGAACTCTAACGAGAAACCATCACACGACCTTGTAATAAAGTTTTGTTAAAAACTAACTAGTTGTACAAAATTAGTTCAGTGTACAATCGTATACATTTCGTGCGCATCAATTCCTTTCTATCTCGTGACGTCACTGAACAAAAGGAACAGCAGGTTTCGTACAATGCCTGGTCGCAGGAGGCAAAAGCGTCAGTGTCAGACAAAAGGCGAACAGGTGAACCGTTTCGCTGGTTTTCTTCCGGAGAGGGGTGACGCCGAGGCGAGGCAGCGGCATTCATCGAGCGGCCTGGAGCGATTCGCAGTGACGCGAGTTACGCAATCGCCGCGGCTGGCCTTGCGCCAATCTCGCGTATCACTCGAACTCGTCCCGCGAGAAGGGGGAGGAAGAGGGACGACGGCCCAGCGAGTGAAAAACAGCCGAGCTGCGGCGCGCACGTTTCTGCGTGTGTCACGGGTTACGAAACGCGTGTCTCGACGCGACCCCCGACACGCTCTGCCACGCGTTATCGCCGCAGAGTCGCCGAGCGATTCCCAGCGTCTCGCGGATACGGAAGACGCGACCGATTCGCGTCACCCTTCCTCTCCTCGGTGCAACAAACGAGCACGCTCGTTTCCACGGTCTCTCGAGCCGAGAAACTGGGCAACACGTCGGTGACGCTCGCGCGGCATCAACAGTTTCGCGGCTCCGTACCAACTCTGTTTGTCAAGTGTCCAATCCGCGGACTCTTTCTGCCAAAGATGCCTTTCTGACGCCGAGCCTAGCTCCTCTGACGTCCCCCTCGTCGCGAGTCTTCTGGTTGTTGGAGGTCTCGAATTACACGTTCTCGCGGAGTCACTTCAACGAATTTTGTGTCGCGCTCGTACGAGGATGATCAAAGGAGAGGCGGTTAATGACGTTAGCTCGTGTTTCGCGTATTTCGACGAGGTTCTCCTGAAATCCTTTTACCTGGCTTCTTCAGGGACTAACGCGATTCTCGGCTTCTGGCAAGCTGGGTGCTTTTCTTTAGAGATTTCCACTCGCGTTGCTTTTGTGAGCTTCGGTTCTCTTGTAGCCTGGCTGGGTCTGGTCGGGGAAGATTGTAGCGGCAGAAAGGGAAGATTTCATGGCTCAGGTTCGATGAGACACTTGGTTTATTTCTTTTGTAAAGGTTCACGCTTGAAGAATGCTTGAAGAATGATTGAAGAAATCTTTAATCTTGAGGTAAATTTTTTATAGTCGTTGAGGTATACGAATATTTAGGTAGGTAGTCAAACTCACTGGGGAATCATGATCAACCTTAATTTAAAATAAAAAACATACAAACTGCTTCATGAAAAAAAAAAAAAAAAAATGAATTACAAATTATTTTAAAGCTTCTAGACATTTCTCGAGACATCCTCAGACTTTTTAGGTCTGATGTTTTTTCTGGTAATTTAGCTTTAGCTACGTATTATTCACCATCTTTTAAGACCATCTTGTTTACATCTGCAATTCTCAGGTTCATTTCTGTTACGCGAAACATAGATACCGTCTGCCTCTACAAACAACACTGAAGTAAAAAAGGTTTTCCAGACGAGCCTTTACACAGGGTTATGCATTTAAACGAGTCCTCGAATTAAACAGTTCAGCCGACGAGATAATCAAATCGTACGGCGGGTGGAGAAGCAGGAGCCAGACAATTCGCTTTTCTTTGGCTGCGGAGAAGTGTCGGAGCCTCGGAGATTCTTGGCACGCGATCCTTCGTGTCGATTCGCGAATCCATTCTCCGCGACGATCTTGAGCGGGCCATCTCGGCTCGGCGAAGAGGAAAACAGGACGAAACGGTGAAATAAATTCCAGAGACAGAAGTGGGAGCAGGGTGGAACCCCATTACTCTGCTATTAGCCACCCAGAACGATTGCCCTTCCACCCCGCAACGGACCGTAATTCTTCCGACCCACCGTTTTATCTCGTTTCTGATTCGATTTTCCACGTTTCCCTCTTAACTTCGGGGCTACTTTACTCGTTTTGGCTAGGTGGTATTAGGAAATCGGAAGACTTTTCAGGAATTTTTTCCCCATTTTTTTAATGGCAAAACATTAGTATTTGTATAACATTATAAATTGTATTGTTTGAACGATTCATTTCTCATTCTGAACATTTTCACATTCCTAAAATTGATGTTACTAAAAATATTTGAACCTCTCTAAAAAGCTCAAAAAGTGACATCTACCTTTTTCTCTTTTTTAGATCTCTGTCAGAGGCCATAGACATGTTTCTACATTTCTATGTGGCTGATAGGTCCGAAAAAAGTGTTCACGTTCTATTTTAATCATCGATTTAACAGGATAGAGTCCCCTCGACAGGAGATATCGACAGTAGCGACTGTATTTCGTTCTTCGCTGCGTTTCAGATGAAATTTCTTGCCGCGTCTGTTCGTGCTGGGCATCGCTAGTTTTATCTCGATAAACCTCTGGCAATATTGATAGCATAGCCATTATTGAACAAGCGATAAGCGCGTGCTCGCGTTATCTCGTCTGCTTGCGCGAATAATACGTATGAATTGCAAATCGCGAAGATGTCGAATCCTACTGATATTGTCTGCCTTTTATTCATACGATACTAGTATTTCTCGTTTATTGTGTATACTGATAACAGCGTTCTCGTACAAAGCAGTCGATTTTGGGTATTAGTAGTGTCCCGTGAAAAGTCCTCTGAAAAACATTAGGAGCAATAGTTTTCAAGGGACTTCTCGAATGGTATGCGAAGTAAATACTGATTTTAGGTACTGATAACTTCACCAAAGCTTTCCAGAACTTCGACGCTGAAGAGAGTACGTGAAGGAATTTCACTGAAGAAAGAAGCGCAAATGAGTAGAGATTAAAGTCGTCGATAAAAAGAGGAATGTCTGGACCACAATTAATTCCGACGTGTCCGAGGTTGTCCACGAACGTCATTATCAGCTCGTGGTACTGCCACGTACGGGAAAGACTACGATCAAGCGAGTGTGAGTAATCTCAGGATGCACTGTACACGATCGTGTCGTACCATGCACCAATCGGATTGTTTATGAACGAGCTTGTCTATGTTCCTCGGCTTTCAGGGGACAGCTGATTCTGTGGAGAAATTGAGAAGAAAGTGATACCTTCATTATTAATTTTGAGCAGGGAATCCAGTAAAAACGAAAATCGAGCTAATGGAGGACTTAGGTATTTGTTTACCTCTCTTTTCTGAGAAGTTTAATTTTTATAAGATTATTATTTTTTTAAATAGTTTTGTACATATTATATTCTTCTGAATGACTATTTTTGTATGATTTTCTATATCTTCGTTTTAATATCTCTTTGCTAATCAATTTCATTCGCCTCTCGCTGCCCAAAACGCTGTCTTCCACCCACACCTAATCTCCTTTCGACTCAACCGAAGTCTTATTCTATCGTCCTCTTTCTCTCTGTCCAAAGAATAAATAGGGCAATAAAGGCAACGTTTACAGCTCGGACGAGCTTCCAACAAGCCAAGCCAGTTTCCCCCAGAATTATTGCGTCTGTCAACAGAGGCGATCTTCCATTGTTTGACGATCCAAGCATCACGGAAATTTGTCCTGCTCAGGGGTAGAAAATAGAAATATATCTCCTGGTATTCCGACATCTTTTTACACGCTTCCCTTTTGCCCTTTGATTCGGCGTGACCTTTTGTGAAATCGCGTTACATCTTTCAAGCGTTTCCAGGACACTGACAGTCGAAATGGAATCGAATTTTCGTCATGTGACAACGGACCGTGACGAAACATCGACGATCTCGAGATATCTGTCCTAAAGTGCCCTCGTGCGTGTATTCCTGAGCGATCGGTTGACATAGTGACGTTAATTAGCCCGCAGCAACCAAGTGCGAACATACTTGAGCGTAGCGACCTAGAGAGACCAATGCAAATTGGTCAGAACGACGGGTGATTGAAATTTTCGATCGTGATTCAGAGTAGTGTTGGGAAATACGGTCTGTTGAGTAATGATAATCAACATTTCTGTAACAATGTAACTTTTTTGTACTGGTTTGATCAAATTTAATCGAAAATTAGTTTCAATGTTTTGTGAGAGTAATTTACGTTCTATTAGAATTCAGTTTATATTAGATTCGCTGAGTTTTGGTGATATGTAATAATAGAATGATATACAATCATATGAAAATACTGTTTATACTACTTCTGCAATTGAAATGAATTGAATTATCTATATCTGTAAGAGTAGTAAATTTGAAAAATGACACTGAATATTTGAAAAGGAAAGCCTGGGTAATATAAACTGCAGTACGCTTCTAAGGCGCTACTGAATATCTTAAAGAAGTCTGTATTATGGTGTTTTGTCTTTCTTTGGAGCATGAAGGTCTGAAAGCGTGCTCCCCTGGATGTGTTGGAATTTATGCGATTAAAGTTATGGGAGTTTCAAATGAGGAAACTTTCGAGTTCAGGGCACTTGGGACAGTAGTCAATAATGAATCCCATTGTGTCCTCTAGGCAATCTCCTATTTATATCGCATGTGAATTGGATAGACAGAGACTTTAGCTTAAATACTAAAATTTATTTGCAAAATCAATTCCCTCAATTTCGACAATTTTTCCAACACCCAATATTATATAAGCTACCCTAAAATATTCTACTTTTTACCTAAAAATCAATTAATTACCTAACGCATTGACATTGCAAGAAAGAATTTCAATGCTAGCCTTGCCACACCATCAGCATAACGCCTCCAACAAGGGACATTCAATTACAACAACTCCCACGAGGATTTGTGAGATTGTTCAGCTCGGTATTATCTTCGTTATAATTCGACAGAACGTCAATCATTGTCATGATAATTTCCGTGGAGGTTTGTGGACATTGTGCAACGAATTCTGCTCTTTGAGAAAACATCGAAAATGACGAGAATTGTTTGGGTGATTACAAAAGCCTTAGCTATGAAAACTACTATCACAATTCAATATATTTCACTCTTATCCAGGTCCCGTAATTTCAATACTTTCAAAGAGTAGAATATGTCTCTCCGATTTCCGAACACGTATATTCAATATTCTCTCATCACTAAATTCGTGAGTCACTGTGCGAACAATGATGTCGAGCTGAGGTTTTCGAGAAAATACCCTCTGATCGTTGAATCTCAACTTAATTGATTTAAACAGGAATTGTTTCCCATCCGTATTCCCAGTTTTCCTGCGATTGGATTTCAATGGAGTATCGACAAGGGATCGTTGATATCCATTGACTCGTGAAATATCGATCCGCTACGCTATATCGGGGGGCTGGTTGACCGCTGAATTCACTCGATCCTGCTGAACACTACTGATTTATTTTCAATTGTTCCGCGAGGAGGTCCTCCGCGAAAGGGAATTCTGGAAACGCTACAAGAGGTCCAGTTGCAACAATCGTACCATCTAAATTAAATTATCAAGAAAAGCAGAATCTCTTTCGAATTATATAGCACAAAAACTACATCAAATGCAAAACGAAAATTCTTCGCTTGAAAAATTCTTTTTTTTCTGGATAATATCATTAAAGATGTATAAAACAGAGTGAAGTTCAATTTAAAAAAATTGCCCACTACGTTCCCCTCGGTATACAGCAATAAAATAAATATTGCAGTTACGATAGCAAGAGGAGCAAATGAACCCGACGATAGAGGACAAACAGAGAAGTTATATTTAGAGGAGGAAACGTACAGTAGATCAGATCTCTATTTGCCGAGAGTCGCGAGGATGAGTTTCTACGTCAACATTCGTCTCTGTGTCAGGGGCTCGACAAAATTCCCAGAAAAAAGTCGGTGAAATCACTCTGGCGCCAGGGGCTAGTTAATCGAACGTGGCTTCCTGGAACGATTCGAGTAAATTCGACAATTACGATCGACGTAAGCAATCGCTTGATCACCTTTTAAGCCACCGCTCTCGTCATGCGCTGATAAGCCTTATCTGAGTCCGTGAACTCGCGAGAATCCAACTGCGCATGCCATTTTCAGCGCTTTGATTTTCATATGTTATCTGGGTGACTCGACCAATCCTGTAGTGTTTGTTCCTGGTGGGACAATTTTGTTGAATGCGGAAATAAAAGACGCTGCATAAACCTGGCGGTCTATATGCAGGGTGTTCAGATGCAAAAAGAGAAAAATTTCAGGAGTGATTTTACATATCAAAATAAATCGAAAATTAAGAATAAAAATTGGAGAAATTCACGTGCAATTTGATAAATTGAATGATATTTTTGATTATTTTATTTTGAATATAAAATCACCCCTTAAACCCCTTTTCCCACCCTGCTCCTCCTCCTTCGATCATAGCCGAACACACTGTACATGGTAATTCCTGAAAACCTTACATATATTCTTTCAGTACTTTGGTTCCAAACTTCAATACCACAAATCAGCTATCAAAGTGGCTTTCAGAAATGTCTTCTTCATATGCTACAAGTATATCTTGAACCTCTATCAATAAGACACTCTACTACAGTGTATTTCCACTTGTGTCAATTTTCCCTAACCTCTCACCCATAAATGAACACCTCATACCGCTCCAAACAACCCTGAACCCACAGACCACCCCAAGAACAAATACTTATTACTCGAATCCACAAAGCATTACCAACGACCCAATTAACACAACCTAGTACACCCAAACTCGCCCCAAACCTACCTAAAACTAATTTGCTCTAACACTATCCAACAAATGTCCGCGTACCAATGCGCAAAAACGAAGGCCCCCGAAACGTTGAACCCAACCTACCTCAGCCTACAGCAGTCTGCGCGAAAGAATTCAGCACGCAGCCTAGTAGCACGTATATCGATCTAATTCGATCCATTCGATTCGATCGGTCATGATTGTAAACAAAGCTGGCGTCACGAGAGGACGAAGAGGAGATTGGCGTGGTAGCGCGTCTAAAAGTATCGAGGCGCGCTAGGAGGTTCGTCTTTCCTCCCCGAGGCGTTGAATGACGCCTTCGCTGGTTGTTTCTGGTTCGAGCAGCCATTCACCGAATCGTCGACGCGGAGGCCCGGACCGGTTTGAACCGGTACGGCCGACGACAGTCTCGGTCGGCTCGATTAGCGCCTAGCAATTATTGAATAGCCGGCCGCTCGGCGATAAGGTTCTCCTCTACTTCATGCGTACTTCCTCAATCGAGACTCAATTCCTGCGGGTCGGTTTGTGAATCGGTTCAGACGGTGCGCGGTGTCTTGGTTAACGAGTGCTAGGCCAGTGAATCGTGAATGTGAATCGTCCAGGAGGATTAGAGGCGGATCAGTGACAAAAGGACGGAGGAGTAGGGATACTGGAAGCGGAAGGTGGATCGTGGAAGATGCGGAGGGATGGTCCAGCTGGTGAGATAGTAGTTATAGTTGGAGATGCCTGGAGGATGGGGGACTGGACTTTTGTGACTGCTGATTAGCTCGTTTAGCGGAAGCATGAGTACATGAGTACTATGGAGAGATGGGGCTGAGAGTCTCGATTCTTATGGGTTGCCTGAGATATAAAGGCACGGTTGAGGTACAATGGTAGGTCCACTTGGCTACGCGATTGTACGTTAGTGGAAACGTCTGAGGCTACTTCTGTGTTTCGTTTTCGGTAGGTGATCTTATTGTTAGTGAACTGAGGCGAGTATCTAAGAGGAGGACCCATCATCGTTTTCGTGACCCAGTTTTCTCGAGCTCTGGAGCCCCATTACCATTTGCGTATCACTTAAAACGATACTACTAGAGGATTATGGAACCAGGTTATACGATTTAAGAAGCTTCACCAATAAAACATAGTTAAATGTAAAATAGGTATAGAAGTACCCAGTAACTGTGACGAGTTTTTTGTTTCTTTTTTTAAGCAAGAGCGATTTCAAATGTTCAAGTATTGAGATACTAAAATAGTTAGAATTACAAATTCAAAGACTTTACAATCTTATTTTTGTCGAAGTTCTGAAATTCAGTTCTTTCCACCTTTGTATCTGCAATATTCTTAAAATATTTTTATCCTTGACACAGACTCTTAAGAAATGACATGTGAAAGATGATAGGGCAAGGTCAACTGGAGTTTCGCCTAAGGAACATACGTTTTGGGTGTCCATTGTTGGAACACATGATAGAGAGAGGATTGTCCTTTTCCCTTGGCTTTACGTTTACCCTTACGATCACCATTTCTTCTGTCACACCATTCTTCATCTCGACACCCTCTCTGAGACCACTGTCATTCGACACGTGGTATAATGGGTCAACCAGACGGTCGAAATAATGGAGCTATTAAAAACGTTATCGTAGACGCTGGAGTCTTCGAGATATCCGAATGATCCATTTAGCGGTGATATACTTAGAAGACGGTTTAAAATTTTTCCTGGAAAGTTACTGCATGTCGGATGGCGCACTAAATGTTTCTACTTAGCCGTCTCTCGTCTGACAATTAGAAGTAGAAGTGAATGCGCAACCAACTAGAAGTAGATTGCTCTCTGCAGACTGTCTGACCTAGGAACGACATCATACCACTGCCAGGAATACGATCTTCAGCGAAATCTTGAACATGACTAGGGCGCTTATAATAGGAGATGGTAATTATTATTATTATCGTCTGCTGCATTCTGAATACTGTACTTGAGATGGACATAAAGATCTCAGTTTAATTTATAGACGCGGAAGATTAGAGAAATTAGAGAACAGGGTCGTATTCAAAGATACTAATTTTCAAGTACGAAGGGAAGTATTTTGGGTGTGAAGATAATGTACTCAGTTCTCTGAAATACTCATGAGGGACACTGTCTACAGATCTAAATGTTAACTATCCTTTCTATTAATCGTGTTTTGTTTTCTTCTTCGTTAAGTATAGGAGAAATTCCAAAGTATCAGAGAAATTTTTCCAACACTAGTAATTAATTATTTCTCAAGCCTCTTGTCATGATTTCTACGAATCAAGCACAAGTAATAAATCGAAGTAGGTAATAATTTCTCCACTTCAAGTGCGTCATACTAAAAGATTACTAAAAGAACGTCCCTGAAACACGGACACAAAATTAAGGTATTAAGGCTGATGGTTAAAGCGATGTCCCAGTCGCAAAAAATAATTTAACCGCCTTGTACATTATTATTACATCTGGGTTAACGAGATACGATGTTATATTACCGTGTGCTACTGCTGGCTCAGCGGATCGCAACAAAAAGACGTCACACGAAACGTCCCCTGCACTCGGCGTCTCGCTGACCGGCAAAAATTCATGCATCCTCGCGCAAAAATCCTCCGCCACTTTTATATTGACAAAGAGCTCTCGTAATTTTCGACACAACGTACGAAATTTATTTCACAGAATGAACAAATTTTATCCGACGTCTCCCTATTTCCGCCATCTCATGAGGGATTAATTTCACGGTTAGCTTGAGGCGCAGCTCGCGTCTCGAATTTCCCTGGCGTCCGAGCCGAAACTTCTCAACGAGTTTGACCATCGAACATTACCACGTTCAGCGTCGATATCACGACAACATTCGAGAATGTCTCTCCAGGTTAACGTATCGCGAAAAAAAAAAAATGAACAAAAGTACCATTTCGCCAGGAGTCAACACTCAAATCAACAGGGAAAAGTTCGCCAAGCTGCATATCAGTCAATGTCAACGTTATCGAGTCGAAGCAACGGAGAAAGGCGCGAATAGCGAGATAAATTAATCTTCCGCTGGTGGAATGACGTAAATGACGTCGAACAGTACCATTTCTTCGGCATGTGTGTGCGCATAAGGAAGTATGACGAAGACGAAGATACTGGGTGTACAGTAGACGACTTTCTGCCAGGTGCGCTCGCCAAACTTCTGTTTTCACCAGTGATTCGCGAACAATGAACCGTCGGGGCGACGTTTCTATCCAGTTAGAACCGGAAAACGGGCGACTGGCGGTCTGAGAGACGCCAGCGATACCAGTTATTGGATACTCGGCTATCGACAAGGTCTCCGCCGTTCCCTTCCTCACTTCGACGCGATACAGTCGGTCCCACGTAACTTCTTGATGACGCAGGCCCCCAATGGTCGCAGGTTGATCGACCTGGCCTTAACTTTCAACGATAACCGCCAACTATTACGGAAGACGTTCCCTTGGTTACGAGATGTCATTAAACTTCGGATTTCTGTCTTTCGTTCGCTTGGCTGAGGCACAGTACTGGTGGAGGTTCGAAATTTGGAATTTTTTTTTTGTTGTTAACTGTTGCGAGGTGTTGGATTTAAGGGTGAGCTGGGTGATGGGTGGGCGGTGGAACGAGATCCATTTGGATTAGTTAATGGAAGCATTTGGGGAAGTTTGGGATGAGTAATGGAGAATTGTGTTCCTGTTTGTGGAATTGGAGCTTTGCATGGGGATTGTTATTTTAGTTATTTGTCGTGGAGAGGGTGCAGAAATTGATGCGAATGTGTATCATCATAAATAGAATTAAAGAATTGGAAAGTAAATAAATACAGATTTGTTTCATATTTTAGAATTGTATAGATCTCAATAAATGTTACTCTGTGAGAACTGGCGAATTTTCACGAAAATAAAATTAATAAATAAACCTCACCTACACCAACCAAATAAATAGAAGAGAAAATTGTGAGTAATAAAGTTGAAGGAATTAGCAATAATACTATGGAAAATCCAGATAGTAAAAGAATTTCAAGACTTCTGAATGTTGGAATACTGTAATTATATGTGGGGAATATTTGAAGCTGATTACATCTACGAGCTTTTATGAGCTGCTAAAATATTTCCGCTAAATTTTCTCACTGGAATTAAAAATGAATAATTTCAGCGGAACCAGAGATAAAATTAGCTCTATTGTATTCCACTCGAAAACAAACATTTAATATCAGTTTGCTGCTAGAACACTGAAACAAATTCTTCAGTATTTAATAATCAAACCTTTTTCAAAATATAATGCTACCAGAGGCTCTTCGCTGCAACTTGACTCCTCGTTATTACCTCGATTTGTCTCCTCAGCTACAAGAAATCGTAACGAGCGTCCACTAAACGGTGACATCAACGAAATCGCCGGAACTCAATTTGCCAGCGTGAAATACCTGAGGCGAGCAGAGACAACCAGCTTTGTTAAAGAGGAATTGTCCCTCCGTTGGTTCAGGGTTAACAGAAACTGTCCGGGTCAGGAAAGCTGGCGGCCACGATCCGAGAAGCTGAAAACGACGTTACCAGCAAAGATCGCGGGCAACTAGACGCGGCGAGGGGCACGGGGCGAAGAGGAAATACTCCGGGATCCAATTCGTCGTTATTTAAATGGGGTCGCGTACGATTGAGCTCGTTTAAGTGCACACGATGCACTCGCGGACCTGCTGTTCACGTGTCTCACGCTACGCGATACCGCTTGTGTTTCTTCATTTAGTCGCGGTTTTTGGAGCGAATTTTTCAAATTCCTAAGGTACCATTTTTGAGGCACTTTTTGTTTAATCCTCCAGTGCATGGGTAGAAAAGGACTCCCGCTACTGTACGAGTGAAGTCCCAGAGAACTACTGCTTTATCTATTTGATATTAATAAATACAGGTCTGTTAGGACCCTCTGATATATACATACATATAAGATACATGTTTATTAGTATTTAAAAAATAAAAAAAATGAAAAATAGCATCCTCATGGATCTCTCAAACCCAAGCCATGTGCTAGAGATTTAAGTGAATTCAGTTCTGAGAATTTTTGTGGTACTATGGTAATTGAAGTATAAGAGGAATATAAATTTGATCTATTAAATCATAAATAAAAGTTTCTCTGTTGTGAAGTTTCAACTGGCTTCCTACTTTATGTAGGTTTCAAGTACCCACATAATAAATTCGAAGAAATCCTTATTCCATAATTCCGTTGTTTGCAAACGAAAGAAGGAGTAACTTTCTCTTACGACTTTATTGAGCCTCTCAACGACCATGAAATGGAAAACAGTCCAAGGGATGCTACGAGCAACGTTTCTATTTGATTCATCCCCTGTTCAGTGTTCACTAAGCTACATAGCGTTTCCCAGAACGAGACTGTTCTCCACGAGTAAATATTTTACGACGTAGGATCACTTTCGCCCACTCAGGCCATTTTCGTGATTCACACAGCAGATTCGATTGCCGGGTAGAAGCGCAGCGTGCGTCTGACCAACACGAACCCTTTCTACTGCTCCTTGACGCTCGACACCTACGATCTTTTTCCACTTCACCTGAGAGACGCGCCAGTGAAGCGGAGGCCGACGATATCGAGGGTTTTTCCACTGCGCCGAGGAGGCGCCTAAGTAAATGGCTACTCGAGATATAAGAGACATGGAATCTCCAGACGTAAGGAAATCGGGAAGTTTCCAGGAATCGAGAAACATCAAATATAATTTAAAGGAAAATATTTATTTGTTTCTTGGAGCAATGATATATCTTAACCTCTGCTTTTTATATCTCGCTATCGCCTGCGATATTATACCTACTAAATTCAGAGAATTGATTAGGTTTTTAATACTTGAAAATAAATAAGTGTGTATTAATTTAATCTGACATAAATAAACGATAATTAATCATTTTGAACAGGAAAATTTTTCAGTATATATTTGTTGTTACAGTATCGCTCGCCCGTTAATTCAGTTCTCCAAAATTTAAAATATCAAAAATTCTCATTAATTTGCTTTACTATCGAGAAGCAAAATAGTTCGTTTAATGGCAATGTCGCCAAGTAGGCGGGAGCTATTAAACAAGACAAAGAGAAATTTATTTTACTAACATGGTTCACAGTAATGCAACGAATACTATGATCCATGCGTAAATATCATGGCAAAATGTTTACCGTGACTTAAAAGAGAGAGTATAACCTGGAGCCATACATCTGTATCATACTATTGTTCTTACAAAACTATCCACTCGACGTTGCAAACCGCTCTTTTCCGTTCTTTTATTGCGCCCCGCCGAGTTAAATAATTAAAAGCAGGCGCGCGTTGCGATGAAAGAACACTCGGAATTCCACCTAGCTTTAATTACTCGCGGAGGATATCCATTTCGGGGGCGGATACTTTCATGAATAGTTTTTATTTAATTCCTGGCCGCTGCTGAGCCTTTCTCCCCCGACGTGAATGCGTCTGAGCACGTTGCGAATTGATGGGACGCTTGAATGGTATTTCGTGAAGTTTTTCAAAGACTGTCGAGATTGTAAGAAAGTAACTCCACTGTCTAACAGTCGCAATTGTCGTGGTACGAGATAATCAGTATTCAGTCCTGAATGCTATTGTTGGGACAAACTGAAATGGAAGTAAAAATTGTGTGGGTTTAAAGAACAGTGATGGTTTTCAATTCTTAGTATTTTACTGTTTACCCGTGAAGTTTTTTTATCAGTTTGATAAATCTGTTTACTTGTGAAAGTTATTAATGGGAATCCAATTCACATATTATTTACTACTTTAAACTAATTTCAATTCGAATAGAGTTCCTAATTTAATCAAGAAATTTCTAAGGCATTCGTACCATTTAGACCGAATGCTTGCAGAAAATGCAACACTTACATATTTTAGCCTGAAATTCGCGTTTCGAGCTTGAGAAATTTCACAGGCCGAGAATCGCGTATGACGAGTTAGCAGACGGGAAAATTGCAGGCTCAAATCTTTAGAAATCTCTGGACCCAGCCCCGAGACTCGAAACACCAATTACGAGAATTTACATGCTCAAAATCTCCCACGATCTGTGCCTTCACCACCCTTTCTGGCTGCTCATTTGCCCGATTAACAACCTCGATTATATTTAAGCTTTATAACTAAACATAACGTAGCTCCCTAATACCTTACACTACGCTACCAATGAACCATGAAGAGATATTGATTTCATACCTCGGGAGCAAGAAATATTTAGGTAATAATGTGAGGAAATTAAAATGGTGTCAAGAGATAAAATTCTGGGAAGTAATTTCATGACTTTAATTTCAAATCCATTGACTTCAGTTCCAGGACTTTCGAACCTTAATTACAATTTAAGATTTATACTGTTGGGTAATTCTAAATCAATATAGAAATATGACTTAAAGTTTAGACTTGCAATATTTTCTCAAAACGATCACAATAAGTAAGCCCGAAAATTCATCGTCTTTTAAGCAACTTCACAATATTTCAAACCAGGTTTCCAAAGAGGAAAGCTTTTAGTATCATTAATCTTTCACTAATTTTCCAATAATAAAACAATTAATCACCTTTATAGTTCACAGTTTAGAAATTCTCGTATAAAGCAGCAGAGGAACCGCCCTTCCACGCAACTACAACAGAACGTTCCATTCACAGGACTCTCTAAGAACCTATTCCCAGATAACTACAGCTCCGACTCTACAGAAGAAATTCAACTTCCCTTACACCCCACACGCAGCCACATTCGTCATTATTCAAGTAACTCTGTTTCTCCTGTTCCAATCAGTAGCTACGCGATTCTCGGTGTCAGCCCCCATTCATTTTCCCCCATTGTCCAGAAACACGGCCGAGCGCCTTTGAATTCGCGGCATTCTAGCTGCGCCCCGCTAATTTATCGCGTTCAAACGGGCAGGCGACCGTGGAACTCTCGATACTTCTCAAGGATGCCGCGAAGGAACGGGACAAGCCGTTATTCAGTGGAGATTGCAGGCGTGTTGGGGCCCATTTAAATTTCATCGGGAGAACGGAGATGAATGGGCGCGGCGTGTGTGTGCTAGAGGTGTCCAAGTACATAGCATGAAAATACAATCTGAACTGAGCTTAGTTTGAATCGTGCAAACCAGATCAAGTATTAGAATGTACAAGTAAAGTTAATTATTCAAGCAAACTTGATTATTCAAACAAACCTGATTGTCTAAGCAAACCTACTTGTTCAAGCAAACTTGATTATTCAAGCAAACCTGACTATGTATTCCTACTTAAGTATAATATTAAACATTACAGATAAAATTAGCTTGAATAAGATTTGGTAAAACTTGGATAAAGTCAAGAATGATCAAGATTATTTTAGAAATTTAAGAAACAATATCAATGCATCCAAACTGGAATGCAATACAAGTAACTAGAACGCAACCAAGCTGTTTAAACATTCGAGCTAATTAAATTTGTTTAAGTTTATGCAAATACTCAAGCTATTTTGATAATCAAATGCTTGACTTGCTTGAAAAAAATGAGTTTTATCTTTCTTTGAATTTCAAGTACTTGGACAGCACTATAGTGTATGCACACTTCCCCTTCGATAATCGATCGCCTGTTCCCAGGATTTCGCCCTTCGTTATCGGACTCTCCCTCTCAGGTAAGGAAGTTAGGACCTCCGTTCCTTTCTGCGACGTTTCCAAAGGATCAGGCTATATCGAACACCTCGCGGTATATCGGCCGATTAGGGTCACTGGTTTTCCAAACCAACGGACCCGCCGCTGGGAAACGCTTCCCAAGAACTGATAAAGCACTGTGCACGCTCCACTCCCGACATCGATCGTCCTGGATGCGTTGGAACCCGCGTGAACCCGTGTGGAGGTTGACCTGCCGTTTCGAAGGCTACTTTCAGACAGTGGTTTGCTGTGTAATGGTTCTGCTGGGGGAGTGACTACAGGATTTTCTTCTTATAAGTTAGGAGCTGTTCTTATTTCTTCTAACTACTGTTTTATTGTGAACGTGTTGATAAATATTTAAGTTGAGCACAGATACCCATTAGGGTTAATATTTAAGTTGAGCACAGATACCCATTAGGGTTAATATTTAATGTCTGTCTTGTGCATTACTGTTTTCAGTTAGGCTTAGGATAGGTAGTTTCTAGTGAAATAATTTCTTTAAGTTTCCAAAGTCTCTGAAGTTCTTCGAGAAGCTTCTAGGACCTACAAAAATGTATTACCTGAGCTCAAATTATGCTACCTTAAATACCACTACAAAAAGCAAGTTTCACCCTTATTCTATTAGAAATCATAGCTAAATTCTGCCCGTACATTTCATCCGACCTTAACATACACACGAGCTTGTAAACATCCCTGAAAAGATGAACAATTTTTCGAAAAATCTCTATCGATGTTACATTAAATCTACACGCATATTTACATCTAAAGATCCAGAGGGACGTCTCTTTTTGATGTACCGAAAAGGGTTACAATTCCGCCTGCAGCGTTTATGGTCCGAGCATGTCGCTCGTATTTCATAGTCAGCCGAAACACGCGGGAAATGCGTGGCGACGGTGTCACAGTCCAGAGCACGTGAAACCGTGTCGAATGCCAGGGGGTGAGTCACCGGTTCCGCGCGCCTTTTTCTCTTTGGATCGCAGATCACGAGCGCGAAACGCGAAGTAGGAGTCGAGCGGAGCGGAGGTAGATTGAGCGTAATGTGTCTCTTCCTCCGACGTAGATACAGTCACGGTCACCACACGCGTGCATAAACACCGTCTGTGTGCGTGAGTACACGCGCCGGTCGTGTAACACTGGGCAAGACCACTGAGGGAACTTAACTAATCCACGGACAGACGATGGCAAGAACCACTGTGCGATACGTCTTGAGGTGTTGCTTCCGCAGTGATTGCCAGACAGATAACACCATCTACTGATACTGATATTTGAACAGTAGGAGAGACTGAGTTGTCGCATTCAGAGGAAAATTTAATGTTTATTTTTATCGTTGTCTCATTATTTTAAATTGCCTCACAAGTGAGTCAGCAATTTTTTAACGCCTCTTAGAAATTCGTAAATCATCAGAATTTAGTGAATTTAAAGTTTTCCAAGATTGGTACTGATTTTCAGAAATAAACAAACGTTCTCGATATTACGTTCGGAGCTTAATTTGTATTGTAAGTACGTTCAATTTCATTTTTATTCACGTTCGTTTCTAACTTGCTATTTCTTTAAACTTCTTGCCTCGTTATTTGTTGCATTAAATTCTGGTGAGGTATAATATTTCTAACGAAAAATCTTTTCGTTCTATTTGACCACTTGATAAATCGGGCATGTGTGTCGGTGTTTTATTAGTCAACAGGCTAACTCCAAAAAGCCTGGAAAAACACATTAACCGTGAGCGTGGTGGTAGCTCTGACAGCGTGGGAATTTAAGCTTCGTTCCTGTTTTAACGCCAGTGATGCTCGAAATTAAACCTCGACAAACAAAAATCACTGTACGATTGCTTCCTTTTTCGATTGCCTCCACGGATTACGTAACACTTTAATGAAGAAAGAATTCCGCTCTACATATTGTTTTATGACTATTTTTCCACTAGAGATGCAAATTCAAGAGAATATGAAATTGGAGGTAATGAAATAATTATGAGCGAGGCAAATTTTCCGTTAGTCTTGAGTATCTCGTGTGTTTGAGTAGTACACGCGCACTTACTTAAGTGTATGGACCTTAGGAAACATAAATTTGGGTAGTACACCTGGACCTGATTACATCGAGACGTGAGTACTCCTAGATCTGGGTATAACTAGACTTGAGCACATCTGGACCTGAATATTTCTAGACCTCAGTATTTCTAGACCTCAGTGCTCCTAGATCTAGATACACCTAGATCTGGGTATAGCTACATTTGAACACATCTAGACTTGAGCATACCTAGACCTGAGTATACCTAGATCTGGGTATATCTTGACCTGAGTACAATTACACATGAATATACATGGATTTAAGGATATAAGTACCTGCTTACTTGGATCAGCCAACTCTCTGCCAAGCAAACTCAAATTCCCTATACTTAACAGTTACCCAAAATAACTAGAACCTTTCGCGACCTGTAGGAGAAGTTCCAAAAAGGTCTCAGCGAATTCGCAGTAGCGTAGTCAAGGGCATTCGTCCAGATTCGAAAGTTCGAAAGTCAGGCGTGCAGGACACTCGGTTTCGTCAGGTGGTGGGCGTACAGTTTCGACACAGGAACAACCAGTTAGCTAGTTGAACGTTTGCCACGTAGCTATGGTGTGTGACACCGACGGTTAGAGGAAACATTAGGCCAACGTTAGGCGACGTTATAGTGGTACGTGAGAGAATGGTACGGCCAGATCGTACAACTCGCTGCGATATTATACCTGCCCCTATTACGCGCCATTAAAGCACGTTAAGCAGCGTTTCCATCGTGTTTAAGGTCAGGTGTATGGGAATGCGCAAAACGTAACACCTTTGATGATGAAACGTATGTGGGATTATTCTTTTGATTATGCTGGAAGTCTTTGTCGTGGAAATATTCAACGAGCTTCTATGATGAGCACTTTTATGAAAATGGACTTTGCGAGTTCTGCTACTTGTGATTCCCTTAACAGTGCTTCAAACATCTACAGTAGAAATATTGAAAATTCTTGGAATCCTTTTTTAAGAACTTATGATAGACATTTTTTAATTTCTGAAAAACAGCCTCACTAATTCCTAGATATTCTTCAAATTTCTACAATAACCGCATTACCACAACTTTACATCACGCAGTTCTTAATATCAAATAATAACTTCTCTCCCTATCTATCAATTATCCCTTTCATCCACAACTTTTCACCTCATCCTCCGCAATGAATCACCTCCATCATTCTTTGACCTACAACCTACCTTCAACTATTCACAGTATCTTCTACTTACGCGTAACCCCAGATAATTTTGCTTGAAACGAGTTCGCCAGTAAATCAGACACAAACGATCCCTTGAGGATCTTCAGGCTCGACAGAAAAGCAATTAAGAGAAATTATTTCACAAAGGTAAGGGAATTTTATTTGCAGATCATTTGAATCTCCCTAAGTGCTAGTACTTTCTCACCTAACGTGACATGCTATCAGAAATCCCCCAAGGTGTACACCCAGCTTCGGGGGGACTCGCTTTGAGAGAACTGTTTCGCCTTCGTAGATACACCACCTCGCCTCCCCTCGCGCCTCCACTAATTCCATTTTAATTCTCTTTAATAGCTCGCTTTCCCTCTCTGTCCTTCGTTTCCCCTCGCTGTCTTCGTCGCCGTTCCGAACAGCGACGCGTGGAGGTTGTCGCAAAAGCCGCGTGCAATAATGAACGTTTGTTTGCACTCAATTGTACGCGGCTGAGTCGAGTAATTGCGGTGAGAAACGGAGCACTTTTGAGGCCTGTTCAGCCAATTTACTTTGTCGCGAATTTCTGGGACGCTTGTCGCGAACTTATTTTTTTTAAACAGGTGAAATGAAATCTGAAACATTAAGTGTGATGGAGGTCAGAGGCATGTTGGATTTCCTTTTTCGAATTTTTATCATTGGATATGTGGGTCAAGTTCATGTGCTCCAAATTTTGTGAAGTTTGAGTATTTAAGAATTTGTGAATTTTGAAACTGTAAAATTATAAGATTCGACATTTTTTAAATTTGAATATTTGTTTTTGAATTTGAATATTTGAAAATTTTTAAATTTCCATATATCAAGGTTTTAAATTTTGCACACTACAAAAGCAAATTATTTATCCTCATGAATTATTAACTTTCTCTACATCCTTGAAAATTCTAATTTCACCTGAAATTCCCCAAAGTTTTCATTCCTCAATTACCAACCACGTTACTATAATTTACTAAATTCATCTCCCACTGGCTTTGCATCCCCCAAGCAAGACGAAACGAGATACCCCTAAAAAGTGGCACAGGCAATTGGAAAGTTAAGAAACAGAAGGAAAAGAAAATCCTCGTAGATTCACGTTAACTGGGATTACATTTCACCGTGAGAGTCTTGAATTTCTTTAAATGGAGAAAAAGTGCTACCCAGTGAATCAGCAGCACAACAATCTCGGACAAACAACTTGGCAAAATTAGTCTAAACTCGTTTAAAAACCGCGTCCTATCGTTTCCCTTCACAATATTCCCTAACTTTCGAAGCTAGCCTTTGTTTAATGTATTCTACCTATCGCTGGAGATTCATTCGACTCTTTGATGAGAAACACGCCAGCCATTGCAGAACAGGTTGCAATAGGTACTAAGGAAGAAAGCTCATTTTTATAATAGTATCCACAGCATTCACAAATGTGAGGTATTTTCGACTTTATTATTTCGAAGAATGCAGCACTGCCGTTGCTCGCGAGACAACGAAATTTTACTCAACGCAGAGTAGTTATTCGCATCTGTCGTGAATAATGGATTTTATTCATGTTTGTGTTCGTTTAGTTACGTATTCCTTCTGGGGTTCCGAGCACCACCTCTGACCCGAGATCACGGCACGGGGTTTTGGAACTCTTGCTACGGAAGCAGATTCAGGCTCCTTTTCTTTCCGCTAGAGTCGCTTGCACTGAAGGAGATAGATTTCTCTAAGAGTAGGAAAATCTGACGTTGTTGGAACACTGAAAAGGTGGAGTTGTAACAGAAATTTGTGATGCTGTTTTTGTTGGAGAAATAGTAGTGCATAGGACATGCTGAATTGGAGAATTATTGACGTTAAGTGAGAAGCTTTAGAGAAGCAGAAGGGGTTTTACTGAGTAAATTATTTCCTACATAAAAAAAAAAGTTAATCTTAGAGTAGGTTTATAAATTAGAGTAAACAGCGGAGATAATGAGCACTAAAGAAGAATAGATAAAATAATAAATTCAGTAATGAGGCTAGTCAATCACAGAAGTGAGGGTACCAAACCAGAGTAATGTGAAGAATCAAAGTAATTGAGCTAAGTAAACAGATTGACGAAAGTAGCGATTCCCACTGACCTTTTCAAACCACTCGCTCGAGTTCCAACTACATCCCTCATCTGCCCAACCACGTGGTCATCCATTGTCCCTATTTCACCCTTCACGCGCTCATAAATTGCATTAAGACGATAGAGCATCAAACCGCTGATGCTTGAAATAACATCGCAGCGAAAGTGGTATCAAGGATAGTATGAGAAGCAGCAGCCTGTGGTGTATGATTTATGATACAAAGAGCCTGGGAATCTAAACCCAGGTATATTAGACGCGAACTTGATACTGGTGTTAATCACACCTAACAATCGTGCACTCTGCAGCATGCCACATCAATTAAGATAACTAGACGTCTAGTTTTCGCGGCAAGGAAGACCAGTCTATAATTCACGATTTTATCGTTGCACCTAGCATGTGACAATGATTCAACGAAGCGTATTGGCTATTACAGAAGTCCGCTAACGAGTACGACACGTAACCAGCGTGTTCTCTCCTACTTTTCAGCGGACACGCGGGGTTACGCGTCGACTACCAATTAAACTTGCAACATAATCTGGAAGTAGCTGCTTCCCTGAGCGCTGGCCACGCCTTCCGACAGCGACAACCCTAATTAGGAATTTTCATTTAAAATTAACCGGGATCGTTGCAGCCGACCAATTCCACCGAGCGTTCGCCCTGTTTGAGTCCCTCTAGGGAGAGCCCCTGTTACGCGATATCGACTTAATTACTCAGTTAGTCTCATCGTTTGAACGCCTTCAACTTCTTATCAGAGAACTGTTTCAACGCTCTGAGGAAACGCTTGTTTTACTGCCATTTCCAGCACGGCGTAAAATATGAGAAGACTTCCATTAAAGGGAAGAAGAAGGATTAAAGACCTGTTTTCTGAAGTGATAGAAATCAGTAATCTTGGGTCACTGAAATTAAAAATAATTCTACAGGGTGATCCTCTCCCTAGGAGACTCCAAGACTGCCGCCACAAAGAGTATTGTGGACTTCTTACGTCACAATAGAGTCCTGTTTTCATTATGGCATTGATTTGAATCTCCTAGCGAGGGGATCACCTTGTAGAAAACTTAATATTACTCATTTTATCTAACCATCACTTGAATCTGAACTCTCTTTCGCCGCATACTTCGCAGACTAATTCGTAATGGAACGAACGAGGTGTGCAAGCAAAAGTAACCAAATCGACAGAAACTCCCCAGACCGATGACGTCACGTGAAAGGCGTTAATACAAGTCTTCGACAGTCCCTTTTCTTGGCCGTGTTCCGAATCGCGTAATTAAGAGGATCCTTTATTTGGCCTGGCACTCGACGGAATTCACTCAACCCGACACTCTTCCACCTTCCCCTCTGCCCCTCTCGCTCATCCCATGCAGCCGCAATATTTTCCCGACTTATCTGTCGCCTAGTGACCGATCGATCACCGAGGAACGCTATTTTTTGCATCATTACGCGACCATCGAGACGACGGGCTTTCACTGATGTAAGGGAACGCGCGATTTCTCGACGAGCGTTTCATTAGCGCACCCTTAGCGACGCGATAACGAGTGTTCGACCGATTGATAGGGGTGCTGTTCGACAATCACACGACAGATATCCTTGGAACGCGGGCAATTTGAAAAAGCTTTCGAATCAGATGGGAATTGAGATGGGAACAGGAGTCTGTTACAAAAAATCGGTGTGAATTATTATAATAATAAATAAGTATGGATTATAGATTGGTACTGATAAAGTGCGATTAATTTCTTGGGCGATAAGTTGCAAGAATTCATACAGTTAAAGGAGCACTAAGTGTTGCCAGTGTTAAGCGAGTTTGTGTCCAATGAATTTGAAGGTTTTAGGACTTCCGGAATCTGCGCGACCTCGTTTAAGAATTTATACAAAATCTATACGAAACTCGTTTTACCCATGTTACGACCCTCTCTGCTTAAACGCACTTACTGGCAAGGCTTCGATTTTTCAGTATTGACTGCTCAATTCATCAACTGACGTTCCCTCTTTATCAACACTTGACGAGTGGGAAATGGAAAAAGATAGATCTTGGACTGTGAAGGATTAGTGTGGAAGTTGTAGTTGAGATGAAAGTAAACAGGTTTAAAAAATTGTAAATGGTATAGGAGATAACATGTATGAGGAGCACTTATAAAGATAGAAACACAGAAATATTTAAATATTTGAGTATTTGAATATTTGAAAATTCGAATATTTAAAAATTGTACAAATATCAGATCAAATATTAGAACAAATTTCTAATCCCTTACATTATTTGAATTTCTCTAGTCTCTAATCACAATTTTCTCACCACACTATAATGGCAACTGCACTGAGCGACCTCGACTAACCAATTGACTTCGTGCTGACTATAGCACATGTCCTCGAAGACCTTACACCTACTGTTCACTAACAGCTATCGAAAACTGTCTCTCAGGTATCAAACAATTCGCGTTTCCGGACACAAAAAGGACGGCTTTCTTCGAATACCTCGAATCTCAAAGGCGTCAACCAACTACCAACGAAGCTACAGAAGTCTCCACCACTGGAGCACAATACTCTTGCAGAAACGAGATTTCCCTCTCATTCCACGGTTCAATTGAGGGCTGTATCCCAGCTGAATACAACGTCGAGAAATCGAAGGAAGGAAACTGTACGTGTCGACTCGCGTCCCGATTCGAATTTCTATACTGTGCATAGTCCATAATTATTCCAACTCGAGTTCTGCACAGAGGGTAATAAAATATAACTCTCCTCCGAGGAAAAATATTTATTCTCTTCAATTATTCCCGCTGCTGCAAAGTCCATAACTTTAACGAACGCTCTAAAGGCTGTTTAACTTCAATGTTTATTATAACCGTATACTCTCCTACAAACAAATTAAAAAGTGCAAACTCTTCAGTCTATATTTGATTAGATTTACCCCGTTTTATACTTTTATAATACAAACACTCGAAATCGTACACTTCATTCCTACGAACGAACTTGCTGCAGTTGAAAGTCCAGGATAAAACCAAGCTGTTTTATATTTCAAATAATTATAATACCCCATTGATTATATTATCACTTCTTTACTTAAATCTTCCAACACTCTCATGAGGTAGGTCCTTGATACAGTAAGAAACATTATCTGTAAAAGAAAGTAGGACAAGAAAGGATTAACAAGTCCTCCTTCCTTTTTATAATATCGCATTATATCATATTGCAGTAAGCAGACTGATAAACGAAGAGTCCACCTCATTTATCATTCTTTCCCTCAGGCGCAGCTTTACCTCTTAATTATCCAGCTCCGTCGTCAGCCACCTTAAGCAGCTAATTAAACCAGAAGAGCAACGGTCCCAGTAAATTCTTCGCGATTAATTTTCTGCGCGACGATGGGAAGTTGCTCGATTCTCGTTGTCCAAAACAGCCTCCCCGAAAATCTATGCGCCTTTTGCACGCTGCCTCTCTGTGAACGCGAGCTTTCGCGAATCGAGAAAATAGAACACTTTGCGCGGTTGTCTGGCTGTGATTCGTGGATAGAGAGTCACGAAAAAGGAAAGTTTCGACTGTTCCATCGTTTCGGTGCCACTGCATCGCCTGGAACGACGTTGTTAAAGCGAAAAATGAAAATAACGAGGGATGTTGCTTGGAATACGACACCTGTGACTGAGCAATTTTGTGCAGTCGTCAGTAGGGTGGTAGTAAATTTTTAATCTTCAGTGGTGAGGATTTTTGTGTCTCTTTGTGAGGGATGTGGAGATAAGCCTAGTTTGAGTGGGAGATTGCTTTTCTATGAGGATATACATTTATGTGCCTCTTTACGAGAGGTTGTAATAAGTAGTTCTAATAAATAGATAACATTGTTATCAGCAAGGATTTGCTGTTAAAGTTATAGATTTGTATATTTTAAGAGTGAAACTTGGAAAATTGTAAATGACTTTTACCGAATTGTGGTCTGCACTAAACCACAAGAAAACTATACCACCTTCATCACTACTATACATCTGACATCATCGAATGACCCAGTGATCCGCTTTACAAAAGTACAATATATTAATTCACCAAAAAGGGGTCGTAGCTTCTACTCAACATCCGTACGCATATCCATGACCCCAAAACCCAAGTTCCCAAGCCCCAAGATGCTCTGTCAGTCAAACCACTGGCACTATGCTCGCCAGTTTCACGAAGAACAAAACGTTAGCGATCAAATGGTCCCTTAGGTGAAGGAAGCGGTGAGAAATCGCTGAGGGGTGCGGCATTCTTTGCAGATCGTGAACTATCGACCCCCGAAATCTCTTAAGGGGACCCTTCGCCCTCTTATATATTTAAATGTCTCCCTTCCGAAGAATGCCGTTGCCCTTTGGCTACACGTGGCTCGACTGACTAATTTATGACTCCCGAACTGGTGGTCCAGGTTTCCCTCGAATATCGTCGAAATCGGAACCGGTGTGCAGAACTGTGATTCGCTCCGAGGGAAATTGAACCGACAGATGTCTCGTAAACTAGAGTGAAAAAGTGAACTCGGGATTTACGTGCCCGTTGGAATCGAGCCTGAACTGTAATCGATAATCTGTGAACGATCCCTGCGTGGACAAAATTCTTATTCCAGATTTCCTCAGCAGTGGGTGTTTTAACCCTTAACTATTGACATGAAGCCTGAAAGACTCGATGTGATATATTTTTATTATAGCTGTCACTTAAAATATCAAAAACTTGTAATAAAAGTTGGAAATATATGTCATATCTCGTTTCCACATTCTAATTAGCACCATATTAATTTTAAAATATTTAATACAAATAGGTTTTAATTAAAGTCTTTCTATCTTAAAATTGAGTGCCTGTAATTGAAGGTTAAATTGTTTCTTGACATGAGAAGTGAAAATTTAGCGATTTGAGATATGATAACTATTCTCTGTACGGTCGTAATGAATATGGATGGTGAAGTTATAGGGTGTAAGAGTCACGTAAGGGTAGTAAAAAATTGGAAGAAATGATAGGATTAACAACGAGTTTATAACAGGGTAGGTTTATGAAGATTATGCCTGCCTTATGACTACGGATAGATTTTCGTGTTATGTTAATGCTGGCGCCATATTTTTACTACGAATGAGTTTCATGTAATATGTAAAGATACTTTTATACGATGAATTAACTCGTCTTGCCGGTTAATGGGTCGAGGTACGTAGAAGTTTGGGCAGAACGATATGACGTGACTGTAACATGACTTTCGACTACAAAGGGTTAATTATCAAATTATGCTACTAACTCCCTTTCACCATAGTGCACAGTATTTTCTAATTATAAGCTCGTCACTGTTCCTCATTTCTTGAAATTATTCTCTCATTTTCCTTCTCTCACGCTGGATAAAATGAGAACGAGTACTCAACGCAAGCAGCCTAAAAAATATGCCTCTCACATCCTATAAACTCGTTTCACGGGATAGCAAGCTTTAATCGAATAAACTCCATAGTATTCCTCCTCTCGTCACATTTAATTCTCGCGCATAATTAAAACAAACAGAACATCTCAATCGTCAAACGCAGCAAAATTGATTCGATTCCCACCCAATTGTCTCATAAATCGAAAGGTGTGGGTTTCCTACGCTCAGAGGGTGGAGCAACCCCCGAGAGAAGCTTATCATTGACTAGGCGTTGCGTGTCGTCGATTCGTTTTTCATTTTCCACCTAATCGAGTGACCTCTCCCGCGAACAGCCCTCGACGTAACGAGCCTCCCTGTCAACGAAATCCCAATGCAGCCGCCCCTCTCAGTGTACCCGTCGACCTCCACCCCTAAGTCCTTCGATCAACCTGATACTCGAATAACACAGCAGTACTCTGGGAATCGGGATCGAGGGCGCGAAAAATCTTTTGTCCTCTTATCCGGTTCTTGAGCCCCGAAAGCAGCGGGTTACTGACCCGAGGGAGGAAGCGAAGGGACGAAACCAGCAACGAGGGCGAGACAAAACAAGAGACAAACGCGTTACCCTAAAAGAAACCAAAACGCCTAGCCACGTCGAAGACGCTGAAGCTCAGGAAGGACGAAGCCGCGACGAAGACGATAAGAAGGATGGATACACCCCTAATTGGGGAAAACGAGGAACAAGGTAGACTACGCGAGTCGCGGAACAAGAGCAGGCACAGGCCTAATTGGGGAAAGCTGGAGGCGCGAAAGGAAGGGGCAGAAAATGTCGAGGTGTACGTATGCGTCGAAGGGGGACGAAACGAGGGAAGGACGAAGAGATCGCGAAAGTAGAGGCGGCAGGGCGCGAGAAGAAAGACGGAGGGTGTGAGAACAGAGAAGAAGGGGGTGACGTTCCTCCAGCCCTAGACTGCTGGTGGTGGCTGGAACGGTCGCGCGGGAGGGGATAAAGCCCCGCAGTGCGGCGCGGTCGATACAACTCCCACCCCCGCAGAGGCAGCACCCCTGCTTCCGCGCGACCCTTTTTCCGATCCCTCTTCACCGATCCTCGCTCTTCGTCGTTCCTTCCTTCCTTCCTTCCCTTCTACTTTCCTCCCCGCGCGTCTAGCCCTCCCTGTCCAGCCACGCGCGCCCTCTCCGTCCCACCGTCAGTCCAACTCTCTGTCGTCATTCTCACCCCCCTCTCGCGAACGAGGGATAAAGGGGGGTGCTGGTGCACGCTGATTAGCGGCAGCGCCATCTACGCGGTCTCGCGCTCGCTGGCCGTTGCACCGAGCCGCGGAAAGAAGGTCGAAACGACTGGAGAGTCCCTGTGACCGACAAAGCACGAACAGCAGCCACCCTTACTCGCCATACTACCCTTCCCATCTGCTATTCTTTCCTTCGCTCTTTCTTCCGCCGCCCCTTCCGCGGTGCAATTGCGCGGCTTAATGTCGCTGTCGTGTCGAAGGGGGCGGGTGAACCGCGACGATCCACGGGCCTTCAGACCGGTTATTCTCGGACGGGTATCGATATTCCCGGACGCGATCGCGTCTATTAATGGCGCCGCGGGGAGGACGGGGCGCTGCGACTATTCGAATAGATTGCTCCGTTTGCTGGGCGACCCGAATGCGGGTGCCGTCGACTTTGAACGCGGAGAGAGTTCGGTCTTGAGGGGATTTTATTTTCAGGGGAGAATCGGGTTTTGGGGTTTCGATCGATTTCTTGGGGGGCGCCTGCAGGGACTTGTTTCATGCAGAGAAGGAAACTGTAGATATGTGGACAGTCTACAGAATAACTACTCACACGAAGAATTAAGTTCTTAGATCTATTTAGTGTCACGTGCAACAGTCCTAGCAGCAAAATGTATGAATTGTTGTAATGTTTTTATTATTACAGTATTTTATTAGCTTTTCTATTTTCCATCAGAGTACCCTTCTCTTTTTATGGGTCTTATTATGTATTATTGCACTCGTTTGATTAGCTTTTTGTACCTACATTAATGGGATGTTACCGTTCATAAACAAATAAATAAGTATTTTTCTAAGTCTGTAGAGTAGAGACTGTTTTATGATGGGGTTTCGAAGTTTGTATGTTAGTTTAAGGATAGTTATTTGATTTTCATTGGAAAATTGGATTTTGGACTTTCAATCGATTTGTTGAGGGGTGCTTTCAAGGGGTTGTTTTATGTACAGAAGGAAGTTGTAGATATTTCTGGGAGTCTGTAGAGTAGAGATTGTTTAATGATGGGGTTTCAAAGTTAGTACGTTGGTTTAAGGATAGTTGTGTATAGAATGATAATAAGATTAGAAGACACCATTGTACATGTTCTTATAGAATTTTTGCACAATAGTTCATTCCAGTGGAAGCAGTAGGCAACAGTGTTCAAGCTCGATGTAATACCATGTCATCCGTTGTTAAGGTATCGAGCTTCAAGATTAAGTTTGCTACGCCCTGTATACTTAGGAGAGCTTCTCAACCATAGGATTAGAAAATTTGAATATCTGAGGGTTTATGCGAATATTTAGAAATTTCAAAAATGTTAAATAGTTCAAGAAGATTAGATCCACCAAGCATTTTTAATTATCAATATCCTACAATACCTCACAACCAATCATCTCAAACCCTGTCAAAAAACACCTCCACAATATACAAGAACAATCCTCAATCCAATCCTCCAGGATAATAAGAAATAGCCCAGAGTATCGACCAAACAATTACCATCGAAACAGATCGTGAATCACCTGATCTATCTCCGGACTTTTCGTTAACGAAGCAAACAGGGAACAAAGCGAGGCCCGATAAAAATCCGCTGCTGCCACAACCACTGACACCGTATTTCGTCTCCCTCGTGCACTATTCAAAAATGACTTTAGGGTCACGAAATCACGATGACCCGATTGCCCAAGAATTATTAAAGCCCTCGGTTCGCGATCGTGGCTGGAAATCGTGCGAGCAACGTGCGCGATAAAAAATGCACAATCTGAGAGGCATGAAAATGTGGGAGGAAAGAGGAAAATGAGCGAAACGTCAATTTTCCATGCGACATTTTTCCCAATCCCTTCTCGGTTCCTCAAATTGCACAGCGACGAGTAAAGTGGCCCAACGTGTGCACCGGTATCGATGAAACGTTGGATATTGATTGGCAACGGTTAACCGTGTCGGCCCGACACGAAAAATACTGGCGAGGGGAAAGAGGAAGAGTCAGAAGCATGCCTGAGGTTGTCGCGCAGCGGGGATTAAAGAAAAAATTTACGACGGAGTAAAACGCATTACGCCAGTGGTGACAGAACGGATCAGCTGATCCATTTAAGCTGGGAGCTACGAACACGCACGCACACGTGGGCCGCTCTTTCATCGAGCCATTCAATAATTCCCAATTCTGCCTCCCTCGAAGAGAAGGGCCGAGACGAGGGAGGATGGATCGATGAAAAATTATTCGATCCTTCAGGAGACCAGGAGCTTAGTTAATCTCGCTGATCCTCCGATGAAAACAGCTCCGAGATCGAATTGTCGCACAAAGCAGTCTCAAGAACGAATCGGTTTCCTTGATCCTGCCCTGTCCGAGGGAAATTAATTCCCTGCTGGAATTGCGTGGTTGCGGAACAAAGATAATAAATGTTCTCTGGGGGAGGCGGAGAAACAAATTTTTCTCTGCCAGCGCTGGTCTAGGTTCGCACCAAGAGGCCCAGGGTTAACAGTGAGGAATAGCGTTGCGAGGTAAAGCGTGGGAGAGTGAGTGGGTGGTCTCGAGCGAAATTCATGAGGCCCAGAGCTGTGCTAATATTTGTGTCGCGCTACGGCCGGTTTAAGGCGACAAGATGATGTCCATCGATCCCGTTCCAACCGTCCCCGTTTCACCCTGGCAGGACACCTCTCAACACCCCTTCCCTGGAAACGACCCCTAACTGGTGGTGTTGGTTAATTCATCGGATGCCACGGTGTTTCGACGCGTTAAATGCAGACGATGTTGGAACATCGCCAGATGCACCCTCTAAGTGCTAGTAAAGGGTTATGTTTCGTTTTTTGAAGGTTCTGAAATAACTGGAGACTTGAGTTTTTCTTGAGAAAGTTTTCAAATCCATGTTCCTGACTCCTGTGACTCTGGAATAGTTAATGGAAGTACTAATCGTGTCTCATGAATAGTCCCCTGAAAAGCATTAGGGTCAGTGTTTTCTACGAGACTTCTCATGTAATATGTACAGTACTTCCACGAGCATTTCGTTGCATTTTTATTTCGAAACTGTTCAATTATCCACGAGATGGCTTAATTGGTATTCTTGGAATGGGTATTCTACGCACACACGCTCAGCGAGTCGTATAAAATTTTCATTTCGCACTGTTTATCGTTCAGTGCACAGTTTCCCTTGGAAATTTCGGGGCACAATGCGACGTGATTGGAAAGGTCGTTGGGAAAAGGGATCGCGGCAGGATCCCGGGTGAATTTTATCGTTGGCCAAGAGGCGGGGGATATAACGACGCGTATTGTTCTTTTGACGAAGGTAGCGAATCACAATGGGCTACGCGAATAACAAATAAATCGATGCTATTAGCAGCGACGCCGTTGCGTCGTGATTCCGCCGTCGAACGCTGGAAAATTTCACAAATTACTTTCTGAGGCAGTAATTTGTTCGTGTAATTTCTTTGTAATGTACTACTACTAATAATTTGTAATTACCGTGTGTTCTACTTTTCATACCCAGGAGATTCATTTTCTGTATTTTATATTAGCAAAAAAATTGTAGATTCAATCGAGGATATTGTGATAAATTGCTAATGTTAATTAAGAAAACATGATTCTGTTCTCGTTCAGCTGGTGTAACTAAAGAAACAAGATTTCATATTGCTTAAACGTGTAAAAATACGCAGCAGAGAACTGAACACGTGAAGCTTAATTAGTCGACTCGTGTCATAACCATTAAGCCAGCTGCAATCAACCATCAAGCAATCGTTGTAAAGCTAAATGGAAATCGTAATTGATTTCAATATTAATAAACGATCACTTATCTCGATTACTTTTTCTCAACACACTACGTTAACAATTTCAGACACCATGAATTTTACAATAACTTACATAGTCAATAACTCTATCAATCTGTACTTAGCATGGTGGAATCATTAAATTCATTAAATTTCTTACTCGCGCCTCAAATAGCTGTAAAGCAATCAATTAACAATGCTAGAAGAAACAAAGCATACAAATTAATAAACTAAAATATCCTTCACCTTCTTGATATAAATAAAATTATTATCTATAACAGAGGTCAGTGACCTCGTGACACTACTAGCACAAAATTCCTGATACCATTTCAGTTCCACACATAAATTCAGAACTAAAAGAAATCCACAAAAAGTCATAAGTTTGATAGGAAAATAGATTGAAAACGGATATGAAAAGAAAAAAACAATCGACAAGTGTCTAATAAAAGTATATCACGGTAAAAGCCATTTCATGAATAACCTAATATCCTCGGGCTACCATGAAGATACCAATCCCTCGAACACGAATCACTCCATTCTACGAGGCAGTGGACTCCATCGTTCTAAACAATTCAAACAGCGACACTGACTGCGACATGTTCCGCTGGAATTTACTCCCACGCGATATCTGATAACGCGAGAAGGCACCGCGCTCGCGCTCTGGATATAATAACGATAATAGCGGTCACGGCGGTGCGATGCGCCACGAATTAATTAGACGCGGGCCCGTAATTGAACCGAGAGGCCCCCGAGATCACAGACGCAGCCTTCTAGAAACTTCTAGCAGAATAGACGAGGCAACCGTTTTTCCTCGGTGCAGAGGTTTTCCTTGATCGTGGCGTGTTACACGGAAAACGAGAAGCCGTATTGTATCGCGAGTTGCATGTTTACTGTGCGTACGCATTCTGCACCGTTGAATCGATTTATGCCAAGCACCTGGCCACCGCTAATTCAATTGAAGTCGAAGGCGCGTTTAAAATCCACGCGATTTCAGCGCCGACGGCTGTATTAACTTCCTCCGCGGCGAGAATAACAATGTGGAATTTCAAGCAGAAATTCTGGAAGGTTGGTCGTTTTTTGGGAGATCGGTTGATTGAATTATACACTATTAGGTAATTGAATTAATTCGGAGTTTTCCAGAGGATGATTCGAATTTTATACGTGGATCCCGTAATTAGTATTTATTTCATTTGGTAATATTAAATAAGTGGGACAGAGAGTATTCTTTCTAATATTTCAGTTATATGAAGGGACTTTTAATAATGATAAATTTTAATGATTTAGTGGCGACGTTAATATCAACATGTTAATCACAATTTAGTAGTCTGGTATGAGAAATAGGAATTTTGAATCTGGATCACACTCTGTCATAGTCGAACAGAATTTTCGGTACTAGTAAATTTCACTGCGACATTGAAGCATAGAAACCTAGGATGCTAAGCAGTTTACCACCTGGAATAGTAATGTAGAATTAACCATCGAATTTCTGTTTTAGGATTTAGTTGACTGAGGTAAATTGGTCGCACAGAACGTTTAATACTGAAATATGGAGCTCTAGAAAGCTAAGTGCTTCCACCATACAGAATAATAATTTACAATTTAGAGTGCAATCTCTGTTTTGGAATCTAGTCGAATGGGATTTTCGGTGTCCGAGAATTGACCACACCGAACGTTACTTCTGCTCTATTACTCAGATAAAGAATAAAAAGATTTAGAATAATTTGCTTCATCCTCTACCTTTACTTTAAATGAGATCTTCGATACTAGTAAATTAGCTCAAATTATATACGAAGCCAGACCATAATAATAACCAAGTTACCAGACGTAGATGCTTGAGGAAGTTGGACAGGAATCACATTATGGATTTCCTCCGAGTTCCTTCTGAAGGCCGAGGTTTGTTAAAAAAAAACTTGGAGCACAGTTAGATCGGAAGGAATATTCGCAGAATTCCCTGCTTGTAATTTGTTTTTCCCCCTCTTTCGACTCTCGATAATATCGACGAAGTTATTAAAGTCGAATCGCGAATGGCAGCAAAATGAGGCGGGGGGAAAGAGCAGAAACGGCTGGAATGGGAATGAAACTTTTTAAAGTAGAAGTTCCTTCTTCTCAGTCGAAACTTTAAGTACCGACGAAGTTAAAATTATCCTACTGGACAGTGAGACACTTACAGACGCAGGGGGTCAAAGGTGCGTTCAAATATCAAGGTTCATGTAATTATGGGTACAATCAATTAGGTGCTGATCTTGAGTTGGAAGTATTCAACTAGTAATTACTCAACTTTCAATTATTTTACTTGAAATTGAACAACTAAAGTTCCAGTTTGAGAAGGACGCAATTTTGGGGAGGTCCTAAACTTAAGGAGGGTCCCAAGCTTGAGGAGGGTCCCAAACTTGAGGAGGGTCCCAAGCTTCAGGAGGGTCCCAAGCTTGAGGAGGGTTCCAAGCTTGAGGAGGGTTCCAAGCTTGAGGAGGGTCCCAACTTGAGGAGGGTCCCAACTTGAGGAGGGTCCCGACTTGAGGAGGATCCAAACTTGAGGAGGGTCCCGACTTAAAAAGGGTCCTAATTTAAGGAGGGTCCCAGCTTGAGGAGGTCTCAACTTGAGAAGCGTCCCGACTTGGGGAGATTCCGAACTTGGGGAGGGTCCCAACTAGAGAAGAGTCCCAACTTGAGACAGGTTCCAACTTGAGACGGGTTCCAACTTGAGACGGGTTCCAACTTGAGACGGGTTCCAACTTGAGAAAGGTTCCAACTTGAAAAGTGTCCCAACTAATGTCACCAGCCTCAAAAGCTACCTAACATTTACGAATTCAACTTGCAAGATTTTAACCTTACAATTATCCAACTCGCAATACTCAAACTTTCGTCCCTATTAGCCAAGCTGTAAACATTCAATGAGAAAAAATCGCCACGTCATTACCCCTCAGTATTTTCCTCCTAAACGAAAAAGTGTCCGATTTGGGCTCACCTAAATTTTTAAGAGGCAACGAGAAAAACGAGGAGTCACGGGGAGGGTAAAACCTCTTGTTGCCTCGACGCGAAACGAAATTACATTAGATTCAATATTTACTTGAGAGGAAAGAGGGAAAAGGAGCTGGAATTCCCTACGCCACAGGATTAAGTATTCATCCCGCTTGCATGAAATTTCATTGGACAGCGAGTTGGCCACCAGCTAGATAAGCTTCGCCACAATGCATAACAAATTCCTTCGCGTCGCTGATTAGGTGTGAAACGTTGGACGAAGTTTACGGGACGTGATCATCGATTTCAAACGTTTATCTCGTCACCCACGTTTCTCGCTGTGGTCAATATGCTATCTATGTCGTGCACCTTGCTGTGAAATTCGAAATTCAAGCTTCAAATCATAAATTGAAATGTTCGATTCGTGGATATTGAATTCGGAATTGCGTGGTCCACAGATCAGCGTTGTTTATGCATCTAAATTGTGGAAATGCATTTTTCTGGGGCTGAAGAATTGGCCTGACGGTGAAGATTCATTTATTTTTTCTTTATTTTGTTTTTGATTAATCGTAGATGTATTCTTTTAAACGCAGATTAGACTTAATAACAGGCAAGCTGTGCTGTGCCTGTGTACCACTTTTCTTTGACCTTATTTTAATCGATTCTTCTGAACCATCTGCTTGAAGTACCTCAAGTACCAAAGGTTTCAAGCTCCAACTTTCTCAGGCGTTGAAAAGGATCAGTATTCTTGGAAAACACGTTCTTCAAAGTCACCATTCGAAATGAGCACCTTATTTTCCGTCTCGTTCGGATTTCCCCAAAAATGACAAAGCGATTTTAATTAAAATTCAACTGAGCAAGGGGTGGTCAGCAATTACTTTTGATAATTGAACGTAGAAAGAGGGGAGGAAAGTAAAGAGATTGTGAAAAGTAATGCAAATAGACACGCCAGTGTCCACGGTGTATTGAGTATTCAAAAATAAACGTGAGTGGGTGAAAGCATAATTAGGGGACGTTGGCCTCGATGGCTTCAATGTTTGCTCTGTAATTTCGATTTGTTTGGGGAAATTAAGGGCCACTGAAACTCTGTCAAAGCATTGGAAAAATTGGAGTTCAATTCGAGGCAACTTCGATTCACGAGAGGGTTCAAAGTCAAGTATCCTCTGAAATATTACAAAAATATGAAATAAATTGTAGGTTCGTGAAGAGGTTCTTACTAAAAATATTAAAGAAGAGACAGACTTTGTAGTCTGTTCGAATGAAGTTTCACTTCCAAGGAAGTATCTCATGCTCTACCGATGCAGTCACCTTTATGATCACTATGAGCAACGTGTTACTGAAAAATGGATAGCACGTACTTTCGTGTTAGACAGGAGAGGAGAACGGCGTGAGAGAAGAGGTGAGAAGCAAAGCTTCTACACCCTTCTATAGGGCAAGGGAGAATATAAAGAAGAAAGACTGTGTAAATTCACGCTTCAGTTACGAGAGATGTTATCTTGTTTATCGCTGGTGTCAAAAATTGAATTTTACTGTCGAATAAAAAAAAAGCAATGTAAATTGTCAGTCTAGGTCCGAGTTTCAGGCAAATTACATTTCCATATAAATATCTGTCTCTGTTATTCCCTTTATCAATGTAATATATTTAAATATTGACGTATAAAAAGGATTTCAATTTTTTTACACTAAACCTTATAAATAACCTCGAGTGTTTAAAATGTCAGACTCAAAGACTGAAAATTTTACAGGATATTACAGAATTCAGAGGATCCAAAATTCAGGGGATCAAACTTACAACTACCTACATTAAATCTGAAACTCGTAAGATCTAATAAAGTGGATTTTGAAATCTTGAAGTCCAAGATCCATAAGATCCAACACACCTAATTCAAAATCTCCCATGCCTCAAACCCTGCGTATAAGCCTCGCACAATTATTACAAAAGTTTCCAATTTGTGGAGGCTCAGCAAAATTAGAAAAAACTCCACCCTCAGTATTTTCTTCCAATGACAATAATTTACAAACTACAGGTGTCCCAACAAGTCTAAAAAATATCACCAAAATGTCCCAGAAATACACTTTGCCCGAATCAGCTCGAAAGCTCGTCCCAAATTCGATGACACACTTCGCCTCCCCTCGAATCGACTACATCCACATAAAACGAGAAGACGACGGGGAAGCTTTGATCTATTTTACGAGGGACGCGATATTTTCGACGAATCCCTTCTTCACCCCGACATAAAGTACAGCTTTTCTCAGCTAAAACAGGGAACGTTGTTCGAAGGCACGTACCATGAACGCGACACGCGCTAGATTTTCCGTGATATACCGCGCAGTCGGGGGCAGGAACGGTGCCAGGGCTGTGCAGGTACATCGAAACGAGTAGCTTCTGCCAGGACGACGAGAACGTGTCCTTTGGCCTCACTGTTGAAGGGCTCTGAATGTTTCTACGTGACACAACATCGCCAAACAACGTCAAAGCGAAACCGAGTTCGTGGATGGCCAGTCGACGATCGATCATTGCGAATTGTACACAGTTGGCACTGTGCAAATGCTTCTCCCCATTATGGTTCCACCCCCGCTCTCAATATTCAACCACCCCTGGGTGTCGAAAACGTTTCTTCCAGTAGCTACAAATTCCTGAGAGTTAGGGAGTTTCAGGAACTTCCTAATTACCAGGAAACTTTTATCAGTTCGACTTTAATCGCACTTCGACCGAGAATGTAATAAAGCAGCTTTGTACAGAGTGGCTCATAAATTGCTTTACTGCTTCAAAATGAAATATTTTCGAATATTTCTGCTTCAGATTTCGATAATTCTACAGTGAATTTCTAAGAAAGAAATCTTCAAAATCTGAAGCTAAAATTTTGGAACATATAGTCCAGACAAAATTATTCACTTTTAAAATAGTAAAACAATTTATGAGCCACGCTGTAGACAGAAACCTTTCCCCATTGCCACGGTTATAACTGCAACTCGGTACATTTCCGTACCTCCGACTGCTCCCTAATCTCTATCTTATCAGTGATCAACAATTTACGTATCCGACGTACTCGAAACACAATTTGCCATTCGTAAGTCGGTGTTTCCAGTCGAGTTCCGCTTATCGATGAATTGCAGATAAATATCGAGCGTTAGCGTTGTTTACATATGTCGATAACATTATCCATCGTCGGCGTCTTTGTGGAACGTTTGTCAGGTTCACGTGACTCTTGCCCATAATTACTCATACATATCTGGGCTGCTGTACTGTTGCGAGTAAGAGTCAGTACCGCGAAAATGTCAGCCTGTCTTCAGCCTCTTTAGCTGATGGCGACATGGACCGAGATAGAGGCACTCGATGACGATGCAAAGGGAATCGCGTGCCACTCGACGACGACGATGATGACGTGTGGCCCGTCAAAGTAGCAGCAACCTGCGTCTACGAGGGGGCTCGTGCATAATTAGGAACCAAGGGTAGCAAGCCTGGTTGGCCACGAGCAGCGTGTTTGCGCACGCCCGTGTACACAAGCACGTGCACGCGCCAGCGGCAAGCACGCGCTCCCAGGAGCTTCCATTTTTCCTCTCTTTTTCCCCTGTTTCTCTTTTCCTTTCTTGCGACATTTGTTCCCTGTTTTTACATTCTCTACATTTTTATTTGCGACCCTGTTGCAATGCAGAATCTCATTTACATGTCGATTTCCAAGCCTCCTGTTACATCGATTGACGGATGAATGTTGGTGGAGATGTTTCGGCTCGGATGTACGAGTCTTCTGTTTAAATGTGAAAGAGCTCTTGTTAAGCATTGTCTTGCATGGTTTTTTTCAGGATTTTTCGCGTTTGTGCAGAGCTGCAATTTTGAATGGAACGGCTTTTGTGACGAGTTTTTAAGCTTCTATGCGTAGAAAGTTGAAAAACAGATTTTTCGAAAGCTTGTTCATGGTACTTTTAATTTGAATAGGTCTAGTGATTATTGTAAGCTGCGAATTTAGTATTTAATTGAGTTAAAATTAATTAATTTAAATCGAAATTGTAACTAATTGTTACAAAACGATCCAAAAAGCTGTTCCCTCTGTCATGCAATTTCACTCAAGCCCTTAATATCGCACATAACTCATTTGACAGTAGAAACAACGAGACTAGCGCAGTCGACTCCCTTTACTCAACGTAGCTAGAATGCTCGAGATTCGCCGAGTTCCACGGTTTGGATATCGCAAGATATTATAGTCACTTCAGGGAATTTACGGCGTAGGGCTGGCTTCACCTGACGGCACTGGAATTATTCATAAAATAGGAGTATCTTCGTGGTTAAGTTCACTAAATTTGGCAAAGCATTCTGTCACAGCTAATTCCATCCTCTGTTGACCTTTAGCATTAAGCGGAATTCAGTTGATCCTCTAATGAGCGGACAGTGTCACGCGCACGTCGAGGCGTAAAACGAGTGAAGGAATACTTTTCCATAAAATCTACGTTGAAAAATCTTCTAAAAATTTCTGGTATCCCCTCGGGACACCGTCCAATTTTTCAAAGTTGAAGCGAGAGAGAGGACACGGCACACGGAGGTCAGCGGCAATTTTCGAGGGGCTCTTAATTAAAGTTAAACTCATTAACATGCGCGCGCGTACGCGCACAGCCTCTCCCGTGTCGGCATTACGTAATTTTATCGGCGTACAAGCTGTTATCTGCGGACACAGTATCGAACTGGGATATGCTGGCGTGAGCACACGGATAACGCGAGAACCACCAGCGATTCCCCTTCGCACGTGGGAAAAGATGCGTCAGCGAATGGAAACGGAATCGTTACCGTTTAAGTTCACCCAGTCGACTCGCTTGCTCCAAATTATATGGATCTAGAATACAGGATGGTCCGCTTAAACGAATTCCAGTTGTAATGGTATAAAAAATATTTTGAGACTTTGAAGAAAAGAAAAATATTTCTTGCAGTATATTGGTCCCCCAATACCATTCAAATTGTACAATTTACACCATCACAATTAGGAAAAAAGATATTTAGGTGACCTTAGGTGGACTACTCTGTATGGGCGACTGTGTCGTCTCTTTTGCATAAGAAGGAGAATGCAAAGCATTCCTACCTGATCTACTTATCCCCCCTCTTTTATATTCCATTTTATTAGGTGTCTATTGAGAGAAAAGATTTGTTTTATGTATGTACGTAGGTAGTTAAAGGCATAGGTGTGAAGGAGAGGAGCTCAGTTTAATAGAGTTATTACCTTTGGTGAGGGATTTGCATGCAATTAGTTCTGTTGTCTTATTCCTCTGTGCTTGGGACGCTGTTTAAGGATCCTTCAACAGTTAACTTACTCCCAACTTTCTGAGGGACTTATTTTTCAACCCTGGCTCGTAATCTTGAAGGGCTTCTAATCCTAATCCCTTCTTCCTATTCATAATCGTTCACAGTCCACAGCACTAAATCCGTAAAAGAAGGAATAAAAGGAAGGAAATATTTTTCTCCTCCCAAATCTTTTCTCCTAATTCCATAGCTCACGATGAGACCAACAGAAGCACAATAGGCCATTCAGATCCTCATATTTTCCAACCAAGTTCCATTTCACAATATCGACGAAGAGGAAGCAGGCTGAGGATGAAAAAGGGTCACACGACCGGCATTTAAATGATGAAGAAGGAGCGTGTACGGACGCGACAACGAATTAGACGGTAAAGAACTTTAAAAGGGCCAATGTACAGGGCGGTTTCCTTCCCAGGAATTATGGTCCCTGGCCGCGTGGGCTGACCCCTCCGGTGTTCTCGTCTCGCGGAAGTCCGCCATTAAAACAGCTGGATCGAACCAGATCTCGCGAGACGAATCTACCAGCCTCTTCACTGTCACGGGTCTGACCTCGGATCGGATATCCTCAGACTGACACGCGTCTATCCTAGATACTCGCGAGCGGTTCGATGCCGAATAAAACGAGCCACCACCCTCCGTGTGTTTGCTTCGAGTGCTTCATATCGCGTGGAAAACAAGCTCGTAACACGAATTCCGAAAGGCGTGGCAGCACCACGAAGCTACTGGTACACGTCCTTCGCATGATTCACTCATTCGTCGATATTACACAGTCTCTCGATTGATGTGCCACGAGAGTGTCATGTCGAAAGTGATTACAATGTGACAATGTTAGGTTGAAGATTCATTCTTCATTAATTGCGTGAATACTGATGAGCAGAATGCGGATTTTTATGCAATTATGGCAATTTTAAATCTGTAAGAAACTGCGGAGTGTTCCAGAACTGGTGGTACAAGCAAAAAGGGGTTGATTTTACATGAAAAAATAAGTCGAAACTAGAGAATAAACTTTTTTGTTATCATGCTCCGTTATTGAGAAAACTGAGTTTTCAAACGTTTCAAATTGTAGTTCAGTACAGTTATACTCAGTCAAACTTCAAAATCAATTTTTCTTGTATTTTTTCATACAAAATCACACCTTTTTCGCTTGTACCATCTCTTGTAGAATATCCTATGTATAATCTAAAGAGTATAAGCTACAATATTTGGGGGGAAAATTAAATCGTTGTTTTAGCTACCATTGAAATAATTAGGTATATAGAAATTTAAATCTGAATAAATATCCGCAGTCTACTCATTAGACTATCTCATTACTATTGATAATAATTCAAATTTTTCAAACCAAAGTTAATTAGCCACGACGAGAAGTGTGCAAACAAAAAGTATGAAAGTACGTAAGTAATTAAGGGTGAATGAATGCACGAAACCATCGTGAAAAAGCTGAATATAAAAGAGGTACTAAATATCAGAAATCAGAGTTGGAGCTTACGGCTGAACATTTTAAAACATAAATATTACATTCTAATTTTTTAAAATACAATTGAAAACTGTTCTAATTCACCCCATAATACTGAATATCGAACTATTGAATTCCAAAATCTTGAATTAAAATTTTCATCAACCTTCCTGAAACTAGGCCAAATCTATCAAAGGTATCTTCCTCATGTTTCCGAAGACTGAATAGAATTCTATCGATTTAAATCGTAATTTGACTAGAAAAGCTCATTTTCGCGATCAGAATGGGGTGCTCGAAGTCAAGGCTGTCCCAACTTCCGTCTGCTTAACGACGCCCGACGTAAATGGGTTTTCGCGGAGGTAAAAATCAACTCGACAATCGAGGCAACGAGCAACCGTTGCAAACGACGACTATAAATACGCTCTTCCCATTCATTCGACGGAAAAAGAGGGATTGAAATTAAACCAGGTGGAAAGCGTGAGGGAAAGTTCCATCGGGATCTCGTCGTCCGCCGGAAACCGCCATGTTCATCGGCCATATCAATTAAGGTAAATACAGTGGAAAATCACGTACGCCCATTCCACGTGGGTAATTTACATTTCATACGGGATCGAAAGAGCTTGGCAATTTCCAAGGTGCCCTCGGAGTGACGTCGAGGTCGATCAAACTTTCATTTAAATCGCGGAATGTGGACGGGGACGAAAATAGATTTTCGTGATGCGCTCGGTACCGCTCGAAAAGGTAGTAGGTATTACGTATAAGTCGAAACAGGTACTCTGTTAATAACTTCAGCCCGCTACCAACCTAATTTTGTCTCTTGATCGAATGGGAACTCGCATTGACATAACCTACAACTACAAGAGTGCAGCTATTCGATTTCTAGGTTAGGAAACGGAAGGCATAGAATGTAAACATAAGTTTCTAAGAAACCGAGTCGAACGGTTATGCAACAGAGGCGAGCGTGCTTTATCGTGGATATTATTCAAAGAGGGATGATTTCGCGACAGTATGCCGACTAAGCATAAGAGAGACTGAACGAGGAAATACAGCGGAGCGCACTGGAAGCGTGTGCACGGCCCCCTGACACACATCGACTCGTTAAAATAACGACATAATGGCTAATTTAGCGATAATAAGCGCGAACCGTATCGTTCAAATTAGCGTCGAAGGTGAGACGAGAACGAGAGAGAGGGGCGTTTGAGGAATGAGAAAAAAAGAGACAGGAGGATCGTCGTGTCAGAACTTGCTACATTGTGTGCTTATTGGGACATCTCCCGCCACCTAGCGGCTGGACTATGAAACATCTACTCCGGTCAGGGCCGTAACTAGATACAAAAAACCTCAGACGTCCCTAAACCATAATAATAATCAATTACAAAGTGACTATATATATTGAAATATTTTTTTGCGCAGTTTTAATAATATTCTTCTACTCTTTCTTCAGGTATATAAAATATTTCTACTCTTATTGACAGTACCTATATCCTCCTAGATAACGTAATTAAAAAGAGCTGCAACGAAATGTACAATACTTTTCTCTCGGGTGATCAGTAATACTTGCAGCAGGAAAGTAATTAAAGTTCCAGGAAGAAAAACAGCTCATGCCAAAGAGCCATACTCATGCGCGATCTCGGCCAGCAGTACAGAAAACAGTCATTATCGGTCGAGGTCAACAACCTTCGGACAAAAACATTCACGGTGGCCAAGGAAGTAATTGCAGAAGCGTAGATTTCAATGAGGGACGGTTTCAATCGGGGTCTATGCCGCCGATTTTTCGACGGGCCACCCAACAAAAGCGGCTTACACAGCTAATCGGCATTGTGGTTACCATTTCCGACCAGAGGGGCCAATTTCCATTATTATGGGCCGCCATTGTGCGGACCGGTCGCGTATGGACCTTTGAAATTTAGGTCGAACCTCGATACATAAAAATAAGATCCATTTCCTTGCGTTCGATGCGTGGCGAGTTGCCAAGATGAAAACAATTTCGGTCAAATCTATTCGATGTTGAAAAACGCGTATAGAGTAGCTCGATATTAGAGTTTAAAAATAAATTTTGAAACGGTGATGTTCATCGATATCGACGGCCTTGCATTATCGCGTGTCGCGTAATAAATCGATGCTTCGTAATAGTGAAAATAAAGCCCGCTTTTCACGTGAATATCGAGGAATATTTATTACCCCATTGATTCTTTCACGAATGTGTGTACGTGTGTGGTACGTTCAAATTGGGAAACATCAGAGATATTTTTCCGTGTAGCTTTCCAGCCATTGGTTACAGTCTGTCGATAGAGAGGAAAGTAGCTTCGTGCAACATTTTCTAGGGGATTTCGTGAGCTTGTCGCTTCACATTTTCCCGTGGGATGGCGGCCGTTAACCAAACACGTGACCTTGACACACTTCTGGTATAGAGAATGTCGGGCAATTTATCACGACCTTATCGCGGAAATGTTTTCTTTCGACTCGTTTTGGCCACCAATTTATCGAATGCTATTATCGTATCAGTGAGGGACTTCAAGGGCAGCTAAATGGTTTGTTTACAAGGAAAGAATTTGAAATCCGTGTTTCAAAGGCAGTTTTATTTTGGCGAAAGTTTGAGTAGAATTGCGCGAGATAATAGATAAATATTATCACGGGGAAGCTGGAATACGTGATACAAACAAAAGTATCTGCATCAGCTGTATTTCAAAACCGTAGATAGCCTTTTATTAACGCAAGGATCACAGACAATATTTGTGTTCGAATTGATACATGGAGACATGCGAAACAATTATAACGAGTTTATGGCCGTTTCCGTTCTAACTGCTGCGTTAATGGAATTCAATAAATCCAGCAGTATTTATTGACATGAATAGTAATATTGAAAAATGAAATCTTGCTGAAAGGTATATTCTCGGATATTTACTTTTAAAATTGAAAATTGAGGTAGAAGTTGTAGAGAACTATTAAGCTATCATTAATGAGAAAAATGTATACAGTCTAAATTGCTGTTAATGACGCCCCGCTGTGTAAACAAGAACATAACCTTCGAAATACTTTCACCGCTCCGATTCGTAATGCCTTTAGGAATGACATTATCGTTAATGGGAATCGAAAGAGGATACTCGTAAACATTACGCAAAATATGTGTTTCTCTTCGTGGTCTAATGACATGTTATACATTTCTCAAAAAAATGTAACGACAAATAACTGGATAAGTCGAGATATCGTAATACGAGACGATAAAAAATAATCCCAGCAGACCTGATTTATATGCAAGTAACATCTGCAAGAGATTACTAGTGCACACAGATTAGATAGTTTACGATGAAATAAATACTCGTACCACGTATTGCAAAGTCACCTGTTTATGACGTGGACAAAATGTACTTTGAATAATTTCAAATAATATTTACAAAGATGAAATTTTAAATAGTGTACCTCAAAAATGAAAATCTAGAAAAAGCACTGTTTATATTTTGGAGTAAAAAATGGTATACTCCATATATATAATGCTTCCTTCGTGACACATTCATCGTACGCAATCTATCTTAAGTTCCGTTCAATCAGATTACTTGACGCTTCAAGTCATCTGCATTGAAATAACTTGAATCTACTTTACGAATGTAACTATTCTTCATTTGACTCGAAATTTGGAAAGATATTTGAAATCATGTAAGTAACACCTTAACAGAAGTAAAATAGTTCCAAGTTACCTAAACTCAAACGACTTAACTACTCGAAACGAGCTATCACGCGCTTCCACTTTTTCCTCATCGAAGACTTTCCTCATGAAAACTACAATGTGACCGAGTTTTGTAGAAACATCGTATTCCGAAATATTCACACGCTCATTATTACTCAATCAATACTGCTCAATCGTAATATATTACAAGAATCGAATAAGGAAAATTTCTAAGAAACTCGAAGGGGGACCCATTCAAGGGCGTGGTTTATTGGCCACTATGACGTTCCTGCGACGCATGGCCTCTCGCTGCACGAAGCGCGTGGCACGATCGATAAAACGATCGATAAAGTAAGAGGATCGCGCGTCGGCCGCTCGATCCATCTCTTAACCATCAATTTCTGCCGCGCTTGCATTGTCGTCGAACCCGCGCCGAACGCGCGTAACAATGCAAAAAGTCAAAGAATGTTACTGACCTCAGTAGCTAGCTTCCCTTTCGACGCCATCTTGACAACAATGATGGCCGTCGGTCGACGTCCCAACTATCTGCTGCACGCCGCTGCACTTACGATCACCAGTTGCCAATCCGTATCACTATCCAGGGCACTGGATCGTTCCTCGATGCACGTGGAATAGTATCACGTTCACTTCCACGTCGGGGACGCAACGAATACGCAGACCGAGGAGAGTTTCACGCGTGAACCAAAACACGTGCTGACGTCACAACGCCGCGAAGCGTCTTTCCATACTACCACGCACTACGAGGAGCACGAGTTTACAAAGCGAACGAAGGCACCCCGGCTCATCACACCGTGCCCCCTCCCCGCTTTCGGCAGGTCCCTTTCACTCGCGTTCGCTCGGTAATTATAATACAGCCCCACTCTCTCCCCTGCCGATGCTATACGTTGTCCTCTGTGCTCGTCACGACACGAAACGCTGCTCTCTCGTCCTTTACGCGCTGGATAGCCTTTCTCCGTCTCTCCAGCGACAAGAGAGTCGGTGTTCGAACACTAATGTCGCGCGGGGCCTCATCCTGCTCCGCTTCTCGCTTTCCTCCTGCTGTCGTCGGTTATCGAGCGAGTGATCGATGATCTCCGTGTTTCCGGGCTGCCCTCGCGCATATCTCGTAACGATTAGACAGCAGAGAATTTACGAGACCGAGATTTGGTGCAAGTAGCAGAGAGATCATGCTGGTCTTGCTTAAGGCTAATACACACGAGCGATATTTTGACGCGCGATTTCGTCGCGGTTATATGTTTTTCTTTGTTTTCCTAATTACGAACAATGAAGACAGGCATATGATCGCAACGAGATCGTGCGTCGAAATATCGCTCGTGTGCATCGGGCCTTACGCTTTCTTCGTCTTCTTCTGGATCGGGGATATGGGACGAAGAAGGGAGCGGTTTAATTCAGAGCGTATTAACCTTTTCATGCGCTCTTGCCCTCGTTGATCCTCGTTGATTAACCGCGGTCACGCGGACCATACTTTTTTGCGAATTTCGAATTCCAGGGAGGTTTGACGAGTAGACTGACGCGATGCAACGTTCAAGTGACCGAAAAATATGTCGCGCACTAATGTAAGTGCAGGGGAAGTAACGAGACCTGTGATTCATTTCTATGGGTTTCTTCTTGGTCTCTGAATTTGGTTGAGTTGGGACGTAAGGTATTTTTTGATTGGTCCATTCGCGAAATGAATGCAGGTTTATTTTATTGGTTATCCAATAGGTAACATAGAGCGGGAAAAGAATTTTATTACATCAGGAGGGAAGCTTCAATTAAGAGAAATGAAAATGGAAATAAAGTTTGACATTTATGAATGGGAGTTTTTTCTTCTTTTTTTGTAATAAATAGTGCAGAGCTGCACTATATTACAGAGTTGTGATTTTTATCCCGAATTATTTTCAAGTTACCAAATTTTCAAATCCTTGTAAGGTTTACAAATTTCAAGTATTCAGATGTTCAAATTTTAAAATACTGGAACATTAAAGTATTCAAACATCTCAGGAAATAAATATATAAATTATCTAATGTGTTCAAAAATTTTAAGTTTTGAAAGCTGCAAAAATTTTTGAAACTCTTATTTTTTAAATCTCATCTGGAACAGTGTATTTTCTAAAATTGAATACACCTAGAAAATAAAAATTTCATTCGAAGCAGAACTAAATACGAAAATATTCATACGATTGTCCGAATTGATTTGTCTCACGAATATCACCTGCTCAATTTATTTTATTCGATCAGGACGAAAATGTCGACTTGTAACTCGATTACTCTTCTCTCTTATTCGTTTCACCGCTCACGTAGATGCACGCCACTTCGTGATGTGACAGCGTTGCATCAGTATTGTATAACGCTTTGACTGAAACGTGGGTGGAACGCGAACTCCCCGAGTTCTGTACAAAAGTCTGTCTCGGTGACGATAGCTGCCCTACTAATCATTGAAAGCCGGACAAAACTGCTCTGAGCGTGCCTCTAACGCCGGGCATTGTTGTCACCAAACCAGTACAATCGCTCCTCCTTGACATTTACCTTTCAGTAACGCGATTTGTCTCCATCGACTTCAATGCTCATCCCTCGAGTCATAAACATTTATCGACTCAAACGAAGGAGCGAAAAAGAGGGAGGAAGAAAAGAATGGCAACAAAAATAACTGCTTCCCATTTAGAGGTATCTCTCGTAACGCCCCGCGAACTGGTCGGCTCTGCATTCCCATTTGTAATGACCTAAGACACGCGTCTCATTAATCTCTCACGGGACCGTATCTCTGCACGCGTAAACCGAGCCATTTTTCATCCGATGCGTTCACTGTCGAGTGCATCGGATAAGAGGACTTGCGTCGAAAAGAGAGCAGTCTCATTTGTGAGGACAGATGCATACAAAACCCTGCCTTGTATACTTATGAGTTTATACTCTTTTCTGCCTTTCAGTGTTTTTTCTTGTATGCCGTTTATGAAACTACAAGTTTACACAGAAAACTATTAAGGTAGATATTCCATAAGTAATTTAGGGGGTGAAATGAATTGCCAACAGGTAGTTTTTCAAGAGAGATAAGGAAATTAGTGAATGATTAATATTTTATGCTTTTTGAAAGGAAATACATATATCGATGATCTTTCGATTTATCGATATTTAGATTAATAAAGGTGCTCAATAATGAAATCGTCCAATACTGTTATGTATGTATGCATTGAATCTACTACTCGCAATCGCATGCAATTATTTAGTGATATCGATAATTGGCATTCGTGTATCTATTGCATGCTACAATATCGCTAATATCGCTAACAGAGCATCTATAATGGAGATACTCGTCGACAAGCGTTATCGGTACTGTTCCGAGCAAATGAGTTTTAGCCTGTTCCTCTCGATCACAATACAAAATCTAAAGAATTATCTACTATGATATACATGGCAATATTCCCTATACCAAAATTGGGAAAGCTACCCTTTGCTCCATGCTACCCTTCAAGTTATGGTGGGATCACTGATCCCATTATAAAAAACTACTAATAGCAATATTAAAAGAATTCACAACTTTTCAATTCATCAATCTTTGTAACTTATACTTCTCATACAAAGACTGTAATCCCATTCATATCAGTCAAGGGTGAAAACTCATCTACTGCCAGCGCTAACTCAACAGCAATTTGCCTCTACGCCACCTGTTTATTTTCGACGTGGGGTTCATACGCGAGGCACACCCAGCTCTAGAATCGTTATTGGCACAGTGACTTCACTGGAATCGGTATTACGTACGCGCCCCTGAGGCGAGCGATTCTTGAAGAGTAAAATGGGGAGAAGGGAGTTAGAGAAGACGCTCAGGAAGAGGCATACACGAAAGAGAGAATACGAATGTCGTGTAGTCTGACATGGCTCGGCGTATCCATTTCCTACACGTTCCTTTCCGTGAGCAAGCGGAACGAGCAATGGCTATGACACGTCTCCCTGCTCCCCTCGACTTCCGAATTCTCTTCCCTGACTTGAAGGTTTAATTACTCCCGAGCACACGTAGGCGAGTGGTCCAATTTTATATCTTAACGCGTGAAAACGCGATCGTCATCTAGGCAAAATAATGCCAAGGACGCCGACAAATTTGTGAACGATTGACGCAAGTTGCAACCCACCCTCTATAGAAGCACGCGCGTCGAGGCGAGCCACGTGTGCCCGCGGACACTACTAATTTGATTAAATTGATCGATTTGCGTGGGTGACACTCCCATCGAATGTCGATGGAATTTTTTCGAGATGGTTCGCCTTGCGTACATGAGCGATTCTTGTAGAGTGATCGATGAGACGCTTACGTTGTTTGAGGAAAATACAAATTCGAGAAGGCCGAGCGACTTCGGTCATGGGTGAGAGCGTTGAACTGTTCTCGAGATCTGGTCTGCTTTTTAGGTGAGGAGTATTCAATCGTTGATTTTAATAAAGATGAATTTTAAAAACAGGATTATTGATTAATAAATGAAATGTAGAGAGAATTTCGAATTTTGTTGAATTGCTTGTAGTTAGTGGTATTCCTGGAGTTGTTGAAGAATTATTGTTCACGTAATGGGTGGGTTTAAAGGCGTTGCTAGATATCTTACAGAGCCATACGACCGGGTCGATCGTCGTACAGAGATGTGGGTCAGGCATACGCCCGTACCCCCTGGATTTTCATCCTCACCCTTCCTCCACTGAACTTACGTATATAACAGGACATGCTTTATTTCCCATCTACTGAAATTCACTAATCACACGGCAAACCGAGTTAAAGGAGGTATAAAGCTTCTGGATCTTGTCAAACGACGATCTTTGTTACGATTATTCTTAGTTACTCTCCGTGAAATACGTCTTCAGCGTCTGACTGTCAAAAGGTATTTTGTAGTAAAGTTTCTGGGTGCAATAACGTTACAGTCAACTCGAAATTTATGTTGAAGAGATTCTTCATCGAACAGAATCCTTCAGACTCGCAATGAAGTTTGCAGTCAAGTTTTTAGAAGTGGGAAAATTCGGTAAATAGGTATTTCTTCGTACTGGATAGGTCAGGTGTGTAAGAATGAAAGCGATTGGATATTCTTCAATTAAAATATATTTATAATAAAATAATTCATATCATAAACACATGGTCCATTTCGTCATATCAGAGTTGTGAAACATGTTTAGTCGATAACCTTAGCTGGGATCTTGACGCACATCTGGACCTGCCCCTGGTCGTCAACCAGAGCAAAGTCGATGACCATGGATACCTTGGGGTAGAACTTCTCGACAGGCATCTTCAGCTTGTAGGTAACTTGTTCACCTTTGTCCAATGGGCATCTAGCATTGGTAAGACCCAGGCAAGCATTCTGTTGCGGGAGTGGGTATTTTATGTGCATGTCTCCCAACTGTATATTTACGTCTGGTTTGAGTGTTTTCGTGCTCCTTGCTGTAAAAGATTGTTAAGTGAGAAACATTCATTTAATGTTGTAATTATTAGGGTGTTGATAGAATATTTGATTGATCGATATTTTTGTTAAGTACTATACAAAATCTGTCCACTTTGTAACTGCTTTACTTTTTGTCTAATCTTCTGTTATGGTTCAAAGAAATATGACCACGAACTTAAGTCACCGTGCTTACTAATAGATATTAGAGATCTATAAGTACCTATTCAAAAGAGTCGAAATTAAACCTCGATTTTTAATTACTTGTTTTCTTCATTCATGGTTTTTTCCATTAGTCATTTTCTTCAGTATCTTTTACTCTACTTACGGACAACGAAGGTGAGATCTCCAGTGACGGAGCTACCCTTCTTGAAGGGGCAAGGCAGGGTGGTGCATCCCGTGACTTCAACTTTCACAGGAGTTGGACCACCATTACTGCAGGTTTGGAACTGGGTCTGGAAGGAATCGGCAACGAGGAACGCTGCTACAATGTATACTGCAATAATAAGACAAATTTTGTTAATTATAAAATTTCACTTGATTTTCGAACTTCATAAAGATTGTCTTTCAAAGCATGAGCTGTACAAGACAGTAATTTTGCAGCGAAGAATTTATTGCAAAAGTTTTTGAAGTATTTTTGAAGTATTTTAAAATAAGTAGTAGCGCTATTGAAGAAAATGTTCAAAGTCCTGGGACTTATTTTCTGTAACTTACCGTAGGTAATGAAAGCCATTTTGCTTGGTTTGTTTCTGCTTATTCTTGTGTCCAAGAAAAACTGATGCTTGGTCGGCCAGCTGGGTAGCTATTTATTCTCCTACACTATCTAATCGTTTGAGCGCAATCGAGAATAATTATCAAAATTCACATACACTTGGGACGTGCACCTGACATTTCAGAGCTATAGACAATCATTGAACGATCGATAAGAAAAGAATTACTGGAACATCAAGAAATAGTTAGAGTTAGTTGTAGGTGGTTTAGAATTGATAAGTACCCTGTCCGAAGTACTTTGTAATCAAAATTTTTATTAAACTACTGTTTTATCAGATACATTTCATCAACAGGTGTTCGCTAAACATCAGATTCAAAAAATACTAGAAACTTCTAATCGCTCTTCTATCGAAATTATAAAACAATAGTTTACGTACACATATGAAAAGATTCAGTTTTTATTAACAAAAATCCTTCCATTTTAAGTAACCGCAACGAATAATATAGTTTTGTTAAAGAAATATTGTATTTATTTAAATGTAGCATATAATAATTGACAGATATTCAATTCCATGTGACTCTAGAAGGTACAAAATTAAAATTTTCAAATTTTCGAATCAGAGTTGTGATTCTCCATGGTCTTCTTTTCATCTGCTACAGGATCGAAGTTTTCCATTGGCGTATTGGAGTTAAATGGTTCGGAAGTGCCCTGTTTTTTCGCTTCTGATGCATTAACAATGGATGCTTCGTTTTTCTTTGTCCAAGAAGGTCCTTGCACAAATTTCAAGACCAATCGATCCCTCAAACACGTGGGCGTAATAGTAAACAGTGCGTGATAAATAAAGTATCTCCATGTTTCATTCCTAAACAAACATTCGTAGTAATTTATTAGCTCTTAGTTGATAATGTGTCCTAAGGAAAGAACTGATTGCGCGCGTCACTTGAGATAAATTAATTGATTTCTTTTTCTTTAATCTATGGCCCAGGTGTTCGAATGCAGGTGTCCAGTTAGTCAGGCAAAAATTGTATGTCGTCATAATCTTAATCGTGAGACGCGATAAGGTTGATACATACCAGTTTCATAGTCAAGTAGAGAGTGTTCAATTAGTCTACGGTTTGTGATCAGAAAGGTACATTGAAATCAGTTAGCTTTAACAAACTTCTATGGTCTATAAATCACACATTAGGTACAAACATTTGACATTTTCAATCATTTTTTCTTTAACTCTTTCTTTATAATTATTTTTCGGGATTAAGTCAAATTATTTTAAACGTTGTCTTTAAATGATGTTTCAGAAATTCACTTTGGATGGATGGACTTACTTGTAAACCGCCGATGGATACTTGTCGAGGAGAGCACCTTCGAAAGCTTCATAGATGCCTCGATCCTGTAGCTTTTGCAAACTTGTACCTTGCGACACAGATGAGAAGTATTGGGAGTATGTAGTGAAGTAATCACCGTAAAAGGATCTCGCTTCCTCAGACATTGAGTTCCTCATCGATTCGAAATATTCGGCCTGCCTTAACATTATGTTGCTTTCTCTAACGAAGGAACCTATGAGATCGAATAAGGTACGCAATAATTAATTTTTTTATCCAAATTTGAAAATAGTAAAGTAATCTAACACTACAGTAGATTTTAATCATTTACTATCTATTTAACACTTTTCTTTTCAATTTTTCGTATAACAAACTTTAAACATTAAACATTCTAAACTCAAGTAATTTTTCATTTACAGACCAGGGATGAAACACACAACATTGATGCCATATTTCTTCAATTCCACCCTGATGGCGGTGGCCCAAGCGGTAATCGCAGCTTTGGTCCCACTGTAAGCTGCCACGCCAGGAATCGGTTGTATGTTGCAATGGCTTGAAATCACGATAATCCTGCTAGAGTGGGCGCGGATCATCGGCATCAGCTCTCGAGTGATTCTCATGCTGCCGAGGAAGTTCACTTCCACTTGACTCCTGATCTGATCCTCTGTTTGCCATTCAAATTCCCCGAAGATCATCACCGCGGCATTATTGACCATGCACCGTAATGCTGCAAAGGGAATTTTACGATTTTTGCTAGATCGATTGCCCTTTGTAAAGAATGGAAACTTTTTCTTGGAGAACTTATTGAAAATTGGTAAGAGGAAAAGTAAAAAATGAGAACAAAACTAAAACTTCTTCAAACGTCTTTTTAAACTTTTTCAACTTTCTAAATAGTCAGTATTCAAATTTCCTTAAATAGTTTTCAAAGTTCGAGAATAGTTCGATATTTAGACCTAAGCTATGCAATCACAGCAGGACACCTTTGTAATTATTAAAAATAATTTCCAAACGAGACTATTGTATGTAAAAATTGATGTTTCGGCAATTTTTCTAGAGTATATAATATTTCACTCTGAAAATAGTTGTTAATTCGATACTTGTTACTCATATTTGAATTACATTAAAACACTTTATCATAAATGTGGGGTAGTATTATCGATTTTTATGTGTTACGTGGAGCTACTGTAGAGAACTCTTTTTCGCAGCTTTTTTGTCATAAAACAGCTTTATATTTACCCAAATTTTTTTCTGCCAAAACTGTACGAACAGAGGTCGCGAATTCTGTGACACTTTCAGTTTTGGTATTATCGAGGGGATATACATATATGTCTTTTTCTCTTAATTTTTTAGCCCCAGGACTGTCATTTTTCAGTACACCAGCGATTACAGCTGCCCCAAGCTGCCGGCAATGCAGAGCTAGACTGTATCCCAATCCAGAATCACAACCCGTTATGACAACAGCCTGATTTGGAGTTATTCTGTCTCGTGATTTTATGCGACAGTACAAGTAATTTCCACCTGGAAAGACAATTGTTACAAGTACTTTTTTTTGCGATTATTCAATACTGTATAAGTTAATAAATGTATCTTAATATTATTTCATAACAAAGTGGAATAATTTTCATTTACAGTTTATGATTGTGATTCATTATTCTATTGTTCACATGCCACGATTGTATCATTATTTTGCTGATTTTGCATTCTGATAAGAGGATAGTCTACTGGTAAGTAGATAAGCGGATATACCGTGATACGATCAGTTTTTATTCGAAATTCGTAGATATATCTGATATACCAAGTACTCTTGAATTTATTTCGTCTCCAAATGGTATTATTTTCGGAAGAGTATTAATACTTTAAGAATTAAGTACATGATTGTTAGTAGGTACAGTAATTAAGTTAATGTTTGTTAGTGATTAATTTTCTCATAAAATTTGTACTTTCTTACCGATGCAACATAAAGAGATCGTTGGTGCTAAGGTTTTGTACCCTTTGTTCCACAAATAAGCAGCTGCGATTGAAGTTGTTACATCGACTGCGAATATTGCAGAATACCTCTTGATACACCTTGTTAATCCACCATTGACAACTGATCTGACTAATTCCATTGTTGAATAATTGCGTACAAGATAATTGATCTGAATTATGGTATTAGTATATGAACTTGTTGATTGTAATTTTCAATTTTAACTTTTTCACAGAATATCGAGTTTTAATATTTAATACTGTATTACAGTTCGTATATGGCTTAAAGTAGAAATTATGTCCTGTTATTTTAACAGTTAATGTTTATTAGCAGAGTACAATCCTAAAAATGAACTGTATTTGACAAAAGATCCATGGATTTACAAAAAAAGTTTCCGTCAAAACACTTGGTTGCGACACGTGAGCAAGTAACACGAGTATCAAAAGACAAGCGATAGTGTCCTCGTACTGCTCACGAATGGCTGCTGTAGCTGTAGAACGTGAAACGAAAGAAAATCAAAGCTTCCCCACTTCGCCTTCGCGGCTCGTGGCGTTTCTTTTTCAAAATTCAAGGGGGAGAATACGCGAAAGCGGTTTAAACAGTTGGAAATACGTTTACTGATTAAAAGGAATTATCATTATTTTATATTAGACTTCTGTAGCCCTTGAGTTTAAAATAAAAAATTTCAATTTAAACTTGAAAGTGTTGTAGGTCACCAATTCGATTAGCTAAAAGATTTTAATATTTCATGGGTCGATATTTCTTGGATCTGTCGCTAGACTCATCTGAATTGCAAGTACGATCACATGACGCGTGAATAAATTGAATACATTGAATTTTCTGAATTTGATCTCTTCTAGTTTCCACGTTTTCTTCGACGAAAAAACAATGACCTCTTTAAAAACGTTTTAAAATGTATTTTCCTTTAATATACAGAAATATTTGTATTCATTCAATCGAGACCGGAAATATTTAGATTGGCGGAAACGCCGTAATATTATTAAGAAAAATACTTGCAAAACGATGTTATCAAGATTTCTATTCTAAACAAATTAAAATCCTGCTCTAAAATGAGTACAATGAAACAGTGCATTTCTAACTAGCGTCGTTATCAGTATTATAATTTTCTGTTGACTGAGATTGGCAGCGATTCTTATTCATTTCTCTTACATAATATTCTAAAAGGACTAACGGTTTATAGATTACGCAAAATTTGTTGCAAATTCGTAAGTCTTTACAGAGTGAAATGTACAACTTAATTATAAAGCATACTTTACATAATGATTAACAAATATTAAGGCTAATAACGTACTGTGCTTTAAACTAACTATTCTCTCAGAATGAAATTATACTTCAGTCAATACATAGCTTCAATTACCATACTATTTTACAATCATTTTCTTACACACATTATGCATTTCATTCATGTTATACTCTCAATGTTTTCTTTCAAACCATGGTTTGTAAATTAATGTATATTAAATACCAGAAGGTTTATCATGGACCATAACATTTGGATTTGCACGAAGATCGTAACTCGGATCTCCATCGGTAGCCATTCTTCCGAGCCAAGAGAACAAAATTAAAATTCCAATAAAGGCTAGTATGCCCATGACACCTATCACTGCATATCTTTTATACAGTGGTCCAGGTGCATTTCTACGTCGTGTTGGTGGACTCGCGATTAATTTCCACCACCTCAAGAACCATTCAATGGCAGACTTTCGTTTATATTTATTTTCATCATGATCAAATGAAATTTCTTTTGGGTCATCATAAGCTTCGCAAACTTTTCTCGATGTTGGATTAGACAAACCCATAGACGAATCAATATTTACAACGGAATAAGGTGGACCAGCCTTCTGGTTATTTAAATGCACATTGTTTATATTAGCATGTACTGAGTTCACACTGCTACTAGAACGTGCTGTAGCTACTGCAGGAGACGAAGAGGTTGTCAACGTATGATTTTGATACAATGTAGTCTCTGCTCTAAGTAATGGACGTTCTTGTTCAGGCTTTTGTTCTCTGTCTTCGCTGAGCTGTGAAACAAAAGTAAATTAAATACATATTAGCCATATATTTTATTGTACGCAATGTCTCGAACATATTTACCAAGGGCAAACCAAGTCCAGCACGTGCCCAGTTGACGCCTCCTAATTTTTCTCTCAATACATCTGCCACAGGTGATACCAGCTTTGAATCGGGAAAAATACATTCCTTGCACGATGGACAAGTATATCCTGCTGGTGCTGTTGTAGCTGGCAGTTCTCTCGCATATTTATCCAAACATGCCCAATGAAACATATGATAACAAGTTAGCCTAACACAATCTCCCTCACTTAGGTTTACCGAACACAATGTACAGATTGGATTGTAGTCATGATCGTGAAGCCACAGAATATACGACTGTACGATGCACTGAAAAAATATAAAAAACTATTGTTTAAATAATGTCCTCAAGTAGCTACACAAACAATGCACAACTATTAAACCATTTATGGCATAAAGGTAAACGTGATTACATCATCGAAACAAAGTTCTAACTGATTCATTCGAAACACGTGCGCTTTTGTTAGGAATAAGATAAAGTACCTTTGGGTGATTTGTAACCATACAATGTTCACAAACATTGACACGGTGTTCAAAACAAAATAGGTTTGTCACTCTCCTTTTCGGACACTTGCACAGCCCCATACTTCAGCCGAATGATACACTTACAACACTATATAATTTAAGGCGGCACGATCAATGACTAGTTGATAAAAAACAATTGTATAAATGAGTCTTTTCGCATGACATATCGCTGTCCCATGACAATTTAAGCTTCAGCGTATGACACGGCCTCCATGTTATATCGGCCACGTCGTCTGACATTTTACAGAGAGACTGAGAGGAAAGAGCCAATGAGATTCTTTGTTTAGCAATGCTCGGCAAATCCACGAATTTCTTGAAAAGTTCAGGTTATCGTAATCTACTCTGATAAATCATTAAAAAAACTATAAAAACATGATTCAATTCAATCAGTAATTTTGACATTTTCAAATGGACAAGATATTGTTTCTAATAAATTATTTCTGTCAGAGAAAAGGTTCAACAAATGCTTGTGCCGGTACAAGCTCCGAAATGTGTATATCCCTTGTTCAATGTAAATATTTTTGTTAAGTGATCATTTTAAATAATTGTGACTATTCTATAAAGAAATATAAAGAATGACTTAGTGGGAATTTACATTGATATTTTTCTAATAATTTGTTTTAAATTTGACTTGGTTCGTGAAGTGCATGGACCATTACGGACTAGCGATTTGCAGACACAGAAAATAGTTTCATTATTTTTCTGTAAAAGTGTACCAGTAATTCGAGTATTTTCATATTTTAAATCATTCCTATCTTGAAATGTTTTGGGTAATATCTAATCTTAATTCCTTTCACTCATAGCGCTAGAATATTATTCTAAGCTGAGTCGATAATGTCGAGTGTGACACTAAAACTGTATGCATTGCATAACGATAGACTACAGACGAGTATACAGCCTGGACAGCTTATGAAGTTTCGTGTCTCATGTTCTGAAATACTGATTTCTTGAAAATAAAATCGATTAAAATTTCGTTGAATAATCCTCTAAATCTGAACACTGACTTTTTAAAAAACTCTTGGATTTCGAGTACCCTCTGCGATTTTTAAGCGATAGATGTAGAAACACATTGTGTTCTCTGATGCTGGTAATGTCAATAAACGAGAAAATATTCCTACCATACCACCCAATGCACAAGGTGTTCCATTAAATTATCCTTCATACTTATTCCTAGTAAGTTAAAGAAATCTAATTAATAGTCAAACTGTTCAGTGATCAAAGTGGTTTAGTAATCGGTAATCGAAGGAAGAATACGTACGAGAAGTTAGTAATTTCCACATTTGTTAACTAACGATTACAAATGTCACAAGTACACACTGTGTGTGATTGTTAATATCAATATCTGTACTACAAATTGTTGCTGAGGTGATAATTTTATGGAAAATATCAAGTTTTCACAGTTTCATTCGTTAGATCAATCTTGAAATTCCTACTATCCAAAGAACTTTTCTAATTGGTTCCCCTTCTTCCCTGAGACAGTATAAATGGCCCTGTAGGAGCAGGATACTCCTGCCAGGAGTGTCTCACTCGCCATGGCTCCTTCTGCGGCTGCAGACCCTCCTCGGAACTTCCAGGGCCCTGGACTTTGGATTACCCTGGACTCGACTGACCAGAGGACAGCTAGTAGATGACCACTGGTCTTCCCTGACCACTGGTCATTCCTGACCACTGGTCATCCCTGACCACTGGTCATCCCTGACCCCCGGTCATCCACGGCCACCCGTTTGCTCAAATTTTAAATTTATTGCTTCTATTGCCCGTTTGACTTCCTGCACATGCTTTATCAATTTGTTATAACTTATCAGAGCATCTTGTATTTAATTTCGTGCCGGTTTTATAGTTTGAATTCTTCCCACTCGTAGCGCTGCACTGTCATTTCATGCACAGTAAAACTGCAATACCGACTTAGAAATTCGAAAGTATTTTTAGCGTCCTCTATTCCTGTACAACGGTCACTTCAAGAACTAATCACTGAAGTAAGTTAAAAAAGGAACTATAGTGTTTGTGAAATATGTAATTGGTCTCTGACGGAGATTTAAATAGATAAGCAATTTGGTAGAAGAATTGAGCTTCGTGAGGTTCAACGCAAGTGACTGGAAGGGGTTCGTCCGTACTATTAGTAATTATGCAGAAAAGGGGATACTTCACCGATTTTCATGAAACTGAAACATGTTGTATGTAAAACTCAACATTCTACACAGCATTCCTATACATGTATTGGAACTATTAGCGAAGAGCGTTACTTATATTTAAGCATCGGCAAAATACTCTTTCTTGAGAACAAGAATGGCCGTCATTTCGGTAAATTGCTCGCAATCCCGATGCGATTTCAGAGTAGGAAGTTCGGCTACTTAGCAACGCATCAGTTGGGCAGAATCCTAGTCTGTCCTTTGATATGCTCCTTTCTATATGGAGACAGAACTGCGAGAATAGCCACCCCTCTCTCCTCTGAACCTTTGTTAATTAGTGGGCTGTTTGGCTTTTCACGAGGATGAGCGTGTTGGCGCTAACTCGTCACCGGAAATACGCTTCCATGGATCGCGATGGAGAAGGTGATTGTGCGCTCATTAAGCTCGCAGGAGTCGGAGGGAGGCAGACACACGAGTGGACGGTGGTTGCATGAGGCAAAGTGATAAAGCGATACGGGGATGCATCATGCACCACCGTAAGAGTTCAATTTTGGTATATTGTCATACCACCCCTGTGTAATATAACTAAAAATATTGTGACATTTAGGTGTGAGTACCTATGATTTGTGAATTTTACATAAAATAAAAAAGGAAATAAATGTGGTAGTTTCTATTTCAGCACAATTTTTCTAGCATCTCCAAATTCGCCATCCATAAAGTCTTTGTAAAGTAGAAATTAAAATCGCTAAATAGCGTGAATGCAGAGTGTCGAGAGAGAGTGATTTATAAGTATTTAATTATTCTCTGATCAGTTTTTTTATTATTTTCTTTTTTATTTAAGCTTTCCCAAATCCCTCTAAGTAAGGTTTATAGTTTCTATCAAAGCATAACTGTAAACTTAGGTATAATAAATTGTAGTTATCTACACTTGTCTTGTTGAATATAAAAATGAATGAATAAGAGGATAAGGAGAATAGATAACGTTAGTAAAATAAGCAGCCTTGAAGGCCGATCTCAAATGGTGAGCTGAGTGCTAACACCATATAACGTGTCCCATTTAGAGGGTTTCTCTTGAAATAACTGGCAGGATCACTGTGAAAGCAAGATCTTCCAATTTATGTAAACAGTTTCGTATTTATTTAGACGTTTGCCAATGTCCCTACCTTGGTGTGGTGTATTCCGTTTTGCAGTTTACTTTACCACCCTCGATTGATTTGTTTAGGAGCGAAGACCACCTTCTGTGATACTGCGTGTAATTTTATGGACGTAATTAAAATTACTAAAATAGAGTAAAATTGTAAAAATTAAGTATTTCTTTTTAGAAAAATTTCAGATTAGTTTTCACTTCCAAAATGTTCTTTAATAATTTCGTTATTTCGAGTTTATTTATGTTAGTTCAGCAATAATGATCGGTAATTTACAGTATCTGACAGCTCTTATTGCATTACGAACGTTCAGGTGTAAGTGATATTAAACGTTATGTGGCTAATTTAATCGAAGAGAATTAACGAAAACCCGTGATGTTTGTCGATTTAAAACTGAACGGCAATTGATGGATATCCTTTTAATACGAACTCATTGGAAACGTTACTTTGAATTAGCTTTAAATTTCGTTTCAAGTGATTTCAAATTATCATCATTACAAGAACTTGTGCAAAATTACTCGTGTTTAATAACGACATACAAATAAATCGAATTTTATCTATAGACCTCCTTTTAACCAATTTAGCACTAATTACATTCTTAATTTTATCCAGCATACTATACACACGCACACTATCATTCTTTCGTGTACGCATTCATTATTTTTAATCTATCTAAAAAATGACTTCACTATAAAAAACCAATACATAAATACAACTTGGAATTATTCCTGAACCTATATGAATTTACATACAAGGTTGTGCCAAGAATACTTTGCGTACTGTCCACGTCGCTTCTAAATCGTTAATATCATTTAAATGCCTTACCACCTATTAATACGTGATATGATAACTAAGTAGCTGCCAGGAGCAGACAATTTGTCGAGGATCCGAGGTCAGAGGTCGAAGTTTTCGGTGGAAGAAAAGGGCGGCTGGGAAGGGTGCGAAGACTGTCCACCCACGCGCAACCCGCATCGTGGCCAACCCCGCACCACTGGCAGTGGATGATGGATGAGCAGGAACTATGTTACCAGAGCGAGCATCGGCTTTTTGCTGAAATAATCTTATGTTAGAGAATTTTAGCTACCACGCTTTCACGGGGAAGGACGATAATAGCATAGCACGGTGACACTACACATTATGGCGAAGTAATCTTGGATCCTTGACAATGCAATAACTAGGGGCATAGTTCGGCAAATCGTTTACTATAATGAATTTCATTTAACACTGGTTACCCGATGCAATTCCTTTATTAATAAGAAAACTTAACGTTCAAAAGAGTCGAAAAATATTATAGAGATCGTGAAATGATAATTAGAATATTAATTTTACAGAGATATAATGTCTGTAAATAATCTACAGAGACATAATATGTCCTATCCTCCTTATTTCATTTACTTCTACAGTTAATGAATATTTGACATAAATGTCCTCCTGCATATTACTTTTTTCATTAGAATGTAGTAAACTTTAAAGTAAATTCTGTTGAATGAATTTACTTGTTCTTGTTATTAATTTAGCAATAATTACTCATGTTTATGTCAGCCTCTAGTTAGGAAACAGAAACGTTTAAGCAGCTATTGAGCAACCTTACTTTTCAGAGAATAACAACATATTCTAAATATGTAGTGCTCAATAAGCAGTATTTAATGTAGTTAATACACGTACATATATATGCTGCAAATACTAAAAATGTATTTCGCAAAATAGAGGACAATTCGATAAAATATTATTTGCAGGGATGCCGGATATAATCTCCACCAAAGTAGGTACGGTTTACGTGCAATAAATGGTACTTTATCACAACTGCGCGCAATTGGATGAAATAAATTCCATGAAATATTTTCCACTTGTTATACGAAACAGTATTTTACCGAAATAGTGAACTCACGTCCAAGATAAAGTCTCACGTGCATCCGTGCCGTTTTATGGATATCAAGTTTATTGTCATAAAATTTTGTTCTGCTACAAGGGCTTTCTATCAACACTAGAAACTTGTATTAGCTTCATCATGTCTTGTTCATAAGTATTGAATTAAACTGTTAAAGTAATTTATAAAACTGTTAAATCTTGAATTCAAATCTTAATTTAGAGTTCAAAGATATCTATTTGGATTGTGTGTACTCATTTTATAAGAAACATAAGTTAGATAATAATTGTAATAATAGTCCTGTAATGTAGTAAATATATTTTCGACTTTATTTTATTATTCAGGTGCAAGGTACAAAGGAGGGTTCAGAGGTCATGAAGTTACTCTTCTGAAAGAATTTATGGAAGAATTTTGATCGACAAATTTTATTTTTATTGTATTGATTTTTATACAATACAATATTTTAATTTATTATAAAGGATGTATTTTTATAAAAATCTCCGCCATCTCGATTGACCCATGATTCTGAACCACCTCCTTCACTAGCTCTAATTCATCCTCATTTCCAGCTGTCTTTCAACTACCAAAAAAAGTCACGCGACGATAAATTCCCTGTTCAAGATCCAGTTGTATTCTTCCCTTTCCGTTTCATACTCGACCAACAATGGTAAACGAATTAAACGACAATGTATATTAACTAACCCCCTCGAACGTAGGACAATCTACGGTAATGATTTGCCGGCAAGTCAGCCATAACGGGTCACGAACAAGGGGCAATTAGGGAAAATCAATGTTGCACAACACGTTTGCATGTTGCATTTAATAATAGTGCTTGCGTGGAGAACTCGATTTGCCCTTTGATGGTATAACGAACCGACGATGCGCGAGTACGTATCCATGCACGCGTCCTCTTCGATTCCCTGCGAGGGTGGAAGAACAGTGGAGGATGTAACAATGCGAGGTGGTCGCGTTACTCGCGACTGGATTACTTTCGGTGATTTCTTCTTCCTCCTCTAGCTCCTCCTGCGCCTGCCTCTGCTCTTTCCTCGTCGAAGCCAGCTAATTAAATGAATGCCCGCCGGGGATCTGCGTTGCGGAGCGTATCGATTCATGTTCCGCGAGGATGGTCATTAAAAGAGGGCACAAAACGCTGACTATCTCTCTCCATTTTCTCGGCGAGATAGAAGAGGAAGACTGCTGTTCAACTCTGGTTCTGAATCGGAGATTATTTTTTCCATCCCTACTGTGTTATTGTCCTGTTACAGTGTGTAGACTGCAATGCATAGTGGCTGGTTTCACGGTATCGTGGGAGCGCTTGGTGGTTCATATGTTATGCTATGTCTGTTACATATTGATATTCTCATTTTGGTAGCATGTATAGGGTGGTTACGTGTGGGGGAAATTTGAAAAGTGATTTTAAATGTTAAAATAGATAAGTCGAAAGTGAAGAATAATGAAATAATTGTGTTGAGTCATTGGTTTTTAATTATGAGCATTCAAGAATTGGTAAAATATAAATGAAACACCAAAATGTGGAAAATTTTTTCATGTCTTCATTATTTAATAATGATAGTTATCAACAATATGTCTGAGGTGATGAATGAAATTGTTGTTAACAATATATGTGCCAAAAATTGTTATTGCAGTTATTATTTTATTTAAATTATTGATTTATTTCAAGTTATTCTTCGTGGAATCACGATCCTCCTCCTTTCGAAGGTTGATCAAGATGGTATCAATAAGTAACCTCTTAACCTTCCAATTTCTCAGTCGCTTTCCAGCCATCGTCTGGGTGTCGCCTCTGTTTCTTTCTGTAGAACCAATGATAACAAAGCTACTTAGCTAGAAAGTATGAATAGATATAAGCATGAACGAATAAAGATACTACAAGGTAACTATAAGAATTAATAAATATTTATTTTCAGTACGGTTCACTATACATACACAAGATAATTATATTATAAAAGAAGGATTGTTATTATTTCAGTCTCTCTGGACATACATTACAGAAGACTTTGTAGGATCTATTATAGATCTTGTAAAATTAATAGAGGTCGCTTGACTGCACTAAGAGCAGCATCGTTAAATCTACAAAGTCGACTCTTACTGATTCTGTTAAACACAGTTCAGCTTAACATTTGTTACCGTATTTGTCTAAAACGTGACTCGGTGAGATCAAAGGTTTCTTCTCTTTCTCAAGAATGCAAGCGTAACAGAGCTTAAGAATCGTCGCGTGGAACCTTCGACACGAAAATGGACAAGATGTCCACTGGACAATTCCCATCGCGAGACTTGCATCACGGAAGAAACTCTCTTCCAATACAGAGGATCGTACATTAGACATTCGGTTGTCCCTCCGTCCCATGGCTCTGTCGTCCGAGCCATCGTCGTCCTTCATTACCTCAGCCCCGGAAATGGAGTTTTTCCTGCTTTCCTGTCCGTCCAATGAGACGCGATCAAAGTAACCTCGGCAGAGACGAGGCAAACAGAAGCGGAGGAAGAAACGGAAGTGGACAAAGAAAAATGGTAGAATCGCTTCCCTGTTCGTGTTTATAAAAGGAAAAGATTACCCTTTTAGTCAGTGGATTCTTTTCGCGCTTGCATTGCCAGTGTTCCAGACCCTCCCCTAATTCGTTGTCTTCGTAAGTCTTTTTTTCTAGTTTAGTGATGGGAAGAGTCCTTGTCGTTCTTTTAAATCTCCCTTTGCATCGCGTGAATCGCAGTTAATCGTGAAACGTGTATCGAGAGTACGCACTGCTTCAAAGAAAATATTTTTATTCTAGATAAATACATTTATTCTGGAGTTTTAATTTAGTCCTGTTAAAAGAGTTATTCCGTGTTTGATTATACCGTCGTTTCCCATCTTGTTTTCCACGAGAAGCCATTAATTTGAAAATGGCGAAAGCTCCAGCTAGAGTACGGTAATAATGTCGTCTCTCAACTTTAAATACACCCAGACATCGTTCCCAAGGCGGGGCAAAAAAAAAGTTGAGATATTCAAACGCGATAAATTTATTCGTGTCGTCGGTGAGAAACGAAATAGGGGTTGGAATGTGAAGTTGAATGAAAGATTGTTGGATAACTCAGAAACCATTTCGTTCTCTATTTGCCAAGTAATATCCAGACGAACTTAAAACTTTGCTCGCCGTGTGCGATTCTGAATTACACGTTTTGCACTTGAACCGTAAAGGAACGTATAAAAACGATAATACTCCATCCATTCGTATCGCTGTATTTTATCATCGGACCTATAATATTTAATGAAACTGAAGAAAGATATACGGGACGAAGGCATTACTTTCTCTTCAAATTTTATTTTAAATCTTTCAGTTGATCTTAATATTTTATGTTATGGCCTACAGCGTTATCGTGTCAAGTAAAAAACGTCGTAATGCATTACTCTATTAATTTTTATTCCATGCTTCTCGTCTACGAGAACCCAGCATAATTTACTTTACACAATCTTTATGTTGTTTCCAGAAAAACATGTGCGTGTAGTCAGAACTTCTCTCGTGTTTGTGAAATAGAGATTCTGTAATTATTCAATCCGTGCAGGTGTAAGATTAATATAGTGAATACAAAGATTATAGCGGAGATATTTCACTTGTTATTTATCTATAAAAGCCATGGTTTTATTAGAAGTTGTTATCGTCTGGAAATGAGTTGACTTGGTTCTCTTTATACTCTCACAATTTGGTCATTAAGAATTATTTTTCCATTGTTGCTATACACATATAAATGTTATTACTCATACAAACGTTAATAATATGTAATTATTTGTAATAATTATAATGTGATGTTTCTCAATGGGTTGAAGTTAAATATTGCAATATTTCTCGATGTGGATAAGACTGTAATAGTCCTTGCGTGCAGCACGAAAAGGAAATTATATTGGACCATGTTTTTTTTTGAAGATGGTACAATTAGTAGTACTGTACATTTTTAATATTCATGTTAAATGTTTGCTTAGATAGTTATAGAATTATATAAAATTAGATTCTGGAGAATCTCTATTTTGTATTTTATTTAAGGATTCTGAAAGATTAAGGGTTTAAAAAATGAAAACAATGTTAAAATCTCATATATTGTTAACAAATGTTATTGCTACATATTCAAGATTCTGAATTTTAAGAAGTTAATACAGAATGGTGTAATTGTCGTCGCAATTTCAAAGTCGACTACTTCGGTCGGTCCATATTTACAGCTATACTACTTAAATACTTCTACGTGAGTTATAAAAGAAATTATTGAATTTCAATCACTGTTTGTACTCTAAATATTCTTTAGATCACTTAATTATACCGTTCATTTAAAATTATTATTCTGTGTTCGACCCAAAATTGTATTTCCTTCTTTTCTATTATTTTCACATACTCAACAATGAGTTTCTGACCCATCTCCTAAGTAATACGAATTTTCTGACAGCGATTCAGAACAAAAGAATCTTCACAAATATTGCAGAAAGTAACTAAAAAACAAATTTACAAAAATCTCATAGCTTTCATGGAAGAAATATTCATATTACTAGCAGACTAATCAGATTTCTCTTAATTCCCCGTTTCAATAAATCCTGTCCTTTGTACCTAAAGCATGCTAAAAGTTCCAATGCCACGCAGTTCCATCACAAAAAACCCTTCCCCTCGTCTGGTTCATTCCTCTCAGCCCCTAATACGACGCAATCAGAAATCGAAACCCTCTGTGAGAAACCATGCCCGGTGTCGATAAAAATCGTCTTCCCTGTCGAATCCAAGCGTACCCCTTTTCAATGTCCTGTCGCGTGACCGTATCAGGAAGAATACCAAATGGAACAGCTCATCGACCGGTAACATTGGCATGCGCCCAGTTGGTCGACAAAGCGGCCATAACGTGACTCGCTTCCGGTATTTTTCGGCTGCTCCTCGGCTGGCGGGAAAGTTATCGCTAGCTAGCGGAATACGTAGCCCGAAAGATAAATTTACGATATCGTTTCAGGGTCTTGTTCGTTTTGCCAGGCCGTCGCGACGTCCGCAGGATGTGACGCGAGGCCAAATAATTGCTCGACCGAACTGCTCGCACACGCCTCCGAATACGCACACGTGGCCGCGCACGAGATTGCTTTGCTGAGGTCAACAGGAATTTTTGGGAATACATTTAACGCCCGTCGTACGTGAACCTGCGTTCCTCGGTGTCTGTTGACGTAACATAAATTATCCATTTAGCCACGCGAATGTTGCGCTGAATTGCCAGCTGGTTTGTGGTCGGTTAAACGATTTTGCGCGCTGCACCCTCGCCTCGGTTAGAATATCGACGATTATTTTTGATCGGGTGTTTTTGAAGCCGTCGACGATGGTCTGTTCGTAAATAGTCTGTTAAATAGTTTTGTTTGAGTGAAATAAGGGGAGGGTAGGTGAAATACAAAGGGAAGGGTGTTTCTGTAAGAGCCTGCAAAGTGGAGAGCTGAAATTGAGTTTGGGATTTGGATATGGTTTTTCTGTAACTTTGTTTAAGTTGAGCAATCTTTGAGTAAATGTCGTGATTCTGGTTAATTGTATAGGTAATTACTTTGGGTAAAGGTGCACTTTTAGTTGTACAGAAAAAGATTGTGGAAGATCTGCTTTATGGGAGATGGAATATGTTGCAGTAGAGAATAGTATCTCAATTTTGGATAAAATACCTAGTAAGGTAATTACTACTAGACATATACACAGATTGTAATCCCACTCGTTTTGTTCATCATTGTAGATATGCATTGCGCTTATATGAAGTTTGAATATTCGCGCTAAAAGATTTAAAGCGTAACTAGTGGCGCCACAAGTAGGCACTGCTCGAAGGAGAGAAAGAGAACGCGCAGTGAAGAAGCGCGTTACGAGCAGTTACGAGTCGAGCAAGATTCAGTCGTAAAATCATGAAAAGTGTTTTGAGTTTATATGTGAATCGTGTGCATTTACCATTGGTGTTCATTTACGTTCGAGTTCTTCATGTGGGTTCTGGTGATGGCATGAACTGACAAGTAAACTGACTAGGTTAACCAAGTCCTCTTCGTTACTCCATTTCCCGCCGACGTCCACTGGTCACGGTAAGTGAATTTAAGATTTACGTCGGAAATATTATTCAATACTAACAATTTATCTTATTTCGCGACTCTATTCGCTATTGAAATGTAATCCAATAGTTTCCAATGGTATCGATTGAAGAAGTAATTTTAAAGATAATATTTGAATTTATAGAACAAATTATAGTTTAGAATTGGAGCATTTATAAGCGACATTTTTTTATTCAAAATAAGACTAACAATATTCGTATATGTTCTTAAATACAGTTCCATAATACTTAGAATTTTTTTCACATTAAAATCGAAAAGAATTAAAATTTCCTTTTTTTTTTTATTTGACGATGTTGCTCGCTTAGTCACCGTTTTTTAAATTAATGGTCGGTGGAAAGTTTCAGAAGTGATATGAAAAATACTTTTTTACACTTGCAGATGAATTTCTATTTTGTAGTTTTCATATAAGAGGACATTTTAAAATTTAATACAATCGTCGTATTTGAAAGTACGTTCCACAGAAATTTATATTACCGTTAAATAAATGTGAATTACCACTATTGTCTCTTTCTCAGTTAGTAGCGTAACATTTAGTAAATACTGGCCGATCGGAAATGACTCTGGCAGGCCATTTTGATTTTTGATCATAAAATTGCTATTTGCGTATTTCCCCTGAAATCGTCATCAGTTTTAATCATTGTTATTTCATCTATGACTTCAATATTTAATTTTTCTTTTTTATAAGAAATAATAAAACAAGAATTTGAATTTCGGCATTGACAGAGTTAATTAATCATTTAATTGCATTTTCGCGTTTGTGTTATATTTAATATTATACATACTGGTTCGGGAGGACATTTTTCAGGAGTAAAGCCAACTGCTTTTGCCATGGGAACCGCTATAGTGTTAGGATCGTTAGCTACATCACAAAGTTTCATTTCTACATGAAGACCCATATCGATCGTGTATTCGCCCATTTCGATTCCGTTGATATTTCCTCGTATCTGTAAAGAATTCAATACTACTACATTCTAATAACGTGCTAATTGTAAATGTATAAAATCGAAATATCAAAAGAACCTTCATTATTTTGTCATTAAAAACATTCAAATTATATACCTTCGTATTTTCGGGTAATTTTTTCAAGATATCCATGTTGGTACTTAAATAAGTTTCATATTCGCTATTTTCATTCACCTCAAAGCCGCATGTTTCTGGATCAATATATTCCTCGTTAATGTAGGCGCAATCACCATCTTCAAGAAGAATGTCAAGGTCTGCCTTGTGATAACGATGGAAAGTTAGAATAATTAATCGAAAAACATTGAAAATTTACACGAAATGTTGACAAGCTGCAATTTTATATCGCTTTTATTTAATAGTAATACCCTTGGATTGGAAAAATGTTTTGATCTAAAATTTGGAAGAAGACGAATTCTTCTTGAGCAACAAATGATTTTTTATTCAACTAAGAATTCGCTACACGTTGTTCAAAATATTAGAATTATAATTCTTAGAGCATTATTCTCGTCACTATTTAAAATGTGTGTTTTCATATTACCAACCCAAAGTTGTGAAGAACAATTTCAGTATAAAATAAATACTTCAGCAATCCTTTTTCCAATCTTTCGGGATTTAAATTTCCCTTTAATATATCGATATTCGCATAATTGTATCCTTACCTGTACGTCACACCAGCACAGCGCGCAGATTACAAAAATCGAGAACATTTCTATAGGTCTATTCAACGCCTTTCTGCAACTTGTTTGTCAACGACGTTGTACCTTTTTGCGAGCTTTCGTTGCGATTTTAGGCCCAATGCACATACAGCTAAACGGATTTCGTCAATTCATTTGCCACTTGATCTGGCCGTGTATTTCAATGATACGTGTACTCTTTGTCGCTTGGATATTCACTGTGTACTGTCGCGGGCGTGCACACGCGACACGCGCACACCGACAACAGATCCTGATAAAGTCGTGGGAACGGATGCGAACCGCGGTACAATTGAATTAATCTCGATCGAACAACACGACCTCCGAAACGAAACAGGAAATCGCGTTGTCGCGCGCAAAATCGAACAGACGCGCGCGCACCATGCCGAATCTATTTGCCCGTTATTAGCTGTAACTGTTTTCCAGAACGTTGCCCGTTATTGGTTCGACCGCGTTTTTTCCCTTTCCCCGTTTATCCTCCCCGTGGTCCCAGGCCACCCTTTCGCTTCGTTAATTAGGGTGTAACCGGTGTGGCGCGATTAAATTACTGGGGCAGAAATAATTTATACGATCGCGAAACGGTACAATCGCTGCCGATGTCGGCTTAGATTGCATCTGGGGACAGCTGGCCTCTTTGCGCTGTTCGAAGATTGTTTAAGAACTGTTTGCAGCAGTTGCAAGTACATGGTGACTGTCTCTTTGATGTGGATGGTCTTCTTCAGGTGTGTTACATTTAATGTGTCAAGTTTTGAGTGTCTGGGAGTTTGATGCTCGAGATGTTTGGATGTCTTAGGTCTTAGGACACTTCTGAGCAAATTTGATGGGGTATGTAGTATGAGTATATAGGGGACGTAACTGTAAGTTGATAGTGGTAGATTAGTTTAGTGATATAAGTAACGTAGGCACGAAATTAGAATTAGGATTTTTCAAAAGAATAATCCTCTAGGTATGTAGAACCTATAAGATTCCGTTAGCAACTCTCATACGCTCTGTACTGAACAAACAAATCAAGAAACTTCTGAAACATCACACTTTTTATTTATCGTCACTTACATCGGTAATCACTGTACGCTGTAATTAGAAACAGTCATTTTGATAGACATTTAACGTGTATCAAGTATCAAAGTCACTTGTTGGAATGTTAGCTATGTGATTCTCGATGAATTTAATCATTGCAGGGGCAGGAGCCATCCATGGTGAGTTGCATAGCTAAATTGCGTCTTCTTTCTAAATTCATTTGCTCGGAGATTCGTATTAGGTTGGCCTGCTCCTGCCGCAAGGATCGTTTCAGCTCCTGAAGCTTCCATCCAGCCTCTATTTGCTTCTCTGCTATCTGTTTCTGCAGAGCGGCAATCCGTTTGTTTAAAACGTTGTACTCGGTTCTCGCTGGATCCGACGCTGAGGTGGGCCCGCGACATGGCACTGCGCTGCTATCCTGTTGCACCATCTCTGATGTTAGTGAGCAAATTTTGTCGTGAAGTTCTGCTAACTGTGTCAGTGTCAACGACTGAAAAAACATATGCATATTAAGTGAGTGGGAGGTATCTGTGTTTTATTATATTTTTTATATAGTGTGTTGGTTCAGGTGGAAGCAGATAAAGTTCAGTTCGAGAGGTATAAAAATACTTTGTATTTTTCAATTTTTCTTTTTCCCCTTTCCCCTTTGTCTCTTCTCCCATTTTCCTCTTTTTCTTTTCTCTTTTTCGTTTTTTCTTCTAAAATTTCCTTGGTTATAATAACCAAAGATCGTGCCATGATACATGAAACATGATGGTATAGAGTTCTAATTAATAGAAATAGGAACTAGGTAATCGATAGCACTGTCGTTCGTAGATAATAAGCTTTGCTAATCGGGCTGGAATAAGGAAGCCAGCGATATCTAGTTTTTGATAGTTGGACGAAATCATGAGGATAATGATTCGTTGGATTATAGTAGTACGTGCTGAGAGATATAGGACTGGGATTTGCATTATAGCGGGAGAATTTATTAATTCCTGAAGCACGGAATGATTTATTAGATCAATCGGTGTTCATTCACATATTAAGCTACACCATTAATCTGCATCATACCTCATAGTTCACACGAGATACCCAAACGTTGGATAATACGATAACGTTTCGACAGTATATCAGTGAATCACTTGCGAACTTATTATTGGTCATGAAAATTTTCACGTGGAAAATATGGGTACAATTAAATTTGATTGTATAAGTTTTTTATGTAATCATTTCTGTGTGTTTTGTGTACTGTTAAGTGTAGAGTTATAATTTTTTACAATATGTTAGGTATATTTTAGTGAGATATGAAAAGATTAATGTAGTGAATGATGAATTTTTGTAATATATTTATAAATAGATTATTTAGTATTGTATTTTTACTTACATTCAGCCAAGCATTGGCCTCGAATGCCATTGGACTATCAGCAAGATCCTGTAAGATGTAATACAATTTTTGTATTTAGTTGTTTCGTTTTCTGACATAGCAGTATTTTAAAATAATACCCTTTAAAAAGTTCTGAAGAAACATTGAGTATTTTGCTTTACGATCAGATAACTATAATCAGTGTTTGCTTTGTATTCCGTACCTTAAGTTGTTTTATCAAATTAGCAATATTCTTGATTTCCTGCTCTGTTTGATAAATACTGTCAGACAGCTCCTGAGCTTTCTTAAATAGGTCTGCAATTTCTTGTTTCATTTGTGGATCAATTGATGGATCTTCATCTAACTTGTCTGCCATTTGAGGCTCCACTTCAACTTTCCCTTCCAAATAACTGATGAAATCACGTACACGTTGTACGCCTGCGTTGAAAACCGATTAAACAATAAATAAATTAATGAAAAGAAATGGAGTGGTTCGAGGGTCTCTGACAGTCAATCTTGGTGATATTACTGTGCACGTGAAATGACGAAACGGAAAGTTTCATACTTGTCAACTTATTTCCCTTCAGAATCTTTCATAAGGCACTCGGAAGCTATTCGCAGTTACATTTCTACCATCCACCCCTCCACGGAAACTTTTAAGGTGACAAACTTATTCAGATATCAAGCATACCACCAATTAAAAGTTCTGAACGTCGGCGTTCACTGTCATTCACGAGCGACAATACGAATCCTCCGCAGAAAAAGCAATAAAATGATAAGGATCGTTTTTTTTTTGTCGAACAAAGAGTCTTTTAAAGGTTTTACCTTGGTTCTGCCTTTCAAATTTTTCCCTCAGTAATTCGTTCGCCTTAATGAAATCCCCGCATTCATCCAAAATATCTTTGTCCATTTCCGTCTCCTTTGGCACCACCGTCCTCACTGCATTCATTTCGTCGACAATGTATGAGTCATGAAAAGGGAACGACGTAGTAACATTTCAACGACGATTAATACAGTAGACACTGAGCGATCTTAATTACTAGAATCTCGGATATTCGAAGTTAGACGGTAAATTAATTTTGATAATCGTGTGGTCTCTTTTCACATAAGAAATAAAATAGCTTAAAGAGACTGATATTAATAATGAGAGACACTTTAAGGTGTTAATGTTCTGTTACTAGAGTGCAGTAATGAATCTTATTCTCTCAGTATCCTAATTAGATAGCAATCAATTGACTAGTCAGCCGAAAATTATAAAGCAATATTATTAAAAGCTTCTCTTATTTAATTCGATCAATAAACTCTTAAACCTAGGAATTTCTATTATTCCAATTATCAGACCTGTAGCCTTCCTCAGCTTTTCCAGCTCTTTGCGTAACTTCTCGTTCTCTTCCCGACAATTGTTCAGCTCGTTCCTCAGTTTCGCATTCTCAGCTTTTAGCTCCTCATATTCTGCCTTCAGTTTGTCCATCATCGCATTCATATCTTTATGCTTATCTCTCTCTTCCTTTGTTGCAGCTAATTCTGACTGCAACTTATCGTAATCAGTCTTCAGTTTCTCATTGGCTGCCTTCAACTTCTCCAGATCGTCCTTTAATCTCTTCGACTCATTTTCCGCCTTGCTCAGCTCATCCTGCAGCCTCTTATTCTCTGACCTAAGCTTATCCAGTTCAGGTCTCAATCTAGCCAGTTCATTTTTGGCATCCTCCAATTGTTTCTTCAAATTATCCAACTCCTTCACAGTGTCCTCAAGATCAGCAATCTTCTTCTTCATATTATTAATCTGATTTTCTGCATCCGCTAGTCTCTCTTTAACTACAGCCAACTCTGACGACAGCCCTGAGACTTCCTTCTTCAAAGCCGTATTCTCTTTCTTCAGATTCTCGTTCTCCAACTTCAGCGCCGCAACTTCGTCTTTCAACTTCGCTAACTCAACCTTTAGCTTTTCATTTTCGTTTCTCAGCAACACGTTCTCGTTGCGAGTCTTATCTAACTCTGCTTTTAAAGCAGCCAGTTCCTCCTTTAGGGCCGCCAGCTCCTTCGCGGCTGCGTCTGCCGCAGCTTTCTGTTTCTCCAGTTCGTTTTTCAAATTACTCATTTCGTCTCTAAGACGATTGAGCTCGTTGACTAACTCCTGTTTCTCAGCATGTAGCTCTGAGAGCTGTTTCTCCAGATTCTTGATTTTAGCCTCAGCAGCTGCGAGAGCTTTCTTCAATTCCTCAAGCTCGCGATTCAGTCGATCAACTTCTCCCTTGAGTCTGTCCAGCTCCTTTTTCGCTTCATTTAATTCTCCTTGCAGTCTGTCGTTCTCAGCTTTGCAGTTCTGCAAGTCTGTTTGCAGCTTGTCGGCGGCTGCTTTCTGCGCAGCCAGATCTGACTTTAACCTGTCTATTTCTACTTTCTGTCCATCACCCTCGCCTCTGAGTCTGTTGGACTCCTCTTGCAACCTGTTTCGCTCTTGCTGCAGATTGGCGTTCTCAGCTTTCAGGGCATCCACTTCGGCCTTTAGCTTGTCGCGTTCCTCTTTCAGCTTGTTCCTCTCGAGGTTCAGAGCGTTTAGTTCATCTTTCAGTGCACTGTTAGCGTCCCGCAATGCGGAGACTTCTGCTTTGCACGCGTCGAGGTCGCTCTTCAGGGCTGACAGCTGTTTGGCTAGGTTCTCTGCTTCGCTTTTGTACCTGTTATTCTCTGCTCGCAAGTTTTCTAATTCCTTTTTCAGGGCGTCCAGCTCGTTTCTTAACGCTGTTAGGTCTGCGTTGCATTTGTCTTTGGCGGATTTTTCTGCTTCGAGAGCTTTTTTCAGTTTTTCTAATTCGGATGTCAGCTCGGCGAGCTTTTTCTCTAGGTCGGCCTTCTCTGCCTTCAGGCGATTTAGTTCTGCTTCTTGGGCCTTCTTCAGGGCCTGTTGGCATTCGGTTTTTATTTAAAAATGTGATAGTGTGACACAGTTGGATATTAGAAGATACTTATTTGAGATAATTATTCGAATTCTTTTTTAATTGAATTGAGACAGAGGTGTCCAATTTCAAATTTTCAAAAATGTTTGAACATTTAAATATTCAAGTCTAAAACTTCTTAAATCTGGAAAGTTCTAAAGTATTTTTATTTCTAGAACTAGGCACCTCTGTAAAATATTTATTAGAGTATGAAGTATTAAAATTAGGTTGTTAATTTACCTGGCACTCACTCAGATCCTTCAGCGCTTTCTCAAGATCGGCCTTAAGCTTATCCACATCTAATTTGATCTTACAGCTCTCCATCTTGTAATATTCTACTTCCTCCTCCAGCCTCTTAATTTTGTCCTGCAATTCAGCTATCAGCTTCTTCAAATCAGCGATCTCCGATTTCAAGTCTGCGCACTCGGCCCTCAAGCCAGCTAATTCCTGGTCCATGTCTAATAGCTTCGTACGAAGGCTCTGGTTCTCCCCTTTCAAGGCCTCGTTTTCCGCCCTGCATTGATCCAATTTCGAACTTAAATCCTGCACTTTATTCTCCAACATCGTTAGGTCGTCTTTCATTTTTTGACTAGCCTCCCCCTCGCGGCCCAGCTTCGTCCTGAGGTCGTTCACTTCGCTCTCCAAAGCTCGCACGTCATTTCGCAATTTATCATTTTCGTCTTGCAAACGAGCCACGAGCGGCTCGAGGGACTCTATTTTCTTCTGCGCCTCGGCGAGCTGAGCTCTCAGTTTATTTAACTCGTCGTTCAGCAATTCCACTTGCCCCTGCAATCGCTCTATCTCAGCCTTCATTTTCCCATTTTCCTCTCTACACGCGGCCACCTCCGCGTTCAGCTTATCGTTCTCCGCTTGCAGACGGTCCCTCTCCGATCTCAGCTTCTCGTTCTCCGCGTTACAGTCGGTCAATTGCTTGCTCAATTGATCCCTCTCGTTCTGCAAAGCGGAATGCTCGTTCCTCAGCTTGCTTAATTCCGCCGCCAGATTGTCCCTTTCACGCTTAATCCCTTCGAGTTCGGTGATCAACGCCGCTTCTTCTTCTGCACCTTTGCCCAGCTGCGCTTGGAGTTTCGCGATGTCCTCTCGCAGCCTCTCCATCTCGGCCACACAGTTGTCGAGGGCAGCTTTCAGTGAGCCGATCTCGGATTTTAATTGATCCACCTCGCTCCTGGCTTTCTCTAGCTCCTGCTTCAGGCGATCTATCTCGGTCTGTAGATCAGCCTTTTCTGACTTCAATTTCTCGATTTGGCTCATTGCGTCATCGAGCTTCTGCTGCAGCTCTGAGTTTTTGGCTTTCAGATCAGCGTTCTCGTTTGTTAGACGGTCCCTCTCGGACTTCAGGTCCTCTATCTCCGCTGCTAGCTTTTCTGCCTTAGCCTTCATGTCCATATCTGCTGTTCTCAGCATGTCTCCAGCAGCCTTCAACGCTTCTGACTCCCTCAAGGCGTTCTCCAGGTCGCTTTTCAATACTCCGAGCTCCTGCTTCAGCGAGTCGTTCTCTTGCTTCATTTTCTCGAGGTTACTCTTTAGCTGAGCATTTTCTGATTTCAGTTTGTCAAATTGATCGTTGATGTCACTCAGCTCGGCTTTCAGGCTCTCGTTCTCTGCCAACGCCTTCTCCAGCTGTTTTTTAATGTCGTTGTTTTCGTTCAATAGAGCGTCTCGTTCTTGTGTCATCTTGTTTAGTAGGTCCTCCAGTCTGTTGACTTCTGCCTCCAGGTTGTCCAGTGCCCTTTTCATGTTGTCGTAATCGTTCTTCAGGACGTTATTTAAATTCGTCAGTTCTTCTATTCTATCCGTCAGACCTTTGTTCTCCTTCTCCAGCTCCTCAACACGAGCTTTCAGTCTTTCGTTCTCCTTGGCCAGCTCCTTCATGGCTTCTAGTTCCTTCTCCATAGCCTTCAGTTTTTCCGAGAGAGCGTCCTTTTCTGCGCAACACTTCTCCAGCTCCGCGTTTCTCGCGTTGCATCCTTCGATCTCGTTTTGAAGCTTCGCCAGCTGCGCCTTCAGGTCGGCGATCTCTTTGTTCAGGTCGTCTATCGTCGCCTGCATCGCTACCACCTTGTCCTCGCATTTCTTCTCGAGCTTGCTCTTCTCCTCGAGCAGCTCGATTATCTGATTGTTCCTTTCGGCCAGAGCCTTTCGAACTTTACTTAATTCCTCTAGGAGGTTGTCTTTTTCGATTTCAAGGCTTGATATTTCGGGTTTCAGGTTCTCGAGCTCATTTCTTAGGTTTCTCATACCGAGCAGTTCGATTTCTGATTGTCTGAGACTGTTGAGGAGGCTTGTGATCTGGAAAGGAGGGGTTGGTACTTGATTAGGGGGGAGAAAGAGAAGGTGTAGTAAGTTAGTGATCAGTTGACAGTGGATGTATGTGCAGAAATTGGAGATAATGTGAAGGTGATAATGTTGGGAAAATGAGAAAAAAGGGCTGAGGTAGGCAAAAATGAGCACAAATTGACAAGCTGGTTAAAAGTGAGCAAAGGTAGATAAAATGGGCAAAGTGAGTGATTAGGCAAAGGTATATGTATATTTTGCAATTTTATCTAAAGAAATGGCACATATATATTGTACCAGGTTTTAAACCTATGTTAAACCCTTATTATATTTTATTTTTATGTACCTATATCTACTAAAAAAATGTTCTATCTTAGGAATTGCTCTAGTCCTTCACAAATCTCCACCTCTATCTTCCCATAACTTAAAATGAACACCAATTACGTGAACACCCCATACACTCGTACAACCACCCCTCTGTTCCACTAACAACATTTCGAAGTAAAAGTTCCCGCGGTTCTATAACAGGAAAGTTAATTCGCTAGACTTCGGAACAAGAAAGAAGTCAACTCCATTACTGAGATTAAATAAGCGCAGGGCGCGTTGCGGTTGCCTCAGTTTCAAACTATCGCGATACCTTTTCATCTTTTCTTCGGAATTCCTCTTTCATGGCCGCAATCTCGTCCAGCAGACCTTCCTGCTCGATCATAGTCTCTAATTTTTTATTCAGAGAATCAATCAGCTTATCCTTTTCCTCTAATTGTTTCTTATAGTTAGCAACAGACTGCTCGCAGTCCTCTAGCTTTTGCAACAGCTCTGACACGTCTATGTATTCAGGTACTGTGGTAGTTTCTGCCGTGGCAGTTTCTGCACTAGCTAACGCGGCACGCAGCTCGGCCAGTTCGGCCAGGAGGCGCTCGTTCTCTGCTCGTAGATCTTCGCAACTTTTCGATAGGTCTACCAAAGTCTCGATCGATCTTTCGACCACTTTTGAGACCTGCTGGTCCGCCGTCTGACCGCCTTCCATCAGTTCGCGCAGCTTTGCTCTCAGACGATATATCGCGGGACAGCTGACGTCCTCCTCTGTCTGCGCTAGTTTCAGCTTCAGTTCGGAAATTACGTCTCTCAATCTATGGACACATGGAATTTAATCGCTTGATAGATTAAATTTCTTAACTTTATCTGATTATTAGAGGCTGAGAATTGGTGGAGGTTTTCTAAGTGTTGTGATGTGAGGTGTTTGGAAGTTGTGGGAGGTGAATTTGAGTGATTTTAGCTTTTTGAGGGTTGTCGATTTTAGGGTTGCATTTTTTAATATAATTTATAGAATTTTATTTGAAGTTTTTTGTTTGATAAAATATGAGGTTTAAAAAATTATTAAATTAAATAGATTGCGAGTCTCTTCTGATTCAGGCTATGGTGTATCTTGTTTAAAGTAATACATAACAAAAAAAAAGGAATTTTAAAGCTATAGAAGAGTAACAGTTGAAATCGCGGAAATATTAATTTTTCAGCTAGCCCAAATATAATATGATCATTTTTTAAAAGCTTCTTCTGGATATTGAGACATCCTATAGATTAGAACCTATTAATATTCAGAGCTCAAATAGCTTCTAGAACCTGTTAATATTCATAACTCAATTAGCCTCTAAAACCTGTTCAATGGTCCTCTCCAATCATTAATTAATCGTGTCATATTTTACATATTGAATCTGAGCAGCCATTAAATTCCTCGTTCAGAATCAAATAAACGGAACACATGGCGGTGAGAAAATTAGGGAAACGGTACTCTTTCTTTTCGAGGGCGAAACGCTCTCGCAAAAATCTCATCTTCTCCCTAAGACAGAGAACCGAGGCGCACGGATCGGCGCAGCAATCTCGTTCAGCGAGAGTTTCTTCTAGATCCCTCACTTTATCTTCAAGGGCCGCGTTTGCATTTTGCAGCCTTTCGATTTCTTCCCGCGAGTGTACCAGCAGCGGATCAGGCTTCAATATCTCATCCGCATTTACACCTGCACGAAAACAACTAATCTTTAGAAACATTCGGAGCAGAGCACGCGTGCGGGTACTGTTCTCGAGAGAAACCGCTCGGAATTTCAAAGGGAGAAGTTGTGTGTCTGGGGAACGATACGGCTTGCATTTAAAACGTTCACTTTGTATTATCATGAAGATATATAATACGTTGGTGTAATTATAGTATTTTAGAGCAACACTGAAGTAGTGTACGAAATACTAAACAAAATAATTTGTTAAACAAATTTTCAAAGTCACATGTACAATTTTTACTACTGCAGGTTTATATCTATACTGAAGTTTTAGGTCTATATTATTTAACTCTGATTTTAGTCAGCTGATCCATATTTTTATTAAAATCCTGAATATTATCATTTAAAGAGAACTGAAATATTAAAGAAACATGATCTTCCAAATAATACATACACTGATAAAAATACACATTCATCAATGTTTTGTATTATCAGAAATAACAAAGGTTTTACATCAGTAATTTCAGCCTGCCTTTCTATATAATTTCCAAATATTATACCATGCACAGTATCGCCTATAAGTTTTGGAACGATTTCACAAGCTTGGAAAATTATATATTTATTGGTAGCAACCGATATTTAGTACTTAGACTGACCATTAATTACAACTAAAAATACAATTACTGTAATTACTATATATTTACTTTTATGTGAAGAATGTTTAATTAAATGTAAAGTATATACATCAGTTACTACAAGGAAACCTGTATATTTCTCAACATGTGACACCATTCGAGTACTTATCAGAGGTACTGTATATGCAAGTTTCGTATCGCGTCCCTTTCGTAGCATTAGTCGTACGGACTACCACTCGGTTCCTTCGAAACGATCTCGTTTGTACGGAAACGAGTGAAACACGGGCGAGAAAGTATCTGCTCTGAATTCCAATTAATCAATTTGGCGCGAGCCAACTGGCAGTCAGGCGGAGAGAGGGTACGAAATATCATACATCGATACCGAATGACTGGAGGGCTTGTTTCAGAGACCTATTTTCGCTCTCGAGCTGAAGCCTTTCCATTCGCCACTTCTTCATCTGACACTTCATTACGCTGAGCTTCCTCAGGGCAAACGAGAGGTCGTGGATCTCCGACTCTTTGGAAGTGTCGCTGAAGGGATTGTAGCTGCAGCAACAACACGGCTCGTTCGGCGGATTCATCGATTCGCGAGACGACGACGATGCGTTGCACCCGCAGCGGCAGAAAGATAGGGAGTGACGTGCCTCCATTGTCTAAACAGCTTTTCAACATTTTTCCTTTATTAAAGCTAGGAGTATCGTGTTACAGACTTTTGGGGTACTTGCTGTCCTAATTAGAGTCGTTAAGTTATTTTTCAAGAATTTTTTTTTAATTCTTTCAAGAGAGAATTGAAATTGAGATGATACATAAGGTAATTTATATTTGTTTTCTCTATAGAATTGATAGCTACAGCTCTCCCTATAGATATTTCACTTTCATTCATCTCAAATTGTGGGGATTGAAATCCTAGCGTAAATGATACATTTTTATTCCTCAGTCAAACATTAATAAGAAAACTAACAATTTCAGTAATGATATCTATATTTAAAATCTGACGTATAAGACAGCTATATTATACAGGGATTAAAATGCATCTCCATAAATCACTAAATACAAATTAAAAATCTCTGCAATATATCATATTTTTCACACACTATATTTAGAAACATCCTCCTCAATTTCACACCCTAGTTAACATCTCGTTTCCAATTACCACTCCCCTTTTATAAAAGAACAGAAACGTTTGCTGCTTTGTAATTGCAATTTACACCCTCTATTATATAACTCTCACCTTGTTCTCCCTATTTCCTCGAATCGTATTTCTCAGCAATTCACGCTATCATGTTTTGCAAGGTTATCTGAGCGTAATTACTTTTCCCGTCTATATGTATATATTTTTTTTTTTTCGTCCAGCAGCGTCACCGAATCACCGATGTAAGTGAATTATGATCGTAAAGCGATTACAGACAGTTCAGCGCACCTAAGCGCGAAACCGTCCTCGGATAGCGGCTAAAACATAAAACATTTAGCTGGGAAATACGAGGTTGGGGTGATGTATTTCGCCGCGGCAGTCACGCTTTTATTGCCGCACGGCTGTGGTCATCGATGAAGATCGATAATCTGATTCAACGTCAGATGTCTTTTATCGTCGCAATAAATTCGTTTCGTTCCGCCTGCGCAACGAGATTTATCCGCGTTGAATGAATTTCGCAATGAGCCCGAAGAGTACTGGTTATTAAAATGTCATCAGCACATTGTGTGATTTCCGGAGAAATTTTAGACTCGGAAATGGGTGAAAAAAGTGGGTCGAGGGATCTTAAATTATCTCACGTGAAAATATAATATTTGCTATTAATATAAATATCGGGCTGAGATACAGGTTTAAATTAAAATATGAAGCAATGCAAATCTCGCAGTATTTCACTGGAATGTTATTTTTAAGGGAATCAGTATCACTCTATTCTTTTAATGTAAAAATGTATTTACGAGGAGCAATAACTGGAGTATATTTTATTAAACATCCACTTTTATTATTCGCTCGGCATTGTGTATTTTTCCCGATTTTAGTTATTTGCGATTTGGTTATAATTATTGAGATTACATTCATTTTAATCTCATGCTTGTGTGCTTTTTATAGGTAAACATGACATTTTTCACGAGAAAGGTTATTTATATACAATTAAATGTCTTTCAATTTGCGTGAGATGACCCAGGAACGTTCTGGGGTCCTGTGTTGCCATGGCGTCGTCATAATACATATTTTTGCGAGGTCTAATTAGAGTAGCGTTATTAAAATACGCGTTTGTATGCAGGTTTCCGACGGATTCTACCGACTGAGACGCGAAAACCTCGACTTCGTTGTACGTGATGCGAAAGATCGAAATGTTTTCGTAATTAAAAGAGAAAGAGACTGTTTTCCCTTTTCATAGCATCTAGAATATTACTTTACATATTAATGTGTATTGCTACTATGCACGATTATTTGTAATATTCCTTTAATGTCATTCGAATATTTCAGTACAAAAAGTTTTAAGACTCAAAAAAAATTTCTGCACGAAGCGTAATTTTCGATCATATTTTGTTCATGCAACTCTACGATGTTCGAAATTTAATTAGGCAAATTACATGTACTTAGTTGTTGATATGATCACCAGAATTTCGCTGTTGAGCCCCGACAATAACTATTGAATATTTATTAGGAAAGTTCGGGTAAAAGGTCTAGAATAGAATGAAATGAATCTTTCTATTTATGTAAAGTAATATTGTCCATAATTATTTTGATATTTGAAGAACATCAATTATCGATGTAATATCTTTTCAATATCTTATAGAACTTGCTAGTAATAAGTTATAAATATTTAAATATTTAATTGTATAACGTGTCACAATTTCTACAAATACTTTACTTCTCTGATATAAATAGTCATCTCTGCTGAAAGAGTCCTTAACAATTTTTCTGCGAACCAACCAATAAAGAGAGCTATCGATCACGTTGGACTTTCGTTAAAAGTTATCGTACAGATGCGGAACTTTCGGTTCGCGTTCCGTTTATGTGATTGCTGTAATTGAATTACGATCGGTGAACTCTCGTTAGGAACATCTTACTGGGTGTTCCAATTTTAGAGAACTTGCACAATAACGAAGATTTGGAGCGTACTTCACCATCGGTTCAATAGCATTGGTTGAATTATCTAAGAGTGCACCCTCGTCAATTAAATTTCTAGAGTCACAGTCGATCGAGGTTGGAAAATAAAAGGGGATAGTAAAAAGTGACAGTTTCGAGTATCATTCGAAAAAGAAAAAAATTCTGTAGAACAATTGACCCTTTTCTAACATTTTCAAATAAAATTATTTCTCTGCGAAGTAACTAACTTTTCATTAGTAAAGGTAAAAATCGATAGTTCTGAGAAACACCTTATATATAACGTGACATATTTATTTCACTTTAAACAAATTACTACGATTACTATTCTCACAACAACTGTGAAAGTGTTCGTGAAATGAATTACTGACGTTGCAATTATTAACCTTTGATTTTACTGAAAAATTTGTTGTAAATATGTGAGTTGTTACAAGAAAATATACATTTTCAGAAGATAGGGGAAATTTAAGTGACACAATGAACAGGAAATAATTATTAATACTTGAGGTTCGTACTTATCTTTTTATTTCACAATTTTTCACGTTTCTTCCAATACCTTTAGTCCGTCTGACTGTAAATTTTAAGTAAATTAAAATAAAACTAGGTGAGAAGGTTGCAAGTTACATATAGTTGAGCTAAAATAAGCTTCCCTTACGTCGACGCTTAAATATTTTGTTGTATGCTTTCAGTCTTCTATTTTAAATAATTCAATTAATTAAAAATAATATAGGGAACTGCTAGGGTGTTCCAAACTTGAGAGGAACTTCGACTATTTCTGCAACTAAAATATGTATACATGTTCAAGAAATATCCAAGCAGTGTGCTAAATCTGTGCTAAATCTATACATATACTACACACATCTATTAATACTACCTACCCATAACTTTCAATATCTGCCACGAATTCACGAAACATGAGTAATTTTCTTTCCTTTTTATTAAAAGCGTACTGCATTTCAAGGGTCCAGCATTTTCGCCAGCAGACGCCTACGTTTCTCTTAACTTTCAGTTTCAACGATCCGCCCAGTTAAAAACTCGGCCCAGCCAGCGTGGCCCCAGCAACTTGGCGTCGCGCCCGAATCGCTGCGATTCGCGAAACCCCGTTCGAATTAATCGAAGCGAGAGTCTCGGTTCCTGTCCGCCGCCCGAGCGCCGAGGCTGCAACAATGGGGGACGAATTTCACGACAATCGGCTGTCAATCGACGGAAACGAGGAGGCGTACAAAGAGAAGACGAGGATAGCGGAAGTTGCGGCGGCCACATTGTGCAGGCTGAACAGCATAATGAAGCAGATGAAGGACTGGCGCGACGATCGCGTGAAGCTTAGGTCCAACATCTGCAGGCTGAAGCTGGCTCTGCGGGTCGTTGGAAGAGAAACGGGCGACATTCTGCACGCTGACCCGCTTATAAAGCACCAGCGAGCGGAGATCAAACGGCTGGAGGCGGCGAACCAGGCGCTGAGGAAAGAGATCGTCGACGTGAAGACGGTGATCGACGCTGGGGACGTGGCCACCGACGCTTGGAAACCTGGCGACGCTCTGCTCGAGTTCAAACAGCAGTTCCTCGTCGAGAGGGAACGCCTGAACAACGAGATCCTCTATCTGAGGAGTCGGCTGAAAGAGGCTGTAGAAGGACACGAGCACAGCTCGGAAGTGGAACACTTAAAATGCAAGTTGAAGCGCTTCATGATGGTCGACCACACAATGGAGATCATATTCAGTGACATAGTTAACAAGGTTGCTGAGACGATAGCCAACCTGTCCGAGGAGCTCGTCAATGTTAGAGAATACCTGCGAAGGTCTAGGCTGAGGAACGATGAATTGCATGTAGAGGTCGACAAGCTGAAGGCTATGTTACGTCAGACGTGTGATACTTCTGGGGACTATCAGAAGAGAATCGTGGAGTTGGATAATCTGTCAAGAAGGTTGAAGTCAGAGTTAAGACTATTTAAGGTGCATCTAGAGGACAACTCTTGGAACAATTCTTTGGATTACTCTGATAACCTGCAGAATGCTGAACGTCTGGCGAATGATTTAATGATTAAGTTGAGGAACGATCATGAGGCTCTGCTAGCTGCTGGAGACCCAGAGTGTTTGAGATATATTAAAAGGATCACCGAGCTGCGAATTATTCTGAAGCAGCTGCATGTGGACCTGGCGAGGTCCACTGTTTATCTTTCAGATAGGAATTTAGAGAACTTGGAGTGTAATCAGTTCTTGAAGCAGATCTCTTCGCTGAAGAAAACTTTGGAAGAGATCCTCGCAGAGATCGATATATTAAAAAAAGATCGCGTAGTGACGCATTTCAAAGCTGTTGGCAATAATGGTTTAGAGTATCTGCAGAAGATAGAGCAGCTAGAAAGTATTATAGAGAACGCAAGGGTAATAATGAATGCCTTAACCTCCAGAAAAGATGGCAATTCGAATAAGATAGAAGACATTAAAAAATTGGAAGGTTTCATTAACACAGCCTGTCACGGGATCAAGCAGCTAGAGGTGATCGTCGCTTCTAACGATCGTTCAAGTCTATTTGGTAGGATCGAACAACTGGAAGAGTCGATCGTTCACTTGAGGATCGAGGTGACCAAGAAGGATGAGCTAGTGGAAGCTTTAAAGGACAAGCTGTCAAAAATGGGACTAGCAATGGACCAAAGAGCGAAGGAGGTACAAGACACGCAAAAGAGGGTCGTCTTGTTATTAGAGGAGAATAAAACGTTAAAAAATAAAAGCAAGAAGACGGAGGAAAAGATGTCAGAAGCTCAGCGCGAGTTAGAGAACTCGCGGAAGGAGCTGGAACAGCTGCAACAGGTGAAGCATGAAGGGAGCGCAATAAAGAAGAAATTGCAGTCCGACAAGGAGAGCTTGTTAAAGGAAATGGGAAGAATGCGTGACGCCGTTCAGAAGAGGGACGAAGAGATTAAGGTCATCGCTGGCGAGAAGGATACAATGGAGAAGGCATTGAACGCGAAAATTATGGATCTAGGAAGAAGCCTGGAGGCTGCGACCAAGGAAAAGCAGAAACTGCTAAATAAAATAAGCGTGCTGGAGGGGTCCGAGAGTAAACTCTTGGAACGAATGAAGAACCAGGCGGACGAGGTGAGGAGAGAGAAGTCTCTGAACGAGGACGCGAAAAAAGGGTCGGAGGAGCTGGAGGACACGAGGGCCGAGCTGGAGCAACTGCGAGCCGAGCTGGAGGCGTCGAGGGAGAGCGTGAATAACGCAAACCGTGAAATCATCGATCTGAAGGCCAGATTGGACCATTTATCCAGCGACAAGGCGAAGCTGGAGGCGAGCATTTTTCACTTGGAATCGAAGAAAGAGATTCTCGTGTATCAACTGGGCGTCGAGAAGACTACCGGCGAGGAGCGGCTGAAAGAACTGACGAAATTAATGTTGGAGTACAATGAATTGGTCGACGAGAGGACTAATCTGAGGAACGAGAGGGAGCAATTGAGAACTGAATTAACGGACTTAAAGGCCGAGAAGGAATTGCTCGAGCAGTCCCTGGGGAACGTTAACGCCAAATATTCCAAACTCGAGGACGAAGTTAACGAGTACAAGTCCGAGCGCGCTGCCCTCCGGACGGAGATAAGACACTTGAAGGCGAGCGCGGAGGACCTCGCTGGAAAACTATCCAACGCCAGGGCTGAGGGGAGCGAGGCTAGCGATAAAATACAGCGGCTGAGTTTCGAAAATTCGAGGCTGCGCGATGATTTTGACGCCTCAGCTGCGAAGAATGGCGGCCTTGAGGACCGCGTGCGGGTGCTGCTGACAGAGAAGAATGAGTTCACGACGCGTATTAACGAGCTTGACGGGGAGAACGCCGGGCTGAAGGATCAGCTGAATAAAGTTCAAACGGAGAACGAATATGCCTCCGTCGAATTGAATAAATTGCGAGCGGAGTGTGACAAAGCGAGGGTGGAGGCCGCGTCCCTGCAGGCTAGGCTGGACGAGACGGGCAGGGGTAACAGGGCGCTGCAGAGAGCAAACGAGGAGCTGAAGCTGAAGGTGATCGAGGCGCACAGCGAGTATAGGATACTGGAGAACCAGTTGAAGATCGTGGAGATGACGAATTTGGCGTTGAAAAGGGAAAAGGACACGCTGTGTCGCGAGTACGTCAGCAATCTTCGTTCTGGGGTCTTGAAGGCTGAAAAGGATGGAACCATGATGGTCCATGAAGCGATTTTCAACGAGCCGAGCGAGCAGATCGTCGAACGTGTGAGGGCCGAGACTGACGCGAAACGGGGGAATGGGAGACTGGAGAAAACTAAGAAGAACCCGAAGGAGGAGCTGAAGAGGTTGACAGTGGAGAACGAGGCGCTGAAGTTCGAGCTGCTGAGTTTGAGGAGCCAGAGTTTCCAGGCTAAAACGGAACTGGCTCGTGCAAAGGAGGAACTACTGAGGCAGAGGGTCGAGCTAACGCAGACCGAAGGGGAGCAGGTGATTAGGCCTATCTCGAACAACTTGGAGATCATGAATCTCCGTTACAAAGAGATTAGCGGCTACGGAGAATATTCAGAGAACGTGGGGGCGCTGGCTCGCATCGATCAGTCGGGGGTGTGTTATGGCTCGACGGAGCAGGAGCCAGGGATGGAGATCGAGAGGCTGCTGGAGGTCATGAGCAAGCTGAAGATCGAGAACGTCGCGTTGAAGATGGAGCTGAACACCTTACGGTGTAATTTCGTTGTTAATTTCGCGGAGGACGAGAAGAGGAGGAATCAGCTTCGGGACGCGCTCGAAGAAATTCGAGCTTTGAAGGCGGAGCTGGCGAAACTGAGGGATGAGAGGGACTCGTTGCGTGTTCGACTGGATACGGCTGGAACGAAATTGAATCATCTGGAATCCGAGAGGGCTGCTCTGAAGGATGAGCTCCGGGCGCTGAGAGAAACGAATTCCGATCTCAGGCAGAAAGTGAACGGGCTACGGTACGATTATCAAAAGTTGAAGGAGAAGAACGTAGGGTTCGAGAGCTGCATCCGTGGGGCGATCAAGCAGATACAGAAATACACGATGGGGACAGGGAAACAGGGAAGCCTTGATGATGAGTTGGTAGTTCTCTTGAAGAAGTACATTTCGGATGAGGAACTTCTGCAATCGATGAATAAGCAAGTGACGAGTTTAAAAAGGTCTTGTGTTGCCAATCCGTTGATATGCAAACTGTAGAATTTGCTGGGGCTGAGTTAATTTTGGGAAGACTTGACTTATCGCAGGGATTCTTGAGATGTCCATAAGTTAATCCTAGAGCTCATAATTTTGAATATCCTTCTTTGATGTTCTAGTAACTTATGAGATGTAGAATTCCAATCTGCACATTGGTTTAGGCATTTTTTATTCATTTTGCTCATTAGACAGAACTATATGATGGATTATGCAAAATTGGATTTCTGTATTTATATATGGTTGAAATGATTGTTTATGTGGCTAATGTGTAAGTTTTTATCCTATATTAAAAATGAAAAACGAAACAAAAGTGAGTAAAAGTCTCTATAGATAATTTTGCTAGCATAAAAAGTTGTTTTAATTAATCTTCAAGTCTTTTTTCAAATTTGGTGCAAAGAACTTGAGCATCCAGTTTGTTTAATTACTAATTTATTTCAAGAAGTTCTCCTAAGTGCTGTGAACACCGCTCTCGCAGTCAGTGTTGACTGTATAAATATTCATAAAGTAAGATATAGTAGAAACAAATCGAATAACTAAGTTAAATATTGACGAGAGAAATAGTAAAATATTCAACGTTAATAGGACTTGACTTAAGTAGCTATTTATCAAATATTAAAATATCTATCTGAAAGTTTGGTTGGAGAGCAATGAATATCTCTTTTATAATACGATAATTCCAAATTATCATTAAATTATATTTTCTGAAAATTTTATGAAGCCAGATTGGTTCATAAAAGATTAGTTTCTATAAAATAGAAAAGTGTTAGTATTTACTACATATTATTAAGATTGAATATCGTTTCAGTCTACTGTGTTTACATGTATGACGCCTATTATACGTCTACTATACTGCATTCGTACGTGTTGCAACATTAAAGGTGTATTGCATGTGCAATCTTTCCGCACCTGGTTTTCAAGGTCTTCAATTATAAATAAATCACAGTGGATAGAGTGAGAGAGGCGAATAAGGAAGTTCTACTCTTCGCATATGATCGCGATGTACATGTAGTTCTTGCAAATGAGTAATATCACAATTACTGACAGCACGTGAGATATCAACTTGTGTTCATAATCTGTAGATTCGTGGACATTGAAACAGGAAGTAATTATGAGATAGTGAAAGAAATATCTCTTGATATACCCGGTGTTTCATGTAACACTTTTCACGATTTTTCAAGTACTTGCGATAATCTGAGAGAGAACAAATATTTTAAGCAAAAGTTGATCAGTTTTCGATTGGCTATACATTGCAATAAAAAAATTTCGAAATTATTTTTTTTATTACTGTCAAGACCACCTTCATTTTTTTAAATGGCACTTTATATTTTTGACTTAACAATATTATAGCCCGTATCAAGACAACTTTAATAACCTAGTATATCATGACCTTTGGATGACCTTGAAGGTAAAATAATGAAAATGTCAACAAAAAATGACAATCTGCTTGAATGGGTGATAATGACTTGTGTTTATTATTAAGACTCGAAATTACATTCAATTCAGGAACCTTAACTAAATGAACGCGTATGCATTGGTAGCTCTTACGAATTATCGACAATTCATAACAGTTAAGACAGTTCTTCTGTTTAGTCTTGACTTGTCACGAGAGCAAATCGTAGTTTAATATTAACTTGAAGAAAATGTATTCTAACAGTGAAAAGGTTGATATGTTGCTAATACTTGGTGAATGTATAAGAAATGCACGTGAAGCAGCAAATCTGTATGCTGCAAAGTACCCAGAAAGGCTCCATCCATCTGCACATTATACAATATTGTAAAAAATTTACGAAGTCATGGAGAATTTCAAAAGAAAAAGAGAAGCAAACCATTTATAATTACAACAGAAGGAGTACTGTTACTGGTACTGTTTTGGCACATGTAGAAGAAAATTCGCACACTTCTATTCGTGCAATTAGTGCTGATACTGGTTTATTCAAGAGTTTAGTTCATAGGATCATAAAAAAGAATAATCATCATCCATACAAAATGAGCAAAGTACAACATTTATGCGTAACTGATTTACAACATCGTTTTCATTTTATATCTTGGCTTGTGATTTCATACGAAGATAATCCTGAAATACTAAACTACATTCTGTGGACGAATTAATGCAAATATTCTAATAATGGCGTAATTAACCGCCACAATCATCATTTATGGTTTAAAGACGATCCTCACTGGTTCAGAGAACATAATTTTCAACAGAAAATTGCAGTGAATATTTAGTGTGGAATAGTACACGGTCATCCACTTGGACCTTATTTTTATGAACATAATTTAACATCTCAAAGTTATTTAAATTTCCTTTCCACGCAACTTCAAACATTGATGCAAGGGCTTCCAGATGATATTCAGCAACGTATTTATTTCCAGCAAGACGGTTGTCCACCTCATAATGCTCGAATCGTTCGTAAATTACCTAAATCTAAAGTTTGGAGAACATTGGTTGGGCACTTATTGCTTGGCCACCACGATCCCTTGATTTGTCACCACTTGATTTTTTTATGGGGTCATTTGCAGTCGATAGTTTATGCTGTTCTAATACAAAATAAGGAACATTTCAAGCAGCGAATCTGTACAGCATGCGAAGAACTTCGCTACGACTCTATCGTAAGAGCAATCAATGCAAACTTACTACGTAGAGCGGAATTGTGTCTACAAAAACATGGACTTCATTTCGAACATTTGATGTGACTTTTTCGTGAAATCGTTTTTGTTCGTTTGGTCAAGGTTCTTGAATTGAATGTAATTTCGAGTCTTAATAATAAAAACAAGTTATTATCACACATTCAAGCAGATTATCATTTTTTGTTGCAATTTTCATTTCTTTACCTACAAGGTCATTCGAAGGTCATGGTATACTAGGTCGTCAAATTCCTCTTAATACGGGCTGTAATATTGTTAAATCAAAAATACAAAGTGTCATTTAAAAAATGAAGGTGGCCTTGACAATAATAAGAAAAAATAATTTCGAACTTTGTTTTACTGCAATGTATAGCCAATCGAAAACTGATCAACCTTTGTTTAAAATATTTTTTGTCAGATTATCGTAAGTATTTGAAAAATCGGGAAAAGTATCACGTAGGACACCCTGTATAGTCGTTTTTAATACATTATAGGAAGACAATTCTTTTTTCCGTGCTGATAAATGTAAAGAACGTGACCAAATAAAAACAGTATAATGTTTTATTGTAAAACATGTAAATAAGGTAAGTATACTTTATCACACCACGTATCATACAATGACTATGCATTATTTACACTCTTTATTACATAATTATCGTAAAAGCTCGGCTTAAAATAGTCAGTACTGAAATAAAACGATTTTTAATACTGCCTAATGAAAGTCAGCCATGTACTTTTAAAATAGTTCTTCTGAATACTTTAATATTCAAAATACTACTCATTCTTCGAGTTTCGTCATTTTTATATGTATCCCATGAGCCGGTTGCAAAATGAACAATGATCTTTTATCTAGAATGTATGGTATTTGAGTTTCCTCGCACACTTCTACCTTAAATTTGGATAAAATCGTAACGAGCGCCACTTTCGATTGGTTTTTGGCGAATCTTGCAGCTAGAAAGAAGATAGTAATTATATAATCTCATTTTCTATTTTTTAAAAATGTCGTAATTAAATTAGAAATTATTTTCAAAATTCTTTTTGCGGCATTCTATAGTTCCATCGTTGATAAGAAAACTTACCAATGCAGTTCCTCGGGCCGTCTCCAAAAGGCAAATAATGCATAGGGTGAATTGTTTGATCGTTTCCGTCCATGAACCTATCAGGGTCGAAGACTTCCGGTTTCGGATAGATCTCTGGATCTTGGTGAATCCCGTAAACTGGCAGGAAAACGTTCTGACCCTTCGGTATAGTAACCTTTGTTCCCGCAAATGTATAATCTGCCAAAGCTACTCTAGACAAGTATAGTATCACTGGATATTTCCTCAGTGTTTCTGTAACATGTAAAGAGTATTATCAATAATGTAATACCTAGATACTAAATGACATAATATCAGGACTGTTATACAATCTTGTATTAAACTTGAGTGATGTAAGTGAATAATTGATAACGTTTCCTTAGTATTTTTTGCCAAATTAATTATCACGATGGCAATTCATTTTGATGTAGGTAATGTGACTGATAACCCAAGATTTGACAAACAAGATAAATTTTGATAGCATTTGAATCGGGCCAGTAAGAGTACATTGATAGTGCTGTTATTTTAAGACATGGATTTAAGAACAGATAGGTACCTTGCAAACATGTGTTCAGATATTTCATCTCTTGAAGACAGTCATATGTGATTGAGCCATTGTTTTTTTTAAGGACGTCTTTAATTTCTGCTCGAACTTTTTCTTGAATCGATGGATTCAAAGCGAGCTCATATAAGGCATTGCTAATGGTCACAGAGGATGATTCGAAGCCAGCAATGAAGAAGACAAAGGCTTGCGCTGCTGCATATATGTCGTTCACTTCTATTTAAACAAATAATATTACATTGTAAATTGAGATTAAAATCAGTAAGTTCGATTTTTAACGCTATTTACAATGAGAAATCTAGAACACTTGTTTTTTTAACTTTCCAAAGCCCCCGATTTCAAGACTAAATATATAACAGAAATATAATTGAAATATAAAACAGAAATCTTCTCCAAAAAAAAGGGAATACGATCTTCACCTTTAAGGCCAAGTTTCTGTGGATGCTGCTTCAGGTCTACCAAAGTGTCCACGAAATCTTGCCTATGTACATTGTTTTTTATTCTGTAGTTTATAGTCTGCTTGATGATATCTGTAAAGAAATCCACTACATCTTGATCGACGACGAAACGTCCGAATATCCTGAAGAGAAACGGATTATCCCTGAGCCTGTCCCTAAGAGCAGACCTCCAACTCGTTTCAAAAACTTTTCGACCCATTTTTCGGAACTTGCTGTTCTCATCTGCTAATGCGTTCATCTCGATACCGAACGCGCACGAGCCGATCACGTCTGTCGTGAATTTCGCCGAAATCTCATGGCACTCGACCGGCTCGCCCTTCGCGACCACCTCGTCTAGGTACTTTCCAAAGTGGTCTGCGCACTCCAGCAACAAGTGAAACATCTCTTTCAGCTTCCCCGAGGAGAAGACAGATGAAAATCTTGTTCTTAAGGGCTTCCATCTAACTATATCAAGCCTGAAGAGATGCGCCGATAACGGTTCGACCTATAGAATATGCATTGATACGCTTGAATAAAAATTGAAGGGTTCTTGTTCTTCTTAACCCATTCGCCTCAAATTTAAGTGTTTAATAACTGTTCTAAAAATCGGAATTATTTATTTTGCACATGCAGATAGCCAGCTAAACGAGGCAAATGAGTTAATGTACCAAAATCGATTGAGTAGTGTACGTAACAGTGTTTTAATATTTTTACAGGCGAGATCGTACGTATTTATTTATATTTGCATAATTAACTCGGTATAATAGAGAACGGTTGTGATCTCGAGGCTATCTTGTGAATCAAATATTTTATGACGCAATACTTCCCACTAATTTGCATGAGAATATTTCCCTAGCAGATATATTGGCACAGTATAATTTTATTTAAAGCATCCTCAAGTGCAAAGGATAATATTTCTTAACAAAAAAATTTATGGGTCATTGTAGATTCAATTCATCAACATCGACCTACCTCTACCTGAGGAGTTAAGTTCCTCTCACCGAAGATATGGAAATCCTTGATGAGAATATCCTTCATTAGATGAGGATCTTTAACGACTAGGAGCGGAACACGTCCCCTAAAAATGCCAACAAGTTGTTCACTCTTGAAGTCATAGTAGGCTTTGGTGAAACAGTCACTGACCGAGCCCGTGCCAAGGAATACGTCCTTGAAGTTACCGACGAAAGGTAGAGGCTGTGGCCCTTTCACGCCTCGCTTCTTCCAGAAGTCGAACGTGGATGTGCCATAATAATACAGCAGAAAGAATATCACAGCGAATAATCCAAGAGATTCCAACGTTAGCCAAGCCATTGTCTTTGCAGGTGCACAGTGGTACAGCACACTTTATGCTGAGTATGGTCGAACGATGCACGATACTGGATTTTGCGCGATCACGGAATTGAGCACTTGCTACGAGATTATCGAGCGTATGTTGCAATGCGATCTCGTTGAAGCCTTCTACAGCCCTCTTCTCTCTGAGGGCAGTAATCGCAATTGGAATTAGTCTGTCATGACTTGTTTCACGTTTACCCTGTGCTCGGAACGTAAATGCCTCTCGCGTATGGCAAACGGTTGCACAGCTCTCAGACGCTTTTTCTAGATTGACTGGGAGGTTAATACTAATGTAATTAGTCATCTGTATAGCAACACTTGTATAATATTATCGCTGTGATTATTTGCGAAGGTCTCACGCAATCAATCATAATTCTTCACGGTATCAGAACTCATTTTGGTGGCTCTAGGCGTTGTATTTGTACCTGTATCTTGTCTGTATTGTCATCGCGTTCTGAAAATTGCGATTTTATGCATTTCTATGCAACAATCGGCAGGATTATCATAGTATAATGTTTGGTAATCGTTTCGTAATCCTTTTCTGATCTATTTTTATTGCGTTAGTTTGTGGAGATTGGTATTATTAAACTAATTTTGAACTAATATGTAGAAATACTTGGAATTGTCATAGAAGTGCTTAATCACAGTTACAATATTTACTTTATAGCAATGTTCACCATGAGTTTTGAGTTTCAAGTTTTCAGATATTTTAATATTTGAATGTTCCACATTATTAATTACATATATAACTGTAACCAAGCATCTCTGTACATGTTTAGTATACAGCTTTTTTAAATTAAATAATGCAATGTCATCATGTTTATTCCGGAAAGATTACCTTTTTTAATTACTTTATATTTGTCGTTAATCATTTTATCGCTATCACGTAAATTATCGAAAAAGCAGTCAGCTGTATTTGATTGATTCTGATCGTATTCAATCCCAAGAATTTTGGCATCCCGAAAATATCCGAGATTTTTGAGTTTGTTCGGGATTCCTGAAAATATCTGTGATTCCCGACATTTTGAAGTTTCTCCATACTTTCGATAATTACGAAAATCCGAAGGCCATTATGTTCTCGAAAATTACGTATTTTATTAGTCGGATATGTTTATGTTAATAATATTGTAGAAAGTAATTGCGAATCTCGAAAATTCTGACAATAAAGAATTTTAATACCGATCGATAGTTCTGAATGGATAATTTCTGAGTCACCTCAATCAAATTTTTCTTTTTTGATTCCAAACATTGTGATTATGAAACTCGAAAAACATCAAGACAGTCGGATTGTTGAAATTTTCGATGATGACGATACATTCGAGAATTTCGGATAATTTTGGTAATCCTGAATCTTCTCGGGATCTCGAATATTCTCGGGAACCCTGGATATTTTTGAGAACCCCGAATATTCTCGGGAATCCCGAACATTTTCGGGATCCAGCACACTTTTGGAAGATAGCTCACATGTATTTAGGAAAGTATTTTCATATGTTCACGAAAAATGTCACTAATGTTTCGTCAAAGAGACAGAAACGATTTGACGTTCATAAAGTTTGTTGGTAGGTAGTATACGGGGCGGTGTAATTAAATGTAATGTAGCGAAAGAAATTGGAGTTGTATACGCGTGTCAAACTACCCCTTCCTAATGTCGGAACACGTTAACATTCCCTTTCGGAAAGTGCCCGAACATTTTATTCACCGTGTTATCGCGACACTTCAGTCGAGTTGCGTGACAGTTCTGAGTTGACTTTCGACTTTGTAACGATTATCAGTCACTTGCATTCTGTGTAAAAGGGGGCAATATTCAGGTTCAGAGTCTTTTGACGTTTAGATAACACGTAGCCACTTGCTGTTGCACGACACCTGAGTGAGTCGCTAAAACGAATATTATACAAGTAACGAAGAAATCGTTCTCATAGATTTCCTATACAAAGTATATACCTTTGCTTTTTGGTGTGCATTTCTGAGAATAAAAGTAACGAGAAAAATATTCGCTTTGAACATATTTAACAATTTTTTTACTTGTGATCGATTTTCAGAATTCTTTATCGAGCTACGTATTTAATCGTAGTCTAAACTTTATTTAATTTTTTTTCTACAATTTATTACTATTTTTAAATCTATGGTTCTAAAGCCTTTCCGAAGTTATGAATTGTTATATCTAGATAGGTAGTACAATGCTGATGCAAGAAACTATATTAAACTTGGGCAGAGGTGGAAACGTAGCCTAATAGGTTCTCGATGCTTCACGTGAGTCACGCAACACAAAGCTGAAGTGGTTCCTGCTATCTTTATCTTATGGAAACACGTTGATTTTTCCTTTATGTGTAGACATTTTTCTGCCATGTCATTACTGGCGCCACTATTTCCATCTACTAAATTCATCTACAATAGCAGGAGCACGAGATTAAAGAAACGTTATTCAATTCGCTGAATTATATGAATTTCATGATCAAATACATTTCACGTAATCATGAATAATACTTGACAAATGAATAATATAATGACTCTAAAATATTCACTTGTCTACAGGTATACTTTGGCTATATAGTATACCATGTCTCTAAATTAAACGATCACTGTCACCAACGATCCAAATCAGGAGCGATCACAAAATCGTCGATATTCCAATTACTCGGTTCGCTTGGCATAAACTTCCACCTGACGAGAGCGAATGTCACGACAGGAGTGATGTTGCGACTGTTTCCTTTATCGTTACACGTAAATTCGGCGAAGTCACGATGATACCTCTTAAGGGTAAATCGTTCCGAAGTTATAGTCGTTGCAGGAACAAAAGTCGTTACGCGAAAGGGTCAGGCGATCGGAACGGCGGGCTCTGCGATTCATCGTGATCCCAATATTTACCCCAAGCCAGGGCTGCTCGATCCCGAGAGGTTCGGGAACGAGGATTTCGAGTCAGCAAATCCGATGTCCCATCCAGTTGGTTTCGAGACGATTCCAAGGGACTGCATCTGTAACGCTGTGAAAAATGTCTTATTGCGTCCATGGATTCTTGCATTTTCACGATGCATTCGACCTTATTGTCGGCGTTTTCTATGGGGTTCAATGAATTAACCTTTGGATTGAAGATGGGGTATTGGATTGCAAATCGTGTCGGCACAAAGTGGTGTAGTTTGCATTGACTTCTGGTTTCGATATTCGTGTCTATATTCTAGCATTAAAGCTACGTATGTATATCAGAAATAATTCTACAATGTTACAGAATGATAAAGACTTATATTTCTGTATACGACAAATGTTTATACAAAAAATTCTTCTTTCTAATTTGTGTGATATTAAGATTTAACGTATTTCTGATCATTTTTAGCGATGAATACTTGAAAATATTTTAAGCATTTTTTAATTTAAGTACACCTCTATTAATGTAGATTTACTATTGACTTCTCAAAACTTTGTATCTTTTTTCCAACTTTCAGTGAGTTAATTTGGTTACTCTCTCGCCAGTTCCAAGACGTCGAAGGTGTGGGTGGTCTACGGGGCTAAATGAGCAAGTTTCGAAACAGCTTTGCGACGAGACATTCGTTAACGCCGCGGTTTTTTCCCTTGACTCTTGACACCAGCCAAAAAATATTCACGAATTTGCGACTGGCGTGTTTCGAGGATCCTTCATTGTTCTCTTGAAATGCGGCATAAAATGTTTTCCACGTTCAAGAGAGTAACGTTTCTCGCCTTGCCACTTCCTTCTCGCGTGTTTCCCCTTTTTCCCAGACAAAGGAGACCAGAGTGTTCGCCATTTCGCAAATTGGACTCATCGAGAAATTGCGGGGCCTGGTACTTTTGCATGCGAAGACGTTCACGTGCCGCAATCTAGGAGATATTAAAATACTTCCGAATAAGATTGAAACAGGGAACGTAAGGAAAATTTATGTTTCACATTTAAAGTTGAATTTCTAAGTGTACTAAGTAATTTCTAAGTGTTCTAAGTGTAGTAGTATTTTGATAAGGAGAGTATTTTAAGTACTATTTTAAATACCATAAACACTTTTAAGGGCATATGATCAACAGTTCACAAGATACTTACTAATTTAATAATTTAAGTAACATGTCTTACGCTTGAGAGCTCTTTTCATGAGATTCGACAGGTGCAAGAGATCATACATATTATTACTACTATTACAATATTTTGAGTCTTCTTGGATTTTTCAAAGTGCAAATCAAATATTCTGCTACTGTTTTTCCAGCAGATTATCAAAAGTTTTGAAACTTCGACTGAGATAACACAAATATGGTTTCTCCTTAATTAGAGGAATTTGACCCTTAAAATTAAAACGAGTCGGTGGAAAGTCAGCAATGGCTGTATTATTTCGCCCAGACGTCACAGAATTTCGAGCACCCATATCATCTGGCCAGTGTGTATTTTGAACTTAACCCCTTTCTTAGGGTGCGCCCCAGAATCTTATTGCGGAAGTAATAAACCTCCTCCTCGAGCGGCCCATTGTCGACTTTCCTGGCCTTTTAATAACTTCGTCGTAATTGTGACGAACGTGCCACTTCCTATCTTATTCAACGAACTCCTTTGTAACCGATCCAACAGATCATAATCAGGAGACAAGAAGCTTTTCTCGATCGATAATCATGTCTTTCATTATTCAAATTTTACAAGTGACTAACCTTCTCTCAAGCGTCTCGGGAAGAATGAATGTAAAGAGAGCACAGCATTGTTTAAGTAATATTTAAGATTTGCATTTACATGACAATGAAGGGCTTGATTTAATTTCACCGTACTTTGTGCACTTCTGCAAAGGCAGGAATCTCGTTTACAGGATTCTCTGTGATGCATTCATTTACATGGTCCTGAATGATACTCGCGGTGCATAATTGTGAATAATAATGGCGAATAATATCAGCAAGAATTTTCCACTTTTATTAGGATAAGTAAGACTTCAAGGAATTAATAGAACGCTCTAAAGCACTTACCTACGAAAAACATTGAAAATTTATGAAGATAATTTTCAGGAGATCTTTAATTTTGTTCTCCCAGTGAATAGTTCATAGGATGCACGTATTTTTGGAAAATAGGTTGATCGTGCAAATCGATCCTCTGATATCGAAATGAACGAGGAATAATATTCAGTTCTGTGTAATTCAATAATCAAGTTTTAATAAATTATCCATGACTGCGCACCGATAACTTTATTCCCTGAAAAAAAATTTCATTCTCTTTGTCACAACTATCTATGTTGGAGGCGACAAAAGCCTGGGGAAAGCTCTGGCTGTGTGATACATATTTATGAAAATGTTCAATCGAAAGTTCGACATTCAAATGGGGCAATTTTCAGTTGCAGGGAGGCTTTCCTTTTTTTCCTGTGCACGTCGCTGTGAAAGGGAAACGCTGTTCGGACAACGGACGAGTTTCTGCACGAAAATATTGCAACATTTCGAGACGTATGTAAAGCGATTTTTATCGTTTTCGTGCGCTCAGAACTCGACTGGCTGCGTGTTCCAAAGGTAGGAGAAAGAATAATGTCTGTAGATTTGTTTTAAAGAGTTTCTACAGGGCGATGGAGTGAAAATTGGTGGAAACATTTTCGAGATCATAACTTTTATACAATACCTTCGCTATTGATGTTCAAAATTTATACAGTTAGTATTATTTGTTACTTCTATTAGAGAATATTTGTTATATAATATATATAGAGAACAATTTATGGCAAGGGCAGAATTAAAAAATGTATCGGATGAAATGTATTAAACTTCGAGCTACCGGTAGGGACTAAATTAAAGTATTGATTGAAGGTTTGTAGATTTATAGTACAGGTTGTTTGTAACTGACGTTAAAAATTGCAAGGAGGGTTTCTGTATGCCAAAGTACGACAAAAATAAAGAATTGTGTTTGAGATTTTGCTTCAGAATTATTCATTGCTATGAAAATATCGAGACTTCACGTGATGTATGTCTAACTCGACTTATTCTACTACTAAGTAGTCAAGTCAGGCGCAGCAGTGTCAGTAGAATACGTAGCCTCAGACATCAGACACATTTCACAGGTATTTTAGGTACCAATTAATAATTGGAATTTTTGTCTTATTTTAGCTTGTTGACTCACCCCTTTAAATTTCTAATTAAAGAAGACGAAGATTTTAAGACTACTCCGTACCAAAGAGGATGTTATTGAAAGTTTTAACCTTTGACTTTTGTATGATCTCCCTAGTTTTGCTACTATTGACGTCAATTTGACCCGAAGACCTTTTACATGGACAGAGGCTATATTTGAATAACCTTTATCCAAATTTTTTCGATATGTACTAAATACATAGTTTTACGGTTTTAATCATTAGAAGGTGCATTAATTATAAATAGAATGAAATAATAGACCTGAAATGTAAGAGAATAAGGAGAAGAGAAGAGTGATAAGATATAAATGAAATGAGTTAATTATTCTCTCTGACCTACGCCCTAGTCGCCATATTGGCATACTCTGTACCGTCCACTTTTTGCTTACTCTACATTTTCCTATATATCTACCTTTGGTGCTAGCATTTGTACTAGCATTTCCTGTATTTCATTTTCGAGATACACTGACTACCCTTATGGACGCCCTTAGTACCTAATCTCACCCCTATGCACACGTAAGTGAGCTGAGTATACTCACCACCGTCGTGAGCTAACAGCGTAAATCTCCGTTTAAATCCTCTAGGCGCTGTAGAGGTTTCAAGATTAACCTTCGTGGTATACCTTTAATTTGGACAGTCATTTGTTAACATAAGTTAATATTTACTCCTATATGACGTCAAAATTGATTAATGTGTCCTGCTTACAGTTATGTCATGTCGACGCAGTTCATGATCAAACTGATGACTCATTGCGTGTCGAAGATAATAAAACAAACTCTTGTTAGCTGAAGTACAATACTGAGAGAGAATCTGTTTATTCTTTGCTGTAGGGGGAAGCTGCTATTTCAGCTATTATACAAAATTTGAGTAGTTTTGGTATTTAAACGTGTAATTTAAGTATTATTTTGTATTCTCAATTAGGTCAGAGTTGCAGCAAGCGCTGAAACTGTAAATTCTGAGTTACTTTAAGCTATTATTAATTTGAATATCCAGTAGCTTTCACGCCTCTTCTTTCCCTCATCCACCCCCATACCCACAACAATCTCTGGTAACCACCGTAGTCAATGATGTGTCTGCTCCCTCGTGTGCCTCTGATAGAAACATAATACCCTTCCTCGACACTAATTTATCACAGGAGACGTGACAAGGTTACACGATGCGGCCCACATAATCCTTAATCGGTTTTTAACGTTCCCCGCTAAATCCCAGGCTAACGAATGAATAGTAAATACGGGGTTCGAGCTCCTCGCGCCGTTTTCTAACATTTGTCTGTTCGTTGGAGGGTTGAACAAGGAGAATAGCCTGTAGTGATAACAGGAGGGGGTCGGACGAGGGCGTAGAGAGGGGGGTATGAAAAGTGCTCGGAGAATGCTTTAAGCTGCCGCCGGAGGGTGGCGAAATCGCACGAATCGTACCGAGCTGAACCGAAAGCTCAGTTGCCCCTGTCAGTAGGCCTGCCGCAACGCAGCAGTGAGCGCGCCTTCAACTTCGCGCAGAGGCTACGCGCCTCGTCGTCTCAGCTCCGTATCTCGCTCCACATCCACCACCATTCAACTTGTAAAAATCCTACCATTTATCCCCCAATCACCTGTAACAAAAACCATCAGATCGAGGCCACCATCTCTACCCAGTCCCACAGTGAACCAATCGATCAGTGTCGGGCATCGATCGTCGAGGAAATCGTGGCGCTATCCACTCGCTCGTTCCTGCAACACTTACCGAAGCTTCGAACATAGTTGCGCTCCCCGAATACTTCCAAGCAATTACGGAGAATTCAATAGACGCTCGAACTCGTTTAACTGAATTTTAGGGGCAATCGGGGTCCTCCTGAACGTGGCCACGGTTGCTTCTTGCTCTTGAAGAGAGTAATCGTGGAAAGAGCGAAGGAAATTAACAGTCTCTATATCTTTATAGCGTCTTTAATCTGGTTCTCAAGTTTCTTAGTGGAATAGTAGCGAAGATGGACCAAGGACGTTAACTCGAATTCGGAGTTTAGGGAACCAGCTTGCTGTTTTATTTTCATCGTGGCAATCGCGAAGCAGCGGGATTCCCAGGAGGGCGTGGGTGGATTTCAAGGACCTACGGTGCACCATGAAGCTCTGACGACAGTATGCACCCTCTGCCGCGATAACATCTGATGGATCCTAATGACACCGTTCGAGTGTTATCGTCAGCATCGGGGCGTCTATTTCCATCCCTCGATCCTCCGCGTCCCACGTGCGGCTCGCCTCGGAAAAGGGCCGCCGTTACGTCATTATCGGCGAACGATGACGGAGAGCCGTGTGAAGTGTAACCGCGTATGAAACGAGCGTTAATGGACTGTGGACGGAACACACGATTAGCCGATCGAGTAGCTCCATTAATAACGTCGAAGGAGAGGCTTTGTAAAGGACGCTGGGGAGGGATGCGCCAGGGGCTTGAAAAAAAAAAAGAAAAGAAGAGGAGCACCCTCGGCGATGGCACTTTGGTTCCACCGTTTCGTGAATGAACTTACAGCGGTGCGCGTCTGAGCGAAGGATCGCTGCGCCACGTAGCCGTTGATTTCTCCGAGGAGAGCGACCCTGCCACCGGTTAATAATAAACGCTTGTAGTGGCCAGTTGTGAGAGATAGTAGTTGTCTTGTGAGATTGTGAAGAAGCGAGTAGTGCTGTGAAGTTGTAGCAACAGCGTGGGAAGCCTGGGGTCCCGGAGGGGCTTGGGATCGGTTTGCAGGGTTCAGAAGATTCGCGGAAGCGGATTCATCGGAACTTGTCAGCTATCTCGACCTACTTGCTGGTGGTTAAGAAGGAGAATATACAGCGTTGGTCCAGCTGAACAGAGACGCAAAATGAGGATGCTGCTGGTGATGAGCGCGATGGTTCGGTTCGTCGCGGGGCAAGTTCTCCTCGGCAACGTCGACGAGCCAAGTAAGTGATTGAAACTCCTGATCCGCGCGCGCTCTCGGGGTCGTTTAATTAAGACACAAGAGTCACTCTATTTGCGATTAAGGAAATTCGGTAGCGACGCCGTCGTCCTGCTGGCTCTGCCGCCTCGTTCGTGGGTGGACTTTCAAAGTCGAGAAAATTGACTCCCGCTTGAAATTGAGCTCCCTTGATTCCCTTTCTATCTGGCTTGCTCTGACTCAGGTGTCGATCGAATACGAAATTAAAATTTCTAATCAGGTGGATTGAATAGGAGATCATAGGCAGAGGGTGATCCACCGAGGCGTTGAGCATTCAGAGACTTGAGATGCATCCTGTTGAGTTTCGGTTATCAGGACGTTAATGGCCTAGCGTACCAAACTGAACAGGTGTGCTGGGCCTGGGGGACCCATGGTGAGAGACGCGTTACGCATTTGCTTTGCATCCTGAACAGGTTCGCTTTACTCAGTAAGATCGCTTTACTTAGTAAGATTGCTTGTTCCTGTTTAACTGAATCCTACTGGAGAACACTATGAAAATACAGCGTGCTGTCGGTGGAGGCAATTACTGATGAATTTCTAGCGAAGATTTGTTACGTTAATTCATGGTTATGATAGGCAGAGGGGATTACTGCTGAGTTTGTAGCGAAGATTTGTTACGTTGATTCATGGTTATAATAGTTCAGCTTATTGTTAGTTTTATTACATATGTAAGTCACAATGCAGGTAAGCAAAATCCTTTCAATCTAAATGAACTATAATACCACTGTAAGTTTTAAGATTTCTTTAATGAATTATTTTATGATGTTGCTGTCTATCAGTATAGATCCAGAAATTATATTTTGAGATATCTGATGAGATCATTTTGTGCACTTTATTTATTTGAAACCCAGCTCCAGAGTGTATTAAATCTACTTGCTCTTTGTGCCATTCAATATACTCTAGCTCTGGAGTTCAGATATAGCTTTGAGATTATTTGAAAATGGCTAATTTTTTACCTGTACTGTTTTTTAACTTACCGATTTATTTAAAAAGAATAACAAAATCAATTATACCGAAATCTGTGTACCAATATACACATAAAAATTTTCTAAAGATGCGTAACTATAGTGTCAATATTCACAATAACTAATACATAGGTAATTTACACTATGCTATTCACCCAACATTTTGTTAAAAAAAACAAGGTTCAATTCAAACCTTATTCAATAGAAACTGCAGTGCATTAAATCGTGCGTGAACAGAATTGGACATAAAATTCGCAACAAGCTTATAACAAGGGGGCACTGGAATATCATTCATAACGGAGCGAACAAAATCTGAAATAAAAATTCATTTTCCATTCCCGGATAAGTATTCAAATTTCGTCCGTCATTCAAAAGGGAATGTGCCGAACCGTGGCAGCGGCCAACCGTTCCCGGAATTCCCGCTGAATAGTAATGGGGTAACATTAACGTAACGTCCCGTTAAACGCGTGGCGCCGTGATCGTTGCAATTACGCTTCTAATTAACACTGAAAGACAACTCGCCGCGGTGTCAGTCACTCACAAAGACGCTGTCGACGGCCTCGTATATCGTGCAACGTTTACCGACGACGGCGACGTGAGCAAGGGGTGACGAGGGTGTTTGGGGAAGGGGTTGGAAAGACAGGGGATCGTATTAATTTCGACGCGACGCAGGTTTGACGATCCACGCGGGCAATATGGAGAATTTGGTTGTCGATAGTTGTTTCGCGGGTGGCGCTGCCCGTGTTTCCGTGCTCTACGACATCGGACGGGACCGCAACCCGTTTATTTAATCGATGCATTATGCAAATTGACATAACGGCTCCACTTCGGATGCAGTAATCGACCACCATCTCTCGACTGTTTCACAATGGGACAATGTGTACGTTGAATAATTGGTAGTAGCGTGCTGCGGCTTCGAAATCAAAGCCAGTTGAACTTCCTCCCCGTGCTTTGGCAGTCGGACGACGGACATGGATGTTGGACTTCAGATCAGTATATTAGGAGTGTTATTCACTTGGAATGACGAGTTGCTGTTTTTTTATGAGGGAAGTTTGGCGTGTGGAATGTGTCCTCATTATGCTAAAAATTTTGGTATCCGCTTTTGGAGGTACGTGACTTATGGCTTAGGAAAGAGATAGACGTTAACACTAGATTGCCTAAGCAAGTCATTTTGACTGCTTTTGAATTTCAATTAAGAAAATAATGATTTAAATAATGACACAGATTCTTATAATTTTGTGACTTTTTCTACAACATATAAATGGGTTAATTAATCATTGTTGTTGCCCTCCCCCCGTCCTTCACTTCCGGAATATATATGTGTTATACCTATATTGCCGAAAAGCAGTCATTTTGACTGCTTGGAAAAGACCAGTTCGATAACATACAAGTTCATGATAAATTGTCGATTTCGACATATTCTTGATAAGTTGCAGTTGTTCAATAACTAAAGTTATTGTTATTGTTATTGTTATTCGTACTTGTTATTCGAATCTTTATGCCAGGCCTGGCCACGCGCTTTGTTCCCTTTGAACGCGCTGTAACGTCATTCAGATGGGAAGGAGGATCTCTGAGTGTGAAATACATTTTTTTTATTGTTAATACTTATTAATAACTTGTTATATGACTGTAAGTGATATAAAATATATTAAAAATTACTGTTAAACAAATTTCTTTGCGCATTAGTTATTTTTTCACAATGCAGTCATTTTGACTGCTTTCAGGCAATATAGGTATATACTAAGTTCCCGTCTTTCTAGTGTTAAAAATGAATGGTGCTTTGAGTAGAGTTACATTTTGAAAGATTTGAAGATCAATATGTGAAAATTTCAAGATTTGAAGATTTGAAGTTTTGAGGATTCGAAGATTTGAAGATTGGAAAATTTGGATGTTTGAAATTTTGAATATTTGAAAATTTGAAAGTTTGGGAATTTGAATATTTGAAATTTTCAGTATTTGAAAATTTGAAAAATCGCAGACGAGATTTCGAGAGTACTTCTAGAAGAAAATGTTATGCTCTTTATAAACAACACAAAGTAAGTGTAATGGAATGGGTGACTTTTAGTTCCAGATCGATATTTTATATCTAGACCATAAAACAAGAAAAATGTGCCATAAATAAACAATGTAGAACAAAGGCTTCTCCCACGTAGTTTACTTATCAGGAAAATGAAGTTAAAGAATTGAGTGCATCGTGAGAAAAGCAAAGTAATATTTCTATTTAAACACTAGGGGTGTTATCGTGTTCAATACGAATAATATTTTGCTCTACTAGAAGAGAAGGAAGTATCCATTGATACAGACAGTGTTCGTACACTATCAACCGTATTCCTCTTTGTACCGAAATATTCAGATAACTTTTATCATGGAGGACGTCACAACTAGCAAAATAATCATTCTAATTTTAACATTAGAATACTAGATAAACCTGCTCTCGCAAACCACGTCGCATGTGCTGGAATTTATCACTGCCACGCTGAAATTTAATTCTCCCGGGTCATTTTCGTTACATTAAAACTTCCGTTGAATGTCGAGGCGTTAAAAGACAATTCTGTTGTCACAATTTTACTATCACTCGTAATGATGTCACAAATTGATATTATTAATTGTCAATTAAATAAGAACTAATCTCTCTACTAACAAACTTTTTAATACTAATGTTCCTGAAACTCAGCCTGAAGGAGCGAGCCTCCTTCTGTAAAAATTTAACGCTATAAGCTAGCTAGAAGAAAATAAATCTTAAAATTAATTAGTTCTCAGCGTGTCACGTGCACGGCCCCTGATTAATGGGCGATGGTCACTTGGAGCAGTGGAAAAGATGCACGTAAGCATTTCGTTGCCTTTTATCGTATATTAATTAATACCCCGTGAAGGCTCAATTAATTCGGGGTAATAAAGGTAACGAGTGAAATTTATAGACACTCGTGCGTGCATTAAATCATGCGCATCGACACAGCTTAGAGAAAGGTTAAATATATGTACGGCTATTAAAGTGCATATACGCGGTAGACGCAATAATTAGTGTCTTAATCGTCGCACGGTTTGCAAGCCATCTCTTTGAAGCGACATTCAACAGAAATTCGACGAAAATTAACATAACCGAGAATAATATCATGACGATTGAATTCTCACAGCTGTTACGGCTTTGTTGCAGATAAATATTTTCGCATGGGAGTACGATTCAACTACGTACATGTTCCCTAGTTTCCAGTAAATGGTTTTCAACTCGGTCTTTCACCATAAATGCGTAAACTGCCTTCATCCGTCTTTCAGCGGCAATTGTTTGCACGAGTACTTCAGAAAACTAACAAACCAGAAATTAAATTTTTAATGAGAGTAATAAATTGGAATGTTGGAATCGGAACTAATTAAACTCTTAATAACGTTGCTATTCAGTAAACTATTTTGGAAATACCATTAACGATATGGAACTTAAACATATATTTGTTTCATTTTTTAACTATTAGATACTATAACTACTTTAAAAACACTTTATTCTTGGTTTTTAAATATTATTGAATGAGATATGTGTTCCGTACTTTATTCCATATTTAAATTACGAAAAAATATAGGAAAGTAGGTCGATCGATTTTGTTTCCTGAAACACTGAAATATCACGTTGACTCATTTCGTATTATTAAGAGGACTTAGTTCGCGATAAAATATAATAAGAGCACATTTTTTAGAAAATTATTACTATATACTCCACGAGGGATACTGTGCTACTTATTTAGTGCTCACACAATTTCTATACATTCAAATCTCCAGAGTCGCTACATTTTTACTCTCTGTATATTCCCACTGACTAATTATTCCAAGCTGAGAAATAATAAAAAAACTGACTATATCTTAATTATCATTATTTATTCCATGAAGTCAGAAATCTAGAAACGTTTTTAATACCAGCCGCTCAAAAATTTCCCTGTTCAAGGATCTAATCGATAAGCAGGATACTCGGCCCTCGTTCCGCGTAAAATGAAAAGGCACGGCAGAGGCCGTTTATCATGGCGACACAAAAATTATGGTACCGCACGTAACACGACAACGTAGTCCCGGGAAACTATCCCCTCTCTACGTGTATGCAACAACTTAAGGCCGAAGTAGGTAGCATTCCTGTTTGCCTTCCACCTCTGGAAGCGAAATTGCAATAAATTCAGGATATTACGGCGCCACGAGGTTTCGTAAATAACGCATAATCGTGCAAAAATTCGATGTTAATACGCTTCGATCGCGCGGCACCGCCGACAGTCGGGCTCAATATATTTCATGAAATATTCCCCTGCCCTGTCCCTCTTTTTTTTTCCCTTCCCTGTCCCGGGAACGTTGATATCGAATAATTTTCAACACGCGAACCACGTATATATGCGGCTCGTTAGAATATTTCGTTCTAACGATGTGGTAACGTCGTGGTTCATCGCGATATACGCCATTTCGCAGGTCGGGCTTGATGAAAGTATCAACGTCATCGTGGTTCAGAAAATGGTGGTTCGTTTCATTCTAGGAACTTTTTCCACCCCTCGAAATCTATCGATGCACTGTACCAGGTAGCTTTTATATTCGCAATTGGCACGATGGATTCGCGATAGTTCATGTTAGTCTGGCGTTTCGCTTTTTGCTGCGATATTCTGTTTTTATGGGAGTTGGAGAACGTTGTGTCGTTCAGAGGGGACGATGACTGTAGGACTTATTTATTAAATAATTGAGGGTGACATCTGCTGTTTTTGTGGTCACTTTAGCAAGTTTTTTTAGTATATGTAATAGATATTTACTCTTTGGTAGTTTCTTTATTTTTTGAAAGAGTTTGTGTCTGACATTTTTGAGTAGTTTTAAAGTTTATGGAGCGTGGATGCCCTACAGATATTCTTTGATCAGAAATAAAAAGAGACTTGTGATTACAAACTTTGAGAAAGTGTAAATATAGAAGGGATGACAGTTCTCGTGGGATAGTGTCCACTTGGCAAGGTACAAATTGAAAAAAGTTGATACAATTCCATCATCTTTTTATCTGGCTTTTTAATAAACTTTTCTCTTCGAAACTCTGTTCATTTGAATTAATTATATGTCAGATAAAGTGTACGTTTTGCTTTAAGCGGAAGCTACTTTATTTCTGAAATAAAATATAATATAAATTTTGCCAGTAAAATATAATTTATGGATTCTACTTTTAACGTTTTAATACAATGATTTTTAACTCAAAGGATTTTTATTCATCTCTTTTCAGTTATAAAGCACTTTCATATCCTTTTGTATTTTTTTCACCATATAAAATATTTCCAAATTTATTTCAAGCCAATATTGTTTGAACGGGAGTGAGTGTCTTTTAACCTTTTAGACGAACGGGATGGTATTGCTATGCTTATCGTATAAAGGGAGCCACTGAATACTGAGAAAGAATTTTATCGCTATCCTTAGTAGCCCTTGAGAAGATACCTTATAGCAATTCATGTGGCCCATCCTGTACAAATAGATATATCTTGAGAAGCACGGTGTGTCGCGAAAATTGAACATATAGCGGTTAAAGGGGACCGAGGGTGCCATGAGAATTTCACAAGGTGAGATCAAAGACGTACCAAGGAGACACATCCCTTTTTCCTTAAATATGACCTTCACTTTTTTAAATTTCAAAAAAAACATAGCGAAACTGCAGAATATTAAAATTATTCAAATAAGTACCTAACTTTAAATATTTGAATAAAATGGTACAACAATCCCCCTTAGATAAAAATTACAAACACTCTCTGAAAGTAACATACAAATTATATTACCCACATTTTTCCAAATTTCTAAAGTCAAAGAATACAGGGTGTTTCAGAAATACATGTCAATACTTCAGAAGCTCAATCTACCTATACCTTATCACTTGAGTTATGGATGATTAAAGAAAATGTTCGAAATGTTCTTCCATAATTAATTAACCAAGCAGGGAAAAAACATGGGATGCTATTATCAAAGTCAGTCCAATCGACTTTAGAAAATTCGGTATCAACGTTCCTTTAATGCGAGGCGAAGGGAAACTGCAATTACGTTCGCCCAACGACAGCAACGCCAGAGAAATACGGAGGAGGAAGACATTCCCCTTGGGATATCATTCGCGTGTACATCGCGCTGGAGGTTACGTGGGAGGCAGAACGAGAAGTAAGAAAAAAACAGGTTCCCAGTGTCCTCCGCGAGATACGGAGTAACGATCGGTGCTTCTGGATAACCGGAAGCGACGCGTAGCGCATGCATCCTTCGTAGGTTCGCGACGTGTAGGCATGTTCCACTTCGTAGGTGCAATGTGTGATAATTAATTTCCACCTGTCGTGCCTTGCTTCTCAGCCTCCTCAGTGTTTCTAATTTTCATGCAAGTGCTGAGAGTCGTTAGTGATCCACGGAATTCAAAATTTTGTTTGGTTGCTTTGTTATTACTTATTTTACTACTTTTTCTGTATATCTATATAGACGTAAAAGAGCTGAAGCTCGATAATAGAGTATTATTAATATTAAAATATTATTATGAAATAGAGAGTGTCTAAAGGACATTTTTATTTCCTACAGTTCTCTATAATTCTTATTAGGAGAACCTGATCTAGGTTAAAATTTCTCTGCTCCCAATGGTAACCCAGAAACCCCCTAGCACAGAGAGAATTTGAATAAAAACTAATGTATCCAAGGATCGCATTCTTCCTCCACATAAATTACATTCCTATTCAGCATGTGGACACGCAACATGCATATGCAAACTTCCATATTTCGCAAGTCTCGCACAATCCTCCGATCACCTCGAAAGTCAAATAGAAAGCGGAGTTTCTCCCGCTCTGTACAGCGATCGGTAAACTTTAATTTTAAATCAATCCTGTAAAAACCAGCTCCCGGTACAGAAAGTTTGAGAAATTCCTCGCTCGCCAGAGGTCCGTTCTCACGTGTTAAACACGCTGTACGCTTTCGAAAACTCTTCGAATATAAAACTGACTGGGCAGGGGCATCCGTAAATCACTCCGCGGGATTTATTATCGAGGATCTCCGCGGAGATAGTCGGCAGCTAGACGCGCTGGAGGCGAGGGGGAGGGCAACGAACGGAATGAATTCACTTAAAAGGAAGACGCTAGTTGAGGAAAGGGGTCGGTTGTTGCGCGGAAATAGGACGGAAAAAGGGCGAAACTATTCGCAGGGGTCGTGAAACCGAGGGATACGTGACGCGAGAAAAAACACGAAATCCGGGGTATTTCAAAGTTCAGCAGGGTTAACGAACGGGTCAGAGGGCAAAGTTTCGGCGGGAAACGACGGCTGAAAATTTCCCGCAACCAGCCGCCCGGACTGTGACTGATGCGTCAGTTCGTTTCTAAGCCCTGGGACTTCCGACGGTTCGATTTCTCAGTTGGTGCTTCGAATGACGTCGATGCCCGACTCTATCGTGGATTTATAATTAACTTGTCCTGTCGACGTGTCGGCGAAATTGGAAACTTGTTACCGAGTTCCCTGAATTGCGGTCATAATTATTGTGTTACGTACGTAAGACTCCGATGGACGAATAATTACGTGTCTGTGAGATGGTGCACTTGATTGAGACAGTTTTTAGTAATATTTTGTCTTGCGATTTTTCTTAGACTTTTGGACATAGATCTGAATTTATTTAGATGAAAGAATAGTAGATGAATAGATTAATTGGTAGGTAAATTATTATTTATTGTATTGAAGTTAAGGAATTTGGAAAAATATAGTTGGTCTCGCAATTAACTAATGTTTCAAGTACACGCAAGTGAAATTTTGAGACACTCTACGTGGATGATTATCTGATTTACATCATTATGAATAACACTAGTTTAGTCAATTATAATTCGTATTAAGATGAATCTATTAACTAGTGGATAGACATATTAATAATTATGAAATATATTTCAATAGAGGTTAACATTTGAACAGGATTGCCATACCGATAGCAGAGAAATGATAGAAAATCAGAAATATCATATCTAAGAAAAAAGTAAATGTCTCTGTGAAAAAATTGTATCGTCCCATAAAGTGTCATTAGTTATCACAAATTAGAATCAATCTGTATTTAGTAGGTTTAGGTGGATTCACAATTTCGTCAAAAATAAAATTCAGGCATTAACCGTTTCGATATTATTACAAAAAGTTTCTCTATGATTAGAAGTAATAAATTATAAAAACAGTTTCGTCCTAATGTGCATGAGCTGGCAGAACGTGAAGCAAATAAATTCTTCACGGTCCGCCATTAAATAAATCTGGCACCATAATGGCAAGATCAGTAAAGTAAACTATTTCCTCGTTCAGCTCATAGAATATTTTCGCGTTCCATTTACGACGTGCAGGAAGCCGCGAGTATTTTTAAAGCGGCTAATGCGTCACGATTTTTCAGAGGTCCACCGAACGACCGACTCGCTTTTCAAAGTTTCCGGCGCATGGAAAGCATTGGCAACGAAACTCGGAATCGTACTCTGGAGTCCATCTAAATCCATTACTCGCTAAGCCTGGCTGGTATCCATTGCGAAGATCGATCGCCAGCAACTTCCACGAATCTATATTTCGTTTTACCTCCTGCGCCAGGGAGAAACTAATCGGCAAGTGGAGAGGCAAACGCGCCGTCGTGTTTTCGACGAGCGTATTTCTCGGAATTCTGATATAAAGAATTATATCGAGCGGCTGAAATTGTATCGATAAAACCAGAAAGCAGCGCAGGAACCATACCAGGAATACGATGATGCCCCATGATTTATTTTCTTTCATAAAATTCTTCTCCCATCGATAATGTTGCGTTGCTGGTGCGTTGGGAAGAAATCACGTCGTGCCTACTATAACAGAAAATGTAAATATTAATGAGGGGTATTTATGGGGTCGAGTCAGCAAGATTGTTAATTAGAAAAGTTAATTAAAGGGAGTCGTGTGGGGAATATTAATTGGTAGTGGATTATGTGAGGGCACGAGGGTGTAAGAAGTATAAATTTCACTTTTGTTATTACTATAGTCTTTTGAAAGATTCTTAAATGGTATTTAGGTTACTCTAACATTATAAAAAGAAATATAATTAGGTACTGCAGGCGTTAATTACACTTTGTTAGACCTAAGTTACTCTTTTGAGATCATTTAATCTTTTTTACAATTTCATTGGAAGTTTCAGGGCGCAAAAACTAATGAGTAAACTTCAACCAAAAAAAGAAGTTTAAATTACCCTTTACTCTACACCTTCGTCCCTTTTTAATCACTAATCTAACACAAGCCTTCCATCTTCTACATAAAATCTCACTCTCTTTTTCTTCTTCCTGACAAATCTCTCACCTAATTTCTCCAATTATCCCCACCGCGTCCAAAACTATCAATCCCAATCATCCCGATTCCCATCACAAGTACCGCGAGCTTGCTGCCAATCAGAGAAATCGCGGCCACCCTTTGAGGCGGCGCCGCCCAATCGACATCGACAGGCCCCATTTTTGCGATGCAAATTTCAGAAACGCGTAATACGCACACGTTCGCAAATGCAAAGCGACGTAATACCGTGTGTTCGCTGATTTTCTCTCGCCTCCAATGTTTGCCTTCCCCCCCTCCCGTCCAGTCCCCCCCCCTCGTCCCTGTACACCCCTAGATTGTCGATTATCGGATGGATCGCGGGAGCATGTTTATCGTGCTGGCCATAATTCAGACCACGACGAAGAGAGCAAAGAGATTTGCATATAAAACAAGCAATTTACTCCATATCGAAGGGGTGGCGGGGAGGCACGCTGGTCGCGGGGGCTGGTCATTATTCCTGCTTTAAAGGATAATGGAATAAAGCGGTCGCCTTGTGTCCGTTTTACATCGTTATACCGGTTATCGGGAATTTGCTTTGATTATATGCCGGAAACGCACGGCAATTTCGATGCCGCTATCAACTATCGGGCATAATGGATGGACACGACACACAGCCGGTGGCGTGCCGCTTTTGATATTTAGTTGCGGTGAAATCCGAACGACTAACTTCCCCGCGGGTAATCCTCTTTCACAGTGACGGTGATTTGCCCTACGCCTGCTACGAGATTGAAGTACGCTTAATCCAAATGAACTCGACGCGTTTCCACGACTGGGATTATGACTGATACCATAACAATCGGCCGTGACGATTCTCTGTTTGTTGCTCCAGTTCCTGATGCATTATGCTTATTATAGATTGTGTTGTAGGGTGATTGCGGGGCGGCGTGGACTGGTCAGTGGGATATTTGTTATTTGCTTGCTTGGCTGGAAGAGTGACAGTAAAAAATTGTTTACTGTGGGATGTCTAGACAAATGAACTTTGGTGGGGAGATATTTTTATCTTTGAATGAGCTGTGTATTTTCGACACTGATACTTTAGTTTTTTAATTAAATATTAGTGTTGTTTTAGTAGCGCATATTAACAGGATTTTATTGGCACCCTCGAATCCTAGAGATTATTACTTAAATTGTGAAAGACTAGAAATTTTGTTCAGAGTTAAAGAAGATAAAAATAGTTAATGGTGGTTTCTTGCTATATAAAATTTGAAACGTATTTCCTTCTTGATTGTGTTATTCTTCTAGCAAATGGACGATATAAGGTTCTCTACGAATGATGTACTTATTTAAGTACAATTCTTTTGACTCGTGATTTTTCGTAGACAGCAGGGGTCGAAGAATTAAACAAATTGGGAATCGATTCTTCGCTAAATTCGATGATGTAAAAGTCCTCAATATCATTAAATCAGGGCAAAAAAGGCACTTTAAATTGTGAAGTAATAAAAGCAGAATGTATCAAGTAGCCACCGTCTCGTTCTCAATCTTAGCCTTAAACCCGCAACAAACCGTGAAACGTGCTTCCTCTCATCCTTAATCTACTTTCTGCTTATCCCACTTTTACAGGAAACAATCGAAAGCTGGGCTCAAGTACGACGGCCCAGCGTCGCAAATCCAATCCGTCTCGTTTTGAAATCCAATTCGTCTGACGATAAAGCATCCAGTCCGCAACTTCCGCGGAATACCGTCGCGTTCTCCGTCTCTGCTCCATTCTTCCGCGACTCCATTCATCGTGACGCAATCTCTTATTAATCTCGATAATCCTTGGCAAGGAGAACGATCGTCGATTAACGCGACAGATAGCTAGATTCCCTCGTTTGTGGCAAAGCCAGATAAGAATTCAATGCAAAGAGGCAACTGACAGCTGCTGATAAGCGAAACTGTCATAATTTGTCTTTGCTACTAATTGAACCACTGAAATGTTAGTAACAAATACAAAAATGAATGAAATCAAACGATGTTTAGGTTCATCGAGTTTTGCTGCAAATGAATTTTAATAAGACGACTAAATGAACAATGAAAGTGTAAAATTAAATATTTGTATAATTTTATATTTACAAATGAATATACCATAAAAATACTTATAAATATAAACTTGCTCGTAAAAGTTTTCTTAAAAAAGTTAACGTACATTGTTCGCGTTTTCAATTTATTTTTTCGATAGATATATGTTTATCCTTTCTTTTAATCAAAGAAACGGAACATCTTCTGAGCAAAGACAATGTTTCTTGTTGACGTAGAATCCCTGCCATTCGTACTAATGCCGAGGCGAAGGAAGGATAAAGTACTTCTCGACAAAAGGAACCGTGGAATCCCGAGTTTCGAGTAGACGAGATGGAAAAATGCAATATGGGCCGTGGCGCGTAAAAGATAGCGTACGCGTGGACGAGTGGCGTTTTCAGACAAAAAGCTCGGCAATCATAGCGGAAAATGGAACACAAAAAGTCCTTGCTTTGCATTTATAGCCTTATTTTTCACCTTGCTCGTTGTTTTCTCGTGGTGGTGTGTTTAAGAGATAGACGATATTAAAACGAAGCGAGGAAGTTGTCCTCAATAGATGGAATCTTATGTGCTAGGTGTTGGAACCACGTTTGAGTTTCAGATATTCTTGGAAATCCATTTCTTAATTACATATATGAGTAGCGATATCTGTCTCTCCATTCAGAAAATTCAGTGACAACATGATGCTGTAATAAAAATTTCTAACACACGCTGTTCACTAGAAAAGTTGAAGCTCGTCATTCAACCTCCTTCTATCAGTTAATCACGTGAGCCAAAAATTTCGTGCACACGCTCTACTGAACCAGTTCCCCTCGAGTCATAGAGCTTTCAGGCAAGATGACTCCTGAGAGATAAGATTGTTAAACGATCGCAGCTAGACCTGCGAACGACACGTTTTTTCCCTTATCTTTTCTCGCGGGTCAGTTATATTTCAGTGTCCTAAGTATTGGAAAAACGACCTCAGACACGGAGATCGTCCCTTATAGATCGACGTGGCTCTGACTGTCCTATCTCTGACAGGGTCCATCATTTTTCACGTTCCATCTCGTCGTGTTTGTCATCGTAGAATCGATGATTAGTATAATAAAAAGCCAGAAGGAAGCACTTTCGTTTAGCCGAAAACGCGACCTATCGTGCGATTCTTCCCCGATCGCAATCTCATTCAGAGATATTTGAAAGCTCGTGAATTCTGGCGTAAAGACTGACCGATAACGTCGCTTTAGTTTCGATAAACCTTTTTTGGGGGCAACACCGTCGGCAGAAGAGTAGAAAGATTGCATCAAGATACGCCGTTGATCGGGCCAGATGATTATTCTTCCGCGGCGATTGCCTCGAAAAGGAGGAAACAGCCGATAAAGACCCTTTTATTATACTGGCCAGGCTATTTTATCTTTGTGGAGCACGAATGGTTGTTGTTCACGATTGAACGTTGTGCGTCCAATTAGATACTGTTTTATTTGATCGCCTTTTAGCTCCTGGTCATGAAACACTGTTATATCTCGACGAATTGATCTAACAGTGGCGCAATACCGTTTGCATATGATTCTTCCGGACAGAAAATTGGATTAATGGATGAGTTTCGATTTTCTTGAAAATTGGGTTCAATTTTTTTTGAAAGCATTGTGAAATACTATGTTTTATCAGGATGGCAAAAAATATTGCTTGTTCTACTTTGGGGTGTTAGAAATTTGAAGAGTGGTATTTTGGAGACGACAGAAAGAAGTTTAGTAAGAGAATATTTCTTTATTTCTAGGAAAAAATAATACTGTGTACGTACATAAGTATATCTGTACCTGTACAATTTATAATGAAAAAAATTCTGTCCATCATTTTCTATAGTTAGAGTTAGATGTAATTATTTTTATATTGCATGTTACTACTTTCTACTAAAAAATATGTTTCTATTCCTTCATGGAATCAATAAGTCCCTTGAATTATATTTCTTTTAAATTGATTCATCTTGCGAAGTCTATTATAATATTCCAAACATTATCTTATAACATGAATTTGATGAAATTTACTAAACAGTCAATTTCTCACTTAATGCACAGTGCATATATGTATGTATGTACATCACGATCCCATTATGCATGCCATTATCGATTGAACTATAGCAACTCCATTATGACTCGACACTCTCGAACGATCTTAAGTCACTGATTCAGCGATTACAAGCAAATCGTGCTTCATTCGCTCGATCCAGCGAATCGTCGATAGCACCGCGATGTAACTGGAATTGACCGCGATAATTCGACGCAGTAGTCAAACTGAAGAGACTAATGAATCTTGCCACGAAACAGGGAGAACTGGTCTCGTTAATATTCGTTCCCACTTGGAACTACTCGTCCAGCCATAAAGTCAAATTAAACCGTACGATATGGTCGTCGATGAAATCGGTACCCACCGCGGAATTTACAATTTATCCTTGTTAAATAACTCGTTAACTTGATCCGCGGTTGTGGCTGAAGAAGAGGGAGAACCGTCCAGCTCGAATTTACATTTCATTTGAACGTTACACACGAGTGGGCGTGATGGAACAGTCACAGGAATGTACTAGGTGTTCCTAAAATAAGCAGCAAATTGTTCAGACCTTACCTTACAACTTTTATTTTAACTAGAAATCAAATTATCTTTGTATATCTTTTAATCCTCAACTATTATACTATTATAATATCTACTGTGTCAGAATTATATATTGTATCTCTGTCATATTATTATAAAAAACGACTAATAGAAGCGTATACTTTTGTAAACGGTAGTATTTTTATTAATACTTGTTACATAGTGTTTCACATACAAATATTTTTCTTTAAAATATTCATGTCTCTAGGCCACTTTTTTAAAGCTATTTAGTAAGAAAAAAAATTCGAAAAGGAGGGATTTTTTTCTAATTCCCAACATTAACAGATTAAGCTACTTTTGTTAGTTTCATTTTTTATTCTGGAGACACCTCCAACTAGCATGCTTCACAAAAAGGAGGGCAAGCATAGGTGAGATCGCTGGCTTCCCTTCACACGGATTTTCCCTTGTCGCTTCGACTGTTCGCGGTTACGCTAATCCGGCTACGCTAATGAGTCCTTTGCAAGCGAAATATCGCGCGCGACAGAGGCGCGATACACGAGAGCTCGTAACTATGAAAAACGTTAGCATGTAACGATATTAAGAGTGTCGCGGCTGGTAGTTCGTATTTGTAGGAATATACGTCGTACGTTAATGACCGCCGACGCGGACCTTAATCGAGAAGTCCAGCGCGAATTATTTATGCATTCCACGCGATACTGACTGTAATGCCTTCTGTTTTTCCACCCGGTGGTCGTTTCGACTACTTGTCGTTCCACGGAATTTCGCAGCCCCCTTATGGCGTAATGGCCACTGGCTATTAGCTCTTGGAACAATTCGTGCCTCCCCTTTTGCAGTCACACGGGTAATGTTTGCAGTGGGTGTTTACCCTTTTCTTGTATAGATTGTAAATAAGAAATGCTGTATGTTAACTTTGTCTCTTTCGGTGCTTACTTCTAGTAACAAAACTTTGTCTATTGTGCGACTGTTTTCACAGTTTTCACGTCCTTCATAATTGAGAATATTGTGTGGTTTAACCCTTAACGGACTTTGATTAAAACCTGTTGATGTTAAATATTCTTAAAATTAGTAAGTATGATGTTAATTGGAATGTGGTAGGGTGGTATAACATGTATTGCTAACTTTTATTATAAAGACTTCAATATTTAGATAAGAGCAATAATGAAAGTATGACATGCAGAGTCTAGTCTATTAAACTCCGAATCAATATTTGAGGGTTGAGATATCAAAATTCTAAAGGTTCTTATGGTTCAAAGGATATTTTCTCCTGATTCTTTACGAAATTAAATTGATGTAATATTGTGTATAAACAAAAGAAAATATCGTACATAGTAGATGACATTAAAAAAAATTCATAGCATTTTAATGTACAATTCCACTTAAATTATTCATGGATACTTTCCAGACTAAAAATCAAATTTCTATTTACTCCCACCATTTCCTAACAACCAAGAAAAACATTTTTCCCCAAAACACCCGCTCGATCAAGACACCCAATCGGAATCCAAAGCGCGCAAGTTCTGAAAAGAGAAAGCCTCCCGATGAAAAAAAGCATAGAAGAAAAATCCCACTCGGTATTCGCCAACATTTATAATCTCCGTTAATCGCTGTCGCCGGATGCCCGAACGAAAATCCTTCCAGCCGAGCATTATTTATACATTCCGCGCAATTCCGATCGTCCTTTTATTACTCGCCCCGTTCTCTCCATAGGTTCTCGCTTAAGCCGTTTATCGTTGAACCGTGGTCTCGTCTCCGCGTCCGATCGAGGGGTCGAGATTGCCAGCGGAGCGCGTCAGGCGTGACCCGATAAAGCTGATTTCAGGTCGCCACACCAAGATCATTTCGTACCTTTCCCACCCTTTCCCCTCCCTCGCCACAGTTCTCCAACCTACGCTCGTGCTCCCCTTATCCGCGATCCATCTTCTGCCCCTGTTCCACGCTGGAGGCCGAGGAGCGTCGCGACGCGAGGGGCAAGGAGGGGCCCAGGATCTCAATGCGGGACTGATTGGTCCGCGTGATTCCACCGTAGCCCGCAATTGTCTCCCGCGTCGCCATTGCCAAAGAAATCCGGCCAGGAGGAACGTCAAAGGCCGCGAGAGAAAGGGGCAGGGGACGGAGAGGGAAGATGGAGGAGGAAGGGTAAGGGCAAGGAGAGGGTGGTCGTCTTTCCTTGGTTTTATCCTTCGACGTCGGGGCGAGTTCGTCGCTCGGGTCCTCGTACGTGCCCCGCTGGTGTCAACGTACGGTAAAAACGATGTCGATATCAATCGCGTGACTCTCGACCCGCCGACAGCTGAATCCGCGAGGCTTCTCGAAATAATTACCCGACCACGTCTTCTTTGGGGTATCGACTGCTGGCGGGAGCGAGCGGCCTGAGCTCTCCGAGGGTAGCGTGCATGAGCATTTAGACTCGTTCTTTTATCGTTTTATCGCTGGCGAGAGGTTCTGAGTGGTTGGCAGGACTGTGGTATTGATATTGGGGCTACCAAAATGAAATCTGTTTTATGGTTCTGAATTTGGAGTTGATTGGCTTTTATGGTCGCGGTTTTTTATTTTTTGAAATATATGGTAGTATTTAATTTAGACATGTAGACCATGCGATTTTTATGACATAAAAATAGTAGTATGTTACATTAGGTAGGTACGTTTTTTCTGAAAAATGTAGTGTATGAAAAGTGTAGAGTGATATGAAATTCGTAAGAGATGCAAGTAGAATCAGTGCGTGTGTAGCCAGACACGCAGGCTTTCTCTAGGTAACGTGTATCCAATTTCTAATTACTGTAGGCATAAAATTCCATTACCTGAACTTCATATACTCTCTATTCATATTGTATCAAACATAAAATTTATTAAAAATATAAAAAAATAATGTAGGAAAAGTGTACAGTGATATGACGTTCGTGAGCGCAGCAAGTAGAACCAGCGGATGTATGGTCAGGCACGTGAGGTTTCTCTAGGTAACGTGGATTCAATTTCTGATTACTGTAGACTTAAAATTTCCATTATCTAAAGTTCATATACTCCTTATTCATATTGTATGAAAAAATATATGATGAAAAATATAAAAAATATAGCTCAGCAATAAAAGTCCAAAGGCTCATTTTATCTCAAACTAATTATTTTCAGACCAGTACTTAACTAAAAAAAAAAAGGAGAAATTACGTTCAGAATATTGTGTCGTGAATTTAAAAGCGATAATTATTTCATTCTCCGCTTGTCAAGTAATAAGGTTGTAATAAGATATACGACCATGATAGAATTACTCTCCTTATACCTCGACTATAAGGTGGTGTTCGATAATAGCTACTTTATACTGGGACCGTAATGAGGATTTACGGTAATGAAGAATAAAAAATGAGATGAAATCGCGACGCAAGGCGAAAGGTAGATTGGAGAGAAACGGGGAAGGGAATTTCTTTCTTCGTTTTATCCCTTGGATCCGGATTCATTTAGCTGGTCAGCCACAGAGCCATCGACTTCCTATAACGTTCGGACCTTTATACGCTTCTTGGCCCCGAATGTTCTGGAAGAAACATTGCCGACATCAGTAGTGAAAAACGAGCGTGATTTTCTCCGATGAAACGGCTGCCCAAACCGTGAGCTCGCGAGATCCTCGAAACAATGATCTATCGTGACCTTCTTTGTCATAATAGCCACCTTGGGAAGAAAATTCTGATTCTAAATCAGACCTTATATAATTCTTTTCACGTTACCAGAGGTCGAGTTCGATTACAAATATCTACTTGAATTTTGTAGATTCTCAGCTGGCCTGTCTATGATATGAACTGCTCCACTTTTTACTGATTCAATTTAAACAAACTTGTATTTCTTATTTTAATTTTTTGGCAACTCCTTACATGGTAGAATTTATAGGTTATTTTAATCACCTTGAGCACCATTTTTTCGAATAAAAAAAGACTCGTACTTTACACTAAGCAGGGAACACATTTTTTCGAAGCACATTTAAATAAATTCGATATTACAGTCTCGATAAGCCTCTCATTTCTTAATTTCTAATCCCTCCTTACATGTATTATTCAGTCTGCGCATATAAGACGATCCTAGAAGAGGCTCTCCCCTCTCCCTCTTCTCCCTGATCTTCGTGTACTATGCTTCCATTGTCGTTTGTTATCCGTTCTCATGAACGGGCGCATATTGCAGTAGTACACTCGAGCATTGGCACACTTAAGGGAAGGAGGAAGCATATGCACGGACAAACATGGTTTCATGTATCGCGAGTAGTATGGCTATTGCATTAGGCAAACGGGCGCAAATACGTGCAACGTGTAACGTCTTGGAATAAGACCGTATGGCTCAAATTGATAATGCGACCCCCTTATATCATTTCTCACAGTAGAGCAGACCGGTTTATCCTCGACAAACGGAACATCGTTATTTACTTACGCGTAATTTCACCGAACACCTAACGTGGGGTGAGACTCCTCGAGTCGATCGTCCATGTTTTGCTACGAAACCGAAAGGAACATTTACCTTGTGGCTTGGATCTTTTCTAAATGTTCCTACAAAAATATATTCACCTGTAATTTAACTGAAGCTTTAATCTCTGTGTAATTTTTACTTCGATAGAAATATTTCAATGTAAAGATACTATTGTGTATTTTTACAGGATGTTTAGAAAATGTTTATTTCTTTTACATGATCATAAGTCAGATAAACTGGCGATTATCATGTACTCGTTACATTACGTAAGTACCTAAAGTGTATCATATTCTCTACCCTAATATTTTACGTCCATGAAATCCAGGCGAAGTATAAATTGAGCAGAAACAAACAATCAAACATATAATATTTAACATTAATTTTAGCGTTTAAACAATATTCATCAGTGTCACGATACGTCAATATTATGTGATGAAATAACGAATTGTATGTTCGCCTCTTCTCAATTTCGACCAGTACAGCCATTTAAATAATTGTCGATCGAGCGACGATTAAAATGAAACAACAAATAATTTTATTTTACACAGACAAATAATTTTATTTTACAAATACTATTGCAAAATTATCGAAAAATACATATTCGAATAATTAAGCTATTTCTTCAGACTATTGCTATTAAATATGGTAGTTTCTATGATAGTAAATCTCAACTGTTCTTAAAATCGTAATAGTAATTTCAACCCAGAAAGTCAGAATGCAGACTATCGTGTAAATGTGCCTCGAAACTTTTCTTCATATTTCAAACTGTTCCAAAGATACAACTCGTCCTAGTTTCGTATAACACCTTGCCCACTATTCACTCGCGAAGAATTTCAATTAATTCACCGAAAATTGTTTCCACGTTGCCTGCTGAAAATTAATTAAACTTTACACCTTAAATAATACGATAATTAACGCTGTGTTGCGTAATATTACAGCTAAATTACGCCACTGTAATTTTAACTTTTGAACGCACTTTAAAAAATTGTTCTTTTCCTTATCTTAAATGACTTTATTTCTCTTTAACCCAAAACAAATTATTGAAAATTCTATACACATTATTTTATAGAACAGAAAGAGAGCAAAAAGTCGTTTGAAAATTTGTACAGATCTTTTGACTTCTTTTAGACTTTTCAAGGTTAATTAATTTCATCAATCGATGAAGCGTACACCACACATTTATGTAGCTCAGAGTCAGAGTAATCCAAGTCTTTTTTTCTTATTTTGCAGGAGAGCTGAAAAACAAATGCGATAAAATTTATATTATTCTAATAAAACGACACAGCAATAAGTTCCTCTAAAAAACTTATTTTTGAAAAAATCGACTTGGGTTACTCTGGCTGACAGCTACAGATTTGTTAACTCTCCACCTCAGAAACATTCCCAATTCCACCCCCTTCTCCTCAACAACGACTCGTATTTCCATCAAAGTCCCAAATTCCCTTATCTCCTCACGCAACTGCCGTCACGTTTACAAGCTGAAGCAAGCGCGAAAATAGAAGCGTCGTCGTCGGGAAATCCTAAAGAGCGAAATATCAACAGCGGAACGCCCCCTCGTATTTTTCTCCTATCAACCTTTTATGCATGTTTATACTTGCCCCGTGGGGATGGGCGCAAGGGGCTGACGGTAAAATTGCCGAGTTCGTAAGAGGGGTAATATGAAATTGTGTATCGCGATACCCTATAAAGGCGCATAAGTCTTTCGATCCGAAGTTGCTGGAACGCGGGGAATGCAGCTCGCGCGCGTAATGGCGGCATGTAACGCGAGAAAGAAGTTGCGTGGCGGAGCACTCGCGAGCGCGCTTGATGCACCGTAAAATCCAATTGCCAGTCACAACGGGTGAAACTCGAGAAACGACACACGGGGCATTAGCCACGAAACGTGCCACCCCTCGAGAAATGTGTCACACGAGCGAAAGAGGGCCTGGCTGTTCTCCCCACGTTTTTACAATCCTTCATTCGCTTCCTTTGAGCACCGTCGTCACTGGTCCAGAATCGACATTTAACATTTCGTTCTGTGAGAGAACTCAAATAGTTTCGTTTTTATTTAGAAGTCGAACATAGTTGAATAGTTATTGCAAAGGGGAGGGGGGGGATTTGTTCATATGGAGTTTGAATGGAAGTAGTGTAATATGCCTTACTATGAGAATTTCTGCTGGTGACTGTGTAATTAATTACTCTAGAATTTATCATTTTGCTATATGCATTTCATTTTCATAATGGATGCAATGAGAAGCATGTTTGACGAAAACATGTTCCTAATGTAATTTAGTAAAACCACATACATTGTAATTCGAAAGTTGTCTCACGTTGGTAATTATACTATGAATTTAATTTTACTTTGCACGTGTTTTCAGCTGCATTGGTATTACTCTAGGTGGTTTCAAATTTAGATTAGCATTTGAAAGGACGCACGATGTTCGCGTGAAAGAAACATTTTGGAGTTTGTAGTAATTTAACGAAAATAAAGCCAAGAGAAAATTGCTAAGAGTCTGAACTCTTAGCAACAATTTTCGCAATTTTTTAAAATCACGTATTCAGTGGAATTTCTTGAACGAAGTACTGTAAACGTTACATTGTTTGCTAAACTTAAACTCTCGTTTACAACTTTAATAACGTATTCGAAGCACGGTGCCACTCTTAATGATCAGTATTCAGAATGCGTCGTTAAGAAAACAGACACTTCTTTCGCTTAAATTTTCATTACTGTTCTCGTTGTGCACTCAGCGTCAAAAATTATGCAGGAAAATGTGTCGCGATGTTATATTTTTAAAACTTGCACGTTTAACATAACGTGAAAAGTAAAGTGTCATTCAGTAAATTTCTTAAAAATTTTTGTATTAAGTAGAATTTTAAAGAAATTGTGCGACTAAATGACCCATAGAAATAGTATTAGAAATTGTTATATATCACTATATTTTATAATAACGACTGGACACAATTTTAGTTTAAAATTATTTTTCTACAGTTCGATATCACCATTCCGATCGCTCTCTAAACATTTTCGTTCCCCTCTGTTGTCTTAGTAACTTACAAAAATACATCCTCTAAGCTTCAAACCCTACAGAGGCCCCAAAAGGTTCGACTTACCCCTGATCCTAGGCTCTAGTCCCTTTTCTTGATCCCCAGATTTTTTCTTCATCCCTGTATCCCTTCTTTTCTATATTTCTCCACTTTCCCCTACCTTTTCTTGGATGTTACTTCCGTCTCCCACTCTCTACCCCAATATCTTGGTTTCATCCCTCCTCCTCTTGCTATTCCCTAGATGTTTCTTGTCCCCAGGCAGCATCACAGTAAATTTAAATCAACCCTCAAGAAATAGTGTAACATTGCCTAAACATAATTATTCACCCTTGCAAAGGTTACAGCGGTTCGCTCTCACATTCCAAACAAAACTGAACAAGTGAGAAACAATTTCACCAGATGGTCCACAAAGCTATACTTATCTTTTATAGTTTACACAGGACTTCCTGTCGATCGAGACCCTCGATCAAACTGCGGTCAACATGTGTGAGACAAGAAATTTCTCACTCGACCCTTTCTTAGGTAAATTGTTGGTTGTTGGTTTTTGACGTTCTTAGTCGTCGTCTGTTTGCCGAGTCGATAATTTTGTGAAGGGGAACCAAAAGGAGTTTCTAAAGGAACTCATAAAGGAGTTTTTGGGCACCTTTTGGGGTTTCTTTGGGACTTAATTTGGGATTCTTTTGGAACTTATTTTGGAACTTATAAAGGGCCTCTTTGGTATTTCTTTGGAACTTATATATTTTGGAATTCTTTTGGAACTTACTTTAGGACTTTTTCGGGACTCCTTTGGGTCTTATTTTGGAACTTCTTTGAAATTTATTCTGGAACTACTTTGTAACTTATTTTGGGACTCCTTTGAAACCTATATTGGAATTCCCTTGGGACTTTTTTCGGGGTTACTTTGAGACCTAATTTTGGATCCTTTAGAATCCATTTTTGGGTTCCTTTAGGATTCAGGTTTGTGTTCCTTTGGGATTTCCTTTGTAAATTTTTTTACGATTCCTTATGAGACTCCTTTTGGACGATTTTGCGCCTCGTTAGAGCATTTGTACAAATGGCACTGTTTATCGAACCGAGTCACCAACGAAACTGTCGCCAGCGTCGTGAACTGCAACGGCCACGGAAGGTAACAATTGCTGTGAAATGCACGTGAACGTGTCTTCTCCATGAACGTGTTTACGGGCGTTTCGACGACCCCGTGACAACTGCTCCCTATCAGTTCACCCAGCTGTTTTTACTCCGTTTAACCCCTAGGAATGCCACGTTCGCTCTCCTCGAGCTTCATTTGATAAATGCTCCTTGCGTCGCGACCCGACTCTATCGATCCTCGACAGGTAGTAATTTTAAAGGGATCGTGACCACCCACACCACGAAAATTTCCTCTTTTTTTGGTCGCCGCTGCACCGGGAGGACATATAGAGAATAGTGATCGTGGTCATCCGTACCTTTAAAAGGAGTCCATCTTGAACGCCTTTAGCTTCTGAATGCTCCTCGCTGAACGACTTCGCTGTCTCTGACCTGACTAATGCATGTCGTCAGTAGAATATGTTTCAAGTCAGACGTATTTTAACTGTATTTAAGCAGTTTATTTATGCAATTTCGTCTCTCTTCATTTTCGTCTTGTTTTAGGATATACATGTAGAATCACCCTCTAAAATTTCTAATATCTGTCGAATTCACCTTCGAAACACCCTCCATATAAAGGCACTCTCTCTCGTCGAACACCCTCTATATAAAAGCAAACTCGAAACAGCTCTTGAAAAATTCTAATATTCTCCTCATCAGTTCAATAAGAAAACTGTTAATTTATACATCTATTTTCTTAATTCTAGAGAAGTGACAAACCAAGCCTCTTAACAAATATCATCCCCTAACAATCCAGACTAGAAAATCGTCTTCCAAGTGACCCAGTTAAGTACCTGCAGAATCTCTCCGAGTGTGTTAATTTCGTCGCTGTGAATAGGTCTATGGCTGATCCCGTCGGATCGATTCTCGCGCTTAAGGTCCGAGCTCTGTCCGCGGAGCGTGCTGCTTCGCGCTCGATTCTCCCTCGGACCGTCTGTTAAAACCGGCGCGCGTGTACTCGTCCATCTGCACACGAGAGCTGGCTAATACTGTGCGTTACTGATCCACGACATCGGCTCACATTTGCTTTGAATAATTACACCAGGATCGATGTGTGCCTGGATACGTGTCCCGTCCTAAGAACCCAGACTACCGCTGGCCCCCCCCCAGGCAAACGTTTATACCTGCTTGAATACGCGTACCGAATGCGCAAACGTGCTCGTTGCGCGTTGTTTGCGCATGCATCCATACGCCAATAAGTCGACGAGGGAGTCACCGATATTTGCTAGGCTCACCTGCGGATTTCGAGCCAATTTATGGCGTCTGTGGAGTCGCGGGATTATAGGCGGACAGTTGCGTTCAGAGACACTTGGAGGGACCTATTATCCGAGTGTACGCTATCTATTTCTGCGTCTTTGAAATGGGTTGCCTTTCGAGTCGTGGGTTGAATACTTGCTGATTCATTGGGGTGGTATATTGATGGTGTTATTGATGCACTTGCGAGGAGGTTCTTGGGTGAGAAGGGTAGGAGCAGGTCCTTGGTTCCCAAGCTGTGGGTCGTGATCTCCCAAAGGGCTTGCAAAGTGTTTTCTCAGGGACCCCTTTGGTTCTTTAATTGCAATTGTTTTTATTGAAAATTTTATTACGAAGATTTTTAAAATATAATTTTAATACCAAGTTTTATTTGACATGAAAATAATAATTATTTAAAGTAGTACTTCAGCTCGTTATTTTTATTTTGATGTTTATTCGGAAATATTGAAAATATCTGTTTATTTAACATACCTTCGATTTCAAATAGCCGACTACATATTTCATACATTCTTTATTTACAGTGAAATAATATTTTTAATATTTTTCTATAAAACAGATCACGCGTTTGAAACGGAAATAATCGTTTAAATACTTTCAAGTGGTATGAAAAATTTATTTATTTACTGGTTATTCCAGGTAGCAAAATGATTATTTTTAAAATCATTCATTTAAAATAAATACAGCAATTATATTTCATTATTTGCATTTATAAAAATACCTATAAATTTGTATGAACATTTAAAATTTAATAAATCGTTTTTCATTTCATATTTTTCCCTCGAAGAATTAGAAGTTTGTAGAAAAAAAGGTTGAAAAATTCTCTTAAAAATGGAAATGATCGTAGAAAGAACCAGTATATCAGTGATTACATTAATCACAGAATGACTTAGCAGTCTGCCCTATACCTTACAAATTCTATGAATTTACTCGCAGCATCATCTCTTTGAGGAAACAGTATAAATTGGATTTCGTTCTGTTAGAACCCGTAGACTATTAGTATTTGTAGTGTCAACGAACACTGGAGGATTACCTGTGCTTTCCAAACTGTCTTTGACGTTTGATCACTCGAATTATCGGCCCGCCACAATTTGGCAAGTGCATTAGGAATTATTCAGCATCGTATGACGTCCTCCGTTTATCGAGGTAATATTACACATCGGTGTGGGTAACAGGTGTCCGTTTTGATGAACAGTTATTTCCGGTTGAGGATTAGAATCGATCCAATAAATAAATGTTGTGCTATGCTTCATATTATCCGCGTACCGTGTTATAGTTTATGGAATTTCGAAGAGACTGTTTCGGCAGGGGACTATAACGAGCTATCTACGTTGGCGACGTGACCTATCAACGCTTTGAGTGATAGAAGAAGTAAAACAAGTGATTGGAACTCTGGGTAGACATTGACTACAGAAATTGTTGTGTATCATGTTTATAATTTTTTTCATATTACACAAGAAAGAAGAGGAATATTTATATTTCATTTTTAAGCATTTATGTGTGGTAGTGGTCTTCATGAAAATGGACGAGAAAAATAAAGAGAGTAGAAAATAATAAAAAAGAATATTAATATTTATTATGTATTTTGTATCAGTATTAATGAGTATCTTTTCAAACAAAAACTTAGAATACTCCAACTATCTTAGAACACCTATTTAGAAGTACTTATCTTTAAATGGTATCAATTTTATGCCATGAAAACCTGAGTATTCTACTAGACGAATTATAATTTCTCCTGCAGAGCTATGCCGCTCGATGTTCTCCTTTATTTTCAAAAATCCCGCCGCTTGTTGAAATAAAAGGAAAGCCTTGAACACTTTAGCGTATACAACGTGCATCGCCTATTACTTTCAGCTTGCTTTTGTCGGGCTAGATTGCCTCGTAGCTTCAGCGCGTAAATATTTCTGCCCCGTTGGCGAGTGTATCTTCAAACTTTGGAAACCTCTGCTGCACGTCGAAAGCCTTCTAATAAGTAACAAGCTGATAACCCTCTCAAAGAAGAGGTCGCAGCGCATATCGCAAATTTGCCCCTAAACTCGTGCCGCCTCGCAAAGGAGGCTTCTTTACGGCGCGTCTTTTGATTGCACACGATGCTTTCCGTTTAAACTCGCATCAAAGTGCTCTCGTATGCGAGCGCGCGCACCTTTCCTCAAACGTTCTATCGCTCGTAAATTCGATGACTCCCGGAAACTCGTATAGGTACACGACGTATCACAGCGGCCGGCGAAATTTCGCGAAATTTTTATCGAGTACGTGCTACACATGCGGCATCACCATCTCGAAGCGGAATGGAGGATAAAGCTATTGTTCTTGCGGGGCAGTTCCAATGCCTCTTGATCACTGTATGTGCATTTTAGTGTATTAGAAATGATGCTGTTTTCTATGGTTGATACACGAGGTATAATTTTTATGATCGGCCAATGGAAATTTATAGGCAGTTACGAAGGTGGAGTGCAACAACTGTTATTCTGCAAATTTGGTTAATGATGGCACATGATGTACAATTATAATGTTACAATTAGTGTTTTTGTTTGGAAAGGTGATTGCGATTCGAATATTGTTTAAATGATGTTACCTATGATTATTTGAATATCGCTTGTAGTTACGCGTTTAATGCAATCGCTATAATTTCGTTCAGTACATGCAGAATGTGCAGGTTATAGAATTTCGTTGTTTTATAATGATCCTTGACGTGATATTCAGAATCGCAATTAATTTGCCCGAATTAATTAATACACAGGTCACGTCTTACAAATTGAAATGTGTTTTAATTGGTATCGAGGACGTAGAGTGTCCAATTATTCGGGTATTTAATTGAAAGTGCCTGTCTTTTTAATACTCATTGTATATTAATATTGTTACAATCGAAACAGTCAAAAAGTGGGACAATGCAACATTTAAAGAGATGGATCATTGTTGATTATATACCTCGTCAATCGTTTCTCCAATAAATAGAAATTATAAGTAGAAGCAGTCAGTTATTAGTCAGACTCGATCGATCCGCTCGTTCTATGGATTCGTCTGATGCAAGATTCCACATTTCATTATAAATACAGTAAACATCTCTATATCTACATAAATATCTATCCTAAATAGATAACACAGTATAATATTCACTCTACCATCATTCTCTCACCTTCCCACCACTTCACCCTCTTCCCAAAACCGGCTCCTTAACTGAACTAGCCCCCTGGTCTCCCATCAACTCTCGACCAAAGCAGGCTCATTAAATTCCGATAACTCTCCCCGAGGTTCCAACAAACAGCGTCGCCGTCCCCTCGAACGTTCCCGCTGAAAACCGTCGAAGCATCGAGCACGACGAGAAAACATCGAACATTCACGGGGCCGAATCGATAAGCGGCGCGCGATTAATCTCCGTGGCGATCGGCGAAGGACGATTTCCCGCGACTCGGGTCTGTATCTAAGGTCGACCAGGAAAAGGATAACGAGGTTAGAGCGGCGCCACTCGAACGTCGGGAGGGGTGTGCGGCAAGGTGGCAGGACGATTGATGAGGTGGCTATGAAAGCCAATAAAATCGCGACGCCGCGGCGAACCCGGGACCAAGGGCATAAATCGGCAAGTAGACCGATTAATTGGCTTCGTTCCGGCTCGCACGCCCACACCCTCGCCCCTACGCTGATCCCTGTCGTGTGTTCCCCCCCACGAACTTTTGTTTTCGCCGATCCCTTCCTCCTCTCGGCTGCGGACGCTGCCCGAGCGGACCTCGGCCAATTTGCAGTAACTCGGCTTTCGGTCGGCGACTGACTAAAACTGGAAATTTGCGGTTGCGGCAAGAAAATATACGGGAGCAGGCGTTGCGGTGGCCTCGATCTCAGATTCGCTGGGGCGCCGTCGCGGGCGTCCACTGCGAAGCCGAATTAGGAAGAAAATCTATGTCGCTGTCGAGGTTGCTCTTGTTCCGCTAACTGTCTCTGGGAATCTGGCATGCAGTGACGCCTCGCGGGGTTAGTCATTTCTCTGCCGATGAAATGCGGAACGCGGCTGCTGGGATTAATAAGGGGATGTTGTTTGAAGGGGGAATTCATGTTGAGTGGGGGTGTGGCTGATTTATTTTGTACCGTTTAGCCTGTTTTTGGATATGTTGGGACAGAGGAGTAACTGGTTTTACTGTGTCTGGTATATTTACTTTTTGGCTACTGCGGTTCTATTGTTGCATATCTGCAGCAGAGTCGAAGTATTAAGTCACAGGGGAAATAAATGGACTTACACTTTGGTTCCTTAATTTATCAATCTTTGTAACTTACTTGTAACTTTACTAATTAAGCTTTTTAATTATGAATATGTTATTTTCCGAGAGAATTAATATTAATACTGTGACCCGATCACATTACTTGAGGATTAAGAATAAAACTTTGAAAATTAGTATAATTTGAGGCCATGCTTAATTTTTGTATTAATATAAATATAGTTCAGTTGGACTATTTCTGTCACCAAAATAGATGACCTTTCTATCTTAAGGATATTTCTTTTACTTTCCTCTAATTACTCAGAGCTGTATCTATCCTCCTCTCTCATTTAAAATATTGAACAATGTGTAAATTGATTTCTCCAAAGTAACTATACCCTCCGAAGTAACTATACATGCAGTCAGCCTTATGATTAACTTTATCACTTAGCTACGGATTATAAATTCATAGAAACTCCAGATAAGAATCCAGAAAGTAAAAATAAGATCGTTCTCTCTTGGAAGGTAGCAATTAACGAATATAACATTCAGTTGCATTCTAACACTATTGTTTCGCGGTGTGTTTCAGTACCAATATTAGATGTATCGGCGGTGGCTGGCATCAAAGCCCAGATACCTTGCGACATTGATCCACCGAGCAGGAACGAGGTGGTGAGCATGGTTTTTTGGTACAAAGGCGAGAAGGGCGGCAAGCCGATATACAGCGTGGACGCTCGCGGCAGATCGATAGCTCAGGCGGGGCTCTGGTCAGATCCATACGTGTTCGGTGAAAGGGCGACCATGAGGACAAACGTGGAGCCCGCGAAATTGGAGATCGATCCTCTGGAAGCGACCGACTCTGGAGTCTACATATGTAGAGTGGACTACAAAAACAGTCCGACGAGGAATCAAAAGGTTAACCTCACGGTGATAGGTGAGTGTATAGCTTCTGATAATCGACTCTGATCGATTTTTATTTGGCAACGTTTCGGTTAAAACTCGGGTCTGTTTACCTTCCCTACGTGGAATAATTCTGCGTATGGATTTTGCTTATGTGGGCATAGGAAGAAGTGATACATAGATCTTCTCTTGGAAGATGCATCGTTGCGCCTGCAAATATACAGAGTAGATGGGTTCTTCTTGGAGTCGCTTTCTGTAAGGAGAGAAGTAAAGCAAAGTTGAACCTTGCTATGACATATGAGAACTGACTCGAAACTGAGTGTTCTGAAGGATGTTTGTGATTCTTTTCTCAGAATTTCAGCTTGCTGCAAGATTTGTAACTTCTGTTACCGTAGAATTTTCGTTGGCCTGGCATGTAAATAGTTGCTTATATTACATTAGAAATATAATATATTCAGGTATTACTACTATAAAGTTTATAAATTTTGCAAACATTAGTAGAAGCTTCTACTTGTAAACTCAAATTATTGGAAAAATAAATTTTAAAGTATGTCTGATCATAAACTAGGGTTACACTACTTTTGGGTTATATCCCTTACTGGACGTCCGATTCAATATCTAGTTATACCACTTGCTAACTGTCTGAACATACATTGAGTTCTACTATTTACTAAATGTCTAACCCAGACTCAGGCCATTCTATTTATCGATTGTCTGACTATGTACAGAGTTACACAACTCACGTGGTAATAACTGTGTTGATACTCTCATATCTATTATTTCTACTCTCTAGTTATTGCACCACAACACAAGAATAATCGCAATGCCTTGGCTCCCAGAAAGAATGTATTTTTCAATTAGCAGACAAATTTAATTTTTCAGAATTTATCGAAGCTTTTATAGAAGCTTCCTCCCTTAGAAATCTAAACTTATAACTGAATGGAGATTCCCATCGATGCGTGTTTTCGTCGAAGTGCATCAAACTATAAAAGGTTACGAGGTTTTACTAACAGTTCCAATGGCTACGATACAGTTATGGATGGCCCGTGTACTCCACTCTCCTGTGGCTACTAGTGTTAGCTATAGAGCCATTCGCTACTAACAAACTCTTGAATTACAACACCGAATCTCTGTTTCCAAGTTGAAAGCTCAAACACGTAGCTAAATTGTACTTGCTCTTCCTAAATGCAGAGTACTGCTGTATACAAATATATGAAATTATTATCCCCTGAACACTGTTCTGTTTTCACGACTTTATTGGATATTCTGCATTTTAACAATAGGATTTTAACTCAGTAAGTACAGAGACATTCCTGGGATGTCTCGACACCAAATTTTGCGGATAATTCTAATTTTAATTCACGTCATTTTGACTGGTCATTGATTCGTTCTTTCTTGGACCAAAAATAACTTGGAGACATTGGGTCGCTTTTAATAGACTACAGAATACGAAAAAAAATATATTAATACCATTTATCCAATTATGACTACCGCGCTACTTTCGGGGCAACGACACTAACACGATTTTGAATTAATTATTTTAACATGGTACAGGCTCAACAGGTGCTATTACGCTGGCAGTGTTCCTGCACCGAAGCTGAAGAATTATTCGTTATTGCGTATTTTTTGAAGTAACACACGAGTTTGCTTCGCGGTACGATACGCTTAGTCATTTTATCGCGCAAACATACGCTAAATGTTTCAGTTGAAACCGACTTCTTGTGTTTCTGGATTGCTTCGTGATGCGTAGCGTTGTTTATGCGGTCTAATTATAATACATTCATTTTCCAGTATTCGGTACACAGGTTTTCACTACTGCAGAAAATTTCTTATATAAGACGAGGGAGTCAACATACATTAAAATAGAAAGAAACTGAAATAAGTAAAGCGGTTTTCAGAACTTTCTAAATTGAAAATTTTGAAATTTTAAATATTTGAATTACTAAAATATTAAAAAATTTAAGAAAATTCCAACTCTAAAATCGTTTGCAAAAACGAAAGAAAGACTGATGATGTTATTATATTCTGTGCCCCGAGAAGAATTCATTTAATTAAAAAATAATCAGAGCAAGGGCCACCCACGAGAAATAATATTCAAACGTTTAACGTGCACATGCATTGTCTGACTCACATAAATTCACCTCCTGTGACAGTGCCACCAAACAAGCCGGTGATTTATACCAGCTCTGGTAGGAGTTTGGCTTCAGCAGAGATACAGCAGCCCTTCAACGAGGGTAGCGAGTTGTCCCTGCTGTGCGAGGTAAAGGGGGGCTCCCCACCTCCGAAGGTTACGTGGCATTTCGAGGGGAAAATGTTGGACGACACCTATACGCTCGAGCATGGGGGCGTCACGATAAATCGTCTGGATATCTCCAAGGTCACAAGGGAGTTCCTCAGGGCTAGACTAATTTGTCGGGCCAGCAACACGCATCTCGTGCCTGCGCTCACCACCGAGATCACTCTAGATGTTAACTGTAAGTATGACAGTGACAGGATTCAGTCACTGTATCACAGAAATATTTGATACTCGTTGGATACAAATGGATAACTCAGGAGTTTAATTAGGAATAGAGATGTTCGAATTGTAACTGTTTAAGGTGTGCTAACACAATTTTTTGTTTCTTTGAGAAATATTTTAATCCTTCGATACTATGTTGATCTATGAATAGTTAATATGAAACCACGCAAAAGCACGTAGTAGTCAATTTTCAGCTCGAGACCCCAAGAGCGCTGGTTCCCATCTTGAGCAACGTGCTTTCAAGGAAAACTACTCTTAGAAGCATGACTCAACCCTTGGGAGATAACTGAAATTTATGATGAAGACTGATACTTGCATTGCGTGCTGGTAGAAAAGATGAAATTAACAACCTCCTTGGCTTTAAATAATTATAAAGAATTACCTGTAAAATTCCTTAGAACAGTAGTAGTACATCATACACAGTATAAAAAAAATCACAGTATTAGTTTCTCATTTTCATATCAACATAGAAACTATGGGAGCCATAGAAATAACACTGGCCACAAATTTGAATCTCATAGACACCTTAAAGAATCCATCTTTAACCACAATAATAAACATTAAAAAACTAATAAATACACATTAACTAATTCTAACGTGATGAATCATTTTTCCCATGGCAAAAATGTTTTTTTTTGTACTTTTAGTGAAACCATTGGTAGTCAATATCACAAACAAAAGACCCCACTTGTTAGCGTTAAGGACGTACGAGATCGAGTGCGCGAGTTCGGGTTCCAGGCCAAAGGCAGTGATCACTTGGTGGAAGGGCCCTCATCAGGTCAAACACATGGCCAGAAATGTGAGTGGAACATTTTTGAATGTAGCGTTGCTGCGTTTGGGTCTCGCGAGCGCGCTACACGTGCTCGCTCAGCTTAGATTCTGAGTTCTTCGTAGTTTGCAGATAGTCCGAACACTCCGAACATTACGAGAAGCGTGTTGAGTTATGTGCCGACCATGGAGGACGACGGGAAGTACCTGATCTGTCGGGCTGAGAATCCAGTCGTGCATGACAGCGCTCTGGAGGACAAGTGGCGGCTGCTGGTTCACTGTGAGTGACGCTAACTTTGTTTCATTTACATTTGAATCAACTCACCACTGTTCTCAACATAGAAATATAATGTTTTAGACAACTTTATCAGAGCTCAGTCATTTCCTGCAACCAGCTAGCAATACTTTGCATTTCATTCAAACGACACTGAAATTCAACTAATGATATTGGAAATTCAAAATAAAGGATATAGTCCTTCAGTATGTGATATTTATATATTAAGAATATTATGTTTATTTCGTCGAATAAAGGGAACGGATAAAATTGATAATTTGAATATTACAAAAAATTGGGAATTATTTCTGTTAATGATTTCTGCTTAGAGAGTTGCAAATGTTGTTTCAATAATAATAAAAATTAGTCCTTCATTCAGTATACAGCTTATTATAATGTATCTTTCAAATTGTGATTCATTACAAGTCCTTAAATTGCTGAATAATGCATTACTCTTTATCTAGTTATTACTTAACAAATTTAGCAATTCCGAATCCAATTTAATTCCCGAGGTACAGCTGTGCTCCATTAGTTTTCACGATCTGAATCAATAAAGGATTCGTACTTGCGATATTGACTGGAAGGACATTTGTCGCGTCTCCGCGTTTATTCGATGCGCTTGCCATTCCCAGATGCGCCAATAGTGACAATCAAGCTTGGTTCGAGTCTAAAGGCGAACGACATAAACGAGGGCGACGACGTCTATTTCGAATGCGACGTTCAAGCGAATCCGAAGGCATACAAGCTGATGTGGTTCAAAGACGGCAAGGAATTGCATCAGAATGCGACAGCTGGAATTTTTCTTCCCGGCGGACAATCTCTGGTCTTGCAAAGCGTGACTAGAAATTCCGCTGGTGAATATTCCTGCACGGCAGTCAACGTCGAAGGTAGATCCACCAGCAGGCCCGTGACGCTCGAAATAATGTGTGAGTGTAAAATTCTACAAATTCCCTTTAGTTACGGGCAAAGTATTTGTAAATATCCCACACATAAAATATTTCACTTGTAAATCTATGTTTTGGAATATCTCGTTAATTTTTCAGAAGTAATAAATGGGAATAGATTTTCTAAATTTCTCTTTGGGGAATCAAAACGTTTATCAGGATGAAACATCTGTTTGAGGACGATTCATAAAAAATCCTTCGGTAGATTTGTATGAGCATTCTGAAATTATTCATGGTAGATATTAAAATTTTTTTGACTTCAAATTCTATTCTCCCTGGAGGGTCAGGGAACATCACGGTGGAATTTATTCGTAATCCAAAACGTAGCGATAGGTCGGTTCGAACCCAGCCCTTTTACATATATAGTGGAAAACTTAAAATAAATTAAAATAATTCAATGCTTGAGTAAGGAATGTCGACGTTAAATTAAAATTAAAACTAGAAGCTTTAAATCTACATATTTCGAGTCTCGAAGGCTTGGACAAAAATTCGAAGAATTCAAACCCTAAATAAAAATGAAGCTTCAGCAGCTAATACTCCTAATAATAAAATCTCGTACAAATCAGTTAAATAGTTAACCACATCCTCTTGATTATTGAGTCAAAAACATGGAGATGATATATACAGAGATTACATTTTGAAAAAATAACAATCCTTTTAATTAAAGCCACCCCCTTAAGAAACGAGAACACAGTAAGCCTCGAATCAATATTCCGTACCTAGAAATCCGCGATTCGCACTGTATCGTCTCCCAACAACAGTCACAGCCACCGCAAGTTCAGGCTCGCTTTTAAAATCGACTGAGAGCTTTCTCGCCACGGGGAACAGCGTTGCGCCAAGGAGCCCCGAAGTATTAAATTCCTCGCGAAGCTGCATAGGAACATCCGTAGAATCCCATCCCCTTTAACGTCACTTGGGAGGGCGAAAAAAGGCCACGGCGACAGAACTCATTCGGAAGCAGAAGCGTGGCCCTGTGTCAGGTCAGCACTTCGAGCCCGTTGCCTGTCGCATTTTCAGACGCACCAGTCTGCAAGGACGGCTCTTCCACTCAAGTGGTCGGCGCCCTGAAGCACGAGACGATCTCGCTAGTCTGCGGGGTCCAATCGAAACCGCCGCCCACGACTTTCCACTGGACCTTCAACAATTCCGGGGAGCTGATGAGCGTGCCCACCAATAGATTCACGCAGGTCAAGCCTCTGAGCCTGATCACGAGCCACTGGCACAGGTCCAGGCTGAATTACACGCCAGAGAACGACATGGACTACGGTACGGTCGCCTGCTGGGCCAAGAACAGGATAGGGGTGCAGAAGACGCCGTGCCTCTTTCAGATCATCATCGCTGGAAAACCCTATCCCCTGCAGAACTGCACTGCTCTCCAGTCGACGGGACCCTACGCGTATCGAATGGGTAAGCGACACCAGAGCGACTGCGAACCCTCTTTGCTGACCTAGATAGCGTTAACGATACTGTTACCTTGGTCCCACCGCCGATGATGGTTTACGATCGATAGCCTCGTTGTGTTCAACAGCTTGTTTCCTGCTGCGCCCCTAGGAGAGTGTCCGACCGTGCGTGTAAAAGGTCGTGAAATTAGGCGGACTTTGGGGATCGTTTACAGGAGGGTTTAAGGGTCCTCGGGTTTTTCGTTACAGGGTAGCGATATACGAGTAGCGTGACGCCTGAGACGTTTGATGGTGTTTTAGGATCGGTTGACCTAGGTGACGCGTTAAACGTCGTTGGGGTACCTTTGCTCTTGTTATTCTACTCGAAGGATTAATTAGTTTCCTCTGTTAGCAGAGGTGTAATTTAGTTCCAAAAATATCTGTTGGAGGATTCGTGAGACGTGTTAACTTACGTTGAAATTATTTTAGGACATAGTTAAGGCTCCCGCAGACCTGAGCAGTATCTCTTTGAAGTTAATAATGAAACTGCGTCACGCATTTGGCATTCTCTTGCAATAGCTTAACGAGATACCTAGGCGTGAGAATCGAAATTATTCTCTGTGGATGTACGCTGGTTTGACGATCTATCCCATTCCTCTCTATGAAACAGGTCACGAGGACTTTAAAGCCACCGATGCGAGAGACGCTGACTGGCTGATCGTCAGATGCTCCGAGGGATTTGACGGCGGGTTGCCCTTGACTAATTACGAGCTTGAGGTCTATAGCGAGGAGAACGTTTATCACGTCAATACCATCTACCTGAACCACACAGAGAGATCCACTTCCTCTGGTCCGGTTTTCGAGGTTCCTGGTTTAGAGCCTGGCCGTAACTATAGGCTTCATCTCTACGCCGTCAACGCTAAGGGGCGAAGTGAACCTGTTGTCCTTGAACCAGTCACGCTCAAAGGGGTCGCCATGTACACCACCGGTGAGTTCTTTAAATCTGTCTCTTTCAGCGCGACAAATATCTGGGAAGATGTAAAGGTATTGTTCCGAGCTCAGGAGATGGTCCCTGTCCCAATCAGGAGATGATCCCAATCAGGTCTGTATTATTCTCAGGGATCATTTTTTGAGGTTGGAACAGTACCTCAAAGTGCGAATCTTCTCTGTAGGTTGCAGTTTGCATACCTACAGCTATTGTTAATGTTTGCATTGACTTCGGATGTACTGTATTATAATACTAATGCAATGCTTGTGGGCAATGAGGATTTAATCTTTGTGGTAGAGATGGAGATAGAGAAACTTTATCTTGATTTAGAGAAATAAAAAAATTGCAGAAGGTATTCGGATTGCGTACAGTAGATGTTTACTGCTAGGAGCAGACATGTTGTTTACCTGGTTCAGTAGGATAGTAGTTCAGGAGATTTATTAAATACGACATAAACGAATAATTAATAGCACAAATGATTAATTTATTGCATGGAAATTCTTTTCCCTAAAATCTGTAAAAAGTGTTATTTATTGTTTTTTACTGCGCAGTCAAGAAATTGTGGTTTAGCTCACAGAACTACGTCCAATGTCTATAAAGTTAAAAAATCTCTAAATTTTTTAATTCGAAGTTTCACAAATAAAAGAGTCATATATAGAGCATACCCCTTCTTCCCAATTTAAGAACATTTAAATACCTATGTATTTTTATAGCCTTTCTACAATCTTCACTATTGCAGAATTGGTATCGAAACTAAGCTCATTCACCGAGGTCTACTTAATTACTCTCTCCAGCCCAATCAGACATCATTTACTTATTTATACCCTACTTTCTCCAGGGTTTTACAAGTTCCATCCGTTATCAAAGTAAAAGAGGTACCCTTGAAGCGTCTGCTACTTGTCTAATTAGCCCATGTTGAATCAAGAACTCGATTGATATCATCATCTCGCAATCATCCCTCTGTCGGGCTCAGGGGTGCAATTACACTCGTATGCACGCTGCTAACTTCAAGATGTCTTTCACCCTCCTTCCGTGCGATACGCTCCTGCGTGTCCTCCTTTCCGCGGGCCCTGAATTAAAATCCCATAAAGAGTGAGTCTCTTTCCTCGCTGCTGTCTCATTCGAGGCGCATTTATCGCCTTTAATTTCCATCCTCATGGTTTATTCATACCGGCTCGTGGACGATTCCACTATGTGTGGAAAACGTTTGCGCGTCGGTGTCTCCAGCTGTCTATCTGTGTGCGTGTATTGGTGTCCAAGCACGTTCGCGACGCAGGCTCATCTTGGATCTCGACTGTATGCGTTCCAGAAGCGCCGAGGCTACTGCACCCTGGACCACCTCCAACCCTGTCTCCTTGCTAAGATTTTTCCAGCTTTTCAAGGCTTTTAAAAAGGAATGAATCAATCCTCGCGTTATTTCATAGCTGTTTTATGTTTAATCGACGATTGCTGATCTCCTCGTGTTAATCAACATTAATTTCTGGTTCAGTTACCTACGCCATTTTCAAATATGAGAGGAAAAATGAGAATCGATAGTGCAAGATCCAATCAATGAACTTAATAGCATTGATTACACAATATTTACTTCTCATTGAATCATTTCGAACATTATAGCGTTTCAGAGTAACACTTAATTTATCTTGTGTTTGCGCGTTTATAATGTTTACTGGATATTCCGAAGAGTATTTATGTTAGAAACTGGAGCAGCGGTCTATTGACTTACAATGTGTTTTTGTTCAGCAGAAGTTATTTATCGTGTCTATCCCTGACTCTTGTATGTTCGTATACTATTTATTTAGAACGTGAGTCTTTGTAGTATAATAAAAAAGAGGTTAGTAGTTATGGAATTGTATCTCAAATAACACCAATCAGTTATCCAATTAATTATTATATCATTTTATTTATTAAACAGATACAAAAATATTTTTACCTCTTAGTACCTTCCTTCAAACACACTCTTCAAACTGCACGTAGACGTTCTATATCGCATCTTCCTTCCCTAATTCCACGTAAAATTACCCCAAAGCGTATTAGAAGCCATTCGTCCTGATTACAAATTACCTGTAAACGTTACTTGCGCGTAAATCGAATTATCCCTCTGTATATGTTTGCCATGAAATAGATGTACAGATGCACGTGCACAGATAGACGCGGCTGTACACGCGAAACGTTCTGCTGGCTAACGAACCAAGGCGTTTTCTGAATGCTAAAGAGCCTTGGCCATCATCGTCAGTGGTCCGACTATCCCCCCTCCCTCTCTTAATCTTCGTCGCTGGAAGTTCTTTACGTTTTCTTCGTGATCCGATAAATAGAGGGAAGAGGTGAATCTCGTTTACCGGACACGTCTGAAACGCTCTGCTTCGAGAACAGACGACGCTGTCGTCGCCGATTCGAATCCTCCTTCTGACGAGAGGGGGAGCCTTGACTGGTCGTTTCGAACGGAATGCTGGGGACAAGCTGCTTCTGACTTGCTTTGCTTAATCTTCAATTACTAACGCGCCGTTGATCTCGAGTAATTCGGCCTCATTTGTGTAATACTTTGAAGGGTGGAGAAGGGAGAATTGTTATATCGAAAATAATATTTTTCTGAGGCTTGCAAGGGAGCTTGTTTGGGTTTCAGTGGATCCATGTATTTGTGGAGTGGTTGGTTTATAGAGGGATAAGAAAACAAAAAAATAAAGGAATTGTTTGGTGGCTTGAGGGAACAGTTGAGTTCTATTCGTATGGAAAATTGCCGAACCTCATGGTCCATTGTCTCGTGAACCACTCAAACGATTTCAATTAAATTTCGATTGACTACTCTATACACAGTGCTAAATGAATTCAATATACAATTTTTTTTACGAATCTTGTAAAAATTAGATTGCTAAATGGCTCAAAAAGTGATGATATTTTGTTTTCCAGGTATAGGCAATATTTGTTAAATTTTTTTTAGTATATACTTTTTAGGGTCTAATACATAAAATACATTCAATTTTCTTTTCCAAATTGTGAGGTACATTGACTTACAATTTTTAGTATCAGTCAATTTAGTATATTTTTAGACTAAGTACTTATAATAAAATCAAAATATATGAAAGGAAAGGTTATATATTCTACGAACATATTAACCCATTTCTGTAGCACTAATTCCCAAGACAATATTTCTAGTAGCAATCATTCCATCAGCAATATACTTATACCGACACTACTTCCATTAGTAATAATATATCTGGACTTCAAAGCCAGAGCGAATTCCACTTGTTTGCTATGTGACTGAACATCCGAGATATGCATCAGAAGTTCGTCTAACAAAAGTACCTCTATTAACAATACTTCCTCCAGCAGCTTATTCACCAGCACGAATATACCGCCTCTAGCTACAGTTCTTCACCCAGCACTACTTCCAATAACAATCCCACGAAAATAATACTTCCACCGCCAGTGCTTCCACTAGTACTACATCCTGCATACAAGGAAACAGCCAGTACTCGCTCTAGAACTCTTCACCATCCAGGTATCTCCCGTACGACTTTCCCCGAGTCGTTTCCACGTACTCCCACTAACAACGTTCAACTCCTCGCTGGGGTAACTACCCTCCCTTCCCTGAGTCACGTGTTTCTCTGTCTGCAGGTCACGGAACTTCAGACGAGAGCACAGACTACAGCCTCCTGGTGGCTTGTTTCGCCGGCGGGATAACAGCCGTGTGCATTCTGATCGTCGGGATAACGTTGACCCTGTATCGTCGGAACCACCCGATGCAGCCGATTAAGCCACACACGGAGGTCGTGCAGTACGGGAACAAAGAGGACAGAGTGGTGATAGCGCCGCTGAACAAGGAGACCAGAAACGAGACGAAGAGCCAGACGACCAGTGACATGGCGGACGACGATCCCGACGTGATTCCGAATAAAGTGGACAAGAGACCAGACATCTTCGAGCCGAACTATGGACCCGTGAACGAGAGGACGAAGGACTTTGACCACCTGGAGGACCTCGGTTATCCCTCGCCTTCTTCGGTCCTGCACACCAAGGACTCCTGGGTCTACCCAAATGGCTACGTCGAGAAGCTCGAGAAAAGCCTAAACCCGATGCGACCGAGCACGCTTCCGGTTCACCGTACTCACGACATCTACACGAGAAGTTCTCGCGTCCAAGAAAGCTGTATATAGACTGTCCTGGTCCGCCAATGGCGGCAACCGGTGTCACGGTTGACGCTGGCCAAATCGACGAGTCACGCTTCGCTTCCCTCTGCTCCGCTGCCTGTGAAACTTTGGTCGAATCTGTCAGCTCGACGGTTGGTTCTGTTACTTGGATCCTGTTGGACTGGCCATTCTGGAGGGGGATTGAGAAAAGGTTGCTGGTGTAACGAATTGTTGGGAAGTTAAGGATGGTAGAGTTGAAGACTGATGGGTTTGTGGGTGGAGTTGGAACCGAGGGGGAAGGGAGGTACGTGGCTCTTTTTATTCTCCTACGCGATGCTAAGATCGACTTTTGCCAAAAGCGTCGAACACGACTTGAGACGTTTGTACATAGACAATAAGTATACTTAAGATTCCCTTTCTGAACTGTCGAAGTCTTGCTCTTATTTTTCACCTAGGGTAAGTGACTGTATGTAGAGGTAAGAGAGGGACAGCTGGCGTTGAAGTATCCCCTTTCGTTACCGCGAACGGCTCGATTTACGGCGTTTGTACATAGACAATAAATCCTCCACCCTTTGAATGTTCTTATACCAGCCGTGAGCTTCCCGTACTCGATCTCAGTCATCGTGATTTCGTGTTGAAGATTGTTTCACTGGCGGACGCATCGCCATGCTTTGTGGTCATCCAATTCGTCGAAACCTTTTAATGAGTATTGTAAACGTTTGTATATATGGATAAAATAAACCTCGTTGTTTCGTAAATTGAATTTGTTACTCTCAATGGTGATACCTTGATGATGGACTAGGGAGAGACAGGTGAGAGATCATTTTTCAATCCTTTTTTTTGGTCTGTTGGATGATATTAATTACGTGAACACTTTTTTGGATTCATTCATTTCTACTTTTCAATATTATGCTTCTTTACAGTTCATTCATTTTACAGTTGGCTAACAAAAGTTATCAGTTGTGGAACTTCCATTTTTTGGTAAGGTGTTAAATAGATTTTTGATAAATACATTTACTTTTAGGTAGATTAAAAAATATACTGCTTCAATTCTTTCATCAAAAATTTCAGCGAACTTCCATTTTTTGGTAAGGTATTAAATAGATTTTTGATAAATGCATTTACTTTTAGGTAGATTAAAAAATATAATACTACGTCGTTCCTTTATTAAAAATTATTAATTATTATTTACGACTGTAACAGAAAGAAAGGAGTAACTATATTTTTAGAATCTATGCCAATTTCTAACAGGAAACCCTATAGATTATCTTCTTTCATCGAAAGCCATAACCATAATTTACGTAATTACAAATAATAATAAAAGAAAATTATAGCAAAATCTGTTATAAAAAAGGGGACACTATAAATCTATGAAAGAAACATAAGAATAACTTAAAAACAATTCTATTTAAAATTAGCCTCACTCTACACATAATAGAATTTTCAGCGAAAATAGCAATGTTAAGTTGGCTCTACACTACGTGTTACATAACAAACTTATATAACTTTATCGAAAACAGAAAAGAGACATACGTATAACATCTTTCTTTTCTATTTTCTGTACAATAAAAGTTTATTACATAACATGTAGTGTAGACCCAGTTTTACTCAAATTAATTACCTACACAATTAATAACCTACTTCAGAGAACTTACATGCCAATTTCAAAGTTACTTCCAACAATATCCCCTATTCTAGCCACGAAGTTACCATCACATGAACCACTCGTTCATCTCATCCCTTGGAATCGGACCAAATGCGATTTGACACAAATTTGAAATCCGATTCCCCGACAAGAATCTGTTTCCCTTCCATTAACCCTATGACATTTCGGGGATCGTTGACTAATTCCGAATGCACCAGGCGCTATCTACCGAGCCGGCAGATATTATCGTTAAGCCGCTTATCCCTGGCTGCGAGTCTCGAGATCTCTCGAGGTATCTCGTTTAACAGGTAACCGTATTCATCGCGTACACAGAGGATTCGCAGCTTTCCGCGCGGATTTCGGTCTACGCGCGGTTTGACGCTGCAAACGGGTGGGTCCGACAGCTGATGGAGACCAATAAATCATATCGCTGGGACAACAGCCGCGCAGTGAATCTCGTTTCACATCGCGTGGAAATAAACACCTGGTAATCTGTCCTCTCTACGGATGGGCGCGAGCCTGTCGTTCAGTTTACTTCTGTAATGGATGGGGATCGCCGCGGAGTTATCGCTTGAGATGTGTTACGAGGAATGAAGGGAAGAAGTGTTGCAGATGGATAGGTGGACCGAGTTCTACAATTGCTGCAACGAATGTTAGTAATAAATTAGAGGGAGATATTGAGGGATCCTGGGGTTAAGGGATTTGGGAATTGAAGAATAGTGGATATGGGACAGTGAAACTCGGAGTAAGATTTCGAAAATGGTGGTCGTTGATTCAGGGACACCTGGAATTACATGTGGAGATAAATGGAAGTAGCGTGTAAAAAATGTAACAGGACTGTTATTAGTATATATGAATAGCAGTATATGAGTGAAGCAGAGCGAGTTCGTTCTCGTATGAAAAGTTAATCCATCTTCCCCAGTGAACAGGGTGAATTATTAGTGGGCGATTGAAGTTCTTGTCGTCCCGTCTCTTTCTCCTTAATTCAAAGTACACTGGTCCCTCTGCAGGCTTTCCAGGTACATACATATCGGAGTCTAAGGCTGACAGGGACGAATTCCCTGGAACGACAGTCTTGGGGTAAACAAGCTGGTATATACCCTAAAGAGGACCTCCCTTAGGTAGATGCACATCGACTGAAGGGTTGGGACTGTCACGAATAACCTAACGCTCCTTCTTACTACATGAATTATTGGTCAGTGTATGCAACAAATTTTTGCAGTTACCAGCAAATGGCAATTTTAAAAGCCACTTAATAGAGACATATGTTATCAATAATATTAGTAAGTCTATTTAGAAGTTTTACTAAAACAGAGCCTGTAAATAAATTTTAATCTCCCGCTGAGCGAAGGTCAGTAATTAAACACACGAAAAAAATATCAATTAACGAATTCCGCGGGTTTTGCTACAGAAATAATAACCTGAACGACTCTAATTACTGTCATTAGACCGACGTCCCTGACACAGTCATTAGCGGGGGACAGAAACGAATCACTTCGTACGGCTTTATAATTAAATTTTTAATTCGGATATTAGTCTTCTGCCAGGACAGACGATGCGTACCGTCCATAGGACAAAGCGCATCGGACGAGAGGAGAAACTCGACGGAATGGAAACGGAGATAAAATGGCAGGTGAACAATCTTCGCCGTTTTTCCTACTCTCTCCCCCCCCCCCCCCCCCCCCCCCTTCCTGCCCTTTCTCCGTTCTTATTAAATTTCCAAATCAACGATCGCGAAATAGTTCGACCACGGGTAACTGGAATATTTTTTCTCTTCGCTCGTTATTCGAGCCAGCGGAGCTCTGTGGTCTTGATTTAGAGGGTTTCCACGGGTTCGAACGATTCTGTACGAGAGGGAAATAATTATTGCCGTGGAAAGAGTTGGGAAGTTCCACGGAGTTATGGAGTTCCGCCAACTAATCGTAGAATTCATTCCTTTCGAAAGGAAAACACACGTCTCGCGTTCAGCGCGAGCTACGGGAATTTACGAGCCACCGAAATGTTAGAGCGGCCGTCATAAATTTTGGAACGAGCACGAAAGAGCTCTGCTTGTATATCAACGCCGAGTTCACCGTGAAAATACTGTCGTCAGATAGAGATAAGCTCCTGTAGAATAGCTTACTGGTTACTCATAGAAATTAGGTGATATTCTATAACAGAATACTTTCACCAGAGCGATGTTTCTTGTTCGTCCCTTCCTATTGTGACCAGAAACGATGGGACAATTGACAGATATTGAGCGATAATTGCAAGCATTTTAGTTCGATGTTTTTACTTTGACGTTTCAGAGCGAAAGTGATTTATTCGATTTCTTCAATTTATCCAGAAAATAGAGTTTGAATTTTGATCAATTTTGACCACTCTACAGAAACATATTTTTAGATACTATAGAACACGAGATAAAAGGAACATTCATAGTCAGACTACTGACTTTACCTGCTACAAAATAAAATCGCTTTCACTCTGTGTGCCCCTCAAATGGTTAAAATTGTACTGTGGTGCATGTGTACTCAGCAATTTAAAATCAATTTTCTAGAATACCAAGGACAATGCAAACAAATTTTATTTTATATTCTTAACTTACGTCTTCATATAGAGTAACTACCTTATGACTTATTCTACTTACTATAGTCAGACACCATCTCTACGTCTCTCTTCGAACAATTTAAAGAAAACATGTTCCATACACAAAAAAAAAAAAAACAATTTTTATTTTACATTACACTTGTTGAGTTAGCGTATCTAATTCATTTGAAATAATTTATTAGCTTCACATGACGAAGAATTACAGAGCGGCTCCTTTTCTCTTATAGCTAAATCAATCAATCGAGTCTGCTCTGTTGAAATCATAAACCCTCTAGGTAATCGAATAACGTCGAGTTGAAGCGTAACCGAACGATCGAATATTTTTGAAGCGGTCTGGGTAACGCGTGTTTAACCAGGGAATTCGCAGAGTCCGATCGAGAAGAGGGAACAGAGTCCATTACTCGCGGTCCGCGTTCGTGACCATGAAACGGAAGTAACCACGACAAAAGCCTCGAGGGAGCTCTGAATCCACGCGCAGAGTTTCGGGCAAAACTGGCGAATATCGGGATATTGTTCCTGGGCGCTGTGCGCGGATTTTTACGAGTCGTTTTTACAGTAGAGGACTGCGCGTTCATTACTGCGCGGGTCGGTATGAAAAGTTTTATAAACAAAGTTGCTCTTGGTCGCTGCGAAATACCTGAGGCGAGTCAACCGTGTATCATACACGTTTTTGGCAGCGAAAAATGTATTAAATAAAAGTTGTTTCTCTGAAATATGAGACGGTCATTTACCGCCAATTCTTTCCCCTATAGCCAGAGTCAATGCGGCCTTTTTTCGTTACTTTTTAATGGAATCCTATATTTCGCGTTTGTATCGGCGCCGGAAATATCGGACGAATATGATAGTCTATGAATATAAATGGGAGAATTAATAATGAAATGTTTTTAGGACTCGGGGTGGTTTGGGGATCAAAAGCAGTTCGGTTTATTCTGTCCCTATCAATTTTGTGAATCGAGAGGTTGTGGTGGTTCAAAATTGTTTGCTTTAGTGCTTATTGAAGAACGTTTAACTTTGTTCATTATTTAAAATGTTGGGAATTTAGGTGCTATAAATACTAAAATATACTATACAGTGCATTTCCTTTAATATAAATTTATAACGATTTAAGCTGATACTCAATTTACATATTTATACTGGTACCTAATTTCCTAAAGTTTCAAAATATTGATTTATACCTTTGATTATAACTTTGCCTCCCAGCTCTTCCTCTTCTTCAAAATATTCGCTCGCATGAGATGACACAGGATAAAATTAACGAAAGAAATTCTCATAATTCACAGCTTCATCGTTAGACTACAGATTTTTATGCAATTTTACACTTTCATAAGCACAGTTCAAGAAGTAGTACCTGAATAAAAGTTTGCTTCGTATTTCAAATACCACAATTTATACTTTATTTTTCACATTTTTTATATTTTTGAATGTCACGCGCATTTTGTCATTTTTTACGCATTTAAATCTCTCATAAACGCATTAAAATCCACAGTCTATTCATAATCAAAAAGCTAAAATCCCAAATACCTACGAGTAAACAATTCACTCACACTCCACATAAAATAAAAAAGAAATTCCCCTGGACCTCATACAAGTAACATAATTAACACTAGAACTACCGTTGTTAATCTCCATCTATTTTTAACGATGTTCCACAATTACAAATATCTGTAAAGGCATATAATTTACAGAAATAACGTTCCGTTTGTATTATTCAGCGTTAACTGAGAAAAAAAATAAAGTTTACAAAGCATGGAATATGTATAAGGAATAATCATACCAGACATTTTGTCAAATCTGGTAAATCTAGCGTTAAAAATCTGCAATCAGGAACATGCTAACGATCGCCAAAGCATAAACATTATCATCGATAATTTCAGGGCTGTCAGTATCTCGATACCGAGTCGTTAGTAGCACCCCCGCTATCCAGCGAGCATCCCATCGATCCTCATTAAAGTTTCAAACGGCAACGTTTCCATGCCGTCACGGTTGTAAATTCCTCCCGCTGGAACGGTGTGCATTACCCTCGAAAGGGATTTATCTGTTCATTGACGCGAGCCCGTGGACCGAGCGCTCCCAAGAATACCCTGTCCCGGGAATAAGGGTGAAGGCGAACACGGGAAACCGTCAAGCTCGACGTCGACGTGGGAAAAACTAAGGGTTGGTCGCGTCGAGGGTTGAAAGCTCCGTGGGGACTGTTGCGACGTGGCTCTGGAAATCGGCAGTATCGAGATATCGCGCGCCACCGTGAATTTTTACGACGACGCCCTGTCTTCGACGATGGCTCCCGTGCAGCGATTTGCTGGGGAAATAGTTCCACCTCGCGCCGCCCTGGCTCGCTGCGAACCGACTAATTGCGTCCAATGAATCGACGTTTTTTGCACCCCATTCACAGGGGGCGAAGTGGCGAAGCCTCGCCAGGGTTCGACGAAATTACGCCATTTTTCTGGGTGAATGTACGCCGACGAAGTTCCGTGGGTCAAAAGGGGCTAATGTTTGGAGGACGTCGCCATCAGAAACGTTTCTGGTTTCGCTACGTCCGTGGCTTGGGGAAAATGGGCCGAGCTTTCAGCCGCGAAAATATCCAATGGAGGACGATAAACCGATACCGCGGGATGGATGGTTTATTCTGATCAATTTGGATAAACGCGATGGAAAGGGAGAGTTGTGGAAGCGGGTCAGCGATGATTGTCAACTTTGGTGATAATCTTGTTCGGGGGTTGTTGACAATAATTCTGTACTTTAGAGGCAGAGTAATCCAAGTGCATTTTTTTAAATTATGTTTTTCAGGGGATCTTATTGCTTTCTCTCCGTTTTATTAGAGTAATAGGAATTTAGTTATGTTAAGTTGTAAGTGAAGGAAATTTAATAGTGTAAACTACGTCGAATACTATGTTAATAAATGAGTAATCGCATTTGTTTTTCGGCTGTTCTAAAAAATAGCATCAAGGGACTTGGGTTACTCTGTGGTACAGAATTATTAAGCTGGGTCTACATTATGTGTTATACAAGAAAGTTATCTAATTTTCTAGAGATTAAAAAAGAGAGATGTTATATATAGAAAAAATACATAGAAATAAATTAGAGATTAGAAAAGATATATATATGTCTTTCTTCTGTTTTCTGAAAAGTTATATAACTTTGTTCTGTAACATGTAGAGTAAACCCACCTTTAGGCTGGTTTGAGAGGATGTTTTATGGAGAAATTGGTCAGTAAAATTTGTTCGTTAGTGTGTATTTCTTTTTTCAGCTAAATGTGTTTAACATGTGCAATTATATTAGAGATTTTGACTCTCTGAATTTCGTGGATCGAATGACGGCCCGTCCCGATTCGGGGCGAGTAAAGTGGTTAGGCGAGAGGAGGGAATGGGTTAGCAACCGCGAGTGTCGTACGTGCTTTTAAGAAAGTGGTCGGAGCACGTGAACAACAGCTGGTCCAATTTCAATACGCATTCTTCGAGCCAAGTAGGTGAAACGAATGTTATGAAAGTCTATGAATACTTAAAGGATAATTCACCTACTTTTCTGGGAATCAAAAATACATTTTTAATATCTACTTTAACACTTTAGGTATCTGTGCTTCTATCTGCGAGGGTTGAGAAAATGGTCCAAATATTGCAGACCTATATAATTATTTTAATAATAGTGTAATATACAAAAAGATAAGGTGCATTTTATTCGAAATGTTATTTTTAGTTATTTTACTGTTTCTTTGTATTTTAAGCCTTGTAAATATTTTTAGACAGATTCCTATTAACAGGGTATCTAGGTAATTATTATTTGTCTTTACAATTTCTAGTGATAATCGAAATTACACGTCTATTGATCGCTTTTCTATCTATTAAAAATACTGTGTCGATAAGATTCATGGCCAACAGAATGATTAAACAGGAAAGATGCTACAATTTCCCTTCGTAATAACTTCTTCAATTTCCTCAGAAAAGGACGACCGATCCTGTTCATCGCTAAGATTCAATTCGTATTGTCGAGGGAAAAAGTCAGCGAGTTTCAAAGCGCTATACTTGGGTAAGGATCTCTCGTTTTCGACGGTCAACGAGGAAAATCTTTTCGTCATCCTGTTTCAGCTTTCCTCTGTATCAGGAGCATCTATTAAGTATCCATTCATTTACATAGCAATGCATAATAATTGCGGTGAGTTTGAAGTGTGATAGAGTAACAGGATTCTGCCGCTGCATTCCGTATCCACCGTTTTATATTAACTAGGCAATCGAAAGGATATTACTGTGACAGACTATTCATTTTAGAATTCAGTGGATGTTATCTCTGATCTTTGAGGTTAATTAATAAGAATTTCATTTTTGAACGAAGTACGCGTGTTTCGTTTTTTAATTATAACGTGAAAAAGTTAGTAATAATATGTGGCTTAAAAATATTGACGTTTTGGATACTGTGAAAATTTCTTAAATAATTTTCTTAGCTATTTTTTTTAGCTTCCAGACATTCAGACCATTGATCTCATATGTTGCATTTAATTGAGAATCTTTAGTTATAACATAAAATTTAAAGACAGCAAAACTTAGTAAAAGACTGGAATATACATTTACATAATTTCTAAAAAGTCTACGTTGCTATTTACAAGCGACAGCTCTTCATGAACAAATCTTTGGCGGTAGTTCAATCTTTTTCCTCCGCTATCATATTTCCTTGGCTCCCGTGTACTTAAGCAAAGAGATCCTTTGTATGAAAATTTATTTTAAGGTTCCCCTTAGGAAAATGGTTGGTAAAGCATGGTACTTGGAGTTTCATAACTTTTTCTTAACTAAACTCTGGCTGCTTAAAGACTGTCGTATAAAAACCAGCCCCATTGACGATTCTGAGAAAATTTGTAAGTCACAATTTCCATGGTTAAACCTTATTAATATAACACTCCATTTACGTGCTATTTAATGACAGAAGAAACAAATTAAAATTTAATTATTTTTCTAGTACTATTTTTCCGTGATCTTCAAGGAATTACTCATGTTCTCTAATATACTCTACAGTCACTTAACATGAAACACAAAAGCCTATGTATAAAAATAAAAAGTCGCGAGGAGAGGATGAAGGCTTTCAACTGCGCTTTTATACATTACTATTGAACGCCTCATGCACGCATTTCACGTATGTATATTTCAGAGGACCGTAATCTTCGAGCTCGAGACTTTGACCGCATATATGCGAATACCAGTAGGAAAAATTGTATCTCCTTAGCTTCCACTAAGATGCAACCTCACGTCGACGAATAGGAACGTTTACGTGACTACGATTTTAATACTGCATGGCATACGATAAACATTCCTAGCCGTATGCATCATGCTGAAATAAATTCTGCCTTCGCGATCCTCGATACCTTAAATCCTTTCAATTGTTATACGACCTCAATATTTCCTCGCCTTGCTTTCCTTTATACTCGAATATTAATTTATAAACGCTTGGAAGCTTAGAACGCTTGTAGAATTTACTCTTCGAATGTTAAAAAGTAGAAGAAAATACAAAGCAAGCTAATGGAGGATGAATTTGAAATTCTGGTACATCCTGTCTAGCTTATTTTTTTTTACTGTGAATTCAGTTGCAAATGAATGGTGCGCCATTTGGATGTTCACAATAGAACATAAAATTTCACAGAGTTCTCCAAATTAATGTCTCGCGAAACATGTTCTGACGAAAGGCGAACACAGATAGCTGTACAAAAGTATGCGCTGCAAGAACAGCCCTAAACGGAAGAGGCGCAGACGCAGGGTAATAAGAAGAACCGCAAGTAAATACTGACACTAACCTTTTCATTTTTTTCGCGTCGATAATGAGAGGTAATTACATGAATATTCTACGTAAGCAACAAAATCGTGTCGGTATTAATGAGAGATAATGGATACGTGCTATTAGACCAGACAAACGTGCACTAATTTGGAAATGCAAATAGAATTCTCTATTAAATGTTAAATCGCTCTATTAAATCTGACTGTATTTTGCATGTTGCGTGGTAGCAGTGTTATAGTGATTAAACATAGATGGCGTATGAGAAAATCAAGCAATTATTATGAACGATTTCTCCTCATTTTTCTCATTAAAATTTACCTAAAATAAATTTGCCTACAATAGCAAATTTTGCAAGTTTCTAGATAAAGTAAAAAAGATTAAAATTCATCACATCTGTTTTTTTTCTATTTTAATTTAAGAAACTTAGATTCAGTTTCACATATTGTTGGCTATTTAATAGTTTTGTCATCAGTTAAATAATTAAAATGTAGAATGAATATTAAGTCCTCGTCTTTACAGACGGCAGCCAGATTCAGGTGGCAGAAACTGCGCGACAAGGTCGTCCGAAGGGCGAAGGGGGAGGTTAGAGGGGAATGAAAATCACGGTAAATGGAAGCTGAAGGGTGTAGGTATCGGTGGAAGGGTGTCAGAGCGAAGTGGTCCTGTACTTTACGAAATGAAATACACCCACGCCTATAAAATGACGACCACACCTATGTGTACAGGACGTACCACCCCCGAGAATCAGGGTTTAAGGCTGTCGTCGCAATTGCGACTGAAATTTTGTCGACAGCCTTTCTGTTCGCGAGAAGAACGAAATCGTTTCTCCTTTTCGTCCATTATGTTCCTTCGTAATCATCGTCTCCATATGTATATGTATAAGGCGACAAGAAGTTCGTGGTGTACAGTTTAGACAGTATCTGCCAATACAGACAAAGAATTTTTTAAAACATTTCTTTTATTCATAGATGAGTGGATGAAATGGTATCAATCTTAATAGAACCTAGAATTCTACCCATTTCTTCTTAGACAATAGAAAACATATGCAATTCAAGAAAATAATTTTCGTGTCTAATTTAGCTTAGCAATAATTTGAAAGAAAAATGATATTAAAAATAAACATAAATTAAATAAATCTATGCAGTAGTTTGGAATCTTTCAGTAGAAAAATAATGTTAATCAGGGTTCTTCCTTTCAATGCATTTTAATATCGTGATTTAAATCCAGTGGCCACTATAAAAGTGATATAAAAAATAAAAGCTATACTATATAGTTTGCTTAGGAGTGCAGATAGTAACATATCGATGATAAATCCCTTCCTTGCAATAGAAAATATACCCACTCGTTCCATCGCTGTTCTAGGTTTTTTAATACACCGTTTTCCTCGTACGTGATAAATCCAACACAAAGCTTAGATTTGTCTCTTATTGTAAACGCACAGAAGATAACGAGTCTCATCGTTTCCTCCCTCATGCCTCGACAATAGCGTGCCGCCGCAGTCTCATAGGAACGAACAAAGCGAAGAAAGCTTTGTGGCGTGCGCCCGTGAGCGACCCAACAATATTTCATAATTCGAGGAACCGAAATACACCTATACATTCTCACTCATTCGCTTCCCAACAATTTCGAGTGCTTGTCTTCATGGGAGGAATCCATCGAAACACATCTTCTCGCTCTCTTTTCCATTTTACTTAAGTCTTTTCTACGGGTGAAAAATTCTTTCGCAGAATATCTCGAAGATTGAAAGATATAGGTACATGTAGAGATAAAAAAATGGAGAGATTTTATAAGAGGTACTAAATCAGAATTAGGAACGAAATGAATTTTTAATACAGGAATAAACAGAGTATTTGAAATTCTTAGCGCTCATTTCTTTTAAGAATTTTGCCTGAGAAGCTAAGTGGGAGCATAGCAGACCTCCTACTTTAATCTCTGATAAATTATTTTCTGCTGCTTACTCAACCTGGATACTTAACGATGGCATAAATTTCTCGTACTGCTTTTAACGCACAGATCAGTCATACATAATATCCAAGAAGGCGGAGGCCATTCTGTCGACAGTTCTGGCAGACATACTCGAGCAGTCGTTGGAGGATGCGAGGAACTTGGCGGTGACCGCTGGCAAGAGTAGCGCGACCCGCGAAGAAATGGAAACGTCGTTGAGGAATCTCTGTCTGCGTTTGAGCACCGTGCCGGCGTATAACAAGGTTGGTCCAACGAATAACGATAGACAATAAAACCCCGTTTCGAACGCCGGAGGGAAACTGGATCATCCCTCGTCGATAAACAAAATAGGGTGTTCCAGAAGGATCCCATCGAGGGTGCAGCATTTCGTCACGCTGCCACAGGAACTGTAGCCAGAAAGTAATCACGATCTATCGGAATCATCGTTTCCTTCGATGACCATGAACCACACGCCACGCGCCCTTTTGCTGCTGCTTGAGAAAGCAAGCGCGAATTCACGTCGGCGAATCATTTTCCCTTATATAAAGTGTCTGTTTTTCTTTTATGGAATCTTGTGTTTGTGGCGAATAAAAAATGTTTTCAACTATTTTCGAAAAAGTTTCAGTTGGTTTAGTAAGTTAAATTTAATTACGAAACTGCAAATGCTATCCCAGATAGCACACTATGTCTTGAAGACGTCTATTTTATGTTCATTTTATGCCTGAACGTCTTACGACATAATTTAAACGTCTTAAAAACATCCAAGAGCGTACATCTTAAAGACTTGCAAAGTTTACATCTATAAAACGTCTTAAAGACACACTACATGGATGTACTAAAGACTTACGCTTTTGGACGTCTTAAAAACGTCTAATTTTTGTCTGAACGTCTTATATACGTAATTTGGACAGCCTTAACACGTCTTATAAATCTTTCTTAAGACGTCGTAAAGACATATTGATTTGTAACATCGCACGTCTCAGAGACGTCTTTTGGACACTTTTTAAGACTTCACTTGATGTTTTTAAGACGTTTTTAAGATGTCTATATGCTATTTGGGTAGTTCTGTTGAAACTATTTTTGGGGTATCACAAGGGCCTTGAAGTTTTCATTTTTTCTGATTTGCTAAATATATTCAAAAGATTTGATATGTGGTTACCTTTTCTATAAGTTTGAAGTAAAAATGATTCTGTTTTCTTTTAACATTATTTAAAGTACTCCAACGCAATTTTTGTCTACATTAGGAGCAATATCGTACAATATAAAATGAATAATTTTGTGTGACTGGGGTTATCCCAAAAAATTGTTTCTATAGGTCAAAAATTGACAACTAAAATATCCCTATAAAAACTAATAGTAAAAAACAATTCTTCTCCCCTATTAGAAGTCATAAAAAATCAAACAAATTCTGCTACAGATATTTTTACCATTCTAGCGTTCATAAGAATTGAAAATACTCTCTCCAAAAGATATTAAATACTCTATATTCCCAGTATCAAATTAATTCATCAAAGAAGTGACCAAAATTTCATCACGTTGCAGACACCCAGTAAAAGTCAGCGATATTCCAAAATAACATCGCTCGAATCAGAAGTGTATACCTCCGAATCGCCTCGTATCCGTGATTTTTTTTCGAGACGAATCGGGTCAAAACGCAGCCACATTTCTCGCAAATTAATTGGAAGCCCCGTAACCCGAGAGAATGCTGTCCTCGTTCGCGCGGTTTCGTCGAAAGCTGAACAGGACACGGCGATACGCTGCAATATTTTCCACCGATTCTGTTCGAAAGCTGAAAATCCGGCATTTTCTATAAAGAGATGGAAGATACCGGGTCGGTTGCCGCGCGAGGGGGTGATCGATCGCGAGGCGTTTTTTCGTCAACGCTCGAACGGCGTGCAGGAAAGTCGAATGGAAAGGCCAGACACCGATAATCAATCGAAAAATGATTTCGGATAGCGAAACGGACCGGCCGTGGGCGTCGATAAATCTTTAAAACCAGCGATTAAGCAGATACGTCCCTGCCGAAACGAATGTCCACAATTTTCGGAGTTCTGCCCGTAGAACGTCGATATATATTACGCTTATGTATCGAGGCGCCCCGACCGAAATTTCGATCCCACGGACTGATTTTAGCTCGCTCGCTGCCACAGCGACGTTTACTGCCGACCCCCGTTGATACTGACCACGATAACACCGCTTTCGCATAAACATTTACTCCTTTTTACTGCCGCGAAAATGTTTGATTGGTGTTTTCGTGACGACTCGCGGGGTCGTTTCCGTGCGAGCATGAAACTCTGAGCATTCGCGACTCGCTGGATTTACGTTTCAGGTGAATTATATGTTGAATAGCAGTGTATATTTAAGGGGGAAAATTGGATTGAAAGAGTGATGAAAATAGAGAAGATCACTTAAATTTGTATTTTGTTCGGTTGTCTTCAGGACATCGTAAAATCTGTGATTTAACTCGTTGTTATTGATGGCACTTCGGTTTTATATGCCAGATACAAGTTAGAGTCTATTGTTATTAAATATTTATGAGATTAGTATAATATTAATCGTTGTAGGTATAGAAATGAGGTATAATATATGTTATAATTTATTATTAGAAATACAAGACGTGAAGAGAGTAATTCGTGATGACAGCAGAAATGAGAAATGCATGACGTGAAATCTGTGAAAGTCTTGAATAATTAAGTGTTAATGTACTTCGTTATCGATGTAGGTACAGCAGTCCACTATTAAACGATCACATTTTAAATATCTTAAATTTTTATCTCATTCCACATTTTAGATTCCCCTCTTTCCAAGAATTTCATCTATTTCCCCTTATTCTGTTCCAAATAAACCATCACTGAAAGGAAGAAATGATTGAATCAAAGAAAAGAATCGTATAATTGAATATCGTTGTTTTTTTACAAGACGCCCCGTAGTGTGAAATATTGAAAGGCTCCACTTAGCCCTCCCAGGCTTGTAATTAGTTGTAATCATATTTTAATTAATAACCGCATCACACGCGCGCTCATTCATGTGAAACTGCCTATAGAGCGGTGTTAGACTAAACAATCTTCGAAGCAATCAAGGTGGTCCGGCTAAACCCAAAATTAACTGAAAACAAATTAATTTCGGTCTCACGGCGACCTTGTCGGGTCCCCTTTCATACCTGAGGACTATGTGAAACCCTGTAACCACGCCTCCTTAGGTTTCCCTGAAATAATTACACTAACTCGATCGGATCCTAATTAAACAGCAAACCCCTTGCGGGTATATATCGAATGTTAGATCTAGATAAGTAAATACCTCAAGAAAAAAAAATACTAAATGAAAGAAGAGAGGTATTTCTTGAAAGTTCAATAACGATAAAAAAAATTTGTTACTTTCAAAATTACTTTTCTATATAGATAGTACAATTTTAATAGGGGTTAGTCAGTAATTTCAAAGTTTCAACCAGTAGTGTAACTTAGAAAGAATACAATTTCAATGTATGTTACTATTATTTATGGAATAGTACTAAACCCATGGAGTACTAAATTAGTACCTATAGCAAAGGAGATGCTAAACACTCTAAAAAATTTTAAGAGCCCAAAGAAATTGACTTCTCTCGAAGACACATATCTCTGCTCGGTGAATGGTGCAATAAGAATATACGTAATCCTAGAAAACTATTTCACTCTTGTCTGTTCCAAATATCGCGCAGCCCAGTAACCTCGCGTCAGCATTTATCATCGCGACAACGCGTCCACGCAATTAACTCGTTCACGATTCCCTAGCCCAGCAGAGCAGGCTGGCGTCGAGCGACTCATCAGCTGCGCGTCCCCCCGAAAAGTTCGCGTTCCGAGGATTCTTCGAATTCGTCAAGGCGTCGAGACAGCCTCGGCCCCGTGAGCTCGCTGGAAACGAATTAATTTCGGTTTCACGCGCGCGCCCCCTTACGAAATGAGTTCCAGCTGGGCCCCGCCTTCTCGAGAGGTTTCGTAAAATAATAACTTTATGGAGGCGGTGCACGGCACGAAACCATCTGAATGAGACGCTCCTGAGGCGAAGAAAGAGCCGCACGAAGAAAAGGCTCGGCGAAACAGGGAAGGGGGACCAGAGAAAGCGAAAGAGGGGCTGAGAGAGAGGGTGGAGCGCGTGTCGTGGCGCGAAAGAATAGGAACTAAAATAGTCTTCTCGAGGCAGCAAACGGAGAAAAACTCATTCCGTCTGCTCGCCCGCAGCCCCGGAGAGCCGCTCCATTGTGGAGACGGCCAACTATTGTGTAGTTTCTGGTAACCATGGACCGCTGTCGTTCCTCGTTCCTCTCCGCCGCGCGTTTCGTTGCTTTCTTCCGGCGCGCCTCGTTTCTCGCCACCCCTGTTTCTTCGTCGCGGCATCTCCTCGGGTGCCCCCCTTCACTGTAGCTCGTCCCTCTTCGCTTTCCCCCTTTCATCAGTGCTGCGACGATTTTTGAGGATCGTCGTGGGTGTTGTTGTGAGCGGAAATCGATGGCTGACGCGGGAGGGATCCCGAGGATGGGACAGGAATTAAGGGGGGTGGACCTTTGTTTGGGATTTCTGGACCATTGAGTCTCTGTTGAAGTGAACCCAGTGACCGATTGATAAACAGCTTTCTTCCTGTTGCACTGAGGGAAGGTCTTTTGGGGATCTGTTTGCTTGCTGGAATTGGACATTTGCGGTGTTTGGGTTGTCTTTTTGGAATTGTCAGAGATTCTGGGAATGGGATTCCTAGGTGATATGTTAGATTCATGACAGTAGAATTTGCAAAGTATATGTATATTGATAAATTTGGAGAATGAATATTGACGTCTTTAATAAGTATTTTGATTCATATTATGGATAGTAATTGGCAGTAGTATAAGATGAAATTACTCAGGCATACATATTGAGTCTCTTAGTCACTTGATATTCGCTGTTTCGTTTTTAATTCACATTAAATTCATAAAATATAGCATTTTTCACAATAAAACTGACAAAACTAAAGATGAATCGAAGCGTCTACTTAAATTTCAAGCCTTTTGAAGGTTAAAGAATTAATAACAAACAAATTATAGTCACGTCTGGGAAAAGGAATATAAAAAAGCTGCATTCAATTTATTTACTACCATTAGCAGTCAGACAAAATTTAATTGAAGTTGATTCAGTAGATCAGCATTAAATATATCATAAGAGCAATTACCTGTATAAATAGATCCCACTAAAAAAACTGTTACCCACTTCTCGCATCTAGATATACACGAAAGTTCCAAAGCATCTCCAAACTCCTAAATATCGGCCAATTACACAGACAGATTAAGAACTCCCGAATCCCCTGAAATAAAACAAGGGTGAAACGAGGGAAACAGTTTTCCTTAAATCCTCGTTTCATCGCAACAAAGGAGGAAAACAGAAAACTTCTGTTTCGCACATCCTAAGTTCCCTTACAAAGCCACGCTCCACGAAGCGAACTTTCACAGGAAGTCTTTCGACTCCAATCTACCCTCGCTAGTCCTATCCCAGGCAGCCTTCCCTCGCTAAATAATTTGTTGCGGCCCACCATTAGCCTCCCTTCTTTCATTTTGCCCGCACGCATCCCCCTTTCGCTCGCGAAATTTCTTTCGGCAATCTCCCCCTTGCCTGGTCTCCTCCCTTCTCGACGACAATTTTCGGGAATGGCTTGACGATTCGGTTGACGAAAGAGGAGGACGAGCACAGAGAGTGGCGGAGACTGGAGGGCATCGAAGTGAATGTTCAAAGCCGAGGTCCAGGTCTCGCGGAAGTAATGAGTTTCGAGAGGATCGCAATATTTGGGGATATGAGTTCGGTTCTTCCTCAGTTGCTGGCCATCGCTTGTCGTCTTCCTTTGTGCCTTCAACGCCGTTCAATGCCGCCTTCGCGACGCTCCAGTTTCGCGTTATTAAATCGGCTTCACGAGGAACAGACGAAACGCGGGCGAAGCAGGTATCGTTCGCGTTATATCTCTATTCCTCGTAATAATAAGAGACCCTTCGCTCTCCTTCGAGGGCCCTTGCGCAAGAGAGCAGTCGCGGTAATTTCACGGGGAAATCTGTGAACGTTCTGCCTCCGTTTGTACAAATGAGATTCATTGCTTGGAGGCGGGGAATGCATGGATGCAACTTTGATTTCTGTGCTATGGATGATATTTTATGGCTGCTTGTATGGTAATTGAGTATGTAGTCGATTTATTAGTTACTTTGAGATCGATTACTCATTCTGGATATTCTATTTGATAGTGAAAACTAACCCAATGTATGGCAATTTTTTTTTAGTTGTTCGCAGAGTGATGATAATTAAAATCTATGATTATCGTATATTTGAAACATTGCAGATTTGGAGTAAATGCATTCGCAGCTGAATTTTCTGCAGAAATGCTTTAATGCTTTCTCCATGACCAGAAACTATCCCAGGAATATTCCAAGGAGAGCGACCAACGACCTCAAATTATCAATTAATCGATAAAAGATAACGCTCCAGCGAGGGCTCGCCAGAGTAAATAATTAATCGATACCAATTAATTTTCCAGGCCCGTTTGGCCGTTGGCTATCGATGAACCAATAGCCAGCCCCTCGTTCATCTCCTTTAGTCCATTTCGATCTTGTAAAAGTTCCATTGTTAACGAAATATTCCAATAGCCTGGTCGTACATTAACGAAGGGTCAGAGAGAGGGGAGCACTGTCATCGATTCTGCGAACGTCGTCGGGAGTTTTAATTTCCCGGCGGGATTCTAAAAAACTTCCTCCTGGTCTGAGAGCGTTGTACGACGATCAAGAGCGTCGCGACGCTGCTAACCGAAGGAGGAGCGACTGAGATGGAACGTGGAGAGAAGAAGACGTGGGAGCAAGAGCCACGATAATAGCGATCCTCGATATCCCCGTGGAAAATAATCTTCGCGGGGATAGAATTTGGTCGAATAATTCGTTGCAACCGTCGTCAGAGCGTTGAATTCGAGAATGGATACGCTTGTAATGTAGCCCTTATGTTCAGTGCATAATGCACAGATTCTTGAAGGATGTTTCGTGGTGTCTTCTGAAACGAGTACGAGTGCTTTGAAACTCCACGCGATAGATTTGAAGATTTAGAAACTTCCAAACGATCAAACTTTCAGATTATTCAATATTTTAAAAATTTAAACGATCAAAATTGTAACTATTCTAAATTTAAGGTGTTCAAAATTTTAGCTATTCAATATTTCAAGAGTTCAAAAATTCAAAATCTCAAAAGTTCAAAATTTCAAAAGTACAAAACTTTGAAACGTTATAAAATTGAAAACTTTTAAATTTCAGAAGTCGAATATTTCAAAAATTTAAACGTTTATAATTTCAGAGCCCAAAAATTTCAAAGTTCAAAAACTCAAATTATTAAAAATTTTTAAACTGTAAAAGTTCAAAATATCAAGAGTTGAAAAATTCGAAATCTAAAAATTGTATAAACTTAAAAACTTCTAGATTTCCAAATACAACACAACTGGTCACAAATTAAGCAGCGCCTAGCGAAAAGAAACCAACCTACCCTTCGACCACCACGAGCCACTCCATATTCCCAACTTCCAAACCTCACCACCGTTCTCCACAAAACAACCGTTAATTACCCTTCACGAAATTCACGGTCACAGTATAGTAGCTTCGACATCAGTCTCCGAAGCTGGTGCAGCGATCTCCCATGGCACGTCACAGGATAATGCTTTTAGCCGCGGCCAGTAAACTCTTTATTTCCGCGTGATGTACGAGCGGATTCCGCTGTTCTCCGCGCGGATTAAACGAGCTGGATCGGGCACCAGGTTGTCGTCAGCGAACTTCGTTTCGAGGGTCCTTTCATTGTTCGGGGGACGCCAGCCCTGTTCGAGGAGGCCGTTCGCAAGGGCGATAGGACAAGGGTGGACGGGCAAGGAAGCCTCGGAGAAGAGGTCTCGCTTCACGGGAAGAAAGGGTCGAGAGGGGGGATGGGGAGGGGGTATGAAAGGGGTGGGCATTAAAAGAAACAAAAGGGGTATTTTTGTCGGGTGGGAAATGGAGAGAGAGGACTTCTCTCCCGTCTCGCGCGCTCGCGCACACCCACCTGGAGCACCTTTATGCCCGCGGTCGGCGAGGATTAATGTCGCGCGGCACGCTGCCAAAAATGGCAGCGCGGCTGACCCTCGCGATAGCCGCGACTTTAAAACCGATAAAGCTGCGAATTCGGGTCAGCCTGGCCCGTGGAAATTGTCGCGCGCGTACGGTGGATACGTATCGTTGTTTGCACATAATGCTAATCCGATACTGTCTCGTATTTCCGCCGATAACTTCCCAATGGGCTCTATTTTTTTATTGCGCGATACACGAGATCGTGCCGCGGATGAAGGGATTAGAAGATTGATTCGATCAAACAGCGACTGCCATGGGGCTGTAAATTGGTTATTTTTTTTTTTTTTTTTTTTTTTTGGTTTCTTTTTTGGCCTTTCGAAGCGCATTGGCTAGGAGCTTTGCATGTTTTTAGGGACAGTCTATGGTAAGCCACGATGGGATTCGGGCTGTGAAACGGGGTTCACTGACTGGTACAACTTTTTGTAATAGCCTGTGCTTATTCGATGTGATAAGCTAGTTGGGGAATAAAAGAGGATGTAATTTGGAAAGAGAGGTATATTGGATATGTACTTAGAGGTCCACTAATTTATTCATGGGGCTTTATAGTGAGGGCATAGAATTTATGGCAATTCAAGTTCTCATACTTCATATGAAAAATTTTCAGCAATATGTAATCAACAGCTTCGTAAAAGTCTGATATAAATTTGTAGACAGTGAGTCATCATAAGTCTATGTGAACCTTTTTCTCGACCTGAAATAATCAAAGTAAACATTCATCCCTTTCATGGAAAGATCCACTAAATCTTATAGAATTATCTAAAACAGAGAGTTTTCGCAAAGAAGTAATAGATCGTCTTACACGTGACGCAGTGTGAAGCTATGAAGTAAAGCTAGAGAAGAGTAATATCGTTTTTCTTCTGTAAAGCGATTCTCTTCGAAGGTTCCTTCTCAGTGATTCCAGTTATCCCCGCAACCGTGAACTGGGCGTCTCTATTTGTCGAGCAAAATTGAAAACTTCTAGCTCACGTTTCGGGATTATGTTCCGAACTAAAAAAGAGGAAAACACTATAAACTGTCGTCATATTCTTGCTTCTTTACCGTATCCCATTTTCTCGGCTAGCGGTTTCGTGCCAGCGAGGGGGGAGGAGAAAGTTCCGAGGGAAGAACAAGTGAAACATAGAAAATATCGTGGACAAGTCCTATCGAAGAGGCTATCGAAACGAGCTCTTTACGTCGATGGGGAATGAAAAAGGATTCACTGTTACCTGAAGCTGGTTAAAACGAGAGCAAAGCTTTTTAATACTACCTCGTAGTATATTTCGAAAATTTCAAGGGAAGATCGTGGAATATTTTCTGAAAAACGCTGGAAGCGAACTAGGGTAGAGGGAGAGAAATATGTTTCTTACTTGTTTCAAGAATCATCTGTAGCCTGCGCTCTTGGAAGATATAGGTAAAGCTTGGGGATCAAAGGGCTGCCCGAATCTCACTTTCATAGGGTCACGTTCGGTTGAACGAGTGCGTTTCTCGTCCCTATGGCAAGTGAAAGATACAGGAAAGCGACCATCTTCTCTACCTAAGAGAAAGCTTACTCCATTTTTATTAAATGCCTCCTTTCATTTCTGGATCTGTAATTCAGTACGAAACATTCCAAATGCAAACGAAGTCTAACGACAATGTAGTAAATGTCAGTCGACCTTTATTTAGAACGGAAAGAAGTGCTTCCTTAAGAAAAGAAACCTTAGTTGCAACGTTTAATTCAGTACTGAAGACTTTTAATTTCGCAATCGAATTTCCTCCTTTTATTTTGCACTATTTTAACGTGGTTTATGCTCTTTGACCTTTTATCGAGAATTTGAAATTTTGCTTTTTCATTACTGCTTATACTTTTTGTCTGTGCATACGAAACCATCTTCGAGAAGGTATATTTTGCTCAAAGAATTAGAGTTCAGAAAGCCAAGAAATAAGAACATTTTCAGAACTAAAAAATTCAAAAATTGAATATTTAAATTCGAAACATTCAAAAATATAAATTGAATATTCAATCTTTCTAACTAATTTTAAGTGTATGAAGGATTCAATATCCCAACGAAGTAACACGTTACCAATTATCGTCCCTATTTCCGCGCGTCAAACAGAAACCCAAAAACGAATGGTCAAAATTTGTTGAAAACCAACAGTCACAGTTTCCTCTGGCGTTTCGGGAAAAATTGGCAAAATTAATGTTTATAGTTGAAGCGCGGCGTGTGTTGTTCCCGACATGCAGAAACGGCGGCGCAGATTGCAGGAGATGGAAAAATAAAATAAACGCACGTGCAAGGGGACGAGGCGTAACGTTCGTATAATTAATTTCGCTTACTCGGTAGGAGCGCTTAGATTTCCTCTTCGCGGGCATAAGTGGTGAACATACAACACGTGGCCGACACGTGACGTGCCATCATGCAGGTTTTTCTCGCTAGCGAGCAATTGCGACCGCGCGTAGACCACATGACTCAAGCCAAGTCCAGATTCGTGTAACAAACGTTCCAACGAAATACGTGAAACACTGAAAAAAAAAAGGATCAACGAACCAGCCCGTTTTTAATGGAACATCGTGCGAACAGCGCGTTGTCTGCTGTAATACCGAAACAAATTTATGTGAGTCGCGTGCGTGAAGACAAATGTGTTTGGGTTGGTTGCACGGAGTAAGTATAGTTGGCGAAGAATATTTGATGGATGAAGAGTATTGGAAACTATTGTAGTTGGTTAGAGAAGGAGAATTTTTTTTATCTTATATTAATGCTCATGCAAGATTTTCCATGGTGCTTCAGGATAACTTTGTTTGATAGGCATTTGGTATTGTACTTGAAAGCCAGGCTAACCCCAGTCCTTTTTTGTTATTTTTCAGGAGAGTTGAAAAACAAAAGCAATCATCATTTTCTTAACCGTTTGAGTGCCAAGGAGCGATTTTGCGCTTCTTCTCTGTCGCTCGAACAGTGTCAGCGCTCTGGGCTGCGAATCCGACGATTACAACACGCCCGATTTTTGTCGATACGTGACTTACTGTTACCATTCAGCTTTAGATAATTTAAAACAAAATTGGAGTAATATTACAGTTTGTAGACGTACTTGTTTTTTTCTTATAAACAATCATGACTATAGTAATATAATAAACTTAATAATGTAAAATAGAGTATAACAGAATATGACACGCGCTATCGTGTCGCGTGGCAATTATCGATTGGGAAATAATAATGACTAGTGGCACTCAAACGGTTAATATAGTATTCGAGGTAGTTTATACTATTAAATTTTTTTCATTTATAACGTAACTTAACTTAAATACCTGTTATTTTAGTACTCCTTGTGAAAAACTCAATTTTGAAAAAAATGAAGTTGGGTTAATCTGGCTATTAGGTATAGGTTTAATATATTAATTAAAATATAGTAAAATTTTGAATGGAAGAGAATTTTGTTGCCGTACCATGGGAAATCTTGCACGAATATAAAGGGGTACCGAGAAGATTCGCTGTCTTATCTCACTGTCACAAAATCTACAGACATTTGTAGGGATTCGTTTGCGCCTCGTTCTGTGCTGAGAGCATGCATCAAAAACATTCGGTGTAAAGTGTGTAAATGCTAGGAATTAAGTGTGAAATACTCTGTTGCCCCTTCAGGCGTACCTCGAAAGACTCAGAAGCTTAATAGTTTTGAAGTCTCCGAGGTTTCGAAGGTTCTGAAGGTCTCGAAAGTCGGTAAAGTCTTAAAGGTCTCAAGAGAGTCCTTGAAACTACTGAACGCTTCGGAACTCCCGAGAGTGCTATACACTCTCGAGTGGCTCGGATTTCGTCTGTAATTCGCAGATATGTATTTAATATCGCAAGCATTTATCTGACTTCGGTTCCCCTCCCTGTTTCCTGTCACTTTCACTGACCGGCCTTGGGGAGCTCTTTGATTCTGTATATAGGTACGTACTTGTAGCTATATTCGTCGTCTGTTGCTGACTTTTCACCCCCCGTCGCCATTTAGGATTATTATAATTTTACTGTGATTTTCTGCTTCAGTGAAAGAAAATTAAGGGATAATTTTTTGAAAAATAATGGAAGAAGGTTCATCTTGAACCTTCATTAACTGACGTAAATCTAACTTCAAAACTGAGACGCCCTTTCACTGAATAAGTTTTTTAGATTAATTTTTTTGTGGGGTGATTCTACGTACCGAAATAGGAGGAAAATTAAAAATAATACGATTGCACTTAAGGTTTTATTTTAGAGTTATTAATTATTACAAAAAACACATGTCTGACTGGAGACCTATTCTACTGCTTCTGTCGAGTAGCACATCAGGCATAGCGGAGCTAATAAAAGCAGTCAGTAGAGTAAGACAAGTCAGACACGTTTCACCCACACTTTAGGTGCACCTTTAATGATTAATAACTCACATACAATTTTTCTATTCTTGATTTTCAACTTATTTTAGCATGAAGAATCATCCTTCATAACTGTTTACATCTGTCGTCAAACATCCTACATATGTACCTATGGATATCAGCTTAGGCCCACGCCTTCTGCAGAAACACAAGCTTAGTAATTAATTTAGAAGGTATCGAGGCGTTTTTCCTACCATTACTGGAGACCCATAGCAAATATTTGAGCCTCGGTTAGCCGAGAAACCGAAGTGAAGATACCAGGGGTAAAATACGTCGGCCCGCGTGTTGCCACCTTAACCCTGCCACCCACCCTTCGTATCGTTCTCATACATTCATTATTTTCTCGTCGACACGGACGAAAGACGTGGGTGACGACCAACACAACGCCGACGCGCGTTCGCTGTGCCTTTCTGCTCCCTTTCGTCCCCGGCAGACGCCTCTAAATTATTTTAAAACGTTGTTCTGGTGCAATATGTCGGAGTACAGATGCAAGGCTACGCTTCACAAACGCCTACCTCAGGCTAGGAAAAAAGAAGGAAGAGAAAATTTCGCACAGGTGTCGTTGAATGTCGAAAAACACGCGCTGGCTATATATTTGTCTGAAGAATTGTCCTTCAACGAGTCGCTTTTTCAGTATTGTTCCACGCTGCGAGGCAACTTTTTGGGAAACATTTATTGGACATTGTGCAGAGACAACTGAAATTTTCGATGAAAATTTACTCCCTTACTAAATTGTTAAGAGATTATGCTTGAATATTTAAAATTCTATTACACGATCTCGAAGGAGTTATAATATTATAAACCTAGGGATGATTTATTAATGAAATCCCACAACTTTATTATAACATATTAAATTAACAATGTTCGAAACCATTATTTCCAGGATCTTTTAACCCTCCAACGGCGAACGCTGGGTTAAAAGTGATCCTGAGTCCGCTGGCTTTGCACACAAATCTAAAACAGTCCGTTGTTCAAGAGTTAACACCCTTCAAAATCCTCTAAAACCTTTTGCAACCAAGTAAAACTAAACCCAGACCTCTCGCTGTCAACCAAATTAAAGGAATGCAACAGTTGAAAAACTATCCCGTAGAATTAACAAACAAGCTTAAATCTTCAAGCTCCCACCTCACGAAAAACCATCTCTTTCCGCTGTTGTTAGACGTCAGTTACAGAAGAATTTATTAAAACACCCTGTCGTATCTAGGACGACGTTCTCCCGCAGGAATCAGGCGCAATTACCCCGCGGAAGGAGGGGCGCGAGGTTGGGGGGTAAGAAAGGGCGTCGTACGTGACGTTACAGCGACAAGCAGGACGATTTGCAGTGGCGGAAGTTGAACGAGAAGGAAAAGTATAAAACCGTAAGCAGCGAGGATGGCGGAGGAGGACAGAGGCGGAAAGCGGAGCGGGAGAGGAAGCGAGCTCTCGCGGACCAAGGGAGATAAGACCGTACTTCCACGGAGTTGAACCGTGGTAAGCGCGGGACTAAAAGTTCGTTCTGCTATCAGTTGCCGCGCGGAAAGTAAGGAACCTCCGTTACTTTTACCTCTTCGGTAACTGTAACTCAGAAACGCCCAGAGAGTTTGGTATAAGTTATTTTATTAAATCCACGCCCCCGGGAAATAGCCAGCGCCCCGTCCCTGGGCACGTCCTTCGGCGAGCCATCGAGTCGCGGGCTAGAAGCCTAATGGTGAAACTGCGTCGTTGTATCGGAAAACGAGGATTCCCTCGTCTCGGCCGACGACGCGACGAAGATCTGGCTGTAGGCGGTCTCACTTCTCACGGATTATCCCGCTGATGTGACGGCCGACCTTTCGCGGGGGAACTTTTCCTAGGACGACTCGTGGAAGGTCAATCCTCTGCTGAGTCGACCCTTTCTGCGAGGCACACCTGTGCTGAGTTGTTCCAGTAATTGATACTGCGTTACTAGAGCTGGGTTATTGGGTACAACGTGGCTGTGGAAGTTGGGAATAGATATTGCTCTGTTTTGAGACGAACAAAAATTGAGAACTTTGTCTGTTGATTGTGGTTTCTTTTTATATTCAGAGGTGCTTGATTAGTAATAGAAATCCTTCCATGCCCCATTTGCAACGCTAAACAATTTATCTTCCAGAGTGTAATTAACTTTTTATAATGCCAGTTTAGCATTTAAGCTCTAGCAGTGGCCATAAGGTATCTAAAAGGAAATGTCTGGAGTTGTCTTCCCCATCAAGCTTTTGTGACTTCGCAATGTGTACATGTGCAGGAAGACGCGCGTATTAAAATCGCTATGGAGCGTGTTCAATGTCCTCCATTTCGAGATTGTTTCTTCATTCCCGACTGCTGTTAGCTGTGATGAGGAAGAATTTGCGGCGACGTTCCTTCGCAAGCGTTTATCCGTATTTCCAGCTGCACAATGCCGGAATGTTTTACAGGGAAGCATTCGTTCCCGCGAACCGTTGGTTAAGCGTAGATTTATTGCGAGCTCTTTAGCGCCGCGTCGTTCCCCTGTATAAATAGCATTATTCGAATGTGTTTAAATGCGCCGCAAAGAGTAGCGCCGTGATTTCCCCGGAAATTCGTTGTCTACGAGACCTCAAACTATTTTCGAAGACAAATGTGCTCGTGCAAAGTTATTTTCCCATTTCCTTAAGGAAATCCCGACCTTCTGAAGCTTTTCTCTGCTGTTTGGCGAGTTTAGAGATTGCAGATTGTTGATAAGTGCTTTCGAAATTAAGGAGGGATTAAGCGTGTTGCCCGAGCACTGAATCACAATTACGTAGCCAGGACTTAAACTCGGATTTACAATGCAAGCTACTTAAATGTCTCGTTCTGTTCGCCTTGCGTTGGATGCCTGGTCTGAATACTACCTGACTTTCTAATCTGACGCTTATACGTATTATTGTTGATATCACTACGGCTGTAGTTGGGACGTACAGGCTGGCTTGAAATAATTCTTAGATAAAGTAATCTTTGAGAAAAACTAATAAAACATCTAAAATCACAAATATAGTGAACAGTTTTTTTAATACTTTAAAGGTAGAATCTGTTGAGGCAAATATAACGTAAAATCAATTTTTAAATCAATTTATCAATTTTAAAACGTAATTTATTAAAATGTACCTGACTAGAAACATTTCCATGCTGTTATTTCAGTATAATTTGAAAGTTGGTTTGATATTTCTAGTCGTAGCGAATTCGTCAAGTCTATGGCAAAGTAAGTTCAGAACTTCTTGAAGTAGCTTCCATCTGTCTAAGTAGAAGTAACCATTTTAGTCAGCCAAAATACAAACTTTCCAAGCTGAAGCAGGCCACGTATGTATCTCTTCTATTTATTTTTAATAATACGAAAATTGTTCGTGGCATAATTTCAAATGTTTCAAAGCAGGAATATTATGAAAGAACAATATTTTATGAAGAATCATTTTGTTCATTCTTTCTAGATTTTCGTATTATTAGAAACAGAGAAGATATTTAGGTGGTCTGCTTCAGCTTGAACAGTATACATGTATATGCTTCCCTTTAACTTAACACGCATTCCTGTTCTCTACCATTTTTCAGTATTCAAAGTGTCTAAACCCTAACCCAATAATACCAGCATAAAATTTGAAATTAACGATGGAAAAAAAAGGCAATAGAGCCCCTGAAACGGCGAAAGCATCGAACGCAGCCATCGAGAAGCTTAAGAAGCAGCGGTTCGCGCAACGCTGCACTGGAGCGGTGGGACTCGCGCAACCGCGTGCACCGATCAGCCCCTCGTTCAGGGAAAAATGTACGCGGGTTCATTATCGAGGCTCGTAGCGACATGAAGAGAGCGATTTTTAAGTAACCCTCTCGAGTTTCCCGTCGCCATCCAGCGTGGAACGGGGATTGATCGCGGCGAAGGGATGATGAACAGCCAGCAGCCCCAGCAGCAGGAAGAGGGACTTCAGGGGAAGGGTTAGCTCGTTCCCCAGAAGCTTCATTCATTTGCCAGCGTTACCGCGACTGACTGTTCCGCTTTTTTACGAAACTAATTGAATGCAGTCCCCCGTTACGTGCAACGCGCCAATTACCGGTAGAACTGTCGTCCGCAGGTAGCAGAGCCGCGTCCTTGCCCTGCGCAGACAATATTAACTCCGCGCCGATTTGGCAAAACAGTAGGTCCGTAATGGCACTAATTAGGTGTACTCTGCCAGTCCCCGCCTCCACCCTCGTCCCCAGTCCCTTCGCGTTCCTTCTCCCTTCGTGGCTCATGGTCCCCAGCCCTTGAAATTATACACCCATTTTCATTTACCACGTACCTGCTATCTACATACAACGCATCGCCTATCGTCTACCTCCCTGTCCTTTTTTTCCATCCCTCTGGAAGGAACACCCCTTATCGCCTCCTACGAGCCGCGTTCGGTCACCCTCTCTTGCAGCTATGATCCTGCTCTCAGTTACTCGCTACTGCCACGAATAATGACTCGACACTCAGCCGCTGGGTCGAGGGAACGACACCCTCGGTTTTTTGGAGGTTTCGAAGCTGTATCGCCGAATCATTTTTTCTTTTTTACATTTTTTGTTGAGCTTTCCTTTGGGAGGAAGATGAAGATGAAGGGATCGATATGCTGGGGATTAGGATTTGACACGTTTGAGTTTTGAGGGTAAGTACTGTGATGGGTGGTGAGTGAAATGTACTTTTTTAATCTCTGGGTTTTTAGATGTTAGGCTGATTGTGAATATGCAGAATATTGCGTTTGTTTTGTACTTGGGATTTAGTTTTGATTAGATTTTGTAATATTTTTGCGGAAATTGATTTTTTCAGGTGTTTTATGCTTTGGAAGGTTTGTATATTTTTAATATGGTTTCATACACATGTCTTTTGTTATGCATTAGTGGTATAATCGATCTTGATCGTTTTTCCATAAATGTCGGTGAAACCTGCTGCTACGAAAATAACAAAAAACGAACATCGACTGACACGGCAATCCGTGCGACGTAACGTTCTCGATGTGACGTAGTCAGCGAGAATATGTTCCTGGGTATAGTTCGAAATCAATTTTTCGCCGTCACTCTGTTTCACATGATGCAGCAAAAAATTCCATTTTCCTCGAATTTTCGTAGAATCTTTCATAAAGTCTACCCAAAATTTTCTCCGACGATACTCGGTAGTTATTTTATTTCGTACAAAAATTTATATTGCAAGGAAAATAACAGTTATATTTTCGTAAAATATGAATTATTTCCGAGAAATTATTCAAAGTTTTCATTAAATATACAGTCGATTTTGAGGATTCACATACATACTACATGTAACATTTTATAAAACATGAAGAAAGATCAAAGGCACCATGAATATACAATTACTGAATAATAGAAGTCATGGATATTTAATGAATGGAAATAATATTACGTTACGAAATATAATTTCAGTTCTATATTCTCCGAAATGTTGCAACATTCACAGCGTACTTACACATGTGCGCAGACTTTCGTGACTGCCCATGCATTATTAAAATTACCTTAAAACAGTAAAAGAGCCCAGAAATCGACAAATTTTATCGCAAATAACAATATTTCATTATTTATTTTAGGTATCGAAATAATTATTTCTCGAAACAAAATGTAGCTGTTATACTTAAAACAGGAAATGTCTCTAAAATAAAACAATGTTAGCTGAATAATATTACAAACAATGCGATTTCAAATGTATCCAGGTTAAAAAAAAGCTAAATCTGTTTCGCTTCGTAAAATATTAAATCACCCATCAATCGATTAAATTTCTGGTCAACACATTATTTATACATACACCGTCTATATAATATTCATTCCGCATATTGCAAATCCTTTATAAAACGAAACGTTCACGGCAGAAAGAAATAATTTCTAATCACAAATTCATCGCGAACCACTCGCAAACGAATGGGTCGTATCCAATTCGCATGTATGAACGAGCCGCTGCTATTCGCTGTTCAATATAGCCACGCTCAAGCCGCATGTACAGAGTACGAGTATTGGTGCTAGAGTGCCTGATCGTAAGTAGGTATCGTTGCCACGTGTACGATAGCTGGGTATCGTACCGTCGCTGTAATAAGGGCTCTGTGCAAAGCTTTCTGTCGTTCCGATAAAAATGACCTCTCGAAACGGGCCAGAGGGTGAAAGCTCTCGCTCGGAATAAGGAAAGAGTGTCCCCTTTTGCAGATTTTGTCAAATGTAAAATCGGAATGCTGAAGATTACATTGAATATTAAGGATCCTCTTTCGAAATGCATGAACCCTTTCCGGGTGATGATGTGGAAACGTGTATGTGTGTTTCGACGACTGAATCAGAATATTTCGATTTCTTCTTTTCTTCGCGCAGGTCTGGAGGAAACTCCCCTTTGTGAAACGATATCACAATTCCTGTTCTTAATTCTGGACTTTCGACGTTGCGCAGATATTTTGAGCAGATTGAAATAATATAACAAAGTGTGCTAAGTGTATTGCAATATGGAACATATTACCCTTGGTGACATAAACTGCAATTTTTCTTTAGAAAATTTATTGCTTGATTAGAAACTCTGAGGAACAAATGTCACAATTTCTCGAGTACTTTGTTGTTTCTCGAGGCACAGATTAAGTAATATTTTTCACCGTAATCTTGTATTGATTAAAAGAAACTAGTCAAAGCCAGAAAACCTCAGAACCAACTGCCTCTGCACTGGATTAAATAAAAATAATCCGTTTAGCTAAGGTAAACCTTTCGCAAGGATTACACGCAGGCAATCTAATTGCAAGAAAATAGCATTAACCGGGTACATGACACAGCTATGACATAAACGAAAATTCTGTCGCGCTAAAATACGAAGCGCGCTTGGATTCCTAAATTCACTGTTCCAGCGCAACCCTTTCACTGCGGCCCACCTGCGTTCGCAGCGTCCTGAAATCCCTTTTCCCATTTACTCGTATACACTTTATTAAATCCCGTGACGCAAATCCGAGCCCCGTCTAGGCAGGATCCTCCCTTATCAATAGTCGTCGGCAATTGAAACCGATTCGACGGTTCAATAACTCAGGAAAGTTTGAGAAACCCTGTCCCAGATTAGGCTGCCCATTCGCCCCTTTATTTCCTTCGCAGTGACGTAGCTGCCTCGTCTCGACGCTGGCCCCCCATTCCCTCGGATCCAATGCCAACCGTCGTAGCCTATTGTGCAGCTTACTTTATTGTGGGCATTCGTCTTCTCGTAATATTCGGCTCGGAAGCCTGCTTTCATTTCTGCTCCTCTTGGCTAGGCCCCTCGAAAGGGAATCCTCCTTTCCCTTTTCTCGGGGAGGCATCCAAAGGACGCGTCCCTGTCCCTTCACTTTCGCCCTTTTAACAGGTCGCTGGCTCCAATACCACGGTAATTTCGCTCGATAAAACAGCGGACAGACTCCCTCCGCCGAGTGATTGAAAGCATGGCGGAGGGTTAATCCTGTGGTTCGCTACTTGCTTCCGTGTCAACAGCGGTCTTTATGCCGCGCCGCGAGACGTGACTTCTACGAAATGTTTCCGTGCCTGGGTTTACGTCTCTTTTCCTGTCGTGCTTAGAGAACCGTGTCTCAATTTAGCTGAGACTGCCGCGTTTATTTGAAAGGTTTTACAATCAGTTGACACCTGGATCCTTATCTTGCATGGATTTCAGCGTTTTGTGGAATAAATCGAGCAGAAAATGTCTTCGAATGACCGTTTTATGTCTTGGCTTTTTATGGCTGGCGACGTAGGGATTACGGTGATTTACAGGCTATTGTGGCTCCTATAATGTAAATTTTATAGATTTTATATTCCATTGCAATTGTTTTTTTTTTTTTTAACAGCTCGTCATGCTATTGCGAGGCCATAAGCTGAAATGGTGACTACAGCTCGCACTGTGAATGTACAGAATAAGTAATTCTGATTTTCAGAGTAGTTATCAAGTATTTAAATCAGACGCAAATGGGTTGATATTTGGAAAATTGAAAATTTGAGTAAATGGCTTACCTTGATAAAACGCAGAAGTAGCGAAGGTGTTATGTATAATAATTACATTAAGTATTCATTTCAATTAGAAATAGTTCTCTATAAGTACTGGAAACGTCAGTGCTGACAAGCTTAATATAATACGTCCTCATATTTTGTAGTAGAACATACCATACACAACAGACTGCTTAGAGCGTCGCCGTAACTTCGAGCGATGAATCGATAAACTTGTCCCTACAGGTTGTAGTACAAACTCATGGTGTGATAATAAATTAATAGGTGTATGGCTGCCTTTTAGCGTCATGAAATTAATTGAAATTTCTCTCGGAACAGCGGCAATTACCGTCTAAACTTTGGCAATCACTACGAGTATTCTAGCTCGTCCGAAAGCTACTATAATTATTCGTTTGTTCCCCTTCTCCCTTACAATAGGCATCGCTAGTGAATAATTCTAATAATTAACAAATTCAGTAATTAAATCGATTGTATTCACTGTTACATCTGAATTTCACCTGGTCCCCTTCTTCGTTGTCAATAAACCAGAAATGCTAGTGCATATCGAAATGTGTCATCGTCGAATGATAATATCCCCAAAATTCCCTAGCATTTATTTCTCACTTTATTCCAACATTACAAATCACTATCCCCTCCTTCCTTTTCAATTTCCTCACCCTCGCCACAGATACTCCTGAAGCAACGACACTTCAGCCATCTCGTCGATTTAATTTCGCTTTACACGATCGTATCAGGTACGGTGTAATTCGCGCACGAAGTGACACGTGTACTCCCAATTGGATCTGTTCGGTCCCACGAATGTCATAACAGCAGTAGAACCGACGGACAGCAAGGCACGCTCGATCAGGGAGCACGTGGAACATCCTCGAAAATTCGACAGAGCAGGGGAGCCGATTTTATCGTCGCCATACGGCGTTTCGATCTTCGGCAAACTCACGTTCATTAACGTGTTCCTCTTCGACGGGCGTCACGTTACGCGTCGACTTCCTGATTCGCTTTGACAGACGTGCGTGAATCAGACAAACCCAAACGCAGAGAGATACCCATGAAACGACGTGTTGGACGGGTGCCTGATTCACGGTGACTGATCAACCACGGCCACACAGGCTCGTTAATAACGCCTGTACAATCGACATCGATTCTCGATTAGGCGCGGCTTGGATTGCGCGCGGAGGCTTCGTTTAATCGCTAATTAACTCGAGATCCATTGGTTTCGTTGAATTCATCGGATCGTTATCGCGCTTCCTGCCTCCCCTCTCGCGATCAGTTTGTCCTGTGAACCACGTCAAAGCGCCAACGATTTCAGCTATGCACTTTTTTCAAGCGTATTTTTTTTTTTAATTCCTCATATTCGGAATATTCGATGGCTGGGGATAGTGAGGGATAGTGAAGTTTTTCAGAGATGAGGGATGTGGAGTGAATGGCAGCCTAGAAAGACTATTTAAATTATTAGTAGCACTGTATATAAATGATAAGCATGGTGAACTATGCTTTTTGTAAAAAGAAGTTTGGGTATTGGTTGGTGGATCTTGTGTAGCCAGTTGATTAATATTGGACATCTACATGTATAATAATGTCATATGTAATAACTTGATAATATTTCTGGTATGATACGGATATTATATTATTGGACTATCTTTCAGTGACAGGGGTCCTAAATGAACAAACGTTATTGTAGTTATATCGCATTTAAATAGCAGAATTAATGTTAATTGTTTGTATCACAGAGTAGTAAGATATTTATTGTATTTCAATGTGCCATGACATTATATTTATTACATAATTAATGGTAAACAATAATATTATACCCAATGTAGGTATATCCTCAATCCACTGCATATGTGTAGCATTACATTCTAAAATCACTTACATACTACAAACGATTAAAGGATAATTATTATAAGAGAATTGATAGGTTCCTGAAAATAATAAATAAGAAAGACAAATATTTACTGAACTCAAAGTAATACCTAAATATTTCCTAAATAATATTTAAATACTATCTAAATAATTTTAGAAATTAAGAACTAAACCGTTTTTGAGTCCGTGTTAATCAACGTCTAATTTTACCGAAGAAAAGAGGCGAAACTCGACAGCCCGTTTATCGATACATCGTTAATTTTACGACCAAAATCCAGATCACGTCTCGATACGTCTAATGAGACCATCGACACCATCGCTTGAACGCCAGGTGGTACCAAACGGTATTAAAATAGTTGAGGTTATAAAAATGGCCGCTTGGACGATAAAAATAGAATTGCTCGGATGCCAAGCACACGATTCTCGCTACTTCGACACCTCTTGCTCATTTTCCTTCATCGTTAAGCATACGCGTTTCACAGCGTCTAACGCTCGTTAACGTCACATAGACGAAGGTATCGCGCTGGCATCGACGCTTTAGTTATTTTCCTATGGCGGGCTAGGCGACTGTCACGCCTTGGCTGATCAACATAATTACTAGCAGGATCTACTTTTTGGTTTTATAAATGGAACGATGCGCTCGAGGAAACATGAAACCGTCCCCACTTTCTGTTACGGGACGCCCCGAGTGTTACCATAGAACTTTGCCAGTTTAGAAGGGAGGGATGATGTTGTTCCAGTAACTATACAAACTGTCCTCGCAGTTATGGATGCTCTGCACGTTACCTGGGATTGTAATATGCTTCACAATTCTATGAGGACACGTGTGTAAATATACAGTCGTAATATTTCATTTCATCTAGAAAATACCTTCCATTGCGAACAATATTAATACATAAACGATCGAAAATGTAAAAAGTCATTGGATTCTCGAAACTCTAACAAAACGAGGAATATTGAAATAATTATTTCAAAATTCTCGCGTTATACGATTTTCAATTTTAATCAAACACCAGCCTCGTTATTCTATAATCTATAGGAACGAAGCAATAATAAGCGCAAGGTACAAAGGTTCGAGCATGTAATATTTTATAAAGGTACACGATGAAAGGTATTCGGTGTTTTGTACCATTTTAATTATTCCTACTGTTTGTTAGAAATATTCAGCGCGAATAGCAGGGAATCATCGAAAATTAAATACCAGACTGTGTGACAATGGCGTGTATATTTTCTGTTGCGCGTATTACATGTATAAAGTCGACATGGAAAGGGGGCTTGGTTAAACACGCGATATGGATCGGACGCTGCTGATACTTTGTCTGCTTTCAGTTGAATATACGAGCAACAAACGAGACGAAGAAAGGCGGCAAACATTGCCAAACAGTCGTGCTATTGGAAACCTGTTGAGACGCAGACACAGGGGCTCGCATTAATGAATTCAATAAAACGGTTCCAGCTGCGAGCGAAAAATGAATCTGGATCGGATAAACAAGACGCGGTATCAATAACTAATAACGTTTTAATTCCACGAGATTTGGGGATAGACGCTGTGTTACGGAATCAAGAAATCGCGAAATTAAATTCGACTGGCGAGTCGGGGCTGAATCGATTACGTCGGCGCCAATTGAACGCGAAATGGTAACTCTAGGGGAATTGCAAGTTATTTAACGAACCCTGGAGAAATCATGGATCAGGAATACATATTTGACTTTTGACGACGAATTTCTGGGACTTCGATGGTTCTGACGGTTTGGTCAAAGGAATATGTAAATTTCTGCGTAGAGTTTGTACAATGGCTGCGTTTACTGTTGGTTTCTAGTCGATGGTGACCAAGTTTGGAAAGTGTGGATAAATTAGAAATGAGTTAGTTAACTAGTCGACTAATTTAATATTCTTTGATTGAGAGATCGAATCTTTTAAGAACCTGATAGAAAACGTGTCTATAGATACAAAAGACATCGAATCTATGAAAAATTTCGGTGAAAAATAATTTGAACATTCATTAAGGTTAAAATATTTCAAAACTAAAAAATAGGATAGCGTATCATTAATTAAATATAATATCGAGTTCTATGTAAAAAAGATAATTTTGAGAGACATTACGTATGGAACGATCTAATATGCCATGAAGATATCTCTTTGAGAAAAGATTAGTCACTCGATTCCTGACCTACAGTTCTGAACTACCCTGTATACACAGCGCTGTCGAGCAAGCGAGAAGAGTTGTAAGGATAGTCGCCGACGAAAACTATGCTCGTACATCATCCAGGGGCGCATGGGTCAAGAGTGACTTAGTGGCTACTTTCTACCCTTGCGGAACAATGTTACCGAAAGAGTGCTGGTAACCTTAAAGATCCACGATCTTTTTGAACTCTCCCCAGTGCTTTGCTCTCAAACTTTCCACATATATTAATATCACTGTTCTCTTGGCGTACAAAATAGCTCGACGGGACTATAAGAGGATTTAAGGCAGTCGTTGTTAACGCGACAGCTATTAAGAGAGTAACCCTAGATTTCAACTCAACAAATTTGTCATTTTTGGAAACTTTTATAAAGAAAACTTCTTATATTTAAGACTACATTCGCGAAGGTAGATATTTAAAAAGTTCGAATTTTTTCTAATAGCATGTAGAATATTAACCCTTTGCACTCGGAGGTTCTTATTTTCCATTCATTTAGAAGAGACAACCGAATGCAAAGGGTTAATAGCGTTCAGGTGCTAGATTAAATAATCAGCGCCTCACTCACTAATTTCAATTATCATTTAATTAAGATGAGTAATTCTCGTGACCTTAATTTTAAGCCTAATTTTAAAGTGACAAAGGCGTCGAGAAAATCGTTCAATAAGATCTCTGCGGGGTGAGGTATGCAAATTTCGAGAAAAAAGTGTTCAAAACTGGGTCAACGGTCTTGACGGTCCATGGATTTTATGAGGGAGGCACGATAACCAGGATCCATCGGGATAAATACAATTTCCTTAAAGAAGCGCTCGAAGGAGCCGACACTTTCATAGCCGAGCCTCAGAAATTCTGAGGCGTGCTTTCGAAACTTTATCAAGGATATTGATGCTGTGGTGTTGCAAATTGTATTAGGAACGACGGGCGTGACGCACGAGCTTCGGTGAAATAGAAATACTTTTCTTAAGGGAACTTCGCCGGAGAAATATTTCCAGCGGGGAATTTCGAAATTCTAAAAAGCGGCAGCGAAGTTTTGTTAACAACCCTCGTATCGGAAACAAGGAGGACGGTACACGAGCCGGGGGAAAGCGATGTAACTCTTGAGCGAACTTCTGGTAAACAACGTTTGCGAAATTTCTTGCCCCTGCAAGGCTCGTAGGCTCTCATTCACCGTCGTTTTTACGTCACCGATATGTATGCTAACTCAGGACTCTGCTAATAACTTCTTGTTCCTTTTTACATTCCTCTATGCAATTTGTAAATTTGTCTTCTTTGTGTAAACCTGAAAAAATTTGACTGTAAAATTGTATCAGAAAATACATGTATGTAAGAGGATTAATATTAATACAGTACGTTTTAATTAATAAACTTTATTTTCTATTACCATTTTGGCTATTATTTTACTTGCGCGAATAATGTATTTAGAAATAAATTTTAATATTTGGAACTCCGAAGCTGCTTGTGCTGAAAAAATATAAAATTGGTGGTAATGTAACATTAATATTATTCGTGCGTATATGATATAATTTGTACCATTATTAACGACGTCGAAAATATTTGTAGAGAGTACTATTACAAGAAGAGAAAAAATTCCAGACGAATACAATAAATAAAAATAATATTTAAATTATTGTATGAATTTTGAAATTTTAACGAATATATTTCTTTATGTATTTATGAAAAATTGAAATGTGCAAAAAATGCACGTACTATGCAAAAATACATAAATTTGTTAAAACTAAGACAAATATTACAATATTTGAAATATGAAACGTACCTAGTCTCTATTATTTTAATAGTATTTATGAAAATTTGAATTTGCATAAAAATCCGCAGGCTAGTCATAAACTTTCAAGTCTTCGCCTCGTCTGCCTCACTCTCATTGTTAGCGCAGTAAGAATTATATCATTATTCATGCCTCTCATACAAAGTTAACAGACGATTCCAGTGCTCTTAATCTCCAATAAACTGAAGCTATTCCACTCGAAGCAAGTCCATAACAAGCAAAAACGAGTAAGAAAAAATGAAGTGGACTACCAAGGGAGAGCGAAATCGCAAAAATTCGCTCCTGGAAGTTCGTTGGAGCTTTATCACGTTGCATGCCGGCAGTTTGCATTATTTCCTCAAAAAGGAGCCAAGGGTACAAACAAACGAGACAGTAGGAAAACCAGAACTGAGAACTAATAATAAGCAAAAAAAAAAAGAGCAGAACCACAAAACGAAAAAAGTCCATCCTACTCAGTTTCTATAGCCAACGTCGTTCGATATTAAGATCCGCGGGGCTGCAGCCAACAGCCAGTCATGGTCACGATTGTCTTCGATTTAAATAATCACGGAAAAATGTTAATGTCCATCGCGGCGTAATTCAATGGTAAAACAAAAGAAGGAAACATGGACGCAACCCTCGTCGGATTATTCGCAGACCAGGGAGGGGTTGTCAGCGTAGAAGGGTAGGGGGTGAGTTCTCGAGGAGCCAACCGTGGAGGATCACCTAGGTGGTGAAAAGGGAAAGGAGTAAATTGAATTAACGAGAGAAAGAAAGAAGATTAAGGCTAAGGTACGTCTGCTTAAAAAGACCGCGACTGTAATTCTTCCTCGACCCCCCTCATTTCCAACTTTTTATTCTGCCGCGAGATCGCCCGCAGATCGAACATTTTTATTTCTTGCGCGTCGAACGACTTCATAAACCTTGCTGCTCTGACCATTCAAGCCGCACTTCGGCGAACAGAAACGGATCGTTCCTCGAGGAACTTCCTTTTGTGACTGTCATTAAAAATTGCGCTGGATGAGGATGGATGGGAGCCACAACTGATCGTAACGCATCGCTTGTAACGTGGAAGGATCGATGAGCGTAGAGTGATTCAGTGAAGTACAGTTTGAGGAGCAATCTTTTCTTGTACCTTGCTTTCTGATTTTTTTCTGCTTAGAAAGGGAAATTTGTTTGGGAATTCGAGATTTAGGAAGAAGTTACGCCATCACTTATTTGCGTCGACATAATTTAATAGATTCGGATTCTTGTACTATGAAGTTGTGAATAGTTAAGAATTTTTTGATTGGCATGTTATTTATGTTTTGTATTTTATTTTTTAAGTAAGTAGATATTGAATTGATGAATTGATCATTATTGATTATACCACACACTGTTATTGTACACACGATTTTATGATGTTACAGCAGATTATTAATGAAAGAAATATAATGAGCATTGTTTTCGTTCTATTATTCCAGCCTATAATGTGAATATAATGTCTGATGTTACACTCTCGTTTCATGTTATCATTTATTATCGTTTTTAATATGCACTCACTTGTCCAACAGGAAAATGTTCACATTTAGCTTCACTATTTTTCAAATATCAACTCAAGCTTTTCAGGAGGAATCCGATTTGCAGCTCGAAATTAAAGTTAAACACGAGAACTGTGCGCGCCAAATTTTGCTCTAAATTGAAAATAAACACGAGTACATTTCTGTCGTTGCGGAAGTTCCATGAACTCACATTTTTCTTTCTAAGCACTCTGACAACTTTTAAATCCTTCATAGAAAGGTTTCTGTAATACATAACTATTATTTTTTTCACTTCCCAATTCTCCATGAATCACTGATACCCGCAAAGCTTTCAATAAAACTCATACTTAAAAAAACAATACTACATACAACTCGTACAAGCTTACATACCTCACACAAAAATGGATTCAATTTCATAAAAACTATATTTACTCTGTCATATACAATAATGCTTCACTCCTCGCCCATTTAACTACCCCCACAAAAAAATAAAAACCGCTAGAAGCCAATTAAAACTCGAATCAGTCCAACCCAAGAACTTTTCCCCGAATTCCAGGATCCCAAAAACAGCGTTAATCGTTAAACAACAACCCCTAGCGGTACAACTCAGTTGACAGATAGACGATCATGATATATCAGGATCAACCCTGTACGCTCCCCCTGTATCCACCCTCCGTGATTTACTCCTCCATCATCGATATACACCCCTCTTTGATTCCACTCGACGTGCACAGACGAGACCGAATCACGTTTCACAAATACGCGTGCCACGACCTGGTTCCGGTTCAACCGGCGTCGTATCCACCCTGAGAGGGGAGAGGGGTTGTGCGCGCGTTACAAAAAGCTTCGGGGACGAGATCAAGGGGTGGGAAATTAGAGAGCACGCGCGGGACCACCGTGCCACCGAGAAACGTTGTAATGAACGAAACAAGTTTTATTCTGTTTTCCTTGGTCGTCTGTTTGCTTTGTTTCCGTGGGACGACGATCCGGTGTCATCGACGTGACACGTCCATCGCAGGCCTCCACGTTCAATAGCCCTCTATGCACCCCTGCGCGTAATTTTCGTGCGAATGTTGGGTATATCAGGGTCTGCAGTGTGGATATAAAACTGACGAGTAAAGTGGATTTTGTAGCGTGCTTCCTTTTTTCATTAGCGAAATTTTGAGCGAAATTGGACGCGTGGAAAAATGTATGTGCGCTGGTGGTAAAGTTGCGGATAAATTGAGTCAGTATTTACCCGTTACGAGCTTGCGGGGAGAGATTCCCAAGTGTAACACCTTTTAATCTTTGCCAGTTTTTGCTGGTTTCTGGAAACTTTCGAGATTTGAAATTCTCAAGCTTGAAACTTTTCGAAAATTCAAGTTTTAAAATCTTTTAAGAAGGGCATGGGGTAAGTTTAATTGTTCATACCTCCCGTTCCCAAAAGGGGATATCGGCGCCTTCAGCTTGACGAGTTTAACAAAGTAGCAAGAACTCATTAAAGTGTGAGTGTTATACTTGAGGAGTTGTCTCCGTTAAGGGAGAACTTACAAATCTGTCTAAAAACTACGGAATCAGAATTCATTTAGGTAATATGCCCGCATATAAAGTAAGAACAAATATATCTATATATTCGTGAATAGAAGCCTTGGAATAAAACAATAGATAAATAAATTGTAAGTTTAAGATGAATGATGTTTCAAACTTAATTCTTAATGAAGTTTTGATGGATTCAGACCTGAAAGTACGTACACGATATGTCTCTAGTATTATCTCATTTGTTTCACAGATTTCAAAGTAAACTCCTTTCACGCCAACAACACACATATTGTTTACTTAAGTTTGTAATCCTCAAAGACAACAATGTCAATTAACAAGCCTCCATTTGATATACCTCAACACTGGCTTTGAACGTCAGCGACATGCATTCTTCTCTTGCTCAAGGAACCATAAACCGAGATCTGCAAGTTAAACGATTTACGCTGGCAGCCAGGGGAACACCTCGCTTTCCTGATACACGCAACCAAGATGAATGGTGTAAAGGGGTGATTTCACGCATCTTCGCCTCACCGTGAAAATTTATGTTTCAATGTCGTGAAAGTTGCCAGGGTGTTAACCACGAATATCGTACAATTTGTGGAGAATGTTTGAGTCACGTCAATGTTTGGCCCAGTTGGACCAAACTTTCTTCGATTTCCAACATCGTGACAACAACGTTTCAACATGCGCCCTTATATCTCGAACTACCCCTCCCAAGTCCCCTCCCTCGCGCCACCATGTCCGTCCTATCGCAGGATCCTCCGTTTATCCTGACTAGAAACTTTTCTCGCCACGGTGTTTGCACCTTCTGCCAGCGCTACGAGCATTTCGGGGGATGCGTTTCGATTGACATCGGTAGGATACACCGAATCAACCCCTATCGACATGGGAATCGGAGTTGGGAATGTGGCCCGCTTTTTAGAAGAAATTCTATTCTTTCGTAATAGCGTAATACACTTTCGTTTGAGAGGATTAAATGAAAATGCTTGTTTGGCTGATAGAAAGTTCGATATGCATTTCTTATAAGGGGTGCAGGGTTCTTTTGAAGATGAAAGTGGAGGAATGAGTTTCTTCTGTGTTTGAAGATAGAAGAGCGTGTGGTTTTGATGGGAATTTAACTTTAATTTACTGGTTGGAAATTAATTTTGCGAAGACTGAGAGAAATAATGAAAGGTAAAACAGAAACTTGTTTTACTATAACAAGTTTTTTACATATGAAAGGAGGACGTTGAAGATTATTTATCAGGGAAATTGATAAGTAAATGGCTATAGTATTGGGTTATGATGTATGGTTGTTGATATACAATTGATTTCCACAAATAGAATAGATTTTCTATGCTTCCATTCAAATTGATCGTGGGAAATTAAATGGAAAATTTTGTGGCGACACACCATCAAATAATTAATGAATTATTATACCTGATGCATATTAACTATACGCAAAATTGGGACCAAATCAATAGTTTCAATTCATGTGAAAGCTTGTTGTAATATTATCATATGACATGATACAACATCAAAAATTCCAGCTGTTTCAAAAAACATTAAATTTATTCAATATGTTCATTTCCGACAGAATGTGCATATCTGTGGACGAACTGAAGACGAACCGAATCCACGCACTAAATGGATTATGGTCGAATTCCGAACAAACACGCGTGCTCGTATTTGATCTGGTTATTGCGGAAAATGACCAGAGGCTGGTTTGCATTGATAAATCAAACCTTGTCGAGTGCAGACTAGATAAATGTAGATCAGCATAAACGCAATAATATTGATTGTATACTGTTCCCATAGAATCTGTACACTGATGCATACGTTCTATTCTTTATACAGGTATTCTATGAATTATAGGTATACTTCTCAAACCCTTCAAAATGGCAAAAATTCTAAGAAAATGGGATTTATTAAAAAGATTCAAAGCAAATTGACAAGAATTTTAAGAAAATGGGATCTATTAAAGAGATTCAAAGCAAAATTTGAAAAATATCTTTCTCAATAATTTAAGGTCGTTTACCATTTCTGTATCTCACTGTCTCGTATTATATACCTTTTAAATATTTTTAGAAAATTTCACCCATTACAAAATAGAAACTTTCGCCCTTGAATAATCTTTCAAGTAGCTCAAATGTAAATTGGATTACCCCTATTCTCCTGTCTCGATGATTAATTTCGAAGGAAAGAATTAGTTTCCATCGTTCCTTAGGGAATCAATCGATTGTTCGCGATTCGTATCAACTACGAGCTTCGATTCATTCTTTCGAAAATTCCAGAAATGATGAAAACGTTTCAAACTATCAGGTAGTTATACGTGCAATCCCTTATGCCACATGCAAACGTATCGGTGTTTCAATCATATCAGCGGCGTATACGCTGTGCAAGTGCACTCGTAAAATCTACGAACCTTTATTTATCTTGTTAGTTTGCAATGTAACTGAGCGAATAGGACCAGTAACTATGGACGATCGTGTTCCCAATAATATTACCTCGTGACTGACAGAACGATGAATCTCGAAATGACAGTACGTTTTATTTGCTTTTTTTTCGAAAAATGAATAGAAGCTTTTAGTTCGGCGAAATAAAAATGTCTACTCTGCATGGCCACAATTTTTTCAAATTGATAGTTGCATTGGTTTCGAATATTGAATACATACTATGCCTCTTTCTGTGATGATAAACATCTCTTTGGAGCTTTTGAAAGCTATTTTTATTCATAGACGTATTTATAGTGTAGACTAATTGTTCCTAATTTTAATCTTATTGGAAATTAAACTGTCTCTCTGAGTGATTATTGACAATTATATTGGAATTCCAAAAAAGAAAGAAATCCATTGTTTTGTTTTCTACAAGCACTCACAGTAATTATTCTACATCAGAATGGTGCATAGGTTTAATTTACTTAATAAACAGTCTCCAGCAAATGCTTAAATTACTCTCCAAGGAGACCGCTTCTCAATAAATAAGAAAATGACCAGATACGCCATCTCAACTACTACTAATTTTCCTCCGAGCTCTTCACCGCAATCGCGAATCAGTCGCCAGTCTAAGCGATCAAAAACCGTATTACGCGGTGGATATAAAGAACCGCATGAGATAGTGTCCGAAATCTGAATTCAAATCCTTCGCGTGGAATAAGAGGGATTTATTGCCGCTCCTTACTTAACTCGAAATCTGTTTGGGTGGCTTTCATAAAGCATAAAACGCGTCTGCTGTTAAGTCATAAAAAGTCCAGTATTCAACTTTATTCCGACCATCATAACCAGCAAGCACACCTCAATCGCTGCACGTCACGAGAGGGGGGTGATCCCGCTGTAAACCCCGTAATAAACCTGCTGTTATTCGGATATATTACCCGTTTCGAGGATTTCCGGTTGCCAGAAAAATTCCCGCCGATACACGAATATTCGGGGCTCGACAGGCGCCGCTAATTAAGACCTAATTTTGTCGACGTGCTCGCTCGAACTGGCGAAAAACCGAGCTGCACTCTTTGGGATTACGGGGACAAAGGGCTGGGCTGCAAAAAAATATTTTCACCGAACCTGGTGAAACAGTTTGAATTGGGTAAAAACGGGAATGGTACAGGACATTCTGCTTTTTTTTTTAATTCTATATTGTACGATAGCGCTTCGCAATTAAGGTAAGGCAAATTATGGGCGGATTTTTAGCGGATGTTGACCCCGTTGTTAGTTTAAAAAGTATTAGTGGAGAAATTTTCTTTCATTAAAATATGCTGGGATTTGCGAATAAATATTGTGAATAACTGGCAGGGTTTTTGTCATCGTTGGCTAAGAATTATTTACGAGAGAGTATCTATCGGCATCTTAGTGAATAATTCTTGCGTTCTTGTCGAACAATTTATTGTAAACGGTTAACATTTTTCCTTGTTACATTCCAGTCATTCTTCTTGACGTTGGAACGGCACTCGCTTTTAGCCACCCCCGACCCCTTCAATTCGTGCTCGGCAAGGCTCATTCTTCGCCCGCCTGGCGTTTGTACGCCTTGATTTGTAGTTATTGCATAACGAACCTTTCGTAATTCACGTAATTACTTCGAATAATGTTTCGTTCGGTTGCTCGACATGCAAGCGTTCGTTGAAATGAGCCACTTCATTATATTTATATTGCTTGCATAATAAATCCCATTCGTGTCGTACGTCGTGGATCTTGACGCAGGACAAAGTGCAAACGTAACAATAAATGTGACTGCATTTGATTAAGAGTCTCTTACTTCTCTCGTTACTGACTCAGGCTTCTTTCAAATGGTTTTATATTTTCAATCAAACAATTTCTGTAACAATGCCTCGCGGATAATTAACGAGAAAAGTAATTGTTCCGAACGCTGACAGAGAAATGCGAGATCTCGTTCAGTTTTGCCAAATATTGAAAGGACAGTATTTTGAACCTGCGCTTTCGAATAAACAGAGTCGTTGTTGCGCAAATTGAAACGCGCTTAATGAATAAAGACGTATGCGCGTGTAATGAATTGAAGAGATGTGAAAAAATTACAAAGCGATGTTGCATTAATTGAAACATTAAGTTTTGCGATTCAATAAAATAATAATTATGCGAAGAATAATTACGAAATAATTATACTATTCATCGGTTTCCTGTTCATTAGTAATTTAACGAAAATGTGGTATCTATAATACGCTTCTTTAAATACAAATATTACACGCATTTTATACATGAATGTTTCTTCATATCGTAATTTATAAAATGAATAAATGCATTGCTAACCTACCATATTTTAATTGGGAAATAAAATACATAATTATTCCTACTAAAAAGAATGAATAGCTATGTAGGTACTTTAGTAGATTGAGATTTCTTAAAATCAGAATAAACTCGCAATATATTTATTTACATATTAAAGAACGCTAATGAAGACAGACATCACGTAATTGTCAAGTTTTTTAAATTAGAATTCCCGCTTTGAATTACCTGCGACCGAATTATAAAAGGGATTAAAACAAACGTTTATGCATTGGTGACTGAATTGACATTGGACATTTTTTGGACATCAATTTGATTGTCAAAGGACATTAACACTGTCTAAAATCATGTCAGAAGGTGCAGCTAATGAAAACAGGTAGAATTCCATGGAAGCTAAAATTTTGTTTCCTTTAATTTCTACTGTACATTAAACAGATATTTCTAAACGCATGTACTCTAGTTTCTTGAAGCAAGAAATTCTACCCAACTTCACCTGCAGTAGAACACAGAGATTCGTAGAATCCTGGAGGAATTCCACGCACGGTCAGCAGGCCAGTCATTTTCACGCGGAGTGAAAAAGGGGCTCCCGTAATCTCCTCGTGAAACAAGCGGCTAAGCGCGATAACATTCTTGAGGAGTGTTCCTTCTCGTAATCTCTCGCGACTAAGTAATGGATGCCGCCCTGATAAAGCCCCCACTCGCACCGACGAGCAACCTGTGAGACCGCATCACCCTTCCACGAGTAGTTCCAACTTCCCGCAAGCCCAAATTATACACAGCTAAATGATGGATGACTTCCCTCGCATTCCGAACACCCCGAACCTGTTCCACTGCCCCGCCACTGTTTAGAACGAACACCGAAACTTCCGCCTTGCCGACCATTGTTCCTGTTACAAAGTTTGTTGCAAAAATGTTCTCATATACGCTGAGGGATCAAATTTACAGCGTCATTATGACTATTAGTCGCTATTATCGCGGCGATATCGCGATACTAATTGAAAGTTTTATGGCATGTATGAGTGAGTTAAGAATTGTTAGGGTGATATAGACAGACACGTATTTAACAGTTTTTGGTAGGATTAGTGCTCTATGAATGACATATTTTTTTCTTTTTTTGAGAAATAGTGTCAGTTTTGTACTACTACAGGATATGAAGTAGTACCCGTAATGTGAGTTTAGAAATGAATCAAGAACCGATCAGAATTGAATTTAAATTAAACGTGAAATTAGGTACCATGCAGTAGGTTTAGTTATCGCAATTTTTCTGTTTCTTCAATATTAATCTTTTTGAATAGTATATTTTCGTTCATAACAAAGCTTGAACAAATATTAGAAAGAGTAATTTTGTAGTCCAATTCGAGACACTGTGATTCTAGACAAGTGGAATGCAATTTCTTTTTCTAAAACAAAGGAACAATGGCGCGAGTCAGCAAACCATCGTGGCATCGAATTCGTTAACAATTCCCGTCGATCGTAGCATTCTTCTAACTTGCTGTCCCCATGGGCTTAAAAAATACTCAGCATCCAATTGCTGTTTACCGAAGGGAACGGCGTGAAGTGTCCTTTTCAGGTCCCTAGTTGACGTCGTTAACCGGTTCTCGCGTTCGTTCTTCGTGTCCGCCTCGTCCCGCTTCGATTCAAATTCGATAATTGTTCCCCGTTCGACAACCACGCGTTTCGCTCGGGCCGAGTCCTTTCTTTCTTTCTGTGCCACCGATTAAGTGCGACGCGTTCGCTGGACCAGCGCCACCGTCACAATTAAATCTGATGGAACTTTTCTCACCCTCGCTACCACCACCGATCATTTTTATCAATCGTTTCCGCCTATGCCGACGAGAGTTTTTCGGACGATCAACGCTCTTCTCGCTTCGATTCACGCTATCAATTACGGCCTGACTTGACGATTACCAACTCGTCATTAATCAATTTTTTGCGTTCGTTCAGACGATAATGTTGCGACGAGGTGAACAGTGGTTGCGAGGGTTGTTGTATTCTGTAAAGAGGAAGGGATTTTTATGCGAGTGTAGAGGTGTTCTTTTAAACTTTTGGACTCTGGAATAATCAAATTTTTAGCCCTGATTACTAGAATAATTAAACAAAATATCTGCCAGACAAATATTTATTTATTTATTTACGTAAGGGACACTGCCTATTTCATATTAAAGAAAAGAAAAGACAAGGAAGCGAGTACTATACATTTTTATTTGTTGACGACACGTAATTACTAGTATGCAATTCTATACGACAAGGTATTACCCTAGGGTGATTACCTTAAACGAATTGGTACACGCAGATAAATTACTTATCGAAACTGAATAATACAAAATAAAATAGAATAAGATAAAATAAAATAAAGTCTTCTAAACCATACAATTAAATGAAGCAGACAAGCAGTATACCAGTAAGACCAGATAAAAAACTTAAAAAGAAAGGTAAATAATACAAATATAAAGAACATAAAAAAGTACTATAATATATACAAATATCTGAAAAATAATTAATCTTCGAAACAGGGAAAATATATTACAAAAGTTTCATCCACAGAGAAAGTGCAATCGCGTTTGCAAGTGCATCGCTGCACCCAAGAGGAAACCGAGGTTCGCGGATAGACCTCGGGTTTACTCTTCCTCCGCAAAGCACAACCACGCGAACGATTCGCCTTCCGCTCAATTACGCTTCGCCCGAGGATGGCCTTCCGTACAATATTAATAGATCGTCAGCGTTATCGCGCTATTTCGCATTGAACGGGATCCAATCACCGAAAATTATTCGCCCGTCCCCGCGTGCCGCAGCGATCATTAATCTTCCGCGGATGAGTACAACGGCGAACTTCGCGTCGCGATTTACAATCGGTTTTTCATCCCGTTAGAAGATGCTAAACCGTCGATGCGAAACGAAATTCAGTCTTTAAGAGCCGACAGAGCGTGTGCACGCGTGCGACGACGCGACGCGTGTAAAATGTGTCGTCATTAAACTGTCGGTTTTAATACCGATTCAGCGTTTGTGACAGAGTCAAATTAATTTCTGAGGGTTTAATAATCGTGATGGAACGATGGTTGAAGAGACTCTTCTTTCGAAAGAAAAGAGAAAGAATTTGTGTTATGCACATTTTTGAAATCTTTGTGCTATCTTTCTGGCGTTTTACTTATTTTTATTTACTTAAATTTATTTACCTGATTGCGTATTAGAATTTTACTAGAGCTACGTTAGTGTTTGTACGAGGTCTATGACGATAAAATAATGTTTACTGAATTTTCCAAACAATTTAACGTAATAATAATGATTAGGTTTCTTAGGTGGAGTAGTTTTTTTCTCGTCAGACGCATTTCTACTTTATGTAATAACAGACACCGCAAAGCAGAGAGTTATGAAATGCGATGATTCAATCACAGACTATGATGCCGATGAAGAAATATGACAATCACGGTGTCTGCTATTACCTGCATCGTCTCTCGGTTCTCCTCCATTGAATAAAACTCGCTCGTCGCGCCAGTCGTATTCGATCAGGCCCCACGGCACGCGGAATCATATTTAGAGATCGCAAACGTTTACGTGGAAAATGAACGATTTATTGGATATACTGGCGCCTCAATAAATCGGAAAGCGTCACGTGTGAAACCGTAGCTTCCGTCGTCTCGCAAGGGGAAGAGAGATGTCGCTCGATCTCTCTTGTTCGTAGATACGTAGTCGACGATGGAGGGCAAGAATGAGGGAGCGAATGGAAATAGAGGAAAATGGAAGGAACGCTGGAAGTAAAGACGGGGAAAGAAGAATCTACGTTTCGGTAGGCGCTCTTCCGAAAGGAGGATTATTGATTCTGCTGCGCGAGTTGGATCTTCTCCTCTGGAAATGCTGGATTTCGATCCTGTTGAATTTTGTTGCTTATGAATATGACAGGAGTACGCTATAAGGTTCTCTGAATTTTAGAAAGGGGGGATGGATACTTGTGTAGAATTCGATTTTGTAAATGCTTAGCGAATTTGTAATTTTGGATCAATAAGTAGGACTTCCGAATTTTGTGTGCAAATTATTTATGTTTAGTAAATTAGTCATGTAATGGGGTCGCAGGAAGTTGTAAATAATGCATGGAGAATTAGAAATGATATAGTATAAAAATAATTATTGTGTACCGTGTGGATCACCTAAACCTGGTCTACTTTAATGATAAGAATTCACTTCGCTAACTTCTGGTAATGCTACTCAAAATATAAACCCTCAGATACTAAAACATTTCACACTATTTTATTCCCAATCTCTCTCTTGATAAAGCCAAAAATACGGCACGAAAATGTCCGCAAGCAGAACCCGAAAAAATGCTGAAACTGAGTTTGAAACGATCCGAGCACTGAAACAGCATACTTCTGTCTCACAAAAATGGTATCATTAATCAAATAAAACTAACGCAAACTACCACCGTCCAGAGAAGTGGAAGTACCATAAAATTCCCCTGTGAACTCGGTGAACCGGTGAGGCACACGCTTCTCCAGCCAGCGTTTCATTCTACTCCCTCACTCAACGCGATCGTTACGTCGACGCGAAGTTAAACGAAGTGTCGTTGGGAGGGTGGGAAGACCGATAAAGCTCTGAAAAATCGAGTAAGGAAACAAGCTGGAAACTGAGTCAAGAGGTGTGCAGCAATAAGCGCATTCCATAAGGAACGAGGCTCATCCGCTCATGGATTACGCTGGAACAGATTCTCTATTTCCAAGGTGGTTCGATGATATGAATGGACCGAACCTTCGTGCATCGGGGCAAATTGCGTCTATCAAATCCGATCCACGAGTGTTTTCCCAGTGTTATGGATTCCGTAATCGACACTAGCCGTCGAACAACGTGGTGCAATCGCGCCCACGTTCCTTGGGGTATCGGTTTGCTCGTTCTTATAATCAGCATAACACTTGCCCCTTCCCATGCTGTCAGACATCGAATTGGATTACTCCTTGGTAGCTCCTTGGTAGCTCCTTGGTAACTCGTGGCTCGACACGTGACTGCTTGGCACGGGCTCGGCCCGCCAGTCATGTGGAAAAGTTTCAATGAGACTATCAGATCTTCGGAAGAAGTTTCTCCTCGCTAGAACCCGAATACGCTATTATCCCCGCGGGAGACGCGCTAGAAAACGAACTGTTTGTTTTGACGTTAATGGGCCGAAGGAAATGAAAAATTGCTGACACCGATAGCGATGATATACTCGTTACCTCTTTGGGGACATTCTTCCCTTGGTTTCTGCTTGATTCAATTTTCGGAGGTTTGATAGTGTTCATGAGAGTTGTGATATTGGTAAAGGGTTCTTTCGATGTAAGCTCAGGGCTTAATGATTATGAGTTTGGGATGAGGTAAGTTGGTATGTTGGTATGTTCCTTGGTTCTCAATCTTTTCTCATGGCTGTTTGAATTAAATGTTGGCCAAACAAAATCTATTTTCTCCAAGTGGTCTCAAGGTATAATGAATAATGAAGTGAAAATGAAATATTTGTCGAATATTATAAAGAAGCTAGAGACGAGTACCTATCGTCTTTAAGCGATTGAGAGACATGTAGAGGTCTGAAGTAGATATAGCAAAGTGCTTAAGATTCACTCAAGTGGTATATGAAGCGACATTCTTGAGGGTGACACTAGTGGAACTCCCACATGCAGATTTTCCATCTCATCAAAATCATGGAGACTTTAAGCAATCTCAAGTACCTTGAGACCTCCAGCTACTCATATTCAGAAACGATCGAAGAGTAAAAGGGTAAATCTTGGAAGACCCTCCTGATTTTACAAACACTTCCCCTAGATATTTAATCCTATATTTATTTTATCTCACTTGAACAGTAAAACGTATGCCTAACATCAAACTAATAATAGCCTAATTTAAGTACCTAGATATTATTGTCTCCAAACGTTAAAGACCTCGCATACACCCTCCCCACAAAACACACAACATATGTTCAAACACAGCAAGATTCCTAATCCCATTAATCACCGACCGTTTTGTATTCAACGCAAGTGCAACGAAGGGTGAACCATTTTTTGGAAGTAAAAAGGGCGCCAGGATTGATTGAAAAGGGGAATTGTCATAAAAGTCACGCGCCAGACACGCCAGTAAGCATTTTACGTTCTGCTGTTAATTTTCCAATTACGATAGACGTTCTCGTTTAGCAACGGCGCGCTGTTATGTCTGTTCGTCAAAGACAGAGTCGTGGTCCCCATGCACGATTCTCCTTCGTCGTCGACGATCCGTTTCCTCTCCCAACCGCCCCCAGGAGAGAGAATGCCGAAACGATTCCCCATCAGTATTTCTCCCCCAGGGAGCGAAGAGAATAGAGTTTCTTAATCTCTTTTTATTGCCTGTAACTGGCTGTGACTTCCGACCGTGCCTTGCAACCTAAAGCCTCTTCCGTATCCTCGATTTTCACGTGGTCCACGTCACACCCTTTCTCATTCGTTACCATCCTATCTGCTTTCATTCCACATCCCTGACTTCTATAGGATGATCGAACAAGATACGTGTATCTACCAAGTGACGAAACGCGGAGGACTGTTCCATTTTCTTGGCATTCGTATTCTTCATTCGAGTTTAACTGGAAATACGACAGTGTTCATCAGGTGACGGAGTTAAGGGTTCAATTACAGAATAGATTATCGCTCATTTTTATTGAACAGTGCTATTATCTCTTTGCACTTCTAGTGTCGAGTGTGACTCGACATGAGTTTTCTTCACAGATACTCTTATGTCGAGCCACGCTTGACAGTTTTATATTGACTTAAAATAAAAGGGAGTTATTGGGAAGAAAATTGAGAAAAAGGAGCGCAAAGGGCTAACTGAGTCTATACCTAGTTTGTGAAGTTGTTAGAAATATGATATAATGTGTTGCGAAGGTTGTGGAGTATAGAAAGTAGGATTCCAATAATATAACACTTTTATAACAGATGATATTTAATACTACGACTCACGATAAAAAAGCATAAAAGAAGATTTCACATAATACTAAGAATTGAACAGTTAACTAAACAGAAGTATTCACTTCTAAAATTTCCTTTTAGCTCCAAAAGGACTTTCATCAGAAACTTATTATTCCATCTGAAAACACATCCATCCTTTCTCCCATATCCCTACAACACAACCAGCAAAAATGACCAACGTATTCGTCGCTCCGATACTTTCCGAAATACATTGGAGGCATCGCAACACAGGACCCTTTATCAAAAACTTTCACGTAGGGACTTCGCGAAAACACAGTGGCAATCGAGGGGTATCGCCGATAAAATTTCAATATTCCCTATACGCAAAGCGGAACCGACGAAACTCCAATAACGTCGGCCCTTAACAACCGACCGTTCAATCGGCTTACAAACGCAACCGATCGCAGCTACTTCGCCGCGAGCCTCGTGCACGCGGCGATCGAAAAGCATCGGAACGACGACGGCTCTACCTAACTAACCGATTATTCGTCGCTATCAAATATCGACGACTAATTGGTTTTGGGAGCGAGCACCGCGGTCGCGGCATCAGCGCTCGTTAAGTTTATTCGGTTACGATGGATCTGCCGATTGCGCGTCCCTCGTACTGGGACGCCACGGAATGGCCTCAGCCGCCAACTATTTTTTTTCCCCCCTCCCAGCCTCGCTTTTTGTGTTCGTCGATTAACTCGCCGGGTCTATCGTCCTCGGTCGAGCAGTCTGAATTCAATCCCGATCTAATTACGGGGAAAACTGATCTCCCAAGCGTCCAGGACGCCTTCGACGCTCGGCTAGCAATCGACGCTGCTCGCCTCGCCTCGCTCGACCTCGATCCAACACCGAGGATGGATACCCAAACTCCGTTTCGAACTTAATGGCCACGCGAACGCTTACTTTCAACCCTCTGCCCGCTGCCGCCTCCAGGAATTAGCCACGGCACGGGCAACCGCATTAGCGGTTCGCAGAAGCGTCCCCTGACATAATAGATACAGGCTACGCTAGGGGGCGGGTAAGATTGATGAGCAGCGAGCCTAATGCTGTGATCTAATTCATAAAACCCGTAACACCGGAGCATCGTGATGGGATTTAGGTTCGAGCAAGCTGCCTGGGGTAATGGCGATACGAATTTGGTGGATAGTGGTGAATGCTTTGGTTAGTGCTGGTGGAGGTGTTAGAGAATGGGTGGTGTTAGATCTTATTTGGGATTTTCTGAGCAGATTGATTTGGTTCTGAAAGGGTTATAGAGTATTTGGAATTATTATTGGCTGGAGATTTAGAAGCTATTATATATTGTGTTTAATTTAGTGGGCAATTTTCGAGTACGAAGTTGTAAAGAAAAAGGATTTACAAAATGTATCAGCAAATTGATACATCTTTGAAGTGAAATTTTTGTTAATACTTTGCATGCGTTTTTTGTACCGCTTAATTCCATCGAAAGTGATGTGACAAAGTTAAAATAAGAAAGAGCTGGGATTATAGATGAGATGTACGTCAATCTAGCTGGGGAAATGATTTTTAAACTTTTTGCATCATAAAAACGATGTTTTGGTACTTTGCAGAAAAGGTTTCGCACGGTACAAGTATCCTATGCTTCCAGTTTTGACATATTACTTTGCTAATTTATTTGCAAACTCTTTTCCTTCCACGTTTCTCTCGGAAAATAAAACTTTGTAATACCACGTAATTGAGTGAAAGAGTAAAAGAAGGGAAGAAGGATCGACGAAGAAATCCACCAAAATTTTTGGAATCAACATTAATAATTGACTTGCGCAATCTCAAAGTTGATGTGCCCAAACCATGATCGATTATCAAGTGAACTCGTAGGATTTGTAACGAGCAAACAAATTACAAGTATAGCTACTGTTATGCGCCCGAACGGCCAATCAATCACCGATATCAACCACTGAAACAACAATGCATCGCATGATTACGCGTGCACCGTGCATCCGCATTCTATCCTGCAATTTCTAAATGCAAATTTTCAATAACAGTTTAGCCGTTGTATTCGATAAAAACAGAATGATTTATATCGTAATAAAATAATGGAGTATGATATAGTTGATTTGTTACGATAATTCTAGGAATGTCCATATTTTTGAAAAGATTTCAGAGAGAAATTTTTAGTTAGTATTCGAAGTTAAGATATTTGATTAATAACGGTGTTCGACTGCAGATATCCTTTATCCTTGAGCGAAGTGTCTGACTTAAGGGCTTATTCTACTACTAATCTGTATTAAATTAGTCAGACGTAGTGAAGTCAGTAGAACAGGTCAAGTCAAACACACTGGACGCGTATTTCACCACTTTTCAGCCCATAAATGGAGCTTGAAACCCAATTTCATAATTTTTAATTTCCACCTTATTTTGACACATAGTATCATCCTTTAATACTTCAAACACCTGTTGTGGAACACATTTCACGCATGCTTTTGTCTATTAAACGACCCTTCTGAAAGGATAATATCTCCCACCGCGATCACAAATAAATTCCTGAAATCTTGGGAATCGCGTTCACAGAAGATCCTGCGCGTGCTTGCACCATCGCCGCGCGGGACCTTGTAAGTGGACGAACGCGTGTGCACAGGGAACGGTTACGGTCGACACTCCATATGCAAATGCAACAGATGTACGCTGCATTAAATAAGATCCGCCGCGCCGATCGCATCTACAAATATTTGGCGTCAAACGAACACGGGATCCGACGATTCAAAGCGACGCCACCGAAGCGTACGGTTTCACGGTTGCGAGCTATTGTTTGCATTAACTGATGAAAATAAAGTAGAACGGGGCTCGCGATACCTGCTCGCGGTTGATGAGGCGCACGCTACTCGTGCACCCGCGCACGCACACACTCGAATAAAGGGGGCCCGAGTGTATCTAGAGCGATGGTAAGTCTTATCGATCTTACTGGCACATTTCGCCAGCTCCTACGGAACTTCCTTCGAAAACCGTACACGAGCGCCGACATTTCTGACAGGGATGAGTATGTGTGTACCCGAATCCGTCTTCCAGTAAGGATTTCGGACGTCGAGAACTCTGAAGGCTTTCATTGTAAGGAGGCCCTAGAGTGCAGGGGATCGTCAATTTCGTGCGTCACTGCTCGATCAATATTTATTCCCTTTCATTTAAATAACTATACTGCATTGGAATTGAGCTTGGTGGATACTGCTACTGGTTTGCGTCGACAGGGAGATGATCTTTGGCAGTCTGTACGTATTGTAGATTTAGGATTTGGGAATTTAGTGAAAAGGAAGTTAGAGTAAAACGTCAAGGTGGTTTAGAGTTGGGGAGGTTTCTTAGAATATTTAGTGTGAAACTGTCTTTATGTTAAGAATGTTTCAAAATTCATTAAAATTGCATTGATTTACTCCTACATGGAAATTTATTTTGTTGAGAATATATTATGGGTAAAGAAATTTACGTATTTTTTTGTCAGAAAATCAATGAGATAAAAGCAAAAATCATCAATTTGTCAAATTTACACTGTACTAAATCATAGAATTATGAAATTTTCTTTTTCCAAGCTTTAATATTGAAAGGTTACAAATCACTAAGTTTCTTTAACGTTGTGCTCGATTATACAATAACAATTCTATGTCGAACCAGTTTACAACATCTGTAATAATGTCCCATATCCCACGTAATTAATTTCATTCACCTGGGACCTCTAAACGTACAGTACAATCTTATTAATGGGTTCATTAATTTCCTCGATCAAACGTTTAAACATCTATATGTATCGTTCCCAAATTTTAGCCACAGGCAATGTATAAATGGATACTGATGGGTGCTAATCGTTTTCACCGGAGCATTACAAATTATTATTCGTGTTAAATAACGGGCACAATATTGGTGTATCAATTTTCTCGATTGCCCTGTTATAACACTAACAAAATTAATAAAAACAGAATACTGAACTTATTGGTTCGATAGGCCAATAAACCGATAATTAGTACATCCTTTCTCCCTCTCTAATTGAACGTATCGACAACCAGAAAAAAGATACTTTGCGCTCCAACACGACTGCATTGCTAGTAGCATACATTGTGATTATTTCTATACGTTTTCTAAGTCTGTGACTAGTCGAATTATGAATGCATCAGTGTTAGAACTGAAGATATCTTTTGACTTTTCGTGTAGCCTCAAATTACGCTTCACAAATTGCAATTCCTTTTCCCTCAGAAAAAACCTCGAAATACAGAACTGAAAAAAGATCTAAGACCACTGCAAAAGATAGCAGTTTTTGAAAATGTCTACACTACTGACGAACACATTTCGCGAGCTGTTCACCCACAGCAATGTGGACCCAGTATTAGGTGCTTCTCAGTGTGGGGAATACGATTTCCTCAGTAACAACCATTATTTTCTATCCATCGCTCCCTTTCCTTCGCATGTTTTCAAAGTGCCCGCGACATCTGCGTCGCCGCCACCCAGGGAAATTTTCAGACCGCCATGGGCTACCTTCATCACCGTTCCTCGCTGCCTTTGCGCCGTCGGTTCCTTTATTCCGTCGGAAAGTTAACTTTAATTGGGTTGACATCGATCGCTCTAATGAGAAAAGTTGTCAGACGCGAGGTACAGGGTGCAGGGAGCACGGAATAGGTATCTTCTTATGAGCAACGGCTAGAGGGCGCGAGGCGAAACGCACGATAGCTTCTTTTTACTTTGTTCGGGCTGCTCTCTGATCTTCCTTGAACTTCGACGACACGAGTTTTGTTCTTGTCTACTCATCCGATTCGGCGTGAAGAACGGTCAATAAAGGCTACGTGACTCGACGAATGTTCGATAGGATTTCAATCGACGTCTGTCAAGAAATCAGAGCTACAGTGACGTAATCACTTTTCCCTCACAAAGTGAGGGAAACTTCGCTGCTTTGTTAATAGCGCAGAGGGAGATAATGAAGAGAGACTTCAACAGGTAGCTATGATGGTAGGAACGAAGATTCTGGGATTATTAATGTTGCTTGTGACTCTATAAGATTGTTGTCTGATAGATTGTGGATGTCTACGCAAATTAATTTCTGTTCTGCGTACGTAAATAGCCAGTAATAAATGTATAAACATCCAGAGGCTGATAATATATACATATATCTACCTAATACCTACATGGATTTGTTATTAGTACATTATGTTATCTACTACGGTATTTTCGATAGGTGTCTGACTATAGACGAACTACTTCCACTTTGGACTCGAGCTCTGAGTATACACCCGAAACGTGTACGTTTATCTGAATTGCATAAAATTTTAACGAAAAAAGTAGGTTACAAAGATCAACTGGATAAGCATAAAGTCGAGTGAAATTTTATAGAATTCTCGCTATAAAATGGAACTTCAAAATATATCTAAGTTATTTCTTTTCCCAGGTGTACCTCTTCTGTAAAAACGCGAACGCATTACTGTCATGTCAGGTGAAATCACTTCACATATAGTATATTTGTTTCATACTATAGCAAACTAGGTCTAAAACAAGGGAATAATCTTGGTTCATATTATAAATTTGCTATAATATGTGACGGGGTAGTAAGGGTGCAGATACATTATTATCACGTCATGTGAACTCACGTTACATACATAATAAATCCATAAAACGAGTCCAGGAATTTCCCTTGTTTTATTTTCCTATAAGTTCACCTGATGCGACAGTAATATGTTCGCACTTTAATGTGTTCACACCCTAAACTTCGTATACACAAACACCTCAAAAAACCTCGCCAAAATTCTCCAAACCCCAAAGTGTCTCACAAATTCTTCATTTCACCCCGACAATAATTAAGAGAAAAGGTCCAGCGCGCTCTGAACACAGTCACTTGTGAACCCATCGCCCGTCGCGACGTCTGAAGTTACCCGACGCACAGTTTACACCAATTAAGACGCTTACTTCGAGCGTTAAGGAGCTCCCAAACGTCTTCTTCGCGCAACGGCTCCATAAACATATGTATGTCAGCAGCTGTGACGGCTGCGCTTGAAGTGAAAACAAGAAGCGGAAGGCGGAAGGTAAGCTGCGCCGGGGGAGAGGGCGAGGGATGGAGAGGGTGGAAACGCGGCGAAAGCCCAGCGAAGGAGAAAGAGAGCCGCGGGAGGGTGGGGACAGGGAGGGTGATAGGCGAGATACTCTGCCGCATCTTCGTGGCGAAATCCGTCGTCTCTTTTTCACGCCTCCTTTTCTCTTCGCCCCTCTGAAAAACCCGCCGCATCCCTGGGAAAGCTTTCGTCGGATGAAGACGCTCCCTTTATGCGGCACGTGCAAAACCGTCGACAGGGCGTGCATCTAACGTGGCGACAACGAGTTCCCGAGAAAGCAGGTCCCTACCTCTCCCTTTTACGCGGGTCCCCTGTGCAAACGTATTTTACGAACTCACCACTTCGTGTGTGTACGCGCGAGCTGGTCCTCGTTATGCTTCCGCAGGAAGAAATGCCGAGATCGCTTCTGCTGGCAAACGTGGGTCCGAAAAACAAGCGGGGCTGTTAGAGAAAGAAATTTCAGGGGTAGGTAAATGAATTTGATGGCTGGTCAGCTGGTTTTATTAAATAAATGGGTTGTGAAGGGGAAGTTGTTTTTGGAGTACGAGGTTTTACTTATTGTCATTAGTCTAGTTTCATGACGAGATGAAAAGGTTATTTAAGTTATGGGATGCTCAGATTTAGAATATTCTAGTAAGATATTGTATGCGTTGATAGTTGGTTAGGCAAGAGGGTTGGAAACTTCTCAGGCGAACCGCGAAGGGAATGCTGACCCTGAACTTCAATACCCTTGCGTCGTTTTCCAAGTTTCTTTAACCCTTTCAAAAAATTCCTGACATCTTGGGTTGAATTAAATTAAATTTTGAGGTCAAGTACTTTTCAGCTCTCTTCGTAGTGTAAGCTTGAGATTCTTAGTCAACCACTTTGCAGCAATGAGGAATCCTTATTATATTATTCACTGTGGAGTGATCTCTAAGCGAACTCTATCTTACTATTTCCCAGTAGAATAGTACCCATTAAAGGAGCCAAAAAAGTAAGTAAGGCTTCTTAAAATCGTATTAAAACTAGCTACGCTAAAACTGTTTAAGAGGAAAGGTATTCGATGAGGAGGAACAGAGTAGACCGTACAGCGATGAGTTTCCATAGTCGATCGATTCCCCTGTGAAGAAAAAGAGCTGGCAGAGTAGCGAGGTGAATTCTGTAGATCGCGAACTAACAGGGGGGTTCCCTCTGTCTTCCTTCTCCTTCTGCCGCTTCTCACCCTTTTTCCCTATCGTATTTTCGGTGTCCATCCTACCGTGAAGCAGTGATACCAACCAGCCGAGCGCGATCGAGAAAAGGCACCGCAGTTAGATAGAGAAAAGGGAGAGAGACTGGCAGAGAAAAAAATTTTTTTCTCTCGTTATTCCCTCAAACGCTTTCCTAACTGCACCATTGCTCTCGTACATAAAACAGGTTTCTCCGTTCTGGTAAGCTCGTTTGCTCGCTGGTCCCTGTGTGCGCGAGCGGCAGATACCTTCCACGATTCGCGAGCTCGCGGAAATCGAGAAATTCGATCCTCGAGATTTTCGAGTTTCGCCGCCTCGCTCTTATACAGGATTTCTTATTCTTCAGGCGTACCGATTCCATCGGCGTCGAATTTCGTCTTCTCGAGCGATTTCGCTCGATTTCCATCCTGTCCTCGCGAACGAACGGGTCACGTGGTAAGCGCGAAAGTCGTTCAACCGTACGATTTCCAGAGCGAATTCGCGAGGCAGACACTCGATACAGAGTCGTTTCTAGCTTTCCTCACCTTCGGTGCTCGACTGCAATCTCTGGCTTATCCCAATTTGTTCGGAGGTAATTTTTGTTTATCTGGAGCTTATCTGTGCGATTTGTTTAACATGTTCAGTACAGAGGCAAGAGACTGTCTTTTCTTCGACGTTTCTAACAACTCCGAATCAATAACGTACAGACGAGAAAAACGTTCCTCAATCTTGCTATAGAAAATATCTTCGCATTATACTTGGCTAGTATTTATTCATGCCTATGGGACAAGGCTACACTTTACTCAATAAATAATAACAGCCTTTATTTTGTATTAAGATTGACAGAATTAAGTCGAAACTTATTTGCTTCCAATACTAGCTATGGTTTCCTTCGCTGAGCTTCATTACAAAGTAATAACCACAATTTTATAAAACGACTAGCGTCTGTTATTAACACAGTAAACTGTAATACTATAAACTGTATTTCTATATACTCTAACTGTATTCCTGTATTTCGTCTATTCGCGATACAAACACTTGATTTTCCAGCACTTCTATTGCTATCGTAACTTTGGTACATATTTTAAAAAATATTACAATTCACAGAAAGGCGAAATCGACCAGTCCATCTTCGACTCCGACGAGTGAAGCACTCTGCACATCATTCTTTCATCTCAGTCATTCAAAACTATTGAACATTTCTCAGTCGTCGGCCGATATTTCCCCTCCCAGCGGAACGAACGATTTTCATTTCGGGCTGAATCGCTATCGGCCTGCAATCCCAGCCATTTTCGACGCGAATGCAACCAGGGAAGAAAAACTGGGAGTAACGCCGACGACATTGCGACGCGTTCTCTATGGCCGATTGAAATTATGCGACGGTCATTATGGTAATAACTATTCGCGTATCTCGCCGTCTATTAATTCCAGCAACGGCTGGATCCTCTTTATTTACGGTCGCGACGGTATTCCCGCGACGGCAACATTGACACTGGTTTGCTGGAAAACAGCAACCGTATTAAAAGCTGGGAATTAAAAGCAAAATGCCGTGTTTACTGCGTTGCTCGTCTAATCGAAGAGACACGACGACGAAGACCAGTAGGAAAGGAGGAACGAGAAGGAAATGTTGAAGCGATGCTAGGATATTAGGGGATGGTTCACTGGAAAAAGAAGAATAACAAGAAATTCGCATGACAGAGTACTGTCACGATGTACACCTTCTTAAATTTCATTCTGATGTTCCTTTTTCCTTTCTCCTTCTTAATCCATCGTTGACAAGCGGGAAAACGAAAGCAGTTATCTCTGGTGGAAGTATGCCAATAGCTAGGTCGCTTTCATTTCGATGACTGCGACTGGAAAGGTATCGAGGACATGGTGCTTTCTGTTCATTTTGGTTAAATCAGGAAAAGTTATCTACTCGTATGAAGGGAATATTCGTAGCGGTTTTAATCCACTGAGAGGGAAACCGCGGCTTCGTTCCAGTGTTCCTCTGGAGCTGGAGCTTGGTTTCACTGACGAACATTGTGCGAAAATTTTGGTGAAATGAAGTTGTGGTACTAGGAATAGATCCCTGATCGCTTTGTAGATGTGTGAGCACGTGGGGATAATATTCAATATCGTTGTCATTGATTTTGCCATTTTAAGTAGTATGAGTCAATAAGAGAGGTGCACTACGGAAGTAGTAGTTTCCCACAGAATATAACACTTGGTATTTAGAGAATATTACTTTTCTATTTTCTGTTATTTTTTGGTTTGCAGAAGTAACACTTCGAAAATGAATGGCTATAGCTTTTAATTTTTTACGACGTCCATTATAAAGTATTAACTTAATGTTTCCAAGTGTTAAATATTCCTCTCAAATATTAATTCCAAGTCTGGTGTAAAGCAGTGGGTACATTTGGCGAATTCAAATATATTCTGGATCCTGAAAAAATGAAAGAATGTAGGTATACACCGTATTTCATATAACATGATTTTAGAGTCTTTTTTGCAAGTAATATTGCAACTGTTCAACAAACAATCTCAAAAAACGATCCGAAAGCTTTCGGTAAATAGAAATATCGCAGATACAAAGGGGAATGTAAAGAAAAACACGATTCCGAAAATACGAATTCCGCTACTCCCTGTTGCAGGTGAATTAATGCAAAGTCGATTAATCAAGCACCGCTCGAAGTATTGAGGGAAACATTTTCGTGAGTGTTGCATGGTCCAAAAAGCAACACTGGCCGTAGTCAAAATGAAAACCATTCGACTGGCGGAAAATATTGCTTTTTATGAGGGAAATATTTGCGATGGCTAAACTTTATCGCGCTGAGAGCTTTCACGCGCAACTGCCCCAGGAGAAAATAACGTTTTTAAAACTGGCCTGAAAAACCTTCCCCCCCCCCCCCCCCCCTCCCCTCCCCCCTCCAAAGCATGGCTCGAGGATCGTTGATATAACCGACAGGTTAATCAAAACGACTATCGTTAATTATGACGCGATACGGGGCTTAAATATCCTCCGGCGCTTTTTTTTCCAACGGAGATCGAAATTTATGAGAACGATACGATGTCCACAATAGAAGCTGCTCGATCAGTCACGGATATTACTTTCCAGGAGGAGGTATATGCCGCTATATCTGCGACTCATCGAAATATCTGTTTCCTGCTTTTGACTATGAATATTGGAGCACTGAGAAATTGTTAGCTTTCTATATATATATTATATGAGCTTCTTTTGTAGTGAAACTGCAGAAGCATTTCAATTTGTTGGAATTTTGCTCGTTTAGTAATTTAATATTAAATCCGAAATTTATTAAATCCTTAATGTGATGGATTTCATTGCAGCAATCTATAAATTCTTTGAAATGTATATTTGCAGTGAAGTGATAGAAAAATAATACCATGTTGAAGTTTTTCTGCTACATGTGAGCAACAGGTTGGTGTAAAGGAAGTTATGTGTGTTATGAAGTGTTGCGAAGTGATCAAAGTTTCAAATTTTTAAATACGCGAATGTTCAAATGTTCGAATACGATTTACAAAACTTGTGTAGTTATACTGGAAGACTAACACACAAATATTACATTAGGCTTAGTTACTTAACGGAAACTTGCGAGTTTTGGGGACATAGAAACAAATTTTTTTAAACCTAACTCTACCAATAATACACTGAAAATCTCTCTTACCATCATCGTTTCAATTCCACTATCTAATCTTTCCTCAAAAAGTTATTTAAACCATTTCAACTTTGAAATTTGGAGAGAGTACGAAGCTCTCAAAACAACGTGCGAAATGTAGTCTACGTGTACCAGAAAATGATAACATCGCGAGCAATTATGCGCGCCAGTGAAATAAGTTACGTTACATTGCGATCACGTGTACATAAATACATTCGAGAACGGCCGAAATATACTATAATTCTATTATTTAAATGTACCCCGCTCGGTGCATTCCCGTGAACAGCGCTGCAGTGCCAGTGTGTAATTTCAATTTTTAATTATGCAACTACCCCCAGGACATAATGGATTTTATCGAATCGTTTGCGAGTTGCGCGAGAATTGATTCACAGCGTATCCACGCGGCATTCTACCTCCAATTTTCCTAGAGTACAAGGAAAAGCAAGATAGTTAGTTGGCTGGGAACAAACTACGAAAATCATGATAGAACTAGGGGTCGAATAAAAGTTTGAGCGGGTTCGCGAAACGAGGAAGCAGCGAGAAAAGTGGAAGGGTCACGGTTAGCCTGCCAATTATGGTGTAACAGATGCAAAGTTATGGATCGAGTAATTAGTTGGATAGAAGTTAAAGGGAGTTGCTGTAATCGAGGCTTCTCGTCCAGGTATCGTGAGAACTGGCAATAGAGTCCGTCTTCTGCCACGAAATGTATATTAATTACGGACTTCTATTTTGGTTATGTTTGATATTCAAAAAGTCGATCGGAACATGTGCTCCACTCTGCAATGGAATTTTTAATATGACAGTAGCACCTCCGTCAGAGTTGTACGCAATTATATATTTATCGTGGCGTAATATGGAAATGATTTGAAAAGTGCGATCGATGAGGAATTTGATGAAAGTTGAAATTTTGCTGAAGTAACGTAAAGTAGGATTTTATATGAATATTGCAAGTGATAAAAGCGGTGATTTTCGAAATGTTAATTTTTGCAAAAATAAATTTTTTTATTTTAATAATACGTAATATCACGTACGATAAGTTTAAAGATTTTTTTCAGGAAAAGTAGTTTTTTACAGAATCTTCTAAAATTTCAGCTCCTGATTGTTTTGTCAACTGTATAATAGCGAACGTTACACATTATTTAACAACGTGGCAGTAATTTCATGGGCCATGCTAATGATCCGTCAAAAAGTGGAGGTGGATAGACCAGTTTAAGAAGTCCGACAGAAGCTCTCAAATTCTTCCTTAATCTCACTTTCTCGAGTATCCGAGGGGGAAGCATCGTAGAAGGTACTCGGTGAAACACGATCCCTGAAGTAGTTGCTTCTTTGTTACCAATTTAATGGGGCTTGCTTTTTAATGGGGAGCAAGGCTGAAAATACGTCGCCGGAAGCCTCATACCTAATCCAATATCTGACATCTAATTACGTTTAACTTAGTCAATTAACCATTGAACAAAATACATATTGCGATCTGGTTCTTCAACACTTTCCACACGTCATTAAAATTTATTTCAATTCTTCATTTATACCTATTTTTATTTCCAGACAACCTTAACACTCATACTACTATACTCGAGAGTTTGCAGATAATTTGCTTCCAGTATCTCGTACATTTGTACAACTCTATTTTTCCATATTTAGTGTGCAATTAATTTTTCGCAAGAATAGAGAGATGCGTGCCAGCGGTTACGGACAGCGAAAGAGATAAACTCCAGTTTTTATGAATCGATTCATTTCCTACTCGCTCATGCGTCCCCAAAAGTCGTGTCATTTACAGGCCCCTCTTTGGAGGACATTTATTTCGTATCTGTCGCCCGATAAACACGTATATTCGTATAAATATCCAGCGAATGCTCCGCTCATACGCTGCGTTTGTCCGATAAACAGATGTCATTTGCAATTTATCCATATTAACCATTAAATCTGATCGCTTCGGCATATAATGAACGTACATCGAGCGAGACCTCATTTTTCAGGATGCGCGAAAGCATTAGTTTCTGCCGTGTATGATTAATACGTTGTCCTTTTATCCGACGCGTTCGCGATTCTCGATTTCGAACTCGATATCTCCGCATTTACGCTCAATTTACTTTCCACCGTCGCACGAGTATAATACTTAAAAGCACACACGGTCTCTGGATCTGTATGAACCTTCTTTGAGAATATTTCGCGACAAGTCTGAAAATTCTGTCGCGACGATCTCTCCTGAAAGTTTGATAATTCAGAATAAACTGACAGCCTTCCTAGAGCATTACACGCGATACGAATCATTCCACTTACTCCAATTTTTTAAAAATTCAATTGTAGTCAGACTCAAATTCAATTAATATTCTGTATATTGGATAGTATCAAATGGTAGAGAATTATCAATTAAAACATTACCAAGTAATTTCAGATTTCTTGACAATGAAACAATTCTTCAAAAATTGTCTCCATTTTTCTAAACTTCTTCCAAAATTCGAGTCTTCTAAATTGTCACTGAGATCGTTCCTCGAAATTTACGGGAATCCTCCTTAAAGCGGTGACCCTTAAAATTTCTACCAACACCAGCCCTTTCTTTCCCTTTCTTTCTTTCCCTTCTTTTCCTTTCAGGAAGGGAAAGCCTGAATATCTATCCGTGCGTCGATCCACTGTCACGTCGCTCTGTTTATCCACACTCTCAGCGTGTATCTCTCTGCGGGGCTTTGCATCGATCCTGCGCTCGTCGCAACTCTTTGCTGACTGGATCGGGACACGACTAACAGCCTCTCAAACAATGTATCCAAGGTGTCATAGGTCCCGGAGACAGAGGCACGGGTTTACCCAGCGTGTCTACTGAATAGGTGTATCGATTGTCACCCGCGCGACACGGTAACCTCGGTGTTAACCGCACGATTTTGATGCATCGTCTTGTACCACCGTTGACGTACCTATGACTAACACTAGGGGATAGTTACGTATCCGTGCATGTAGGTAAGAATGGATGCATCACGATTATGCGAGCTGGATTGTCTTTAAGGGGAATTGAGGTCTGTGCATAATGAGCTGTTTCTACTGTCTGCGGATTTTAGCGTATACCCTGCCATGATGGAATTTTAAGCATTCAGTGAGGCTAGTAAACGAATCATCAATTGCAGGAAAGCAACACCTGGGAGTATATTATAATAGTTTTCATTATATTGTATTTTTAAATAATGAGATACGTTCATCTGATGAATGATCCTTCCTTTGGCGTCTGGATTCTGAATATGTTTATTGTGTTGAGTAAGTTTATGAATTTTGTTCTGTTTGTTTGTGGATTTATATAGATCTCAGAAGCAGATCATTTTTAATTTTGTTTATTCATTTTTGTGAATGAAGGTTAGTAAGAAATATTGGAAGTCAGATATCTGCGATAATTTTATTGTGCTAGGAAGAACAATGTGGTAGTTTTTTGTATTATACGAAATGATTCATCATTTGTTCTATCATGATAGAGCAATTATGTAATGGTGCAAGTATGACTACGAGTGAGCATTATTTTGAAGATCAATTTGCCTTATAAAATTTCCTCTGCTATTTGGAAGCGCATTCAGAAAACTCAATAATTGATTCAATTTCATCCCCCAATGGTTGTGGCTCAGTCACGTCTCCACAATTTTTCGATACACGAGTTGGGTAACAATCATATTCTGCAAATGCATTCCATTAAAGCTTTCAACGTTGAAACAGATTTTCCTCGGAGCATTTGCTCAGTAATCGATTACACATTTTCGACAATATTAGTATCGGAAAACTGCGATGACCAATTCGATGGAATCGTGCGTTTTTGATCACGAAATCTGCTGCGAAACGTTTTTAATTATGAGAGCTATAGATTGAAACGGCTTCAGTACTCGTTTTATTAACACTCCAGACCTCTCGTGTAGTCAACATCGCATAAACTGCATCGCATGCAACATACAGACTAATGAATGTATTCATATTTTCGTAGAAATACGTTAAATATTTTTTGTACGTAATTAATGAAGGTAAAAAGTCTTTAGGGAATAAAAAAGGAAGGTGATATGACTTTGAACCGTATTATATTATAATTCTTGTTGATAGAATAGTTAAAATTTGAAATTCAAAAATTCAAACATTTTTAAATCCTTTGCAGTGAATGCAGAAATCAAAATAGCCAACTTTCAGAGTAAAACTCAAAAAGACTATTCCATCCTTCTTCACCATAACCCATTTTGAGCCTCGACTTACAACATCAACAGTATTCTCAGTCTCCTTTCCAACATCTTTTCATTTCCACTCTCTTTCAACAGAAACATAAAAAACCCATTAAAAATCGTTCAGTATACGGAACGATAACGTTTATTTTTCCATACACGGTGCACTAAAAAATTGCACATTAACTGTATCAGTAAACGCTACGCATACTTAGCTCATATACAGGTTCCTTCTTGTTCGACAGACTGAATCGGGAATTGAAAGTGTCCCAGCAACCGGGGCTAATTAAAACATGAATGAAAGCTACCCTTCAGAACCATTAACCGCTCTCGATCGTCGAGAGTAGTTACTGCATGCATCGTTCTGCAGTTAACGAAGCCCTTCAACGAAGATTTCCGTCTGCCGTTTTTCCCGGAGATATTTTTTATCCATCCGGCCTCTGTACCTCTCGCTATTACATCGCACTCGTCAATCGGTGGCCTCCATTCAGTGATGCTTCAATAAGCGTACACATAACTCTATGCTAATTGACGAGGCAAAATGCCAGAAACGCATTCTCGGTGCATTATTACGATTCGTGTCTCTTCCACCTCCATCCTGAACGAATCGTGGATCATTAAGGGAGGAGTGACGTATGGACACTGATACCTGAAAGGACTGTGGAAAATCATTGAGGGTAGAAGAATATTTGCATGCATGCTAATGAATGTAGTAGAACCATTAATTTCGAGATTTCAAACGATCGTCCTTTTATACATAGAATGACAAGGCTGAGAGTATTTCGTTTTTCTGTATTATAATTCTATCCATTATTTTCATAAAATTGTGAATTCAAAGTACAGGCAAGTGGAAGTTATTTTTGAAAAATTATTTTGTTTTTATAAAAGCTAAATTGTTTATTTTATCTAATCACCGATGGCTCGATTTTCTTCTCGAAAAATGTTAAGCATTCTAATTGACAGTGTTTAGCTGGTATAATAGATGTATTTTCCGCGATCATTTGTAACCTTTTAACGCAATTAAGCGAGCCGTGGTACCACGGTAGCTGCAGGCTAAACAACGAGAATGGACCTATGCGCAGCCAGTGGCGTATTTTTGTTAGGAAGGATTAAGCTTTCCTGGAGACGAAATAGCCAACCATACGAATTAAAATGTCCTCCTCATTATCTCAGAGCGGATTAATGATACCAAATGAAACAAAAATGAAAAAGGAAAATAATATCCTGAGAAATGGAATTTCAGTTGGGTGACACAAATTGGTTCAGTTCTCACTTTAATAGCTACACGAAACGAAAGTAATTCTGTTCAGGTACAGAGGAATTGACTGCTTTGTTCACAGATCTCTGTACAAGAAAATAGAGAAATTTCAGGTTCACCGTGCAGCGATTAACGACCTTGTTCAAAATTTTCTGGCGCCCCTCCATGCTACGCTAGACAAAGCTTAGCAGAACGGAATTATAATTAATTACCCAGTTAATCCATTATCGTGGGTATATTAAATGCGTTCGCGTAGCTGCTTTTAAAGTCGGAGGATATCGTCGTCTCCCATCAGCAATAATTAGCAGGCAGGATCATTCGAATTTTCCATTAAGAGGTGCCGCGAACTCAATTTGTGAATGTAATAAATGACACGCTTTTATCTGGGACTATCACGATAAAACGTTATAAATGAAGTCTGGTTGGCTAAAATTCAGGAGGATCGGGTTATTTTTCATTAACAGGCCACTCCCTATATTTTACTAAGCCCATTGAGAAATTTCCCTGAGTTAATCTACTAAGGGATCGTGTGCATCCACTTAGTGTGGTTTAAGCGATAATTGGGAATTGTTGTGGAGGAACCTTGCGCTTAGTTTGGGGCTGGCTTTGTATCGGCTTTATCGTAAAATAGGAGCCGTGGAACGCGCATAATCCAATACGCTACCGTAATTACTAATTTCTTCAAGTAGTTCTTAAGTTAATAACTTGCGCTACGTTGTGGGAGAGCCAGTAAATATCTGTTCTCTGTAGTTACGTTATAATTTTACACAAGAGGATTAAGAATTTCATTTCATTTCAAAAGGACGTCACTAAATCTTGGAAAGCCTAGAAAAAGACATTTTTTAGTTAATCCTGTCACCTACATATTCGTCGATGAGCTGAAAATAAGCATCGAAGAAGAGCAAAATTACTAGGAAAAGGAATCTAACTGAGTAAAGGACGTCGATGGGAGCTGTATATTCTTCAAAATAATAAACAATTACGTGGTGCAACTAGCAAACGAAACGTGTACCTTGTAATAGGATGCCAAGTATAGAGAGTTCCTTCTTAGAACGACGTCGGTATAGAGGGGCTAGGTATGGCACGTAAAGAGGAAGCTGTGTGGAAAGAGATGGCTCGCTCATTATAACGAGGTTATTCTCAAGTAGGCGTGTATAAACGACCATGAAAGGCTCGAAGGATAACGAGGTGTCCGCTGTGCAAAGTAAAAGCTAACCGTTTCGTATGGACGTATACTTGGAGCTTCTCTATTCTTGATAGACGATACAGCCCAACGTCAGCTCGGAGGACTTCCGGTCGCCTCTGATGGAGCCTATTGAGCGAGGAGGAAACTAATTTCCCGAAGTTGTGATCGAAACGAAGATGCTAGGAGCTTTGTAGTGAACTCGTGAAAATGGTTAATACTACGCTTTCAGATAGTCTTATGTAAAACAGACGTTACTTATTATTTAAAATTTTATGTTTATTTAACTAGGGACAAATTTTGACAAATCTGAGTTTAATATACCTTTACGGAAGCTCTGAGGTTGAATTACAGAAACTTTTCTCTTGAAAAAGGGGACTATTAAGGGTCAGAAAATAGGTTCAATATTTTTAACGTCAAAAATTCGGAAAAAACATTTCACTTATGGTATTTTATTTTAGAACAACAAATGTATCACATGTATTATTATACTATTCTGCAACCAGAACAACTCATGTTTTCTACATTGTAATTTGTCTCTAAAAAACAAGTGCGTCAAAATTTTACGAATTTCAATGCGTTAATTCTATTGTACTGACGATACACAGTTGCGAGATACTGTTACTCTTATTAGAGAGTAAAAACTAATAAAGAGTTTTCATTACTGACAAATATCGAAGCGCGAGCAATTGCAGTGTTTGAGCAATTTTAACTGACTTGACAAAAAGGGGCACCAACTAAACGAGTGCTTTCTGTTAGCAAATAACACGTGTTGTCAAAAATCTGCACCACACGAAAGTAAAATATATATCGAGAGGGGAAAACTATTTGTCAAACTGGGAAAACCATTGGGAGAACAATTGAAGTCTTGACTGATGAATGGGTGGTGTGATGCGATATAAACGGTGTATACAAAAAAGTTTCGAAGCTCAACTGTCGATAGAAATGCACGAAAGTGTAACGTTTCACTGTAATTGAAAATACGCACGACCAATCGTTTTTGCTACACTAATCCATTTGTCTATGAATTACATTTCTAAATCACAAGTTAAGTCTCACTAGGATTCTTTAATACACAGCAATTTTTATTTCCAAGGAATATCGAGGAGAACAGGAAAATTGTATGCGTCAAAGGAAATTTACAAATGCTGGAAAAGCTATTAGTTTACAGGGACCAAGGCAGTAACGTATGCGCATTTCGACAATGCATTACACACAGCAACAATTATTCATCGTTAGTGCAAACATTCATTTGCGCGTATATGCGGTCATATGATCGACGTGCAACCCTATTGAAACACTTTAACGACTACAGTCGGGCTCGTTTCTCTCGCTTCCTATTTGCCCTGTGTATATCCGTCAGCGTCTCCATTTAACGTATTTCTGCGTGTGAACGTGCACAAAATTTAACATTATTGGGGAGTTCGACAGATACGTCTTCGAAGCGTTCGACATCGACGAAGAGGCAGGGTTCGGAGAGGTTGGAGGTACAATTTCGAAGACAATCTTGTGGTATTACTGAACAAATAAGAAAGAAGATAACATTAATTACTTTGTTTTCAAGATGTTAGTTGGATCTCTGTCGCAGTCAATATCCGTGGTACCTTTACGATTCCCCGATTGTAATGGGCGTTTCTACCCTTTATGGGCAACGTTAACGGCCTGCTTTTAGTGTTAACTATAATGTTACGGTACTCTTGGGTTTTAAATGGACTTTAGACTGTTATCACTGAAAGCAAGGACCAAGAACGGAGACTTAGATAGCTCTGCTTCTTAAGTACATTTCGTTGTTACTGTCTTCTCTTGTTTAAATAATATTCAAACAAACATTGACCTAAGTAGAAGTAGACTACGCAATTATAACGTCTTTAGAACACAATTTTGCAACAGACAATAACACTTATAACTAGTATAACAGTTATTGTTAGTTTTAGCATTTATACATTTCTACAACTTTTTTTCCACACACCTGTCAAAAAGTATTACTTGATCCTTCATCGTTCATTTCAACAATTTATCGCTACCTTTTTCGACTACTGCTCATTGATCCTACATAATATACTACATAGAAGCAAAAGCCCAGGCATGTCTACTTTCTATAGGTTTGAAAACTTCTGCATGTCGAAAGGGAGTATGCAGGCTGGCTGTTCATTTCGTCCAGTGAATTTCGAACACTTTGACCCACCGTCCAGTTTCGCAGCTCGTTTTAGATGTACGTGGTCACGAGATCCAGCGATACGTGACCGAGATGTAGCTGGACACTGTGGCGAACACATACGTGGCGGCACTTATCCTCTCATTACTACTGTCCAACACGATCACGATTTCCTCACGCCTGGGGAACAACCGATCTAGCCCGCTGTCGTTTCAACCACTCAGCTGTCTCGTTTCATCGAGATTTTTAGGACTCTCGGCTCAGACCAGAGACACCGTCTATTTTTGAGGTCAAGCTCTGATGTCTTAGAGAGACTTCACTTGTCACAGGATTCATAATTGAAGGCCTAGATTGGTTATCCAATTGATCGAATATAGGTCCAAGTACTATTATTAGCGAACGTCCTGTAAATAATTTTGCTGAGGATAGATTTAGTTTTATGAAAACAAGTATTTAGTGGGTACTATATTAAGTACCGACAATTAATTTATACAACTGTTTTCCAATGATCAAATAATCTTTCTCCTTTTTCCTTGAGCAACAGCGTTGGTTATGCTAAACTAGAAGTATCTCTGGCCATGGTCGATTTTTCCTGATTTGCTTTACATTACATCGTCTACAGTCTGACTACAGACGATCCTATTTCACTTAGTGGCTCATTTTCACTTGTTCATCTTGTTATATGAAATTATGAATTTTTTAAATTGAGTAGGCATTTTGTGAAAGTTTTACATAATACAAAGATAAAAAAGTTGATGTGTTTAAATGTTATATTATATAAAATGTATCAGAACTTAACAAATGTATTCAAAATGGGACTCTACCTGTTTAGGCCGAAACAAATTACTAGTATCATTAATTTATGAATTTGTACTGTAATTACTTTCAGAGTATATTTATTATGGCGACTGGAGAAGTAGTTGCCAACAGTTATTCAATACAGTAATAAATTTAAGAACTAAATTGTTCATTTCCTTGTCAAATAATAGAACTTGTTCTTCGAATATACAATAACTTACCAAATCTGAATAATAATTTAGTATTAATTAAACTCTAATTCCGTATATTCTAAAAAAAATGGTATTTTTTATAGTACTTTTAATGGTAAAAATGCTATATATATATAAAGTGGGAACGTAATAAAAATTTTAATATCTTTTTGCGGAATACAGAAGTTAGAATATCATCAAGGATTAAACTGTTCCTATTCACTCGCGGGAATTCACCGCTTCTCTATGACTCTCAGTTCGTAAATTTAACGGGTTTAATCGCAGTAAAGCAATATTCAAAAGAGCAATTCGCCGTTACGGAAGTTTCATTTAGCCACTTGTTAATCACCATCGAACACGTGCGACTATGGGTTCGAAACAGCGGCAACATCCTGAACACATGCGCTGAAAGGTCCGGTGCACGGAATTAGCATTCACTGAAATTGTTACGCATTAATTAAAGCGGCCCATACGTTTGTCAGAGTCAAGTATACAATTCTATAATTACCTTAGCGTGAAAAGGCTGCAGAAATCGTTAACTGATCGTAACTCTACAATTTTACACCTGCTGTTGGAGTAACTGTGAAATATCATTCAGGTGACTAACAAATTTAGAAGTGACACGAAGCATAAACGACAGTTTAAATTCAGTTTACAGGTAAATTCAGTTAAGTAACGTTAACATGATTTAGAATCCAGGCAGTACAAAGATACTGTTTAATCACAATACCAAATGACTAATTTTCCATCACTATCATAGCCATGTAATTTCTCGAATAGGCTCCCATAGATACAAAAAAGAACAATATAAAATCGTCACATCAACTCCTAACACCCACGATTTAAATCCTCCACGATAGACCGTAGCTCAAACACTTTCCTCAGATACCAAATACCCAGCTACTTATGGATACCAGTTTTACACGGGCAAAGTGATATTTACAAATGCATCCACGTTCTCCGCTTTGACTTATTAAAAAACCACATCTTCCCGTATCTCTCAAGGCTGCTCGAGGAATACGTAAATTCCTGTTCCATGGTTTAACAGCACGGCGCATGGAGCAGCGCCGAGCCATAAGTCGTGGCCTTTGGCCCAGGGGCGCAAAGCGGAAACCCGTGCGTCCTTGCAAGATTTAACGCGACCGGTAACACATGCTGGAAGCGCGTCGCGGCTCGATTGGGCGGATCGATCGAGGGTCTGGCGGACCGCGCTGAACGGCCCCCGATCGCCGAGGCTGTCTCCGTTCGCGCGTGTAAACGCGCCTATGCAAACGCGTCGATAAACACGTAAGTCCACATCGTTACGCGCGTCCACGGCCTTCGACAAGCCACGTCCCTCACGTCTGGCAAACCAAACGGTCCATTTTACGAAGACCTATGTTACGTCATTGTCGCGCGTCCCACGTATTAGCATACGTCTATACAACACAGCAGCTGCACACTTAAACTGCGTTTGCATAGTCCATTATTCTCCCGGCGTGGTCTCTTGTCACGTCGCGGCGCATCGCGGAGGAAAAGATGACGGATACTGGGGAATTTTGAATACGCTCGAGAACGAAGGTGACGTTAAAAAGACTCGGGGAATTCAGACGGTGATTGATCATTTGGATAATGGAGATTTATCGTCTGAAAGGATGATTTTTGGACGTTGCGGTTCGGTGAAATTGCTTCCCTCATCCTGGGACTTTGAAATTTCGCTATGAGTTTTGAGGGCTTGCTTGAATTTTCAATTTCCATTTTTCAAATTTACAAACTTTCATATTTTCAGATTTTCAAATTCTCAAACTTTCAAATTTTTTAATTTTTAATACTCTTCGTACGGGTTTCAATTTCTGTAATATTTCTACGTATACAATTTTACTTGTGAACCCAAGGAATCTAACTCTACTATATACTTATGTGCTCCTAATTGTAAATTGTAAATGATTAATTGTAAAGACTAACAATCTGCTTCTTTTTAATAGACTTACCGACGTGTTACGATTGTTTTATTCCAAACACGAACTACAGATGGCTGCTGTAGAAAATGCCCAGGATTGTTTGCTTATGTGTTGCCTTTTTTAAGTATTTTAACCAACTAGAGGATGCTTCAATGGTAGACTTATGCAATGCAATGGAATCTCTACACGTACTACCTAATATAATTTTTTTTATTCCTAATTATGTTATTAATATGCGAGGGGATTAACGCAGTATCTGAAAGTATAACACCAAAGGCGGTCGTTCGAGCTGCGAAATCGTTGAACACACAGACGGAGTTACGAGTATCCGTTAAGCACTTAATTGAAGAGCTAACTTTGCTAACTCACTTTTTGAACGACGAAGCGTTTGTAACTAACTTATGATCGTTGCATTTCATTACCCTAAGTTTACACTCTCGGTGCAGACATTAGGGAAACCGTTTACCCTACCAAATTCATCTTTGACGTGCTTTTCTTCACTGTATTCGTTCTATTCTTCTAGTTCATTAAGCATTCGATTTTTAATAATTTCATTAGTTCCTCTAGTTCAAATTTGATCATATGTGAAATATCTTAAACGATTGTTTGATGATTTTCAGCATCAATATTTCTCGTTTATTGATTCTCATAAATTCGGTAGAAACATTTACAGGAGTTATGAAAATAACAGTATCACAGACTCCTACAGAATCATAGGGGTATAATAAAATGTAAAACAGACATTTATCTGTGAGGTGAATACGGAGCACACGTGTACACGCTTCTAATAGTTACGCCAACCATTCCTGCGCGTACGTAGCTGTTTACACGGTAGTAGGATATTACACAATAAACTCAGATATTAACAGTGTTTACACCTCTGCATAGCATCCACGTAGAATCAGGATCGACTTAATGAAAGGCTTGAAACTGTATCACCCCGTGAATTCACAATTGTTTCTGACTTCCACACAGATTTCTGGAGGAAGAACGAAATAGCAGCAAAAGAATATTGATCAATTCTACGTCATTCAACTGTTCTTAAAAATAGAAGCTACTGCTGTGATTCTACAGGAAGACAAAATTTTGAAGCCAACCCCTCGATATGTCAATATTCTAGCACGACTAGCGCAGTGAGGCGCAACAGTGAATCGCTAGCAAGAATCTAAACATACTCATCTCGAACACACTGAAATAGTCCAAAAAGATTTTCCAAAAATGCACAGTAAAACAAAAATTCCACGTACTAAACAAATGTTGAAAGGAAATAGCAAACATCAGCGCTGTAACAATTAACGAATAAAAGAGAGAAGCCGCGCCAGCAAAATACTGGTTCTTTCTCTCCGAGCAAGCGCGGCTTAATGAATGAAAATAAAGTATTCTCCCATCCCTCTTTCATCCAGCAAAATGTATATGTCTTCGGTAATAAAGGGTAGACGGCGCAGCTTTTTTAGCAGATTGTTCCTGGTGATAATCCTTTAATCCCTCCTTCACTCGGCCATTTACTCCCGCGGTGAATTCCTTTTAAAACGGGTGGTGGCCCATTGTCGAAAAAAGGAAAGCGTGGTTCTGGAAAAATTCTAAATGCTCCCCCGTCCTGCCCCCTCTCCTCAGACCGATGGAACTTAGCGGAGTATTAAAATCGAGGCGGAATACTTATCAGCGGCCGTTATAAATTTCTCCATGGCCTGGCCCGCGAAAAACGCGACCGGTTGATTTTTCTTCTCGATCATTTGCAGCGAAAGTCGTAAAAGACCCCATGGGAGATACAGCCCTGCGAAACGGAGTCGTATAACCGTCAGGGCCATTACTATTCATTAGGATTTTTCCAGCTATGCGTCTTCCTTAAGTTTTGTTTTTCGCCATCCGCAAGCCACCGCATTACTAAGTGAGCACGGATTTATCACGTGGTCGTACTTTATTAAATTCGTGCCGAGTGCCCCTGTTCTCCTCTTGCTCCGCCTCGTCGACGCCACGGATAAGCTCTTTCTTCGTAATTTATTCCAATATGAGGCCAGATATTCCCCGGTCGAGGAATCATTAAGCAGCTTTGAAAATGAATGCCTCTCCTTGATGCTATCGCAGGAGCATGGGTTTAGGATTAGGTGACGAATAATTGAGCTCCTGTGTTGTTAATTAAGAAGAGTTGGGGTTGGAGTCATGGTTGTTTAACCTGTTTGGAATGTCTTCGGTGAAATCGATTCGAGGGGTTCTGCGGGTTCTGGAATTTTTTGGGAGTAAAGATACAACTATATAGTCGTGGCGAGTTTTCTATGGAAAAGCTATTATAGATAAGTGTGGCTAACATGAGAAAGCTGTTTGTGTTTCAGAAGAAATTTAAGCAGAGTGTTTTATGTTTGAAATTAGAAGATTATGTGGCCACTCAAATTTACCGAAATATCAGGGCTACTATTTTAAATTAAACTACTAAACGAGAGTCATCTGACAATTCCAGTAATTAGATTCAGATTAAACTTAAAAAGAAAGACCTTTGATTTCCCCCACACCGTGTCAAAAAAGGAACTCTAAAAATTCTAGATTGTGTTCTACTAAAGGCAATTTTTACCCTTGGAATCGTAGACAATTGGTAGTGAAGTCAACCTTTTAAAGAACGTGTCACCTTCAAAAAACTCGGCTCGATCGATCTCGGGCCGTGGCACCGATAAAGCTGGTCGATCCACCGACAAAGATCAATCGCAGGGGTGGCAACGTGGGAAGAGAAGGAAGAAGGAAGGAAGGAAAAGGGTGCTCGCTTGTCGGATCAGCAACTCGACCTGTTCAATTAACCATCAAGGGGGAGACTAGGGCTCGAGATTCGGGGGGATGAAGTGGAAAGGAGAGAGAACAGGACGGAAGGAGGGGTGACAAATCGACCAATCAGTCGCGATGATGAAGTTCTCCGTCTTATTCGTTCCTCCTTAAAAGTCCCTTTGCGATTCCATTCACCGCGTTTCTCCGCCAACAGTCTTGGTCCGAGACTCAGCCTGCTCGGTTAGGAGAATCTTTGGAAGTTTTCAGAACAATCACCGCTGAAATTGCCGCAAAAAGTGCAGGACGGTTTGTTTAAGTACCTTGAGGGTCGGGAGGGCTGGAGGCACCAAAGGGCTGAATGAACTCGGTAAGATAGACTGTCTATAAAATGTCCCAGACTTATGGGAGAAGTTGGAGCTTGGATTCTTCGTGTTGGAAGAGATCGAGAATCCCTTAGCGTTTTATGTAATAGTTTGAAGCTTGGGAAATTAAAGTAATTGGAGATTAAGGTTACAGCTAATAAATTGGAATTCTCTGCAACTTTATCGTGAATTATTTTTTACAATCAGGACACAGTGGACCTACTGCAGTACTCCTATTATAATGTTGACATTACGTCAAGTGAGAATTAACTCCTCACTGTGCATTGACAGACAGGACTTGTCGTATGGAAATAGCCCAGAACTAACGCGTGACGGTTCATCAAGATACCAACAGTAGAGACATAGCAAATTAGGTAGGAGCCCAGTGTCTAATGGTTCCATTTTCATGCTCCCAGCAGTTCCAAAACATGACAATTTTTTTTCTACTAAGATAGTTAAGAAACTCCTCAACAATGATACAAAATCTCGACCAGATGAAATTTTCGTACATACATATATTTTTAAAAATGCTTTCAGCGTGAGGATTGCGCAACACAGCTATCAAGAGAATGCAGATAGTTATATCTGAAGTTTCTAGGTTATCTAGAAACATCTGAACGAATCAATTTCTGCTCTTATTGCATTCAATTTCCTCCACAGACCACGAATTAGAGTTCAAGCACGTGTAGACAGAAGCTTCGCTGAAGTGTCAGCTGGACTTGGACACAGCTACATAGAAGGTCGACGATAAAGTCGGTATCATAAAGCAGGTAACGAGCAGATTTACCGAGACAGCTCGCAGAAATGAAGGAAGTTAATGGCCGCGATACGAACGCTCGTAACAATAATACTGGATCGTGAAGAGTAACAATACTGAATTAATATTGGATATTCGATTAGAACCGACGAACGTGCAGATATTTTACAATCGAATTCGGACAGAAGCCGCGGACGATCTGGGTCAAGAGACGAAGGAAAAAGGAGGCAGAGATGGCTTCTTATTTTATCGCTGAACTGTTATATCGAAGCATGAATCATATTCGGTAAGTTGAGCGTTTATCCTACTCGTTCCTGCTCGAAACGATTCCCCAGGTTCTGTGCTTCGTCACGGCTTCTACTTTTTACTTTCTACCAACTGACTGCTTTCCAAGTCGTTTCTTGTTAGTGAAACTACTAGGAATTTCGCCACAAGCGCGGGGTAACTTTAACGTCGGGGAAGACGTACTACAAAAGCAACGTAACAATGCATCGTACGGTCGATAAACGCTCAAGGTGATCTAATTACATATAACGAGAGGATTCAGACTGCTTGCAGCTGCACTAGGAAATCTGAAACTTGTTTGCGACATTACTGTCAGGATTTTGATCTACCGAGAAATTTCATCTATGGTATCTTAGATGAAATACGAAGATAGAATTTTATTTCAATAGTTTTTGGTTCAATTTCTTGAAATCTGAATATTAGTTTATTACACGAAAGATATTAATAGTCTGTAATTTTAGACTAACAATGAGGGTAATTATGACACTATGTGCAAAAATATAGATTCTTATATAAATTTCTCTCCGAGTGGCATCTACAGACTCCATTATTTTCAACGATTAATTCAGTAATATTTACACAAAATTGTCAATTTTTAAATAAGTCAGTCAGCCAATGTGGATTACGAAGCCCAGCGGATAATAAGTCTAATTTTATACCTCGTCAGCATAGACAAGACGGTACAAGCTGCTTCACTTTGAAGAACGGTTTTAAAGAAGAATCAACTTATTAACCCGCAGTCTTCCACTTAATTTGAAAAAAGTTTCTGCGCAATAAAGGATCTTTACAATCCAGCAAAAATTTAAATCCTTATAAAACTAAGTAAAACATGTTCAGAGTGAAGAAGAGGAAGACCGCAGCACGTGCAACTTTAATATATCTCCTCTTTACCTTAATGTACTTTTAATTAACGCTGAAACTTCAGGGAGGGCAAAAAGAAGGAGAAAGCACGCCAGGGTTGATACGCACAACGGATGTAAGGAACTCGCGAGGAACAAATTTCCCGGCTATTATTCGAAGCGAGTCCAATGAAGTTCCAGCAAGTTCTCAACTCCGCGGAAGTCAATACCGATCCATCTTGACACAACGGTCCGTCGATGGGTGGCCTCGAGGATCTGCTTACAGCTGAGTTTAAAGATTTTATGAAGTAGTAAATAGCGAGAGCTCGCGTTAAAGACCGACCACCTCTAACCTCTCCTTTACTTATCTCCAACTTTTTAATAGAGCGACTCGTCGAGAGTGGGGGGAAGAAGAGGGTGCAACGACCCTTTTCTCTTTCTTTCTTTACACTTTTGTCTTTTCCATCCACCCGCTAAACCCCGCTATCCCTCTTCGTCCCTCAGGCTGCTTCTTTTTTCATCTTTACAAGTTTCTCCCTTTCTCTGCTCTTCGATGCGCCACCCCTCACCCCGTGACACCCTTCCGCCAGATTTTTCCTGCATAAACAGCAGGTCATTAACCAGTACTATGGCGGAAGATCGTATCTACGTTATCTCGTCCAGACTCTACTATTCTCGTGGGCGGGAGCACTCGACTGGGGTGATTCCTCTGCCCCCTCCCGCCCCGGATATTGCCACCGAACGCATTATTAGTTTGTTGCAAAGTGTTACGGATGACGATGATGGGTAATAGAAGTATTAAGCCCTCCAGCAAGATGAGAAGTTCTACTCTCTTCGTCGATCTGATAGCGGTTGACATTTATTTGCTGTGGTAAATTAGCGAAAATGAATATTCAATATCTAGGACATGGATACTTATAGCTCTCAATTTTTTGCCCCAGAATTACTGGAAGAGTTTTCCAAAAAATTACCCAGCAGCATGTGGCGTCACATTTAAAATACCGAACCACTAGAAATAACCAAAAAATCCATTAATCTTCTGTAGGATCACAAAACACAGTAGCCAAACACGTGTTCAAAAATCCTCTTTTGAATGCAAGTTCTATCAAATCTGTGTCCTGAATCATGAAAGCGCCCCGTGGAACAACCGCGACCGATTAATCCCCCGAATTACCCTAATACCAATTAAAGCACAATTTTAAAAACTGCAGCGAAGCTGGAACGAGCCAGAGAGTGGTAAAAGCAGCGGGGATAGAGGAATCGCGTCAATTTTTCGCGTCGACGGTAATCCGAAGGCGTTCAGAAATAATCACGATTAAAATCTTCCATTTCGGCGCTCATTTTTTTACGGGCAGTCTGCCATTAAGCTGCATTTCCTCTTGCGCCGTATGTGTCGAAATCTACCTGGAATCATCGAAACGTAATCACGGGGTTGACGGCGAGCAACGCGCCAGAGGCATTATGTCGATTTTTCGCGGGACGTTTCAGCCCATCGAGGACGATCACGTCTTCCGCGACGCGTCGCATTCTCTCTGTTTCACGCCTTTAATAGCGGAGCAATTTCGCGCGTTCGGTTTCGCCATTCTTTCGTTGGTTTTCCCTTCGCGCACCCGTGGCAAGGCGAAATTCAATGGAAACAGGATTCGCGGTGATTGCTTGGCTAAAAGGGGGAACGGGTATTGGAGTATCGAATGAAAAATCCTCGCGAGATTGTCGTGCATATCAAGTATCCGGAGGGTGTAATAAAAATTCTAACGAACCACTTTCCCGTGTAAGGTGCATTATTCGTGCGCACAGTGTTGCGCGAAAAAAATACTATCTTCGTTTTCGACTTGTTGCAGTTATGCGTCGAGAAGTTACCGAGTGTAGGTACTCTTTTGTGCTTGATGAATGCTAATTAAGGAGGGTGGAAATAATGGTTGAGAAAGAGGCTTGAGGATTTGAAGTATTGTTCCTTGCTTCCATTTATAGATGAATGTTGTTACAGAAGAAGAGAGTTGTAGGAATATTAATATGAAAAGAGAGGTCAATTTGTAAGAAATTAGTTGGCAATCTTTATCTGCTTTCCGATAACTGATATTCTACTCCTTTGTTGGTATCATAAGTGTTAAGTTTTAAAAGAAGAAGCTTCATCGTAAGTCCCTGGCCTAATTAATCAACCATTGATCGAGAGAGTACTGTTATACAGAGTTCGTCGAAAACTAACAAAGGGTGCATGTAAGAGGATCAGACCTCACCGAGAGAGGGTGACTATCTCTACTGAAAGACAATTGACCTCTTATCTTTCTCCACCTATCCTTTTCTTCCTTCAGTTCCGCTCCCTGTTTGCCCATCCCTCCCGTAATGGGGCATCGATAAATTACCTTTTGTCTAAGGAATTAGTAATTCCCGATAGGCTGGGATCGCGAATGTTCTCCGTAGAATCGAAAGCACCCGTTAGAATGTGGTAGCTTTTGTAAGTCGCGGTTTGTTCGCAGGCATTCATCATACTGAGCCTTGATCGGCTGGTTCGTCGAACGATTAAAACGATTTGCCATCTTTGATCTCCTGTTCTTTTATCTTCCGATAATAGTCGCGATTAAGTCTGATCCTAAGATTGAAATCAAAAAGTACAGTAACTTTTCATGATTTACCCAATTGTTATTTATGACGTGAGATAAAAATCTAGAAATGAATACTGAATTATCTTAAAATTCGATAATTTGAAAATTTGAACATTTGATAATTTGAATATTTGAAAATTTGAATATTTAAAAATTTGAATATTTGGTGATTTGAATATTTACAAATTTAAAAACTTGAGAACTTGAAAAATAGAAATTTGAAAATTTGAAATCGCGAGAAGTGTCCAGTATATATATGCATACGTTGCATATAAAGATTAGAAAATCTATAAATTCCAAAGCGAATTTGAATTCATGTTACCATAGGTACATACTACCTAGATAGTGAGCGCTCCCGCTGAAATGTTTAAGTGAAATTACCGTTGGCGGCAAATTACCATAAATATTGTTTACAGAATTAGGTATGCATAACACGCGGAGGATCAGGTTCTCGAGCCTCCTGTATGCAAATCACACTGCTCGTCGTCTGATGTACAAATTTTCGTGGAACACGCGAGCGCAGGCGAACGATCTAAATCACTGTCTGCCAATACTGAACAGACCTTTGTCCTGTCAGACCGCACCGACAAAGTAGAAGTTGCCCTACTGGCGCATAGTGATATAGATTTCATGGAAGTAGGTGTACGGTATGTACCAACTTCGACCCTACACTTTTCTCCCCCACCCTTTTGTTCCTTGCGGAAAATGGGCCGCAAGAATTTTTCACGCGGTTTCAGCTCACGTATTCCGCGAAAGTTCCCCTTCGTGAAACTTATCGAGGCCGACTCTGGCTGGCTTGTGTACTACCGTTCTTTTCATACTTTCTGCATCAGACCGAAAATTAATAGTCCTTACAATCGCTAAATTTCCCACGAACAGCCGAAACAACCTTGATCCTTCTGACAAGATGGAGGAATAGCTAAAAAAGGAGGATGTAGAGGACTGAGTCCAATTATTGTCTTCCTTTCTTTTATTATTATGATATGGAAACCTGAAATCAGAATTCTTTTTTTATCTCTACCTCTGTATAAATGACTGAACGGTGTCTGGTGACGTACTGGATGTTTCTACTTGCTGGTATTATCTATTAGAAGAGTAATTCAGAGAAAAAAAGAAAGACAAATTTTTATTGATTTTCTCCCACATATCTTCTAAAAATATAGATATTTAAAAAAATCGAAATAATCTGTTTTTATGGAATCAATAACTTTTGTGGAATCGCACGTAGTCCTCAAAATTGATTGTTCCATAAGTATCAGCTTTTAATATTTTCACATTCAATTTCACAACCTTTTCTTCGACCACTTTTGCACACACGATTAAGAGAAGCATAGGATCCTTATGATAGTAACCATGCTCAACCAGTCAATTGATTAATAAGCTTCCTTCTCTCATAAAGTAGCTCTATCTCAAGCAATGCTATAATAAACGAAACACTTTAACAAATTCAGCATGGGAACATCATTACGTGTCTGCTGAAGCTTCCATAAAGTCTATGACCCATATAGTGGGTAGGTTTGTGTTTGATGGTTTCCTGTGTTCGATCGGGCACGAATTAAAAGAGGTTGTCACGATCCAGGTGTAGGGGAGCAGTAATTATACTGCGCGACCTGGACCAATAACAGTTGGCGAGTGGTTTTCAAGTGGTTACAACTTTGGAAATGGTTTAGATGCAATTGAACTTCGGACCAACTTGACGCGCTCGAGGAAGATGAAACGACTGGACGAATGGGAGAAGATTGAACTCGTGGTTTTGAAATTTAGAACCATACTATGGCCTATTTGATTGCTTTCGATGAGGTCTCTTCTGTGTTTCAATACGGAAAAAGAACAAAGACTCCCTCGTTTGATGAACGAACAACCCGAGATATTTTCGCTGTATTAATTGTTTACTTGTTCCACTTAACATGCATTGATACAGTAGTCGATTTATTTGATTGTGTATTTATGAATCACTAACAATACTATAATTCTCTGGGAATATTTATCGAAATTATGGCTCAACAAGTTGTTCAGTATTTTAATGACACTAATATAATATGGAAAATTCGTACTCAACAAAATTACTGTATTAAATGAAACGTGTCTTTCGTTCTGAACACGAAGCATTCTGTTGTAATTTAATTTCAGCTACAAACACTGCCAAAATACTGTAATTTAATATCATATAAAACGTGATTCACATAACTATTTTAAAGAACAAATTTTAATTAAATTCTACTATCATAGATTTATTCTACATGAATATTACCAAGAGTAGAATCGAGTAAGAAATTAATATGATCAATACAGAAAAGAATCGCACAAACAATTAACGAATTAAACAATTATCCTGTTAAGTTTCACGTCTGACAGCAATAACAAAGTAGAAAAGAGAGCAAGCAAATAAATAAAAAATGTAGAAAAAATTTACTCACTCGTTTCGACGTTATCAAGCTTCAAAAAAGCTCAGTTATACAAAGATCTGAAAGCAGAAAGAAAAATATTTGGTGATTTTTTAAAATCTAGAGGAGGGCGAGTAATTTTCAAGGGGTTCGCACAGTTACAACCGCTAATTCTGGTTCGTTCCGCTTCAGTGGATTATCCACGGTGTAATCAGACGAGTCGTCAGTGTAATCACCGTGTCGCATAATGGAGATTGCGACACGCCGATTCGAGCAACGTGACTCGACAGTTAATTTAAGCACCTTTCGGTTTCTTCGGGACCGCCGCCTTATCAGCCAGCGTAAAATCCTGATTACAGGATAATAGGCAATTAGAACCTATGGACGCGTGATGGGCTGGCCGATTATGACGTGACGACAGTTGATTAGCGTAATTAGATCGCGGCCGTGGTTACGTCAGTATTATGTGCATGAACTATGACCCGCGCACCCGCGATTATATGACGCGCGCCGCGTCACCGACGACGAGGAATATATTATGACAAATACATGGTTGCTGCAGAGGTTCGTATGCTAGACGATAATTCTTCTCTTCTTAGCGGAGATTTTAATAATGATCGATTCCTCCATCGCATATTTTAATATTTCACTTCACCGTTTGTAATTTCAATGCAAAATGAACTATTTTTAGAATTCTTTCGACGAGAATATGATTCGAGAAAAGGTAATATAGGTAAAAAGAAGGGATTCGCAAGGAAATCTTTGAAAATACGATATTTTAAAATGAAATCTCTTCTTTCATTAGCGTATTATATATTTTTTAGGTATTTGTAAAACTACTGCATTGGCTTTCTTCGTCAGAGTAAAATTTCCATCGTACCTAGTTCCGAAATGTAAAAGCCCGTGTAACGCAGAAATTCCCATTGAAATGTCTCTCCCCGTCGTCGCCAAGCCACATAATTTCCAAGTCATACCGTCGTGTCGCAGTTGAAATATACATCCAGGATCGTTTGCACTTTCTACTTGCCAGATCTTCCGCCCTCGTCCATTCTTCATGCAAAAGTACAGTCTCTTAATCTTTTTCCCCTTCTCGCTTCCCCTTTCAATATCCTCTCTACCTTCGTCCTAGTCGTCTCTCATAATGTTCATGACGCAGATTATTTAGCAAAGGGGAGTGTAATCCTCCAACAGAACATACTCAATCCAACAGTAATTAATTAAACTGAAGACTAAGAAAAAAAGAGAAAATCGAAAATAATTAAACGCGATGGTACGTCAAAAAAGAAAAATACAGTGCAAAAAAGTAAACATTGAGAGGGTCAAAAATATGTGGCACGATCCAAAAGTTTTTGATTTCCCATGAGAAAATGGAACTAAAATGTACGAGGAAATCTTGTTACGCGATGCTGCTTTTTATAAATTCTAAATTCCCTGCTTCATACACTTTCTTGTTGTAGAAATAGTATTTCTATAATCCATTATCTAATTACAAACATGTATTGATCAATCTAGAAAACTAGTTTCAGTTAAAATTACATACATAGAACACTCTAAATGGCGAGCAAACATTCAACAATCACTAGCCTTGTTAACTTGAAAGTCCCGATAGTATTCAGCTGAATCGTTCCTCGAGTTCACAGTAAGCGAGTATGTACATATGTATACAGCGCCATCACAATACATGAAATACCTCCGAATTCTCCGCGTTCTAATTAACGAATTGATTCGGAAGAAGTCGAGCATAGGCATTGAAAAGCGCCAGAGTGGTTGCATTCACATTATGAACTCAATTCCTGTTACGGTCCCCAACACTGTCTCCTCTCGAAAGCACGCCCACATGTACAGAAACGTCACACGCCGTGTAATCAACATATGCAGACTCTTGGGCGATCAACTGCGATAGATAACCCCGTTTCACTCGGGTATCCCACTCGCTCCATCGTCACTTTGATCTCGCTAACGAGGAACCGACACGAACGACCTGGTGTACTCTTATTTTCAAAGCCGCGAGCGAGCTCGAGGTCGGTGCTCGAGAAACTCCGTCTGGATAAGGGTTCGAAATCGTGCTGGACAGCTCTCAGGTACACCTGTATGTAGCTTACACGAGGATAATAATGGACGTCGTCAATGCGTCTGTGACAGCCAACGACCGAGTTTTACAGCTGTCCTTGCTTTAACCGTGGGTCTACGCCTTCTGCGCCATTAGTCGAACCTTGCGAATCTTTTCAGAGCGAGGGGGCCATTGATTTGTTAGGCTGAAACGATTTTCCTGAAGGACATGCTATTCGAGAGGGAGCGAAAAATTCGAAGGACGACTAGTTAAATAGGAAGACCACTCCTGTAAAGGAAAATTGAGGTAGAGTATTAGATGTATAATTGTTTGCTTCTTGGATTAAGGTAACACTATTGTTGTTAACAATTTATAGAATTCATGGATATTTTTACTACTTTTAAGAGCTTTTAACTAACAAGAGATGTTGTGGCTATTGCTGTCTATTGAAAACAATAAATGGAGACTGTAAGAAGTTAAACTATATGAAATTGTCTTAAAAGCTACATATGTATGTAGACGAATTCAGGGCATTCGAAAGAAAGGGCGACTACAGCGAAGGGACGTAAGTCAGGCCACGTTCAATTTCGGTAGCCGCGATTAAGCGTAAAATCTTTTCTATATGCAGTATCTCATATCCAGGTCGGAACAGCCGTAGACGCTGTAAATCAACGGATAAGGATATAATCCGGATCTCTGGCGAAGTATAGACTATACGAGAGCAGGAGGACTAGAAGGTCCCCTACAATATCCCCAGTTTTTCGGTCACCGGTTCCATTCACGGGGCGACAATGTATGCTCTCTAATAAATTAGGTATAAGCCACTATCTCCAGGATCTTTTTTTTACTTATTTATAGTATAATTATTCGCAATTTCTTTTGATCCTGGCCAGTATGACACAGGAGGATTCATTATGTTGAAGATGTGCTATTATTTCAGGCTTTAGCAGAGAGAATAAATAACTGTATAAGCAGTTCCAGAAACTGGCACTTTCTAAGTTTAGCTTACAACTTTTGAAGCCTTAACAACTTTCAATCTAGTTTCCAGATTTTTCATTTCTTTTTTAAATAACACACTTTTTCTTTTTTCACAGAACACTGCTTACACTCGTTTATTGTACTCGCAACCGCGCCCACGCACCAATATGGAAGAATTAGGATCTCAAAAGCAGCAGTATTTTATATTTTCAGTTTAAATTCAGTCCCGAGCAGCAGCTTGTTTTTAAAAATCGAGCAGTAATCCCGAACGTGTCATAAATTCAGTTCAGTTTAATGCTCTTAACAAAACCTCTGAATAATTCGGATTCATTATTTATGCAGGCGTAAGACGCAGCTCGACGTTCCTGTCCAGAAGTGCATAGCAGGGCGAAACCTTCGGGCGCAAATGATCGCGCGGCGGACAATAACCGTGACCAGGCTGGTGCAGCTGTTTATGCACCGCCGACATTTTATTGGACAGACCGTCCTCGTCAGCGCCATATTAGATTCCAAAGTGTACCGCAGGACCGCATACCAGCCGACGCGAGACTGTTCGCCAAAGCGTTGGCGAGATATTGCGATTGGCGGCAAAGACGACTGTTGTGCGAAGATCACATTCCGATAGGGAATCCAAATCACTTGGGTAAATATTTAGCAATCTTTCGATTCGACACTCTCTTGAATCACTGGATTCTGTTTCCTGGGCCACAAGTCCACAAAACGTTTCGTAGACTACATTATAATGCTTCAAAAACGAGGAGCTTCAGTTTTTGTGCAGTTGAAAGGATCTTCTTTTAATATCACGAAGCTTGGCAATGGGATATAGAAACACAAAGCACGCGAAAAAGGTTAGCAAGAGAATAGTAGATTTAAGTATAGTCTTGCTTGTTATTTTATAGAATTTTTACAATAGAAAAGACTCCAGAATTACTTTACCTCATATTCTACTGGCTTACAGCTTGCTTGTGTTCATACAGAAACTGTGTACTCTATATTCAAGAAACAAGTGACCGCACGAAAGGAATATTCTCCCTCGTCTAGCTTGTCCACATATTCCCAACACAAGCTAAGCTAGATGTGTTTCATGAACCCCTGCAAGCCGAGGAATCAACCAGCCAGCACTTGGCATTAATTAATCAAGTGAATCGTGTTAATTGAAGAGCAGGCTAGCCGATACGATCGCGACTGCTAGCCGAGTGAATGCTCCGGTGTTTATATTCGTTGGGGGGTGCGGACCTGACGCAAAGAGTCAAGGGAGTGGAAAGTATCGAGGGTACGAGAAAAATACGTTTGCCCCTCGCGTCGTGGCGCACAAGTGAAATTACACTGCTTTAATTGCATCATTATGACTAGCGAAGTGGCTAGAGGGGATTTCTTCTGCGATCACCAACCACAACATATTTCACCCCTTTCCGCGACCCCTCCCTTCGCAACCTGTCGCGAAGGGGACCCATTCCTTTCGTAGCCCTTGCTCGAAGCGCTATCCGATCCGAAGCAGACAAGAGACAAGAGACAGAGGAACTTTTTCGACCAACTGGAATGACGATGAGCCAGAAGCCTGATGTGTTTGCCGAAATAACAAGGTCAGTTATTTCAGCCACGAGAACGGGACAGAGGCTTTATCCCGTTATCGGCTTATAGAGTTAAGGGAGTTCGCGTACTAATTACACAAGGTTTTACATACGACGCCTTTTCAACCAGGATTCCAGTGACTGGGAAAAATTTCGGGCCCAGTGTCCCCTTTACCAGCTCAAAGCGTTTGTAAGCTGTGATTTTAGATGAGCTTCTGAAATTTACATTCGTGTCGTGCTAAAAGTCCACCTTTCTCTTTGTGAGCTTGTAAAGCGCATGTCCTGGTATTTAGTAGGTAAACAGATTTTACTATCATTCTTTTAATTGGATTGCCTTTGTATTCATTTGCCTTGATTTTTTTCGAACTACTTTTTATGGGGAGACTTAATATTGTGTATTCAATATTTTTTCTGTGTTTGTAATATTATTGAGAATCCCAAAATTAATGAAGCTAGATATAAGTATACTAATACGTTTTTAAATTACACTCAGAACTAGGAAAACCTCTGAAGCCATATATAGACTGGGATATAACCTCTGGAAGCAAGTGTAAACGTATAAAGCAAGAATGACAAAGAAAAAGAAGGAATGTTGTTGCCATATCGTCTTTCCAGCGTTTGTATCCCAGTTTATTTCGGTCTTCTGTCTTGATACCAGATTATCCTTGTTTACCAAAAGCATTACACTCCTATATCCTGTTTATATGTTATTCGAACAGTATTTATCGTCATTTCGAGTGCAATTCCTAATGTTCCTGTAGCCTGGAGAATTTTATATAAGCAAGGCGTTTTATTCCCCATCGCAGAGTTGAATCCTGAATATCTCGATGCGGAATCGAACATCGACTATCTGGAATTTCTACCAAGAAATATGCAAATTTAACGTAGCCGAAATTTCTGGCTTCGATAAGAATATGTTTCGCGGATAGACATTTATATGTCTTGAAGCCTCGAAATCTGAAAGAATCGAGCGAGTTCTCTGTCGCCTTTGGGAACCGAGTCCACCCTACGGCGCTAAAGTGGACGAACTTTCTATGGTTGGGTAGTTGGCTCACTTCGAAAGCACATTTTTCTCCAACCCTACACGACAGGGATGAGAAGGCTGAAAACCTCCTCCGCCCTCAGCACTTTCGTCCGACCTATACTTTCCACTTTGACCGCTCGTATCCGGGCTAATGATTACTTTTCAATCGATTTAACGTTCGACGATTAAACTCTCAAATACCTGTGTCCTTTAGGGGATTTCTTTGTTTTAACGTACAATCCTTTGAAGAGGTCAATTTTACTATTGCACGTGATAACATCCTTATGAAATAATATCCATTTTCAAATACCTGGATATTTAAACGTATTTTCTGTAAAAGTGATAGAGTTCCATTTTGCATTAATCACTGTCCTTGATTAAGTTGAATAGTATATGTACCTCCAAAAAACAATTCGTTAACGTGGAACAGCCCTCGATCCACGAAATTCGTTGTAGTGGTGATAGCTCCTCGAACACCCTGAAACATTCCCGAGACAGGTTCCATAGCGGCAACGAGTATCAAGATACCAGCGTAATTTATGCGACAGTCGTTTGTTTCACTCCTGTCGTCCTGGCGATAGGAAGCCAGGGATACGCTTTGCTTACTTCTACTTCACCATATCCAAACCTGTGGCCCTCAGCCGTAGAGGTTCCGTTTAGATTCAATTTTCGTGGTACGATCAGTCGACTGGTGACACTTCGTGCATTCCAAACGGAAGTCTCTTGCTTATTGCTGCTGTCTCCCCTCTGTCGTTGATGTTTTATTGCAAGGTTAAGAAGTACACGAGTCACTGTAGCTCACGCTTCTGTAGGGTGGAGGGTGAGTTGAAGAATTTATTCGATAGACGTCATGCAGAATATGTTACAGACAGTCATAGGAATGTTTGAATCCAGATAACTTTTTGAAGTATAGGTTCTCAAACGTTCCATTGGTAATCAAAAATAGTAGAAACGGTACAGCTCCATTAGTAAGGTATCCCCTTTCGAAGTTTATGTAAATTGAAGCGAAAATGAAAAAAAATGTCATCTACGAGATCGCAATCAAGCGTCGATCTTTTTTGGTGATCAAACGCAATTACCGAATAGCCTCGAGGGAAACTGAAGTCGCGAAAGAGCGGCAACCAAAAAATGGCCTCGTAAAAATTGACAAAGTGCAAGAGATGTCGGCGTGGGATTAAGCTACGTAGCGACAGACCAACGAAAAAATTTTTCACTGAAAGATACGTCGATCCATTTTTGGGGATGTCTACACTAATCGTGGTACCTTCAGGAGGAAAAATGTTCTAATAAATCATGTATTCAGAGATTCTTTCGTGACCTCATGAATAAGACGTTACCAAGAACCTACTGAAGGTGAATCTTTAACTAACATCCCATTTCTTATCTTTGAAATTGTCAACATTAAATAAATATTTTCATTAGGAAAAAATTGTATACTATAGTTTATAATTTTATAATCCTCATTCCTCTGTAACAAGACAATTCCCATATTTTTTCAAAATCACGGACCATTCTGCAGAATCGTTAAATCCAGTCTGCGAATATAGCGGAATTGAAATGCAAATTAAAATTAAATACTACAATTGATCGGTTCGTCATTATTTTGCCCACAGTGCGCATGCAATATTTCACGTAAAAGGGTAATTCCACCAGCACAATTCGGATTCCAGTCATAAATACCATTTAAAGCTAGCCAGATTGTTCGACGATATGAAAGGAAATTCGGAGAATTCGAGAGTATTAAGGGAATGGAGTGGCTGTGCAGATCTGGTTTACAGTCAGGCGGTCGACGCGAAGAAGGGCAGGAAGGGAAGAGTAATCAAGTGCTTCTGCTGCACTCCATTGCAAGACAACAGGTTCCAAACAAACGACTGTTTCATAAATCATTTCGCCTACATTTCTAACATATTTCATAACGTTCCTTCGTTGACAGGAAATGCTGTCGCTATTAATAAGTTGAGAATATGCAATGAAAATAAAGAGAAAGATTTTATTCATACGTAAATGCACATATCTTTATAAATTTCATATTATTTTCATTTGAAACAACTGAGAAAAATTTAAAATAACTTGGAAAAGTGAATGAAGATCTATCTCACTTATCGACTTCTGAATGAAGACTGAAAAAAAAGTTATATTTAATTCGATCACTGATCAGCTTGACCCTCCTAATTCTATTATAATTGAGTTTCAATTTAATTACAGGTCACTACGGGTCAAGTTCATTTTAAATCAATTCTCAAATAATCATCTACGAATTTAAAATCGTTTCCAAAATCGCAACCGCGTGCTATCAACATAAAACGAAGCGTTATAATTCAAGTCGAACATATCGATGGCTGGAACGCCTCGAAAACAACGATATCATGAAACAATATCTAAGGTTCGACACATGAGCATCCTCGAAAATCGTTCAATAATACGAAAGTTAAGGGCATGAAGTGGCTTATTTTACAAGGGTGCTCCGAGGATGGCGGAGGAATAATCAAACCTCACTTCTTGTTCCATTATCGTAACCTAACGGTTCCGAAGCAAACGACTGTTGTATAAATTACGATGATATCTGGCGAGGAAGAGGGGTGGTGCCACTCGAATCCTCGAGGACCAGTTGAGAGGGAGGATCCTGACGCTCGCCTAGCCTTGACACTCGTTAACGCGTCCTTCGGTTCATTCGAGAATTTCCTCCATGGAACGAGGACCGACAGGACAAGAACGATTTGCTTAATGAGCTTGTGTGTATGGTCTGGAAACCTGGCTTTATTGGATGGCATCGTTGACTTTGAAACCGACGTGCTGCTAATTATAGAGTTTGTTAAGTATATGATTTCTTGGCCTCTTTCCCTATAGAATCATTTTTGGAATGGAAACTTATGTCTTTTTAAACATAAATTTATGAGTGGAAAGAAAGCACTAATGAGATCTTTGATCATATCACACGCGTATATAATATCAGATAGCTTATATATTTTATACTAACTTGTCTTCTTCCACGACACTATAACTGTATTAAACACTTTCAAATTAAAGAAGAAGGTCTTTAAATTCGAACAAATCCAATATTGGGGTATCTGAAAACATTGTAGCAATTCCAGCTAACATCCACCTTGTTAGATCCATTTCCCATTGCCAGTGATCAAATGGGTAAAACGATGCGTAAGCGTAAAACGATTTCACATGAAAAAAATAAAAGTAAAAAATAAACACCATCGAAAATAACCTATTCGGTTCAGTGAAAAGGATTCAGCGAAACGAGTTTTCGGCCAACGATCGCGTATAAATCATATCGAAATTTAGATCAGTCAAAATCGACCAGCGTGCACACGCAGAGGCGCGATCAGTTGCGGTCGACCGTCATTGAAAGTCATTCGTCTTCTTCGCGGGCTGAGGGAGCAGGACGAGTCCGCGCGCGTGCGAGATGGGCACACTTATCTCGCTTATCAATGAAAGCAACCGGAAGAGCAGGTAGAGCAGTGTCAAACGATACGATAGATGCGAATCGAATGATGGATGCGCGTGGCAAACGTTTCGCATTCCTCCTTTCCCACGTCACTTAAACCTGGAGGATCCATCGCTGGCCAAACCACTCGAGCTCCGTCGTTTGCATGCCTCAACGACATATCTGATGATTGATAAAAATGCGATTTCATGTTCGTCCGTAATAATTTCGCCTTCAAGACGGTTTTAAATCCCTCACGCTACCATCTTTGGACTCGACAATCATTTTTCGGATTTGATGGGTACTGTCTGGGAGGCTATCGTTGAGAACTGTCATCGTAAAATGAAATAGAGGTTCTGTGTTGTCATAGAATACTAACCATGGTCTAGAATACGCCTGCCTATACTTATATAATGTTCTTCGAAGTAGGTCTGAGTGGAAATTACTTGGAGTAAAAATACTGAATACTGTAAATAGTGAATTATTCCTTTTTAGCTTGAAAGTAATTTAGAAAGGTCGCTTTATCTTGAGAAGAAATAAATATATCACCTTTAGCACCGTACCTTAAGCAAGGATATAATACTCTGAACATAGTCTCTAAAATTGATTTACTAGTCATAAACGTTCCAGTTGTATGATTTAGTCATAAACCGTTTAAAGCTTCGCAAACGTATAAGGTAACCAGTCATAGAAATCAATTTTCAGAATCCTTCCTAACAAACTTTAACGATAAAATAAACCATAGGTAGTAAGACCCAAAAGTTATTTCCTAAATGTCGTAAACTGTGTTTACTTAGTTTTAGTGCCATGGCTATTTAACGGAGCGCAACAGGAGGTGATCAGCCTTAAATGAGAATAAATTAGCAGTGATGAGATAGGATATCGCGTACGATTCTCCGTAATCCAGAGCTCGATCGCGAAATCTATTCGATAGAAACGAGCTGTTGCGTAGGGAGTATGCACTCCCGTTACGCTTTTTATTCACCATAAACGCTTTTAACGTCTTCCACGCGGAACCATTAAAGACACCCAGAGTTGTCTTCTTACGATGCGTGAAACGCACGCGACGCTGCCTGTGATGTCGAAACTTTATGTTTAGTTTAGTGGTTACGCGGAAACTAAAACTACTTGCGCTGTTGATCGAGATACTGAACAGATAATGGCTTCCTGCTTAACAAAGGCGCATAGTATTATTTCTTGTAATATGGTGGAGAAAGAAAACAGGAAATCGTATCAACGTGGATTACGTGATCATTTTTTTTATTTTATAAAAATACCTACTCTGTATCGATAACCTCAATGAAAATAATTGGAACAACGTAGCACTTAAAAATTTTGAATTATTGCATAGGCCTGTATTAGGAATGTATTCTAATATTTTGTTATAATTAAAACACAGCTTTCACAAAAAGATGATTCATCCAGATAAAAGTAACTATTGCTTGAACAATGTCTCGAGTATATTAAAGAGGAATTTAGAGTATACTTTAAGGATGCCTTAAATAAATTTGAATCCTTTCAGCGGAAAATCGAAGAACCTTCTTTTGCAACACGAATACCAAGTAGTACTCCATTTAGGGATTTTTTATGTGAAGTAAAGAATAGGAATACAAAAGTATTTCTAGAAGAATGTACATTATGGAGGTATTCCAAATAAAAGTTCGCTCTAAAAGTGAAGTTGCCAACTAGTACACGCTTTGCGATTCTTTCCTCTTTCTGAAAATTCTCGTATCTCTCTCCCAGCACCTTGTGAACTGCTGTCGCGGTAGAGCACGTTTCAGCGTATCTCGTAGAAGCCCAAACACGCGTTACAACCAACTTCATAAGACGCGTTTCAAATGTCCTCGAGCTTATTAACCTATTTGCATTGAATGGCGGAATGGTTCGCCAAATTTCCCTGGAGCATGAACAAAGATAAATAGAAAATATTTTGTCTGCATGAATATATTGTGCTAAATAAATATAGGTGTCACTGTGCATTGGTTGTTTTAAATACTCCTATACGGTCTAAAACTTTTTGAAGCAATTTTTATTTTCCACTTCGTAGCAACGAATATATATGCATATTTTATTTTCTGTATTTTTACAGTTTTAAACAAAGTTCGAATCCCGTTTGCACATTGATGTATCGAATTTCTTGAAATAGGTGAGGTGAATATGAAATAAAGTGACTTACAGATTCAGTTAAAGATTGATTAAGAATTGTTAACACCGTACGACTTATAAAAAGATTGATACAGCATATATAAAATATGGCTTAAGCTTCTAAAGGTATTCTCTTTGCTATGAACAGAGCTACTTATTGTGCAATTACCGCCTTCAAAATTCATTTATAAAGCCCATTTAAAGAACACAAAGAGAGCTAAACTACATGATGTAATCATCAACTTTTCATAGAAAGTAGTGCTAAAAAATCTCTAGATAAAATGATCTCTTTGCAACAGAGGAACCGTAGCAAGGAACAGAGCTTTGCTTCGGCTGATAAATAAATCACGCGAACCATGTGATAAAGAGCGAGAAGAGGATCGATCCTAGTGCTCTGGTTCACCAGAGTCCGACCAAAAAAGAACATCCCTATCTCCACGAAAATCCGGACAATAATCCTTTATTAACGATCCTCGTTCGATGGCACCGCAACTTCTGATCGAACGTAGAACCCGATGTCGGCGCCATGGGACAGCCCGTAATTATTCGTAATTTAACCCAGTCTGATTCGCGTATTTGAGGGTCAGGGAACTCCAGGGGTGTCCCCACAATCGGCTAATGACCATGAAATTAGCATAATGTCACGTTGCATGACGGGATGGTTCGATCAGAGTCCTTTCACAGACAGGTTGGACGTAATCCAGCGGACGAGATTTCCGTGGACGTCTGGACAGTAAGTTGCTGCCAGAACGAAAGTCGGAGTGACCCATGGTCACGGAGTCTGTTCCTGATCCGTCCATTAAATTCCAGTGGCGTAGAAGGAAAAATCGTTGACCCCTCTCGAGGGATCTTCTGGTTACATCGGAGGAACAGAAGAGTGGCGTTCTAAAAGGACGATGAGGTAGGTGATCTTGGTTAGGATAAAGGTCGTTCGAGGACACTTGTCTTTGCTATATTAGAAAATATGGCTAAGTTCGAGCTGGCTTTCTACTGTGTCTCTGGTGAAAGTTACAATTTTGGGAAGGCGGAATTTTTCAAAGCTCTGAACGAGTGTTTCTTGAATATTTTAATATTTTGTATTCTCCAAGAAAACAGATACAGTGATATTTGTTAATATATTCAGAACTGCCGAGAGCAAAATGCTAGTATTGAAGAAAACGTATAAAGTTAAGAAATATTTATTTTAAAATATTCAGCTTTAAGTATTTTCGAGTTCAAGAAAGATAATCACCAGCCCGCAAAATCCCAAACATATATTAACTCCTCAAGAACTGAATCTCTCCAAACATTCAACTTGGCAACGCAAATCATTCTAGCCACAAGAAACCTAAACGAACTGTACACTCCATCGCGTCATGTATTCACGCTAGCAAGGCAAATTGAAGGGCTGCGCGCGATGCAGCTTAACCACAGCGAACCTCGTGAACACTTGCTCCTGCCAGGTTAATAAAACAGTTGGGAGAAAGGAGGGCAATGGAAAAAGAGCGAAAGAAAGCAGAAAGGAAGCGTGAACGTTAAACCGAGGCAGCGGGGGTGCTCGATTCTGCCGCTAATCAGATCGCATTCTTTCTCTCCTTGGCGTAGGTCCTGATACAGGTTATATATTATCCTTCGTGCGCGAAATGGCCGATTTCAAAGAAGGCACTGGCTGCCGAATAATTCCCGAGCTCGTTATCGATTGAACGCCGGAGATATATCGTTCGCTTTCAGCCGGTCCGCTTGCTTTACTAATCCCCATTTCATGGGAGGATTTAGTACGTGTCCGTGTAAACACGCGACTCCTCCAATGCGTTGGGAATAAACTGTCCTCCAATCGTCGCTTCGTAATTTAGAAAAGTTCTATTGGCAAATTATCGACAACCCCTCGCGCTATTGGATCGTTTCTCGAGCACGAAAATGAGGGACGATATTCGGAAAATTGCAGGAATTGTTCCATAATATTGGAAAAGAAAATAATTTTGTAGAAGAGTTTGCAATAGGGTGAATGATGGATTGATTTTTGTATCTATGTAGTAATTGTAACGAGTAAAGGATATCTATATTAGGTACATGTAGTACTTACTATACTAGGTACTTGTATTATTCGAAGATATTGTTGGAACAAGAACAGCTCGCGACCACGGTCAAAATAATACTGTCCCTCGAGCCTGAGTTTGACTTTCCCAAAGGTTGCTTTGGAATTTAGAAAACATAGTGTTCTACAGATAACACTGGGATTAAGTGAACCGATACCTGATTGGTCCCTCACAATCTTTCGATAATCCATCCCCAAGAACTATATTTACACATCAACAAAATATGATTTTCCTTGATTTTTTGCCTTCGCTGCTTTCAAAATAAAAGTCTGTTACACAATTTAATAAATTAACAATAACCAAAGTAGATACATAACGTAGATACTCTACTCTGCCACATCTTCTTGATCTTTCGAATCTTCTGGCACCAAGAGACTGGCATTGAACGATCACAAGTCTAGTGAAAGAAATATTGAATTGAACGCGGGGATGTGCTAGCAAAAACCTGAAAGGGGAAAGATTTGCATCGCATTGAGCCCCCTGCTCGCTGGTTGTAACGTCGAACTGCATCCGATACGTGAAATCCAGCAACAAGCCGACTTTATTGAATCCGTTCGCGAGCAAGATGGTGCAAAATTAAACCAGCTATTCGGCAAATTTTCGTCGGGTCTGTACTCGCGAACGGGCCTCAGGAAAAGCGAGGAAATAATCGCCGCGGGGGAATTTTACGGCGGATGAAACAAAACGGTGAAAACGAGCGGAGGGAAAAAAGGAAGACACAAGCCCGTCGAAATTGAAAAACAAAGAGCAGCAGGCAGAACTGAAGCAATGGAAATGATATAGAAGCTCGATACCACCCGGGGAAATTCGCTATTCGGAGTATTCGGTATGCGAATATTTCGGTTGCTCGCGCCAATGCGACGCGGTTAAAGCCACCTTACAAAAGAGCTGTGATAAAAAAGCTCCTTGGTCGTTGATATCGGCAGTCGAGCTGTATATATTAAGATGCTATAGAAATTCATCAACTGTATAATTAAAGAGTTGGGCGTGAGTTGTTTCAGGAATAGAGCAATCTTTCATTTGTGAGGGAACACGCAGTCTTTTAAAGGACAACAATAATGTTCAGGTATGTGGTAAATACATGGCCTCTTGTAGCGAATTTTTATTAGAGACTTTAATGTAATTGCTTGTATCAGAAGTGCTCGTATTAAAAACCCAGGACTTTAAGTTTTCTTTTCTCTAGTTTCCTCCTAAAGGCAAACTCTAATTCAACAAGTTGTCTAGTTCTTTCTCGGAGTTTGCATAAATCTTACCCTCTCTGATCTTATTTGCTAGTTGGATATTCTCGAGTCTCCCGAGAGGTAGTAACTCGAATAGAATAGAACTATATCCCAATAAGTGCTAAAATTAATAACAGTGTTAGTAGTATAATTACCTCAAAGTTCTACCAGATCTAGGGTGCAAGTATTGTTCGCGAGTCGAAGGGCTTCGAAACTGTAGTGAATAATTCAATCTCAGAACGGCAGAGATAAATTCTGATTATCGTTAAAATTCAAGTAACGAGAATTTAATAATCTAAATTAATATCAAGAAGATTACTCTTATCCAAAAGTCAAACGAGTTAGCAAGGAAGGTAAGCAAGCTTCCCTCATTTTTCTTCTCACGCCCTATTCCCGAGTTGCCCATCGAAGTTACATAGACTAATTTTACCCATCATTCTTAAGCCTGACGAACTTTTTCACTGCGAACTTCCGCCCAAGGAAAGCTTCGACACTCGGAACATTTCAATGACCCCATTAGCATCGTCGGTCGACAGTGTCCCAGAGGGAGACCGTCTCAAACGCCTTGAGAAGGTGTCGTTACGACTAAGGCCCATAGAATACACGAGCGCATATTAGATTTACATGTAGATAGTGCTCAAGCAGCAGGCTACGACGGCGACCGAAGGAGGAAGTGTATCGGTCGACGTGCACCCAAACACTTTGCGTGAAGAGTAGAAGACCCTGGGGCACGAATTGAAAATCAAAACCCAAACCTAAGATGGAATAAATTAAGGAATGGATAGACAGGCTCTTGACAACGATTTTATCTTGACGGAGAATTTTTCTGCACTGTCTTGCAAGTGATAGTTTAGAGAGTCTAAGTGAATTAATATCGATTGCGTTGAGTGGCAATTTCAAAGACCACATAAATGGATAAATTGTAGATAATATTCTGGAACCTAGCATCGACTGCCAGCTAGAAACTATAATTAGTATCGCAATTCGAAATTGCTAATTTCAAAATATCCAGGGCCAATTAGTGCTGTTCTACAGAACTTCACGACATTCTGTATACCAAATTAGTACTAAGTAACACAATTAAGATAACTACTTGCGCCTCTCTCTTCACACAATTTGCTTTTATCATTAAGTTGAATATTAACTACCCTTATGGAATATAATATTCAGGACCATAATATTAGGAGGTTAGTAATATCGTTACTGCTTCAGTAGATTCAGGACTAGGATTGCCAAGCAACCTGTAACGCCACATTGAGAAACGACTCGATACACTGTTAAAACCTTCCTGAAACTTGTAATCGAAGCTGCTCAAAGAGATCGATCGCAACTTGGGGGAAAGTAGCTGGGTAGATACGATCATGGATATTATTTCCAGGAAGTTAGGGATACCGTTTCCCTAAGGACATTAATGACAACTATTGCGATGGAGCAGTTAACGATCCTTCTCCGTGGATTTGGCACTGCGAATTTCGTATTCAGGGTGGCTTTCGTGCTGACGGAGTTAAACTAAGTGCAGTTTGCGCTCACTGGCCGTCATAACGGCGAGGTGTATCAGGGCAATTGGAATACGTGTCACATCCGTTCCGACTCAATGACACGCTTATATGCTACTCTCTCCTGTTTCTTTGATTACGAAATTTAACAATTAAACACTTTATTATGGATATATCAACATGCAGCTATGCATAAGAAACAAAAGCGATTAGTTAACTTGTTAACTACTAGTACTTACTATACAGGGTGTTTCATAACATGTGGGACCCACTTCGGGAGTTGATTGTATGCCTAAGAACAATGAAAAAAGGTCATATAAACGTATGTCGTATCTTAATGAATGTTATAAATAGTTCTATAAACAATTTTATAAACAATATCAACATTTTGCAAATAAATGGATTAGTCGTGGAGATTCTATTGCATGGCCTGCTCGTTCTCTGGATGTGTATCCATTAGATTTTCATTTGTGGGAACATTTAAAATTTATTGTACACGTAATATCGATTGGAAATGCTGAAATACTACTATGAAACATCCTGTATAAACTACTAAATTTGATAACTAGTATAAAGTATATAGTAGATTTAATAAATCTCACGATTACATGGTATGTGGCGTTCGACTGAAAATTTTTAATTAATGAAAATGGAAACCAATTAAAATTCTTTTCAGAATACCTGTTACATTATTTGGACTTTTTCGTTCTGATACCTAAAAAATTTTCTGAAATTTTGTTCCGACTTACACAGGTAACTTTATTTGGGGATGAAATAAATTTTTTTGCAGGAATCCAGATAACAGTGGAGCAGGAATGCCAGAAGGGGTGTAGTGACTGTAACGAGAACTATGCTGAGAAGCTGCGCAAGTATGCAAACATACATTTACCGTATCCGCAGTAAAGAAACTCTACAAATAGTTCTCACATGTTGAGTATTTCTAGTGACTCAGCAAGTACCATGTAACTGTGTAACGCGCAAATTGGTTACAACATATGGAACACATTTAATAGGAAGTAACATAATGATTCGACATCTAACGAAATCGCTAGTTGCTACCTAAAATGTTTGCAATTAACATTCTGTACAACATTGAAATTCTACGGTTGCTAGAATCAAGAAATTTTCATTTTCCACACTTGTACGAGTTTTCCTCCGCGCGTGGCTGCACTCCAAAATTTTCGGATAAAATTAGACATTCTCTTCGGTAGATAATACACATTTATGCAGTAAGTACCATCTGCTGGTGGGGCAAGACTACTATCTGTGTCAGGTTAAGATTCGCCTCGCAATTACACTGTAGTAGACTGTCTCTATATCCACGGGGCACTGTGGATAGAATGTCCAATTTTTTTCACAAAATTTTAATGCTGGTTTACGATAAAAAGTCTTCACAACTGTAGGTTTAACTAAGAGGAAAAACGTAATAAATACATTTTTATATAATATATAAAATATAATTCTGCCAACATTTTTATCAAGAATAACCAATTATATTCCAATAATATTCCTATACCGTTTCACTAGTTTTTTTAAAATTCGAAGCTGTCACTTTTCCGAGGAACATGGCGTGAAAGTCAACTATTCCGTCAAAAATCAACTCCAGGTCGGTAAAAAAAAAATTGTCGGATGGTTAGCGACGGAAACCGAAACGCGTCCGACGAGCGGGCACGCGGCGAATCGTAAAACGTTTAATAAAATTTAAATGGCGGTAAAACGAAGCGACCACCGTTTGACGCGACCGACGCCTCTCCCTCGTAACTAACGCTCCGCTGGATTTGATTTCATATTGTTTGCCGTTTAATTATATTATATACACGGTCCATTCCGGTTTCACGCGGTCGTTAATGGTTGCGGGCAACGGACGCGGTCAATTATATTCCTCGTGACGTAGCTAAAAACGCGATGTTGCGCGCGCGAAGAGCATCCACCGGAAATTGACGCGTCGGGGTGAGCGCCGCGCCAATTTCACGAACTTCCGCTAAAACTGATAACGACGCCTCGAATTAAATGGCGACGTGAGTCACAGGCTGAAATTTTTGTGTAATTTGCCATTGATAAATGATTCATAAACCAATGATTAACGGTTCTGTCGGTTGGATGATTATCTCCTCATTGCTGCAGGAAAATTGAAGTTTTTATATGTATATGAGCTTGATGGTGCTATTTCGTCGAATATTAAATTAAGTTCTTGTAGTTAGAGGATTTATTTATGTTCTCTAATCTTGTTAGTTGTGATACTCGAAAATGTTATAGTGATACTCGAGAAGTAACTTATCGCCTTAATGTGAAATGAAAAGGTATTATGTATCATGCGCTATTATGGAAATTAGTTTTATGGAGTTCTAGAGCTGCCATTCTTAACGTAGTCTCTACAACAATATCGTTTTCATGGGTAATAAAAAGTAATATCAATCACGCGAGTTCATTTCCGAAAAATGATATGCTGCTAATCATACGAAATTGGTGCTAATCCATCCTCTTTCTCTATGACGTGAATCATATTGCTTGTTATTCGTAATGGAATTTTAGAACAGACGATCATCGCTGACGAAGCGGATTTCAGAATCACGCGATGAATAGGAACGAATAATATAAAGGTGCTTCGAAATGCAGCATGCATTTTCGGCATTTATTCGTTCATGAAATATGCATGTATATGTACTAATCACAAACGAAATGAATTATAAGTGAAAATATAAAAATGTCAAAAAGTGTAAAAATGCAGTAAACAGTTACTGATATAATACATTTTTTATCAAGAACGATACTCTACTGTCTAAAAACAATTAAGCAAACTAATCCTGCGATTTACTCCTCAAAGTATACTTTACTTCGATATGTATAAGTCTCGCCATTGACTGTGCTGAAATATTCAGCACCTCACTACAATTTGCTCATATAATTAACCTTACTTATATTATAATTTCTTTCATCAAGCACGTTTTAATCTGTACAACCACGTACCAGTAAACAAATGTATAATACCCAACATTCGTTAATTATTTATGGATTCTCATACATATATTTTTATAAATTTGTATAGCTGTAAACATACTTTTATTTTACTTCGAAACACTTTACTTTGATATTTAAGTTTCTATCGATACTATTTGATGTAAATTACAGGAATTTTCGTAATATGTTACTCCTATAAAAAATTGTTCGCCAACTTTTTTCAGAGCTATCCAAGACATCGTTATCAATAAATCAGTAAATCCTCGATTTAGCGACAAGCAATCCGCCATTCGTTTGCATTTCACTGCTACGCTGTTCTTGCGGTTGGCTGCCAAAGAAGACGATAGGAAGTGGTAACGGCATACCCAGGCGAGACGAAACTTAATTTTCATGCCGAACAACTTTTAATCAAGTTCGAGAAATTAGAAGGAAACGTCGGCAAGCGTTGCCCTCCCCCACCACCTTCCTCTGTCGCTCTTAACCGCTCCTCTCGCTAGGGTCTTCGTTTCATACCTTCTTTTTTAGTCTCTTTTTTTCCCTTCAGCACCTTCGCAGCTTCTCTCGCCTTCCCTGCTCCGAAACGGCGCCGGGGAAACTCGATAAGTGGGAAATGGGCAAGTTGGCACATTGGCTAACTTCATATGTCCACCCTCTGTGTGATATCGAGAGGGTAAGAAAAAACCCCCTCTAGCCCTCGCTCAGTCGATTTTTTCTGATTCTTCGGCTTCGTCTCGCCAATATTCCTCGGAGACTACACTCGAGGTCCTCGTATTTCCTCTTCGACATTTTGACTTTTATCACGCCCCCCGAATATCGAAGCGATTTTTCTTGCGACGAGTGACGTGCATGAAAAGATAAGCCCCTTGGGAAGGATACATTTTAAGAGGACTGTGTCAAATCTTTAACCTCGAATTAGTATATTTTATTCTTTTCTTTTTGTGCTTGTCGTTTAGCACATTTCAAGTAATAATCTGTTTTTATATCAGTAACTTCAGGTTGGAGATGTTACTCAAGCGATGCCATTGAAAATATAATTAGTTGAAGTACTTTTGTCTATGTTAAATTTTGTTGAAGTTCTCTTTAGTGGATCTCAAGACCTCTCGTCCTTTTAAAGTAGGTACTTTAGCTGCTCATTCTTTCTGGCTCAGTAGCAACTGTGAAACTTGTTTCTAAGACTAAGTTCCTAAGGAAATTCGTGAAAAAAGTCCTCGCGACTTTTAAGTCGAAGCTCGTCGGTTCCGTGGAGTGTGCGGGAAGGGTTGGTAGGTCCCAGGTGGCAGACAGACCTTGGCTTTAATACGATTCCACCAGCAATTTTACGCTTCAAGCATTTCGAAAAGCCACGAATAAGGAGCGAGAGGGGGTAGGGTCGATCATGGTGGGGTGGTCGGAGGGGGTGAAGAAGAGAGTGAAAAAAATGGAAATCCACTCGGAGTCCTTTTGCCCTGCGCTCTCTCCGGAGTGTTGTAAACTCCGATGAAAGGGCCCTTTGAAGTTGTCTCCAATCGGAAACCGACAGGATTCGAATCTTCATCCCGTAATTACGAGTGCCCTGGGGCAGAAAATTGACATCCACTCGCGTCGTGTACACTCTATCATCGGTCGTGTAAAAATATCCTCCGGGAACGAAAGCAGTAATTTCTGATGCGTCATGAGTTCCTATCAAACATCTGATTAATGAAAATGAGAAACGAAGCAAATGGAAGCCAGGACACGTAAAAAGAGGGAAATGGTGTAACGTATAATGATGTTCATTATATCCAGAATTATTCCATTCGATATGGTATCATGGAAACTCGATTATACCAATGAGTTGGTTAATGTGATGCGAGGATAACTGATTTTTGAGGTCATTTTAAAATATTAAATTTCTTCGGAAAAGCGGACTTTCTGCTTTCGTAAATAATTTATTATATCGAAATGAAACATACTGAAACGAATATAAAATCGAAAGGAAATAGAGTGTTAATAACTCTAAAGTTTTAATCGACGATGTGGAAGAATATAGTTTCCCAGAATCTATAATTTACGATGTCTGACTACACACTGAGATCGTTCAACTTGTGAAACATATCTCGGGAGATCGTAATCTTTACTGCGTGACTGATTACGTGCGATGCTCCACCACGTACTGTACGTCTGACTTTGAATAGACATATACTACTTAAGTGGTGTTTGGCCAGTGACAAGCGTTACTACTTGTCTCATCGAATGTCTGTGCAGGGAGAGACATAATGTCGACAGGTTACTATCACTTCTGTGAATATTCAGTACTACTATTCCTGTTTCAATTCTTCTAATTCAAGTTTTTTACAATAATAGCAGCTGTCAACTCAATAATTTTGGAAGTAGAATGAGCCAATTAGCACATCACTTTTCAATTTTTGAAGAACGCTTGCCACCCTTAAAACACAAAAAGAATATAATCAAGAAACTACATTTCTCTTAGATGTTTGTAGTCTAACGTTGGAAACCTTGAAAGTTTTTCGTGTAAACGTACTCTGTTTTCGAATATCAATATCAATTACACGCTGGAATCAACAGGCAAACGTAACAAACCTGGAAAGCAAGTGTTCAATTCTGTACCAAGTTCACAGGGGCCGTATTTTGCGCGGGTTATCCTTTACGAAAAAGCGTAACCACCAATTATCGTCGACGCTATCAAAATGCAAATGAGCAGTAATCGAGTGTAGTACGTGGCAATCGCTCAGGCATCCTTTTTTCCCATTATCCTTTAATTCCACTTTTATCCTCTCTGTTGTTATCCTCTCCGTTTTCTACTCGTGTCACTGTATTTCACTTTCATCCCCCATACATTTCAATGGAAGACAGTCAGATTGTTTTCAAGCGATTTGACAGTATAGTTCTCTAATAATATTTAAAAAAATTAGCGCATTTGAAAACTGTGATCACTTATGAATTTGTGAAAAAAATCTACACAATGGAAGTTTATCAGAACATGAATTCTCAGCAAGGGTACTGTTAATGTTGTACATAATAAAATCACTACACCTACAGAAATAAAAAATGATTTAAAAACTATAGAGCATTTCCAGATACTACATATTAAACAAAATTTTAGATTCAATTTATATGGTAATTTAAGATAATTAAAATTAATTAATCTTAATTAAAGCTCCGCGAAATATGAATAATAAATTCCCTAATAAATTAACGAGCTAGTAATAACCAAACCACAATCAGCAGATTATTTCTACCAAAAAACTCAACCCACTTTAAAGTTCTAAAAAGAACTCCAACCAGAAAAAAAGCAAAAACTGCCTCTGGCTAGCGAACTCTCCTCGTCCCTTTGTATTTCTATTCTATTTCCTCCTCACCATTCTTCTTACCCTTTTTCTCGCCCAAGATTCTCTTGCCTAACTTTTCCACCCTCGTCTGACACTCCTTCTTTCGCATCTCCCCCTTTCTTTCGTGCCAGCGAGCAGAAATGTACGCGTACGCGGCCACCGCGGAACGAAGCATGTACTGCAAGGCGCACATGCGGCACTGCAGCTGCCGTTGCCGGCGTACAAGCGCTGTAATTTACCGCCGGTACAATTAGTTTGCGTATATGAACCGGAGGCCGTTCGGTGTAAACTATGAATTCGTATCTGCTCGGTACACACGCTGGCGTGTATGTTACCCCGTGGATTGCGATTAAATGCAAATCGTCGAAGGCCCTCCTCCGAAGACCACAGCGAGAGACACCCCTGGGCACCGACGTCGACGATTCATGGTCTCGATTCGCTCGCGAAACCGACCAGGCCCGAGTCGATTCTGGCGCAGACAAACGGTAGCATCGCGGGCAGAAACTCGACTTCTTATTTCACTTGGAAACCCTCTGCGCCGAGTATTATGACAGGGACGTTTAATTTTAATGAGACCAGAAACGGAGTAAGCGCTCTGGTTACGATGGTTTTAATTTGTCCGCGGAACCAGATGATGGCGGAGCTTCTGCCTTCACTGGGCCAGCTTTCGCAGTTGCTCGAATGGAAAGGGGGATCACCTGGACCCTCTTTCAGCGATCATCGTCCCTGTGACTCCCCTGTGACGAACGGGATCCCCTGGATGGATAATTCCTCGCGATAATTTTCACCTTCATTTTGAGTAATTTCGTTAAATTGCTCGGACGAAGAGCAGGATTATCAGAATAATGTTACTCGGTCGTTCGTTTATTGTTTGCTAGGGGATGTCTCGCGGAATGAAGTACCGACCCTCGAGGATGGAAGCGTGGTTGCTGAATTACGTGTACAATCCAGAATCAGTGGAAGAGAGCGGAGATAATAAGATAACCAACGTGGTCGGAATAGAATCGCCGTTTGGACGACGCAGAACGCTTTCATCCCTGGTAGCCATCTTTCAAAGGTATTCTCCGTGTCAGATAGAATTATCATTACCGGCTACGGGAGATGAAACCCTAAAATGCTTCTGAATAGTCGTACATTACACCCTCGTTTAGTAATTCGTTCAATTCTAATGAAATTCGAAGACGTTTTGGACGAAACAGATGAAATTCTTTATGGTGTCCAACATTGGACAACTTTTGTTTTTACTGATGATATGATTGCATTAACACTTTCACTACGGTTGGTTGAGACAGTGCTTATATGTATCTCTTGTATTCTTTTCTATAGTACCACGTTGAGATATGCATATGAAAGTTAAAGTATGTAATTCTGTATGAACGATATTTGGAAGTAGGTATTACTGAAGCGATTTCAGAATCACCTAATGAAGGGGACTGAATGATCCAAAGGTGTTATGAAATTCACTGACAAATTTCAGCATTTGCACGCTCATAAATTGTACTAATCACAAGTGAAATTAATTACATGCTTCTGTCAATACGTTGTTGCAACATGTGCTTTTCACAAGTGATTGATGATAATATTAATCTCCGTTAATATGAATGAGATGAAGGATTCTTATTATTAGTAGACTCTACAGAAATAAAAAACGCGCGTCTTAACAATGCGAAGTATGGCCAACGAAATTTTATAGCTAACAACCGAAGCTCTTACATTTTAAACAAAGAGACTGCGAACGAAAAAAAGCACTCGGTTAGGTTAATTAGCCTGACGAAGGCGTAACACGGAAGTAACGCTGACAAATACACAGGCGAGCCCGTAGTGTGGTTACCGGAAGCGGTAACAGGATTAGCTCGGTAACTCGGTAATATGGCCGCGATACCTGTGCCGAGAGTCGAGAAATTAAGAAATTAAGACCTTAAAAGCATTACCTTAGCGGAGGGTGGTTAGTGCGTGGTGTTCTCTTGAGGCGAGTGCCGCTCCATCTGGAAAGAGGGGAAAAAAATTCTGATTAAAACTTAATCCAATCTGGCTCGACTTCTTCCTCTAGTTATTCTCAAATTTTCGTCCATCCACTGCTTCTTCTCTCTGTTTGCTCCTACTTTCGACTCTTTTTCACACTTTCATAGCGTTACGTGGACTTCGTTAACCCTACCCGCGAGAAAAATTGTCCCATGTGTCTTGTGTGTTGCCAGTCGAAGAATTCGACTTCATGAAAGTTCACCGATGTAGTCCATGTTTTGCGAGCCTAGTCGGTAATAAGAAGCTCGATAGAATTGAAGGACAGGTCTTGAAAGACACTTATATAGAAATCGTCATTTAGTTGCGAAAGAATCTTCTAGGAGAGGTTACATTGAAGTTGAGGCTACTTGAAGATCTAAAAGGATGGTTATGAATTCAGTAACCACGGAAAAAATATGTATCAAATACTCGTAGACAGGTACGCTTACAATGAACAGCTGTGTAAAGCTCTGATTAAAATTTAGATTACTCGGCTTTACTTCATTTATCACTGTCCTGGAATACCTGATTGTGGAATATGGAATACCTGTTATCTGGAAAATTTTGTGAACCTCGGTAATTATACGCAATTTTGATCCCTTTTGTGTAGAAATTGAGATTCTACTATAATCTCTACAACCTAAAAAAATTTCATTTGACGTTCCATTAATACTTCAATTATCGAATCGCTTTTGTACCCGATTTTATTGCAATTCCATTTTCTTTTCTGCTTAACCAGTTTTATTAGAGGCTATATAATATGAATATTGAAAATAGATAAGCCGGGTCACTGTGATATATCTATAATTTAACACCAATTTAGTAACAGACCATGGACTTGCTTTACTTCCTAGAGAATTATTAAATTATCGATCGTCTGGTCAATGTGCACCCAGAGGTTATGGCAAGCTTATTTCCAAGTATTGACAACCGTCGGGAAATGTGTATAAGGCATAACTAACGCAGAGTGCAGGCGCGAGTCAAAGTTTGTTCACAATTAGACGGTAACATAAGCGTGTTACGTGAAAGCAGGATCATAAATTATTAATTTCTCATCGACACGCGAGCAACTCGTGTAGGTACAAACAGTAAGATGAATTATTGGATTGAATATTGCATCGCACTCCGAGCTAACGTGGATTACCGTCTACAGTAATTAAAGTTATTTTCCTGCGTAAACGAATGTAACAGCTGCAATCGTCCACTTAATTACCGTCGACCTATCTCCTATGTCCCCTTAGCACCAAAAAAAGGAGGTATTGAAACACGGTACATTGCTCGCAAAATTGAGTTCCCCTCGATTTAACATTTTCTCTCACTGAAAGTCTACAGCCTAGAGAGCATTAACCTTTATATGCAATTCGAGTGAAACAATATACCGTATTCCCAACATTAGAAAAGATATATACGAAACAAATCTAGCACTATCTTTCGACAGGAAATATCAAGTTGTTCTCACTAGGCTAAGAATTGGTCATACAAACTTCACGCATTCCTTCTTGCTCAAGAAAGAAGATCAACCACTGTGCAACATTTGCAACACTAAAATCTCGATGGAACATATCATCACTTCCTGCCAAAAATACCAATGTGAACGAAACCTGTACCAACTTATTGGAAACCTCAAAGAAACGATCAAAAATGAGAAATCATGTTCTGATGTTATAAATTTCTTGAAACATGTTAACTTACTAAACCAAATTTAAGACCCAAGCCATGTACATCAACAGTGGTTGCTAATGACCCTCGTGGGTAGATGCAACATTAAAAATTAAATAAAAAAAATATATATATACCGTACTATGTGGTACACGCATCAGAAGGTAACAGATTTCACGTTAATATGAAAGATATTTATTATACCTGATTTTATATTTGAGTAATTTCAATATTTACTGCCACTGACTTTTGTTCTTAAGCTGCCTTCCATATTGTATTTGTAAATCTCGTTATTTAATTTATTCGATTATTCTATACTCAGCTCTATACGTATATACATGTAAAGTGGTTGTATATGAGAGTCACCTACTTTAATCGAATCGTTTGAGGATTAAAACGCCGTTTGATTACTTTTCATTAGGAAATTTCGATCGAGGGATGATGGAAAGTCCAAAAATAACGATTACACCTCGACGACAGCCGTGAAATATTTGTCCGATTCAATGGGAAACGGCGGCAGGAAGGAGAAGGAGATTCCTCTCACGGCGCCCGATGAGAAAAGCTTTCTCTTTTCCCCGCCATCTCTCATACCGTGAAATTCATTATTCCACAGTTGCGTGCTTGCCAAAAGGAAATGGTTGCCGCCGGACCATCTCCCCTGGCCAAGGTTCTGCCCGGCTGATACAATATATCAGCCGGACCCGCGATAATTCAGCAAAGCAATTTTTCACGTACGAAGGAAAAATCTTATTATGCACCGGTAACCAAAAAAGGGGTAAACAGAAACCAAGGAACCATACATAAGGGTGGAATTCCAGGGGTTGTAATTATTATCATTGCCGATGATTTAGTATATTAAATCGAACTTTGCAAACAAGTTTTTAGCAAAGTAGACTTAAAGATACTGTAACTTTGATATTAGTGAAATAAATAATAAATATTTAGGCTATATTACGTCCTACAATTCTTTCTTAAAAAGAAGGAATAAAGAAAATACTAATAGAAAATCTATAATGGTTCAACCTATGGTAATTGGAAACACATTAAGTATCATAGATCAGTTTTAAATTCGGTATCGATTACTTGCGTCTAAATAGAATCTGGTAACCAAATAGGCTACTGAATTAGCTGCTAGCTTAGTCACGTGTATTTGTTTTAATCCAAAGCAGGATTACTACTTGGTGTAAGTTAATGCGCATGGTGCGTGCTTGTTGAAAGGCGAAAGGATAGAGTAGTTTGACATAACATATCATCAATATTATTGACTATACATGTTCGCCCCTTGTTAGGTCTACTGTCGTGTTGTCCTAATCATCGTATCCTTGCTAATCCTTGACGGGAATACCGAGACTAATCGTACCAGACACGAGATACGATAATGGTTTCTGAGTTACAATATGATCGGATTACGAGAGAATACAGCCTATTCTAAACGACATTTAATGACTTAATTATGTACACGTTAATCTAAACTTAAATACAAAGCAACTCTTACATGCCAATTAACCTGAGTAGCATTGAAATTCGGAGAAGGATATTATTACTTCAGACATACAACTAAAGAATATACATGTATTGTTGAAACCCTAGATATGTTTAGAATTTCTTTATTTCTTTGCGGTCTGTTTTAATACGAAACACATTCTCTTTAATGAAAATAAAGAGAGACTTCGTCATGAGGAAATTTCAAAATGAAGTGCATTTCAAGGAGACTTTTTCCGACTGGCTCTTGGAAAACCTGTTCATTTATCCTAATGCAGAGTTGCATTCTTTATTTCACAAATGCAGGATCAAAACATACAATGCTTTCTAATTTTTTGCTAGACTTATTGTTTGCAACAAGAATTGCTCTTGCTCCAATTTTCATTCGAATATTCTGGAGTTTTAAAAAAACTTCTAAATCTTATCTCCAATATTTATGGATGCAAAAAATACATCTCGAAACGTTTATAAGCTTTCTGTTTAAAATATTTTCCTTATTTAAAATTGAAAACTAAAAGTTCTAAAAACTATTTTATATCACACACTCCACTATTTAACGAATAATTTCATTTCATTCTGGTTCAAACTAATGGAAACGATGTTGACAAACATTCTACTACAATGCATTTCTTTTGAGAGAAATCATGAAACATTATTTCAGACTTTCCCAGACAACCATTGCTACAATGCAACACAGGGCGATACAAAAAAGAGCAAATAACAGAGCGGAACACGGAAATATCTGCGAAAGTGAAATATTACAGGCAAAGGGAAAAATTGCTTTAACAACGGAACGATTTCAAACTAGTTCGACGACAGAAATGAAACACAGACAACAAGTAACACAGTAACTGCAATACATTGCAGTTACAAATATGTGTTGCATGTTCAGGACATTCACTGTAAAAATATAAATTACTAGATACATGCCTTCGTAAAATCATAAGGTAAAAATCGAAGCAGTCACTTTCTTTATCTCTAAAAAGAAAACTGTTTTTTAGAAGCAACAGAAGCTTAGAATTAAGAATGACCCAATTAGGGACTGTTTCACAATCGTGTATTCTTGCATCGATTTTAATCTCGACACTAAGGGCACGGTGGAGTTTCTTCAAAAAACGAGAATGACAAAACGCTGTTTGTCTGGTTGGCTTATCGACAACCATCGTCGCAAAGCGTGAGCACATACACGTGTTCCCACGCTACCTTCCATCAGATATGTACAACACGGTGCAGTTTCGTGACAGACGATTGCAAAGCGATGCACCTTTATCCATCGGTATTGTCCAACCGAACGACTTTACGAAATGTTTGCAATTACGGCTGACAATGTGCCGAGAAGATCGGTGATCTAACGAGTACAAGTTGCCTAGCGATGCAGTTAACAAGACTGCATGCAGGCATATTTTCCGCAACTGAATTTTGAACTTTTTCGCATACCTCACACGTCGAATTAACTTCAAGAGAGTTGTTGAGGTTGGACAATAAAAGTTAACCGCACCGTTGGCGCAAACTTAACTTGATTGCAATAAAGAGACTGAGATGGACTGCGGTAATGGGCTTCTTGTGGGTATATTTTATGACAGCCTATGAAAGTTGAACTCAATTCCTTTTTATTTCTACATGCCTCAAGTTGCTTGTAAATGTTCCTCGAGCTATACCCTGTATATCCTTAATATTCTTTGCTATATATGGATACATTCTCATCAACTGATAGAGGACTGGAGACCCATTCTATTACGTACCCAGAGAAAAGAGTCTTTTAGATTCACGGTACGTGGGAGATTGAGCATTGGTGAGGAATGGAAACACGTACGGAATGTTAAGGGCAGTTTCGACTTTCGACCAGTCGAGTGAAGTGATCAAGGAACATGAGAAATGGAGAATTTATTGTTATCCCTTTGACACTTATTTCACTGTTTACACTTTGTAGATATAAATACAATAACACAATTAAATATTTTGTGATTGTTACGCATTCGAAAGTAATGGACCAGTAAATAGTCTAGGAAGGAACATATTTACGTCAAAGAAGTACTTAAATTAAAAACCGTAGAGACTTGCAACAAGCTTGTCTCTAATAACTTCGAGCTTACAGCTCATTAGGGATCGCTATAAGTCTGCAACGAGTTTCAACGACGGAGCTCACCACGACCCTTATAAATCTTGCGAGTATCTACGTCGTCGTAATCGTTTATGCTCTCATAAAGCAGCGTAAGAACCATCTCCACTTGTGGACAATCCATACTTAGAGCAATTACGATGAAACTCTTTTAGAGAAAAGAAATTAGACTCTAGCCTCAATTAAGAAATTATCCCGAATTGTTTCCCCTTTTTGCTCCTCGTCCTCGTCATTTTACCCGTATTCGACAGAAAAGTTCCCGCTCTCCTTCACGCCCTAGCCCAACTTAGCTCACAATCCCTTTTCATAATTAGCTGCCTCATTACCATAGTTACGATCGAAAGTGATTATCAACCTGCTTCGGGCGACCTCTTTTCCCTACAGTGTAACTATCATCGTGCTTCATGAAAATTCATTTAGCATAAAAAAATGTATAACGAGTCGACGTATAATAGCAATTGAAATATCCTTGTTTGATGAGGAGACCTTCTCAAGTGCAACGCTCAGTTTTTTAATTTGTCCTTACTAAATACAGTGGGTGATCAAGTTTCGAATACCTTGAAGTTATCATTTATTTCAAATTTGAGTAAAAATGGAAGTTAAAATGATATCTTTTTTATTATAACATGTATTAATGTAAAAATTAGCCAAATAATTCCACGATTATCGCATTACTTGTATTTACCATGACGTTTAGCGTGGAACTGACGAACTGGGTGGTGAGACTTGGAAAATCGGTAATTATCGAGCTAATGGTAATGGCTGCGAATTATTAACGTAATATCAGTTACTATACTCACAGGTGGAACTTAGAATATGTCAGAGCTGGCGGAAGAGGTAAGACTTTAAAAACTTTCTAAGTTTTCCAGGTTTTTAATGTCAAGAGGGGAAGGTCAACGTTGTGTGGAAAAAAAAACAAAACTTCTATAGCAGTGAGGAGTGTTTTGCGTAATCAGTGATTTCCATATTTGTGACAAGCTACTACTTTGTATTACTGTTAATTATTCATGAGTGGGATTGAGAGTGCTTCATAAGTTTCTTCTCGTTAACGTTTATGTTTCTCAATTCTTATATTCTAATGTACATATTATGCACATATTATGTGTGACGTGACGAAATATTCACATTCCTTTTAATTCAATTTCAGTAAGATTTAAAACACTGGAATATTTAGAAATTCCAGTATTGAAGCATTACTCTCGAAAAATCCTCCTCGCCAGAAAAGCAAAAACCTTCCCCTAACACTTGATTCCGCATTCCCAAACAAATTCAACTCCATTAAAACCTCTCAACCCCTCGTTCGCTCATTACATCCTCGAAAGTGCGCAGAACCTAATACATATATGGCAGAGCAGTCAATTACGCGACATTCGAGCCTGACTGAGCCATAAATAAGCGGTGGCTATCGTAAATTGTGCCAGCACTCGAGACTTGCCACTTGGCATGTAATATATTAATTACAAACAATTAGCTATCTTTTGCCCCGCAGCTACGTGACTGTACACCCTTCCAAAACTCCTTCCTCCCCCAGTGTATCCCCTTTACCTCTTGCTCCCTCTGTGGCCCTTTCCCTCACGTGTTCCCTCTTCGTTAGCACGCCAGGACGTTTTAGTATTGGGAGGTCGAGGCGACGTAAACCTGGAGGTTGATGAGGACTCGGTAGGAGGTAGCGCGAGGCGGTTAGGTGGAACGTAATGGTCGGTTCGCTATTCTCGCGTGCCAAGGGGTAGTTTCCCCCGTAGCTGCAGCAACGAGCAGAGTCCTACGGTTTATGTGCGGCTCGAGCTAGGTTCGAGCGACACTGCTCTAGATGAACGCGGGGTGACGTGCGTACAGAGTATATACGTCATCTTCAGCGGACTTACCCCACGGCGGGTTTCTCGTTTCGTGTATCTCTCCCCTCTCTCATCCCTCAGTCGCTTCGCCATCGTTACTTTTTTCCTTCTATTCGTAATTATACACCTAATTGCGCGGGGCTCTTTTGCCTCTGTAATTGCTTGTTGAACCTCTCGCCGTGCTCGTCGAGGCAATTTCGAGTCGGTCTCGTCGACAGGATGCGTGTTGAAATTTGAAAGGAATTCTGGAGTAGCCTGCTCGCGTTAACAGCTCGCGGACTATCGTAATCGCGGATGAGGCGCCGGAGGCGAGCCTTCTGTCGGCCAGGATGATAATTTAATTAATGCAACGACCATCCGCGACCCGTGGAAATAAATATTATCTAAGGAACGAGCTGACAGGGTCCTCTGGTCATGTTGTCGACGCTCTCCCAGCGCAGCTTCTTTTAAATTCCGCGTTCGATCCCAGGACGGCTGACCCAATCATGCAAATTAGACGTTATCTTATTAGTTTAGCTTTATCTTCCATCCGTAACAGCTGGCATATTTTACTCCTCGAATTTTGCCTCCGACAGGGAACCGGTCCCGGAGGTCGATAAACCATATCCGTTTTTACTTCCTTTTTATCTCGTCGTTCTTTTTTTTTCTTTTACACTGCCGCGATAACGCTCTTATTTTCTGGATTAACTGAGTCAGAGGGTCTTTGATTCTGCATCGAAGTGCATGCAACTTGAAAGATATCGAGGACACTTCTGTGTATTTATGTAGGTTGAATTCTGGGAGAGAGGTTAGAGAGTTTAAAAATGCAGCAAGCGAGGAATTAATTTATTATGGATGTAACTAAAGTAATGAGTTCTTTGCTGGGAATCTAACACCTCAGAATTGAACATGCGTTTAATTTTTCAACTGGATTTCGAGTGGAGTAAGAGAAAGCTGAGCTGAAGATATAAGTGGTCAATAAACGAGGTTCATCAGATATATCCTTCACATTGTAAATTCTTCCAATTACCGCAACGTTGATTAAAAATGTCGTTTATTATACATGCTGGGCCAATCGAGAAATGTGGGACTTAATTTGGTACTATAATATGCGTTTATCGAAGAGAACATTGAAATGGTAAATAATTCTGATTCAATTATTGAAGTGTTCCGTAATTGAAACCCGCTAATCAGAATTAATTCTACCGTAAAGAAGAAGAGTAGAATAGTATTCTAATAACCTAAAAATAAAGACCTACTGTTTTATGGAATATAAATGAAATCTTATTTTAATGATTCACTTCATTTGGTGGAGCTTATAGATAGGAAGTTTTTAAACAGAATAATATATCTATTTTATAAAATACTACACACATTCTCAATGTCTCAAAAGTATAATACTTCAAAAAGCTAAAGCAGTCACTAACACAAAAAATACTTCGAACCTCAATAAAGCATCGTATTTCAATCTACAAACATCTATATTCACAAAATTCAGCCAAAAGGCTCCCAAGAATCCTCACTTCCGCGAATTAACACAGCAGTCACGTTTTCGTGGCGAAATCAATCTTGCCATCTTGGCATCCTAAAAGCATGATCGATACTGAATTCCTCTAGCAAAGTAGTCATGTTCCAATAAACTAACTCACCATAAAAGAAGTAGATAAGTCATGCTATCCAGTTTATAGGCAGCTGTTCCATTGACTTGGGCAATGTAGAGATAGAGACTACAACGCTGGACGAGTGTCACTCTTGGTGCCTCATTCTTACACGAGACCAGAAGGAAGACGATATCGCAGGGAGAATAAGGGCTAGACTACGGTTAGGCCCAATGCACACGAGTAACACTTTGACGCACAATCTCGTTACGATCATATGTCCATCTTCGTTGTCTGTAATTGGGAAAACATAGAAAAACATATAATCGCAACGAAATGGTGAGCCAGGATATGCATTCGTTCGTATTTGCCCTTACACTGGATGCGTTTTCTAACGAACCATGTTCTGACGACTATCTTTCAACTTGTCTCGCTCGTACGATAAACAGTTCGGACATTTTCGTCTGAACATCATTTCGTCAGAACACATATCCACTGTAACTGCAGTCTCATTCGAAACGATGCAAATAAGGGGCACTTGTCGTCAGCGGGCAAACGCGTGAACAATGGAACCTGAGGCGTATAGAAAGAAAAGAAGGGTGGTTTACGCGATCGTCGGAAACGGACGTGTGCGGACGGTAAACGTGGGACAGAGGGCCGACACAAGAGAGGAAGCTGATTCCAGCGGGGGTCGAACGGGTATCGAGGGCCAATAAATTCCGACAAATTGTATTACCTGCGTTATATACTGCCGCGCATGAAGTCAAACGGCCCGTATTCTCCACCCTCGAGCCACCAGGAACCTCTTCCCACACCTACGTAAACCTCACGGCGGTGTCATTGGTTATTGCGACCGAAATACACGCGCACGGCCTGGAACGAAAACGTTGCAATTCCTGCATTGTCCCCCCTACCCAACCTGTATGTCTCGTTCCTCGTTTCCTTTACGTCCGACAGCACCCAATACCTTCCATTTTCTTCGACTTTGCGGTTGCCTTTTTGTTCTTCGAGATGTAACCGATGCCTACCCATGTTTACTCGTTTCTCTGACCACTAGTTACATATCCTACTTGAGACAAAATTGCTTTTAGCTTTTTTCTTATTGAAGTGATTTAGAAAATTCGATCCCTCCATTAAATTGTTGATACTGAGCGACGAAAAAGTGAGGGACACATGATAAAAATTACCTTTGTTAATTTTTATCTTTATCTAGAAGAGTAGAAATTACTTTAGCATGTCTCATTTTTTCTAATAGGTTCTTAAAGAATATTCAACTACTTTTGATGCTACAAGTTGCTAAAATATGTTTTTATTTGAAAATAGTCATAAAATTTGATAAGGGTTATTCTTGTTACGAATCCTAAGTGTACCATTTAGACAACCCTCCCCCATATCGTACAAAAATTTCAGATGTCTGGCATAAGTTTAATTCTTAGTATTTTACATGTTTATCCTCCAAATAAACAATATTTCCTGTTTACTGCAATTTACGGCTTCCGTACTTACATCCTCGAAAGCTACACCACTCCGCCGCTTCACAAACTCCTATAACCCTGTAAATTCCTTTCGGTTAACATCCACTTGTCCCTCTCGACGTCCCAGCATTTCCGCCCTACAATCGATACTACTTTAAACTTTCTTACGAGGGCGCGTCTATATTTTTCCCAACGAGGCTGCCCATCGATTCCCCTTCCTGTACCCTATCGCCTATCTCTTTCACTTCCTCCACAGCAGACGTATTCTCAATTTCGCCAATATAAATCGGCGATCACGTGATCATTTATCATCCAGGACTGCTTTATTTGCTTCTCCTCCGGTTTAATTTCCACGTACTGTGCATCCAACGCTCTGCCATTTTCCCACCGTCATATACGAGAGCGCGCGCTCTCTCCCGAGTGCATGTAGAAATTTTTCATTGTTTTTATTCGTATTGCGCGGCGCATTGTTCCGCGCTGTCCTTTCTCTGTGTTCTCGATTTTCCCCGATAGGTATTCGCTTACTTGAAACATTTTCGTCGTGCTTTCACGTGCTTGACTGGTCGTGTCACGCTATCTTTCACCCTCCGCCCACCACCATAGTGTTTGCGCGCTTTTAAAGCATGCTTTCGATATTCCTTGACGCAACCGTGTTCCGTGATTTTGAGACACGGGAAAGAGAAAAACACAGGCATCGTGCTAGGAACGGAGAAAGACAGGCGTTATAGAGAAACGGGGAGAGAAATTTTACTTGGAATGCAAAAATGGTCTGTCCAATTTTCGGAAACGATCATTTAACGGAAGAGCGAGCGTTTTAGAAAACAGGAAGTGCATCGAACGACCCGGAACAATGAAGAATTTTCGATTCGATAGAACAGCCAGATCTTTCACGGCGTAGTTTAGAGGGTTATAGAGCTCTCTCGACGAATACAAATCGGCTCGACCACACTCTCGCGAGTCTCTATCCTGCTGAATAACACATGCTCAACTATTTGCATGGTAAGTGCCTCTCGTTGTCAGTCAGATTTTCTAGACCAACGGAATGAAGAAACCTCCATCTACGCATAGAAATATGTTTACTCTCCCGAAAGTAACAATAACAAATAACAAAGGCGCTGTGTTGTACAGAGTTTTGATGTAATTAGCATAATGACGGGGAACATCCCTGAAAATGAAAAACGAAAGCATAAGGTGAATTGAAATTCAGTGGAGGAACTTTTCGAGTTTTATCGGAACTTCCTTAAGCAAGTTTGCATAGATAGAGAAGTCTCCTTTCCCTTTTATGTGATCAATGTTATACCTTCTGAATAAACTTTTTGTCGTAGTTTTTTATCTGTAGTATCCTCATATTGACTGTAAAGTTGAAAAAAGTCATTGAAATGTAACTGTTACGGAATTACGTGGAAGGAACTTTGTTAGCGTTAACGAGTTGGCATACGAGATGTTTTTCGGAGAACCGTTTTAATTAGATGTGAAATTCGATGTTTGCAACTTTTTATGTAATTATAGCGTCCAAAACTGTGCATGGATTAATATTACGTATTTTTACACAAAATAGACCTTCAAAAAAGTCTGGAAAATTTTAAATCCACAAATATAAACATAGAAGCATGTATAAACAAGAGTACGTAACGATTCGTTAAAATGATAAATTATTTAATTGCACGACTACGATTTCACGGCAAAAATGATCATCACTAATAACAAACACATTGCATCTCACTATCAGGGCACATAGGTAAATCACTTCTCTCTTAAAATCCAAAGTACGCCCTAACTTCATAAGAACTATGCTACTCACAACTATAGTGTCTCAAAAATGTTGATACAGTATCCGATCCATGCTAATGATTGCACCGACTCCACTATCAGAACTCTACCATGATATAACTACTAACACTGAAAGTGTTAATTGCAAACGGAGTAAACGATCGAAAGGTAGAGCAGCCACTGACGAAGTGCCTGGCCTCGATTCGCCTTCATTCGGTTTAATTTCCGGCTGACCAAATTGATAATTTATCATCCGTGAGAAACGATTCCTTCCATATAAAGAAATGCTTCAATACGCGACCAAAGCTTTAACCCAGGCGATCCACTTTCCTCCAGACATGCGAACTCGACAAAAGATAAACCTGCGATCAGAATAGCAAAAAGGAGTGCTAAAGCTCGCTTTCATCGAATTAACGCTGCACAGCAAGGCGTGACCGACGAGTTGACGCGACACGGAAAGGAAATCGCGTCAACGACAGGATATAGACACTCTGCGATTATTTACTGAATTTCGTCTAGCCTCGCGCCGTTCCGCTAATGAGGGATAGACACGAGAAGTTGGTGACAGCCTCGTGTCTCGGTACGCTCGAGCTCGTGTACATGATTGTTAGTTGGAAGTGCAGCACGTTCCGAAGAATGGGTATCCACGGTCCGTGGAATTCGTATAATTGCTTCGGCCCACCAAACATTCGTAAGGGTCTCGGGAAACTCGTCGTCTCTCGGCTCTGTCGCGGAAGCTGACATTCCGCGTTCAACGGTTCAAAAGAAAGAGTACCGAAAGTTTTCTCGGGGAAACGATATGCCAGACGGCAGATGAAAACGTATTCCTCCTCGGGAACGTGTGCCCGTGACTCGTGTGGATGAACAGGGGAATGGAATACAGTCGAGGGAGCGGAATGGTTACAGCGTAGACGTGATACTATGATTTACAAGAACGTGTGCGGTGATAATGCTATACGAAGAATTATGCGAGCGAACGCGCGACTGAAGGGGAGGATGAACGGTTTGACAACGAAGTAAACGACGGGTTTCTGTCAAACTGAGGACGTCATAACTGTGAAAGTGTGTTCCTAGGTAACGGTGTATGGAACTGTAATATACATTCACTATCACAGTTTCAGAGTTTTTATTCCATAAATACTCAGATTTCTGTTCTACGAATACTCGATATGTTTGATAAAACCTGACATTATTTTTGAAAAAATTACAACACAGATTTCTGTGTTCTGAAATGCGGCTCGAAACGAAAAAATTTGATTTTTGCAAAAAAGTCCTCCGATTTTCGCTCTAATTCGTGACTTTATTTTTGTACAGAAAGAATATTGTTAATTAATTTTGGTACACAGGGTAGCTGAATTTGTAAATTCCTGCTATATCCTCTTGTATTCAGGAAATGGACTATAGAACATTTTAATGGATGCAAGGACAGAAAATCCTCTTACTGCTTAAAGTATTAAACGGTCAAACAGATAATTACAACAGAATCTGTTTGCTGTTACGATGTGCATTCACCTCGTTGCGTGTTTTCATGCGGTCTATGTGTACTCTGAGGTAATATTAGGTTCGACTGACTGTCCGACTCCTCGCGTTTACTTAACAACCAGAAAATCGCGAATTCGCATGGTTAACGAGGGAGGCAAAGCCAACGATTTCATGTTCACCCCTACCCTTTGCTCTTTGCATCCAAGTTCTCTTGCTTGCAATAGTGAATATCCTTTACAAACACACGGAACAATCGAAATATCACGTTGTCATATTCGGAATAATTACTTCCTTGCTCTAAGTACAATTGAAACTATGCAATAAGCCTGTCATTTGCATTCCCATTAGTGCACTTTGGTTCTCATTGTGCGGAGTATAGACAATGTTATAAAATTTGGAGTAGGTATTCATTCTTAAAATATTAATACAAAATTTAAGAGATCAGTCAGAATATTTCAAGATCAATTTTTGTAGGAAGAACAATTTAAAAAATGCTATAGTAAAAAATATAAGAATGTTAGAATTTCTATATCTTTAACGAACTTTAGGAAATTAGTGAAAATGAGTATTAATAGCAGATGTGTTACCTTCGCGTTGAAGTGAATTATTTAATGCTGGTATTGTACCATGAGCGTGACAATGTAACAGTTCTGGATGCGAGAAACGTGTGGACGAACCTTTAAATAGCATTGACGACCGCCTATACGTAATGCACCAGCTGCATGTGATTACGAATAATTATTTAATCCCAGTCAGTGGCCCGTGTGCCGTTTCTCTTGGTCTATGCGTCGTGCCGAGGATTCATACTGTCTACTCATAAATCATGTTCCTCGATAGCGACCTCTACACATAAGGCTATCAGGACTGCAAGCTGGCTGCGTTGCCCACCAGCCTTTTTGGTCTTACCTTTCACCACATTTCATAGATAGATTGGAATTACGTACACTCCATTATTTTTTGCCAGTTAGAATCCTGTTTACATGCCATTAATTAGAATTAGGAATTTGTGACCACGTTGGCTGGAGATACGGATAAAATTATGGCAATGCGAAGAAACTTATTCCTAGTTATGCACTGTGTCAGGTGCATTTAAACATAATTTATCATTCTGTTTAACTCAGAATTTAAGTTTACTAGATTGCAAGATTTCAAGGCTGGAAGATTTTAAAACACACTCCAAATCTTCAGAATTTCAAGAATCCAGGATTTCGAAATTCCAAGAATTGAATATTTAACAATTTTTTAATTCAAAATCACTGGTGCTGAGAAAACAGAAATGCAAGAATATTACTCAGAACTGTAACTCCCAGTGAAAATCCTCCTATTTACGAGAAATTCGTTATTGAAAATAGAAAACCTACATAGTGGCAGAAACTGGAACAATTACTCAGAAGAACAAATCTCGGCAACGCGAATATAAATTTACTTCAACGCCGGGAAAATTTGCAAGCAGAGAGAAGTTCAAGCGAGTACAGCTCGCCAGTTAGAAACCGAGCACATACAACAACTTCGCGAGATACAATCTTCATGAACTCCAGCGTTATCATTGAATCAAGCATCCGAGTGTAACAGCCCCGAGTGCTCTCTAAACTTCCCTCTTTCGGTCACAGATATGTACACGGTGCATCCCCCTCGACCAGGAGTTCCCAGTGACCCCCGACCCCTTATCGTCACGAGTGTCACACGGACGCTAATAACAGGCGAAACTTTTGCGCGAAAGGAGCATTCGCGCTGGATGACGAGCGTCGGCACGTTAAAGCATTGCTGGACGAAAGGCACTGACTTTTTGCGGCAGCGGAAACAACGTAAAAGACGTTTATTCCCGGCGCGTATATAAACTGCAGCGCAGCAAGCAAAACACCCCAAAAACAACTGTGGCCGCATTCGAGCACGTAGGCAAATTCGTTGCAAACATCGAGACAATGGGGTATGACCCGTCGTGGGCGGCATTTTAAATCGGCTCCTTTCCGTCCTCCTACGGAGGCACGTTCTACCTTTTGCTCTTCGTTCTACACGGTTATCCAGCCTCCTTCCTATCCTTTTTCCTCTTCCTTTCTTTCCTTCCTCGTCGCATCCCATTTCAAGCCTGCAAAATTTGCCCACCGACGACTCGGTTAGGAAGAAGAAGGAAAGGATAATGCATTTCAGCCGGTACAGGCTGCTGCATATAAATACATTTGCCTTGCATACAGGATAAATGCCCTCGCGGTGATAGCAAGTGCACGTGACAGCAGTGTTAGTAACTACTGAAGATTCAGGGATTTGGCGAGTTTCGCGCCCCTTCTTTTTGTCAGCCTCTGTCAAAGTGAATTGGGTGATCTAGGTTTGGAGCGCGGCTATCGTGGCTTTTTGATGATGGTAGTGTGGGGGTGAAGGACGGAGTGAAATTAAATTCAGATGAAAGTCTCTGTGATATTAATACTGCAATGATTATAAATAATCGTTTTCTTGTAGAAATATATATATTTTTATAAAACTTTGGTTGCAAAATCATGAATAATTCATTGATAGTTAAATAAATGCGATCGCAGTGCTAAAAAGTGAGTAAGCTCTGATAACGAAGCCCTGAACGCTTTGATTGACACAGAGTTGCAATCGACTGTAAAAGAGATTGGAGGAGGATTCGATTCATCCATTTGTACAATTCATCGTCGTTTACAAGAAATTGGAAAAACGTCCAAACTCTAGAGACAGATTACAGGCGAACTGTCAGTAGCAAACTCCATTGATCGAGTGCAACTTTTATTCTAGTAAAAGAACAGGAAGAGCGAGTTTTATAATCCAGAAGAATAAGACAAGACGGCTACGACCGCAATGGTACAATTACCCACCTTAAACTGCAATATGACGAATGCTCTAATTAATTTCGTTCCCCTTTGCCAAGTCTTCCTTCACCTGTGAAAGCAACCCTTCAAATCCTTTGTACCTTGCTCTCCATACAAATTATTACAAAGCAAACAGGCACGAAAAGAAGAAAACCAAGTCTTCCGCGAGCCAACACCTAGTTATACGCCATCCTTGCTCTGCCTCGAAAGAAGTGAAAGTATGGTAAAAGCGCCGTTGGATTATGCTGTTATACTTGGTGGTCTTATGGTAGGCAAAATGGCGTAAATAATGTCGTGGGAGTGTTGGAGGACAGGCATAACGAGCGGTCTGCCGAGCGGATTAAACACACGCGTACCTCAGAGTAAGACACATACGGGTTAATGCTCGTGCAAGCGTAGGCCTGCTATTATCGCGGGCGTGATACTCGTGACTTACGTGACTCGCGCTGTCGTTGCAATTCATGCTTGTACATAATGCCAGCCGTGTTATATGGACGCACTCAGACACGAGAATCGGTGATCAAATCGGGATTGGCGAGGGAGACAAGGGTCGCGGGCGACGAATCTAGGGAATTGCACAGGAAAATTAACCTCAGCGTAACTACCAGCTGTCACGTGACGCTGAGATTGACCCCCCTTCCATGACCAGCCGCAAAGGGTTCGCGTTCTAAACAGAAGCTGCGGTTAGATAATCGACAAATTCACTGACTCTAAAGTTGTCACGTCCACGGCCGAGAATAATTAATCTCAATGACTGTGACACATTGTGGTATATGTACTGTGTTTTGGTATGACTGCCTTGATCCCTTTTAGCAAGATATAGTGTGTGTGGGTGGATTTAACCAGAGTTTGAATTTTAAGTGTATTTAAGTCATTCGAATTTTCCTGTCGTTTCGATTATTTTATAGCTTATAGCTACGAATTGTGATCTAAATTTTAAAAATTTGAAAGTTTTCATAAAATACAAATTTTTACACAATTTGTTTACGTCTAGTTTGTTCAGCTATTGAAACCACATGTACCGAAAAATGATTTGATTCAAAGATTCGATCCACATTGTTTGCCTATTCATTAAAGGACTAAAATGAGCTCAATAATTGCATTCATTAACATGTAATCAACGTCCTGAAACGTGATTCCTTTTCGGATACATTTCCAATATTCGGCAACGAACATTTCCACGATCCATTAAAGTTCAATGTGGATTCGTTGCATGCTAGCGATCGCTTTGATTATACGCCAACTAATTTCGCTAATGTGTCCCACGGAAAGATACTTGACATCGACCTAGTTCTTTTATTTTAAAAAACTGGAGCGAGGGTGGACTCCCCGATAACCGTATCGATTATCCTATCGAGTAAACATCATGTAGAAAAAGTCACTTGTCTCTGAACCTCTATCACTTTGTTCCCGCGTGAAACAGAATGGAAATATAAAACGTGCTGGATGCAACGGTCAATGCATACACTCAGGAAACGAGGAAAAACTGAAAATTAGAATGGCGGAGAGAAGTGTAACCAAAACGAAACGCTAGAGTTTAATTAGCATCGCCAAGGACGGTTTTCACAGGCGTTTGCGTATCTACGAAAACGAAACGAGAACCATCCCCACTCACCCTTCTGTGTGTCCCGCATATCCATATCCCTTTCTCCGACATTTTTGCCGCTCGTCGAATCGAGTACGTAACCGCCGCAGAAACCGCGAGTTTGCATTGCAGATTGGTAACTACATTCCTATTTTTCGCGGACGATTTTTTCCACGGCGTGGTGTATTCAATTCAACCTCGGATCGGCCCCTCTTCTGTGCCATGGAAAAACTCCAGACACCGTTTCTTTCGGTTTGAATAGACCCCAAAAAATAAACGCCCGGTTTTCTGCTTTATTGAAACCGAAGGAAAAAGATGCTAAATGGATTAACGCAGCTAGAAAATAAGATAAGAATTGTAAATTTCAGGTAATAAAGTAAGAATCGTGTTAAGCTTGAATAATACATAATTGAATAGGTTCTGTGGTACGTGAAATCGACTTTCACTAAGATTCACAGAAATAAAGCAAAATTAAATCAAACACACCCTCCCTTACAATAAACTGATCGATTTCAAAAGTTATAAAAAAAAGCAGAAACCGAATAAGCCATCCCCTCTAGCAGGTTACTCAACTCAAACAAAAGGTGCTGATAAAAATAAATTGCAGCGGTGGGTGGAGCAACGTAATTAAAGTGCCAGAAAAATTCATGGATTTCGGACAACAGAAGACAAACGTGAAGCGACAGAAATAATGAGAGAATACGAGGGACGACGGAAGCTGGACGAGAGATGAGAGTCAAGGTGGGCCAAGACAGGCTACGAAAGGAGTCTGGGGAGTTGGAACTAAGGAGAGAAAGAGACGATACACCGCGAAGAGAACAATAGAAAAATGGATGCGAAAGCTGGAAGTGGGAAGCAAGAATAACAGAAACGCGCCGCGAAAGGGGGATGAATGTGCGTGGAGGAGTGAAACGACCCGCGGGGGCGAGACCGTGGATGAGGGAGACAAACAGCGACGGGGTGAATGAGACAAAGTAGCGTTGAGAACGAGACGGTGATGGGGAAGGGGGAAGGGGGGGTGGCGAGAGGGTGTCGGCGTATATAACCGTTAAAAATGCCAGCGGCACGTTGCTGGCGTACACGTTGTCCACTATTGACCGGCTGCAAAGGGGTCGGAGAGTGGCGATGGAAGCGTTGGTGCTGTTGGCGGAGGCTGGACACTGCGCTATTTTATCTGCCATTGAAACTGGAACGAGCTGGAGGGAGAACGACCAGTTAACGGTGGTTTTCGGGCTCAGCAGGAAACGCAAACGCTGAGGTAACGAAGCGCTCGCGGAGACCAGGGTCGCCGCACGCCTCCCGCCTGTCCGTACCCTGAATCAACCTGTATCATCGGTCTATGCGTCATCAGAACGCCTGTTGTCCCTGATAGACGCCCCCGGTGCTGCGTTTGGGGCTGACAATGCCCCGAATCATTTTTCGCGGCTTTATTTCGCGATCGGTTATACGGACGCCTCGTTTTCGGAATGGATGGGGGCACGTGCGGTTGCGGAACGTCAGGACTTGAAAATATAAAGGGGATAACCTGTGGTAGGTGAGTGAGGGGCCGTGACGTATTTTGTGACGTGAAGAATTTTTTGTTAGTAATATCGAAATGGTTAGAAATTAGTGCCAATGTATGAGCATTCAAATTTGATGAAATTAGAATATGTATAGGTGAAGAAGTATGATGACCCTAAATTCTTAAGAAAAAATATGAGCTATAGTATTTTAGACGATTCTTATTGAATTTGTTGCATGAATTTTAGAATTTTTATGCAATTTTGAACCCCCAAGCAGGAATTGAAATTGATATGACTGGATTCCCTAATTTTCTCTCGTTTTCCTCGATTTAAATAGCCAATCGATGTCAAGCAGCGAGAGATTGACGGCTATAACTCTCTATGACATTTATTGACCTGAATTGCACTGGAAAGTTCAAAAGCACATGGGCGTCATTCAAGCATCGCAATATCGTAAATCCACATGCGAAATTTCGGGAAAATTGAAAATCTGAGGTTCTTCTAGCATGGTGGCGAATACGCCGCACCCGGCGGACCGTTCAGAGATACGGAAGGGTTGAAAGGAAGCGCGAAAGTCAAGTGCGAGCAGAAACCTCTTAGCACCAAAATTGTTGCGTTTCCTACATGAAAATTTTAAATTAACAGTGCACACTGCTTGGTAAAATGGACTATACGCGGTTTACTGAAACCTCCCTTGTGCTTCTAATTTGGACTACTGAATATTGTGCAAACGTGTATAAATATTTCCAGGCGCGCTGTTCCTGTATTTGGTGTCAAAAATATCTTTCATGAATATATAGTTTCACGTGATTCTCGTAAATATACATATCTATTACGAATTCCAATAAAAGAATGAATAAACTTTTAGTAACAGGTAGTAACCGTGTGGTTCTGATTACAAAACTGTAATATAAAGATAAATAATTCGAGACGTCACTGCGTTACTCGTGAACATTATGCAAGCTACGAATTAAATCAGCTAGTATATTGAATATGTAGATGCAATTATTAACAATTGTTTCGGCAAAACCAAATTGTAATTCAAGCGAAAATGATGAGGTTACAGTAAGAGGAGAAATCATGTCAAGCAGATCACGTAAATTGACCTACATTCTGCGAGGTAAACGCAGAAATGTGTCATTCGTCACGGCAAGTCTCTGAAAGCAACGATTCACACTATTTTTGTTCAAAGGGTTGGCTTTTTCGCTTTGATCGCACGTTTCGAGATTTTACACAAAGGCGTGGTAAACCTCACAGCGAACAAAAGCGGCTAAAGTGGATGAATCACGGTCAACTGTGCACAGCTGATTGATTCCTTATACCTATGTATGCAGCGAACCAAGTGTTACAGAACATTTTTCTAATTAAGTATTTTTAAATATTTTGTAACAGGTTGAAAATTTCGCTTACTTACTCTAAACCAGATATATTCAAACACAGCATTTTAAATTTATAATTGAATATAGAAAATGTTACTTTCCTCATTGCTCGTCACTGTTATTAATTTCATTCTTTCAATCGCTACTATTCTGATCTCAATACGTGCTTATTTGAAACTGAATTCATTTCATGCTTTATTGTACCTTTATGAGCTGATGAGTTCTATCGAATTGATTGACTTGTCGATATTAAATCATGGATGACGTTACAAAGAGAATTGAAATATAAGGGATTAATAAAATTATATTTTCATTCACTTTAAGCTTTCATCACTAAAAAGAATTAATTTCATGTACTTTGCTTAACCTTTTGTTCCGTCACTCTTATTCCAAAATTCTATCACGATATGCTAATTGACGTATAAGGTCTGCCTGCAAACATCAGAGTAATAGATCTATCGTAAACCATCTGATTGTAAGCGAAGACGTTCAACGAATCCTCTAGTTGGGACATTGGCCAGCATGCCTGAAAATGTTGTCGTCAAGGGACGAGCTGAGAGGTAGAAAAGCCCTTCGCCTTTCGTCGGCGAAATTGGAATTTGATCTGTGCCCATGATATCTAATAACCCCGGCGTCTTATTTATCGACGGACTGAAATTCCAACTGCAACGGTGAGACATACCCTTTCTACTACTTCTACAGTTTCTTCATCCCTTGCTAAAAGGGGGCTGACTTACGGGTTGCATTGTGGATATTGGCAAGCCCATTTCTCGATGTTAAGATATCCCTTACTCTCGAGCCGAATAATTGGATAAGCTGCAGAAACTTTAATCACCTGTCAGCGCAATCTTTTTCAAGTAATATGTAAGTCAATATTTACTAAGAATAAAGATAAATATTATATTTAGTTTCTTTAATTGACTTCTTCACAATTCATTGAAGTCTTCACAACTTGATTATATTAAAACGCAATTTTCACTAGAGTGGAAACAAGTTAATTCTCTAACCCAATTCTTGTACCTTCTTCTCACATTCTTTTTTTCGCATCCTATTAATATAATGCTTAGGTGGAATATAAATAACGATTGAAATTAGTCTGCGTTTTCATGCAGAAGGTTAGAAAAATCGCCAGCAGTCGGAGAGCTAATTACTCACAATGCTAGTTAAACTTCACATCTGAAAAATCTGCGTTTCTCTAAATTAGCGTCCAAGTCTAAGCAAAGTTTCCCAGATGGATTTGCCGTCCTAAACGAAGGACACACAGCTGGACGTGTTAGTATTCCCTGACCAAACCGTGATGCACATATTACGCGAAAGTTCGTCGGCGTGTATTTGCCAGAAGATCCGTGTATGTGCAATGATTTGAGGAAGAGCTCGACGATGGGGGTGGCGAGACACGGGCCGCTGGGATGGAGGGGTGGACCATCCATCATACCACGGAAACCAGCCGGCACATTGCCGGAAGTGACGTCATGCCTGAAATATCGACTAATAATTTATACGCAGACGTTAGCGCCCGTTCACGTTTTGCAGGCTTACCTATCTGTAGTAACAAACTAACGCCTCCATGTACTTGTGGCTGCCGGGTGTGCACGCGACATCGGACTACAGGTTCATGGCTTAGGGGAGCCAGAGTCAGGAGCACTCTGAGGTCATCGCGAAATTGGAGTATATAACTCGAAGGAATAAAAAGAATGGAGAAATACTTACTCGTCTTCCTCTCGTTGTCAGTCCATCTTTTGGACTTCCAAAGTATAAATATGATCTGGATAATTTGTCCTAATTCTTAGGGAAGAAGAATATGGAGAACGATAAAGGCAAGTTCTAAAGAGGTTGTAGATTTCGAGATTCTTATAATTAGACAAGAATAAAGAGTTTTAGGTGACTTGTTGTTTGAGGTGTAGGTACCTACATGTAGAACAGTGGAGCAAAGTTTCCTAGATCCTATTTAGTGTTTGTGGGTTTTAAGAACATGGGCAGTTCACGTTTTCACGATATCGAGTAAGATGTGATTCCTCGTTATCAACGATGAAAAAAGGAACAAGCACAGGTAAAAAGACAGCAGTTATAACAAGTGTCATAATTTTATGAACAGATTTTCGAATCATTCACGATATCCGAAGAGTAAAAGCAACGGAACAAGAAGGAAAAAATGGTGTGGCACTGGGTTGGACCTGGACTTGAGTGTTGATGTTGTCGCCCACCATCTCTCTTTTTTCCAGCACCCAACATCTCCAGCACTCAATATTCCATATTTCTCATGACAATTTCTCTTGGCAAATTTATAGACTTCCCTTGGCGAAGGTGACGCTCGAAAAGGAGACGGTAGAAGGGTGCAGGAAATCAAGGAAAAGAGGCCGAGAGCGAACCGACGACGGTGGAAACGGAGGCTGAGAATGACGATCGCGCGAAGAATGGGGGTCGGCGTTGGTGCTCGCAAAGGAGGAAAAGGTACGAGGAAAGGAAGGAAGGCGATCGAATGAAAAGCTTCTACCACCTCCTCCACGCTACTACCCCGTTGCAATCAGTTATAAAGAGACACATCGATACGTTCGGGCGGCTATGTATACGTGTCAGAAACCCACGTGGATTTACGTAAGTGCGCATTTCGTGCTTCGGTATAGATGGCGGTACCTGGCAGCAGCTGCGAATGCAGTTCACCAGCTGAGGCTGCCGCGACAGGGGTCACAGAGCTTCAAAACGTCTATCGAGTATTTCAGAGTTTGATGCTTGCTTTACTATAGAACTGTGCATTCGAGAAAAACCTGAAATAAATCTGAATTCACGACGAACTTTCGTTTTCGTAAACTAGAGTCTTTTATTTCATTGTATTTATTTATTTACTGCTCAGATTCAAAGTATTTCAAGTAAACTTCAGAATAGACTTCAAGAAATTCTATTGAAGACTCAGCAACACTTTAGACTCACAATAATTATATAAAAGACACAAAAAACTATTTGAGAAAAGATAGATGTCTTTGCTCTGGCAATAAGAACCGAGAATGATATCAATAAAAATACTTTGTACTTATATTATCCTGTTAGAAGACAACCTTTCGTAGACAAAAGTTTCCTCAAGATACAGACAAAATACGCAAAGACTTGCCAAAACTCAACGCTTCCATTTTTCCACCCGCAACCTCCTCAGAGAGTAAAACGATTCAAGACAGATTATCACATGTAAGAGGCATTCAATCGGATATCAGATAACATAGCTTAAGACAGTGGCGCAACTAGGAGAGACCAAGTATGTACATATATCCGGATTGGTATCTGAACGTCAATCGTAGATGTGGAACAACAGAATACGTCGTCGTGAGCCGCTGCAAATCGACTTATCTCGGTTCAGACAAACGGCGAGAGTAGACGCTTCGCAACGCGGTAATCGCGCTAACACCGCCGAGTGATAGGTCGAACGTAATGCTGCCGCGGTCCCAAGAGTACAGTTTGACAGGTTGCATCCTAAAGATCGATCTGCCACGGACCCGTACGAATCGATTCCGAGGCCCTCGTAACTCCGCCGACTCACCGTCAATCTCGCCTTTCACCGCGTTAATTGGATTACGGAGTTTGCGTCGCCGTGCCTTCACCGCGCGCCGTAAACGTACCTGTTCGTGAATTAAGTAATCAAATCCACCGCGTTGGAGATAATTGGTCCAGCCCAAAATATAATCGCGTGTTTGCTTATTCCGCGATGATTTTTCTCCCCAAACGCCCCCACCAACATAACCCCCTTTCGATCACGCGATTATGCATTAATGAAAATTCGAACGCGGGCTAATAACCTTCCAGTATCGAAATTATTTATGGAAATTTCGTAATATTCCCATGCAAATTGCGTTTTCCTACAGTTCTCGTGAACGAGATACGGAACGAGAATTATTATTTTGCCGATGTCGCTGAGGCCGTTCTAGAGATTTCAGGCCTTTCCTCTTAGAACGTTCACTTTCAACACCTGAGGCTCCATCAGGCATTTGAAGTATTAGCGATTCGAACAACTAGATATGTAACTGGTTTCTAATGTTGCGCTATCTGTTTTAGCTTGTTGATTATTCTGCTTTATCTTCTTTGAACGGCAGGGATTATAAATCGCGATTTTAAGGTAATTTTTCATCAAGAATTTCGGAGTATCTGATAAAGGACTTGATACAGCAGATTTATTTAAATATTCATGGTACAAGCTTTACACATGTAAAGTAGATGTTTAGATAAGAAAACATAGTGTCCCCGTATTTTTTGGTCGCTTGGATGAATAAGTTGGTTCATTTGTGTAAAAGTGGTAGTGCAGTTTTAGAACAACAATACCTCTTCATAGAATTACAACAGAAATGTGATACATGTAATAACACAACAGACGAAATAGCAGTAAGTAATAGCAATGCATTGATTACTAAGAGTAAACTTTATTACCATAACAGAAGCATAACGACTGAAAAATTGAATAATCTGAATATATGCAGAAGATTAAAACTTCTGCATTGTTCTTCGTTGTTCCTCTACTTCATGCATTTCAACTTTCCTGATTCTCTTTGAACGGAAAGGAGTCTAAAACTCAAACGAAAACGCAATGCGACTGCCTTGGCTGTTCAAACTTTATTTAAATCTGGAGTCACGATTGTCATTCAGTTACTTCCTTACGGTAGATTAAAGTTAACTCTGGAAAAAGCTAATGCGAAAACACCAGTAGCGTGAGATGAAAATCCATTAAAAACTAATTTATAAATCTGACAATGAGTAAACACTTGAGTAATGTTATTATACTCTTTCTCTATGTTATCGAAACACTACTACCATATGTATGTAGCAAATGGAGCATTCAAAGCACAGATAAAAAGATCGGAATTAAAGGGGGAGAATTAGAGGAGTATCGAGACAAACGAAAAGGGATTGACGATGGGGGTCAGTTGACGAGGTCGATTCAATTTCGGCTTTTGTCGACAGTCGATTCGGCATGAACGTACCGAAAATGCTATGCATTCATGCGAGCTCGTCATTATGCGCGCGACATAATGCACGATTGCATTGCGACTCGACAATCATCGTCACAGCACATCCAACCTTGTTCTCCGTGTGTCATTCGAATTTGCGAGCGCGTCACAGCATGCCCGTAGCAAGGGTACACGAGAGGAGGACAGGTCTTGTCCACATCTAAATCTAAACCAGCTAGCTCGATGCACAACTAAGCATTTGCAGCTATAATGTTTGTTCTCATCAATGTTACACGCGCTAATTATATTCACCCCGTGGCTCTGCGTTGAATATTTAGATTGATAATGAGTTGACGTCAAGGGGATGTAGGAGTCTGTAAGGCAATAAAGTATGATCTACGAAGATCTGAATTATTCACATATCGCTGTAATTTATCAATCGCTGAAAAACGTTTTGTCTATTCAATCTCAGATAAAGTTGGAAGGTATCACTGCACGCATCCGAATTTAAAGCAATTTTCCAATTGCACCACGGAGAAAAGGTTTCACTGCTCGTTCTCCTGCTTTCGACACAACCCGAGAAGAGATCTCTAAATTTCTAAAACCGTAAAAGCGGGCTGACAGAAATTCCTTTACGAGCACTGGTTTACAACTCATTTGGTACGGCCGATCCTCTTGCCACCTCAGTCCGCTGTAAAGGCTCGCCTAGGCTTTTATTACAAATGCACCACGCGGCACATAAATAATGGCCAACAGTCGGTGCATACAATGACTCGTTAAGGCCTGCCCGAGTGTGCGGGAAACACCAACAAAACACGGGCTGCCCAGGGGATGGGATGGGATTGATCGAGTGCGAATCATAGTGTCCAAACTGCGAGGTGACAAATGTCGGGTTTGTGGGCTGCGGCTTTACGTTTCGGAAGAACAAACTGCTGAATTAGAACATATCACCACAGAAGCGTTGCTGGTGCATAAAAGTACTAGTAGGGAACTGAATGCGAGTGCAGGAGTGAGAATGTTATTTCTATTTTTTACAGCGAAGGCTTGCAATGTACCTATATATGTTCTTATTTTATTTATCATTCCTAGAACCTATCACTAACGTTATCGTTGGTATCATTCTGCATTCTGTATTAATTTCGCAAGAATTTATGTAGAGAAATGTGAAAGAAATGGGTAAAAAGTAGTGTAATTTATCTGGATATATATTTAACGCAACTTGTGAGAGACGAAGGAACTTTATAAATGAAGGTAAAAAGTGTGACCAAACTCTCCCTTGATTTCGAGCATTATCATTAAGACGCAGAGACTTGGAAGCAACTTGGGATCGATGGTATTTAAGGCAAATGGCTAATGGTGAAAAAGTGCGTAAAATATTGCAAGAGGGGAGCTTTAACGACTGGAGTTACCCTAACGGTGTGCCCATAAGCGTTCGAGGCAAACACCTTTTACCCTTCTTTATCATTCCATTATCTTTCGTGATAAATCTGTCGTCAAAAGCATTGACATCCCTTCTAACTTCTCGAGAAAAGATATTTTGGCTTCAACTAGCTTTTTTCTGGTTAAATAAGTAATTAGCTGTAGTTCTATAAATTCATGAAGCCTACCATTTTATTTCTGTCAATATCAGCCTTAGATATACATCTACATCCTATATACATCTGTATATACATCTACCTTAGATATACATGTATACCAAAAATGTGGAAGTTCTTCCATTTATAATTAATCTTTTCCAAGGCATTGCTATTCTTAGATAGATTTTTTGAAATTTTTAATCGCTATTTTAAGGAAGTTGTTATGAAAGATCTTTACTTTAAAAAGCCATTTTTGATTAAAGAGGCATTAAAAGAATGTTCGTGTAATAGAGTAGCAATCGTCGAAAAGCAATAAGGTTCCTTTCTAACCAAAAGCGTCGGTGGTTAACGTAAAAGCGTCGAAATTTTAGGAACGCGCGCAAAAAAGAAAACCGGGAATGCGGACTGTGAGAAAATGGTACAAAACAAAACTTAACGAGAGCACTTTAAAGTTACACCGGCTGAGGAAACCAAGTGGCTCGGTACACCATGATCGAGGATAAGCAAAGCCAGCCGGATCGTTAGAACTTCATTTCACTTTATTGTAATTCCATTTTTCTCGTCTGCAAATAAACGCTCCGCTGGTCACGTCTATCGCGTTATCCAAAAGCGAAGGAAAGTTTCAGTTCGGCGAGGGTTAAATAGCTCTCCTTCCACCCTTTTCGTTCCACCCCCTTCTGTGTTCACTTCCAAGTCACTATCAATTGTCGTCGTATTTTCTCTCCTCAGTCCCTTGCACTTTTGTATCTCATATTATCCTGATTGCAACTGCTAGCCTTGGAATATTTTATTCTATCTGCATTTTACTACCGTAACTGCGTATTTACTATTTTTCTTCTTTTCGTATCATTACTATGTGCTTTGTTTCGCATTGTGCATGGTTTCGATCGTCGTCCCGTTCTTAAAACCTCTTTCATAACGCCTGAAATGATTTTCCTTCATGGTTACTTACATCCGCCATCCCTTTGCGCGTCTTCTTACTTCCTTGCTGGCTCTTCTTATTCCTTTGACGTCAACAATTATTATTATCCTTGACTTACTCTTATTTGTTGCGTTTCTTAGTTACCTTTCAGTGTCTCAAGCTCGTCTCTCGTTTCCCCTTTACTACCCTTCTTCGATTACGTTGCGCAACCCCAACTGTTACGGGGTTGGTACCTAATAACATCATTGAGTTATCATAGGGATCCGATCCCTCTTTGATACTTTGCTCTGTCCTTTTTCTTTCGTCTTCTCGTTCCCTCAACTTCGTGGCACGTTGTCAACTTACGTTTCCATCCTATCCATTTCCCATTCCTCCTTTGAATAGAAATGCGACCTTCTTCCGATCGTTTCATACTAATTCTTAGGGGATAAGGAATTTACTTTTTGAGCTCGTTGTATAGGAAACTTTTCAGACTCGTGACTGACAAGTTGAATGGGAAAGTTACGAAGGTTTCTTGAAATTTTTTATTCTACGAGGGCAATTTGTTCCTTAGTCTTCTTCTTTTTTGTATTGCCTTTTCTTATAGCAGGGAAAGTGAAATCAGAAGAAAAGTAATTTTAATATTTATTTATGTCAACGTTTTTATATTATTTTGTGGAATTTCAGTGTTACTGAAGCCAATAAAAATTTTGATAATTTTCTACAGTGATTTGCGAGTCGAAAAATTTAGTATAATTTGTGTTAAAAAAAGTAGTTATTTCGAGAAATGGAATTATTTACCTAGGTAGGAGTATTTAGCCAATACTCGAAAGAGAATAGAAAGGAGTATAGGTGCATAGAAAATTGAATAAAAAATGTCACTAATAACAAAGTGACTATGCATGGCTGTAATGCATAGAATCGAATACCAGTGACAACTTGTATATTCAAGGGAAACCACTATCCAGGTGAAATCCAACGAGTGTCGAGGCATGTTCGCGTTATGGCCTCGTAAAAGGGGAGGCAGAGTGAATTTAAAGTCACGACGTGTGGCGCGCAGAACTGCATGCTGCCGTTTTTATCAGCGCGCGGACACAATGAAATTCTACGTTGGTTCAATCACGTTTTAATCAATCCCGTTTATTCAAAATCGTATTTGCGCAGCGAGATTTCAAAATATCGCGCCGCAGAACGTGATATTTCACCCTCTATTGCGATCCTTTTTCCCTTTCTTCCTCTGCGCTCTTTTTTGTTTCAAAAGAACAAATACGTGTTCGGAATGGGGCAACAAGTTTGCCTCGTTTTTCATAAAACGACGGACAAATACTTCGCGCATGAACGTACAGTTTCTACTCAAACATCGTTAAGTATTATTTAGAGTTAGGTGACGTTTTATCCTTAAAGCTCGTTCGTTCTTATTTGCATGTTAACAGAATGCTCATCTGTTTTAATAGGGGAACGTGCGAATACGCGCACCAAAATAAAAATAATGAAAGCGTTAAAAAGAAAAATCTTGTTCCAAATAAATCGTCCTTTCATATTCGTTCTTTAAACCACGTGTTAATAAAACAGAAGAATACGTAGTTGCATCCGACTGTGATGTCGAGAATTCAGAGTCATGTACCACGAAGTTTATCTTGAATCTTACTACAAATATTTAGGAAACGCCACGACGAAGGAGGGAGCTCGCGGAAAGATGGCTCATCCAGATGGCACCGACGAGCTTTTTGCTCCCGATACCGTTTTCATAAGACAGGTCAGGAGAAATGTTGTCCCTCTCAACATACCGCTACCTCCCTTTGAATATTTAAGCAGCACACGTGTAGAAACCCTCGTAATTTTACGAGTTAAGATTTAACGCAACACAAACATTTGTATTACTGCGTATACATATTTGACACTCATGTCATTTCCATATTTTCAGTGACCTTTCTTTATTCCCTACTTTTTTAATACTTTCTTAGCGATTGTACTACATTCTGTGTTTCGACTACTACTAGTTACAATTAGAAAAATCTATTTTTCCATCTTAGAGTTGTCATTAAATGTGTTTCTATTTTACGTAGTATGATTGAGGTAGCCTGGATGATTATAAATATCACGGATAAAACAAACAAATAAATATGTACTTGAACATTTTCCATTTAGTATTCACTATTCAATATCAGTGTTTGCGGTATTTTACTCGTAAAGCATTCATACCGTCTTCAAATGCTCCTACGTTTGGTCTAAGATGGTTACCTAGGTTTTAGAGCGTTTATACGACCATTCAAAGTATCGGTCCAGTGGATCCGAGGGAAGTTGAACATCGGTGTTCTAAGGAGAAGGATCCTCACACGAGCATGTGGTAACGCATGCAGCCAGGTGCTATTATTCCCTTTCAACGATAATATTGCTCTTGCCGTTATATGCGTCCCTTCCGCTCTTGCGTTTGCTTTGGGCTTTCTACGACACTGCTTGTATGTAGGTACAGTGCTATCTACCTTCTCTTTTTGAGGGAATATAAATGTAGAAATAAGTCGCCGTAAAAGCGCATATCTTGAAAGAAACTGCTCTCCGATTTTGTTACAATTTTGCAGTGGGAAGGATAGAAGTTTGATTTGAAATAAGGTTGAACTGAATTTCTCTGTGTTTAAATAGAATATTCAGGTATACAGATAAATATTTGTGAAAGAAATTATTGTATGTGAACGTTGAAACGAGTTTTAATAACAAAATTGCTAGAAACTTATCCACAAATTAGGACTTATGAAGGATTTTTATTAAAATCTGCTAAGGGAGTTTATTTTGTAGTACTGAGATAAAAATAAGTTTAGTGTCTACATTATCGACACAACGTGAGTAAATAAATATTTGACATGTGAGTAATCACACTTAAATGTCAGAGTATTTACAATACACAAGAATTTATAAAATATCCGAATATGAAATGAATATTAATGCAAATGACTAGCCTTTTTCAAATACTAGTTTCAATAATTAGTTGCTACAGTAATCCACAGACAGGTTCATATTAATTAATCTTCCGATAGTGCCAAAATCTCTGACAAAAATAATTCGTGCTGATGAATAAATATGAATAGGATTTTGTACATTTTTGCAACTATATAAACATTTATCCGATAACGTTTAATTGAAACGAATTGTTCTTTAATTCCATTATACATTCAATGACGTTATTTCAGCGAAACGTGCAAAACAGTCAATGGATACGCTGCAACACCCGCTGTCGCGTGGTAGGAGTACACGCGGATTAATCAAGAAACGTTTAAAACATCTATTAATTAAACTTCATATGCGTTTCCATTTTGAACCCCATCGATTCGTTGTAATTATAAAACTGGTCACTTTTCAATTAAATTGCCGTCATCATTGTCGTTTGTTCCGCAAAATATTGTAAACAGACAATATTACTATGCTACGATTTCGAGAGACTGCAAATTTATACCACACTAACGAGAAATTGGTATTTACGTCCATTTCTACCAAACCGTTTTATGAAAACAAATGTATCAATTTTGGTAGCATTAGCTTGCACTACATAGACATGAATTAAAAGCGTAATCAGTTGCATTAATATTCTGCAAAATTTCCAGACTCAGAGTTCATATTCTGTCCTACATTCAAGTAAACTGAAAGACAAATGTAAATGTGAATTCTAAAATATATAATATACGTGTTTTCCAATATAATGCAGAATAATTTAATGAATAGCCTCAATAGAAATTCGAATATAGCAGCATTATTAATCATTGAATATATTAAAATATAACAGATCATAAATACTTCATTAAATTCAGAACTAATATTTTTATGATGACAAAATATGATCAATTTTCTCATATAATAAACAATTTATGAATATCAATCATGGTTTTCGTAATGCAAAGAGCAGAAGTGGTTTGCCAGTCTTCAGGGACCTAGTAAAGTAAGGGCAACAAGGGGTGACTAACTGGGGGCGAGGAACATAAAAAAATTAAGATTCTTTTGAATAGATTATAATCCAAAATGAACTCTATAACTACATTCGCACTGCGTCCTTTAGTTTTCTTTTCGCCCTGAGTTCACTAGACTTTCCGCAAACAGCACGCCTCGAATTTGCATTTTGCCCTGGTAATTGTAATTTCCTGAATGAACGTAATCTTTGCAAAGCCGAGAGTTTTTATTAAAGCGAACCCTCACGGCTCTCTCCGTCCCAACATTACGAAGGAAACATTCGCATTTCCCGAAAGGAAAGAAAGTTGCTCGTCTCGCTTCTTTAGTGGCGGAATAGCATATTAATAAAGGACGAGAAAGTGCGAGTGGAATTTAAAATGAAAGCCGAAGTCCTCCTCCTTATTTGTGATAACATCGTATTCATAAAAAGAATAATAGTTTATATTTGATCAGCGAAATGAAATTCATTCTTGCCTTTTGTATCATAATTAGTGAACATTAGCATCAACATAAATTTTAAAGAAATATAGGGATTCAATTTTGAATAAAACATTAATTTTGTATATAATAGCACAAGATTCGTATTATGATTAATTATATGAAATATACAGGGTGAGTCACGCAACTATATTGCCAGAATTATTTTGTAAATTATTTGCTTTACGAGAAAGTGTTTCAAACGAAAGTTATTTGGTACCAAGAGTATACCAAAGAGGAGCATATTCTCGATACCAAACAACTTTCACGTGGAATATTCTTTCTTACAACAAATAGCTCATAAGAAAATCCAGGCGATACAGTTGCATAAGTCACCTCGTATAGAAGACACGATAGCAGTAATTTCTTCCAGATCTTAATATATTCTGAGCCGATGAAGGAAGATGGTGTTTGAGATTCATCAAAATCTCATAGTGAAAGAGGTGAAGCAATGGTCGCTCGTTGGACGCAAGTGTTCCGTCTGCTAAGAATGCCTCGAAAGTGAGTCACTTCCTACCCTCGTTTCGATCCCCGGTGGGGTTGTCGGTCGCTATAGGATCGCTATACAGTCAGTCGAGCCCGAAGGAGAACACGAGGAGGAGTTTGTCGGAAAACGTCGAAAAAAAAGCACTCCCGTAAAGATATCACTTCTTACGTTTCCGTCGACGGGGGCGCTTGAAATATCAGAGGCTGGTCGTCGAAGAAAATACTTGGACCAGGAGGAAAGCAATCCGAGAGGAATCGTCATGGAATCCAACGTAGCGAAGTCCGCTCATCGCTCGTATAAATCACGAGTCGACGGAATGAAATTCACTCAGCCATTTTTCATATCGATTTCTCTACATTTACATATTCGATGTACGGTTTGGTTATTAAAATTTCGATGATGGTTCATGATCAGGAAAACGAAGAAGGAATAGTACGTACATATGTCTGAGGCGTAGCGTATCGGCAATGTTAAAATTTGTATCAACAATATGGCTACCGAATTCGACAATAAGAAAATTGAATTTCATTTTGTATCATAATGAACGCTAAAGTGTGTAGGGAAGTTGTGAATGATTCAAAAATGATAATAGGTCTAAGGACTCCGAACAATAAGGCGAATATGAACATAGAAATATAAGTGACTCCCTTTCTTGCTCTTATTTCTAATTTATGGTGTTACGTGTTAATGCACTATAATGCACATGTATATCTATGTAAATATTTTAAATGACATATTAGTGACGTATTTATATAAAATATGTTCCGATAGTGAATACTAATTGAGGAAATTCTGGAAACATATTTTATATTTCGTTCAGTATAATAATAAACATACTATTACAATAAATAACATTACATGATAAGGAAAGGCATTTCTTTTGTTAAGGGAAGGTATTTCTTTTGTAAAAATATTATTTATATTCACTTACCACGCTACGTAGATTTCGGCGGGGCGTGGAATTACGCAATAAAGCTCCAATAACCTATAATCTTCGAATAACATACTTCCTCTATAATTTTCATTGTCATTATAAACCTCTTGAATAAATTGACGAAAAGGTGCAATCTGTATAAAATTCACACACTGTAATTACTGATTCTACAAATTGTCCTTATTTTATAATGTTTTTCTATGACATCTTACCTATTCCGTCAGACGCGTACGAATTTTAGCACTGTTTTACTTGCTAATGCTTACGCGAAAACAGCGCGCAAATTCAAACTGGTTATATTAGGAATCTACTTGAACGACTGTCCAAGAAGGTTCAAATGCGCTAAAATGAATGATATTTTATAAAATAATATTGTATTATATAAAATACAAATATAAAAAAGTAAAATATAAGCATTTGTACAGAAAAATGAGCTTTCAAAGCTACAGTACTATTATTATAACTAACCTCATCTTGGCCTGACTAACCAGTGAGTTGTAGTAAAAAAATTATGAGAAAATTATACAAAATTATTGAAAAAATAATACACAGATTTTCTATATTATATCTAATATGTCAATATTAAAAATATAAATAACTCTGAAATAAAATAGCAGACAAGCGTGTCAGACAGGGGTCAGGACTCAGGACTAGGCACGGCTTAGAAGGTCAAGGATGACCTACAGATCATGATCAAGGGTCAGAAGATCTTGTCAGGGAACAACAGAAGATCGATAAGTCGATTCGACGCCTCCAAAGCTTGGGAAAGGAATGAGAAAGTCGTGATCTTGTGGGGATATTTATACTTCCGTATTCAAAAGAAAGAAACTGTGTAGGTAAACAAAAATTACGATTGTTAGTGGTTGAAGAATTAATCCAGTGGAATATACGTATATTGTAAAATATTGATATATCTGACAAAATAAATACACAAGATATTTTATTTCTAAAATATCTTCAATTTTTTCATGAATATTCTATTTTCATGTTTCAGTAATTCCACCATTTAGAAACGTTTTATTCTTTACACATGCCTTAACACATTCAGTATCAATTGAGAGAAAGTCGGTTCGTTGTAAAATAGCAGTAAATATATACGTACACACCAGAACGTGAGTTCAATGATCCGTTTCCCACGGCAGATGCAAAGCGCTGCCGGAATCGGCTTGTACAAATAATCAGTGTAATCCTTTTCTTAGCTTCACGTCGGCGTATTGCCCTTAGTAAACCTTGGTATTCATGAGAAGAAGCAGGCTGAAATTAAGAAAAGACACCGCCGTCTACCAGTCAGAAGCTACCCACTCTAAATATTATGCTGGAACTTTCCTCGAAAACAATTGGCCATTGTTTATAGTCTTCAAATGAATCTTCTCTTTTACTAGATTGTATAAATCTCAGATAAAAGGGAAATTGTTAGGAACAGACTAAATAGTCGCTTCTCGTACAAATTTAAACTGAAACCTGTTTTTGAAGTACAAAGTTAGCTCAGGTAATTACGAAAATGAAATTTTTTAAATAAATTGATAGTTACATCATTGAATTTTGTTAAATAAATTATTCACTAAAATTTCGTCGAATTGATCGTAAACCAGCTTCTGTATGCCATACAAAATCAGAAAAAGAGACATTTAACAATATCGCATTCGAAAGCTTGAGCACTCTTACGATTCAATACAACTCCTATGTACGTATCTATATTTGCGTAGACAGAACAGGTGCATCGCTGTTGCGCCCAGAGACGCAAACTTTAAATCGATTTCAATGGCTTGGAAACGACTAACAGATAGAATGGAGTGTTCATGTCTTGCCTGGGCATCGAAGATCAGGAGTGACCCTGTGTCTTCTGACAGAACAGTCCTACTCTAGTCTGGAGAAACAGTTTACCTTGTGCTTGAGTGACCGGAGCAGATAATGGTTTTGTTGTTCCACGGATCGATCGATCGGTCCCGTCTCCAGACCTCGCGTGCCTCTTCGTCTCTCCTTGTCGGTGCTCGTAATTCCTGTTGACGGGGACGATAAGTCACTAGAAAGGCTTCGAGAAAGCCTGCTGCGATCCGATTCAAGGGACTTTTGCGATACCCCTGTCGCGATTCGTGAGGTAAAACTGCCGGAAGTTGTCGTTCTGCCTGATCGCAATGCATCTACTATATCTCAATAAGTATGCCATTCCACCAACGAAGGACCATGATAAACGGTTCAATTTGACTACCTGTTCGTGATACAAACGTCCACGAGTTCCTTAAGATAACCTCGCAACAAGTTGACATTTAATTCAGCACTAATTGATATTAAATCGTAACGGTGCCTTGTCTCGAATATGGCTATTAGTTTTTAACTAACGAGAGAAGTATGTTTCAGTACGTAGAGATACTATGGTTCCCTGGTGTACTATACGTAGTTCATAAATTACACATACTCTATGACGGCTCTTGGGATATCTTAAATTATTGCAACATCCTACGTAGTTCATACTCCAACGCATAAGTGAAGTACACGGAAAGGTATACAGGGTGTTTCAAACAGTTGGGTTCAATATCGAGCAGCATGTAGTACTCATCAAAGTGAGTAGAACTATTTTAAAAAAACTTGTGTCTCTTTAAAACGCTCTGTATATAATAGAAATCAAAGTCATTGAACTTCTTTTAAATTTCATTTACTAGATTTAAGAATGCTCGATCACTGAACCAGCTTAAACACTTAAAAACTTGTAATCTATTAACGCGGAATATCCATGATATGAACCAGAATCCTTTACACTCTACGGAGTAGGTCATAAACGGCCCCAATTGTAGGCAACAAGTTCATCGCGAGACGTCAGGCAAGAGTGGCACTTATCGTTAACAAAAACCAGATCCACTGAACGCCTCGCACGTTTAAGAAGGAAGCCGACTTCGGAGGGAGGTCTCGACTCCTTGTCTGTGCACACGTATCCGTTCTTCGGCAAAGATTGAGTAAGGATGTCGAGTGCCTCGGTAGGCAGAGAGTAAGTCTAGGAGGGACTGCGGTTGAACTAACTTCCATACGTGAAACCAGAGTAACACTGAGAAACCCCTTACCAGCCATCCCGAGCGAGCTACGCCCAGCTCTGCCAGTTTAGTTCCAAAGTGGCGGTTTCATACGCGTTATATCCTCAATATGAGCACTTTCCGAGTACTTGCTGCTTGCTCGTGTGAGCTACAATTCATGCACCAGAGCCGGCTGGATGGTACACGGGTGTGGGAAGACATCCTCTTCGGATAGATTCGATATAGCTTCGAAAGGGATCAGCGAACGAAGGAAAAAGCTCGATAGGCGACAAGATAGGAAGATAAAGCGAGCCAGACAGGAGAAAGGCGACCTAATGTCTTACGAGCGGGTCTCATTGAAATGCGAACTCGTGCCAGGGCTGTGGATGTGTGCGAGTATCTCTCCATAGTCGGATTAGAATACATATCCTATCTCCTGTGTCATCCGTGTCGCCCGATTCCTCCTAGCGGGTGGCGTTATGCCTTTCCAGGGGAGTCTAATTAATTAGCCTATCGCATCGTGCACGCGAACCGCTGGCTTGGCGCTCTCTGCAGTCCTGTTAAAGGATAGAAGGCTTGATCCACGGAGATATCCTTTGCTTTGCAGATCACTGTTATTACCTTTCAGCCTGGCGAAAGTTTTTCAGATTTTCGGCGTCGATTTGGAAAGGGGTATTTGGGAATGGGAAGAACCTTTCTATCCAACTAATTTAAATTATTCCTCAGATTTTTGGAACATCTTGGAATATTATCTCTATCAAACAAAATGGAGATATAAAAAATTATATACTCGGTAGTATTACACAATTACAGTGGTTTAAAGTGCCCACATTTCTAAAATAACATTACCATGGATTATTATGGTACATAATAGGCTAGGGCAGCTCAATTCATGATAAGTGGAATCGACCCAACGAATAAACGAGTCTCAAAGGGTAATTCTGTTCAATCGTGAGGTACAAGTATGGAATTTCGTGATTGTTCAGGGTGTTTAATCTGCTTACTTTGTTCATAAAGAACAAACTAAAATTACTAGTTCCAACTTCACTTATACTCTACACTTTATCCCTATAGGTGTTCGTACTTCAATAAGACGATCAATCTCAGTTCCCTCAAATAAAAATTAATTGTATGGAATTATAACTTTTCAAAATAGCATATGCACTTCTAGAAACAGGATATATTGTAGTCATTTTAAAGCGAAAACTATATCTAAATTTTGAATTTTGTGTCTAAAATATAATTAATTTTACATCTGTCGTTTCCGCACTGACCTAAATTCAATTAAATTTTACACCAGGAGTTTCTAGAAATTCTGCATGTAATATAATTTTGTCGTTAATGACGTCGAAATAATTCCAACATTCCGCGATATGCTAAACTATTTAAGCTTCCTGAAAATTTGTTCTCGTGAAATCTATACTTTATTATTTATGTCGTGTAACATAGTAAAGGTGTAATGGGCATAGGAATAGAAAATATCAATTCAATAGATATTGATATACTCCACGCTAGTGCCATGAGTTACAGATGTTACAATCGATTACCTCTAAATAATGGGGCGAAGTATCGACGACCATAAAATTGTTTTTATATCGTTAAAGTATCGATAATCTTGATAAATTGTTGAAGCGAGTACGTAAGAACGTCTAAATTTACTGTAAGGTTGGCATTAATCAAGTGTATGGAAGCTATATATTTTAAGAATACTTCTCTCAAATGTTTATAAAGAAACTCAATTTCTATATATTAAATTAAATCCATAACATAGCGGCTATAAATACCTTTTATTGGAGAATATGATCTAAATACGCTTACAAAAGTAATATAATTTAAAGCGTAAGTAAAGTTAAGTGTTTGCTACATTTTTGTACAGATTTGAAATTTGTATAATATGCTTATAATAATAATTATTAGATACTTCTATGAAAGAGTAAGTATAATTTCATGTAGCAATGTACTTTTACATTTATAATTTCTGCAAAAGTTTGTAACAAAAATATTAAAGTTCCGAAATTAACCATTACACGTTTTAAAAATCGCGCGCCATCTTCAATATTCTAAAATGCGCAGTGCGCCATGCGCAGCTACGGTGGCACAATATTTCAGTTCTAGGTGTTACTTGGAGTGTGCTTGTAGGATTTGCAGGTAGTTTATCAAATTTTACTAACATTTACAATATATTTCACCTTATTTCTATAGTATAACACACCTATTTACATATAAAACTTAAATAGTGTAGTATAACAATTAAATTTCTTCTTTTTTCAGAGGTTTTCAGCAGTTCCCGCTCACAGATTTTATCAAACAATTTAGAACAGCTCGAAGATGAATCTGGCTCACTTAGAAGTCAATATAATTAGAAATACGAGTTCCTTTTGATGTGTAATGGGTGAGTAACAGCATATTTATTAATAATTTATTAAATTCTGAGAATGATTCACGTTCACTTACAATTCTATGGTTATGATATTCTCGAAAATTACGATTTGTGGGACAAGTTTCTACATATTTCAGTTCCACTAGAGTTCATACGAAATGCAATTTTTTATAGAAATTTATATTTGGAAAGCATTTTCGTTGTTTTTATCAATTATGTATGTTACAAATGCAACGTCTAAATGCATCACATATAGCAAACTCACATAACCTAATGTTATACAAATACTATATATAATATTCTGATACAATTTCAATCATAATCTCGCTAAAAAATATTCATCAATTTATTACAACTTCATCTAGCCTTAACATTCAACTAATTCTCAATGACAACCGTGATTCATGCGAGTGCATCATTACACTTATTTTTTATTTATATTTCAAAAGTGGTACACATCCCACATTTTCTAGCAATATGTCTCATTTTCTGTATTACGTGCAGCTGAAGTCTGTCCACAAAATTCCTAAAAAATTGCAGCAGCTTGTTTCTCGGAAAAACCTGCACCTTTCTCCGTACAATGATCAAATAAACTGTATAAATTATATCAATTTGCTTGCAGGATCACAAGACCAGTAGTTTTTACGTCCATACAAATTCTGTGTTCCCTCGAATAAATGATGTCATAACCGCGAACACGTCGCAAACACGAGAATCGAGCGCAGGTGTCGCGCGAACGCCCGAGGCCAGGTGGATCGTGTAGGATGTAAGAAACGTCCCCAGCTCTGGAGCTGGCTTCAGGACTTGCCACCGACGCCTCCCATCTCGATTTCTCATCACGTTTCAGTAAGTGGAAAGCATGAACGTACAAGTTTTGAGCACGATATAATAAGATAGAGCGACGGAGTTTTACTGAACGATCCCGTCTTCGTTGCTCGTCTTCTCTCGACGATCAAGAATGCAGTCGTTCTCGTGACCGATACTATTTTCTACAATTGGGATCGTGCGAATTCGAGTATGTGCGAAAATCTTATCAGCTTCGTCGAAGCTGATCTTATTCCATTGACTAAAATAGGAATAAATGTAGAGTGCACTGTAGAGAGTACTTTGATAAATAACGTGATAATTCTTTTGATACATTATATAATCTGTTCTGCCTGAAAAGGTCGATTTTTAATGACTTCACTTGTTTTCTTCTTTTAATGTCCTATAATAGAAAATAGTATCTATTCAATATTTCAATCAGTTATCTTATAGAAATGTTCAAATTACAAATTTGAAGCATGAATATGTATATCTTAGTATTTGCATACCCTTTGCGAAAATGGACAATAATATAAAAGGAGTTTAACAAATTACACACCTTTAAACATATCGTTTGTATCAGAAACAGCTTTTCATTGAGCACAATTTCCCTCACCGTGGAATTGTCAATAATTTCTTTCATCGCAAAATAAATTACATGAAACACAAACGGTTTCTGCATGTCATTCTCGTGCTAAAGTTTCATCCGAATCGTATACCTGTTCCGGAATGTTGCTCAATATGTGCTTCATATCCATCAGTAATATGTAAAAAGAGAATGTAAATGTCGCTTTTATTGACAAATTTAAATAAACACTCTCGAATATAAGGAGGTCGGGGTTATGACAATAATATTTTCACTGCTCCCGAGGTCCACGCGTTATCGAGCTCGCTGAACGACTACCTACATGTGTCCCTATGTTTCCTACGTGCAAATGGGCATTTAGAATGATAGAAATCGCTCGGCCAGGTTAACGTTTGTGCTAGGGTGCGGACGTAAAAATTCCTGCGTCGCGCGTCGTACTAGGCCACTCGCTCTTCGTCAACGTCACGATTAACTCGATTGACTGATTGTTCTAACGCTGTGCGTGCAGTGTGAAGTCGCAGGGTAATAATTCATTAACAAAACTCGGCGATTAATGCATCGACTATGTAATTTTCGCTGTATCCGTGACATTTTTCAACATCGTAGAGGTAGGTAAATGCATACGAGTGATGAACTTCATTATCACCGTAATTAGCTGTCTTATTCAATTATACTGTCGCGCATGCGTAATCGTGACCCACTCGCTGTTGATATATGGGAAATAATTTGCAACATTCTTGATCTTTTCATCGATGCCTCAAGCAATTTTTTATAACTATTCATAGATACCATAGCGGTGGTATTTAACGTCGGTTTTCGAATATGCCGATCGTAAAAGGTTAAATGTCACGACGCGACATAGCGACTCGTATATCTGCTTTATCTCTGGCAAATCGAATTCGGTAGAAACGCTTTAGATATAGCACGAAACTAGTCAAATTTTGATTCGCTTCCCTTCACGACGGAATATGCGTTCCTCTGTTATACGAGTTCGTTTCGGAATTAAAAATAATTCACGATTTATCCATAGTTACTGGATGTTGTTTTAAGGCCGGGAACTGTGCTCACAAATCACTGTGCCACGTCGAATCGCACAGTGACGAACGAAAATTTGGTGAATTTATCCATTTCGGTTTGTTTTTTCCTCCACCGCGGGCGAGGAAAAGCGAAACAGTCGTTTAATTATTTTCCGTACGCGTGTCAATTCGTATCGGCTCCAGCGAGTATTGAAAGCTGAAAACTGTGACAGTAACCTTTTTAACCGACGGCGAATCAGTACAAATGGGAGAAAAAGAAAATTTTATATTTCGGTGATTGGTAATATTTGCTTGAAAACATTACACTGATATATTCTTCAGAATGAAATTTTTAATATAACTCTAGGATCTACGAAACCTAATAAGTCTAGGAAAAGTAAATTATTATTATTATTAACTTTCTAACACTCTGTATAGAGTTTTCTACTCTAACAGTTGAATCTTCAAACTGACGTAAAAAGAATAATCTTGGAAAGTAGTTCTTTATCGAGTACTTACGTGGCAGGACATTATCACATACACGTTATTTACAAGATAAAACAACGGTGATCGCGTCGGACGTTATACCTTCTACAGGTATCTACGTACTGCAGACTCACATGCATTATTGAAAGTTCCTTCTACTTGTGTAACGCTCGAATACACGTACACACGTCGTTTCGATTTGTTGCAAATTCACCGTGACAGCAACGTTGACACGCTTCACCACATAAAACTGCGAGACGTTTACGAGCCATGTAGGTGTTCACGATCAGCCATGACATAGGGTCCTGTTTGGATATCTCATTAGCGAAGCACCCTTCGAAAAACAGATGGTCGTCTGTGTAGTCACGAGTTATTTCCAGCCACGTTAACGTCTTGTCACATGAAATGAACGTTTATACGAGGGTTACGAGTACTTATGGTGAAGTAGATATTGGTTGTATTGGTCGATGAGCGCTTAGAATTTTTGAGAAAATAATTTTGAGAGACTTATGATTTTTATTGTCCATTTTCGTATGAGAAAGGTTTACCCATATGTAAAAATATTTAACGGTAGAAGAATTAAAGTGGAACCAACATTGTCTCGTTCCTCAAATATCAAACTTTCTAAATATCAATCTAAATATGAAATATCTAAATAGAAGAAACATCATACACTTGGGGGTAGCTCAAGAGCTCTCCTGGAATTTTTAGAAAATCTAACTTCCACTAGACCTTCCATATTTTTCCATGGCATTTTTCCAACTTGATGCAACAATTTCCCTATTCCTTTGAAAAATCAGGCATCTCGTCTCTCCTTTCCTAGCACTTCCCATTGCGGAGCATTAAACTGATGATCACGACGCATTAATATTCCGCGTCCGCGTCTTCCTCGTGATACGTCATTCAAACCTACTCCTTCAATCCATCTTGCTCCATTAATTACTTTGGCTTTTTGTGCCCGCCCGTGGAATTCATACCGGCAGTTCCACCCCGAGAAAATAATTTCCACCCTCGCGTCATCGTCCCCCGAGCGCCGACTGGTTTAATTGCCGCGCACTCTAGGATCCCCGACTACGAAATCTACTTCCTCGTTTCCCCGGTGGACTCGAATGCGCCTCCCATTATACCCTAATGGCATAATAATCTGTATATCCCGCGATATGGTTTCCAATTTCAAGCGCTGATGCAGTCGGGACATAGCCGTGTATACGTATAACAGCTGGCTTCCTCTGGACTGTCGCGTGAGTTACGATTGCCACCAAGTAATGGCCGCGCGGATGTTTCGGTGGGTGGAACTGCCTTTACCTGCTCCCTCAAACCGGATTTTAGTCTCTGTCTGGCCAGATCGTTTCTCAATTCACCCAAAGGAAAACGCAATTCCGTATTTTCCTTCGGAACAGACGCCCGAACGAATCTCCGCAACGATAAGGAACGTTAATGGAACTTTCAGAATCGCTCGATATCACAACGATTCACGAAAGTGCTCATGCTGGAGCGCCGTCGCTGAACGATTAAATTTAAGCATTATGGTAATTACTTTTGTAATGATTCCTTTGTTCGTAACTGGATTCATAGCGGGGAGGAATTATTAAGGCTTCAAGCTGTAATGAGCGTCCGCGCTCCATACTTTCTGTTGAAACAAGTTTTTCTAAGAATGCGACAGTGGTTGATAATGGCAGCGATTGGGGTTGATAGCTGTCCGATTTTTCATTCGAGTCAAGTTATAATTCAGTGAAGAAGTTAATGATTTGTTTGAGTGCTTTGGGAGTTGTGTATTTAAAAGATAATTAAGATCGAATTAACTTGCAATGCTTATAGGAAATTTTGTTTTGCTCAGAGAGAAATTTTCTTGTGAATTCTGTTCCACTGGCTCAGAAATTAATCCTGCCTACTGATAATGACTCATCGTCTGTAATGAAACCCAGAGGCTGAGAGTATTTGTATTACTCACATCTGCAATGTAGTTGTTAGGGTACTAACTTCATTTTACTTCGTTTTAATTAAGAAGCTTCATTCAACAAAGAGAGTTTCATTTAGTAATTACTCTTTTGTTCGAAAATAATTTCCTAGATATTACGGAATTCATGTTGGAGAATTTGATAAATTTTAGAGAAGTTGACAACTTGTATCGGTTTTAATAAGCTTTTAATTAAAGTATTTTTACTCATTCTTCCACATACATATTTTTGAACTTCGCGCGAACATTTTGGACGTCAATTTACATAACGCAACATTTTTCATGCATTTATTTGGAGTGTGTTTCATCATTGGAAGCAGTTGCCTGTCTATGGCTCAATAGTCGTCATATTGGACAGCACAGCATTCAGCTGCCCCTAAAAAACAATATCGCAGTTGGTGCTCGAATAAAAAGAACCGCAAGACGTCCTGGTCCACCCAGCGTGAGGCTTCCTCTTACGCGTAAGCCAACCATTGTTCACTGTGGCTGAGCTGAAAGGAATAGTGGAATAAAGAAAGCCGTGGATGGACCAAAGGCAGACCAGAGGTGTACTGTTTATTTAAAGAAAAAAGGGAGCTAAAAGCGTGTCACGATACTCGCACCGCCTTTCGTACGTGGTCCATTCGAAGTGCGAATAGCCAGGGCGTAAAAAAAATCGCACAAATAAGTGTTAAGTCGCAGGAGGATGTGTAGAGGTTGAAAGGGCTGCATAGGTGTTGTTGGAATAATGGATTATCGCATCTGTGAGGTTTATGTTCAATAATATCCATAGTTTATATATACTTAATAGAAGTCGTTCTGTAAAATTAAAATCAATTTCAGAGAAGGACTTTTATATCTTAGGAATTCTATTCAATTATATACGTGATTTAAGAAGCCATTCAAATAATCTTCTCAATTTATTTTCACGTTATTATTGTTGAAAAGAGAATCAGTGGTGTAAAAATGATGATTTTATATGGAACATAAAATCAGTAGATCCTAGGGAGTTGAAAGAATTATCGTGTGAACAAAATTGATTAAAGAAGCAAACTCGTTTCCTTCATTTTCCGGATGTTGTGGCAGCTGCAATCATTTGGTATCATCGCGGCAGTCGTTTTTTGTCAGAACAGACATGAATATAATGGCTTTCCGGTTTATGCTTGTTCAATTTAAACTACCTACTAATTTATCTTAGACTATATTTCCACGTGTGGTATTCAGAAAAATTGAAAACTAATATTAATGCTTCGCAATTTTTGTGTGGTATTTAAGGAAATTTTACACATGGTTATCATCATCAAGATAAGCATGGTTTCCGGTGTTAGCACATTTCCCACTCACACTGTAATCACCTTTTATGCAATATTGTGGCTGCATTCCTCAAGCGTGGTAATAAAATTTCTATTCCCGTTTATCTCGAGGATACCGCACGAAAGACCACGGCATTTTAATCACTTTAACACAATTACACCGTGTAAATACAGGATGTAAGTGGTGATATAATATATGCACAATTAAGTCGTTTACGGATGCTTCGTGTTAACATGCAAGCAATGTACAGCACTTATAAGCGATCTTCGCTGTTTCGAAATATACTAAGCGCTGTTTTATATCCTAACCGATAATTTCCAAATTACTTCAGCAGCTTGTAGCCTGTTTAACCGGTTCCATAGCAAGTATCTCAGAAAATGATAGCATTTTAAAATAAAATTTGTCCATGACACGTTACATCTAGATACATACATTAATTCTTCCGAATATCTTAATATGGAATCACAAATAATGGTTTATGTTTAGGGTACGAGGTGTTATTTTGAAGGACGCTGCCGGAATTTTTTAAGATTTATCTGTCCTTCAGTAACTCCAGAATAGAATTAGTGATAAAGAAAGAAAGAGCAGTAGACGTCACTTTCTAACAAACTAAACATAGGAAAAGAATTAGGAACGTCTACCTTGGGATAATAATAGTTTACTGTTTAATTAAAGCCTACCTCTTTCTGCTTGATACAGCAAAACGCGAGGGGCTATATTCACGTTCGGTGTCGAATTATGAGACGCGTACAAATAACCCGACAGGTTAGTTGGTGCGAAAGGATTCACCGCAGGTAGGCAGTTAGAAGCTGACAATAGTATGAGTGTCTACAGGCTTGATCAAATTTCCTGGTCGCTTCGAATAAATTTGGAAAATTGATTTCTCTATATTTTAAGTGGAAGAGAACCTGGATAGTTCTGCATATATTTACAGAAAGATTAACACAAATTCACAAAAGTTTTCAAATGGGTGTAAATGTTTAAAACAAAAAATCTAAAGAGACTGTATAATGTTAGATTAATTCAGAATGTAGAAATGTAAAACGTCTAAATAAAAAATATTTATTGGTTGTTTAAAAGACCTCCATTATTACAGTTACAAAATTAAAATTTTTAAATTTGACCTTCAAAATCTAAATGTTGTAAGTTAAAATTTAAATGTTCCAATTGAAAATTTAAACGTTTAAATTAAAAATTGAAAAATTGAGGAAATTTGGGGTTTCACGTACGTTTCTTTTAAGCGACCAGTTGATTTTGCTGCGTCTGTAGCTGTCAAAGTTATCGGTTGTTCGATGCAGCAGCTATTCCTTGTGCCGACAAGGAGACACCATGGAGCCACACACGAACGCGTGATAATCGCTTGTGCTGAGAACAGACGGGGCCGCCTTTACACTCACCTTTTTTCGTTTTATCGTTGTAACAGCGACCAGGGCTGTCAAATCTTCCACATAATTTTTGAGAGTGAAGGCGGTCCGAAATACCTTATACATACTGACGGGATGATTAGACAGTGGGAAAACGAGAGAATGAGAAGAAGCAGAGTACTGTTAATAAAAAATCTCATAGATTGATGATCACAGTGGGAAGTCCTGGGCTTCAAGTTGTTGTATTCCACCTAAATATTTCGATAATTTGATTAACATCGCGCGGGCGTACAGAGGCACGTGATTACTTCCAAAGTTTGAGCTCTTATGGAAGATAATGAAGGACAAAGTTGAGCAAGTAAACTAGCATTCTAAAGATTTTGTGAGATTACAACAGGATATTCTTCGTTCTACGTCGTAACTCTAGTTAACAAATTTCTTAAAGTTTCTAGTGGAAAAACGTTATTAACGACGAAACAGTGAATTAAAATTTGCTTTCCCTTTTGAACGAAGTTTAATGCAGCTCCAATTAAATTACGCAATCTGAAAAATACTTGGTCGTCTATTAAATGGATAAGTGAGAGGGATAGACGTGAACATAGGATTGTACGTTTACCTAAACTAATTTCTTTTTCTTTTTTCACGAGCACGTAGACACGTAGCAATTAGCTTCAAATATTTGAGATGTTATCGATCCTCAGACCTACTACCCAGTTGCTAATAACAGGACTGATTCCGCCGATCGATACATACATGATTTCACGTTTCACAACACGTTAGTCGTGTCAGACAGCCATCCCGACCTCAATCACGTATTATTACAATCATTTCACTCCATCGTCCATTGGGTTGTTAATGTAATTACATTTATACCTCGACCAACTTTATAAGACACGTTGCATGCTTTTGCTAATCAATGTTCTATAACTATTACACACTTTTCTGATCATGTGGGAACCAGTAGCTCTTAATGATACGATTACGTTAAAATTGATAATGGTGACCGACTCATGGCTATTTAATTAGCAACATATTAATTGAATTGAACTACTGATTTTCTAGTGCTCTTAAAACACACTTTTACACCCCTCAAAAACATAATTAAATTTTGTATTCTTGATGAATCGATCAAAAGTTCACATTTAGAATCAGAAGTGCTCCAATTTGTGTTAACTTTTAAAACGTTCGAATATGAATCTCCTCTTTAAAGGTGTTCGCGATTAATTGACTATCATAAACAAAACCCGCAAATTTTTAAGAACATCAATCGGTGAAATTTAATCATGCTTGCCAGAGAAAATATTATCCGGTCGGTACGAACGAACGTTTCAGTGAACATTTCGGCCGGTCAGAGTTTCACGCGGGTAAAAATTCGATACGCGTGTAGAGTACGAACAGCCATGGATCAGAGAATGTTGATCTTCAACGAGCTTGACCCAAATACGCAACTCACGGGTTGGGCATATTTTTCTTTCTATTTATTTTCATGGCTGCCGATGCTCGACCGATATCGCATTTCCCTCTGTCGTCTCATCGCTTCGTTGCATTCTACACCACCCTTCTCACTTTTTCCCCCCTCGCTGTCCGTGCATTGCTTTTGTTTCTTTCTCCCCCCCCTTTTTTTTTCTACGTATCCTCGTAGCCAAACAGTGCACGGAAAATGTCCGCAATCATCGGCCCGGTTATTACCATCCGTGGCTTTTTCTCCTTCCCAGTCATCAAGATATCGTATGAGGACTGGTTCTCGTGCGGCATGTGAATTTCGCTTCGAGTCGATCCCTGCATCGATTGTAATCGATAGCTTTGAACGCGGTCACCTCGATGCAATCAGTCGCCTCGACGTGGATTCCCGAGGATTCTGGAATTCGTGCGTGTCTTTGTGATTGATATATCTTTGTCATTGATAACGTTATACGTAACGCCAATTTTCCTTCGATTTGAATGGCAATTAAAATAAATTGTTTAGAGACGAAGTTGACCTGGTTTCTATGATTTGCCATTGATAAAATTAGGCAATTCTAGAAAGCATTTGAAAGTTTGTAGGAAATGAACATATTCAAATGACTTCTTCTAATTGATATATTCAAATAAAAGTAATATAACTGTGACCCAGTTGCTTTAGTTGACATTTGGTAACTCAGCCGAGCTAGGAAAAAAGTTAAGAGTGTTATAAACCTAGTTGCTGAAATGACTCTATTTTTATGGTAGGATCTTTGAAGGCTTTTTTGTGGAAGATTAGCAATTTAAATTAATATGAAATATTATCGGAGACTAGTCTCCTTTTTTTTCTTTACATCCAAGTTTTGTAGCTTTTCGTTTCACGGTTTTCACCTAGACAAAATAATATCTTTTATCTGACGACACAGAAAGGAACGTCGTGACGATTAATACCTTTGTCGCTGTTATTATTAACATCGTAGACAAACGTTCCTCTTCTGCCCATAAATTGTTTTCACAACCCCACTGGCACGGATCCGGCTGGGTTAACTGCGTCTCTTTGTCAGTTCGGACCACCATGAAGTGTTTACCGTCTTTAAAGCAAACCTACACTACAATTTAAACAGGCTAGAAGTAGAATTAGCTAGAACAAGACTCGACCGACGATAAGATAAGAATTCTACTACTTGCTACACGGAACATATAGACTCTTTCGTAAACTGCTTTCTAGGTTAAAATAATATTAATAATGGAGGTAGCTTATAGTCCACCTAGGACTATCACTCACTTCGAAGTCACAACTCTAAGCGCATTTCCTCTTCGGCAATGTTTATATAGTAGTCTCATTCGAAATCAGATTACTTAAAGTGTGCCATGCCTTAGATAAAAATATCTCTTCGTTTCTAATTTTGCTTCTCGTCGTGAAGTGGATAGGCGTTAAATTTTTCATTCCTTTAATTCCACCGAAAATGAATCTTGTCAAAGTAGAACGTCAATTTCTTCGTTCATTACTCTTTCTAATAATTAGTTTCCGCTTTTCTGCTTATGTCGGTCAATTAATTCCAAGATTACTTCTAAGGCTGTATCCTGACCGTTCGAGATGTAGCAATGTCTAATCTGGGATCCATGGAACGGTTTTCTGGATCTCCAACTCCGCCATTCTCTCTTGTTCGACTTTCTTCTTCGTTTACGTCGCGGACTAACTCTATTTACCGTCGGGCCAGGGACTTTCAGCCCTGACGTCTCGCAAGATATCCGTAGATTACAGCGCGACCATTTCGACGTACTCCACCCCCTGATAATTGCACGATAAGGTTTCGTCAGAATCAGAGATTAGAGAGCAGTGTGTACTCGTTACTACACAGTGGCGCTCTCTGATAGTTGCTCCGGGAACGATATAGAGTTTCATGACGGCCGACCTGATTAAACGCGGACGTCTCGCCAAGGTTCCGAAGCTAAAATCTACGTTATATGAGATGAATGGGAATTCATGTCATACAGGACGCTACTATCAAGTAACTCACAAACATGTCCACCCGTGTTTGACAGGTCATTCTGAATGGAAAAGATCATACACGCTACAGGACTTGTTGCATTCGATGGCGCAATGAAAAGCATAGTCTTGCACTTTGACGACAGACTTCATTTAATAACTCGATACCAGAATGCTGGGCAGCGTTTATTAACGTTCTCGCTGAAGATTAATAACCTGAGAGCTGGGTGTTCGCCCTGAATTCTTTCGATGACACTCGAGAATAGCTTTATCGTCAGAGTTGCAAATGCCATTTTGCATTTACAATTGTACATATCAGGTACGATGAATATTAATGGACTAGAACAGCAGAAGCATATTGAGCATCAGGAACAGTTTACATCGTTGCCAATAGTTAACAGATCCGACGTCAAAACCAAGCAGACCAAAATATCATCTGCAGAGGGTAGAATTCGATTAGCATGAAAAGTAGCAGCGTGAACATCATATACAGACAGTCAGACAGTATCAGTAGCTGTCGAATTTTATGGGAACATGGAGCATCTCGCGAAGTAGATTGATGAGGATAAAAATCCTTACGTCAGTGTGACTCGTAAATTGGTAGAACGCGAAGATATAATCATTGCAATTACTATATGGTGTTGTACACTCCAAGACATCTTGAAATTAGCGCGACCCTTCGTTGAGCTAATTAGCCTCTGTCTCTGGATCAGTGCTTCCAAGCAGGCAGGACGCACAAAGAAAGACCACCTGGATTCTTTCACGGACGACATCGCTGAACGAGATACGACGCAGAAAGAAGACACATGACGCTCGTTTTACTTTATTTATCATGATACGATTTTTCTACCTGCAATGACACTCAATCCCCACGGTGGAGGGATCTTTTTTAGACAACGTCAAAAATTCCTCTCTTTTCGATATCGACTTCCTTTGGGTTATGAAAAAAGGGAAGGGAAAAATAAAAGTGCAGGCGCGAGAAGTCGAGCGTCGTTCGTAGAAAAAAGCTTGTTCACCAGAAAAAGGAAATATACGCGTCGACGGGTGGATCCAGCTTGTCCTACGCCACGTACCTCGACACGTCCAAACGAAACTGCATTCCTACGCGCGGACAGCCGAGGAAGGACCGAGGAATGTTAAGGGCTTAATTATGCGGAGAGGTCCCAGCGCTCGCGTGGACGTGGACAAAGAGTTGTTTTCGCCGATCCCAATGCAATTCCCGGCAGCTAGTGCTTAATTACAGCTCTACGGAAATTTATTTTACCCACGAGCGTCTGCGTGCGCCAGCACGCGTGGCCTCTCGTTTCCTACATTTACGTGCTCATTGTACACATATAGGACATCTAATCACAATTTTCAATTTTCGTTTATGACATTCTATTGCTAGTATGCGAGTACTAAGCCCTTCTTTAGTATACTGAGATATTATCTTATTAATTCTAAGAAATTATCTTTAAACACATCAATAATACATTTTATTCTTATACCTATGTTTTACATAATAAGTATGGCTAACTTTGCAAAGTTTCACAGAGATATCTTTCGCAGTCTCTGTCTTGCATTCGGTAGACGAATTTTTTCGATATCCTTCCCTCATTTTTTATTCCACCCGAAGCTTCCACCTACCGCTGCCTATTATCCTTTTCTTATCTACGATCAAACCCATGTCAATTGTATTCCGTGGCTACCCTCGTGGCCCTAGCAGATAACAATGATCGAGGCTTCTGGTAGTTGGAGATATAATCCTGGAAGCTATTTATTTAGGATCGTTTTTAGAGGGGATTGACACATCCAAAAACTACTTCTCGAAGGGGAAGAGTATCGATACTGGAGGCTGAAGAAAAAGAGACGGGAGTAGTAAGGAGAAGCTATTGGGATCAGTCATGGAATAGGTTAAAAGACGGAAGGGCAGGGTATCGGGTGAAAGAACAGCCTCGGCTTCACTTCCCAAGAGATTCTTTGCTTCGAGCACGTACTTTTTCATCTTCCAGTACATTCCCCTCTTCGCCGTGGCAAATGTTTTCCTTATGGTGAATTTACTTCGGTACGCTTCCACCCACCGCATGAAACGTAATAAATGGGCAGAACGATAAATTGAGTGGGAGTTATTTCGTTGGATGAAGCGAATCTGCCGTGTTAACATGACTCTCGTGTTGCCGAGCCATTATCCTTTAGGAACCCTTTCGCGTTTCATCTTTAGCCAATATCTCGTGATATAATTAAAGCTATGCACTTTCACAGAGGTGCTTTAATTATTCTTTATGGACTAATAATTGAAGAAACCTTATGGACTATTTTTCTTTTTAAATCATATAAAGGGAATGAGAAGTGAATTTGCAAGAAATAGTCACACATACACATGTACTATGTATCTCCGCGTGTTAACATTGAGTGATGGATATTCGATTAAAATTCCTGAATGTTTGATGTCACATGCTAGGTTTTACATACTTATAATGATGAGCCCTGTGATTTCTCTGGAGGAATATGATAACGATACGCTTGAGTTATTAAAAATAACGAAGGCAGTTTACAGAGATTTGCTCTCCGTTTCTGAAGGACCGAGACAGGGTAGAACTCTATTGATCTAACGTGTGAAAATATACATAGGTACATACTCGTTTACTCGGTCATTCGTGTCTTCTATAAAATAGTTCAATTTTAAAATATCGCTTCGGCAATCAAAGCAAAAGGAACTTCACACGCTCGTTTAACGTAGGAACTCACTATACCATATTTATTGATTTTATAATAATTTTTGTAGGTTCTATTAAATATAATTTATTTCAAGAAATCTGAAATTAGGTAAATTATTTAGAACAGCAAAATGAAATCTTATTTGTCTCTCTTTAAGTATAAGCTTAAGGTGTACGTGAAACCATTAAATCTACCTTATCTGTCAACTACCATTAAATAAATTGTAGCATATTTAAAGTATGTACCAATTTGAAAGTCATTGCATTTCTTTAACTGCAAAAACAGCTCGCTATCAATGCCATTCGAAGAACGATCGTATCTCCTGGAAAAAAACCTTGAAAACTCTGTACGAGTTATTAAGGTTGCATTCAATTAACGAGTATAAGATATCCGATACAATGAAATCGATTGAGGAACTTGAGCTGACAGAGTCAGCGAATAACAATGAGAAACTTTCGAGGACTTCAACCCTGGAGGTCTACGCTCGTACCAGGTTTATATTATACCTCTTTCACGATAGATTTATTCAATTCGAACGTGAAGTTGGATTTTTATACGTTCTGTCCGAAAAGGTCGAACAGGAGGTACGTCGTTATCGGTACTTCCAGAATCGTTCTTCCGTGTTCGACGTTCGATCTTATCGATTTAACGGCGGCCCTTCAGCCTTTGCAGCTAAATCTTTTTATAGCAGTTTCATTAAAATTGTTAATGGAAATGAGAACAACAAGGTTCTTCACTCTCTCGATTCATTTGTGTATAAGACAATGAACGAAGGCTGATTTAAATCTGATACCAGTTGTAGTTTTTCTTAGATTTAATGGATGCTAAAGGAAAACGAAACAACAGTTCCTGGGAAAGATCGTGTTTCTTTTCTCGTGCTCTTCGTTTCGAGTAAATCTTTCCTGTATCTAACGCAACATACTGTGATCGGTCACGAAACACAGCAATAATTGTATTTATTCCTTTATGTAAAATTACTGCCTTGATGCAAGTATACTCGTGGAAAATTTATAAGGTGGATACATTGGTTAAGCAAAATGAGAATAAAGTTAAGTGAGAATACTGAAGAAATTTGATATCCGACTAAAAGCTTACTGAAGTACTATTGAATTCAGTACCATTGAAGTAATCATTAACTTCAAAGATATTTTCTGATATTTCCTTATCTGTAATTCCTGTTCTGCTTCGAATCTGAATATTAATTTTTCTTTATTCCAAACTGTATTTAATTAAAGTGCCAGAGCTTCTTATCCTTCATTATGTTAAACAAACTTATTAATTTTTTGCCTGATATAGTATTTTATACGACACAAGCTACTTTACTACGTTCTCATCAAATGTAGCAAAAATGTGCTGAAGATAACGATAAGATTTATGGCGGGTCATAAAATAATCTCACAGAGCCACACAGAAAGTAATTTTAAAAGCCATAATAAATAAATTAAGTGGTCCCGCGGCGAAAGAAACGAACAACAAAAAATGTACAGATTCATACATGATTTTATGTTCAAGTGTAGAATACAAATACAATAGGTATACACAAATCTCTATACAACTTCGTGCATGTGTACAACGCACATACATCGTCAATACTACATGCACCGCCAAGTGATGTATGATGGGAGTAATATATTTGGGTAGCGTACCGACGTGTTAGGCGCAATGTCGATATATTCGCCAACGATGCATAAATCATTCCCGAAGAAGCCTCTCTCCGAAGAAACTATCAGGTGTAGGCTTAAATCGTGCCGCCAGAAAGTTTCGGCAGAGAATTCGTAACCGTAGCTGGGGTGTCCTGTAAAACCTGTACAGTGCATCCCAGTTGTGCAATTCTCCTCGCGGTCTCATATACGATTCAAGGTGCACGCAAGGATATGCAATACCTTATTAACATGGATACCACGGCTTGAGACGTCATATGGGCACCTCCACATGTCACAGTGTCTATACCTACTTCAACGATAACAATCTGGTTTTATTTTAAAGAAAAATCGTATCATAGTAGACAGATTTTAGTACAAATTATTATAAAAATTCATGGCCATTGAAATTTTATAGAGAAAACGTGCCACTAACATCACATTCTCGTTTCACATCAATTTTAACGTTATAGCCGCTGTGCTTCGCTGACGTCTAAATTCCGAGCAGACGCGTGAAATTTACGCCGCACACAATATCGTCTGCGGTTTCTCAAACGCCAATACGTTTGAACATCCTCCAACAGTGAGTGATATACGATATCGGTAATGCATTCCGACAATGAAACGCCGTGCCAGTGGCAACGTAGAAACATTACCGTGGGATGCATAAGTCATTTCAGAAGTTCGTGCGAGATTTGGAGTCGGAAAGTTGACCGTGTTGCATTAAGCTGAAACATGGAGAGCATCCTGTAACTGCTTTGCTAGCAATGCTATGTTGGACGAAGGTATGTCATTTAGAGATTTGGAATAATGTACGGTGTCGATGTTGCATAGGATTATGTGGATATGTTTGCTAAATTAGGCTTGTTAGAGAAATACTGTATCAAGGGTAGAGTATGCAAGTGGAGTTGCTAAGGAATGTATACCAAATATTACTATTGCGATTTTTTATAGTGGGAAATATTTAAACACAAGCCTCAATGGTATTATTTATATTTTTTGTTTGTCGAAGTTTGTATCTCCCTTTGTTAAAGCTTAACTCGTGATAACAGTTTTAAGCCTCAAGCTAAAATGTCATGAACTTCCAACCAATTTCATGATATCGAATAATCGTGTGAATTGTGTTTGAAGATGATGACTGACACATTGGATTGTACACGTTCGATCAGCTCAATTATTCTGATACTCGATATTATTCTCTGTATATAGGGTGTCGATAATTTATGAAGTATAGTGGAACGTGAAATTCGTAAACTAATAACTTTCAGAACTTACCTAGAATCATGATGTACCAAGACGGAGCGGTTTATGGCGCTGTGATTTCTACAATAATTTTTCAACTCTGTTCCAACATTAAAGATAGTTTAAAACAGTAGTAAAAACAAATTGTTGGTTATGTCGCATCTCACCCTTCATGATCCATTATTTCAGCGTTCATACTTGCCTACTTTATTTAAATGAGTGTTTCACGACGTAAAATCTATATCACGAACTCGCGAACACCCTGTAGAAGCAGTGCATTTATTGCTATAGGCGGGGTGAGAAGCATTTCGATTTGGTAGGCGATCGTAGGGCGATAAATGTCAGAGTTGAATGGCTTTCAACCGCAATCAACGATCTCTGTCCTTACGAGGTCAGGTCACAAAAGGAGTCGAAATAACTACCTTGCAAATAAATGCCTCTTCACACCAACATTATGCTTTTTGTGACGGCTCCGTCATCTATTATGGGTTACACGAATATCGCGTTTATGTTCACCTCTCGAGGGTCAACTGTACTCCACAACTCTGTTCGCGAATTTCTATGGCACAGCATTCTGCAAACGAGCTTAGCCGCCTATTAATATAAGGACATTTCAAGTTGTACTCCTCCACTATCTTTACGGTGGATTGTTACGATGACAACAACGAGCTTCTTTCGTGTAGCACGCAAGAGAATACTTACATACTTCAAACATTGGTTAGACTCTTTTTAGTGCAACTACCATCACCCACACCTCATCTTTCGGCTTCGTTTCATTTTGTTTTCTAAAATATGCACATATTGCATGAAGTTTGTTATAGAATGCTGGTAGTTACTACGTATGTATTCTACAATAAATTAGGTAGAATATTGTATCCAAGATGTAGGGGGACAGTCCATTGGAATTACAAATGTAGATGCTGTTGCATGAGAAGAAATAGTCTTTTTGCAATAGAATATAAAGTTCATTCCTTAGGGTTCTTAGAAAATTCATAACTCCTCAGTCTCTTAGTCCTCTAAGTTATCCATGAATATTTGAATTTGGGTGACCCACCCAACTATTAAACCTACACCGTACAATCATCAATTTGCTCCAATTTCGAGTAGCAGAAAAACACATTACTCAGCACCTGCTATGCTCGTCACACTATAATTTCATCCTGCTTGAATCTGACACAGAGTATTATTAAAAAGGTTGTCATTCGCCGTCGCTGGATTCGAAGGAAAGTACACTGCAAAACGAGAAATGAAAGGTGCCTGGAAAGATGCGTGGCCAGTCTCGCGAAAGTTGTTCGTATTCTAACGGGCCGATGATTGCAGTCAGTCGAAGAATAACGTTGCGACAGAACAGAGCTTTGTGGTGAACCGCAGCGAGGCTCCCGGACCTGTAATTCTCATCCCTCATTACGATGCTCGTCTCGTCTTGTAATACGAGGTCTCCCGACTGCGAATCGACCGACTGGCGGCTTCAGCAGTAGGAGGCGAGTGCTCGTAATCCTGAAATGAAACTTCTCGTAGTTGCTGGCACCGTGGGTTATCGTGACGCCGATGCCTCGAAGCGGAAGAGATACACGACGAGACGGCGGGACCCCTAAGACCTTGAGAGGAATGTCCAACTAAATGACGTCTTGAGTACTCAGCTTTTAACCCGTTGCTACCTACACAGCCAGAACTCTGCTGATTCCTTTTACCCCGCCGGGGAGATACTGGACTAGCTTACGTGCCGATAGTGTCACTTTTGAGGAACTTCCGACAATCAACTTCCGATTCGTGTATCTGGGTTAACCTTCCCGCCCGTAAATCCGGAATAAACTTCACCTCACTTCCGAGCTTAAGCTTGGGGGAACGTTATTGCTCGGATTAACAGTTCGCTGATAACCCTTAAACGTTTATCAGTTGCTAACTTGGGGCTGATGATTCTAATGCAGTGCTTTTATTCATCTTGATGAGGATTGGGGTTCTGAGATCGACTAGGGTAATTTATAGTCATTTTCAGGAGGAAGTGTGTGTGCGATGAACATTGAAATATATCCTGAAATCGAGCACGTGTGATTTTTTAGTAGATGAACGAGTTTTAGGAAACTTCACACTATTATGAACTTATTCAGGAATTGTAAATATTGCACTGTTGTTAGTAAAGCGAGGAAAGGTACGTATTTGGACTTGCTAAACGTCGTCAGAAAAGTAATTTCGACTTTCTGCACAATATGGCATAACATAAACACTATATTACTGAAGGGTTAAATATGAAAGTGTTTCTCGCTCTGTTAATTGCAAGCCATAATTACACGGTGAAAGCCAGAATGAAATTTTTCGCGGAAGTCGTTTCATTCACCGTATCTTTTTAAAAGCCAACCTTCCCACTCAAAAAATCTTCTCGCAGCTTGAATGCTTATTAAAAATTTAATATTACAACAAATCCGCTCGGTCTCTTGACTCTCCTTTCGTCGGCTCAGACCGCGTGCAACAGGGGCGCTGCTGGTAAATATCCAGCAGGTATTCAGGGAAGGAAGGGTCTAATGAGGAGAAGGCACAGGTCAGACGTAATCCGTTGGAAATTAATCTTAAATCATCCCTGCCCCCTTAATCCCGAGCGAATAGAGTGTCTCGTGAAAAGGCCAATCGGACTCAATCGAGAGGTCGTAATATCTTTCCCGATATCTGGCGCAGGAGCGACCAGGAGTCATGGGGGACGACATCCACGTTTTTCCTCAAAAAGGTGGGCAAAGGTCACTGGGATCGATCTCTCCTCCCTTTGGAATGACCAAATCGTCAAGGCCACCCTTTCCTCTCGACGTCTCGATTCCACGGGGATAATGGATGTTTATTCATCATGGCACGAGGGTACGCGCGTCCCAGGGTCGTCGGGAGCGGATGTCATCGTTTCTTAGTGACACGCCGAGAGGAGACAGTTTTCCTAGTAAAAAGGGATCGCGAGTTTCGGACAAGAGCGACGTTCCAGGCTGGGGCGCCTGGTGTAATTACCAGCCAACGAACTGTAACTGATTGCGCTAAAACAATTAAGGAACGTAACTCGAGAAGCTCGAAATCTCGAAGAGCTGCCGACTTATACGGTGGCCGTTAGCAAACGCCTGGCCGATTTTATCCATTAGTGATCTTGTCCTATTAAGCTTAGATGAAGCACGGGAGCGAGCGCGTTGAAGACTAAGAGTTCGCCTTGAACGCTGAAATAATTCACGAAACGATGGGAGGGTAAGAGTAATTAAACGAAAGAAGTGTGCGATAGGAATTATTGGATAAGCGTAGAGGATCCGTTTTTACGTCAAGGTTAGATTTATTTCGTTGATTATGAAACTTTCTTAATGACAAAACATTCGAGGATATGGGAGAAGTAGAAAGTGGCACGTTTAGATTCTTTTGAAAACACACGCTAGATTATGTAGATACGTTATATAGAAACTTTGTATCTATATATTTCGCAAGGGACCTAATCTCAGATTTATGTTCCATGTTCCATGAAATTTCAAAATAATTGAGTGATCCGATTCATTACGATCGAACTTTCCAACATGAGTATTCACTTCGCCGGAATAACGACAATGTAAGATCTGTTTTATAGGGGGCCGATAAATCTTTTATATTGATCAATATGGTCCCGTCGGTTTGCCATTAAATAATGATATTTATGATCAGGTGTTTCCTGGCAATAAAGATTAAACAATCGAAATAGGTAGTTCGAAGTGGCCTTTATCTCGTTCAAATTTCAAAAGCCGGACCGCGCCCGCGCACGCTATTAATGCGCGCAGGTATATAATCTATAAATCCCGCGTGTTTAATGAATTTTTCGCTAATATCAGCAATTCAATCTACAAATGGTGCGCCGACCGTTTTGTCGTGCTCGAAATTCGAATTTATAACTGGTACACGGCTTTGACGTATCGCATCGGCATTGGTTATTTGCACACGCGTTGGTAAATGCGTGACCAAACACGCATACGTACTCACAGTTACCTGGCCATTCAACCTCTGCAGCTCTACGTTCTTTGTCACAATCGGCTGATAACGAAATACAAATGAAACTTCGCGTTGTTCGAAAATATACAAATTGAAAATCCATCGAGTCTTCAGTTGTCCCACGTGTCACAGTAACGATGGAATATTCGTTGAGGAAATTAAGAAGAAATTAAAGATACTATTGGAAGGTTTAAAATTATATTTATTAGTCATATCGATACCATCATTTCACAATTTTTTATGAGAATATTAAAATACTCTTACAATGTTTTAAATTCTGTTCTAAAAGTAAAATTTCACTGCAGGATGACGTCATCAGAGTCTGTTCACATTAGCATAAGGAGAACTATTTTAAAATTTTTGATGGACAGGTTTCATAATTGTTCTTAAATAAATTTGTATGTCACTATCTTTACGACTAGTATTGTAGGTTATATTTGTATATCGACCACATCAGACGAGTGTTAAAATAACGCTTCCTTGCAAATACATCTCCTATATCTGTACATGTACATAGCATATAAATTCATAATGGGTCAGCTCAAAATACATTTCACAGTAAAAGAAACCTGATCTCATTCCACGTACCACTTCTTATATTTTGAGTAAAGAGTACCACAATAATCTTCAGTACCCAGAAAGATTTCTTTGACGAGTGTAACATTCATTACCCTGTCTTAATAATGTTTTTAAATTCCTCTACCCTTTAATCGGTACTCCTCGTTCGCTTTGTGCCCTTTGCACGCGACAAATATAGCTGCGATTGCAAGCTAACAAAGCGCCTTACGTAATAAACATTATGACAACGTTTCGTGCGCGAAATTCGTCGTGACTGGGAATTACAAGAAATAAAGCATGCTGGCACCGCGATATGGCGGTACAGCAATCAGGCTGGCATTAAATTTGCCCCCGTTTTTTAGCATTTTCGCAGCTCTAGCTGTCAAGGGTATGGAAGGGGCGAGACTGTGGCACATTTTAACGTTCGCACGTTTCACGTTTTATGCGGGCGCAGTTCGCGTACCGAGTCACCGTCGAATTTGCAACACAGTGCGACTGCTTTCGAATCGACGGTTCTTAATGTCTGCCCCTGTCGATGATAATTTATTGTTATGGTCACCGTAGCTTATTGGCGCGATCTGCGTAGCATTTTGCAATTTCCCGACTTTTTTGCTTTTACGGTATTTTTCTTCGTTAGTGTTTTCCATTCGCAGTGGTCGAGATAAATTTAGGATAATTTTGAAGAGCTTGAAAAAAATGCGTTTTGTCTATGGACGAAAAAATGATTCAATTTATTTTACTAAAATATGAAATAAATTGTTTAAATTTAATAACCGAGCTTTTTAGCTTACTTAGTCAGACTTTCGAACACTTTCCATTACATTCTTCATTAAAAAGAAAAAAATTCACATCCCTACAAAGTCTTCTAGTTTCTCTTAACTCTCTTTGCTTATCTCGATAAACACCATGCATAAAGTTTGAACCCTCAATTTTGAAACACCTATAGAGACCACGAACGTAAAGCTTCCCATTTTACATCACAGAATCGCCAGGTCCCTCCAAAATTATAATAATCGACAAAATATTTATCGACTTCAAATTATATTGATCCCATTTAGTTTGCTCTTGACTCGTAACGATGACCATTATCTCTCCGCGAGGCTTCGAGCTGGTCTTAACATGGCGGGCGCATAAATGCGCGAACCCTTTAATTACGCTTTTATCTGATGCATAGCGTAATGATGTTGCAACAGCTCCGAATCACGATGCAGAACGCGGCGATGCACAGAGGTGGACGAGGACGCAGCGTCGCGTCGCGCGCGTGCACCATGCGGCGCCGCGATGATTCGAGATTGATCGACGTGTCGGGATTAAATAAGAAAACGCTCGATGGCGATAATGCGCGGAATACAAGGGGTGATTTAGATCCCCGTCGGAGATTATCGTCATTGAGGGGAAGCTGGGATGAATACCGTTCTGAACAGATTTACCGCGCGCTCGGAGGTAAGAGCGTTACGTTGGTCGATAACGAAGTTGTAGCTGCTCCATCAGACATCGTCGTGTTGGAGTGAGTGATGACACAGCTACGGTATCTGTATTACAAATTAATGCGACGAGGAGTGGGTTTTGGAGCTGAGTTGATACGAAAAAGGGGGATTACAGGGATGCTCTCTGCTGCTGTGGTTTCCCAAAAATGTTGGAATGCATTAAGTGGAGAATATCTGATTGCTGTGGTAGCTTAGAGGGGTTCTTGTAGAGTTTAAATTGTAATGTATAATCTTAGGAGGAACTTCCACTTTTTTCTTGTTGGAAAAGGATAAGTAGATACTTTTGGAGAATGTGATTTAAAGGTTATTTGAAAAAATGCTTTGAAGGTAAATAATCATTGAAGGGGCAGATGCCTTAGATTGACAGAGTGTTCTTCTCTTGTGACATCGAGTGCTTGAATTTTGTTAAATCAACGAATGAAAACGTCTTTTTATCAACTAGACAGTAAAAGGGTAAATATTACAAATTTGTATTAATAGATATTTGTAATAATTTGGCTCAGTGATTTAATTTCAGGGAATGAATTATGTTCTTGTATTGTAAAAAATTTGTATTGTCAGAAATTTCAGAGAATTACCTAAATATTCCTCCATTTAGTAAAAATCTCAGTGGCCACTTGTCCTCAATAAGAACGCAGCAAAATAGAGAACCACGCCACAGTTTTTAATAACCAATCAAGGTTTCTTCTTCCTGAGCCATTTTTTTGCTCTGATTTCTCCCTGTACTTCCCTCGTTTCCAGTTCGCGTTCCCAGAAGTTGTAACTTACGTGTTCCGGTATCGCGTCCAGGTTGAACTTTCTGACAAACTTCCTTCAACCCATCGACTTTTTCTCTTCAGTACACAACTCTCTTTTATTTCGCAATGTCTTCTTCCTTCGTCGCTTTACACATCCCAATCTCTGTTGAGTAATAAGCGCCCTCAGAAGCGTACTCAACCCTCCATGCATGCACAAGCACACACTCACTGTCACCACTCAGCCACTTTGAAGCAGGAACATTCCTACGATCTTCGCTTTCTAAACCTCAGTCAGACTTACGAATCATGCTCGTCAGCACTCGAGGATCTCTCCCATCTTAGCATTCGTAATCTGTTTTCATTCCATGTTTGTTTCCTATAAGTACACTTTAGCAGAGTGCGCAACTGGAAATTCTACGTGACTCGGCGTCTCTAAAAATTTCATTCCTGATATTAGCGTCATTACGATTAAAAGGAGAAGCGAAGTGTATGACAATGTACGTGTTCCAAATTAATCTTGAAATTGGATACTGGACTTGTCAATAATGCGGTGGCACTGTTGGCATAATTATGGTGTAATACTTCAATGTACGTGTAACAATCGGTCATAATGCCACTGGCATATTCATCAAATATTAACGTTTTAATGTCCAACCACGTAGGAGTACGTGATGCCCGAATCGCTCAGACCGCTACTGAATACCAATCATGTGAATACACTTTCTTTGCTTCAGCAAGGATTATTGACTACCGAATAACATACGTCAGAAAAATATAGCGAGAATTCCTTAAACATAAATTATTCTCGTTCATTTCTCCGTTAATTTCGATTTTTCAAGCGTATTTATTTTCCTAACTGAAGGCAGATCATTCAAGCCACTGTACGTGCTTCCTTCCTCGTAATAGCTCATTGACATACAAGAAACCGCCCATTAGCACGAACTAATGCATTCAATTAGTGCACTCATTAGTCCTTGTCAGAGAAGATTCGATCGGTGGGAGATCGTAGGCAAATGACCGACGTGAGATCGGAGATGGAGGAATTCCGCAAGACGACGAGCAGCGTAGCAACGAGGGTCTTTGCGAAGCGCCACATTATACGAAGCTAATTCTCCCTAGGGCTTTGTGGAACCTTCGGTTCAAGAGAAACATCTTTCCACCCTTTTCTTTTCCTTGATCTGTGTTTCCTGAGCGTGGTAACGAGGGCAAGTCGTTCCTCGTTAAAGAGGAAAGCTCGAGGGGGTGGAGGAAGGGACGACCGAGAGCAACCAGTGAACTCCACCGTAGCAGAATCGAGAGATATCTTTTCTCTTGTCTACCCTTTTCCTACTCTGTTTCCACTGCCGCTTTTTCCTCCTCCCCTTGGCCTGCCTCTCTGACCTTTATTATGTTGATCCAACGGATGTTGTCTACTTTACAAGTATATTGCAGACTTCTATTCTCGCGGCGAAAGAGCGTCGCCCGCGACCCCAGCCTTCATTATGGATGTATACGTCGTCGATAAGATACCGTGGACTTACGTGCTCATTTCAATACGAAAGCCCCATTGCGATGGGCTGTAAAAACAACCACCGCATAAAAGTGATTCCAGCAATAATACGACTTTATACGACGGAGTAGTAACGTGGCGAGGGTCCTTTTTTGTTCTCAACAGGACTAACTTCATTTGCCTCATCGACACTTCCCTTAGAAGTTTTCTTAGACGAGATTTGATACTCTTAGAAGATTGAAACTGGCTCGATTAGAACTTTGACTAGTAAAGGAAGTTTCCGTGGAAATGTAAATTCTTCTCTGGTTTCTTTTTTTTTTATTATTTTTTATTCCTTCTGGGGTCACTTACACTTTACTCCTTTTTGTAGAATTGTAGAAGCTGAAGTATAAGCCTGATTTCTTGAAGAATATAGTTATTACGCTGCTAAGGGCTTCCGGATATAGAACGTGCCCAATGGGAATTTTATCTCGTTTCGCTAACATTGCTGCTAGCTTCATCAGCAGTGAGATGATATAATGATATTGGTGAGGGTATGGTAGATGAATTGCATAGAGCTCGTTCCAAATCAAATGATCATGTTAAAGATCAATTTGGAATATAAAAATATTCGAAAAATTTTTGCAAGCATTTTTATATTTCGCTAGTTCTTGTTGAAAAGTAAGTAATCTTCTGAGTGAAAGCTTGATAAAATATCAAACTCGGAAACGTTAACAAAAATACTACCATTTACTAGGTGCACGTTTAACGAAGATTATGCCATGCTGCATCCCTCTCCTAATCTTTCTTTAATCAAGCCATAAAAATACTGGAGTACGGACTGAACTTTTCCCGCGATGATTCCGCCACTGCACCCCTTCTCGCGTTCATAAAAACGAATTTACGGCTTCATCATAAATCCAGTTCGCCGAGAAAGCATCGGTTGTATCGCGAACCCATTGCAGCCGCGCGAATTTATTGAAGTACGGTAGCAGCGGTTCGATACTTGTTCACACAAATTCACGCGGAGCGACTCCACGCGAGGATGCTGCTGTCCGATAAAAGTGATACGATTTCACCTGTCGACATTGTGTGGAAGCATCGAAACTCGTTACTATGCTCGATATAAGAACCCAGTTGGCGACCTTCCTTTTTCTTTTCGCGGCAAAAGGGATCGAAGGGAAGAATGGGCAGCGTCACTTTCGTTTCTTGGGTCCTGAGTCATCTGCATAATACGTGGCTCGTCCGTGGGTTCCCATACTGTGGTGCAGGTGCAACGCGATTACGTGATATTCGCCGCACGCCTTCTTCTCCATTATCGTTCTCGAACACGTTTTTCAACCTGTGATCGCGGCATCTTTCATTTCGTCGTTGGATCCCTTACCGCGTTTCACGGTCGACGAGGGGGGAAAAGGGATTTCGTGGTTCCTTTAAATATCTCGCGCGATCGTTATCGAGGTGTCCTGGGAACAGGTTACACGTGTCTGATGGCTGTGAAGGGAACCACAGAGTTTGTTTACTGGGACTTGTTACGCGGATTATGTTTAGTACTACATGTGTACATTTATAAAGTGAGGAAGAGTCGCAAAGGAATTTTGTTTACCTTTTTTTACCATGAATTACTCCTCAGGATACCAAACGCTATTCTTCATGGAGAATGCTTGTACTTTGAGAGAATTGCTAGCTACTGCTTCGAATAAGTAATGATAAAAAATGTAAAGTTCGTCGAGTTAAATTTCACCGTACAATCGGCACTAAAAGAGACAAAATAAGAGCAGTGAAAGGAGTTTTAAAATATGAGGATGTCATTTAGGAATCAAAGGAAGAGATACTTGAAGAGTGCATAGTAGAGTGACAGAGAATAGTAGAAAGTAGGAGTTAAAAGGATAGCCCTCTCTGCTATCCTTTTAGCTCCTACTTATAGGAGAAACGGTTTTGAATTGAAGTGGTTGATGGATAAGATAGAAAGGAAGAATTGTAGCAAGGGTTCTATGGGGATGAATGTACGAAATCGAAAACAGTGACAGTATTATAGAGTGCGATTCTTAAATTAGATTGAAAGTTATTTATAACTTTCTACTTAAACAATGCTAGGAGATGTAGAGAAGAAAAGTAAATCGGAAAGAAAATTAGATATATCAATTATACGAGAAAGTAACATGTACTTACGTAGAGGTACATTGAGTTTAAAATATCATTTGAACCTGTCAAAAATATCACTGACAAAACTATCTAGTACTTAAAGCACTTCTAAAAAGACAAAGAATACCTGTGTCTACGTTGCCATAAAAGTACACACAGTAGCGCGAGAAATTTGTTGAAAATAACTTTGCTTAACTTCTCCGACTTTTTCTTATTAGCATGAAAATTCACTGCGTCGATTCGTTCCAGAATGGTGAGTTAAAGTGATCGATACAAACAGAGCGGAGCTTCCGCTGTATTAAATGGTATATTAAAAAACTTCCAAAAAGGGGGGGCAGAGAGAGTAACTCGTAAAATTCCATTAGAGGTGGTCGTTTCCGTTCGTTGCGGTCTAGAAATTGCTAATATCGTATAAAAACGAATGGCAAAAGGATATTTTCGTTTATCCACGCGTCAAATTGCGCATGCTGTCCTTTTGTTTCAAACGCGAGCACAGGTAACATAGCCATTCCACTTCTTCACCAGGAATCGCATATTTTTCTTTACGACAGTCCGTGTCGTCCTGCGAATGAAATGAAAAAAGTTATCCTGTATATCAACAGCGGTAACGCGTTATAACGTGAACAAGTTTGCCACGGCTATTCCGAATAATTTCCCCCCGCTGAAAAGCGTTTTTATGGGAAAGTGGGGCTAATGCATCAACCATTAGTACCTACCTCACGCCGTGGCAAAAGCGTCGTATGAATCGTGCTAAAGTTATAAATAAAAACTCGCCTCCCCTTTCCTTTGGCAAATTATTCCTCAGATTTCTCTCTAATCCCTCTAGATTTTTTTCCAACTGGAAATCCTTTGCGAACGCGGGGACGCTACGCTGATAAAAAGCAAAATTGAGCATCCGAGAAGGGCGAAAACCGAAATAAAAGAGAAAGGAGAGGGAAGACAAGTGTGGGAGAGACGATATTCAGCGAGAGGTACGCGAAAGAGGATAATAAGGAAACGGGGAGAGAAACCGAGGCTCTGCGGCCGAGCAGGAAAAAGACAAAGTCTATGCGGCCGGAAGCTCCCTCTTTGGCACGGTAATCGTAATAACTATTCTCCTCCCGCGCCTCACCAACACCGCCATCCGCCGTAAACACCGATATAAATTTCCACGCGGTTCTCCTTCACCCCCCATTTACGTTACATCCTGACCATCCTGAACCGCCGTTAACTATTACGGTGCCGTCTAGTGTTTCTCACCCTCTACTTAGCGATCCTTGCGCCCTCCCATTCGACCGTAGCGAAACTTATGAACGCCGACGGTTTTCCATTTGTCTGATCGATTCCGCCGATAACGACGACAATCCCGCCGTCACCGCGAGACCCCCGTTAACCGATTAATAACACGCTTACCAGATCGAACCGAGCGCCGAGGGTTTCTTTCGAGTGCTTCGTCTCGTGAGATAGAGGCTAACACGCCCTCCCACCGATGAGTTTTCTTTTATTCGCCGAGATGAAGGTATTATTATGATACAGTGCGCGACGTTACGAGAAGAAACGGAAGCCATTAGTCACGTGGGTATCTGCACGGAAGTAGAGCTTGTAGGCGCTCGAGAGAAGCACGCGGCTGGGTTGGAGCATTCGGAGACGTTCATTAATTGCGAGTAACGGGAATGTGTTAAGTTGGGAGAGTAATGAGTGTATCGTTAGGCTTGTTTGAGGGTTACTGATACGTAGCTTTGTTTGGTGAAGCTGAAATGTGGATTCAATGTGTTTCTACTTTATCTACGTTAATGGTCAGAGATTGGGATCATTTCGTGAATTCAGGATAATGAAGGTTTGTAATTAAATAGGCTATTTAAATAGTAGGCGAAACAATGTTGGACCCCAGAGCCAGAGTGTATTTAGTCCGCTTGATTTTTATATGTTTCAATACACTTTGGCTGTGAAGTCCAAAATTTTATCAATTTATTGCGTTATATGGAGTGATTTTAGACATTTGACTAATAGATACCGTATATAAAAATTGAATAGCAATTTTTTATAAGTGACACTACGCAGTAAGTGGTACTGTTCAGTGAGGCATTAAAAATGGTAATCAGCTATTTGAATAATCATTAGGTATTTGACTAGCTCTAAAATTACTACAATGTTTCGGAGTAGCTTTCTCTCTCCAAATATTAATGCATTTCAGATCACATATCATAAAACAATACGAAGACAACTATAATTACATGAATGATTGATAGGTCCACTCGTGTCCGAGCATATATAAGTCTCATTAACTGAGCATACATTATTCATTGATTGAGCAAACTGCTGTGACTTATTAATGACTCAACGGAGAACCAAGCGGCAGGAACATCTGCCACAACTAAAAACTGAATATCCTCGGCAAGTAAAAACTGATGAAGTTGTTCTTGATCTGCAACAAAAATATAAGAGCCAGATTTGATCTTCCACGAAACTTTCATTCTTCGAAATCTCGGAGGCAAGGATCGGCACGAAAACAAACATACTTCCGTTTCCTTAGGGTGCCCAGTTTAAGCTCCAGCCGCGTCGTAACGTGAGACACGCTTGGGAGCAAGTTTCGTCAGGGTTGCTCAATCCTGCCACACTCGAAATAGCTAAAGAAATCATCGCGTTAAAGGCTTAGCGATCTTCGTTCTGTGTGGTAAGCATAAAAATCGTGACAACAAAGCGATCACGAGCCAGCAAACGATGTGACTGACAGGCTTCATGGTTTATTCGACAAGTCGTTGAACAGAGCGGCGAAGCCTGTAACATCGTATCCAAGTTGTGCTTCGGGTTAACAGCCTGGGTGTTCGACGGTGTACCATGATGTATGACGCGGTGTCAGATTCCAATCCTCTGGGAACGCTATGAAAGCGGGTTCTGTGCTCGATGTAAAATATCGTAGATCCAGGCACGCGGTCTGTGCTAGACACCAGACACACTCGGAACAGTTCACGAGGAGATGGAGACGACCACCGATCGCGTCGACCTTTTTCGAATCAGCGTTCAAGTGGCGCTAGCCCTGACGCTCCGAAACGTTACTGCTATTAATGGTATTTTAATCGTCTCTCCTCGAATTGAAGCTGATGTGGATTATTCGTGCGTCGGTGGTTTATTGCTGGGAGGCTTGGAAAGAATTGGAAAACGATGATTATATACCGTGTTTTTGAGGCTAGAACAAGATAGAAGATTTCTTTCCTTCGTCTATTTCTACTTTTTATTACACCTAATTATAGTCTAAAGCTAGTTTCGAAACAAGAAGAAGAGAGAAATAACAAATACTATATCCAGTGGTTTCGAATTCATTTTGATACTTCTGACAAGTTGGAATAACTAAGTTTAGAAGTTTTTTATTTTCAATTTCAGGGTATGCTTTGTATCTTGCTCGAGCAATTTCAAATGAGTAATAGTTTTTAAATTTATTGAGATACAGATCCTTGGTGGTCCGCAATTTTTAGCGAAGAAATGCAGTTTATCGCTGCTACATGTTCTCATTTAGGAAAGCCTGATGAAACTTTTTCTTTCGAATTGCGACATTAATCTCTAAACACTATAACGTGACAGGATACTCTGTGATTAATGTATACAGCGTAGAGAGTTTAAGCTAAGGATTAAAACTTCGTCTCAAAGCCAATGGATTTCCGCGTAATGAATAATCATTGTCAATCAGTGGCATAACGGGACTGCTCCTCCCTTGCAAGATTAATGAGGCCCATATTGGTACATATCCGGAGCCCAAGTTAGAATCGGTACACACCGTACATGCAATTCTACGATTACAAGCCGTTTGTACCAACTACATGTATTCATCGACATTCGAGCTGAACAGACTCTGGTACATCTATCGTATATGTACCTTTGCGTTAATACGTCTATAGAGGACAGCAGGCACCGAACATGACTGGTTCACAAACACGAAAGAGTAAAAATCAAATGATGAATCGATTTATTTCAGTGGTTTGGTTCGAATTCTTAAAACACAATTTTTCGAAACATTCACTTTCTACTTATATGATCAAATTTCTGTTGGAAACTTGACAATGAAATTAGAAGAGAATCTTTTTTCATTTGCATGCTCAATGTAATTTTAGAACTTGAAGTTTCAAATCTGTGTCTAGTTCATGTCTTTTTGAAAAATAGCGATTTTCATGTTCGACCGAAAACTGGAACGACTCTACAGGTATGGGTAAATAATTGTCCATCCTAACACACGGACTAGTAGTAGTGATCGATGCATGGATCAGTTCACGGTATATATACCCTGATCCTAGTCTCTAATTACAATTTGAGCTCTGCATGGATACCGAGGCCTTTTAAAAACTATGCTAAATCCGACACCGTCAGATCCGTAATTCCGTGCGATTAGTTTTCATCGAGCTTTATGAGATTCGAAGTCGATAGACCTTTCCCATACAGTAACGTGTCTAAAAATTAGAAACGAACACGTTCTTTACTTATCTTTCGAAAACCGAATATTCATTATATGTGGTAACAATTTTATTGGCCGTACATATGACAAGTCGCCGTGTTCTGGAGTTAATAAAGACATCTGATAATTATCAGCAAAAGCTGCGACATTATCTGTCTATGTATCTACCGATATGTCTACCTATAGAATATTCTGAATATATTATATGCCTTGGTATCAAGTGTTGGTGGAAAGTTCGTGAGGCAGTTGCAGCTCTGCATGCTCGCTTATTCAAGTGCTTTTGCTTCGCTATAACAAAAAGCCTCGTTTCGCTGGACGCTACGTCGTGAAAGCTGAGAAAACAACGATACACACGCGTAACTAAGCTCAGAATGTTCTCGAACGTTCCCCGAGGATTTAGGCAAGGCACCTTCGGGGATACCTACTCGATGAGGATTAGGGAGTGATTTGCAGGCGATTCCCGATAGCGACGGAAACACGAAAGCTGGAATTTATCGCGATCGCAGAGAGTTCTAGTCATGAAGTTTCGAGGAGTGTTATCTCGCGCGTGCACCACCTATGCACGAACTATCAGTTTTCATGAACATGTTTATAACGCAAATAAGCGTCTCCTCCTACCTCCCTTCTTTACTTTCAAATTAGAACATATGTTTCGTGATGCTCATTAACCTGGTTCCCATTACTTTCTGCTTAAATTCGTAACTAGTCGTTTAAGGTTACACCAAGCCTGCGGTGAAATGCATCTTGTGTATTGAACACATTTCCTTTCGAACGGGAGCGATAACGCTTATCCAGGCAATAAGAAAAATTATGCATACACGTATTCATATAATTTAGAACCACGCTTAAATCTCGTCGGTGTGAGTAGTTTCCAGGAATAATATTTCGCAGTGATTGTATAGTAAAGGTTTTTAAATTCATTAGCATATGGTTTCTATTTGGTAAATGAGAAATTTATTTTATTAATTCTATTGTTGGATTTCTGGATGTAATACATTTCCAATTGCAAAATAATTATTAATTTAATAGGCATTTATACTAGATTAATTAAAGTATAGCGATGGTTTACAGTAGAGGAAGTAAGCGGCAGGAGAAATAGATCGTGTGTGGTCAGACATGACTATCGCTACTGCAAGTGAACTTATTTCAGTATGCTTTATTCATGTCCATTGAAGAATATCTAATTTTCTATATTATGCAAAAAGTCCCTATTACTGATAAATTACATTACAAACTTATCAATTAATCAGTGCCTTACTCTCAAGAAAATTCGTACCAAAATTTCACGGTCAAAGTACACCTCAGCATGTTTTATTATTTAACATTTCATTAAAACACTAAACAATCCCCTTCAAAAGTATTATACATAATTAATTCATGCAGTATTACGAAATACGGAAATTAGGCTCAACCCATAAAACGTATAATAATTTCACAACCCGTTAACATTGAACCAGACCTAGAGGATGAGTCGACATCTTACATAACGTAGCAATTTTCAAGAGTCCCCTTTCCTTGTATCCTCCACTTCGGCGTATGAGAAACTCTAATAAAAACAGACCCGCCTTGAGGATAATTCAGTCAGGATGCGAAACGTTCTTCGTGAGAGTATATGGCGACCTTTATTAAATCGGGAAGATCAGGCGTATCCGTGTCCAAGGGTCACTCGCGTCTCCTCGATCCTTCGTAAACCCTACGCCCTGCGTGCGCGCACGATGCCTGCACCACGGCGATTATGGCGACTCATTAGCCGCGCCGGTAAATCATAGTGATCTCCGCGCGGTGTGCGTAGCTGGAGAACGCGGGAGGAAGAGGCGAGAAGAAGCACGCCGGTAGGAAGCAGACAGAAAGCAAAGGTGGACGCAGCGCCAATGATAGGGACAGAGCATTGCCCCAGACAGAGATCGCCAGAGCGAGCGTGCCCGATGTTAACCGAACTGACGCGAGAATACCCGACGCGACTCGCGGCGGTCCTTCGCGGTACTGAATGGTTTCAGTACCGAGCCGCCGCGGGTTAGGTCTCGACGTGGCTCTATCACGTGGGGACTTTGTCGATGATTAGATCGTCGAACGTAACCACCGTGTCCCGGGTGAATTATGAATTAAAATCGAGTTGAAAAAGTGTCTTCTATTGACCGTGACCTGTCAGGCTCACAGTTTCACACCGCTGATCGATGATCCATTCATTGCGATTGATCGTAACAGCGGGCTCTAGTGATAGAGGATCCACCGTTTTCGGGAGATGTGTACTGTACGCGAGTGAATACGCTGAATACGTTCGTCCTGGTGGCTGTGTCCTCTTCTGATGAAGGGGGCGTTCGGTGGTGTGTGATTTCGCTCGATGATCTCGAGGAGGCATCACACGTGCTTGCCACTGGTGCACGCGAATGCAGCCAGACTGCGATCCTCCGCCGACTCGATCGGGAAAGGGATGGTGTGCCGTGTCGTCGAATGATTTAAGGTGTGCATACATCTTCTGCTGTTCGCGCTGAGGAGCTTAGTAACTATGATATCAGGCACCGTTATGCTTAATTCCCTCGCTTGATTGATATCGATACACGGGAATTTAATTACGCCGACCACTGACCTCAACCGCGGATGATCGCGGAGCAACGGCGCGAGTAACGAGCCGTGAGATAGGGGCAAACCGACGAGTTCATTCGGAGCTAGTGGTGCAGCAAACTGGACCTGTGTCCGGAGTGTTACTTGCGGTCTAGTTGGATCGGGAGCCAGGGATTTTCGCGAACAGAAGATTCGATTGGCGCATTGACTGCCCCAAGAGAACGAGCGTGCTCGTTTTGTATCAGGAAACATTCAATGGTCAACACAGCCCCACCCATAGGATTGTTTACGGAACGACATTCGCCAGAAGTCAATGTTTTCGTTCGCGCACAGTGGCATATGCCGGCTGAGCTGAAAGTGTCCTTTTAGTTCTGCGTCTGCTGCACTCCAATACGACTCCAACTGTTTATCCTTTCAGTATACCATTACATACGAGCGATTTCCACCAGTTTAGTGTCTTTACAAGAGACCATGGCTTGACCTCTAAGAACCTGGACCTCTGTAGCCCGCTTCCAAGTGACAGTGCTGCACATGTTCTCTCTTGAGGGGCTCCAAGGATTACTTCCCTCAACCAAGCCATCAAGGAGCGACACGTTTCACTTCATTGCCGAGGATCATTTACTGACGGCTGGGAGAGGTTAGCCGCTGCTCGAACGCACCCCATTCAATTAATCTCGCAAAGGGAAGCGGATTAATCGAGACAGTCGGGAGTTCTCTCACCTGACGTCGCAATTAGGAAAAGCCCCAAGAGGGAGCCGTAATTGAGGCAAGAACATTATCGTTGAAAGAAGCCGGTCGGCCAGTCGAAAGGCGATTACCATTGGGTCGTCTAGAAGCAGTTAAAGTTATCAGGTGGCAAGTGGTCTCAGAGAGCTCAGAGATCGGCATCGTCGGTAGGGCGCGAAGTCGGTTGGAACGATGTCGACGAGGGCGACGCAATGCAGTCCCAGCAGCAATACTATCGGCAACAACAGCAACAGCAACGACGACGTCTGCACCGGCAGCAGAAACAGCGGCTGCAATTAGTGCTGGCTCACGACGGTCGCGAAACTACGTAACCGCTGAAAAAGGCTGTGGAGGAGAGGGTGTTAGGTCGGGGGCTGGATCGAGGGTGTGTGCAGTGCGCGAAAGGGAGACAAAATGTGGTGGAGGTGCTGGTGGAGTGTCGCGACCACGACCACGGTGTTCGTGCTGGGGATTGCCACGACGGTGTACTCACGGGTGGAGATATCTGATCTGAATGAGCCAAGTGAGTCGCACACGGTTATTATTATTTATATAGAATCTCGGGGCGGAGCTGGGTAATGGGCACTGGTTGGAATTTTTACTGGAACTTTTGATGAAATACGCCCCGGGAGCGCTACCGAGGAAGATAATAGAGAATAGTCTGGCGCTTAATTTATTTGTAGCGCTCTGGCAACGCTTGTACTGGTGCCAGTGTTTAAGGGGATCCACGGTTCTCGTTACCCATAAAAATAGTGGCTCCGTGTTTGCCCACGCTGAGGGATAATAACGCGACCGATTTACTTAACAAATTTAGTGCTGTGTTATGACTGAATTTTTCTTCTCTTTTATGATATGTTGCTTCTTAGATTTTTATATTAATTTCAGCAGAGGGCTCTGCTTTAATGTAAAATATGGGTGTTGAACACAGTTTCCAGCTTGTGCATGATATTAATAGGTACGAAGTTTCACCGTTTTGTAAACTGTTAATGTTCGTAATTGAAGTTGCAAGTTTTATTTGATAGATATGAGTAGCTCGTTGAGGGAAAAGTATCATTACTGTCTTCGAAGTTACATTGTACGCAAAATTAGCGTTCGAAATTTTCATTTAGGAGCCACTATCGGTAGCAGTATTGATTATCGGCAAGTGCATAATTAATGTACTTTATACAACTTCTCGTTCCGTGAGCTTGAAAGCAAATTTTCTCGAGTTTCTCATGCATCGCGAGCGTCACTGTTAATTACATCGCAAAATTTTCTGCTTCGAATGTAATTACACAGGGGTGGCAGACAGTTAATACTTACTCGTGTCGCCTGTTATTATTTTCTTTACGTACGTACATATGTGTGCATTGAGGGTGCCTTATACTTAGCCCTCTTTGTCCATTAACAATATTAGGTATTACATTAGCTCCAATTGAAAGAGAAACAGGTCATTTCTACGTAAAACAGGTTTTCTAATTTTCCTAATTATCCTTTACCAAAAAATCGAATTAAGATCAAATTTAATATTATTAATTTCTTTTTTGTAATACAATCGTCTACGTAAGAAGATGATAATCTTCGCGGAACAGGACAAGGCTACGTCCTAGTAGAAAATCTCAGCGATTTCTTTTATTTAAGTGAATATCGCGTTGCGTGAGCACCTCCGCGGGATATTTAAGTCTTTTTTCAATCAATGACGCGTCCTTTTATGCGTATGGACAATCTGCAACCCGGACACGCGATATAAGTACGTATTATGCAATGCATTACACGGACATTCGTGCATTTTTGCATCGGTGGAGTCGTGGCCACGGTTCTCAGAAATTCTTGACGGGTTCGTGATTGTGCTGGGTAGGAAAGTCATGCGAGCATCACGGTGTAAATGAAAAAACGATCTCGCACAGGGAAAACGCACTGTGTTCCTGAGAATAGCAGAAACTATGAAACCTCATGTTTCGTTTAGAAACTAGTGAAATAATTCCTGCCTTGAGATAGCAGTAGTAGTGTTCATTTTGCAGTGAAGTACTGTCAGTTTCCATTTAGTGTATTCTTAAATAAATTATTTGCGATGAATTTCAGAAGAGCGATAGGTGATTAAATTAGTGTATTTATTTTTCATAGCATTAATTAAATCTGACGAAAATAGTACTTCGATTACGTTCGATTTGTTAGAAATTTCTTAGAATCACACCGCATAAGACATTGATACGTTAGTAATTTATTATTCAGCACTACTTTGATATTAATATTGCTTTAATATTGAACTTAATTGAGTTTGTATGTTCTATTCATGCGAGAGTGCGCGTCGAGAGAGATCGGATAAGAATTTCTAATGTAAAGAATACTTCGTCGTTTGTTGAGGGTATTAGAGTCAGAATTCCTTTGTCCTGCGGAAATTAATATTAAAAGCCCGCAATCCGTACGTAGAAGTAATAAAAATGTAGAGAGGAAGCCTTTCCTATCGATTTCACCTCGTGCCGCGTGGAAAGCTAACTTGAAGGAACGGAATGACAGTTAAACTAGTTTAATTAAACCGCTCCTCTAAGCCCCTTTTGAATTTATGGCCAAATGACAAAGGAAAAGAAATTCTCTAGAGAACGGGCGGAGAAAAAAAATTGGAATTTTAATAGGAAAGTTCAGCTTTCTTTTCGACTGGGCCATAAGTCGAAAAATAATGTGGTACAGGAGTTCGCCACTTCCGAAACTTCATTGTAAAAGTTCTCTATTTATTAAACCGGCCTTCCTTCGCGTGTCCCATTTTTCTTCCATGCTTCTTGCTAGCATGTCGATACACCGTGACGTTGTGTCAGCTCGTTAAGGTTTTCGTTATAACGATGATAGCGCATACTACCCATAAAAACATTAAGTAAATTTGCTTTTAGTTTAGAAGGTGTTGGTTTGAAAAATTGATCCGTTTTACTTAGCAGAATTTTATTAGCCACAGCTAAAATTAAATAGATTTTTGAAATTAAAGACCACAGTTCCTCCTCCTTTTGCCCATTACTATAATTTCTTGTGGCTGGTGATTCATTTCTTGTCATCCTTTCACTTTACCAAGAGTACCACAGTTAAATATTTTTGCTCTTAATTAAATTTAACATTTCTGAGCTATTTTTCTCTGTTTACTTTTTTCAATTTATCGAGCTTATTTTTTGCTTTTCCCCTCGCACTTGTAGTTAATTATATGGTTTTTGAAGTGTCTCTCCTCTATCATCATCAATAAAAAGAGTGAACGACAGAGTTCAGGAAATGGAAATAAATTGCCAGTGTCACTGCGCGAAGAATCGTGAACAAATATTGCCCGAAGCAAATTAATACTACAGGCCATTCGACCACATTCGAAAACGGTTTAATTGCGATCGCAACTCGTTGTTCCAGTTACAAAGCTGCGACCCGTTCGGGTGTGATCGAACGTTGTCCTTGCGCTTCACTCGGATTTGTTCAACATTCGTTTCAACAGGTGCTGACATGGATGAAAGACAGGAAATTGACGCTTTTTCGTTCGTGTACTCCTCTAATTAATAGTTTTTGCATCCGCGTACGAGGACCCCGACAATATCCGGCGTGGCGGTGTTTTACGAAACACCACGGTGTTGTGTTTTCTTCGTCACAGCTTCAGGGTAATTAGTGGCTGCACCGCTCGTCAATTATTCGAACATTTGCCGTGATTACAGGCACCGCGATATTAGGTCGAGCTCTAAAGACACGTTCGGGAGGAAGACTCGGTGTTTTACGAGTTTTTTCAACTGGATCGAAAGAAACGGTACTTTCAGTCGGGCAAGTGAGTCGATGAACCAGTAGTTGATCAAAGTTGTATGTGCAAACTTAATTTGAATCAAGTTGAAACGACAATTTTGATCGATTTTGGGTTCTCCACTTCGATTGTCTGACGAAAAGTTACCTGATGTAAACGTAGTATTAGTACAGACGTTAATAGAGGCTATGAATTATTCTTAATAGAAGGTCTTACTAATTTTTCAATGATTAGAATTCATGAATTCATGTCCCTCAGCAGGAAACCGGTTAAAGATTGTAAGATTTAATGTACCTGTGTGGTGCTAAACTGTGCCTTAATTTGCTCGTTAAACTCATTTTTCTGGGATAGGAATTCGCTGAAGCCAACTCTTTGTAGAGGAGAGAGGAGTTCATCGACTGGCAAGGAATGCCGATCGTTCGATTCAGTCCTATCAATGTTTGTTTTATGAACGAGCCACAGCGTACGATATTTTTCCACGATTTTCTCGGATGCTCCCTTTTCACCCTGGAGCTTTTACTGTGGCGAACGCACAGAGCCTTTATTCCAGGAATCGGCGTATCTTGTGAAACCGCGCGGTAGCCACCTGAACGCCTCCATTGAGGTCCATCTAATTTCGAAAACCACGGCTCGAAAACGTGCCTGTGGCTCCTTTGCCATTGGTTAATGGCCTGAACGGCCCAAATGGACGAACAAACGCACAGGTGGTTTCAGTTCTTCTTCTGCTTTCGTTTCCCCATGAAATTTTTCTGCAACGTATAATTGTGCACGCGAAAAATCTGAATAGTAGACCTATATGAGTTTAAAACCCATAGAATTTAAAAATCAAATTTTATTTCTCTTGCTGCCGTAGTGTCGTGAGTTGTAATTTTCATTTGGTGGATTTGAGTTTTTTCTGTGTTATAAAAATGGAGTAGAGCAATATTGGCAACGCATCGCTTGATTTTGGTCCACAGTAGCTCAAAGGTAGAAATAGTCTAGACTCTAGGATAATGTATCCACATACAAACTGGAAAATACTTTGTAGACATAATATACAGAAAAGAGTGACAATAATTTTGTTAAAAGCACGCAGCTTATACTCCGAAACTTCGATAGTAAGAGCTGCATGACATAGGACCATGAAAGTCTCAAATCGCTAATGAGAGAAGAGTGGTTCCGTATTCTAAAATAACTTGAAATCCCCAGAAAAATCTTCCCCTAATTTAAATCCAATTCTCAAGAAAATTGTTTCGACACGTGTTCAGGAGAGCAGTCACAAGCATCTCCAAGGGATGTTCCAAAATCTCTCCCAAATCCTCGCTCCTGTTATTCACAAGTTTCCAGCGTACTTGCCGAACTACCAGCTCCATCCAGAATACTTCATCGTCGTACAGGTGATCTCGCCTGTCCACAAAGATTAGTGTCTCCGTGTCTAAGTGGCGAGAGAGCTGATGACACTCGAAAACGGTAATTCTAGCATCGCGCACCGACTAGCGATGGTAATTAATTTTTTGCGTGCGACTCTCGGAAGCAGAAGAACCGCGGAATGACCACGGAATCGGCCTAATGGGTAGCCATTTGTCATTCCACGAAGGGCGGAAGCCGAGAGCGGTGAACAGCGGGGAGGGACCCTCTCACGTCCCCGACCAAGACGATAATTTGCACGCGACCCTGTCCACCTTCGTACACACTCTCCACCCTCGGTGGTGTACGACTTAATGGAAACACGAGTGAAGTTGTTCCAGGCCCGAGGATCGGGGCAAGCCGCAAAGTGACGCAGACTGTTTCGTTCCTCCAACACGAGGGATTTGAAACGTTTTTATCTAAAATCTGGCCAGTTGGGTTGGTTCGGTTAGATGTTCTTGATTGGATTGGACAAAAAGGAGCAAAAGGGTTAGCCTGAGCTAAGTTTACCGTGGTTCCTCTTGTTCGTTGCTTTGTTTCGTGGCTGACTAGCCTTTTAGCGTTGACGGTGATTTCTATATCTTTGAAACAGGTGACAAGTTAATTTAAGATTTCAGTCGGACTGCGAGACGTAAAATTTGTCTTGTAAACTTCTTGAATCCAAACTTCAATTCGAAACTTTGTACAGTGTATTGACTTTCGGGGTTTACCTCTTTGCTCTGTTAGAAGCAGTGTTTTATATGCACAGCAAACGTAAACATGCTAGCTTTACGGAAGGGTGATAACTTCAACGGTACAAAGAGCGTAGATTAGTAGTATTTATACGGTTCCTACACGCTACTTGAACCCGAGGCAAGGTGCATACGTTTCCTGTAATGGTATACTTGCTAATGAGAACACAGACAGAGTTGGTCTCACGATCGAAGAACGCAAATCGATTACACTTAATCGCGACACGTGCGCGGGCTTGTTGAACTGAGCGATTTGTTCATCGAGTGGTTTTAATGGTAACAAAAACGAGCAGCTCTAAACTCGGGGTGGAAGAATAAAAAATAAAAGTGCAATCAACGTTGCAGTGACAACTTGATTGGCGCAATCTGTTTGATGCAAGCTTTTATGAAAATAGTTGGGGGAATATCGAAACACAGCTATTCCAACCACCGTGAAACGGCGAGTGGGCGGTCGAGTGACATAGCGTGTTCTCTTTATCGAGTGGCGTGCGTCCCATATAAAGAGCTCTTAATTTGAATATGGTTGTAAGTGAAGTGAACCATTAAAATTCCTCCTGTCACAAATTAGAGTATCTACTCTCTAGAGAGCAGAACTTCGCACGGTATAAGGTGACATCACGTCCAAAGTACTGTTACTGCACCACCTACGATATGTATTAATTAGGTCGGTATTAAGACTGGAACTACTGAAGTGGTACGAGTATCTGTTGCACAATATCACATCTATTTCAAATTGATATTAATACCGTTACCTAATCATAATTAATTGAATTGCTTTAAATTAACTTTTCCCTCTTTTTTAAACACCAAGTCTATCTTTTAAATGCACTGTCGAATCATCCTCTAAAATGAAAAAAGACAGCGATCATTCATCATTTGTTATTATACAGGTTATGCGATATCGCGAATTATTAACAAACATGAAGAATAGATACGTGATACGAGTGTTTGAATTGACTGAACATGTAACGTCATAAACATCCTTCGCCCTCATAATTTACCATGCAGTTTATTCCATTATGACGCGACTGGCGCAACCAATACGTTTGACAAATTACGCGAATCACTCAAATAGCGCGTGATTGTCATCCCCTCGTTGCCTTCATTATGAATGTCCGATTCGATGTTTTGCACTGTCAAGAATCCAGATGTATCTGGTATTATTATAATTCATTACGCGTCGCACAATTATGTCGGAACGGTTGACCAGCAGGTTTCGCGTTTCGCATATCTCACGGGTGTTTCACGGGTGACGATGAAAATGTGGAATATCGCATCCACAGGCATTATTTCGCAAAACTGCGATACGGAGAACAAGTGGATCTACTTCGATTTTCGGATACTGCCGCAAGCTTAAATCGTGGCCTCAATTTCGTGAGACATTTATGAATCTCTTTTTCATGCTTTTCACTCACATATTTTTGTGTATGTTTTATTGTACGTACATACTATACAAGTGGCAGGTAAATGAGAAGTTAGAATTGGTATTTGTGTTTATGAGTATTCATGACTTTTATGGTGGTTATTTTATTTTGTACTGATAACATTTATTTATACTGAGATATTTTTCAGCTTCGTACAATGTAGGTATTGCGTAATTTCTTTTTCAAAATTTAGAACGGCTTTTCGTCTCGTTTATCCTTTTATCCTCTGAATTAGTTCCCCATCAGAAATAGCATCATTTTGTGGCAGCTCAAAGAATTAGAAGTATATTTGATTCTTTGTAACATTTTAATATCAATGGTATTTTACTGTGCCTCCAGGACATAAAGGATCCATTTTATTCATCATTGTATTTCTTCTCTGAAGAACTGTTAATTCCGATTCCATTATTGCAATACTACTTCAGCTTTTCAAAATATTCTTACCTCTTTTACATTCAAATAATCCTCTTAGTCCTCGCGAGTGACTAGCTTTAATCTTCATATCTAAATCCAATAAGCTAGAGCAGAAGATCACCAGTGACCTAGCAAATGCGATTACACTAAACATTAATTAGACTTGTCCGTCTTAAATCCATTATCAGACCACCGATAAATTGGATACAATTTCTATTTTGTAAACTCTAGAGAAGGATCCAACGAATTCGAGGTTTCTAACACCACCTAGTAGTATTTAAAAACTGATCTGATCCACAGCTACAGGAGGCCACTTCCATTCGTTACACCCATTTGAAGTGTGATTTTTATTTGGTGGATTTGAGTTTCTTTTCTATATTATCAAAGAGGAGTATAGCAATGCTTTGCTTAATTTTGATCCACAGCAGCTCAAAGATGGAAATAGTCTAGACTCCAGACCGCATATGGGCAGCCCCCAATTCTCCACTCTTTTTGATCCAGCCCTAATCTATTTCAGCGAAGTATGCCTGATTCATGATGGTAGAAAACATGAAGTAGCAACTTGTTTTAATTCGCTTAATATTAATTTGTTTTATTTAATAATTTAGTCTAGCTTTTGATTCGGAGACAGAACGATAATTTAGCCCCCGAACTAAGAAAGATGCCTGTTCTAGACTCTAGGGTAGTGTGTCCACATACAAAGTGGAGAATATTTTGTAGACGTAACATACAGAAAAGAGTAGGAATAATTCTTCCAAAAAAATTCTTCCAGAAACCTCAACAGTAAGAACTCTATGACGCTATGAAAGTCTCAAATCTCTGATAAGAAAAGAGTAGTTCTATGTTCTAAAGTAACACCACCATCTGGCAATATTTAAAAACCGATCCGATCCACAGCTACAGGATTCCACTTCCGTTCGTTACACCCATTTAACTGTAATTCGTACCCGGCCGTACAATCGATAGCACTTCCCGCCGCGATTCGATTTGCCCGCAGAATTCCATTTCGCTTATTGGGGAAGTAACAGAAGTTCCGCAAAAATTTGCCTCGGAGCTTCCTCGGCGGGGTAAGTTAGATTTATTCGTCGGTACGCGAACTTCTCGAAGGGGCTGGATAGAAGCGGAAACTCGAGCGCGCTTAATCAATAACGCGATACCGCGATATATTTCGGAACGCCTGGCGCAGCGTTACATTTCAGTAATCAGCTGGCCAACCCCCTGCACCCGCGCACCCCTCGCACCTGCGGAACTATCCCATCCGCCGCTGTGTTTTAGCATATTAAACGCAATAACCGACCACCATTACGTATCGCGTCCACCTTCCTCCCCCTCTACGTCCACCCTATCCTCGCCCATTCGATTTTCTCCAGGCGATGCCGAGGAAATTTTGCAAGTTACCCGTTAATTCGTACCCGAAACTATTACCATACCCATTCCCACGTCCGACCAGCCCTCGGTCGAGCAGTCGCTAACAAGTCTCCGGGCGGAGGTGCACGCAACAAGGGGGATGCATCCGCGGGATACGCAAGGGCTGGAGCGAAGGGGGCGAATTGTCTCGAGTTCGAACGATTCAACGAAATGGCTGCTGGCTACTCGTAACAATATATCTGAGAACAGGTTGAACGTACCTGTTCACGTACCTCAGCTTACCGTGGATTACTGGTAATCCCGCGGGTTCTGTTAATAGTTACACGTTTTCGACGAGAGACAGAAGTTTCACTGTGCACTCTGCGCGGCTGCCTCTTATCACGAGGTCTCACATTCGAGGGACTGGCATATGTGATACACGTGTGGGGGTGGAGGAAGTGCGGCCTTGTGGTACTTGTTTTGGGGTGTGTTTAATTGGGATGGACTTTGATAAGAGTAGGGGAAATAGGTTGTAGAAGAGGTGCTAAGGATGGAGATCTTGTGGCCTAAGATGCTGGGTAGAAAAAGTGGTGTCATCTGTTGGTTTCTATCTTGCACACATGTGCAGTTGACAGTGGTGTAGGAGATTAATTCCTTCTTCCCAAACATGTAACACACTTGCACTCACTTTAAAACCTTAACACGTACAGGCTGCTCTATTTGAAGTTCCGTATGCAGTTATCTCCCAACTGCAGCTTGTTTCAAAAAATGTTTAGAATGAAACTTATTCTATGGCAAGGGGCACGGAAGGGGGCATTGCATGATGGTCACGAATCTTCTCTAAGTGGATGCACTTCCGAGATTTGGAGAGGTAGTTGAGATTCCGTGTGGAAACTTCAAATGGGGCACTCTGTATAACTAATAGAAGCATGAAGTAAAGAGATCATTCAATTATTCAAGTTTAATACAGGAGCAAAGTAAACTCGTTTGGTCGTAAAGGTATATATCTATGTTTCTATATGACTCGATAAATTTACACTCTCTGTTTCATTCATCCTCATTCAGGATTGATGTACATACAGGAACGCCATAAATTTCTTCGGATATTTTTAGCTATGCGTCAGTTTAATTCGTCTCAAGTATGTTTCACTGAAATTATTGGGGCGTTATAGACGCGAGAACATATTTGAACGACGCTACCACTGAACGATGCTTTGGCGTTCGTTATGGAGATAGAATCCGGGGGGATGAAGTTTCAGTGCGCCATATTTCGTCGCGAGTGGGGTATGGTTCTTGAAGTGTCCCAATTATCCGATTAAACTGTTCGCCACTTGACGAGCAACGAACGTTTAACGGGGTTACTTCGTTTTCCTCGGGTTTCGTGTAGAATTACCTGTGGCGTGGTGTAAATGAGCGGCAGACAGGGCTGGTGAATCGGTTGCCAGCGGAATAGAGTAGACCGACTACTGGCGGAAGTCTCGTATTTCCAGGTAATGGCAGATAACCCAGATCGAAATCCGTTCACGATATTTTTAGGCGATATACGCGGTTCCCTGAAGTGATTCGCTCGTCGATAGGCCCTATCTTCGTGTGTATCTTCGATCTGGGAATTTTTAAGAGCCTCCCGTTGCGTGATGGAAGACAGTTCGTTGGAATTTTATCATTGCATCAGAGTGCCTTGAATTGTTTGAAAGCTTTCGTGTAAGTGTTGGTAAGTGAAGTTTGTAAATGATGTGTGAAGATTTAGAAAAAAGTCCAGTGAATATTCAGGTAAAGTAATTTTAAAGGATTAGAAGACTTGAATATTTGATAGCTTGGAAGTTTTGAGAATCGCTACCCTTGAAGAGCTTTCCTGATGAACCATGTCTAATATAAAATCTTCTGTGTGTGATACTAAATATTGCTCACCTCCTAACAAAATTGACTCCAAAGGACGCAAGAAAGCTTGTTCAATATTTTTATTCTTGTTTGGACAGCATGAACTCGACCCTCTTCTAAGCCAGACCTAACCCAGATCCTAGGAAAACACTCCAACTTTTATTACACGTTTAATTAGCGAATATACCCTTGAGACACGATAAGGGGAGGAACCTCCACTCTATTTTGTTGCTTGCATAGTTTCCAATTAGAGCTTATCCAGCCCGAATTACCTCGTGCATTTGCATTTTTAAAACCTCACTTGTACATGGTAAATTCACTTTTTCAAGTTTTTGCAAACTCCCCGACACTGCCTTCATAGATTAACCGAGGAATTCGAATCGCTGAACTCTGAATTGCAGTCCACATTTGGGGCACGAAAAGATTATTATACGAGAGAAAATTCCGCGCAGCACAGGACCGAGGGAAAACGTCATCAACCGAATTAATCCTCGCGCGTTCGAGGCGTTCACATATTTCACGGTGCACGGAGCGGTAAAAAGAACGTTGCATGACTGTTTAGAAAAACCAGGGGGAAACGTTCGTCAAGCTTGGGGCGACTTTTTCCTTTGATAGATGAGCGTACTGGGTGACGTGTAACAACAGCGTTAACGCGTCCTCCGTAACGCGAATGAAAGAATCCGAGACGCGACGTCCATTAATTTATCATAGAACAAAGTGGGCATTGATGCGCAACGGTCAAGGATCCTCGTTAATCCGTGTCAACAGGATTAAACGTAACGGGATATCGCTACGTCGAGAAGAAAACTGGAGGGAACCGAAGAAAAATGCGCGCCAGGGGGCGGCAGCGTAGAAAGATACTCGTTGGGTTTTTCTGCCCTCCCACCCTTAGCTCGTCTCGCCCTCCTCTTCGCTCCTGCATCCCTCTTTCCTTCGCGACTATCGACTCTCCCGCCGTGCTCCTTCGAACGACGTCTCCTTTAATGAAATTCCTTTATTATTTTAATAAAAGATACCTCCCTCTCTTAGCGATCGAGCCTCGTCACGGACTCATTGTGCCGACGCAGATGTACGTTCGCTCCCGTTGCACGCGATTCACTTTGCGCCCGTGTCTTTGTGCCATTTCCCGTGGAAACGTTTCTAGCTTGCTGCGAGTTCGCGGCGCATATTGCACGCCATAAACTTCTCCGACCACCGTAACATTGTGTGCTGTAAGACTCGCACCGAACATTGTTTCGTATCTGTGTCTATTTATCTGGCTTGTATCGATGTCCCCTCGTCGCAAGGGCGAAATGAACAGGGTTGTTGACGCTGGTATTGAGAACGGGGCTTGTTAGACGATTCACTGGATTCTTTTGGGGAATTTTGGGGTTCTAGTTATATATTTTTCTGACTGATTTTGTATGATATTTTTGCTCTATAGTTCAGAATTTTAGATGCTCGTGTGTATTGGATTACTTATGCTGTTACGGTGATGATTATGTATGAATGTTAGATTTTTATTAAATTTGTTTTTTTCCGTTGGTATATTGTGTGGGTAAAATATTAAATTAAATGCAGTTATTTTAATTGGAAAAATTCTGGGATTTTTTAATTATTAGGCAGTGAATCAAGCAATCCTTGTCTCGAAGAGTAGTTAAAGTTCGAATTCCTTTTAGATTTGTTTCATTCAGGTTAATGTATAGTATGAAAAACTGAATTGAATCGACATTCTTTTAATAACTTTTTGGAGTTTAAAAAACCTTTCGGTCTTCCCTGTATATTGGTCTGTAGCGAAACTGCTTACGGGTTTCATAAGTGGTTCACATCAATGTGATCCGCTCCTCGATCCGCTTTATATACTCCATTTCGTTTTCATTGTGAGAAGTTATTACTTTCCTCCCTTGTTGCTTTCATTCGTCTTTTTTCAAGCGAAAATTTTCCCTCGCAAAGAAAATTTCATCTGTATAGACATAAAATAAGGTGAAAGGTATTCGCGTGTACAACGAAGTATTTGTAAACAAATTTCACTTTATCTCTTTTTCATCGTGATACCATTTGCATTTTTACTTTAAATCGAATTTATATTTTCGCCTGCATACAGACGGATTCCATAGAAGATCGCGAAGCTTATATTTTTCAGTCGCATTTGAGGGAGATAATTCCTCCGTGATTTTTCAATTTTCAGCAAGCGCTGAATTTATTTTGCAAATGTGTGAGCTACAGATTCAAACTGGTTTAATATATTTAGTATTGGAACTAATAATATTGAAAGCGTTTCCATTGGTATGGGAAGGTTGAATATAGATGCTGGTTTTCATCGCAACATACTTTTCTAGAGTTTCTGCATTGCTAGGCGTGTTGCATAATCCCCTGTGCACAACAGCGTAGCCTCGGCATAAGCGAACATCGAAGCACTGGAGCTCTTTTTGGTGCCCGTAAAATGCATCGAAGTCTCCGCTCAAACACTTCGCTGTATATTTTTATTCTCTTTTTATAATAAAAATAAAGTGAGATGAAATAACTCTGCGAAATAACTGCTTTACTGGTTCACACTCGCGATAGTATTCACTGTCCCCCCCCTTTTCTTGTTATTTTAAAAAGGATCAAAACATTTTCCCTCGTCGTTTCTGTCAGTTTGCAGGATTATTCTGAAAACATAAAATCCCGAATTGCTCTGAATATGCAAGCCTATAAAAAATCGTTAATTATAGTAAAAAGCATTGTGGGCTACCGCGCTTGAAGGATGTTTACTGAAATTCTTTATTCGACATTGAATGCCGTTAAATGAATATTACAGCTAGATAGTTTTTATAAAAAATTGTAAATCATTTTTTATTGCTCAAGACTTAACATTTCTTGTACGACTACCAAAGTTATAAAATGTTATATTTTTCTATCTATCTGTCTTTAATACGATGTCTTCCTTCTTCGATAATCGATTCTTCGATTTCTGTATATGCATTCAATCGTGCTAGACGGAAAGGCAGTTACAAGCGTTGATTATCCAGCTGATGAGTTGATATTCAAATCACTGAGGGTAAACCGGTACACCTTGATTGCTTTCAATTCCTGTGTCACCACGTGTGAACGATCCTGCTGATTAATGAAGTTGTTGGAGGTCTGTTTACCGACTCTATATTTTCTCACGTTGGCATTATGCATATTACTTCTATGACTTGATCCTTTTGACTTTATTTCAACATTACGTTGTTTATTCAAATCGCTGAAGACACTTTACGCATTTACTGTTTTTTTTAATAACAAATTTATCTTGCATTAAAGAAAATGCTTATTTTATTCTATTGTTTAGCCAGAAGTTTGAAGTTTTTTGCAAGCTTTTCCAAACATATGTAGCAATATTGTCTAGGAAGAATTTTTCTACAAGCTCAGCATTAATTGTTTGGAATCTCCTGCAATACTATTAACGAGGCAAGTTTGAAAACAGGAGGTAACGTTATAACGCGAGAAGCAAGTTTTGAACTTTTATAACCATTCCATGATGGCGAGCAAACGTTAGCAGCTTTCACTTACACCTCGTAACCTTAGCATTAAAGAGGATTATAATGTCATTTTGTGTGTTTCCAGTATTAGCTAGAAACTAGTCCACTTTAAGGGACTATTATACTAGCTTAACCACTCTGTTCACGCACAGGATCATTATCATACGCGGAGCTCGAGCCCCTCCCATAAAGCTGCGCACGAATATCACTACAAATCTTTGTTCCCTGCCAATTAATAGCACGTATCTGAACCCTGGTGTAAAATATCGACCGTAGAAGCCGCATCGTTTCGTTACAGGTTATTTAGAGGCAACGTTTCCCATGATCTCCTAATGATATCATGAATATACATAGTTGAGTTAATCTAGTCAAGCAAAAAATTTCTACAGTTTATAAAATCATATTAAAAGTTCTTCAAAAACAAAAACATGCAAACAGATGTATTACATTACCCACTGCAATAATAAAAACCAATTATGTTATTTAGAAAAGTAATCGCTTAATTGTCTACATGAAACATTTTCGAAGTATATAAAGTAACGCAGTTCGCTATGAAAATTCCGTAGCAATTAACGCAAGGTACACATAAGAGAAATACATATAAATTAACTCCCTTTGAAGCAGAGCACAGTCAAATAAAGCAAAATATCCTTTGACTGCCAGATCTCCTAACCAAGTTTTTTCTGAAGAAAGTATTTCTGTACCGATAAATACATCGAATATACATGGTGCTGTTCGTTTGACGTAAAGCAAAACCCCATTCTCCGAAAATGAAAGCAAACAGCCGTTTGATCGTGTTCCATGTCCACACAGAGCGGTGTCGTGTAGACTTTACTGTGAATGAATGGAGGAGTACACGACTACGCGAGAATAGGCTGAGAAATCAACGCGAGCTGAACGTCGTCGCGGTTTAATGCAGGACAATGAAAATCGCGCGATAGAGTAATACAGGGGAAGACGCGAAGGGGTGAAACTTGCACAACTGTGTACGCGAAGACTATAGAATCGTGCACAACAGATGCAGCCGGATGTATCTCTGACACAAAAGGATTTCTGTATACTTGCCTTAGGTCCAATCTGCGGGAACGTCAATAAAACGTTGGATCTCTTAGCTCGGGACGCTCAGGAGCGTTGCGATATCCTTCGTTGAAGATGAGAAGACGTAAAATCGCAATAGGATCGCGTTTAAGGAGCCACCTCTGCACGGCTCTGTTTAGATTTTTATGGAGTTTTACCGGATAATCTCGAGCGAAATACCCCTTTCCTTGACGAATACCCGCATAAACTGGTAAACACCGATAGCCCTTTTTAAATTGGATCTCGATTCTCAGATACACCGCTCCTGCTGGCAAGGATGCGAGCCAAGGATTACGCGGGTACCTACTGGGCGCCAGGAATCAAAGTAACGCTTCTTTATTGCTGTTCGTAAAGAGAAAACAGATCTGGCTAAATTCTTCCTAAAGGAAATTGAAAAAAGCTCGAATATAGCATTTGCTACGAGGAAATTACTATCGGAAGGATACGTCCAGTAGAATGTTTCAGTAGTAATATAAGGGTTATTGGTATCCCGAGGCATCTCAGTTTACTTGATGTTCAATGTTAAGCTGTTCTTAACTCTAGAAGTACCAAAATGACAGTTTTAATATTCCTCACAAAAATCAAGAAAAAGTGAATTTTTCAATATTCCATTTTCTCCAAGTTTTCCTTCATAATGCTACTTAAAATTTAAACTTGCCAAAGTGGGGCTTTGGCTTTCGACAAATTTTTCGAGGTGCTGGAAGTTACTTTCAGTATTTTTACCGATTTTACAAAAATTTTTCCCTCTTCGTGAAATTCTATCACAATTTCTAATTTTTCCTCTACAATTCTAGATTTTTCCTCCTACTCTAATGGCTGTTAGTTACTATATCCAGTATTACATAGAGCTATGCACCATCCCTCCCACTTCCATTTCACATATAATAAAAATGCTGCTGGACGAGCTCTGTTCTTCCGAACTTCTCTATTAAAGGGTCCTAAAATCCGATTAAAAGTATCAGGAAGATGTTTCCAACGATACTCTGACAGGCTCTAGCGGCTGTTGCCCCGGTAAACGACACGAAGGCAGAAGGATCGTGCGCGATATCGCGGTAATCCTTGTTCACGTCCCCTTGGGGGAGTGACAGTCATGTTGGTTAGTTAACGCCACAGGCGTTCGTCGAGTATCCGCTATCCGATCTTACCGGAGACTCGTGGGACGCCGTTACACCATGACCACCAGCGTGACGAATCGTACAGGCCGTATAGCCGGTAGCACGACCCAATTTTCCAATGTCATAATCCGACATTAGATAATTCATCGAAGCAACTCGATGATCGAGTGCGATACTTTTTCTGAACTTTTCACATTCGCCTTTGCCCTCTCTCTCGCGCGCTCTCTCTTTCTCTCTCTCTCTCTCTCTCTCTCTCTCTCTCTCTCTCTCTCTCTCTCACACACACTCACACACACGCTCCCTCTTTCTTGTTCTCTCTCTCACTCTGTCTCTCTCTGCCACGCTGTTTCTCCCTCCGATAGGTTCCCGAGGTTTTGCCTTTGCGTAATGCGCGCACAGTGCTCTGAAAGCGACGCGATTTACCTTCCCTCGTGATTTATCCGTCTATTCCACTCAATGAGAGCGGGAAGGATTGAGCGTGAGTGGGCAACGTGGAATTCGCCTCGATGTTCGTACGCGTAGCCGAGAATCGTCGCGAAATTGGATCATCACCAGGAAATCTTTAATCGACGATTAAATTGTGGAGATAGGCTCAGGTATTCGACAAGTGGATTCGATTCTTTTTTAGCTTTTTCGTGTCTCGTTCTTTTCCCATTTCTGTGCTGATTCAAGGCAGTATCTTTCAATAGTTTTATCCTCGGAATAATTGTGAGTTATAAAGTGGAGGACATGTTGTAAAGAAATATGGTCTGTAATAATGAATGGAAGGGTTTGGTTCATTATTTTGCCAAATTCTGTGAACAGAAGATGAGGAATTAATTGTTCTCGCATTCCACGAATGCTATAAGCCAAATTCCGTTTTAGTTAAATTGTAAAGTGAAATAAATGTATTATTAACTTTGAAGCGCAAGCGACAGGTATCTCATAATTTGTAGAGCTTCAGGTATTTCCACGAATTAATTTGAGAAAAGTGAAATAGAAATACTTATTTAAATTAATGAAAAATTTTGAGCTGTTACTTTTAGTCATTGAACTCTACAGGTGTCCAAAATAGTGGAAGAATACTGTACGGGTTCCCGAATTGATTTAGTTTCCCTTGTAAAAATGTTTGAAAACGGATAACGCTACTTTCAGCGGAAATTGCTGCCTCTCCCGAAAGTGTGAGAAGGGAAAATACGACCATGTTGTATCGATGCCAAATATCCGTGTGCGTCTCTCTGACATTCATCAGCGCGCGGGAAACGCGATGCAATTTTGCGTCGACGATATTACGACTCGTAATAAGGCGATTTATGCAACCGCATTCCGTTTCCATGAGCCGTAACGTTATAGGTTGCCATAATAGTTCGCTTTTTCGATTTCATTTGTGCATGCCGATAGGCGCGATCAATTGTCGAGAGTACTGTATATCGCTGGAAAAATGATCCTGCTTCTTTTATTCCAGGCATTGAAATCGGGCCAGTTATTTCAATTCGCTTTCAAAATGATTTTGTTCATATTATCGAATTTTATTTCCAATTTTTTCATACACATCCTGTTCTCCAATTTATCCTGCCACGCAACAAGAATTTTTATGGAATTTGTTATTTAAAAATTTTTTACTAAAAATTTGGTATGCAACGAAAGTATTTCTTCCATTAACAAATATTTACAGATATAGCAGAAACAAATACAGTATTGTCTCGACATAAGATCACGCTTAGAAATCAGTCAGGACATCATAGAATACAGGAAAGTTGATATTGAAATCACTTTACCTGCCAACAATATGAACATCGCTTCTCAAATGTGAGGGTCAGGTAAAGTGAAAGAACATTTTTCAGGAAATATGAATACACAATTCTGCTTGTATCGAGACAACATATATTCTCTGGTGTGACCAAAAATTACATTAGATATGTCTACATTATGTCTTGCCTGTGGTGAAACTGTCAGAGAGGCGCGGCTGCCTTCCGGCGATGTAGACGATGAAAAACGAGTCAACGTGAGGAATAAAGCAAACAGAGAAGTGGAAGCCTCGAAAAGAGGAGGAGGAGGAGAGCCCGAGAGGTAAATTATACACCGGCGCTTATTAAAGGTCGGCATTATTAGGTTTTTATCGGTGCCGAAGTCATCCCTCGACCAGTTCAGGGAGCACGTTAATGAGCTGCTTGCGATTACGACTGGATCTCCGAATCGTATAAATGAGCGATATCGCGACAGGAAAAACGAGAATCGAGATTGCAGCCACGACGTTTTATTCCTCTCGTTTCCGTCGCCCAGCCTTTCCTCGAATTCTTCCCTGCCTTGCTCCTTCCGCGCGTCGAACGTAATGCCCGTTGCTGCTCTTTTCGCGCTTACCTCGCGTCGATAATTGCGCCTGAGCCAACCGTTACTTAACTCGCGATAATTCGTGCGATTATAACCGACGGGAATGCCACTTCGTCGCATTGAGAGGTCGAGGAAAAATTCCAGTTATCAATTCAATCAAAAAGAGAATTTTTATTTGCTATTAATAAAGATGAGTTTTATGGTACATAGCAGTGTGATATTTTCGAGATTACATACAGAGTTTCGTAATTATATTGTTCATATCCATTGGTTACTAATCGTTTGCTTAGGTTAAACAAAGTGATTATTGATTCAGGAATATGAGTTTTGGACATGCATTCTTTATACTTGATTTTTTGTAATTATACTTCGCAATGAGGGTCATTTCATATGATAAAATTGCCTGTGTATGAATATTATCTACTAGGTGTCTAGCGAGTTGTGAGGTATTTATCGTTACTTAGCTTGAGAATTCAGAATTTGTAATTCAAAGCTAAAAGATCGAATTTTTTCATAGTTCAAACTTCAGAACTGGGATTAGACTTTGAATAAAAATGAGACACTAATATTCTCCTACTGTGGCATCTAACTTTCACAGTGTTCAGGTTTAATTTAATAGGTATCTGCTCACACACTTCCCTGAATAGATTATTTTTGATGCTCGGCACGCTATTTATTTTCTTCTTCAATGCTATTAAATCAAACTGCAAGTGCAGTATTCAATTTCTTCTTCCTTCCATTCTACGTTTTGGAGTCGTTTCAAATTGTTCGGTCTTTCCTTCAAATCGTCTCACATTGTTCATGCGCATCCTTAATAACATTTACTATCCCTCGCAGTACTATCCATCTGGATTAAATGCAGTAATGTATGAACAAATGCGTCATCGTTTGAGGATCATTGCAAACGCATGGATGCATTATATCGCGTAATGTATCCCTTCTGACGGACGCTGCATCGTTCCTGCCTCTGTCCTCGTCGCGTTAATTCCTATTCACGGCACACAGAATCCTCTATTATTTCACATTTGTAATATTTAATTTAATCGATCCCCGACTACGAAACACTGCCGACGAAACTGGTATTACATTACCAGTAACAGTTTGCAAATCATCGGTACGCGTGCGCGATCGCAATGTACGTTCGCGTCAAACATAATCCGAAGATATTACGAAGCATTAATTAGCGGATAGAATTTCATAGTATTCCGATATGCCTGTTATCCACCGTAGTATTATTGTCGATGCGTATACGCGTACGCTCGGTGGCTTTTGATTTTTCAAAATTTAATCGAATTTTTGTCACACGTCAGAAGCATAAATTAATGCGCGTTATTAATACGTATGTAGACGTGTTTGAAGAATATAAAAATGAATATTTCTCATATAACTTTTTCTCCAAATAATTAGCTGAAGTATAGGAATCTTGAATTAGAGTGACTTAGGGGTTAGTCTGTGGGTTACAGTGGATGCATTTTCTGACAAATATATCTGAACTTGTCTCACTCATATGATAAATAGTTCAGACGTATCCACCATAATTGCAGCACTAGGGTGTGAATTGGTATCACAATTTTTCTTAGCCTACACTTAGGTCCAGCAAAAAGAGGGTTAGTTACTCTGAATTGCTTTAAATTTACTTTTTAATTAAACAGAGCACCATTACTACTCTTCTCTTTTATCTCAATAAAACTTTCAAGCCTAATCGATTATTCCACCCCAATTCTCAGTATGTAAATTTTATAACACATCCAAGCTGACGCTGACTTGACTATTTCCTCTTCTAAATCAAAGATCTAAACGGCCACCTAAAAATCCATCGTTCTCGGAAAGCATCGGAGGTCCTTTGTCATTCTCATCAGTTCCTGTGAAATAATCTGTTTTAAAAAGGATGATGAATACCAGCGCAGAGTCGATGGCTGACGAGCGGAGCGGCCATCATTTTCCAGCCAGCTCCCCGGTGACTATTGTACAATATAAAGCACAATTCGCCACAGCCTGGCTGAAAAATGCAGGATATCTGTCAATAACCATTCCGACCCTTGGGAAACTTTACGACGGGGGACGTGGCGAGCGTTTTAAATTGAAATTCATCGAAAAAATTATTAGCTATCGAGATGGCACGGTTCGCGGTGAAATCGGGCGCCGCGGAACGGCTTCGCGTCGATAGTAAAAATGATTCGACTGGTGAAAAGCGAGTCGGTTGTCAGCTCCGTCAAATTGGTCGAGCAGAGATACGAGAATAATTCATTGGAACGCTTTCCAAAGAGACCCGTGCTTTTTCTGCTCGCGACTTGTTGACCAAGAGCGTCTGACACCACGAAGAATAACAACGAAAAGAGTCGGGCCAGACGTCGAGGAGTTGCGGCTCAAACGTCGCTTCTCGTTGGAGCAGAGTGTTCCACTTGGAGAATTCGTTCTGCCCGACCGATCGATCTTCCTTGGCCGAATAAACATTTAACGATTGATATAAAACGATTTCATACGTTCACCTGTGAAAATATTTCTTCTTCCTCCGCTCTTCATCGGGCCTGAGTGTTTACAAATGCCTCGTAATTGTTGAAATGTGTATTCTAGCGGATTTGTTTCTTTCTGGGGATTCTTGAAATTTATGCAAAGTAACTTTCGCGACGGTATTTATAGCGCGTGGAGCGATTTAGGATACTAACTATGGGCAGTTTGCTGTATCCTTGTGTTTTGTTTGAATGACTGAGCATTAGAGCAAAGGAAGGCGAAGGTGTTAAAATGTTACTGTTCAACGCTGTTATTTACTCGTGAAAGATTAATACTTTAAGTAAAAGTTAAATAGAAATTTCTGATCTGATAACGAAAATCATGATTTACAATTCTAATAGGTTATAATAATTATTCGTTTGAAATTCTTATAAGTATGCAATTTTCTGTCAATTAAGTGCATATCCATTAACATTAAACTGATCGTCGAATCAATAGAAATTTTTCAAGAACGTAAACTTTACGCCTCGCTCCACCTATCGCTATTAAAATTCTTTATCGCGCGGGGCCACCACTATTCAAGAGAAAGGTCGAACAAATTACGTCGGGATAATCGACGTATCTAAAGGTTCGTAAAACGAAGCTTTTCTACGATGAGCACGATAACGTCGCCGAGGTCTCGGTTTATCTCGGGTCGATCGGATCGCAGATTTGACGAGCTTTTATTCTTCATCTGGCAATATTGCAATCTGTCCAGCTTTCTCTTGCCGCGATGCACGTCAAGCCGATTCGTTTCGCTTATGGGACGAATAAAAATAAATGGGAGAACACTTTGCGGTAAACCGATGCTAAACGTTCCCTGGACACTGTAGCATTTTCTCTGTTTCACTGTCTGTCCCGCAATTTATCTTCGTCTTCTTAACTATGCGTACACGCTACCGCGGGATAGTTACGAACTCGAAATGATGAATGATACAAGAGACGAGGATCTCTTTATTCGATCTAGCGACCAGTGGCTTCGCTTTCGCGCCCCTGTTGTAATTACTTACTTCGCCTGCTATTTGACGAACAACACTCCAGCTTTGTTCGTTTTCGTGACGGCCGCGCCGATAACGCCTCCAGGCTTTTTTCCCTCTTCTTTTCACGTTTTCTAATTAGCCCTGAGAGAGCCCCTTCGCTGAGGGCTGCGGGAGGAGCAGTTAATAATAGGAGCGCGTTAGTGTAAGTCAACCACGGTTAGATCAATATCATTTCTTGTGGGTCAATGGGCCAACGCTACCACTGTCACTCGAACACGTATGTATGAGCTTCGAATAGTCGATAGTATCACGACACTTTAGTTTTGCAAGAAGTTTGTCGTTAATTTCTGCGGGTTCTAGCTGGCTTCTTTGGTATGTAATTACAGTTGGTGTAATCTACAAACAATTAGCCTTTGTGAAAATCAGAAGAGTTAGAGATAGTGTTCTTAGAAACAGACTCAGAACTTGAAAAGTAGGTGATACTCACTAACCCAAATAAAAAATGCTTAACATTTTGATTGCTTCAGGTATGAATATTAAAAATATTTCTTACCAGTTATAGTCTGTCAAATGTCTCGTAAATGACATCCATTACTCTCAGTACACTCTAATTGCTTAATTAATGAAGATTGGTCATTTTGTCGTATTCTGTAGTGTGTTATGGAAAACATGTCCATTTGAAGATCCCCGCGCAAACGATAAACCCCAGCTTCATCTTGTTAGCTGCAAATAAACGAATCAGAGACAAAATCGATTACAAGAGCGTACCTCAAAACACAGTTAATTACCTCTGATCCACCCCCTTTCCATCGGCTTCAATCTCGTTACTGCAACCCCTCGATTCCACTGGCCAGCTAGAAATATAATACTCGTTTTTTGCCAGAGAACGATACATCTCTGGTTCCATTACGCCATTCCGCGCTCAACCTTCACTCAGAATCCTGTAGTTAAAAAGTAAGAAAGAAATCCACGAATCTTTCGATCCCCTATCACAATTTTTCGTAAAAAAAAAACAGTGTTCAATGACAAAGAAATCAGAAGAATAAAAGACTGAGGAAAATTCCACGGGCTTAGAAGGTAATTGTTTGTGTCAGAACGTCCATATTCTACTGACACCTCAGAAGCTATAACTTAGATATTTATCGATGACTTTTGCTTATCGACTAAAAATTCTACCACACGTACAATGATTCAAATTACATAGAAATGCAAAACATTATTCGACTTTTGATTCCAATTGCCTGTCTTAAAATTTGAATTAAAAAATCTGATCATCTGAAAGATGATTAAAAAAGAATTTTTCTTAAATGAAATAATTTCTTTTACAAACTTCAATGTTTTCTCTATAAGCACCGTAAAGCTCATCTCCATCCGCTTACTAGTTCAATAGCTATAATTTTTTAAAAAAAAGGTAGCACTTGACTTCAAACAGCTGTAAAATCGATAATTTTCAAAATTTTGAAAAATCCTTTAGGGTATGTTTAAATATCGCTAAAGACTACAACATATTCAAATTTGAGCAAATTACAAGAACTTGCTCCGAAACGTGTCCGATTTCGTGTGGAATGACCCTTTATTAGAAGTTATTTTATCTTTTTTCACCCCTCTCTTAACTTCAGAATAACTAAGAACGAAGCTAATCCTATTCACTGAATTACATATTGATAACCTTGAAGCCTAGAGGATGAAAAGCAATATTCACAGGCGTCAGTAGTGTACTGTAGACGCGCAGCAATCTGGCCAGCCCATTGTTCCCCGATTCGTATCGAGTTGTCAGTCGCGATCTCGCAGCGGGCGGCTTTCCCTCGAGCGTTCCGAAGGAAAGCGCCACGAAAGATGGTAATCGTGATCCTCACGGTCTGCCCTCCTACGAGCGATTAATATTCGCTTTCGGAGCAGTCCATTTAATTAGTCCGCGTTGCTCGTAAACGTTAATCACGCGAGTCGGGTCGATCGGCTCTCTCGCCGACTAACGCGAACCGTTTCTTTGTACTGCGCTTTATTCGCTCATATCGAGGGCGAACCAGAGCTCGTTTTATCTTCGTGCTCGATGCATCTCCGGCTCGAAGGCGTTCGAGATTTTTTTTTTTATGGTCCAAAAGCCCCTGAGATGCGAGCCTGTGCCGTTTTCCTGTATGCTTTATGGGCAGCCCCTGTACATCTTCGCTATCTATTCGAACCATTAACCTCGCGAAGGTTAAGTAACGGATGAAATACACTGTGGTAGAGAATTGTACAGGCGAGATCAAGAGGTGAGAAGGATTTGTAAAAAGAGAAGGTTTAGCAAATGCACTGTCCTGATGAGATAGATTATTACGTACTTGTCTCTGCCTTGGAGACGTGATAGGTTAATTGAAGATGTCTTCTTGTGAGTGAGAGATTCTGAAAGAGAAGGCTTATGAGGAGAACTCGACAAATGTAGTGGTTAGCTTTTTTAAGTTTTCGAGGTTTTAAATATTCGAATGTTTGTTCTTCAAATTTTCATCGTTAATATCCCTTAACTATTAGTTATATGCTCCTGGAAGTATATATTGAATTACATGATTCAATGAAATTTATAAACTAAAAGTCTCATTAAAATGTGAGCATTATACTTGCCTGATTCTTCATTTGAGTAGGAAGCTAAGTTTTGAAGTCATAATTATTAGAGTAGTTTTATACTTTTACATTTTCAGTACCAGCATAGAACTGTGACACTCATTCAAAAACTGGAGTTACATGATTTATCCAGTAGGTGGTCCAAAGAATAAATTTTTACCTTAAATGAATAACTACTCGTCCCAGATTTTAGCGTCATTCGATTACTGGCCTCGAATTATTTATCCCTCCGACCTGTGGTATTTGCATCGGTGTCGTTGCCACCTTCACCATTGATAATGCAGTTTTTGCCATCGCTCATTGTCACTTGCGCGACAACGACCCGCTGCGAAAAAAGCGAAAAGGGGAAGAGACGCGGATTGTTAGTAGAGAGGAGTAGTGTACGAAACCACTAGCGCTCCGATTTACGTTTAACATCTGCTTCGCAACTCCAGCAGCAGCTCTACCCTTCCTTTATCCGCTAACGAAGGGACGTATCAGTTGCTAATTAATAGGGCACACGTACGAACAAGTATCGCGCAGTTTCCGATCCGTCAAGAGGAGGAGATGGCTTATTGCAGTTTCGTACACGGGAATTGTGTTCTCGCCTAATTAGAGTCCCGCCTGTCGTAACGCTATTAGGAACGGTGCAACTGACGGCTTGCATATATTTGGCATAATCCTAAAGCTATTCCTCTCTTAGGTTTCCATTCTATGCTCTCGAGAGGATTAATGTTCAAGATATGGAGTGCTAGCTTTTTACTACGGCAGCTTCGAGTTACGATTCAAGTTATCAGTATTAATAGCATTCGAACAATGAAATGTACATACATAACTACTGTGATATTCCAAAATCCAAGGTAAAGTATATGACCCCCATTTTGAACCTGAATTCAAATATAATCAGCCTCAAGAACCCATTAAAGATCACTTTTCTTCTTTTTAAGAATTCAAATTTTCAACCTCTAGAGCTCTTATTTGCATTACTGTGTCAATCTTTCTAATTTGAAGCTACAAATAGCGAGCGTAAGTTCGAGTGAACTTTCGTTCGTTCGCGGATTTAAGTATTTTAACATGGCACCTGTTCTAAAAGAAATGGAAATGGAAATCAGGAGCGTGTCTCTTTTAGCTCGAGTCTGATCGTTTGTAACCGAGTGAAAGCGGACGAGATCTGCTCGAGACGAAACAGAAATTTGGAGAGTCTGATCACGCGTTCGGATATATTCGTCAACTGGGAAACAGCGTCAGAGTCGAGGTCAGAAGTTCAAGCGACTCGAGCTCCCAAGTTTTCGACTTTGGAAACTTTTCGTTCCCTCTGCCTTCCTCCGTCGTTCATCCGGAAACGATTACACGGGCTGGGATTATTGCAAGCTCCGTTTGCACCGTTCACGACATTCGCAGTGATTCGAAGGATCAAGCGAGTTGATTAAGGGATAAAACTGTTTCACTTGGAGCAGCTTTCCAGCTGGGACGATTAACACTACAAACTCCAAATATTTGTCTGGGCCATTTTCGAGGTGTTACATTGCATTTGAATGAGGCTACCAATACAGTAATTTCGATACTTTCGAAAGAAGTAATCACCTTCCAATCTGCATCACATTCTTCTGAGACTGTTTAGCTGGGAGCTGTGTACGTCATTTTTCAAGGTAGTTACAAAATCATAGTAAGAATAAATCCGAAAGACCATATTTTCTACGACTTCTCTGTTTTACAAGTTTTTCAAAATGAAAAGTCGCTTCTATTGATCCACAAAGATAACATGCATTTGTTACGATACGACGTGGATGGTACGTTGTACGCAGGAAGAAGGACGGAGAATTCGATAAATATCGGAATTACCTGATACGAGGTAGACGGCGTTCAGATATTTCCTTCGATAGCATTTTGTGCCCTGTACGTGTATGATAGCAGGAAATGTAGAATCTCTTCGATCTGAATGTTTTAAAATCCATATTTAAAAACTTTAAATCCGTAGCTGATATTTGTAGATCTTTACAGAGTACCAGGCTGGCAAGATTAGCTAGAAATACAAATGGTTTCTAGAGGAACGTATTTTGCATTATATTTATATCTCTTATTCTAGAAAGCATGTGATAAATATTAAGCAACAAATAACTCTAAGATAGAAATGGTCTTCACGTGTTATATCACATTCACTGACACATCGATTAACATACTCTTACCTTAGGCTCATTAAATCGATTTAATCTCGATTCAACCGTGACCCCTAACATTTCACACGTAATACGATTGTACTAACCCTAGTGAATATATTACACTGTTACTTACTTATTTTCATTTCGCTTACATATTTACGCTGCCCACGCGTGTGTTATTTTCGAAATACCATAAGTTCTCTATATACTAAGTCCTTCGCTAACTTTAACGCGTCAGGTGAAAGGTCAGGTCGCACGAGCTTCTCGGGGTTAACGCTGAGTATTGCAAGGGGTGTTAATAAATTTGTTATTCGCCACCCGTAACGTTGATCTAATATAGGATCCCACTGATTGCAATGCTTGATGGCAATTTTCCTCGCGAATAGCCCCACACGATCGTCGCGCGCGCTGCATTCAAAGGGTGCAGGTTAGTTATAAAGTGCCCTGCACCAGGCGACCTAATAGGTAATTACAAGGTAGCGCGGACGTTCCACCAACATGCACACTTCTTTTTTTGCCTAAGTGCTGGTTACACCTGCATCTGTGTACGAGACTGTTTACGAGTACGTTTTCGACCTTTGACCATTTATATTGGTACTTCAGCTTGAAATGGACGTGCATCAATTATCTTTTAAACGAATGTTATTTCGGTCGTGCTACCATTTCCCTCGGAAATTTCTAAGATGCTTAAATTCAGCTCTACTTTAGCAGCGCGATATGAAACAATTTTGAATGGAAGCATTATAGGTGTGCTGTCATACAAGAATATCTGCGTTGAAATATTAATGTAGTTACACTACCTACGTAATATTTTAAAACGCGAAAAAGAGAGTGACATCGACGGATGTAGAATAGTAAAATGATGTCAGATGATGAGGATTATTTTTCCTCCCTATGGAAAGACATTCTGTGAGATATCAGTCTTGAAATACGCGCACAGGACGACCATCAGCTTTCTGTATTCCTTGAAACCGATCCATCAACGTTTTCACGCCAGAAAGAAGGTGCATTAAATCGTGGGTTTGGCGAGTACCCTTCCTTGCTCCGTCTGCACCTTTGAGAGCTTACCTGGGTGAAGAAAAAGGCCCAGTGAATGACGATAAATTGAGTTGAGATGTAAAAGAAGGTCGAGTGAACTGCGTTTGGTGCTGATAAATGATGTTGTAACTGATCCTCCGTGAGGCTGTGATGCACCAGTGAATTTGAGGTAATCAATTGTGCTCTTCATAGCAGCACAGACCAAACGATTATTAACATTTCAAAAGAATTCCGCCGCATACGAATCTTGCATAATTATTATTAATGCTTCCTCTCAATTTCAAAAGTCATTGAGAAGTCAAAGCGTGAAAAGAATTTCGTCGTGGTAACTGAGAATTCTCGCGAGTGTTTCTGATGAAACGAAAATCGTGCGACGGTTTCAGCGGGTCGACACGTCGCCGCCATTAACGTTGAAATTTTTCCAATTCGTCGTCCACCCGTTCCCATCCTGCCGCTTGTCGTCCATCCGTCAGTCTGGTTGAAACTTTTTATCCAGCCACCTGGTATTGCACAACGGATATCCAACACTGCCACCTAGCATTATTGGATCAGTACTTTTACTGTTTATTTGTAGAGGTGATGGGCCACAAGTGTTGCATGGACTGTGGAAATCAACGAACCGAGCCCAAAAATATACAATTGCCTCGAGTCCATGTTTTATTTTCCACTCATATTAAATTAGTAAAATCACCTCAGTTCTTTCAATAGCAATTACCCATTCGATTTGTTTATTAACAATAATCGTTAATCGAATTCCCAATATTATCAATATTTTTTAACTAGAGCATCGCTACAATTTACTACCATTTTCTGTGTCACAGTGTTTCACGACCATCCCTTTACTAAATACGTGTCCCCCGTGTTTCACACCTGCGACTTTTCAAAGGACTGATCCTACGCGACTGCACGTTCAGAATCCGACAATGGTAGATGCCCATGGGGCTGTTGGTGCTGACGCAACAGCTACACTGTCGTCTGTGCAGCTCGTGCGAAAAAAACGAACTCGAGCACTGTGGGTGAGAGAGGGTAGCGGGCAGCGAACGAGGGTGGGAACTGGCGTCAGCGTTCGACGGTAACACTGACGGCTTTCATCGATATTAACGGTGATTTCTGTCGGTGTAAACGGCGGCAGTGGACGAACGAAACGTAAAATAACGCCGAGCGTAACGTCGGCCTCCGTTTCTAGTTCGCACCTGCTCGCTGGCCCCTTTCTGCACGCGAATGTTTCGCCAGCAGCGACGCTAAATCATCGTTTACATCAGATTACGCATGATTTCGGAAACAGCGTTCCGATTTGCATCACGATATAGGCACGAGCGGCTTCTGTTCCGGTAGTACGCCGATTCCAAGCGTTTTATGAAAACCTGATTACGTTACCGCCGAACTGTGAGGTCGACGATCGTTAGCTCGGTGATCTACGACCGTACGTAACGTTTTCAATTAAGACTGGGTAGTCTTTTGCCACTTCGTTGGAACGATTAGCTGAAGGTTATTTATGATTAGGAGTTGGACAATGTTTTTAAATTGGAATTGAAACTTTGAGGAGATGATCGCTGATAATCGTAAATTTTATAGTAAGTAAATTACAGCTTCTAAACTGAAATATCTACGATACATATCGATGTAAGTTATGGGATATTCATACAGAATATGCGTACTTTGTAAACTGCTTGTTTAACATTATTTTACTTTAGCATGAACATCTAAATTTATTTAACTGTCTGATTATATGCAATGTTGTCATATGTGACTAAAAAGTAGAAAAATCTGTTACTGAATTTGCCAGTAGTAGAAACAGTTTCTAAGAACCCAATTCTGTCGTTTAGAGTTGACAAGTCACAAGAAATCCAATTGTATTGCTCTCGTCGGACCGTATATCATCTTGTACTACTGCGAAGTAGTAGCTACATATGAGATATCTTGTACATCGTCAGTACCTCGAATTTCTTTCTTTATATAATCAAGCTATACATGTATATAGTCTGTACATAACTTAGCAAACAATTTTAAACACATTACTTGCAAATATTTAAATGAAATACATAATGAACTTTCACTCAGTCTCAACTTATCTTCATTACAGCCTCGAAATCCATCGAATCAGTAGAAACATCTCGCTTGATTTTTACCAGTTTGCTAAAGCTACTCAATTCCTTACCAATTAAAGCATACTTTCACGTACTCATCACACATACAAGATCCATTTCATGCGCTTCCTAATGGGTTACCCTTTGTAAATAAATAAACTCGCCGAAACTGTGCGCAAGTTCCATGGGACTTTCATAAATATTCATAACTTTTTATTTAATGCACATAACGATAGAACGATCGTTATCGGCAGGCTCTCGTAAAACATATAGAGCCGAACTTCGTATTAACCCATGCAAATATGCGTATCAGGAGCTGCGTCTGTATCTCCCACTACCTCCCACCTCCAACACCGCTAAAGTAAAATGTATACATTTTATAGGATTATGCAATTTGCATACAGCTCATGAATCATCATTCCCATCAGATTACGCGCAATTCCGTGAATGGCGTTTCAACTGAACGCGGCAACGCGAACCGATTAGACTATTCGCATGGCTGTGATAGCCAGCGAATTTTTCGGCAGGCTGATTACACGATTCAACCGTACGATGCGACGCGCAACACGGAAATTAATACGTAGGGAAGGCCTGTAAATCGGGAACGCCATTGGATTACATATTCGAATGTTAACTTGGTGTAAGAATCGATCCCCGCTAATAGGCAGTGAAACATTCTTGTTACAGTCGATTGCGCGTTTTCCTGACAGCAAGGTTTGGAGAACTTCGATATCACTGTTATTTCCATTCATGTATTATACTGAGCTGTGGAGTGATAACTACGTAGTACTCATTTTACATGTATTTCGGATTACCATGTCTGGTTACTGTTTGACTGTGGATGCATTTGCAAATTTATATCTTTATGGGTGAATATAGTTAGAGGAACAGAATCTGAATAGTGATTTGTCTATTACGCTTTGAACATTGTAATTTGAAGCTTTGTTGCATATCTCAGTGTTTTATAAATGCATAAATAATTGTAGTTTACTTTTATTATTTTTATAAATAAAAAAGCGTGTGTACCTATTACTAAAGTAATTACTATTTTATTCTATACTTATGATAGAATTCAGGTTTCGTGATGACTGAAAATATTTCAACAACCATAGAGAAACTTTCATTCGACAAGGTGATTTGTCTTCCCCCCTGTAAAGCTTAAGCTTCTGAAGCTGGAAGCTTAATACTACATTTTGTGCCAGTAACGCTTCAATCAGAAAATACTACTAATCGGTGTAAGCAAATATTCCACGAGCGATTTTCAGCTTAATTCAACATCCGAATCATCGGCTGTTCAGTTAAGCGATAAAGTAACTCGCCGAATTATTGTTAATTAATAATATGTTCCGGAGAATGCGTTTTGCATTAATAACGCTACTATTACGGGGCAACGTTTGCTGGCGATGTTAAATGGAGCGAATCAGGGATTATGCAGAAGGGTCATATTGAATGTTGATTTTGTAACGTTCGCTAGCAATTATTCCGCCGGCGTTTCGCCTCACGCGTTCCACGTTAAGGCGATTAGTCAATTGCCGCGTATCGTTAAATGAAACCATCACGATTTTGAAACGGTCCCGAAACTACAGCGATTATAATTTCAACAAATGGCAACATAATGGATATTATATTGCCCCTTAGACCCGATAATGAGTCAAACTACTACTCGCGGAACGTAATGAAACAATTAATCACCATTCGATGAAGTTCTTCAACGACCCGCCTCCGAGCAAATTATATTAAACTTTCATACATCGCAAACAAATTATATTATGGGAAATGTCAAAGAGGTATGCCTGAATTGGCAATAACGAAGCCTTTGGATCAAACGTGCGCTCTATCGATTTTATTCAACTGAGTTATGTGATACTGAAAAGTTAGTACGTTCTCAGTTAACTGCTCTTTTACAGAGTTCAATGGAATTTGTTTCCTAAATCGGGGCTCATTTAAAAAAACATTGCTCTGTATTTTTTATGTGTATTCAGATTTATCCACGTTGCAGAGGCTTGCAGAATACACTTCTCTGCGGAATTCTTTGATGAAAAAAATGAGGTCTTCCAAGACAAAATAACGACTCTGTTCGAAAGATGAGAGAATGTATGACTGCAGATTAGTCATACCATTGCCGATTTCGATGATCTTTGGATATATTACAGACGACGAGATTTTGAACAACTTTTTCTTATACATATAATAGGCGATCGGCTTTAGTTTTAAAATTAGAAGCAAAGATATGTTTGATACTATGTATTGCATCAATGGGTCTAAGTTGACCCAGTGGACAAGTACAAAAAAAAATGCCCTAGGCGATCCAACACTCTATAAGAACCCAGTGGGTCTAAGTTGACCCAGTGGAAAAAGATAAGACACACTGAACTATCATTGAAACATAGAATGCAAGATAATTAGATTTAAGTTACCTTTGTCCACTGGGTCGACTTAGACCCACTGGGTCCTCATAAAGTGTTGGGTCGCCTGGGGGATTTTCTATGTTCTCGTCCACCAGGTCAACTTATTCCAGTAAATAAAGGTTTCGAAAACAATACTAACAGTCAAAGCTAAATAGTCCACCTCTTACAATATTTGTCGTCGGTCCTGTGCTATATTTGTAGAAACAGCGGCAAAGTGGCCGTCGTGTCGCATAGTGAAGCGTATTATTCATGTCCCATGAGAAGTTCCCTGAAAAGCATTGCCTCTAATGTGTTCCCAGAGACTTCTCATGGGACACGAATAGTACGTACAACCAGAATTCAATGTCGCAATAGCAACAGTTTTTCCAAATATTCCTAAAACTAAACCATCTATAGGACATCTATAAAACATCTTATTATACATCTATAGGAAGAAGTCGTTCAAAATAATGAACTCAAGAATATATCCAAAGACCAGCGAAATCAGCGATAGTGTGATTAATCAACAGATACTCCAAGGCAACTCCTTAACAAGGTTTCCTTATTGTAACTGAAATTTATGCAAGAGTTCTCACAGAATACCAACACCCTCGTACTAACACCGTTCCCTCAAAGACACACATCATCAGCAACACCTACCCTTAAGAAGGTGTACACACAGGTATCCAAGGGGGTCGACTGGCCGCAGAAATCCGCGAACCGCGTTAATTCAAACGCTCCATAACGGCGGCGCGAGTCGTTAACGCGACGCCGCATCTGTTATGGGTGCAAAATTGTAGGACAGCTTTGCACACTCATCCTGTCGGCGCTAAGCCGCACCGGCTAGGAATTAATTTTCCCAGCCGTTGGCTGTCCCGGCCACAAGTAACGCCCGCGCGGGGGTATCAGGTGGACGCATTATTTACTGTCAGCCAATTAACATGCCGTCGCGATCACGAGTGTTCACCCCGGCCAGGTGTCGTCGTCGCGTGGCGGAATCGATCGAACCGTGCTGGGCCGCCGGTCTGTTTTCGTACCGCGCCGTAACTACGGGGCAAAATTGCACGGCGAGCGATAATATCGTATTCGTGTTTCAGGCACGCTATCCTGAATCGCGGCCGCGGAGAGCAATAGCCGTGAGATCGGTTGGTAGACGCCTCCAACTGTTCCTCGGGGTCGGAGGTAGCGGCGAGTACATCGTCGGATTCGTTTCAGTCAATGAATCGCTCTTTTAATGGGCTACTGCGTAGGGAAATTCGCATCTTTTCGATATGGCGGGGTTCATCTAGATTGGCCACTTCAGCCACGCAACGATTCCTCTTTGCATATTGCTTTGTTCAGCGGACGTCGATCTATCATAATCAAGTTTTCGTTCGCTTTATCGCTACATCCATTGTTCGAAAATCGCAGAGTACGCTCGAGAATCAGTGGTTTTTTGAAAACTCACTGAGACGCGGAAGTCTTAAGCGAGTTAAATAGCTGGTTTGTCTTGTATACTCGTCTGTGATTTCGAGCACTGACTCTTTATCTAATTCCTTGTAAATAATTTGCTTTTACTGTATGAATGCTGTAATCGCTAATTTGTTAAATTGTAAACTGAGCTATGTGAGCTCGTGAAAGCTATTTTTCCAGGGACTTATTAAAGGAGATAATAATTTGTTTTTCCTGGAAAAGGACACCGTGTATGTAAAATGTTCTTTTATTCTTGTTTAAGCCACTTAAGCGCATTCCTACAGTTTGCTTTTAAAAGCTTATGATCCGTGTAGAACATAAAATAAAAGAAAAGAAAGGTTTTTCGTACAATCGTGGCGCGTATCTTCAAGGTAGACTGCTCTACGATTTTTATGCAGAAGAGCATAAAAGTGTAAGTTCGTACGTTGGTACTAAAATCAGGAATTTATCTTTTCTCGCTACAAAAGTGCATGCAAAGTTTAGATGCACTTATTATTCCTACTATAACGCAGAACGCCGTTACAACTTCTGGCTTGCGTTCGAGAAAATCATTTGCGTTCTGATACTTCACATTTATTCCTCTGAAAGCATAGACGTCGGTGCCTTAAAAGCACAAGAGCCCCCGCTGCTATATTCCTGCATTATGCATGCAGAAATATTATTGAACAGTGGCTAAGTTATATGTAAATGAATATTCTGGTATAATATACCAACGGAATGCATGTGGAAGTAAAATTTGTATTCCGAGTAAAGCACTCCGTCTTATTAAAATATGAATGAGTTGAAAATTAATGAATTTGCAGATTTGATTGTCTAGTTGTCACGAAGTTATTGTTGCGACTTTGTAAGTTGTTAAAGAACAATTCTTAGTTTGAATTGAATTTTACATGAAAATTCTGCAAGAATTATGTGACAAGTATTCCTTCACATAAATTTCCAATTTTTTAATTATTTACTCAATCACCGTCAAATTCAACACGCGAGAAGAAATTTTCGAATGAATTGTCTTCCTCTCTAAGTATGCTCTCTATAATCTCTCCACTTTAAACACTTTTTTCTCAGCCACCCTGCGTGATCACCCTGAAATGATCAACTACGTAATTTCAGTCCGAGCGCTAAGCGTATTTAATTTTTCAATTTCCATTCGACATCTCTGCTCGATCGAAGCAGCCCCCAATTTTTCACGCGCACGTTCACCGTAGGAAATTTCGCAATTACACCGCTCGAGCGGCGCATCAGCGTTTCTTCCCGCTTTTCTGTCACCAGTTCGCTCGACAGCGTCAACTGACGGCGTTTCACTCATCAATTCAGTCGATATTGTCGCGCTTCGTCGCTCTTTTCCACTTGGGCATTCGTCACGGCGACGCTCACGGTAGTTTTCCAATATTCTTTATTTATCGTCGACCGATTCGGAAACAGAGGCCCCCTCGCCAAGTGCATGACGCGAAACTACATATCCCGAGGAATTACCGTATGTCCCGTCTGATTAATGCAGACAGATTCGGAACAACGATATTATTGGTTGAGCCGGAACGCGTTAGAGAAATACGCGGCAAGTTCCAACGTGGACGGTATTTACTGTTGTGCCCGGCTGGAGTGACACTGGTGATACAAAAGCCAAGGAAGCCCGTGTATGACGTTGACTGAAATTTATATCGGCTTAGTATTTGCGCTGCATTACGGTCAAAAGTTGATGTGCTCTATTTGCTAGAGTATAACAGGATCCTTGCTGGAAGCAGATTGTTGCTAAAGGAAAAGATGAAAATAGAGGAAGTCTAATTCTTTTTTAATATCTTCAGATCTAAGATTCTTTTGCACTGATGAATTTTTAATTCTTACCAATTTCAGATACTCAAATTTTAAATTAAAAACTTAAATTTCGAATTAAAATTTTAAATATACAAATTTTCAAATTTTTAACGCTCGACTGATCACGTAATGCCAAAATTTATTCATGTAACCGTACAATATTATAATTCACAATTAACATATTTTGCATATGATGTCAAATTGACGTGCAGTCACCATTAGTGGTACCACAAACTGACGTTCCCAGTTGAATGTTTAATGTACCATCGAAAGGGGTACATACTGACGTGATTGGTTTAGGAAAACTTCAACTTATGCAAAGAAACATTCCTGTACTGACAGACTCCCTTGGACTGACCAAATCATTCATTCACTCGATGTATACCTATCATATAGGACTGCCACCAAACTCAATAATCTATTCTACGAAATTCACCAAACCCGCTAACCAATCACCTTCATCTCTATCCACTCGATTAAACATCCAAAATCGTTAACGCAAACGTATCAACGTCGCCAACATAACAGCACGATCTCCAAGCTATTTTCGATTTCCGTGGATAAAGTCGATTCAGGCCACACAGGGAATTACGGTAGACGAGGTCGTTGTCTGGCCTGGCGAAAGAAAAGGCCCGTGACCGAGGCGATCATCGGTGTCTATTGATTCTTGGGAGCTCCGTTACTGTCCGCGCGTGGTTAAGCTTTCCATGGGATGCCTGGGCAGCAGAGAGGAAGTTTGAGGAGGGGCGTTAGACGAAAGCCTGTGTCCCTGCCGCCTCGTTGAGCTCCTTTTTACGACTGCTTTCACCGACTCGCCGAGCTTTAGGGCTGCAGTTTCCAAAGTGGACCGAGATACAATACGCCCACACGTACAACGCTGGATCGGCTCGAAGGGGCGGGAAAGAAGCGTTGAATTGGCGTGGCTACTCTGTCAATCCTCGTAAATGTGATCCGAAGCGGCGGCCTTTCTATGAAAACCTCCCCTTCGAGGAGCCGCGACGACGACGCTGGAATCCGCGCATTTACACCGCCCTTCTTTGGATATTATGCGACGATGTATAATGATATTAGACCGAGGACGGGGCTGGATGAAAAGCTCTCCGCGTTGTTGAAAGGGAAAGGAAGCGCGTGGAAGGGGCGAGCGAAGGATTGAGTGAGAGGAACCGGGGATGGAGCGGGACTCTGGTTTATACCACGGTCTTTCTTATTTCGATTACACCGCCGCAATAACTGAGGCTTGGAAAAAGCCAGACCGTTGCGGGGGAGTTGCTCGGCGATTTCGGCGCCACTCTCGTCCCCCGAAAATCGTCTTAATGAAGGCTGCGGGGTTTATTAATAAAAGGAAGATATGGCGTCGATGCTTGTTAACGTGAAGCTTCTCTCGGCGAGTAATTTCGAGTAAATATTGATTCGAGGAATTTGCAGTAATTTGTGAGTTCCCAGTTTCAGTGGATTTCTATTAATTATACGAATTTATTTATGGAAAATTACGGGGAACAATATATTGTGGAGGTCTTGTGTAATTTTATGCAATAATTTTGGACTTGACTGTTTTAAATGAGTTATGGAATGCTGTGCTCGAACGATAATTGTCAGTGATATAATTCATATGAAGAGGATCTTTCTACGGAAAGAGATCGATATTTATTAATGTATGGGTCACTGGTTTGTCAATCTAAATATTTCGGGAAAGTGATGTTATTGGAGATACAATGACAACTATTTCCACTCAAGCGAGACTGATAGTGTTTAATAATGGGAACGTTTTTCAGTTTTTAATCAGCGCGACATCAACATGTCATGTTTTATTTATATTTCTGTCAGCAGAAACGATGAAGAGCTTCGCATTAGTCATATTTTATGATTTACTTTATTTATAACCACGTATTTAACTTAAGCAACCCATTGATAGCAATTATAAATTAACTAAAACTTCTGCAATCTAATTATTCAAATTATTCTAATTATTTCAAGCGTTCCAGTGTGCAACAGTAACCATCAACTTGACTTATAGTCATACGATCTCAACGAAACAACCCTCCATCTTCCTCTATCCAACAATTCCCACACTAGTTTCATCAAAATCGGCAAGGGACAGGTGTTCTTTGCCAGTGCTTGCCTTGGACAAACTCTAACACGTGCCACTTGTCTTACAGACAAACAACTGAATCAACGACATTCCGGTCCCCGGATGTGAAAGGTAAAATTTGCAAGCACAGTCTGTGATGCGCGTAACGTATGATGGTCGTGAAGGGATAGTTGCATATATGTATAAAATTATATGGGGCATTGGAACTACGTGCTGAAGGCAAGATGGAAGGATGGAGATATATAAAAAGTATATAGCTTCATCTCCTTTATGCTCCCCGAAGCGTGATGCGCATAAGTTTGGAAGGTGACGAAAAGAGACAGAGAGATATACAGTCCCGTCATAAGTATGCAAACGGTTTCACAAGTTGGAAAGCTATAGATTTATTAGTAGCAACCGATATTTATTACTTAGACTAATCATTAATTACTGCTACAAATACAATTACTGCCATTATTACATACTTAATTTTAAGATATAATAGAAATACGAAACGAATATAAAGAATAGACATCAGTTACCACAAAGAAACCTGTATTTTTCTCAACATATGACACCGTTCCAATGCTCATAAGCGGTACTCTATATCTGTACTCTGATGTTGACTTCATTGGCCTCTCATTCGAAGTATACCCAATGCCCAAAATAGTTTTACACATACATGGGTAGTTAACTAGCGGTTACTATGGCACACGCAGAATGACACACGGCCATGTGGTTTTCCCTGCTTCCCCTGTTTCTCTGTCATCCCTTTCCTCCATCGAAAAAGGTAATATCCCCCCATGGGAGGGTGGATTCACGGAAGTTGAGCGTACCCGTTGCCCTGGTCTCTTGGATTCGCGCGTCTGCTTGTCTTACCCGTTTGGGAATTAAATCTACTTAGGCGGCTGTTTTCCTTGCAAATTGAGGTTCTCCGCGCCAAAGGCGCACAGGCATTTTCGTCGAAATTCCCTTCCCTTCGGGGAAATGGATGAATTCCTCTGACGGAAATGAACTGTTTTCGTTGGAGCGATCCCTTTTCTTTGGATTGTTCCGGGAGTTACTGGCGGAGACCAGTGACAGGTCGCGACTGGTCGCTTTTTCATTTGGAAACGCGTGGAACAACAGGATTAATAATTAAGGAGCGGCGAACGTTCCGCGGGACTTTTCGAGGGGAAAGAAATTCAGACGTTTTTGAAATAACGAGGACTTTTTTTTATCACGGTACGCTTCTTTGCGAGATATTCTCAGATCGCGCTTGCATGATTTATAGAGCACGATTTATGTATGCCAACGTATGGAGTACGAGTTCTAATCAACGCACACGCTGCTATTGTACCCTGGAGTGCTGTTCTCGGGAATACGACCATTTTAGCATTCAGGTCACTTTTTTTCGTCTGCATTTGAAATGGGTTACATTTTATTTATGAATACTTACCATCAGTCGGACCCATAATTAGAAATTGCACTTCCTCAGAGGAATGAATATTTCACTGCAAGTCGCTCATGTTCAAGAAGCTTCCGCTTGAAGGATAGTCTAATTTTATTAACCTCTACCGTGCTACATTGAAGCCATGGTGTAATTTTTCTGATATTTAATTTCACTTCGACTTCGATCATGTTTGAAGTGTATGCCATCCATGAAACACCGAACATGAAAATATAATAAATCCCAAAACTGTTATTAACTATGATACAAACTTCTCGTAACAGTTAGGATCAATGTAAACGAGCGATATTTTGACGCACGAAGTTTCCAACAAGTATATTTCGTTGCTATCGTGTCTGTTTTTGTTATTTGTGATTAAGAAAACAATGAAAAACTTATGCTTGCAGTAAAATCGTGCGTAAAAATATCGCTCATGTGCATTGGCCCTTATTTTAGCAGGTGCTCAAGGAAAAATGGCTCCTTCCCTAAGTCGATATTTAGGATCTAGCGCAAGGAAGGTTACGTAATAACAGAACGTCTCCGTCTCTCCGAAGATACGCACGAATTTATGGACTGACCCGATGTACAGGCTTATCTTTCTTCCACCCTTATCAGGGACAATATTTCGTCATCAGTAACGTGCACAGTCCTCGGTGTAGGAAGCTCGCTGCACTTTGTACGTCGATATCGCGTGACGACCGTAAGCAGAGTTCCTTTATATGCGGCAAGCTGGGCTTCTTCCTCGCTCACGTTTCCTCAGCGGTGCACACGTGATCTTCGTACAGGTCTCACACGTGAAATGGCACGCGTATGCTGGGCACGCGTGCCTCATAAATAATGGTGGCTGTTGGCGTGGGAGTTGGATCGTGGCAGACGCGCGGAAAGTGGCTTCGAAAGCAACTTACAACTTCCCGCCGATATTGCGTTATTACTCTCAAGGATCGGCGGTTTCTGGCTGAGGGATGAGGATTAGGAGGGACAGTCCAAGGAGATAGGGGTCGTAAGGTGAAGGCAGCCTAGGGCTACAACTTGTGCTTCGATGCATTTCCTTGCGAAATTTCGGACGAGTTGGGAATATGAAGTTCTGGAGCTAAGACAAATTTTGAAGCATTGAGTCTCGAGTACCTTGTTGTCATCGCTGTTTGCTTAAAAATTGATTTAAAAATCACTCATCTCAATCTTTTCTTAGTTAAAACTTGAACAGATATAGTAAAAAATTTCGGTTTTTTAAAACCGCTTGAAACAGTTATTTCTAGAGTCATTTCTTTACTGAATTTCCTTTCTAGAATAAATCTCGGTATACTATGAAAATTATGTCACATAATTTCAGATGGATTAGCATATTCCAGCTAAATTGATAAATCAAATGTGTCCGTTATGACGAGCGAAGTGCATCTTGAAAATTTATGATTGGGTTACACAACTTTTAGCAATGTATGCATCTTTGAAATTCGAGAAAACTCGTTACTTAGCTTAATGAAATTAACGAAGACGCGGAAGGCGAGGAAGGAGGAAACAGGAAGTATAAATTAAAGACAAACTTAGAGTAGATAAAAGTGACGGAAAGTAGAAAGGTCTTTTGTGATGAAGTAAAGCTTAACAAATAAGGGGCGTAAAGTGATAAAGGACAGAAAGGAAAATACTGATGGCTATTAAGAAGAAAGGTAAAGCTAAAAGGACGGGAAGAAAAATGAGGAAAAGGGGAGCATGTTAGAGATAAATATGTTTTAGTTAGTTCAAAGATTACGAGAGTACAAAGTCTGTAGCAAGGAGAAGTGTACACGGTGGAGCACGCGGTAAAAGCAAAAATAAACGAGAACTGCGGCGGAAGTAAGCGAATTGTAGAGTTAAATAAGGGGTTATGATATACTACAGGTGCGCGAAGCTAAAAATCATAGTGGAAACACAAGCCAACAAGCTGGAAAATGAATAAGTTGAGGATGAAGAATGGGAGTAGAAAAAAAGAATGATGATAAAAACCAGTAGCATTAATGGAATGCAGTTGATAAGAATACACAATCAAAGCAGAACACTAATAGAAGTTAAATGAAGACAAGCTAATCTCAAATATGTGACTATTTTTTATAGAAAATGAAAAAAACGATAAAATAAATAGAAACATTATACTAAGAAAATCTTGATTTAAAATTAAAATCATTTCGTCTGCTTTAAGTGAATTTTTAAGTGGCTATCTGAGTATTTAGTGCATTAAACAATTTAGTCTCGCTAAAAATTGGCAATGTATATATAAAAGAAATCACAGTCAGACAAGTTAAAGGAGATAGTGACAGAAATTGACAGCGTGTCGTGGAGCAGTGTGGGGTGGTTGGTGGTTGTCGTCGTGAATGGGAATAGTGGTGTTGGAGTGAAAGATCGGATAAAGATTGCTGCACGTGCCAATTCCGCCATTCTTTGTTCGACCACCACAAGGCAGAGAGTTCCCCTGGACAGAGATTCCCCGCAAATTTCTCGACGTGGTCTGTGATAACCAGAGAGGAAACGTGGGGGAGGGGGGATTGCAGGACTGGGTGGCTGCGTCTTCAGCCAATGAGTTTCGAAACGATTCCCCAGATACAATAGAAACTGCACCTTTTTGTCTCTCCTTTTCTCAACGAGCAGACGTATTTTCAGGGCTGCAGTTTATTACGTCGTATTTCATTTTGATCGATTGCTTCTGTCTGGCCGAAGAAGCAATTAATTGCACTTGCTCTTGATTGACAGCAATACACAATATTTGTATCTTTTGAATGAGAGCCAGGTGTTGCTACAGTGTTAATAAATGATTTATGCTTGTGACTACTTGCTCGAAAAAGATGAACATGTATGTTTACTTTTTATTATGTGCATTAATCTCTTCTAGATGGAAAGTTCTGAAACCATCCAATTTAAGAATTCTAGTTTTGGTAGCCCAAGTTTCTTTAATCTTTCGAAAATTCTGATCCTGGGATGCAACGTTATTAAAATATTCAGTAAAAAGCGACCCAATATAATTATGAAAGAGAGTAAAAAGAAATTAATTTCGCTTCTCTTTGCGCACTCACCTTTGTTTTCATGTCTTAGAAATTTGCATAATTGTATTCTATGCTGGAAAGTTTTTAAGGTCTCGCCGATATTCGCGTAATAGAAATTCCAATGAAGCGCTTTTTATTAAATAAAATTATTTTCATTACATAAAATCTTGTTTCTTTCTGACGCGTTTAATCTTAAAGTGACATTCTTGAAAGCGTGCACAAGAATGCTTCTTAAAATTCCATCACTGGAAGTTTAGTATTTGTGACGTGTAAATTATACATTCTTTACAAGAAAGAACTTTATTAGGTATGAACAAAAACTCCTGCATACTTTTCTGTCTTACCTTTTCTCTTTTACAAGGTAACCGAACATATGCATTTATTCTCCGACAGGAAATCATTAATAATTAACTATGCCTGAGTAAAATTCGTTTTATCCCAATTTAATTTACTTGTAAAGTAATTTCTATTACATAACCTAAAATTAGGAAATAGAACCTTCTCATGCCAGGGGAAATCTAAATTTAAAATAAATCGAGTTCAATTTTCTATAAATATGGTTGTATCTGTATTAGAATGAGGTTATTGAATTTGAAAATTAGCACTCATTTATTCCATGGTGACGCTGTGTGCACAACCTGTCGTTGCCCGTATAAATTTCTAACTATGGTTAGTTCTCATTTCACTTACGCGTTTTTTTCTTTCCGGTATCATCAACCACCCTCGTTTATCATCGTAAATCAAAGACAGTACATAGTCCATGTTCCATGTCTTTCAAAGGTTCTTGTAGTTTCTTTAATGTGCCATACAAAGTTATTTCATACAAGTGCTCTATCTTGAAGACAACCTCAAACTGAAAAATAGTGAAGGATGTTTCGACTTCCCTTAGCATGAAGAATTCATTCTGCAAACCTGCTTCATAACTCTAAGTCATTCTATATAATCTGAGGAAGTATAACAATTAAGAAAAATGGAGTGGGTGAATTAATATGTTGTTAAGTATCAACTACTAATTTTATACATATATTGATAAATAATTTGTTTTGTTATCATTTCGACATACTTAAGTTTACATCCTTCGTCAAGATTTTTTCAAATTCTCGTCATATATTCCCTACTTGTCTTATTTATTGGTTCAGGTGTGCGAGTACCATTGCTCGTCGTAATAATTGATGAATGAACACGCGTGCTTCGTAGTTTCCCATGCTCCCAAAATGTGCATTAATCTTTCGTTAGTACTTCGCCGCGAAGAGTAAAAAAGAACATAGTTTGGAGAAGTCAGCGGCCCATTATTTATGTTGCCAGTCGGATGATTATTTACGATAACAGAGGAGAGTATGCTCTCTTTCATCGTAACGTCATTCGAAAGAAAAGATAGGGTCACATAATTTCTGGCACGAGGGTGCCTCATTAATATTTAATTGAGGTTAAGTGAAAGTACGGATTTCTCTTTAACACGATTCCCTTGATGTATGGATCCTGTCGCGTTCCACGTACATAATGATAGTCGATATTCGTTGCGATATTTATGACTGCCCCAGGTGTACAATTTCTGCCAGGGAGTGTTTACACCTTTCTGATCATCCATGCTACCATGATGAAAGGCACTTGTCTGGGTGTTAATTGCTAGTCTGATCTTTATACTGTCCAATGGTAGTTTTCTTGATCTTGGCTAACTACTTGTTGATATACTACGGTAAAAAAGAACATTTTTTCTAATTTATTCAACTTTTTGCAGTTTTATATAACTCCCTTGTAGGTTTCGAAATTCGAATTTACTAATTTAATTTTGAAAAACTTTTCAATTCCTGCCATGAATTATAATATTTTAGAACATGTAAAAATTTCGGTGATAAATAGATAAAACTTGTTAACTGAATTTAGGAATATTTGTTAATCTATTAGAAACTAACAAAATTTATTACATTATGTTGTAAGAAACATTTATTACAGCAGAGTGTTAAAATCAAAATTGATATAGAAATATATTTAGACTGTTTCTATAAATATATATTGTTACAAATCATTACATGTAGCATCCTCCAGGTTTGAAACAATAGTTAGCAAAAGTGATGACCAAGTAATTGGCGTTAAAATCGAAAGCATCCGGTGGCACGTAATAATCGTGGCTCGTCGATTAGTGATTAATTTAATGGCACTCGTAGAATAATGCCACGTTAATTGCGAAATACGTTTTCGTTTGCCGGTTGAAGTGTGCACGAGGGCCGATTAACATGCAGCATGAAACCGGGTCAAACGGCGCGTTTAACTATTACTGTGTTCGCCAAGGAAAGAGCACAGACGAGATAGTACTCGTGAGAAAAGGGCATAATTATAAAAGAAATTCATTGTTGCAACATAACTGTTCGGTGTTTCGTTGTATGGAATGTTGTAGTGCTGGCGGAATAATCTTGTTCGTTTAAGGTGGAAAAGACTTCCTAAGTGTGTGCACAGAGCTTGAGGAATAATTGCGTTTCCTCGCGGAACGAGCGTACAATGGTTTCATTTTCTCCCTTCTTCCTCTTTTTTCTTTTTTTAAACTAACTTGCCGTCAGTGGGCGGGGAGAAGAGAGCTTTTTTTTTTAATTATGCGCTACGTCTAGATATGAATTATTTTTAAAAAGGAACGGTTTACTTTCTCGCATTTGTGAAGATATTTTTCTGCTTTTTTGCTTCGCGGTACGGTATCGCTAAAAATGTGGAATCCTGTTTTGAATATAACCTTTTAAACTTTCTGCTGCTGGTTGTTAGTGATGGATGAAACATTATCGTTTAATGAAATACACAATAATTTCGTGCAAGTTTGTTGGAAAATTCTCTTGTCAAAATTCAGGGAAAATTTTTATTACATTATTATTTTACATTATGGGAAGTCTTAAAATAGATTTTTAAATTTCGTATTCTTCTTCTAAAAATGTTACAATTGTATCTCTAAACGCACAGACAAAACCAGTGATCCATACAAACGTTAAATCACTGAAACCTCAGCCGCAGATTTTTTCGTAAAAAACAGAATTCTCCTCGAAAAATGTTGTTCCATATTTTCGATTTATTGCCAACTGAAAAGTCACTTCCCATTCCAATTGAGATGAAAAACTACAAGCTAAAGCGTTCCTTTCTTGTCACCATGCAACGGAATGCCAATGGACTGGCTGGAAAAGCAACAGCTCGATGAAACAGAGAAATAAGGCCAAACGAAGAGGAAAATTGTTTTTCCCATTCTACGCTAACTTTTTGAGGGGAACTTTTTTCGCCACGTCAACCAAGTTTGACTGGCCGTGTCACTGATGCGTCCACACTCTTTTTTCGGTCGCTCTATCCAATTTTATTCGAAACAAATTTCATTCGTTCATCGGTCGAAACCGTCGACTTTTTGCAACCCCCTCGAGCAAAATTCTCCCCACGAATATCGCGCAATCGTAAACATACCGAACGTTCGCCGAAACGCGCCATTCATCGCTGGCGACCGGGATTCCAGGACTTGAGAATGTTTAGAATTCCGAAACGGAGCGGCGCCTTGCGCTATACGACCGCATTCTTCGTCTCACGTGACGACCAGGAAAACTTTAGCAGCACCACTTTTCCGCAGGGCCATTCTTTACTCGCGAACGCTTCGCTGTCGTATCGAGGGACATTACAAAGCACCTTGTACCGAACGTCGCATCGCTAGCAAAACAAGTGTCTCACGTGGCGGAACTCTGCTAATCCGAGAATTTTTGGTTCTTCTGGGGAGTGTGGCAGTCGGTGAAGCAGTTGCATGCAAAGTAGTGCATAGTTCCTTGCTTGGCTTTCGACATTTCTTTTGTAGGATATCTGGCGATGTTCGAATTTTATTTCGATTGATCATTTATTACTTGAAATTGGAGGAATATTAGAAATAATAGGATATTGGAGTAGTTATGAATTATTGGTTTACTTTGTAGATAATGGTGCACTTTTTACTTGAGTAAATTGGAATGCAAGTTATTGGTTATTATAAATTTGTTTGAATAAATTCGTATTCGGGAAACGTTTATGTCTTAATTAAAGTTTGATGTCTTAATCGATATATTCATTATATTAATAGCTCGTTTTTGCACGATTAGATCTATCGTTTAATTAACTTGCATCAACGCGTTTATTGACGTATTGTTTGCAAAGTGACGTACGACTGACAGGAAGTCTCTTCGAAACCAGGATAACTGTCAGGTGTCTGTCGCAAAAGAGTAAAGTATTGAATTTGAAAATCTTGATTGTCATCTAGCTCCAGACGACTTATTATCTGTCTATGTAAAAATTCTCCTCTTAAAATATGAAGAATTGATAGCAGATTTAGCCATTTCAGCATTCACTTATTCATATACACACATACACCTACTTTTATCCTGCAAGCAAGTGGTTAACAAGTGGCTCGCAAATTCACCAGAACCTCTTGTCTGAGTTCATTAAACAGTAAAATACTCTCGCAAATTTTTCCGCGTCTCTTCTGATTCACCCTCCATAAACACCATCCTTTCGCTCATTTACCATCCCCCTGGGGATTAGCAGACTTTCACCCCTTAGCACCGCAAAAGACTAACGAGCAGCACGTAGGAGAATTAAGTATGAAAAGTAATTGCAAAGTGTCAAACTCGTTTTTCGCGACTCGGCTGGCAAATGTTTCCCCATTGTGAACGAGCCTGTACGTTCTGCCGAGCTGGGGTTTAGGGGAGGCTGGCAGAAAACGGTAAGGACCATCCTGGGAGCGCTTCGTCATCTCTGATAACTCTTCGCGGTCCTCCAGCTCCGTTGAATCCCTGGGCTTCCTAACCCCCAGCCCCTTAAAACTACCCTGGTGAGCAGTTATCTCGGGCCCTTCCAGCGCGATCAGACACTTGGCGCGGCTGACATTTTGCTGGTAGAAAAAAGAAAGTAAGGAAGAATGGGACTGGGAAGGACGAAGTCTGTAGATTAAAAATTCCACGAGTTGATAAGGAAATTTTTCACCGTTTCTCATTGATGTCACGAAAGGGTTGGAATTTGGTGGGGCTCTGGTCGCGTGAAATTACGTGATTGGTTGTTGAATTAGTTTTCTTTGCAGAGGGTAATTAACTGGTCCTTCGGGAAACTTCTTGCGATCAACTGAGTTGTAATTTGAATCATAAAAGAGTCTTTGTTGATTGAGGATTTTTAGTGTAAACTGTGTTTAATATCTTGGGATTTTATTTCAACGTTTTCTTAGCACTAGCAATTACCCTCGAATAACAGTGATTCTGTTTTAATCGTGCATCTCCAAAAGTTAGTTTCAGAATCTAATCTAGGGAGCATGAACTAGATACCTCAATTTCCATATTTTCATTCCTAGAATTCTGCGTTCCAGAAGGATTCAAAAACATTGGAAGAATCTAACTTCAGTTATAAAGAATCTATAGGTACTAGTGTTCAGAAAATGACCTAATAAACATGGATCAAGAACCCACTTATTTCTCAAATAACCACCATAAAATTCGACATTCGTAAACGTGGCTTTATCTATCGGGGCATATACCATCGAAAATCATCAAAATCCAAAAATCGCCCAATATTTGCACAAAATTGCTTCACGAACAGAATTCCCCTAGGAACGTTCGAGTTCTCGCTGAAATTGTTGAACTGACGTCGTTACCTCGAATCACGATCGTCGATCCCATATCGAAAGGAAGGATTTTGCCAGGCCTTCGCTTCCCTCGATTCCTTGCCCTTTCGTTCGCATTTCTGTGGCGAAAAGGTCGGTGAAAAATCACTGCGGGGATCCGTAGCTCCGCGGGTGGACATAAATTTCAAAGGGGCCCGATACACCGGCAACGAAGCTGTTTATCAGGGCTCTTTCACCTCCCAGAAGAAGCGGAGCCGAAGATCTATTAATTTTGGCGCAACGGTTCACTAACCGTCAACAGATATCCGGTGGAATCTAAAGAAGCAACGATCGTCGTACATAGCTTCTCGGATGCGTGTTTTTCTCCGCGTCGACCAGCCAGAAAGGGCAACCGAGGGGTAAGAATCGAGAGAAAATATGGCGTGACGGCGGCGATTTTAAAGTGAAATAAGATCCCATCGCATTAACATAGACATTTTCCCTTGGAATTTCCCTGGACCATTCAAGGCATGGGGAAACGCTACGGTACTATGGATATCCTGAAATGTTTTCGACTTTGATTTGCTTTCTGTGGGTCCAGGCGAGCTCTTATGGAACTGGATGAATTTCAATGTCAGATTGTGCTCTTTATGTGGCCTCTGTTTAATTGAAAAACAGTCTTTCCTGAAATTCTGTGTATTTGATAAATTCCTTTAATTGAAGGAAAGGATTTTGAAGTATAATCAACCATTTAGTCCTTCTACTAAGGAGTAGAATTTTTTTTAATTTTCTGCCTTGTGATACTGTTTCCTCATACCTGGAGTCTGTCTAACTACACGTGAAAGTCAGTAAGATTTTCTCAGTCGTCTGTCTTTCTACGAAACGAGCAACCCAGTGGAACCTCGCGATAACAGAAGGAATGCTTCTGCATTTCTGGCAGAACGAAATAGGAGGGATGGAGAAAGGTGAAACATGTACACGCGAGTTTCTCGTTGACCCCCATTGATCCCGGCTTCCTATATGTCGTCATACTAATTAAATGTTTACCTGTAGGCGTCTGTGGCGCTTCCCCTGGGCACAAGTGGACTCACTTTTTTGTCCAATTTTGGTCGTGAATTCAGTACTGTGAGAGTGTACGAAAAGGAGCGGGGAAAATGAAAACAGGTAGATGGTCGATGTTTGCAGAGGTGCCAGGGAGCGAGCAAATTTCATTCGTTTCTCCGTGAAATTGAAAAATGGGGAAGGTTAAAGTACTTTCGGCTGCGTGGGGATGTTGCCAGTAATGACATCCTGCAAAATCGTGGTTAGAGGCAGATGAGTAGATGGATGAGTGGCACTGGTCAATGGTGGACGCTGGCAAGAACGATTTAGTGGGAATGCTTAAACTTTTTTGGAACAGGGTGATGAGAACCATCTTGGTGGGAAAGGCTGATATGGTATGTCTGTGCTTATGGCGGACTTGAACTACTTGTTCTGATCTTCATGGCAGAAATGGAAAATTGAGGATAGCAATTAGTGTTTAATTCGTGTTACCACAAGTTTATTATTTTTATGAATTTTTACAAACTTTTAAGATGTTTAAAATATCATTTTCGGTATTAATAATACTACAGGGACAGTTATTATATTTTATTTGCATAATATCATGTAAATAAAGTATATTTGATTTATGTCAAACACATGACGAGAGAATGAATTGGAAATTAATTTCGACCGATTCAACATTGATTTTTATTTGACGGCAATATTGCATGAGATTTGAAAAGGGATATATTAATAAAATAATTAACTTCTGACATGCATGAGTATATCAGTTTGCTTCAGAACACTGTTCTATTTACGAAACCTTTGCCATGCATTAATTAAAGGGAACCGTGAGCAAAATTCATTACGTTCCTGTATGATTTTTAATTAACACAAACTAAATTATGAAAAATAAACTTCATTATGAAAAAAAACTTTCATGAAAGGTTATGCTTAATTTAACAAATTCATAAATATTGAAAAATTTTTATGAAACATTACAATATTTTACATCCCTGGCATATACATACATATACGATGTAAATCAAAGAAGCCATTCAATTTTCAAATATTCAAATTGATCAAATCAGAAGAGTGCTTTTATTTTAAAACCAAAGATGGTTCCATCTCCCTTTAAATCTCCCTTAATAGACCGATTTACAAGATATTGATTCGCCTCTAGTTCTGATGGAACACAGGAGAGTTCGAACTACATTCTTCAAGATCCAAGCACAGGCTTCGTTAAAATTCACCATAAATCATATCCTACTTTAAACATCGAACGTTTCGCCGGCGCCCCTTCGCCAACAAAACATGAACATGACGTGAACGCGGACAGAGAGATGGTCTCCGGCATGCCTGGTCGGGGGCCATTGTTTTCCCCTCGGCTATAGCGTGTGACCTACTTGACACGGCTAGGCGAAGTGGTAAATTAACAATTAAACTGTAACAGGATTTTCAGTCGTCTACCTAGCGGAAATCCAATACCCGCCGTCTCTTCGGCGTCCTCAAGAGCGTCCGCGGGAACCGTGGATAATTAAACGCAACCTGTATGACCGACGTGCAGGTCTCCTCTTCCATCCTTACCATCCCCTCGTCAGCCGCTTCCTGTTGCCTCCCCCGTTCGCAGCCGAGTCAAGAACACAACAGGCCGCCGTCTCGAAATTGGAATCCTGTAATTTATGGTGCTCACCGAGGAGAGGACAGTTGGATTAATGTCCAGCTCGTGTGCGCCGCGTCGCCAAGTGCTCGACATCGAGTGGCTACCCGCGCGCGTATCGTTATCTGGGGAAATCGACTTTTCGCGGCCGCCGCGATTGCCCATGCTCGCGAGATTACTCGATACGCAGATATTGTATTTCAGCCCCCAGCCGCGCACGGGAGGCTGAAATTGGACAAATTTTGGGAGATCACATTTACGGTATGAAAACAGATTTATTGATATTGAGACGAAAATATTGCGAAATATTAGATACTGCTCCTGACAGACGATTTTCCAAGCTGTTATTTTCATCTTTTATTTGATTATTGAGGAGGGTAAGGTTCTATGTATCTGAAATAACTGTTTTTCAAATTGTAGTATCAAGTCTAAGTATTTGTCTGTTCTATAGTGATTATTAGAATACCAATCAAATTATTAAATTATCACAGTATTAGTTTGTTAACGAAGATATCTACTTATATTTCCTTCCTCGAAGTTGGACAGTAGATCTGAAATTAATTCAAAAGGGGAATATCTTCCTCCCCGTCTAGAGAGCTGCGACCAGAGGTATTGTTGTTAGGTCGACAGCAAGAAAACCGATAGTCCGCGATTACGTCACTGTTAATTTTGCCGACCGTTCCGAAGACATGGGCGTTCAGCTCGTAACAGTTATCGGTTTTCCGCGGTAGGATCGTTAGCCGCAAGCATTTACTGTGAAATGAGAATTTCACTGTGGCCTTGCAGGGTCGATTCATTTAAAGTTCCAGCAAGAACCATTCTCAAAATTGTACTACCAAGATATCTATTAACGTAATGAATCATCTCGCTGGTTCGAACGGGAATTGCCCCGTTCTCGCCTTCGTTCGCCTATTAATTCGTGCAATATTCGCGAAACTTGCATCGATTCCGCGCGAAGGAGGAAACAGATGTACCGAATGGCACGATAGTAACATTAATTTCATCAACCGTTTCGGGGAATTCAATTTTATTGGGTACGAGAACAGAATTTCGTAGTATTTGCATTCATTGTTGCAACTACAATACTGTTACGATATTCCCCTTTGATTTTAATGCAGCCAGACACTTTCTCAAGAATTTCTTTCTTAACAACCATTGAATATCGGAAAGAAAATTACCACATTGCATAAAAATTAAAAATATTGTCACTCACAGGTTTCTCTAGTTTCCTTAATTTTAATACGGAGAAAAAGTATTTTATAAATTTGATAATCCTGCGTGATTAAATTTCTGAGTCATTGTGTAAAAAAATATGGTAAATATACAGATTAGGGGAGCCACCTCCAATTTCAGTGACCTTGGAATATGTTGTCGAGGTCATCATTTTGAACAATTTTTCCCTATACATATACCTGGCGGTCTCTTTTAGTTTTCGAGATATTCGCAAAAATGTTTTTAATATTAAAAAGTGTGATCGGAGTTGGTCTGGGTTAGGTTCATTAGCGAGAGCTTCTGTTTGCCTTCCTCGCTGAAACCTATATTGTTGATATTTCTTAGGATATCGAAAGAACTCGAGGAAAGACGGTTCATTATTATCAGTTTCGAACAAATCGTTGTAACGTAACGTCGTGCATTAATTATTGCAGAAATCGATGAAGCCAAATTTGGACGTCGAAAGTATAATCGTGGACGACTTATTACAGGACAATGGATTTTCAGTGGTATAGACCGTGACACAAAAAAGATATTTGTAGTACCAATCCTGTCCCGTAGAGCAGAAGTATTACTGTCTCTTATTTTAAAAAAGATTGCTCCTGGAACAATAATCCATAGAGATTGTGAGAAAGCATATGAACAAATTGATAAAAATATATATCACTATTTTGTAGTGAATCGTTTAAAAAATTTCGTTGATCCAATCACAAGTGTCCATACCCAGAATGTTGAAAGAGTATGGAGAGATATTCGTGGCAATATTCCTAGGTATGGTCGTAGAGAATATCATTTCAACCACTATCTGGCAGAATTTGTATTTAAAAGAACATTCGATTTTGACGGACGACTGGATGCTTTTTTTAAGTAATGGCAGATACATATAAAATAACTGAAGATATAAAGGAATAAACAAGTACGAACATGTCTATTATTTTGGAGCTGCTGCCCCTTCCCGCTAATGAACCTAACCCAGACCAACTTCGATCACACTTTTTAATATTGAAGACATTTTTGCAAATATCTCGAAAACTAAAAAAGACCACCGGGTATATACATAGGGTAAAGTTGTTCAGAATGATAACGTTGACAACATATTCCAAGGTCATTGAAATCGGAGGTGGCTCCCCTAATCTATATAATTACCAAAAGTATTGATAATAGGTTCAAGTTGATTGCAGAAAGTATTACATCCTGTGTTACAGAAAATTTTAGTAATTTACTCGAACATTGACCAACTTTAAAATGTGAAAGCTAAAAGCAAGCGAGTGATAATTGCTCTTCCAGACACGCATTCGTTTTAGTAGCTATTCTCGAGGTATCAAGCTTTTCATGGTAACTGTTTCCGATTCCATTCAGGCGACCATTAGCCAAAGGTATTTACCCCTGTTTCGAGAGTATCGCGTTCCCTATCACGTACATAGGGTTAATGGAGGTCGGGATGAACGAAACGAGGAGCAGGCTAGCCCGAAAACGTGTTTCTCTTTATTTATAGCAGAAAAGACGACGACCATGCAGGGCGTGCGACCTTTTCAGGATATTGGCTTCCTACTTTTTTTTTCTCCTGGCTAAGCGTAGGGGTTTATGATGAAGATAAAGCTCCATAAAAAGTCAACTTGTTTCTGAGCCTCGTCCAGTATCTCGCACGATTCGTTTACTTACCGAAATTGGACCGATCTCGCCCCTTGCGACGAAATTGAGTCGAATTAGGTGGTTCATTGTTTGAGAAGGGGAAAGCAGAAAAATGGGGTGTATCGTTTATTTTGACATATGGACTAGGGTTTTTTCTTCTTCTTGTAAGTCATCTTGATTTGTGAATAGTGTATTTTATATTTTTTAAAAAACCATATTACTGAAAATTCTTCATAAAATTAGGAGATGCAACATTTCTGAGGACCTTTTTTTAAAAATGTCGCGACAGAGGGAAGCTCTTTTATAATGAATAAAGATGCTTCAGGAATGTGGTTATTTTGAGGTTTTTTGCTGCATCAAACGTGGTATAGCTGGGTTCTAGTGTAATTAGGCAGCCTCGTTATGCGACCACGAGAATGTTTATAATATGCACATCCTAGTAAAAAAGTGCGTTATATAGGCGTGACCCCTATGTTGCACGATACTAATTATAATTTTTCCTAGCATGCCCGTTTCATCACTCAATTACCACAAATCAAATTTCTTGAAATTTCAATTTAGCAGGCGCTCCTTGAAAAAAATTCAAATTAAATTTAAATAATGAAAATGGTTCTAGTAGTAATTTATAAGAATTAAATTTCTAAATGTATTTTATTGTCATACTATTCTAATTGATGGTAAAAAAGCACTTTATTGGTGGAGAATAATTCTCAAATTAAATTTCTTGTCTTCTAGAAGTATAAAGTAGGCCAAAAGGAGGGCTGTGAGATAAGAATGTTATTTCATTCCCAGTATTAGTCTAGCTTATCCAACTATATTTATTTATCTCTGTTAGATATCGAAAATCAATACCAGAACGCGAGCTCTAATGAACGTACTCGTCTTAGTACAAAAAGATTATTATGAGCTTAAAAGTATGACGTGACTAAAAAGCAAGTTTGTCAACGAGGGAATCAATTACAGAGTTAATAAGGTGAAAGGTTGTTAAAGTTACTTAGAGTTAGGCTGAAAGTAAAGAGACTAAGATTGAAGAAAATGGAAGTTTGTAGACGTTTATTGCTTACAAAAAGTTTTTCATCGTCATTTATTATATCATACAAGTTTCCAATTTTTCAGTAGCCCATCTCACACCTGTTTTAACATCACTAGCAAAGTATTTTTTACACAATCATAAACGATACTCATTTAAAAAATGTAGGAAATATACACTGTACGACTTCTAACACTATCTTCAGCATCTACTTTTTCAATTCGTGAAAGAAAGTTAACATCAATACATCAAACGAGTTCGTGGTAGGGAAATAAAAAAGAAATCATAAGATTCTCTGCCCTTTGCCCGACATAAGGACCTCGATTTATTTGCGTAGAAACGGTACGCTATCGGACGAGCTCCAAAGCGAACCTACTGCTAGTGCTAGGTCCCCTGGAGGATTAAAGCCCTCGAACCTAAATCAATTCCCGTTTGACAAATCTTCGGCCGATGCTGGACGACAGCGGATATTTCATTGGTGGTACAATTTCTCTGTTCGCTTTGCGCCATTGTATTTGCACCTTAGCACTGACCATGTGAATTTGCCGACCCCCAGGGGTGCCAGCGGGTCACGTCTGTAATTTACGTGTATCAGCAAAGCCCCGAAAGCCGAAGTAATTGAGGTGTTCTGCTCCGGAACAGAGAGGAATCGTCGATGCAAGTTGATTTCCGACCTACTGCCGCACCGACCAGCAGACGCTTTGCAGCGAAACCGATACCTTTCTTTGTGTGACGTTTTAACGATCGAAGCGACTGACTGTGAAGAAGTTTCGTGCGAGAGATTAATGAATATTTCTTCTTTTCTTCTTTTTTTTGGTTCTTTGACGTATATTCTGTTTGAAATTATTTTTCATGTTAAGAGATTATTAATATAATTTGTGGGTTTTGAGGAAATAATTATTGAAATCAATGTTGTACAATACCTGTTGTACAATAATTGCCTGCAATTCAGTTTGATTGCGGTAGATGTACTCTATATACGACATATTTCGAAAGCAAAAGAACCTACCTCAGTTCCATATTCCTCAATCGTTTTATCGAAGTAAATGACTGAGTAGTCTTCCGTCTTCTTCTTGATAAAATCCCTCGATGGTTGCGATAACTTCAGTCTTCAGTTCGATGAAGGAGTGACTGACCAGTGGGAGCTGGCCTGGGGTCAGAAGTGACTAGTGGGAACTAGTCAAGGATCAGGGGTGATCAGTGGAAGCTGGTCATGGGTTAGGGATGACCAGTGGGGGCTGGCCAAGGATAGAGGCTGACCAGTGGAACAGCTCTTGTTCGGAAAATATCAATCCAATCCGATCGAAGCTGAGGAAGGCCTGACGAACAGGGACCTTGGAAAATTCTTAATCAGCTATGAGTAAGGATTAAAGAGGGAGTAAGTTGAAGTCGATGGTGGGAATTGAGTCTGATGATTAACAAACGATCAGTTCCCTTAGTCCCAATTCCCCACCAGTGACTTCATTACAGATCAGTAACGTAGTCTAATTATTTTCGCCAATAAAGGATTTTCTAGTGAATCTATGGAAAAAATTGAGGATCGCACCCGCAATTTCTTCTTAACGCATTAAGGGTCTTTTGATAATCCTATTTGGGTCGCGCTAGCAATTTATACCTAAGGATCAGATCAAAAAACGCGGAGACGTGTTTATGATCTTCGTGTTACTAAATCCATGTAACTAGAGACCCAGTAAAGCGAGCGTTCATGGATCACGGTTAACTTGGACCCAGGTCATAAACTATCCATACTCGAAGAGTTAAATTAATCTCAATATTTTAGCTGTAACTGTTATTTTAATCATTAAGGGTATCTTCGTCATATCCATCACTATCGATCGCAAATTCCCAAAGAGGGAACAGAAAAGACTTCTGTGGCAACAGGAAAGATTTCATCACGCGCATCGTGGCTCAATGGATTCTAAATCGTCACATTATTTCTACATTATTCCCCCAATATTTACACGCTGGAGGGGATGAGAACCAATAAAAAGAACGAATTTGACCACCTGCGGTGTCTTAGCCATTATTTCTCGCTGACAATAAATTCACCGTCGCCTCCGACGATTCCATGCCATTTTCCTCGCAGAAATTTACCGTCGGAATAATGGGGAAATGGTGAGATATTCCGAGGAGCGTGGTATGAAAGATGGCAAGGGAGAAGGTCGGAATGGCGTAGCAGTCGCGGTTAAGAACCAAAACCGAATCGAAGAGAGTAACGCAAACCATGGAGGGCGGGGAAAGGGCGACGGGCGGGCCAGGAGAGGAAGTGGCTCGAGCAAATATTGCGAAACGTATTACCTCTACAAACTGGTAAATTCTGTAACGAAATTCTCCTCTCCCGAGTGAAAACCTTGAATTCGATTCCTGCGACTTTTTTGCTCCGCGTTTTCGCGCCGCCACCGGAAGTCACCGTGAACCGAATAACTCGAGAGAAATATTTGCCTTGACGACGGCACGCGTAATCGTCCATGTATGATGTTGACGTTGATGCACAGGTTACGGGCTTTGAAAATAGGATATCGTAGGTGAATAAACGTGAGAATATTTGAGCTTTTATTACCGAGAGAAATTGAGTGTCAGTGGAATACTGTACTTAAATTCGAATAGTTTTTCAGAGTTTGCAATGGAAAAGGTTAAAGCTCACGATTGAAATTTATCTACTTCTAAGAAAGGGTCGAAAAAGAAGTTTACTGCTACACAGAATTTCTATTTGAAAGTCGATTCGAGTCTCAGTCTTATTCTCTTCATCTCCTCAGACTCAAGATCTCCGAACGCATAATAACAGCGCTCCTCCTTTTCACTCAAAGAGCCAAAAGGAGGCTCTCAAATTATTCCTTCGGTTGACCATCATCTCATTAGACCTTGACCAAGAATTTCCACGCAAATTAGGGATTAAATTTTCCGTCAAGTTTCCGTATAAACCAGCTTCGCCACCCGCTGGCCTCTAAACGTCGGCCGCGAAGCTCGCCAAACATTTGCATCGCCTCGATGACCCTTAACGGCTGAGAGATCCAGGCGAGGGCAGCGAACGCCATAATCGAAATATCCGGAATTCTGCAGTCCCGATTGCATCTCATTCGTACGACGTCCCAGCGAACGTAATAAAGGTCGTGTGTGGAAGTTCGGCATTCAGCGTGGAAGTTCGACGGCGAAGCATAAAGTTGGCCCCGACGCTCGTTGTAATCCAGGATCGCGACGACGGCAGGGCATTACGCGGGAATTCCGCTCGTGCATCAGTGAGATTGGTCAGCAAAGTCCTGGGAAGTTTCTTTGGTCGTCGAACGGGGTCGGTCACGTCGACGACGACGACGGCTCGAGTCAAGTTAACGGGATGGGGTCCTCTGCGACGCTCCCCGTGGCACAAGAACTTTCGTTTCCACCTGTACCATTATTAAGCCCGAGTGGCGCACGAACGGCACGCGGCCGTCCCATCGTCGAATTATGCTTTACAGGCGGAGGAGTTCGTCGCCAATTGGATCCGTCGCGATTTCGCCACAAGTTCCCGCAGCTTCGGCAACCTGACTCCCCATGTTGGAGGAAGAATACTAGCTTAAGGCGGAGCTTTCATTTGTATCCGTCGCGATCGTGCTGATGAGATTGGTCAATAGAATCGAGACAGATACGGTGAACTGGAATCGTGTCCTCGAAGCTTCATCGAATCCGAATAAACCGTCGTACGTGTCCGATGGCACGAGCTCGAAATAATGGAGGCGAGGCAGTTCGACGGACTGCGCGCCGGGCATACGTTCCACGTGTTCTGCTTTCGCTGTGAAATTCCGTGAGGGCCGTGTCCCTTTCATATTTTTCTTTCAATTATCGCGCGATGCCAGGAGGAACTAACGAAGTGGGATCGTGGAACTGCATTGGGTTATTTCGAATATTGGATCTGTGGAGGGTCTATGATATTCTTCCATATGGAGTGTTTATACAATGTCTCTGTATTTTATACAAATTATTCAATGAAGACACTTTGTAAATGATCCTAAATTTCAGTATTTCGTACTTCTATAATTAATTAATTATCAAAGCTTTAGAAATCCCTCTACAGAGTACTTCCTAAATTTTCTTAACTCTCTTCAAAGAAGTATAAATAGAAACACAGTAAACATAAAATTCTAACTAACTTTCTCAATACAACTTCCGAATCTATTACCAGCTGCAAAAAGTCTATTAGTTCCACGCTGTGGCAAGTTTATCAGCTCAATAGGCGAACATCCGAGTAGCTTCTGTGATTACTGCCGTAATGGCTGCATCGATTTCCACCGCGAATTCGTAGCTGCGGTAACTTATAATCTGCGCATTATTAGTTCTATCGAGTAAAGGAATCAGAATTTCCATCGAGGGATCGCGAGAAGCCTCTCTTGTGCTCAAGCTATCAACGCGAGAGGGGATTACACGGGGTGGATGCGGCGGTTCCGCTCGCGGTTCGAAAGGCTCCCCGTTCGCGATGGAATGATCGCGTCGGGGCCAACTCCGAGAAAGTTGTCGAGAGGAAGCCGTGGGAGTAGGTGTAGGAGGCTTAGAGCTGCGCAGGGCTGCGTTCGCCACGAGACGCCTTTCCTTTTCTCCCGTTCTTCAACGCGAGCGCTGAAACGAAGTTCCGAGACGGAGGGCTAACGCGCTGGCTAACAGAGAAGCAAGTCAAGCCTCGCAAGTTACACACGGCAGAGGGTATCTGGCTATTTGGCTCCTTCCCCCATTCGTTTAACTTTCCACCTCCTCGACCCTGCGAGTTTTCACCCCTTTTTCAACTTCGTTTATCTCGGTTCTCCGTTTCGTTCCTTCGCCCCCTTCGTTTTTTTCCCTCCACGGTTTCCTTTGCACGCAGCCTCCCATGGAACAGTGTGGTGATGTTCGTGTCGAGACTGCGTTGAATAAATTTCCACTTTCGATGGAGACGTTATAGAGACATAAACGCCGACTTTGACAGACGTGTTCTACTGAATAAGCGATCCCGATGGAATTCACAAGTTTATTTGAAACATTTGGCTAAAATTAGTACAGTGGGTTTAGTTTCCGATATGAAACGCTTGAAATGAAGTCGGATTGAAATATTCGGCGATTTGATGCAGACGAATCTTTAAATGATAAAGCAGACAGAAATAGAGACTGAACTTTCGGTAGAAATTTAGGAGATGATGAAAATTACTCTCCATGTAATGACATGTTTAGGATAAAAGAATAGGAAACGTAAAATGCAAGGTCTTTCTAAACAGCATGGCATAACTTTAAGGGGTGATTGTAGATAGCAAAATAAAACGAAAATCAAGAATAATAATTTCGCGTTTGAGGCTTCATTTGTTAGTTATAAGCGTCTAAAGAATCTAGTGGAAATCACTGAAAAAGAGCCTACGCGTAGGCCTCGAGCAGTGGTTGTCCTCAGTGTAACCTTGACACAAGCGAGGGGACAGGTTAGCTATTCAACCAGCACTGTTCAATGTAGGGACCTCTCATTCGCCTGGTTCCTCTCCCAACCTTTCTGTTGTATGCACATGATATGTATATCAGTCATAGTATTTAAGTCTTTCTATAAACAAAGAAACTTACATATCATGTCGGCTTTCGTAGCGTCGCATGGCTGCCTTGACGATGGAATCGGAAGCAGGAGAGCTCACGGGGCTCGCGAGTCCTCGTTTGAACAGCACTGTGTTCGACAGTGAGTGATCTACGCTGCTGCGCAGACAACCACTGCTTGAGGTGTCCGCGCGAGCTGATTTCTGGTGATTTCCACCAGATTTTTAGACGCTTATAACTAACGAACGAAGTCTCAAACGTGAAATTGTTATTCTTAATTTTCGTCTTATTCTGGTATCTAGAATCATTCCTTAAAAACTGACGTGCTGTTCAGATACATCCTGTATAGAAGATAAGTCTACTCGTAACACAAGCAAGTATACTATCGACTGAATTCCTGCATAAGTAAAAACGCTCGTGTGAGTACTCGAAACTTGTACCACTTGGGATACACAATACAACAAGAATCGCAACGCTAAGTCAAAGCTCCCAAGATTCAGCTTAGGGAAAAAGACGCCACTACCTCAACGTCTTCCAACTTTCGTAAACAAAAAGCCGTAATACGATTTTTTATCGACCGTGAAGGTATTAAGCTGCTCCCCGGCAGCGCGGCCGCCACCCTCGCGCGCGTCAGCCTTTCTTCTTAACTTTTATCTCGACGCCTTGGTTTTTGCCGTTTTTGCGCCAGCTCCTACGTTTCGCGCTATTCTTTTACAACTTGCCGCCTTCCGTCTCGATGAATCGCGTTTTCCCCTTACCCCCGCCGATTTCTTTCTTATCCATTTCCTTCCCGCGTCACTTTGCTCTCCCCATTCGAAGGTTTTGCCTCGACTCGGATCGATGCTCGACACCGTTCGATCCCCAACGAAACTCTCCCTCGAGCCGAGCCACTCGATGGCTAGGTGGGCGCGTTCGTTTAAAAATTTCCTTTGAAAGACGCGTTCGCGTCTGGCGCACTCGATCAAAGAGTAATCAACTAGGGAGACTGAAGGAGGCCACGAGGAGGATAGGAGGGTCGTTAATTAAGTAAGCCGAGTTTCGAAGCCGAGCCCAGTCGTCGTCGGAGCACTATCCGGGAGCGGTCGTCGATGAACGGGAAGCTACTTTCTTCGATGTCGAATGCCTCTTAGTTTTCAAGAATGTGGTATTTAAAGGAAATACCTTGGAAGATCGATGAATAAACTTGAAGAGTTGCTCGTGACTAACAATGGGACCTCGGCTCTCTCGTCGATCCGGAACGTTGCCCGAGTGGTGATATCATGAAAGCGAGGCATTTCGTGCCAATTACAGTGGATGCGAAAGAATTTCTATCATTGACCAGGTAATTGAACTTTCAAAGAGGAATGTAGTTTTCTTAGCTTTGTGAAGTGGTTGGGACCTATTTTCCTGACTTCTCTGTGTCTGTCTTAAGACATATTCTTCTGATTTCTCTGTGTCTGTCTTAAGTCTTATTCTATTGATTTCCCTGTGCCTGTATTAAAACTTATTCTACTGATTTCTTTGTGTCTGTATTAAGACTTATTCTACTAATGTCTCTGACCTGGTTACTCCAGGTAAGTAGTAGAATAAGCCTCAAGTCAGACACATTTTATATGAATTTTAGACCTTCTCTCAATAATTAATAACCCCGAAATGAAAGTTGAATCACATTTTCGTTCTATTTTAGTTTCTAGAATCGTTCCTTAATATTCTCGAACGCCTGTCGTTGAGCAAATATAATACAATACATGTAGTAAATACTTTATTTCTAGGAGCTAATCATTTTCTTCGTAGACTACCACAAATTCTACTACTCTACACTCGGTGTAAAATCTTCAGTTTCCATTTACTCACATTGACCTCCCATTGAACTCATTTTAACAAGTTTCTGAATCCTCCTCGTGTCTTCGCAATTTTGCACGCGGTCGACTGTACCGCGGCAGAATTATGCTGTAATTTCGAAAAGACGTTTGAGGAGGCGCCCTATTTCCGCGACGAAAGGTAATCTCCAACTGGATAAAACGCCGCAGTCGTTTCGTGCATCGCGGAATACTCCTTTAGCGGTATACCCAGGGAAGAATATGCAGTCGGAAGCTGTTACTGCTTTATTGCCACGTGATTTCGGAATTTCATGTCGGCTATATTTTCGTCGTAGCATCCAGGGTTTGTCGGTAAAATATTTCTCCCGGTGTATATGCGCTCGTACTGCATCATCCTGTGGCCGTTTCATTAAAACGATGAAAACAGTGACCGAACGGCAGGGATGAAATTCAATTTCCTAGACTACCTGCATTGTAACGTACATTAGCGAGGAATATTACGTTATTATTGACACGTATTATTGACGAATTCACGTCACTCTCTGTATTTCCTTCTACCATTGAAATTGTCCATTTCCATTAGCTCGCTTGTTCCCCCGGTTTTCAGTGAGATATTTTTCGCGAGTCTCTCTTGGCAGTTTCGACTACGTGTTCCCTTGATATTTCCAGAGAATATTCAGCAATTCAAAAATACATTGAATTCTCTGCAAACGGAATCGTAACTTTATTTAAAAATCGCGTAAGGATACAGTGAATGTTTAATCCACCGATTAGCATATGAGTTCTATATCTCAAAGCCAGAGTAACTCAAGTCTATTTTTGTTATTTTTCAGAAGAACCGAAAAACAAATGCGATTACTTATTTCTTAAAATAGTATTCGAACTAGTTTATACTTTTAAATTTCGTTCATTCATAACGTAACTTCTCTGAATTCCTATTATTCTAATAAGATGAAAAAAGGGCAATATGATCTTGTAAAAAATTTAATTTTGTGAAAATGAACTTGGGTTAGTCTAGCTCTGAGGTACAGAGTTACTTTGTTTCTGACTCTACAATTTTATTAATATTGAAAGTGTAATGTAGAAAATGACTACTTTGAAGATTATTTGAACGATTTAAGATTTACGAGGGAAATTGAAATTCACTTCTCGGGAAATCAATTCTGCGAACACGTGAAGCGTCTGATGTATGAAACGTGAGAACCGTCTCAAGTATGTCGCTGATTTATCAGAAATGAATGCAATGCATGTTTCAAGAAGCGGCGAAGAAGGATGCTGAGTGCTTGATAGGACGGGTCTTGCGGGTGGTCCGAGTATGAAAAGGGGATCTTTAAAGATCGACCGTGCAGATACTATTCCTCTTCGTTTCCCGAGAGTCTGCGGCCTTACCTTTTGATCCCGGACGTCCTTTCATCGCGAACGAATAAGTAATCGGATACGGAAGCACTCTACTTGTGCTTGAGGCTAATGCACAACAATAAGCTTGAGAAATGGATTACAATTAAACTTGAATGAAGTCGGGGAAACATTACAGTGATTTTGAAAATGCGTCAAGTGACCCATACGATATGTTAATATTTCGTGTATCTATTCTAGTAAAAATGAGATTCCCGAGCTATTATATGTGATTTTCCTATAAACATTTAACAAACTCGGTTTCAGAGGTTTTTAAATTTTTCATGGAACAATAAATCGCTCAAAAAATAGGCTTTTAATACTTTAGTGATTTACAGAAAAGCAATAAGCACTTCTGTTAAATTCGTCATACTCTTGTCATTGTTTTTCTTTCGTTTCGTGTCATCTATAAAACACAGAAAATTGTTATCAATTCAATAACAGTTTCATTTCATACATTGAAAGCAAGTGGACGGAATTCCAAAAAAATTGTTGTATTCATTTCTGCAATATTTTCGTTCTGCAGTGATAAAAGTCGCGTGACGGGAAATCAATAACCGAGTACGATATTGTAGAATGTAACGAAAAAATTGCAGTTTGAATGTTAAAAGGGTATTACTGGGAATAGAACTAAAAATTCTCCTCGGTCGATAGTTTCGAGACACGGAGGCATGCAATTCCTCATTGCAAGCGCGGCAGCCTGACCTGCGGAATATATTCTCGATTTCCCTCACAGCAAAGGAACGCTTGTCCCCGGAAATCCTGCAGGAGCCAGAGATTCGACTTCCTCCCTGGCACGGATAAAAGCGGACGAGAGATTTCCCTACTGAGAATCGTTCGAGAGCCATCCTGGAGTCCGACGATAGAACTGGAGCAGTCGGTCGTCTCTACACCCGTTATGTATTTGATACAAGTGCTATTTGTCCTTCGCAAATTTGATCCTGAGATAGATCGTACCCCTCAAACGTAATGGAACACAGTTTTGGAGCGCTGTTGTTTGGTTAGGAGTGCATTTCGATTTCTTCCACGGTGCAGAAAGAAGATAACGATATTCCCAGACAGGGTATTTGAAGACGATCGTATAAGTTTCATAAAATTGAAATATAGTGTCTTTAAAATCGTTCTTCGTTGAAATCTTGGGGAATTGAGATTTTTAAATATTTAAAGGAAAATTAAATGGTAGATCTTCTTGGAAATGAAATTTTTCGAAAGAGCATATTACTGAAGTTGAAGTTATAAAACATGTTTTAAACGTTAAACACTTCAAAGAGCAATTCGAAACGGAACTTTTGAAAAGACTTCTTTGAATAATGGAATTCTTAGTACCTAAAGATATCTTCAGTAAAAGTTTTTAAGAGACTTTTAATGTGTCTTTGATTCTGAGTCATTCTACGAATGTAGTGCTATTCTCCACGAACAATTGTGATGTTTTATATATTCGAACCCTTCTACTTATAATTTCAGAATACTAAAATATTTCACTATGTAATAAAATAATATCCAACTAAAATACTGAATATTCTACTATTAAGACCTAGCACTGTCATCTAGTATCCGTAGTACTATTAATATTAATAATTAATGCACTACTAGTATCTAGTGTATATAGTACCAGTGCTACTACTAGTAACACAAATGCAATAAATATTTGCGAGCTACCACCTTATAGAAATATCACTCGAATCTCCTTGTGAGTTCGAGAATAGTCAATAGTCATCGCATCCTGTCGCAAGGTCAGGGAAAAGTGGACAAATGCCCGCTTGACTGACGCGACAGGAAAAGGAAAACGGGAAAACCGTGAGTGGCTGGTTAAGTAGGCAAGACATCCCACGCATTCGAGGATGGGGTGGGGAGGAAAAGGGTGGGCCGCAGAGGGAAAATAGTAGCTGTTCCGTCGTCCTCTTCTCCGTCTTCTTCGCCAGGGCAAAAGACAAACGCGCAGACAGACGAAAAGGAGACGGGGGCAAGGGGATGAAGTTGGCACGCGTCTGGCATACGGTACTCAACCGTTAAAACTTGCCAGGCCAGGCACCAAATGCTATTCCGCAGCAGCTTTCGCGGCTCTGGGCACATACTCGGTATCTGCGAAAAATAGAAACAAAAATCGAGATTGTAACGTGAGGGGATGCTCAACGAGAGATGTGTCGAATGGTCGTTTAGCAGATTACTGAATGTTTGATGATAAAGTGGGCAGCCTCGTATTGTCACGAAATCGGATAGCAGTTTTAAGTACTAGATACATGCATGGCGTGCAAATGGATACCACTTCTGGAACGCTTGAAAGAACTTTTGATAAAACGACTCCCTCCATTGGGGTGTTTTTATTTCACTGGGTATAGGTAGTAAAGGTATTTTATATTTCAGTGGTAGAGGTAACTTTGGTTATAAGGGAAATGCTGAGTTTTATTTTTAGTACAGTTTAATTAGTATTTTAATGAAATAAGAATTTAATTTTGTTTCGCCTGAAAGACTGAGTGCACGATAAGATCTATAAAGTGCACTGCTAAGCAATGCAGAGTAATTCAGTAGAAAACATGTTTGCATTTACGATTAATCGCTAGCCACATTTCGCATTTTAAATAAAGGCAGACGCATTCGATTATTCATCAAAGATATGCTCATTTTGCATGAAAATATCGTAATCTAATTCAAAGATCGATCGAACGCGATTGATGCGAAAAAATGGAGCGGTGAAACAGAATTTAATTTCGTAGTTCCGCTTAAACATTTCTGATTACTATGCCGTATTTGCGAGATCGCGATTGAATTTTTTATTCAATCTTCTTTTAATTTAACGATCGTGCAAATATTCTGGGAAATCTGCAACAAGAGAGACATATCAAAGGTGCAGTTCGTTCATGCATAATTTCATTGTTCGATGAATTTCTTTGATTAATATTTAACTAGGCGATAATAATCAGTACTGCAGGCAATAAAATATTTCTTGTGAATCGATACAGAATCTATAGCTTTATTCGCTGTCATGCCTTTCTTTTAGATGGGATTACTCTTCCGCCAATCGAATAGGACAACATCGATGCGTGCTGCGCTAGCAAGATCTTTATTATATCGTTTTTTTTTCTCGTGTGTCTTCCCTGCAGTTTCCGCGCGAATCGCCTCCCTCGTATCTCACTTTCACCAACAAAGCGTAATTTTCATACGCCAGAAAGAAACCTAATCGCGAGGAAAGCTTTCGTTCGGCTCTCTCGCCACGCATCGTCACCCCGTTTCGAGACGAATCGAGCGGAGATTCGTTGCAGCGTTGAAAAATCGACCACCGTGAACAGATCTCGCTTTCATTGCCACGCAATCTTCATGCGAGTTCACGTTACCAATCTTGGTAGTATCAGCCAAGTGTCGTATGACTGCTCACGGCTGCGCAACTATGAGTGTCTTATCACTGCCTCAGAGCTATCCAGGTCGTGGTAATATTACTCAGTTATTGAATGCCTTCAAAAGATACACTTTCACGTACAGGTTTCTAGGTTTACTTACATACATTTGATTTCAAACCTGAGGAAATTAGAGAAAATTGTCTAACCATTTATAAAACAGTTTGTAAGCTTTTAGAAAAATGCCTGAGAAAAAGATTACAAAAAAAGGAAGGGAGGTCTACATTCTCTACATCTCAAAATTGTATAAAATTCCATGCATAGAACATAGCAGTAAAATCTTAGTACACTCTGTATATGACACGAACAGTCATTAAAAAAACCGAATTCTCCCAGTGACTAGAAAGCAACTGTTCACATTATTCAGCACAAACTAGTCTGTCCGAGGACGCCAACAGGCGACCATCAAACGATGACACTGTACAAATCGACATCCAGAGCCTGAAGAATGTTCGATTGGACAGCTGTCGGTTGGCTGCTTCTGGCTGAACAAGTAGTGGGAATCAATCTTTCCTCGTCCTTCCAGCGGCGGGCTGGTAATTATTACTCGCGACTTCTCTATCGCGGCCAACAAAGTGATCTCGTCATTTTTCGAGCCCTGGATAACGAGCACCCAGGTTCCTCGATAATTGCGTTACGCTCGAAACGACGTAATTACGGGCTGCTGCGTGCACATTTTTTCTCAGGAGACGCCCGCGATTCGAGCGAGCCTCGCGCGCATCCGAGATCGTGGCCAATCGATAAATCACTGCACGCAGAGGGACCGAACCTCGCATCAAGCCCGAAGGAATCATTTATCGTGTGCAAGCTAGCTTTATCTGCGAATGATCATCGGTACGGTGTTCGGCTGTGAGTCGATGAGTGTCGATAATACCTATCGAGAATCGTAAATTTGGATCTTCGACTCCTGGGCCTTGAGTTATAGCGAGGTAGTTATAGCTGTAGTGGTTCGCAGAGGGATTTATCCTCACTTTATGCTTAATAATTCCATTTTTATTTGGTTATGACGAGAAAATTTATTTTTAAGTCATATTTGTTCGCATGGTTTTCGAATAATATATTGTTCTGTATTTAATGAGTAATGTTCGGTAAATTCGAGTGTAAAACAGACAATTCGGAAGGACATGAATCGATTTTACGTCCAGCAAGTGATACATAGTAAATTATGCAGATCATTTGTTTTCGTTACGTGAAAATGAAAAATGGAATACATTTCATCATTCTTGTGTGATCCAGAAATTGAGAGTCTTATGAGCACATTGATTTTTCACCTCAATTTTTACCTTTCAATATGTAAGTATAGTTAAAGTTGCATAAAAGATGCAGAATGAAAATTGTGAAGTTCACTTGAGGTAAATGCGAGAGATGCTTGGGGATTAAAAATTGGCAGACGTGAAAGGTGAAAGTGTGAGATATTTTTTGGAACGCTGAGAACCCGGATGACAAAATAGATGGAGAAATGTGGCAGTTTCATACATATTCCGCAAAAGAGAGGTTTTAAAGGACAGCAGTGTGTATTCTGTGAAAGATCAACGTAAAGGCAAATATCGCGTAGTGAGATGAAAACGGTGATAGCCCTTGCTGCAATACAAATCATGCAAACGTTATTGCCCGAATAAAATAAATCTCTCTTTTGGAAGTATAATATCTTTTCTTGCTGAATATTCAGTGGAACTTTTTACTGTTTCCCACTCTCTGTGTACTTTTATTTCCATCATCTCCCAGCTCTCAAACGACTACCCCAGCGGTGCTATGTTTCACTTTCAGCCAACAACGCGTCAAACAATATCGACGTATGAAGCGATGTTTTACTTTTTCATAAAAGCCGCAATAATGTTCTTTCCAGGTACTTTGAGAGTCACTGGCACGAAGTGCAGAGCAGGCGCCATTCTGCGGCCTCGAATTTGTCAATTGCACTTCAACAGGAAAATCGTATTCGATCAATTAAGGGGGCTCGATGCGTTAAATTGCTCTCGTTTAAAAAAATATTTTCCAAGACCTGTCGAATATCGTGCAGCGAAACGAAAAATTATCGACTTGCGTATTGAACTGGAAAGCTCAAAAAGTACAATTCTCAATCGTCTTTTTCTGACGTTGCAAAATAAGTAGTAGAGGGTCTATTTAATACTGTGGTTACAATTTTTTGTCTTTGCATTAATCTTCAAATCTCCGTAATTCATGAATCTATCTTCTATGGTCTATTTTTGATAATTTTAGTTTATAGAAGTCATTGGAAGGCTTATCTTAAGAGACACTCTGTATATGTATAAAAATACCAATAGTCAAGCCTGGTTTTCGAAGTGTTGCTAGCTCACACACACAAAGGTTGTTACTTCACAGCAGATTATTCTTTTTATCATCTCCTTTAGCAGCATCCAAGTGGTGTAAAGCAGCACCGCGACCCTGTATTCCATGAAAGCTGGCTGTCGTAAAAAGCGAGGGGGCAGAAGACTATAAAAGAAAGGAGGAGGTTCGATGGGTTTCGTCATTGAAGTTTTTTACCGGCCTATAAAATGAAATCGGTACATCTTGGAAACAAGTGCGAGAGACACTGTAGGTTATTCAAGTGGAAATATCACGATTTATGGGGAGAAGTTTTTGCTTGAACGACATGTATGTGTTGGTTGATCGAGTCCAGCACCTTTTTAATTGGGCTTCGTTCATTTTTAAACTGACTGTACTCGATAAATGTTTAATAAGTGGGAACCTGCGAGAGACTTCATCGATATGTTGAAATAACTGCAAATAAGTACCTTAAGTGCGTCAGAAAATTCTACCAATTTCTGTAGACACTTTTCACTGAACTTTTTAATGTTTACCTTCTCATTGAAGTAACGGTTTTGTTACCATTTCCACACATAAATTCTGATTCGGTAAAAAGACTTGAAAAACGACAGCGTGTAATAAATTACAAAACTTCCGACATATTCAGTTGAAGAATTTTATTAATGATTTAGTCATTCCCGATATCAAGTTACTGTTATGTAAATGCTCGTTAACACACGGTTTACAACATAAATTTGCATATCCCTCATAATTCTCCCAGAACCATCAATACAGGAAATGCCTCATTGAAATCCCAAACATAGAGAGACAATTACGAATATTAATAACTTTTTCTCAAAATCTGATTCTTCTCATTCTACCTTGTTGCCTCTGAGATTTATCTCGCAAGAACGTTTCAAGGATATTCAATCTCGCTCCAAATCTCTAACAGTTGCAGTCCCATTCCGCTCCGAGCGAGCAGCACAAAGGAGCTCGGGAGTTCCCACTATCGATCAAAAGTTTACCCCAGATGATAGACCTATTTCATAGCTAGTCAACGATATAAGGCTCTTCCGCCCCGCGCATACCGCGGCTAATAAACAACACGCAGCCTCGCGAGGCTCTCGATTCAGCGCAACTCAGGAGGGAAACTCATGTTCACGTAGAACTTCTCGCGAGTTGCCACGCGTGGGTAATTTGCCCAAGTTCTCGACAGCCGGCAGCTCTCATATTTGCCGTGGAATCGGGGGAATCTGGCGATGCGGGGACTTAATTAAATTCGATAAAAGGCTTCGTGAACGGGGCGCGTCGTAAACCGAGTGAATTACGATGTTGGATAACAGTGTGCCGTTTTACGTGTCGATGGGGTTGGAGGACAGAGGGCCACCGTTGACACAGCCCTCTCTTTTTTATTTCCCTCGGCCCACCTCGTGGCTGTCGATTAATTTCTTCCTCTCCTTTCTTCCCCGCGCTGCACGTGCCCGTTTTATGGCGGCGGGTTCGATACACCCGTGACAGCGATTGCGAAACCCTTGCGTCACGGGTATAAATATATACCTGTATAAATATCAGCGGCATAGGACACGGAACAGAGGCAGCGGAGGGAGCGCGTGGGTGGGTGGGCACGCAGGAGGTTGCGCGCGCGCGAGCGTTCCACGTCGTAACTCATAAAGGAGATTAATGTCTCCGGTGGAACTCGAGAACTGTAAAGCTTCGCTACAGAACTGTTCTGTTCTGTACGAAAGCTGTTACCCACGGTGGAAACTGACACGGAGATCGTGATGCGACTGCGGAACGTCGTAAAGGGGAGCTTAAAAGCGTTCAGCTCGCCGTCTTTCGCCGTTTCTGGGAAATTCGGGATTCTCTTATCGATAGCCGCGCGCGCCAGAACGAAACGGGGAAATCGCTTTTAGATACCCGCGAATAAAGCGACGAATGGAGGACGACGACGGATCTTATCTCGTTGTTTCGCGTTCCTTCATGGCTCCTGTTTACCCTGAAACTCTAGAATTGCGTTAGGTTCTAAATTTTTATTCACCTGTGAATTCCGAGCTTTAAAAGGGATGGTATCACTGCGAGGGAAGTTAATGAAGAGGGAGATGGATTTTATAGAAAGAGTATAGAAATCTCTATACTTATTTAGTAGCTATCATTATTTTCATTTTAATATATCCACAATATTACGAAAGATACTAATTGGAATTCTGGTAAAAAATTTCAAACTTCCAATTCTGTTCTTTTTTTAAATCCTTACGTAACAGTTGAACTAAGACACTAGAAATTTTGTAAAACAGTTTTTCTCTGTATTTTAGTACGGGAACCTACAGTTTGGACTGCAAATTAAAAGTATTGATTTGGGAGGGAAGTATTGTTCTACGTGAGATTGGTTGTAACAGAAGTTTTTAGTACAATGTCAATTCATGTTACAGTTCATGAAACATCCAGAGAAAAGCGTATTACACTTCGCCGTTTTTGGGGACATTTGTTCGTTTTATTGAAGCAAAAGTTTTCAATTTTCATGTTGTCAAATTGAGGTACATGATTCCTGTCACTGTTCTGATTTTTCATTCAGAGGAACTTGTAAAGTTTTAAGCTATGGAATATATGAAAAAGTATTGTTGATAGATTTGCAGCGTGCTGAGTGATTTATTTCGAACTTGAATAAAAAATATTTAAGTTTTATATAAAAATTGAAACGTTCAATTGAAACAGTTTGAGTGATTTTCTGTAGGATGAGATTTAAAAATTTATAGATTTTACAGAGTAGTTCTGTAAAACTAATTGTGTGTGTATTCTAAAGAGAATCCATACAATAGATAACTAGCCTCCGATGATGGATGTATTTCCATTAATTGATTTCGCATTAATTGGTTAATGATTGAGACCATAATAAAATAATTACTTGAATCGAGTATAGTATCAAGGAATCATTTATTTAGAGGGATAATTTATTCGATATTCTATCAATTAGTGAATAATAAATGGGGTCACCAAACGACCTGAATTAACTGCAAACATATGTAAGGTAGTGTTCGATTACAGTTTACCCATTAAACAATTCTATGCATTCACATCAACAATTCTATGCATTATGCTTACAGTTTATTACCTAAACAATTCAATTTTCTCATGGAAAGTCTTTGCAAGTAATTACAATAAGTGGATAAAACTTCTAGAAATATGTGATTTGTCACTAGCATTAATAAAAAGATAAAGCAAATTTATTTTAAACTACAGCAGCAAGTTATATTCAGGCTTTAGTAAGTATAAAGTGTCTTAACAGACTACTTGACGATTTCCAAGAGATATTTTTCTCGTGACAGAAAGTATCACAGGTATCAGGCACGTGTTTGAAACTCAGATCTTGAAAAAATTTGCATTACAGCTCGCCGCCATCGCTGACGCAAAAGCTACTTCCAACTGGCATGTATAATTACGCAGACGTGCTTGTGAGTCAATTGTAAATGAAAAAACACGCGTCATGGCTTGTAACCGTTCGCTGCAAATCGGCTTTGCGTAGTTCGTAAAGTAAATCGGAGATACACATAATCCCATTCCCGGATGGGGATCGTCAAAGGGAATCCATAAAGTCGCGACAACTACGCTCGTATAGGGTGTCCCTGAATTCGACGCAGCAAAGTACTATCTACAATTAGAAATTCATCGAGAAGAAGAAGATACGTATTCATGCAAATTCAAGGAATACGTAACTCGAAAATTTCGTGGATGACAGTATCCGTAAAAATCACATGCGAATTAAAATTGTATAAACTGCAAGATATAGGTGAAACCTACATTTGAAAGCTATGTATAAAAAATGTAGGATAATCCTCTTTGGGACTGTACCAGCGGTTCATCGACATTTTATACGTGTGTAGCCCAATCCTTTTATACTTGACGTACAAATACATTCGAGCTCGAAGCTCCAAGTGAGTAGAAAGATGAAATTGTTCCGCTGAGAATACCATTTAACAATGAGTTTATATTTTATCTCCGATAGAATCTGTTATTGTGATTTTATTTGAAGCTCTATTTCGGGTGGAGTCCAATATAAAATTTTACAACTTCGACACAATATACCTTGACATTAAACGTGGACAACGGATTGACTTTTCACTTGCCATAAATTAGACAAATGGCATTAATAGAGCCGAGTTGATTATTGAATCTTTCATCTCCAGAACCTCTAGACACCTCATTACCAAGATATTGAACTCAAAATGAAGTTCAATACAGAGAGAATTGGTACATCGAACATTCTAATAAAATCTTTAGCTTTATGAGATCACATAATTCAATCGTCTTTCCTCATTCTACGCGCGTCGAAATTGTCTGATTAGTCTCGGGGGTCACTCTACTTGCGCATAACGTTTGAAACAGTCAACGAAACGGGAACGGGAGGGGCGATTAACTAGCGTTTCCATAACAAATGAAACATTCACGATCGAAATTTACGGTGGGCATGGGTAAGCTCGCAAGCACAGGTTTATTTACGCGAGCTGGGTTGCCTACTTCGTTCTACGGTAATTACCGCGGCAATTACATCGCGATTTACAGTAATTACAACTTTTACTGGCTGAACGGAAACCGAACTGTGCCCGTCGCGGCACTCTATCCCGGGTCAGGGCCACCTTTCTCCATAAAAAGGCTTCCTGAGCACTGGTAGAAACCATTAATCTACCTACTAACGTTGCGGCGCACAATATATCTGGACTCAACATGGAGTCGTCCTTGCCAGCCAGAGGATTTTTCCTTGGAACACCGCTGTTTTAATAGTCCCCTCCGTTCCTCGTCGCACAAAGGACGACCCCAGTGTTCGAAGCGCCACGGTTGGAGGCGGCCTTCCGCTCCCTTTTGTGATCTGTCTTATCGTTTCTATCCGCTCGAAAGATTTTCGGACGCCACGCTAGCGGACTCGAAGACGCAGTATTTCTGAAAGATTAATCCCAGGAAAATGGGAATGACAGTTTCGGTTATCTTCGGAAGATTGATATTTTCGCGGCAGAGCTCCGCGACTTATGTATTGTGTGTCCTGATAAAGGTGATACAACGTCAGATTCATTGTCTATTTGTCATGTATGACACATGAGGTAAGAGAAAGGAAATGACAAGGGTAACATCGGTTTGTTAAAGTACAAATTAGTATGTATAATATAATAATACCTATTTAATTTAAACTAAACGATGTCTAGACGTAACTTTCTTAAATATTAATCAGTGTTTTCCAAATGAGTGTGTACATTCAGTACTTCGAGATAATGAATTTAGATTATTAGTGACATCCTTTTCATTGGGTATTCGATATCAAATCAGCAAGTGTTATAGAGTTATTTTTAATTTAGTAAGAGAATTATAAAAATAAAAAAACTTTCTGCATTTGAAATATAATGAAAGCTACAAATTTGATTGAATATTTATCTTTAATATACCAACATTAATTTAGGTCTTCTCGAAAATTCATTTACATTCTCAAATATGGAAAGTACCTATATATTTCTGTCTATTTGAGCAGAAATTACCCTCAGGATATCGGCTTGTTAATGTTATATGTATATGTACACTCATCTACCCTCGATTTATCAAAAAGCCGAGCTAACTTATGGCAAATGAAATGGAAATAAACCAATGTAAATTTGCAGTTCATTAGGTATTTAGAGATGTGGTCGATGTTTTCGAGTCATGGTTGCCCGGGGATAATACAATAATTTTCATCAACGTACATCATATATCTGTCCACGTCCACCAGCATCATATACTTTCGACATTGCTTGATGCTTATTTGACTTCATTCAAACGTGTAGCCAACTTGGACAAACTGTGCTTGATTAACATCGATGTTTTGACAATGCTTGTCGACAAATGTAGCGTTGCGTGTTAATCGACTCTTCATGAACTCAAATTCATCAAATTGTTCACATTTGAGTTACCTCTCTCGATTGGAACAATTTAAATAATTAATCCTCCTATAGTTCGTTCGGTATTTTAAGTCCATAATCTCATAGCCCTTCCCATATTCAAGTGAATGACGAAAAATGTTCCAATTAACACGCTAAATTGCAATAGACCCTAAAAAAGTCCCAGAAATAGCGCAGCCCTATAAATTGCATCGGGTACGATAATTCCAGGAATAACGAAAAATATCCAGCAGCGAACATTTCAAATGGAGGATTACCTCGTGGGTGTGAATTCCCAGTTATATTCCGTCTTCTCGACCACGCGGGGCCAGCGTTTCCACCCTGCCCCGCAAATGCTCCCTCTTTATTGTCGCATTAATAGCTCGAGAAAAGATAACGAACGATACTAGAACGGGCATCGGTTAAGTTTATCTTAATAGGTCTGCTTCGTTCTGCCATTATCGTAAAACGGCTATGTATGCCTAACAACCGCTCGAGGAAATAATTAACAGAGAAATAAGATCTATCGCGGTGTAAATCTAGATTACACGCTGGAATGGCGAACAGGACTTAAGAATCCCCCGACATTTTCTATCTTCGATTTCAGCGATGGGGGAGAGGTCGACGCGCGAAGGGGATGATCTTAATTACCTCTACGTGGGACAATTTGTCTTACCTTGGCCCGTTCCGTGGGGACCGAACCAACGAATACGGTTTGTAATTGATGAGCTTTAAATTACGCTGGGCCAATGAGCAACAGAGTATTGGCCGCGGTTCGTGACGGGAATCCCATATCGACTAAACTCGTATTTTTGAAGCGAACGCTGGCAGCCCTGCAGAAAGGCACTCGAACCGTTCTTCCGCGAAAATCGTTCCCGGTGTCGACACTCGAAATTGAAGTTCCTTCTCGGTCGCCCGGGGAGCACCTGAGACAAAGGCAAAAATCGATAACTCAGTTGCGCGGCGAATTACGACCCTACATTCCGATTACTTCAAAGCTGGACTCGTGAAGAATACAAAAGGATACGATTGTCCCGTTTACAGGCTGGAAACGTGGTACTTTTTTCGATTGTGTATCAATCTCGTAAAATATTCTGTAATACTCTATCTTAAATGAAGATTAATTTGTAATACATTTCTTAAAAGATGGCACAAGTTTTTAATTAGTAATTAAAATAGAAGTACAAACCTAAATATTGAAACAAAAAATCACACGATTGTTAGAAATTTATTGAAATTATGTTCTAACTCTTGAGCGCTTATTACAATGATTATAAGCTGACAATGAATTCGTCAAATCAGGCGCAAGAATTCCACCGATGTTGCTAGTAGCGATGCTCGAGCCAGAAGGAAGGGCCCTACGCGTGGGGTCCCTTTCCGCACGCCGTTTCGGCTACGTTGCCGAGGTGCGTTGTCTCCCTGGGGTTTTCCCTGGATTTTCCCCCGGGGTTGCCGCTTGCCCTCGCGGGGTGCATTTCCGCCTCGGTGGTTGCTTCCGGGGAGTGCCACTCAGGTCGTTTAGGCGGCAATTTTGAAAATTTCTTACACGATTAATAGCTAATATGAAAAGTTACTATTCCACGAAATTTACCAATTGATGGATGCATACTTGAAAAAATTGCTAAAAAATTGTTATAAAAATACTGTTATTGTTAAAATTACTTATAACATCGATTCGTTTATGCATGAATCATACCACAGTTTTAAGTCAGACCTATCGACGAGAGTTCCTCTCTTAAAAGCAACCGTATGTAATGCGGGAAAAGGTAAACACAGCAAGCCACGAATTACGATGTATTTCATCCGCTGATGTATAGCAACGCCGAGGCAGGGGCCGAGGAAAAACAAAACTAGTTAAACGTACGTGTTCGATCAAAAAGGTAAATAAGCGCGATATCCTGCGCGCTGCTCAGCTGAAGACGAAGATCGCTTTCGAGATTTAATACCTTTACGCGCTTTCGAGGAAACGGAATGATTACTTATTTATGGGTCTGCCAGCTGGCCAGGGAAAAGAGAAGGGAAAAAAGAGCAAGGCCTGTTTGCGTTTGATGTTGCCCCGAATTGGCTAGTTAAGACGAGCGGTCGTTGATGGATTCATTTTCCACGTAGAAAGGTTATTTATGAACCCCTCTAGCAGCACAGCATCGATCCGTACCGGGAACGATGGCGACTGGTTCAGAATTCTTCGGCAACGTGAACAAATTACGATGCACGCTACACATCCGCCTAACCTAGGAAACGAGACAGCTAGTACCTGTTCCTACCCTAAGTTGGAATTAGTTTCCTATCGGGTGATGGTAATTGACGCTTCTATTAGCTAATGACGACGAGATGTATCTTCCCTTGTTGGGTGGATCTATCGTTTATCGATGCACTTGCTTACAAGATACTTGCAGATTAAATTCTTTTCTTATTCCCATCAGAAGTACTCTATTATAGATCAGCTTTACATTTTCGGCATTTGTATAGTCCAGATTTCGTTTAAATTATTGATTATTGCGTTTAGTCAATAGGTAGTTTCTTCTGTATCCCATTTCCTGTGAGTACAATGAAAAGTCGTTATTTCCAGCAATTGGCAAAATTCCATACTTCATGAAGGTATGAGTAAGAATACTAAAAATTAATTTAATAGAAAATATCCAGCCACAAGTACATAATTCTCCGAAAGGTTCTCTTTAAGCGATCTTCATCAGTCGTTGCAATCATCAATCGCGAATATTCATCGTCAGCCCAGGAACATTTCCAAGACCATTAAGAGCCACATTCCTGTGCAACAGGGACCGAGTAGAATCAAAGAAGTGGGTAACCATTTGCCCGGTGGTAGTAACAAGTTCGCGTTCGGAGTTCGCGTCAAGCAAAAGTGATTAAGATCGATCGGGCGTTCCTGGAAAGAAGTTGAATTCGCCGATACCTGATACTCGATTGGCTCGGTTCTCGAGGGCAACGGTCGAGTCGGTTTCAATTACGTGGATCTTATTGGGACTGGCGCGTAAAGGGCGGCCGATGCAAGTTGCCCGAGCGAAGTCCAATAAACTGTATAACAGGATGATGGTTCGTCCGAATCCTCAGGACGGTTTCGACGCTAATACACTGTCGCGGGCGACACGAGCCGTGCAACGACTGCCACGACAAAGAAGAAACGACTCACTCTCGGTGCCTTCCATTCTCGAGCGTTTCCCCCGATCTTCTAGCTGGTTACAGCCCGTACCCCCTGCGCCCAGCCTCTGGCCTACCCTCGATCTCGGGGAAATGTATAGTACGCCCGCTTGCGGAGTTTAACCGCCATTTTTCTCGTGATAAATGAAATTGTTCCGCGCCGCGCGAGCGTGGCGCTTGTCACTGCGAACGTTCCTCCGACGCGCGGTCTCTGACCAAAAAATTTTCTCCCCGCCGTTGAAATGAAGTCTGCGATAAGTTGGACGCGTCATATGTATATGTGGGTACGTGAAATGACGAATAGAGTGCCTTTATAAAGAATGGAGTATCTCGAATGGGGTGCTTCCCTAATGGAGACAATTTTCAGCGGGAGGGCAATTTATCCTTTGAAGGGTTTTCTTGAAATAGGAGTTTCGTTACTGTGGAATGCTACACTGTGCTAATTCTCGAGAATAGTCGAGATTTTATCATTTGTAATTTTGTAGTCCTGTAGCAATAAGTCCTTATCAGTTTGTAGGACTTGACGAGCCGAATGCGCCAATAAAGAGGTTCCGCAATTTAAAAGTTTGAGAATTTGAAGACTTCAGAGTCTGCAAATCTTCCAAGAAATTAGGTCACAGGGAACAGTTTTTATAGTCAACATCTACAAAAACTGTTGACCATCTGCCATTTGTTAACAAAAAGTTTAAGAGTTCTCCCTTATGAGCAACTCTGTACCTAAGAGCCAATGTGACCCAAGTTCTTTTATTTTTAATGACAGCCAGAAAACAAATGCGAAGACACATTTGTAACTAAACATTCATGACGTAACTCAATTCGTATTATTCTAACAAAACGCAGAGAAAGCAATGAGATCCTCTAAAAAATGTAATACTGAAAAAAATGGACTTGGGTTAGTCTGGCTCTCAGATACAGACCTGACTCAATAACGCCAGAATTATACTGACAAAATTAATACATTCTGCAATGTAATTCACTCAGTAGATCTGACTACCGAAAGTTCCCAAGCTATCGATCCCCCCGACGGCGTAACTTGGCGTGTTACTCCGTTTCCACCCCATCCCCGTCAAAAACAAGCAAAGTTAAATTCGACAATGGAATTTACAAATCTCGCGACGTGGAAAATGTAACGCAGAAACTTGTTCGACCGATAATATTCAGCCAGACATCCGGACGAACTTTCCAACAGTTCATCTCCAGACGCTCAACCGCCTATCCATCCTCCGACGTTTTCTCTGCTACGGCAGCGCTGCGCTTCGAAGTTACGCCCAAGTATCAGCGCTTTGTGGTCCAAGATGGAAATCCGTGGAAAACGGCGCTGTTGCGATTCAGGTCGGCGCTCAGCCAGGCAACACTTGATCGATGAGATCCTTGGGAACGATCGGTCCTCGAGCGTCCCCGAAACGATCGTTGATTTCGGCCGACAGCGACGGCAAACACGTCACCGAGGGGGATGATGAGAGGTGTTTGCGGTGCGCACGTCGGCCCGGGTAGCTCGTTAAAATGTGATAACTCCATCTACATGTAAATCTAATAGGGTAGACGGTGCAGCGGGGACATCAAACCCACGTTAACCACCGTCTACAACATCAACCGGGAGGACTACTTCGCAGCGAGCACCTTAAGCTCGGTTAGGAAGCCGCGACCTTAACCGTCGTCGCATACGTCACCGCTAAATTCTCGTGTAATAAGACCTAATCCCGAAGGATGTCGTGGTGACTCATGGAGAGCGCCTTACCCGCTGGGATTTCTGTTGCCTGTGTAAAACCATCTCGTACTGAATGAATGCGGTTAATTATGCTTGTGCACCTACCTACACATGATTTCATTCGCTTCTTGCGACTGGCGGTTTACGGCGTTGGCGTGGAAGATGAATTGGGGGGATGCTTTGACTTTCTATGGGGGAAGTGGAGGTAGCAAGAAGTTGTGGAGCGAAGGGATGAGGGTATGGGAAAATAAGAAAATTTAGGTGAACAGTAAATAGAGTTTATTTAAGGGTTCAATATTTTAGGTAATTCTTCGAGTACTACTTAGTGTAAGAGTTTGATAAATGAAGCTTCTAGTCCTGGTCAAGTAGAGCAAGTAGATTACAAATTATTTCAAATACGAACTTGAGTAATAACGTTCGATTTACTTTGCTTTGTAGTTCCAATCGTCGCTGTCGATGGAGTGGTGGGCAGCAAAGTACAACTGCCTTGTGACATTCGTTCCGCTGATAACGACAAGGTTCTCATGGTGCTGTGGTATAAGGAAGGGAACGGAGAGCCAATCTACAGGTAAGCTGAAAGTATTCTGATTCTTCTGAGGAAGTAAGTAAGCTGGGTTATAAAACTGTAATGAATCATGGTTTCTGTTTCATTGGAGATAGAAAACAGATGGTACAGAAAAACAGTGAATGTTGCAAGGTGTTGACCTTCCCTAGTTCTTATATAATAAAATTGAAATATTTCATTTATTCTAATAAGAAGAATGTATAATACAAATCAGAAATTGTTCAATTATACTACAAAAACTGTAGATTTATAGTATCGTAAGTATTTCAGAATTCTTTATTTATCATAGCGTTTAAAATAGCTAATTTGTACGAAAAAAGCACATCTTCAAAAAATATACATTTTTTTTTTATTCATAGTTATACGTACAAAGATAAAGTTCTACAGAGATGAACTTAGTTACCAATTCAACAAGTTTTCTCTATTATCTCCTTTCTCTACTGAAACTATGATCCTCTATAATTAAACCACACATCCAACAACTGAAAGATTCACACATTCAAAACTATCTTCCCAATTCCAAATACCAAATCAAAGAAAATCGTGGCACACAAAGCCAAAGGCAAATTCAGCCTCCTATTAAAGCAACACGAACAGGCTCTAACACAGGAAAATGAACTCTCCTTCATCCCCTAGCGGGTATAATCCTGAGTCCCCTACATCCTCGGAATTCATCAGAAACCTTTAAAAACCAACCCGATTACAAAGACATCGTGCCAGGCGAACGAGCACCATCTAAAATTCCCCCGAAACCCGATAATCTAGGAATATAAATTACCCGAAAGACCTAAAAAAGGGAGAAAGAGAGAGGAGGCGGCGGTCCAGAAATTCCTCGCGTTATTTTCCGCGGTGAACTTCATTTGCTCCCCGACTCGCCGTTTCGCTTCCGCGGCCCGTGAAATTTTGCATATAGAATGGTGCGCGCCCTCCCCCCCTCCCTCCACCCTTGGCAACCCCGTTTCTGTCCGCCAGTTTGAGAAGCGCGACACGTGACTTCTGGACGAGGGGGTGGGAGGGTGTGTCGTAGGGGAACGACGACGTTAGTACCCGTCGAGTCATATTTAAGAAATGTAATAAGCTGTAAGATATGTGCGGCCCAAGCGATGCATCGTCCCGAGATCGTGCCTCTGCTTTCGCCCTACCTTCCGCAGGGGGGCGGGGATGGGTGAGCCTTGTCCCGGGCATAGGTCGTCTCCCGTTGTAAAGTCAGTTTAATCCTCGCCGCACGGGAGGAGGGGCTTTAAATTTAAAGGCAGTCAGACACCCCATGTACCCTCTCAACGAGCTCCTCTTTCCTTGTTTCGCCCAGCCACTTCCGGGTGTAGCATTAAAATATTTATTGCGTGACACGATGGCTCCCTTATCGTGCCCGCCTCGCACTGTTAGCGAAACAAAATACTGCGATCACGCGTTCATAAACTTTGCATATCCTCCATTGCTCTCTCTTTTTTACTTCTGCGGTTGGGTCTAGGTGGCTCTTCGACTAACATGATGGGGTTAGGACTGTGTATGGCTAAAGGATGGCATACTTTAGTTTAGGTGGAGGTAATAATAATTTTATTGCGAAAGATCCCGGGGAAGAGTTTTTACTAGTTAATTAAGTTTTCATGATAAAAAACTATGCATTCTGTTACGTTGCCGAGGCAAACTACTAATTTCGAAACCTCGGAATTAGGGGCTGCAACAGAAGCATGGTCTTGTGGTAGAGGAACTAGTGCTCGTACTATCACTAGGCGCCGTTATGTTTGATAAACGGAGGTAACTTTTAAACGAAAGCGCAATTTTGCTTTAGGGCAAACACTGGGCGAAGATAAGCAGAGGCATGTTCTCCAGTTAAATTTACCTCTGTATATCATAAAACTTAATTGACTAGCGATATTGTACTTTGTATCTCTGGCGTAAGTCAACGGAGATGTTAACCTCTTCGAAACCACCCCCCGTACTTTATTTTCTCCAGTTCCGTGATGTCGCTTAACTTCCTCTTAATCTGATCTGCAATCTCATTATGCCGATTTATTCAGCCACTTGAACATTTCGCTCTAACAGGTCCTGCTTCATTCGATTCTCTTGATTACAGCCTCGTTTCCTTCCTACACGACTCCTCTGCTTTCTCGTTACCCTCTTTCACTTCCTTCGCGTTTCTCTTTCAGCCTTCTTGCCATCGACTTTTTATAAAAGTTTCCTGTAATATTTGCGTGACCTCTGAATAGCGTCCTCGATTGCTCTTAAGGGACATCGTTCTCTAGAATTGAATCTGTCCAATTCCACTCGCCGGGCTCCCCTATTTAAATCGCATGCATTACACCGAGGACCGACTAAGCGTCGTTTCACCTGAAAGGGTTAATAGCATTTTATTCAAATAGAGCATTCGTCCTTTGGATGCCGATTGCCCTACGTTTTATGCAAAACAGGCAGGATTGGGAGCTTTTTGATTTTCGTAGTCAAATGGACTAGTACAGCTCATTGTATAAGAAACTCCAATTTCTGAAATAGCTTGCTCCGCGGCTAAATAATTTTTCATTCATTGCATACACGTTTAACCAAAAATCGTGCATTACTACCAAAAGTGTCTCGTCAGTCTAGCCAACATAGGATTGCTTAACCAATACCCCCAACTGCTTCTATTCGTTCCCACCCAAGTACAATTACTAACATTGTCAATATATCTTTGCAAGTAGAAGACCCTATTTTTTATCCGACATTACAGTACAATACTCTCCCTCCAACTCGGGCATACACTTTCAAACCATAAACCTCGCTTCTAAAACTCCCACCAACCCCAGCAATTTCTCCGAAAAACGTTGGATCTGAGAAGCCATGCATCTCCAGTCCAGGATCGTTCAAGCTCCCCGATTCTTCTTTCAAAAATCTCCGCGGGTAAGACGTGTGATCGACGAGGCGCGCGGGGCAGGTCCGATCGATGGCGAGACGGCGTCGTCCGAAATGGCAAGAGTCGTGAAGATCGATTCCCTGGGAATCGCTTTGCAGGATTATCGTTCGTCGGGAGCTAGGATCGAACGAACGTGTTATATCCACGGATCGTTCTGGCCAAACGGAAAGCTGGTGATTTTCTGAAGAGTGGCGAGAAGCGGTAGGTGTGTGAGGAGGGCAGCGACGTTTACACGTACGCGGGGATCGTCGAAAAGGCCGGCAGCCTCGAGGCAAACAGCCACACGGACATCCGGACGGTGGCTGCACGTCACGGAAGCGCTTTCCTCGTCTGCTGGAAGTGCGAAGTAGAAGAATTAAATCGTATTTCAACGTCAATGCCGCGGAAGCAGCCGGCAGAGCTGGATAGCTTTGGGAATACTCAGTCACGAGCGGAAATCCGAACTGCCGTGTAGTCGTGGAACGCAATTTAACTTTTAGTCGCTCGTGAGGAACCGGCCGAGGATTCCATGTTCAGTCTTCCACGGTGTTCCCTCTTCTTTCACCCCCTCGACGTCACTGGCTGATTTCACTCCCGTCCTCTTTCTATCTACGCGAGACATCCGTCTCGTTGCGAGGTCTTCTGCCTCTTCGCTCCCCCCTGGATGCTTAATATGCAATCACGCGCGGAGAATGGCTCCCCAGGTGACTTGGATACGTTCCTGCTCTTCCATCCTGTCGGATTATAGGTCTGCCACGCTTCTTCTCGCGTGGATCCCTCCTGGCGTGTCTAAAGACCCTAGATCCTGCGTATCGGAGCCACGCGATCATCCACTGCAGAGTGCTTCTTGATACGGGGGAAACGTTGGGAGGAGAGGTTCTTGACCTGGGGAATAAGAAAACCGCGTAAGCATCTTCCGACACGAGATCTCGTTTTTAAATCACCGTCGCTGGTTTGTTGGCCGGAACGAGGGTTCATGAGGGTGCTGCGTATGAGGATGTTCTTCAACCTCAGCTGGGACTTTGGTATTACGTGTTATGTTTGAGTGTGTCTGATAAGAGTACAGAAGTTAAGTTTATATTTCGTGATAGTGATAGAGCTAGACGGAAGTGGGTTTTAATCTATTTCTTTCGACCAGCAGATGACGTCTGAGAAACTATTTTAAATATTTGATAACTTCAATAATTTGAAATTTGAAAACTAAATATTTGAATGTTTTTATATTTAGAAGTCAGAAATTATTTGAATTGAGGAACGGAGAAAACCTTTCCTACTAGAATCAAGTACTGTTTCCCTCGCCTCACGCCAATGTTCGTATTAAAACTTAACTTGTATGAAAATTAAATGGGAAGAAGGGAAGACGAAGAAACACGAGGAGCAAAGCTTCAGTAAGCGTGTTCTCAACTTTGCACGTGACATCAGGTACAGACTACATCGCGAGACGTCCTGAAGAGGCGTTGTCAACTTCGTTTGTCGGATCTTCGAGATTACAAGTGCTGGTTTCATGAAAATTCGTGCCTCGTTCCCGTAAGATTTCGGTATTAACTCGTACCTGGCAGAAATGTTCTCGCGAAGAAGTCGTAGATGGGGATTCACCGAGACAGTATCTCATTCGCCCTCCTGGAACAACTTGAGCTCTCTAGCAAATTAAAGTCCAGATGATCTCGGGTCGAAGTGAATCTCAGATTCTCCTGCAATTAGTTTAATATTTGTAGAATGAAAATCATAAAGTAATTGCTTAATCAAATAATTATAAATATTAATGTCCAATGTATCAGTCCAAAAGAGAAACCTTTATATTCAGTCACATTCATTAATTGCAAATTCATAACGTCGAACACTTTTTACAGATAATTAATTAGCTTTTTATGTAGCTACACGTAATACTTTTTCGATCACATCGATTTGACACATGGTTACGAGACAAAAAGACAACATAGCTTGGTGCTTACCTCAGTATTGCTACAAAAAGATATAACCGATGGTTTCAGCTTCGATGTCCGAGATCGCCAACGGTTCAACGATGCTCACCTCTGGTCGTCGCCGTCGGCATTGGGACCAAGAGCTTTTTTTATCACGACGTCGAATCCCGCTCACCTCAGCATCGATCGATTGGAGTCTAAGGATGAAGGGATCTATCGGTGTCGAGTGGATTTCAGGAATTCGCCGACGAGGCAGCAGAAGATGAATCTGACTGTTACTGGTGAGTAGCAAATTATATCTTTAATGGACACGATCGATATCAAAGAATTACAATTACAAAAGTAGAAATAAGATAAAACAGTAAAATCGTCTATTTTTAGTAAATGCAAATATCTACTAAATTTAAACAGGTCAGAGTTTAATTTTGTCTTTGCAGACTAACTGCTCCAAAGTGAAATATCTAGTTAGAAATCTAAAATGAAGTATAATAAAAGATAAATGGACTAACTTTTTTAATATGTACCTATATTTATACCCTGTCACCTGAAATATGATATAGGTAATACTTATTTTCGAAAAAATTGGTTTTGCTATAGACAAAGATATAAAAAGCAAAACACATTAAAAGTGCATTTTTCTGCACCTTAACTAAATCTAGGAATATTTGCTTGCTAATGCTTGCAATGCAATTTATTTGCATAACATAAGTAACGAAATTATACTCTAGAGTAGTGGATTATTATAAATAGACCACACTCATCTAGTATTCAGTATTCATCTAGTATGACAAAAGATTATATCATTCTAATTGTCAAGATTTTTAAAAAATCTTCTAAAATGATTGCCATTATTTATAGAAAAAATTTCTTACTTCTTACATTTGCGTTTTCTTTTCTTCAGTAAAATATAATTCTGCATAAAAAGCTAAATTATTACTTTGCCATTTTTGCTATCACTAACTAGCTACTCACTTTTAGGTGACAGGGTATAAGATTATAAAATTATTACAGAACCTATCAAACTTGTGTCTCCGCCAGTCCTTCACACGAACCTCAGCAGAAGTCTTCAGTCCTTATCAAGCACCTCACTCGATCGATCACCTTGTGCTCCCCTTTCGTCCAGCCCTTACGACAGGAGCATATCGTTTCCCTCTTTCATCCATCCCAGCATTTAGGCGCGATCGACGGCGTCGGTCGAAGAGTATTCAGCGAATGCTAAATCATTCGCACCAACGGAATTCAATTGCCTCTAATCAATCTTTCACGAGTAAATCACATCGTCGCGCATTGCGTTCATAGATCACCCCCTCTTTCGTCCCCCATCCGCGACCAACCCTCCCACGTTACTCCACCCTCAGGCAAATAATCAATCCGTATTTCCGGCGATTCAATCGTGCACGGTGTTCGCGCAGTGCCTCCGTCGAAGCCTGTGATCCTGGACGGGACGACGAGGGATATCGCGAGGATAGAGGAGCACTACAACGAGGGAAGTGACGTGAACCTGATTTGCGAGGTACGAGGTGGCAGGCCGCTCCCGAAGCTGACGTGGTACCTCGAGAACACCGTGATAGACGAGTCCTATTACTACAACGCCGAAACGGGGATGACGGTTAACCGCCTGTCCTACCCCAAAGTTGGACGGCAACACCTCAAAGCTCGGCTGATCTGTAAAGCCAGCAACACCAACTTGGTCGAACCGCAGACTAGGCTAGTCATCCTCGACGTGAAACGTAAGTCCACGGAGATTTCTCTTGCTTATCATAAGTATTTCGTGCAGCGACACCGACGCCCGTGTACTGCGGCTTGGAAGGATGCCATCGCTCGCAGACTGTTGTCCCTTAGCTTGCGATCGCTTTCGCTCGCGATAGACGCTTCGAGGAATTCTGGACGGTGGTTTCGAGGGAACGAGAGCGATAGGGCAGATGGGCATGAGTAGATGGAAACTAGGTACAGGTTGGAACTGGCGAATTTCAGGTGATTGTATGGAACAAGTAGCAGAGATGGTTACGTTGCTCAGGGAGTGGGGACGGCTGTTCTGAGGACATAGAAAGATCTAATTATGGCTGAATGAACTTGAATAGGGATGCTGTTGTTGATTGCAGCGGAATTTCAGTCGAGATTTGTGGGTAGAAGTACTGAGATAGATTAATGAGAAGTCTTTTCGCTTGGGAAAGTTTAGGGTTTACAGTGAAAGGTGCACTTAAGGTAACTTATTACAATGTACGTATGTGGAACATGAAATTGTGGAAAAATAAATATTGCTGAAGTTCCACTTGATAATACATAAGTCTTGATCAAGTGCAAGCAGAAAGATCAATGCTTGCTCATTTTTGCAGCTATAAGTAGCTAACATCACATTGCGACGCCACGTGGAAAGCGTTAAATGAAGCACAGTGCATTTCTTGTAATCCGCTACTCGCGTCGGGGAATTTCGCAATAAAATTATGCAGAGGCCAGTTGCTCTTGCATCGAATTAACACATGGATCAGACTGAAAGCGAGCCTTACATGCATGACTCGCAGCAGACAGTTCAGTTTTCTCCGTGGTCTCAGATGGAGAGGCCGATAAAGAAACGACATGTCGGCTATATTTACATCTTGCTGATAGCTCACGCACGCTTCCCACGATACAGCGGGATTTATACGACATTAAAGAATGTAATTTCCAAGTCCATGTAGGAATGTATAATTCCTAGCTTGTTAAACGATATGCAGGTACGAAGTACTTGTCATTAATAGAATTACGAGAATTGCCTTCTGGCTTAAGCAATATTTATTTATGGCTAGCGTTCTGTTTTCAAGCGGTGAACTTTTTTTAATTGAATTCCTTGAAAGCGTAAATGGAAACTTTATGTTTTATTCGTTACGTAGAAATATTTGTATTAGTTACTACAAGAGTCGTATCCACAAAGAGAACTTCCCAAATGTAATGCTTACTGAAATTCAAAGATTTAAAGCATTCTAAGTTCTGTGGTATTCTAATTTTAAAAATTTCAAACATTTGAATTTTCAAAATTCCAAATACTTAAACTTCCAAAATTTGGAATATTTAAATTTTCGAAACTTCAAGTATTAAATTTTTAAATATTAAAAGATCTAACACAGATCAAACGTAATACATAATTCATGACATTTAAAGGGTGAAATTACAAATATTTAAATTTTCAAAATTTCAAGTACATAAATTTTCAAATATTAAAAGTTCTAACACAGATCAAACGTAATACATAACTCATGACATTTAAAGGGTGAAATCTCACATAAATATCAAGTTTCTGCAACTCTCAAACAAACAACAAAGAGCTACAAAAACTATGTACCCAAGTAGCCCTAATTCACTTCCAAACAATCTGAAAGTAGATCAGGGGAAAATCCGCTGTGCCAGATCGGCCGATAAACGCCTCAAAGTAATATTCTTCCCGCAGAACGCGGCGCAGCCGGCCGGGCTCACGAATTCGCTGTTATCGTTTTATCTAGAATCGCGGTTAAACAATTCTCCACGACGATTTCGCGGTGGCTCGGGGGCACGTAGCTACCGAACGCCTTTTCACGTGGTCTCCGTCGGGACAAGGTGTTCACGCGCCGAACCTATTAGTCGTTCGCCGAGAGATCGGCCGTTGGAGATAACAGTAACGCCTCTCGCAAGACGGATCAGTGGATCGCGTGCCTTCTGGCCTCCAGCTTCGATCCCGTGTTTCCACGGGGGATCGTGGCGTGCGGGGTGCAATGTTCAAGGGTTGTCGGTCGATAGGAGTGACGGGACGTCGTGTGTGCACCGCTCCCCTTTCGAGGTGTCCCGTCCGTGTGGCCAGGCGATGTGTATTGCCCGCACAGTAGCCGAAGAATGCAGCGATCATACGATCGAGGAACGTGCTCGAGGTGTTCGGGGCGGGTATCGTGCGAACAGTGTCTAGGGGGGCGGTTCTACTTCGAAGTACTTGGAACTTTGAAAGGAAAGGGTTGGATGCCTGAGCAGAAGGGTGAAACTATTCGAACGTGGCGATAACGATAATGTAAACAAGCGTAAAACCATTAGGGACTCTTGCCGACGCGTTAACTCGGGGCTGCTTGATCCCGTCGATCGACCTACCGACGCTCACGCACTGGCGATGCTAGGTCTGGGTTATTGACTCGCGCGATAAAAGGGCGGGGGTGGGTGGGAGGAGGGGGGGAGGAGGCAATCGCTCGAGTCTTTTATCAACGTGCATGTCTGACGATATGTAGCCTTTCTGGGCGATTTTTAGAGCACGTTGCGTGATTTTAGAGAGAATTTAGGTATTTTTAATGTGTGCAATTTTTTGCCAGGTGAATATTTTTAGCGTTATTTTAAAAGACTTGTATAGGATGTCGTAATCTTTTTAATAAATTTGAATATTGTGTTTTAGAGGAAAGTTAGAGGCTAGAGCGTAAATTCTGGACAATCTTGAAACTTATTCTGGATTTTATTTAGAATTCTATTTTAAAGCTGCAAAACTTAAAGGTTTGGATACTTGGAAGGCTCTGTTGAGTAGGTTTGGCTGGGGAAAAGTACTTGATGGAAGTTATAATAAAACGTACCTCAAAAGAAAAAGAACTGAAGAGCCTTTAGGGCAGACATATTCTTATTAAGTTCATTTCACGTTATTATCGCAACATTAAAGCCAATTTCTACAATATTTAACAAAATTTCTACATTAACTTTTTCGCACTCTTCGGGCCAATGTGATTTGAAATTTAATTTCAATCTTTAATGTCTTTTTAATTGTAACTCAATTTACGTAAAATTCGCTGACTTTTAGTACTATAATAATATTTAAAATACGCTTCTCGATATAAAAAATTCATTAGGTACTTTATTTTGCTCTTCATTTTACCTTGTACCTACTACTTCTAAAATGGATTACTATAAAAATTTCTTTAGTTATAGAAATCAGTTTCGCCTAAATTACTATGCTGATGTGGCAGGAATTTGATGTGAACACAATCCAACATTGAAAACTGGATTATTGAATGAGAGAAATCTGTGACCGAGGAGCATTCTAAACGAGGCAGTATAGTGCAATGCACGACTTCGAAATTTCCTTGCGTCTCACCAGACGGAAGCCAGCTCGCGTGCACGCTTAGAAATCAATTATCCTCTTCCGTGGCACTCGATCTCCTAAATTTCCAATAGACAAACGTTGCTTGTGCCACACAGGAACTGATAAAGCCCACTGTTTGATTAGATCCCCGAGTGAAAAACGATTGCAAATAAATCTAAATCCAGAAGCAAGACTTATTTGCGGTTGAGAGCGTACGTGTGAGTATCTGAAATTTCATACGTCCCCCGGGGTGATCGCTATTAATTCGTGCAGTTTCCAGCCGTGGCAAGTTTCATACAATGGAGCAAATAATAATAAATACCGGCGGTTCACGTTTCCACACGGTCTGCTGCCTATAAATTCTCTCCTAATTGCTTGCCTCCTATTAGTACCCTCGTTTCAATTGCTCATTAAATGTCTTTAAAGGATAGGCTATTCGAAGAACTTTGCTTCTTATGTTTTCTCAGCCGAACTACGTTTCGTGGAAGTTCCTCGTACTTCGTTAATGGTGCACTAGGATCAATTGCACTATTTTTTCCTTTTTCGGGTCAAGTCAAATTGGTTGTACAGCGGGAGCTATACTTAGTCGACGAAGACAGAAAGTTCGATGGTTGAGAAAAATTGAAGTAGTTCAAGGAGAAGGCATAACATGTAATGAATTCGTGAATTTCTACAGAAAGACTTGTTAAATTCGCATCGTTCTGTTCTAAAGAAATTACTGCTCGTTTGTATTAAAATTGAGGAAGCTTCTAATATTCTGAATAAACGTGAATGAATCCCTGAGCAATATCAATAATTTAGATCGCATAGATGTCGAAGGGTTTCTGGAAGTGCATCTTATTTTACTTCCCTTCAGTCGTGCTCTCCTTTTCAAATATCGTACGCGTATTCAAACAAGAATTCTTAGACTTCTGCTATATTTCGATTCCATGGTAGGTTCAAATGGTTCTGGTTCTCCTTTGCATCGAAACCTCGTCTTTAGAAACCTCAGCTCGCGATTATGTGCAAAAAATCAATAGTTCTTCCTTCGGTCGAGATTGATTTCTGAAAGCTTTCCATCTGCTTATTGACACGAAAACTCGACAGAGATGGTTAAAATGATTCGACGGGGTTTATGGGCGAGGGGCAGTAAAGTTACGTTCGGGACTTGATAGCACGCGATACCATCGCAAAAAAGTAGAACGGGTCACGTTATAGGCATCCGGATGCCTGCTACGTTCCGACAGAAGGCACGTATCGCGTAAATTGTGCCGACCTAGTCGATCCACCAGCGAGAATTTAGCAAATAATTACCCTTTTAATACTCGGCCAATTTGCACGATACGCCCGCCAAATAAGTCTTAAAGAGTGGCTATAAACACCCGTTATATTATTAATAGATATTGTGACTGCGGCTGCCGCTAATTTGCGTACAATTGCACCGAATACGGACGTAGGTGCACGTATGCACGCGTGACAGTGTAGACACGCCAGCTTGTGACCAGTCGCAATATTTACTCGCACGCGGTGACGCACGTCAACAGTGTTCACAGAATAATAATTAATAACAGACACGGATGCGGTTCGTCTCTGTCCACTGACATGTAAATTGCTTCGATTGTGCCTGGGGAATCGTTTTCACGCGGCAAACGTGAGTGAATTTTTTTCTGTAAGCGAGAATTATTGACTGCATACAGGGAAATATTGTATAGTACGGAAGAAATTGAGTAAAGTGAAATAGTATACCGTAAGAGTAAAAGAAGATTAGAATACTGTGAGGATAAATATAGAGATAATGATGATACAACTGTGAAAGGGATACGCTATGGCAAAAATCAGAGGTCGAAATTTTAAAATAAAGTTCCTCCCTAGGTGACTTTGTCCTTAAAAGAATCGACTTTGAAAGTTCATTGAGTAGATTCTTGGTTATTCGCTTGGAGCTCGCTTGTCTGACCACATACGTAATTTTCTACTTGAGGGTTTAGACGAGACTGTATAAACGAAGAGTTAACACGTTTCAAGTCCATACGTTTCATAATCCATATAGAATAATGATTTTAAATCTTACAATTTTCAGTAATGCACACAAACCCACTAAACTTTCTTTCAATATTTCCAAACTCATCACACTAATATAACAATAAACTCTTAAACTAGCATGTAATTACATTCTTGCCGATACTACATTCTTGAAATTCTGAAATCCCATTTTCTCTCTCTATTCACTTGAAAGTTCAACTGTCCAAGCCTTATTTAATCATTCATTGCCATTCACCGGAGTTAAGGTACGACGTCCTAATTGAGCACGTATTTAATTCAAGGTTTAAAAAGTCGATACAAGTCCGGCGCTTCGGGTCTTGACGCCTCCATTCGGGTCACCGCTACCAGTTTTATCGGATTTATAATTCAGGTCGACGTAAGGTCTGTTTGGAAGGGTTGCAGGTGGTGGTGGTTCAACGTTCTGAAAACAAGCGCGTGGTCGCTGGTCGCGGCGCGACGAGCGTGCACCGCGCCCGCCGAGGAATTATTCGAACAGAAAACGATAATGCCGCAATAAGCGCGCGCGGAAACATTAAGGCGGGCCGTGCTACGCTAACTACGCGGGCGTTAACTCATGATTCCGGTTGTTGGCGTACATCTACGCAAACGGCGGACGCGAGTCGATAATTTCTGCGTCGCCACCGACGCTTGCACAACTTCAATTAATGATGGTTGTTGGATAAATTCTATTGTCGATTCATGGAAATGAGCGTGTTATTCGCGACAGTGTATAATAATGGCGAGTTGTAGGGTAAACGTATTCGAGTGAACGATTCGCGGGAATTCATTGCGGGATCCTTAGTGTTTGTTCTTTTTCGACCCATTTTGCAGTGTGCTTTAATTACAAGAATCGTTTCTGCGTTTAATACGGATGTTAGTTAATGTTTCATTTTGGATTCTTTTGTGAAGCTTGCTTTTGTAACATACATTGTGATGCTATAAGTATCCAAAGTTCATTCACTCAGTAAAAAGTCAGGAAAAGTTGAACAGGAATTTTTAAACATCTATTCTGATGTTTTATTATTATTTTCAGAATTATCTACGTCAATTTACAATAATTTTCAAATTCATTTGAATTGTCATTTAAAAGTCTGTTTAAAAACAAATGAAACATACTTAATATAATTTATAATGATAACTATGCACGTCAAAGTTAATTATCCCGAATTAGTCTCGCTTACTGTCACTTAACAATGGTATCAGACATATCCATTTCAGTCGAATGGTGTTTAACCTACAATAGCGTTTGTAATCACAGTAATTGATAGGCAGCTTACAATGCTCACTCAATTATTACATGTGATAGGATGTCCAACGCCATGCTTTCGCCAAATATTCGAAGATGATAGGATCACTCATAAGGATCATTTTGATACGTATTGTCGTACAGAATACACACGACTTTCTTCGTTTCTTAAGAAGCAGGAAGCGTGGTTGCAAAGCAGCGACACGCGAAGCTTCGTGCGTCAAATGATTCACTGCTACGATTCCAGCTTCGCCGCTCTTATCGAGGCTTAATACACGTTTCTAACGTGTTTCGCGCGAAACGAACTTCTGTGATTTTTATCTACGATTGTTCCGACATTTATGCCTAATTGAAAGTTATAATTGTTGGGGTGCAAGTTGAGCTTACTTGTAATCTATCTGACACGTTATCATTCTGTGCTAGTTTTGAAGTGTTACAAAATACTACTTTGATTAGGGTTTGATTATTTAAAATTGGTGAGAAATAATTGTTTTAGAAATAATACATTTTCATTGTTTGAGGTCAATACTAGTGCTACCCAACAATGTAATATTTAAGATATTTCTGTTGAATTTTATCTACCTTTGGCAAGGGATGGAGATTAAATACTTCCGTATTCCAAGCATCCTGGAATTTCTCGCACGAAATTTAACACCCGTCCCCTTTTAGCATCCTTTACAGCCTCGACGAATCGAGGATGGCATAAATGAGAAAAAAGAAGAAATGGTTTTCACGGTCATGCACACGCTATCCCGCTATTTCGTTTCCTTAACTATCTAACGCGCGCATAATAAATGACCCCCTGTGTCGCATAATAAATGCTCCACCTGCTATACTATGCGAAAGAAAGTGAAAAAAACTGTTTTTCGCTTGATTCCGCAGTTATATGACTCAATTTCCGTTGGAAAATAAAACTCATCTCTTTTTCACAGCCTGAAATTTGTTCACTAAAATAAAAATATAGATGGAACATGAAATGAACTTCATTAGAAGTTTCCACATACACTGTTCATGATGAACCAACACTGAATTTCATCTTTTTCACTAGAATCGTATTTCTGCATTATCTATTTTCACTCACCACGATTTCTTCTTATATCCTCCGAACACACACCACACAACTAAAGCTCTTAAGATACAAATACACCAGCGTTCACGAACAGTAGACAAAATTAAATTTCCTGGTATTTCCTCATACTGTTCTTGATGTTCACGGAAAAGTCAAATAAGTATAACAAAAAAATGTGCGAACCATATACAATCATTGTTTATAATCAGTCTTCACGAACTGTACGCTGATGTAGACTCATCTTTAGAAACCAACTTACCAAAAATTCTCCCTCCACTTCCACATTAACATTCAAAACCCAACTCACACGAAGTTCTAACTTCCACTTCACCCAATTAATTAATTCTCCTTCTAAGCGATGCAATTAGAAATACCCCAAATTAACCAGCCATACAACAAACAAGAAGTCAACCCAGTACTTTCGTTCAATGGCTTAGAACAAGAGTCCGCTCGACCATTCCACTCTGTCCTATACCACCGCTCGAGTTCAAGTCTCTAATCGCCTTCCCCTAGTTTACAGGTATTTTGTTTAGAATATAGACTGCTTTCACGAACGAAGATCTTTAGAAATAGAAGCTAGCGTATGCATGTGGTAGGAAGGTCGGATGAAAGAGCCGAAAGAGCGGGCAGAGGGGCGTCAAGAAGGATCACCGTGCAGCGGTGCACAGAGTGGCGGATAGGCCACGAAACGGAACGGAGGAACCAATTTCAGAGAAGTGGCTAGCGGCTAATGGCAATTAGGGGTTGTACGAGTAGCTGGTTGCGGCAGCGCATAAGCGTGCGTTGGAATTTACGAGGCAGACCGCGCGAGATAGGCAACGTGGTATTACGGATCGTCGTAGGTACCGTTGCCCTTTTGTTTTAGGTCTCGATTGTTATTAAATTTCGCTCGAAGGAACGCCGAGCGAGCGGCGGCCGCGGAGGGGTCGCGGAGGATTTATAATGCGGCCGATTCAACAGTGAAAATGAAATAGGAAACTTGAATCGGGCGACGCGACGGCGAGGAAGAATACAGGGCGAACGAATTATTGAGCAAAAATGATTTTGCTGCTTTTCTGAAGGCAGTTGAAGCGAGAGTGTTCTTCGAGATGAAATTCTGAGCCAGCGCTGTGCAGAAGTGTTTGCGTATATTGCTTTCAGTTGCGTGGATAGAAAGACAACCTTTTGAAAATTGGAGGGGGTCCAGTATAAACATGGCCCACCCCTTCCATCAAATAGAAACTCAAAGGGGGATGGAAGAAGTCGGGTAAACTATATTTTGAATGTCATTCAGTAGTGAACCAAGGACAGGAGAGGATGTCCTGAACGAGAGTTTTGAGTTTCTTGTATATTATCCTCACCCTAATAGGGTGAGTTTCGTATACTACTAGGTAATATTAATATAGAATTTAACTATGTTATTCAGTATATAACATGTAGTATATAGTATATAATATGTAGAATGCAGATTCAGTTTGGAAATATTTTTTTCTGACTCATGAAGTGTCGTAGGGTTTCGTCTTTTTATTATATGACGAATTAGCTCCTCTTTCATGTACATATTTCATTACGCGTGTCGCCATTTCAATCTGAATGTGGTAATCATGTACCCCAAATACCAGAATCAAAGAAAATTAATTAAGCTAGATTAGTTCTATAGAATTGACCTTTTCGCATACTTGATTGTGCGACCTATATTTCTTTGATATTTCACGAACCGTGAGCTCGCTGAGCTCGAGTAATTAATACAAACGGTACTCTAGGTCATCGCACGTGCCTTATTCTGTGTGATTAAGGCAGTCCAATATAGCACGCAATAATTGCAATCAATAGACGTACCAAGATTTATAGCTGATGGAAATGGACGTGTAGTACATACATATATGGCACACTCCGTGACAGATGTATACGTTCCAGCCTATGAATTTTCGTAGGCGACACAGAAGCGTTGACAGTAATAGGAAATTCAATATTCTCTATCGTTCGTCTTGACAAAATTGCGCGTTGGAAGTGGTAGCTGAAATTGCAGTCAAATGCGCGCGCATGACAAATTTATGCGTAACTGCGATAAGCATATTTCATTGTCAAAGGAATGTAATTGATCGTATCTCGTGAGTACAATTTCAACGTCAAATTTTAAAAAACACAGAACTTCTATTTCTCACCCGTGCCAAAGTTAAACATTAATCCCAAATATTTATTTCGAATAAAAACTCTTCGCTGGCATAAATTACTCGGATAAATCTCTTTTTAATTTATTATAAAAATGTATTCGCATGCAATTTTGTCAATCTCTGCTTTTTATTCCCAGGAATTTTTCTCTAAATGTAATGTCTATCGCATAAATTTACGGTCACAAAGCTCCATTCGTGATATTTTACACAAGTCCTCCAGCATTTCAACAGCGGGGTCCTTTCATTCTGTCCTTCATTTCTATGCAAAGCATCATTCTCTTGAATCGTTCGCGTTGCCCACGAAGCACGAGGCTGAATGTTTTCCTCTAGTCAAGAAATTAAATAATTGAGATTTATCGCCTCGCCGTGCCGACAGGATTTGAAGAGGTTCTTTCGCGTAACACGGCAACGGACTTCTTCAACCCTCTCTTGTTCGTTTACGCAGCCGTAAACGTCTCGAAAGAATCTCCTTAACCCTGCTTACAAGCAACGTGCTTCTCCCAGAACGTTCTACGCCGACCGAGCAGTCTCCAAATTTCCGTCTCATTTCTACAGCTTTCAACGTTGTTTCTGCTCTCTTGAAGGAACTTCTCCCTCAGTCGTGACCGTTGTTTTAGGGAGTGTTGCAACTCTTTTATAGACTAGTTAACAATTTATAGCAGCTTCACGACGTGACGTACGTCAATGTTCGTTTAGATAAATGGCTTAGAAAAAATTCTATTCAAAGTATGAAACTGTTTGATATTTTTCTCAAATAAAGTGGAAGTGGTATTTTCGGTGAAGTACATTGAAGGTATTATAAAATTAAAATCCAGTGTACAAGCTAATTTTAATGTTTTTAAATAATTCACGACTGCACTGAAATCCCGAGCGAAGTACTACTGCGATATATTTCGTAACAAATAATTCAACGTCGTCCTATCTCTATTCTTTTGGATTTGTTACACTGCAAAAACCAGACTAAATGCAAATCCCGTTGTACTCTCTTGCGAAATCAGACATTCACGTCTCATGGTCCCGAGGAACCATTCGTGTTATCCGCGCGACGAAAATGACGACGGTGCGCTGGAATAATTTGCAGTTTTCGCGAACGACGGCGCAAAGAGGATAAGTTCGGAAGTGGTGGTGTTCGCGTAAGTTAGTTAAAGTTAAGTTGTTCAGAGGGAAAATTTGTTTTTGCGAGTAGGTGCAAGTCGGGCATATGATATGCTCTATAATGACCTCGACAAGTCGGGTATTCTTTACGAGATTTTGATACGCGAGTACTCCGTCGCCACTTCTTCTTTTTCATACTTTGTCGATTGCAGTAAATCATTTTATGACTCCATAAAATTGTTAATTACGTTGGAGCACCTTATGTGAGAGTCCTAAATGCGCACTGCTCTCGGAACAATGAATATACGCTTCCAAACTTATCGACATAAAGAAATTTAGGTGAGTCAGAAATGATGAAAAATAGAGTTGTAAACTGCTCCTAATTTTCTGTTGAGACGAATAGCTTGTAGTAGAAATTATTTTTAAGCGATTTTGAATTAAAAAATTGTGGAGAAATACTTGTAGTTTCGTTTACAGTATTTCTGAGCATGTCTGACCACAGATGCCTTCTTCCACTTGTTTTGTCGTGTCTCTATGTTCCCCTTTTGTTCTTTCGTCATATGGATCATGTGAATATTCTCAAATGACATTTAATCGACCTTCTGACTTCTAATAGGTGCATGCAGTATTTTGACAATTATATTAAAATTAAAAAATTCTCTGTGAACTGATGTTTATATTAGTTCATTAGAACTAAACCCATATTTGCAGAGGAAGAAACTTAAAGTCATCCATGCACTTTCGCGAAGAGCAGTAATCAACAGAGTTGTTCTGCCAGTACGAGGAAACGTTGCTATGTTTTGCTGTAGCTTCTTATCGATCTCATCCTCTACGGGATCTTCTGTTTGCTTTTGCAGTGAGACCGCTGGTCGTGCAGATTTTGACGAAGGAGTCTCACGTTTCCGCAGACAAGAACTACGAGGTGGAATGCAGGACGAGTGGTTCCAGGCCAGATGCAGTAATTACTTGGTGGAAGGCAAACAAACAGATTAAGAAGATGGCGCAGAATGTAAGTTCTGTCAACAGTTAGTAGCTTCCACTAGCATTCACCGGACACGTGTATTTGTAGTAGAAGTAGGAAGTATTCTAAACTCGAGAGATAAGCATTAGAAAATAAATATCAGATTTATTGTATTAGAAAATAATTAAATTATGCATTAATAAGCGAATATTAAATTATGTAAAAAATAAGCGACATGTAAAGGGATAAGTAAGTTAAGGATACTGAAAAACAATTCTTCATTTAATTCATGAAAAATCACTGAACTGAATAACTATCAGTCGAATTATAAAAAATTAATAGTCAAGGGTTGGTACTCTCATTTAAGTTTGTTATTTTATTTAATGCTAAATTGTCTTTCTCTATTTTTCATGTCTTTTTCTACAAGACATTTTAAAACGCTTTAAAAGTTCTAGCAAGTACGAATCCGTGAATTTTTCATTTCCAAGGAAAAACAAGGTTCTTCGTAAATCAACTTAGCTTTTCGCATTCAAAACTAGATTGAAGCGTCGAGGGCAAGTGTCAGACCAGTTCGCAACACGATTCTAAGAAAAATTCTCGAAATCGAAGCTACTACGAGTTTCCGTAGTTTACGACGATTCGTCGGAAAGTTGAAGCAATGAAGTTATTTCGTTTTTCCGGCAAGCGGTCTAGTTCTCCATCGGTTTTTTCGTTCTCGTTTCGATCGATTCGGTAGAACACTTTGCTTCAAGCCGGCGAAATAACCGCACAGATTCGCCAGACGTTCCTTCTTTAACTCTCGTTTATTCCTCTTGATCAATCACAGAAAATCTTACCTTCCTTTTCTACTTCTAACGTACCTTTCGTCAATTGTATCATTAACTTCCGTATTTCACACAAATACATGTAAATCATAATCAGTATCAGCAATAATTACAATTATATTGATTTCACTCATTACTAGTCACAGTAATATTTGATTACCATTTAATTAAAGTACACTGTACCATTTAATCACTCAATGCTTAATTAATTAATTAACCTCTTCCATAAAAAAGTACCTACTACTTGCTAAGCAAACTCAATTTTCATAAAAGATTAATCCACGAATGCTGAAAAAACAATCCACAAAATTTGCCCGTTCATAATTCTTGCCTGGATTTAGCTATATGTAGAAAAGACGAGAAGCAAACAGAGTGGCCAGGTCTAACCGTGCTCCTGCGCGTTATAAAGTCGTCAGAGCGTTATGAAGCGCAGCACGAAGGATCTGATTTATTTTGTATTCCTCTCGGAAGAGAGGTCTGCAATTTCTGCGTGGGTAACTTTCGGTCTCCGCACACACCCGTCGGCTTGCATCGCGATGGTCAGTGTATAATCTCCCAGCAGGATATATCGACGCCACTGTCGGACTGTCCGTGGAGCTTTATCGGGAAATTCGATCGCGTCGCAACGAGGCGGACCAAAAGCGCGCTATGTATTGAGGCTTTGCGAGGGGGTGGAAAAATGAGGGAGCCCCTGTCGGTGTGGCGGGCACAGCGAAATGCAAAGGGACAGGGAGGGGTAGCGGCGATGTAAAAAGGAGAGGAGAAACGGGGAGAGAAAGGAAGAGGGGGGAGCAAAGAGGGGGACGTCGACGCGACATTCATCCTGACGAACTGTTACTTCCATTCATCGTATTCGCGATACTGGTGCGGATATGCGGGCTCTTCCGATACGTATGCCTGGTGGCGCTATCATTAAAATGACATCGCGGAAACGGAAGGTTAGGGAACGGGATAAAGAGAAACAGAAAGAACGGTCGCAAAGGGGGAGATAGTCGGCGAGCTGTCTCTACAGCCAGCCGCCTATTTTTCTGAATTCCAAGCGAGTGCATCATAAATCCCGAAAAATCGTTAATCTCGTCTTGTCCCTTTATTTTCGCATCCCTCTTCTGCGGCGTTGCGTACCGCCGGCGAATTGATTTTCATATTAAACGCGTGACAAATTGTTCGCCTGCTACCGGGCCACTGTGTCAAATCCATTCGTTGTCGCGCTCGACTTCTGATGTTTTCATATTTGAACCATTGAGAGACCATTCATTGCAATTTTTCAATGCGTTCGACTATTTTGAATTAGATTTAATTTTTAGAAAATATAGAATATGTGCATCTTGCAAGGTGCCTTGCAATAGGCAGGCAGGAAATTTTTAGGGGTAATTGAACGTATCGAAACAGAACGAAAATCAAGAATGATGAAATTGTTTTGGAGACTTTAATACGTAGTTATTAATTGTTACAGAAACTGTGTGTCTGACTCAAGGCTTATTCTACTGGTAGAGGTCAGACAAAACGGTATCAGGAGAACGAATCAGTAGAATAAATCAAGTCAGACACATTTCACTTGCTGTTGAAGCACACTCTTAATAACTAATAATCCACTATAACGTCGAATACTTTTGTGTAGAGATATTGATATTTAATACGAAAAATATTCCTTCAAACCATTTTCTCCTCTTCTATTTAATTAATTATAGAGCTATGAAATTTAGAAATGAATTAATGAGACGATTACGTTCATATTATTTTCCAGTTCGCGCTAGAGAATAATCAGACTCTGAGTATTCTGAGCTTCGTGCCAAGCATAGACGACGATGGCAAATACCTGACGTGTCGCGCCGAGAACCCTTTCATTCCTGCCAGCGCTTTAGAAGACAAGTGGAGGCTGGACGTGCAATATCAACCAGTGGTGACTCTGAAGATGGGCGAGACCTTGAAACCAGATGAAATCAAAGAGGGTGACGACGTCTATTTCGAGTGCTCGGTTAGGGCTAACCCGAAGGTGTACAAGCTTGCCTGGTTCAAAGATGTAAGTTCCAGTATTCAGTTTATTAGCTTCGTAATCGATCGATGAGTAGCTTATTGGTCCTAAATCTAGGCCACAAATAGAAGAAGAATATTAATTTATTGAATATTTTTTCGATGTCCGGATGCTGCCGTTATGTTAATAACAAAGTTAGTTTCTTATGTTTCTATTTAAAAAATTATAAATATTGAGAATTTCGGGAAGATGTTTCCTAACAAAGTGACACTGTTTGTTCTAGGGTAAAGAGCTGAAGAACAATGGCACCGCTGGTATCGTCCTCAGCGATTATTCTCTGGTTCTACAAGGCATAACCCGATATTCCGCCGGTGATTACACTTGTCTCGCTGCCAACAGCGAGGGGAAAACCGCCAGCAACCCGGTGACTCTTCAAATAATGTGTGAGTCTGCATACCTTCTATTAACTTTCACAATCCTCTTCAAACTCTATTTGATCATAACTGCATCATTAGTTCCATCAGTTCTAGCCATAAGTGCCTTTGTCTCTCTGTAAACATGTCGACCACTCGTTCCAAACACGATTTCACCTCTTTCGAAGGATTTCTCTCAAGAGAATGTACTGATCAGTGACTATCAGCGATTCTTTAACACTATGTAAAATTAGGATTTAACTTGTATCTGATCACTAGACATCTTTAAAGGATCAATGATTCACCAGTGATCCCTCTCTCTATTTTCTATCTGCTCCGAAGCAACTTCCTCTATTTTTTATCTACTTCAAAGCGACCCACAACTCCACGAAGTATCAGTAAGAATAACCAATAAAAAGACGAAGCAAAAAGTAGCCCGAATAATGGCGAAGTCCCCTGTCCCCCAGAAGTGGCACAAAAGCGCCCCGTTAAGTCTAATCGCGGATCCCTCGTTGGCCGTCGTTAATCACAAGAACAACGGAGCAGACCGCGAATAGAATTGCAGCTCAGGCTTGATATTCCCGGGCCAATTCTCTAATTTGCCAGCTCTCACCTCGAGTCCTCGATAATTACTTAATCGATGGCAAGTAGTAGCAGCCCGAGTACGCGTACTGGGAATCGGGTTTGAAGAGTCCTTGGTCGCTTTGCCGGTGAATCAGCGGAAGAAAGGGCTCGAGAGGGTGTCAGCCAAGGGTGGGGGAAAAAGACGAGAGGGTGAGAATTGGTGTCCAGGTTTTCTGTAAAACACACAGCGCGAGTTATTCTATTAGAATGGTTGGTAGACGTGGTGGTGCCCCGGCGTATCTGCATCTTGTAAATGACCTAAGAGGGAAGGAAGGACTACGATGCATATTCAGTGTATGTAAAGCGCGGCTGAATATTCATGTGTAGGTGAACGCGGCCCGGCAATGTGCTAAGCTAGGCCAGGGGTGCGACGGAAGCTCGCTGAACTAAAGCGAACCGCGAATCCATCGTGATGTTTTAAACCTCCCGACCCTCGTTCATCGCTGACACTGATCCCAGTAGAGTCACTCAAGAATTTCGAAGATTGCCTCTCCGCCACCCTCCAATCCCGACTAAAAACCTCTGGATTCTGATGTTCTGTTGCTGAACGGGGGAGATTAGAGTCATGCGCGTAACACTGGATCGCTTCCTAGAGATCTGATACGCCTGCATAGCGCTGAATAAATTAGGTTTGCAGATTTTCAACTTTTCAAATATATTCATGGGACTTATTGCTATAAGATTTTGTATTCAGCTTCCATAGGCGGCATCTGAATTTTTAATTCGCGGGAGCTTCCGAACTTGGGCATAACTTTATTTTTAAAGTTATTCTAAGCTCGTGCACAAGTTACTACACCCTCTTTATCCTAATTAACTTTGGAGCACGTACATACATGTAGAGGTGCTTGGTAATATTCAAATATTCTATGTAAACTTTTTCAAGTATTTAAGTTTCCAAACACCGAAATAGGTATTCAAATATTCAAGTAAGAAAATACTTATGTATTCTAAATTTCAGGATTTCCAGCAAGTGGTCAAATATTCAATTTATAAAATTTAAAAACATTTTGTTTATATGCTCCCATTTCTGAAATCCAAATCTGAGGAACAACATCATATTAAATAAAAGTGTGTCTCATCCTGCTGAATTTCATGCACCACCCAAAGCCTCCCAAATTGAATTGTAACACTGGAGCAACTCCGTTTAACGTAAACTAACTCCACGAAACGATGCCAAAATGTACTTACACGTGCTCAGTCCAAAGAGATCGTTCCATCCTTCGTGCGTGGCAACATGCATCAAGCCCGTAGGAGAGCGTTAGATGTGTAGTAGTTAGTTTGAAGCATCTGATAATGCGTCCTAATGAGTGCTCGTGCAGTATGCCCGCGCTCTAAATCGACAAACGCGTGGCTGACGATACGTCGATGGCTGCCGATACGAAAGCCATCCGCCAGTATCGCCGACTTCTCGTATTAGTAATTAATTCGGCAGTGCATCAAACGCATCAGATTGAAACAGGGCTGCCTCGTTCATCCCTAGCTTTCGTCGTAAATCATCTCTCGTGCCATTTGGTATTTCCGTGTACCGTGGCCTATCGCAAATACCGATGTCAAGGGGACTTCCTATTACGCAATCGATCGAATAGGGTCTCGAACGGTGTCAAGCTTCTTCTTCCGTTTCGCGACGCCAGAATCACATTTGGATATTGCACGTGTCTCGTCCCCTACGCGCACCCGCTGCGATCCTTCTGTCGCTTTTGTTCGTGAAAAGCGGTGGAAATTGGTTTTTCCTTGAGGGCACAGACCTTTGCAAGATCGCGCCGTTTTGTGAGAGTAATCAATTTTCCCGCGTCGAATGGTCAAACAAATTTGCTCCCGCGGAACACGGGGGTCTTCAGAGGGCTTTTGAAGCGAATCCCGTTTGAGAAGTTCCCTTTTTAAGAGAGCAGCGGTAATTGTTGGGGCTATCGGGATCCTAGACGGAAGGAAACGCGCACGAATCGGTCGACTAGCTGAGCAAGGATTCTAAAGTCTGAAAGTTTCCTTATTGTTACGAAACTTCCACATTTCTGCTGATCGAGCCTCTAGTATCTTACCTCTGTGGCATGAATAGGGGCTGATTGTACATTCAGCCTTTGAGGGATTTTTAGGGGATGCAGTTGTGAAATTATTGTACCGAGTGTTAACCGAAAAATGTAGATTTAAAGGCACAATACCTTTCTTACTTAAACAAGCAGCAGAGAAATAATATTAAAATAGAAATTTCTCATTTTAATTCTAGAATAGAATACCTATTTTCAACTTTTCCTGGATACTCTGTAGAACGTAAGGAAAAAAAGTAGCTTCTACCGTAGATTTCAATTTTTATAATACTTAGATTTTTATAATGGAATTATCTGAATATAATTAGAAGAGTAAGTAGTACAATTTCCTGACTTGAAGATCTCTGACTCTCTTAAAATCATATTCCAACGATAGTGCATTCACCTGAAATTAATTTGCGGGAGCCAAATATAGTGAAACAGTAGGTAGGTAATTGACTCACAAGTGCTTAGTTACAATCGAATCGGTTAAATAACAGTTCTGCGATGTCTACGCAGGCATTCATAGAAGCAACTGCAAACGTAATGGGACTACATCGTCCAGCTTATCCTCGTATTAGGTCAATTGGATCCAAGTGACCGTTTCAGTTTATGTTGTACCGTATGGCTTCGAGCTATACTGGCCGCTCGATAACGATAGAATACAATTTTACGTCGATTAATAACGCCGTCCTGTTTTGACGTTAGAATTTCGCTCGTGTGCTCTGAAGATCTAAAAGTGTTGCGCAAACTAAATAAGTGGCGAGTACACGAGAGTACAAGTCATATATTCGCTGCTTAGAACTTGTTAGGGAGAATTTCGAGCCCTCCTTAAGCTAGTCCTCGAGAATTTGAAGTTACTAGAGTTCCGCCCTGCGTCACTGATTGCCAATCCAAGTTTCCATTTGTGTTTCTCTCTTTAGAACATTCGTGTACTCGCATCGGGTAGGCAACATCGTATTTGCTGTTAATGCACACACTTCTCTTCCTTTATTTCCTGGATTTTCCCATATCTAAGGATTCCATTCCAAAATTAAGAAATTCCAAAGATCAGGAAACTCCCTAAACTCTCCAAAACTGTAATTAAACTTTAGAGTTCCTTATCTACAAACTGATCAAATGAAATCCATTGCATCTGAAGAAGAATCAAGTCATCACGAACCTAATCCATTCATAAAACTTTACCTAATTACCCGCAGACCACTCATAAAAATATGATAACAAACTGCTGAACTTATCCCAAATTAGCTCCTCAGCTTCCTCTTGGAAGAGTTAAATAACCCTAATTAACCATTACACTATACGTTACTAGAACCAATTTGCAATCTTCTCAAAAATTCATGATGAAATTGTGAAAACAGAAAGCATGTTGCGCATTTGCAGACACGCCAGTGTGTAAGGAGGGCAGGAGCGAGGTAGTGGTGGGCGCCCTGAAGCAGGAAACCGTATCCTTGGTTTGTTCCGTGGAGAGTCATCCGGCACCGTTGACTTTCCACTGGACATTCAATAATTCCGGAGAGCTGGTGGAGGTCTCTCATTCTCGTTACTCTCACGTGCCAGCGCCCGGGACACCATCCGTTGCCGAAAGCCTGAAGGACTACCAACAGTTCCACGGGGCGAAGCTGAACTATACGCCAGCTACGGAAATGGACTATGGGACGGTGGCGTGCTGGGCGAGCAACCAGGTTGGCAAGCAACGAGCGCCCTGCCTCTTCCAGGTAAATGCCCCTTATTCCTCGTGCACACCCGCGACAGCTTGCCTCGCTGCCACTTCTGATTGTTACATACGCTACCGTTTTATAATTTGTAGAGCTACTGTGATGATCAGTATAGAGGCTGGAAATTTAGCGAGATTTTATTGAAGATACAGTGTGAGAGTCTCGGTTGTTGTTGAAGATTAGAACACTTTTTCTAGATTTTAGTGATACTTGGAATAAAGTTATTTCTTTAAGGAAGGCTGTATGATAGAAATTAAACTGGAAATTGTTATACTCTTGGTAATTAATTAATTATGAATGGTACTGGATATCAGACTTTGACGAAATTCATCATCAGAAAATTAGAATTGTTACGAAATTAATTTTGTTATTTTACTATCGCATTTATTTGCTGCATGGAATGAATCTTGCAAAATGGAATAATAAAGAAAATTAATTTTCATTAGATCTAAAGAGGATATGGTTCTCTTTTTCCCTTTTTCTTTTCATTTTGGTTGCATGCTTTATAAAATTTAAGGGTGCTGCGCTGTGCGAGAGTGGCCACTGTAATTTGGAGAAAGCCTTTCCTCTGTTAGCTCTTTTATTTCGGTCCGGGAATTTACTTTTTACCTTTTTTTCTATTTCTTCCATCTAACACGTGGCGCAGGGATGAACTGAAAAATTCGACTTTGAGTTTTCGACGAACTTGTACGTTTTGTGCATGAACACGATTTGACCATTTTCGGAATTATGTCGGTGTTACTGTGTGTGCGAGTTACAATATCCTGGACGAATGAGCTGGAAAAAATGAAACTTGATACGTGATTTTATTTTTCGAGCAGGAAAGCGATATTGGTAGAAACAAGAGAAGGACTAGTTGTACTGAAAAAATGGAGGAGTTGCTATTTTATTACTATACTAGACGTATCCAATTTTTTGGTGAGTGTTTCAACTCGCTTTGGTACAATCCAGGTATTTACTTGTCATAGCAGAAAGCTGTAATTCGACGTTAGGAAGAAAGGTCTTCACATTCAATATAAACTTTCAACTTTTTGTTGAAATATTTTTCTTCTAATTAGAATTATTTTTATAATATCCTGAATCTTTTAATTCTAATTACATTTGTCTGTTTGCTATTTCCAACTGGACATGAATAGTAACAATAATTGTTAATATGATAATTTCAAAGGAACATTATGAGCTTAAATTTCAGTTTTGAACACGATTACATTAATATTAATCTTGCTTCTGTATGTAAAGACAGACTAATCTCTTTTGACTAATAGATAATGAAGGATGTACTAGAATTCTCTTGATGTATAATCTACCGATAATGCTGGTACATGACAGTAATACTTTTGATTTAATTAATGTTTCGACAAAGTGTAAGCTGAATTCCTGCAGCCATCTATTAAATTAATTATTTTCATTAAATATAAAAATGTTTTCTTTCCTGCTTTTCTTCCATTCTTCATACGCAAACTATAATTTATTCAATTTTTTCAAAATAACCATAGCACTAAATTATCATTAGTAATTTAATAAATCATTGAAATGTATGAACCTTCCTCGTCCTTTTATCAAAAAAAGTAAAAATACAAAAATACAAAAATACGTTAAAAATTTTAAATTACTTAATAAAAGTGTATGCGTTGCGACACCTTGAGTGGATATGTATACAGTTTGGAAGGTAGATTACGATATAGGTGGAAAAATCAGAACGACGAATTGGTTCGATTAGACAGAAATACCGACACCATTCCGCTGATACGTTATTCGAACGCCATAGCAGTCATTGCAGATTGGACGTGCAAACACAGAATTGCTTTTAATGGCTCGGAATCGAATTTCTTCGAAAATGGAAAATGGTAAATGGTCGGTCAAGATAAATATCTGATGGACATTCTCCTCGTTTAGTCATAGTTCATCAAATATAGTAAACTTTTCGATACATTTAAAAAATAGATCATCTCAACTGGAAGTAACCTATTTCCCAAAGATTTCAAAATTTTACTTTCAAAAACGTAGGTACCAATCAATTAGTAATTAGTATATAATCAATAAACCACATTAAACTACACAATTACCTTTTCAATGTTACACATGCTCCACATCCATAAATACTTATATTAATGAACGCTTCTACACTGATACATGACAGCTTTGATCTGTTCGATCAATCGGCCTCCGTCAATTAATTCAGTCAACCCAATGCCTCATGATAGTTGCATAGATCTATTCAGTCTAACCGTAGTTACCGCCTAACATTAAGTGCCTCACACATGTACCACCATGTAGAGAACTGTTACATTACATATGAATTGAACCGACAGTTATACACAAAGTGCATTCAATGAACAGCTGAAAATACAAAATAATTACTTTAGAATAATGCACCTCTTATCAGGCTTGAATCTAGATCGCGTATCAGAGGTGTAACATTTTTCTTTAAATGCCAGGAAAATTCTCCCCACTGTTCTGTCAAATACGAATGTTGGCTTGTTCAGGTAATAGCCGCGGGCCGACCATACGCTCTTCACAACTGCAGCGCCACAGAAATGTCCGCGCCGTTGGATGCAGAAGAGCTCGGCGCAAAGTCTGGCACCGGTTTGTTAGTTCGCTGTTTGGACGGATACGACGGCGGTCTTCCAATTTACAACTACCAGCTGGAGGTGGTCGCTGACGAGGAAGGTGGTCCAATTTTGCTGAACAAAACCGTCCCATTCAGTCCAAACGGGGCGACTTTCGAGGTGGCAGGCCTAACGACAGGAAGGAGCTATCGACTTTTTCTCTACGCGATTAATGCCAAGGGGAGGAGCGAGCCTGCTATCCTGGAGCCAGTGACCCTGAAAGGTGTCGCCATGTACACCACAGGTGAGTGACTTCCTAGTCTCTGATGCTTGATGGAAGTCTCTGACGGACGTCGAATCCATAGTTAATTAAGAAAATTCCATTTAACGACTTTCTGCCAACGTTTTCTGCAAGTGTTCTGTTCTATGGAGACAATCGTAGGTTATAGAAGAAGTATATTTAGAGACCTTAATATACTTGAGAGTGAAAATTATGGTAGATAGGAAATTTAAGGAAAAGAGAACTTCCCTTTTTTATAATTAATAGTAAGGTTTTAATTTTGAGATTTTTTCCTGCGTTGAGAAGTGGCAATTATTCGCATTCTTTTTTACTTAAAATTGCTCCCTCAGATTTAAGTTTCGTGTTAATTGGATTAATCAAAATCCTACTGTAGGAGAAGGCTAAAAATTGTTCGAAAAGAGGTTTCACAACTTATTTGAACAATGGAAAGTACATGATTACGTCACCCTAGCAAAAACACAGTTCACGTGTTTGATTGTATTTATAACTAAGATTGAATTATCCGCCGTCGCATCAAGCGTTGATTGAACGAAACCTAGGAACACAAGTTGAATGCCAGCGTATCTCAGCGATTCTGTAATTCGACTGGCGCAAAGTTATTTACATTATCGAGTCGAGCAAAGCATCGAGAAGTTTTCTCGTTACCCGCGATGATTATTTTCGTATTATCTGTAAGGCGGAAAAGGGGAGCTCGGGGAAACTGGGACGTCCGCGGAACGAACTTCTAACCGTTGACAGAAACAAAAGAACGAGGGGAGAGGAGGACATCCGGTAAATTTCAAGTTGCCGCCGCGAGTTCGTTCTTGAATAGCAGTTCGACCCGATTAACGGAGAAGAGTACGATCGGAATGAACAATAAATTGAAAAATATAATTGGAGAGGGCATCCAGGTTCTCTTTATCGAACATCGAGCTTACGGTATTCGATGTACCATTTTCTATCGAAGGCAACAGTCGATGACCTTTAACAAGATTTCATGCTTCCCAGATTAGCTCTAGGAGTAGGGTAGCTCGTGATTGGTAAGGAGGTTTTTCATGATCCAGGGTCTCTAGAGACCCTATTACTCGAGCGCTAGAGTTCAAGCATACAGCTCTTGATTATCCAATTAGAATCGTCCAAGAATAGATGAAACCTTCTCTTTCTTTATCCATTTAATGTGAAACAATATTTTCCGAAATTAAAAAACACCAAACTCATTTACACTTCAAATACTTCTGCACGTGAAGTATCCAAAGTCTTCTCCAGAAGAATCACCTCTCTACTCCCAATTTCACTTAAAAATACCTGAAAAGCTGGGCGTTCAAATCGTCCTCCAGCAGTCGCGGCGAGGGGACGCAATCGTTCGAAAAACGTCTCCCGGCAGCCAGTGGCAGCAGTCGTAGGAACGCAACGTCAAACAAAACGAAGTCGGTTTGCATAAATGCTGAAAACTTAGCCGTTTTCACGCGCGTCGGCGAAACTCGTTGGCAAAAAAAAAAAGAGGCATCGTTCCCCTAACAGCCGCCGACGCGACGGCCTGTGGCAGCGCGAGGGTGGCTTTTGAAAAATGGCCACGGTTGGCGGAAAAACGCTGAAGCCCGGGTTTGACGGTCAATTAGCGCGCGCACGTGGCCCGCCGCGGGCATCGGTCACGCCTATTATGCCCCGTGATAGGTGACGCAAGGTCGATGGATATGATCGCAATTGCGCAAATAGACGAACTGGACGCGTCAGTATTGCAATTAGTCGGTTAACCGCCCCTCAAACCTATCCCGTCGCCGAACCCTCCCTGTCTGCTGACCCTCCCCTCCATAAGGGACCCGCTGTGGTCGAGGTTGTTGCAAGCTTGCGAAGGAGAGGCTAGAAATCCGGAAATTGACGGCAAGTTGCCTCGTAATGCTGAACGCAGCACAACGCGACCGCAGCTATCGGACTCTGCGGACCCTGCAATTAACAAAACAGATTACGCTCAATCAACGGACACCTACGTCTGTTCCGTTCATGAGACCGTGTCGCTGGCATTAGGGGGCTGTTCCATGGCCACCTTCGAAGTCTTTGTGTGAGGACGACACAGAGATTCCTGGGTGGTTAGGGTGCTCCTATGGCTGGTCGTGTTTGCTGCTGCGTGTCGTTTCCAAGGTAGTTTCGGGTAGCGGGGTATCGTGATCGTTTGAGGTGGAGGAAACTGGTGGTCTGTAAGATTTTGGTAAATAGGGTGGACTAGTAGGAATTCGGTCAAAGGGGTAACCAGTTGGTCGAGTTCGAAAATAGAGAGAGGTATTTTCTCTTAGATTTTGTTAAGTTTCAAGTGTGTACTGTACAGAGTTGGTAAGCTTGCATTTGGAACAAATTCTGATTTCTATGATTATAGTAGATTGGAGCGCCTGATTTTATAAGCACTTTCGGACGTAGCGTATTATTGGCCGAAGTGGTTATAACTACTGATTGAATAGTCGTATCCCCTAAGTATTTCTGTGCAAGAAAGTTACTACTATGTCAACATGTGCCTCGGGTGCAACCGTACCAGTTCTACACAGTAGAATAGTCTGTGAATTCGATTAATTAACGAAGCTGTAGCATTAAAAATGATTTTTCGAGATTTGAACTTCTTGAATTTTTATAAAGTTTCTATACAGACCTTATTCAATAGAAGACTTTTCCTTCTAAAAACTGTACTTACTTCTCCGAAAGCAAAAAGAATACATCTTGCAAAAATCCTCAATAGGGAGAATTCTCTTTCGCATGTTATCCAATACTCCAACTTTATATTTACCGCATTTTTCAATTCAAATCTATCGCGCATTCTTCGCCGACCCCTGTTTTCCTTTGGAATTTCGCAAAGCAAACACAAGTTCATCCTGTCAGCACGTTCTGAAGAGCTCTCGAGCCTGACGCGTTTGAGTCACGAGCCTTCGAACCATCGTATATTTATCGAATCGCGCGAGGTGAGCTGCTTTCCGTCCCGACGGGAGCTCGCTTATAATCGACCGTGCCCAAGGAGTCCCAACATCATAATGGAAAGTCATTGGTAACATACGGTCGCAGGTCAACAGTGGGTTAATTCAGTTTACCACCGATTTCTAGGGCGATCAACCGCACAGAGTTTCCAGCTCGCCCTCACGCTTCTTCCTCCTCTGCCTTCCTTCTTCTCTCTAATTCCAACAAGTCGGACCTCGCACAACAGCCTCTCTCTGCGAGCGAGGGTGGCGAGGTGCAAATATTGATTCGACGACAGTAAGCTCGCGGCGCTGATTTGCTCGAAGGACGGACAAGCCGTGGACCATCGGAGCCAATTTGCGGCCCTTTTGCTTTGTCCACGTTTGATAGAGCCCCATCGGGGTCAGTTCGCCAAGAAAGTCGCGGCAGAAACCCTTTGTACGATTCCTTTCGCGAATTCAGCGTTTCCATTCTGTAGCGGCGCTTGTATTTTTGTCAGGGGACTTCCATTCGAAGCCAATATTGCGGGGACCATTGTCGGACACGATAATTCTTTGAGGCAGCACCAGCGCGCGGTTTTACTGATCATTATTTGAGTCTCTGGATATGTGAAATGAATGGATGTATTGTTGTAAAAGGACATTCAGAAAGAGATACAAAGGCATATTTTTATATGAGAAAGTCGTTTTGTGGATTGATAGTGGGATACTTTCGTATCGCCAGGTTCTTCAATTTTTAGAGCTAGCACCTCGTTTTCTTCTTTAGTTTCGTTATCTTATTTTAAATACAGATTTTCAGCACTCATTTATCCTTCAATAGATAATGTCTAAATACACTATTTACCAACTTGAAAGATAGTGTCTCCCTATTAACAAATACTACATCTACACACATATCTCAAAAATATGCTGTCACTTTTCCATAAGCAGTCACTATCATCAAAACCCTGTGCATTACCTCAGCCAATTTCAATGCCTTATGCTTCACCTTTTCACCACTATTTAACTCTTTTTAAATCTCGTTACTATTTAAATCTCCACCCCTTTCCTTCAATCACTCCACTAAAGACAATCGAGGTTACCGTCTAAGAAAATCCCCGCCATTTCGCGTCCCATGCTATCGTCCTGACACAAAACGTGCAGACAGGAAACGACGAACATATTTACTAATACGCAGACACCTTGTACAGCTGCGCAACATGGATGGTTTTGGATTTCGTAGATAAAGCGCAAAAGTGTATGTACGCAGAGGCGGAACGCTAGCAGGTTGCGACACGGCGGCGTAAGAAAATGAAGGCGATGAATGGAAGCAGCCACCCACCCTCGGCTGAGACCGAGGTGAATTACAGTCTTTCCATTTTCGCGGTGCAGACCGTCGAACGAGCACTGGCTAATCCATTAGGAAAATTAAGCACACGGGCCAAAGTTTTTCTTATTCCTGACGGAGCAACGTGTCCTCGCCGCTTTGTTAGGCGCGGGCTGGCTGCGGCAGATCATGGAATAAGAAATAAAGGGAGCCTCTTCTTTAAGCACGCGCTCTGCCTTTGGGACTGACGAGGGAAAGATAACGGAGAGAAGTCCAAGGATGAGCAAAAAGGAGATAACATATCGGAGATGAGGGCACGAAAAGGAAGTGATAAATAGTTATTCGTCTTCCGTCTTTCCGTTGGCTTTTTGCCGATTCATATTGAGCACTGGGGAGAAACATTTCTGTGAATAGTCTCGGAACGCTTTTGTCACTCATTACTGTTCATTCGAGGAATAATTTTGATAATTGACTCTGCTTCGAAATGTCGAGAGATTCGAGCAGAGAAGTTATTTGAGTTAAGCTGGTTCAGTTAAACTTTTTAGACAATTATGCATGTAATTGTATGCATATTTATCAAAAACGAGGTAAAGGGTTTGAATGTTCCAAAAGTTAGGTGGTTGTATTAATTATTCTAATATCAAAGAGAAAGGAACCATTTGTGTTGGGAACTTTTCAAATTTCAGAGGAAGGATCCTCATATTTTCGCAGCTCATCTCCAGCTTCGTGCAACTTTTAATCGTTTAAAAATTAAAAAGAATCTCTTGTTAGGGATTCGTATCCTTTGAGACTCGCACCCAATTCAATTTTCTAAAAATTTCAAAATACATCCCTCGAGAAAGTTTCGTAAGTTGCGGTGAACAAACACTTCCAGAGGAAGTTCGCAGTCTACGTACAAACCGTATCCCCGCTTCACAGTAAGTAATTGACTCTTTACTGTTGCTTGCAATATCAGTAATACAATTTTCATTAAGAAAATACAAACTCAGAAAAAATCAATTCCAGAAAAATAGTAGGTCTAATCTCATATATTATAATCTAAACTCAGGCTAATATTAAATATAATTTTCAAACTTCCTAATAGGAATTAGTATCTCAACTCTTCCAAAAAATTTACCCTACATTTGCACGCATAAAGACAGTTCTCGTTCAAAAGTTTCACCTCGTGCAGCTAATAAAAGAACAGTCGAAGTATATAAAGCGGAAGTAGCGCATCCCAAAAACCCCCTCGATGAATCAGCAGCGTATATTTTCAGGACAAGTAGGGAACAAAAGAAAAGGGGACGAGTGTAGTTTTGGGGCTGGTTTCCCTTCTTGAGTTAGTAGGATATTGACTTGGGCCACGAATTCTCCGACAACTTTCGGCATTCGGCCGGATCGACGTTTCTCGATCGTATGCACGGTGGTTGGTTGTTTGGCCCGGAGCTAGCACGCGGATGGTTTTAGAATGCAATTCTTTCGAAATTGGTTTCGGGTTTCCGCGAGATTGCTTCGATTTAGGACGAATTGTCTCGGCTGCCTTAAGGCCGAGCCGCTCGCACGCGGCGCACTTCCGGCCAGCTTAGAACGCAGAAAAGTTCCTGCTCGATCCCCGACGGCTTCGTAACTCTGTGCAAGTCCCAGACCCCGCTATCCTCTGGCAAAAGCGACGTCACGTTGTTTCCTTTTCCCCCTTCTTACTTGGATCGATCTTTATCCGTGAACTGGGTAAACCTGCGAGAAAGAAGAAAAGCAAATTAGCTCAGGCGTAGATCTACATTGGATAACGATTGTTGCTTTATCGCGAAGGGATTAAGCTGGTATTTATTAGCTGACTTAGCGCTGGGTAACACGAACGTATTCTTGATGTTTTGTGTGAGAAGATATACTAGCGAACAGTGGGTATAGAGTTTCCCTGTTTTTCATATTTACAAAATTAGAATTGTGATCTTTATTACTTCTAGGAGGTATTTATTTTCGCTTTAGGTAACGAGAAGGGAAGATTTTTTAATGTCTTTTGAATGCTACCGAATGCAGTTTTTAAAATAGTGCATCAAGTTGGATTTTAATGAGTGTCGGATCACATATGGCCATACTCTACTTAACTGCTTTTCTATTTCTGTTTCACTGTTTCGTCACACAGGTTACTTATATTTTGCTACAATCGTACCTTTTTCAGTACATATTGCTGGAAATGAAGCAAAAGGAAAAATTGTCATGTGAGAGATACTACGTAATACTATTTTCATATGACCTCGTACGTTACTAAATTATCACGCAAACATTGGAGGTAAAATATCGGGAATCCAATAAAGGAATGGCCGATAAAATCGTGAGGAAGAACGCTGAAGGTGCAAGAATAAACGTCGGTGGCGGCTGTCCGCCGATTTATCCATTCAAGTTCCATCGTCTTAAGGTAAACAAAGAGCAACAGTGAATAACGTCGAAAATGGTTGAGAATTTTAAGTGAATAGCCTCCTCGCAGCTTTATGAGTGCGACTCCTCTAGAGCGGAATTTGAATGCACTTAAGGCACTCTCTCTCTCGTCGTAACGTCGTGTTGACCATGCACTTTGTTCCGCTTGCATAAACAATGCAGAGACGACGGGGCTGAAACAAAACGCGCGGACAGCCCATTCGCCTCCGTAGGAACGTCGTCGCCGGCGCATGCACTTGAAATCATTATGCAGCCTGTCTGCTTAGGTGACAGCTGCCAACTGTCACCTAAGCTATCTGTCAACACTCCTACCGAAACGAAATTTCTCGTGTACCGAGGCGGACGGCGTTCGGGAATGCCACGCTTCGTGAATCAAAAGAGTAAGCCCGAAAGAAGAATGGGTGTTTGATGGTACGTTTTGCTATCTTGCTTCTTGTTCGATCGAGAATCGCTAGTAACATTCCAGGAATTGTCTTCAGCGAAAAGGAAAAAGTACCTTAAATCGTAATGTGTTTCTTTTTTTGAGGACATTCTGGGAATTGTCGGTGATTTTAATCTTTTTTGGTAGAACGTTCACTGCGTCCATTATTATGTGATTTTTTGTAGAATTTATTAAACTAGTTTCAGTTACTTGTATTTTTTATTATGAAATACGGAAAATACGAGGACGTTTCAAAAATGCTTTATTAATTGCGAGATTTGGAAATCAAATTTTAATTGCACGGAGGCGTGCATTTGAAAAACGCTGGTAATCCTGAAGAAATTCGTCTGCATTTTCGCATAGAATTTCAAATTCCTGTAAAGGAGATGTTACTCAGTAAAATTTTTGGAGCCTGAAAATCGATGTAAAAAATTTTTCACTTCGAATGCTAACATGTGTTTGACGAACAGAAAGCTCAATAGAGGTACAAAAATGACACTGCTGATCCGATGAGGAATTAATTAATACTTGAAACTGAGATAAGCGAACCCTTGAATAATACAATAGTTCTGTCGAAATGATCCCTTTGAGTGGAACAAATGCAGGGATTTTTAATATCATGCATTTCTCTGACGATCACATCAGCTTTTGATATTCCTGAAGTTTTCCAATATTTACATAGAAATTGAATTCTACTGAGTTCGGTGAACACTAAAATTCAGGGGAAGCATTGAAATATAAGCGTAGACTTTTAATCTGTAAGGTTACTTCGAAAGTCACGGTACAGTAAAATTCATAATAGAACTGTTTTAATCAGTGAGATATTTTATGTTATAACAATTTCATTATTTCCATGTAGGTCACAATTCTAAATTAGATTAACTAGAATATTATGCCATATTGATTAATAGAAAATTAATGTGTTATTGCGGGCACCTAATGTATTAATCTTTTCTCATGAATTATTCATCATTCTGTACTACCTTCCATATTTCCCAGCTAGCTATAGTTAATAACTTCCAACAGAATAATCCCATTACGTTACCTTGAAAAATAACCCAATCACAGACTTCTACACACCTGAAAGTATTTCCTTAATAAGGCACTATTTCATTTAATTCATCCACCGCTACAGTCCAAGTTTCTACGCCTCTTTTCAACATAGTCTGTAGAAATTAAACACCGTAATAGCATTCCCTTGTTTCACCGCATTTTCCTCTACTGCTCCACGCGAAATGATACCATTCTCGTTATTAAGGAACATACTAGGAAGTTGTTCGCTAAATATTTAAGCAACGGGACGCGTCGCGGTAGGGCAAGCGGAAACGTAAGCGGGCACGCAATGTTACTGTCGGATATGCGACGTGTCTATGCTAAGAATTTCGTGCATGCTCAGCCCTGTTATTCCGCGGCATAAAAGGCGACGTCGGTTGTATCGTGCGTTACCGCTTGGTAACTTCACCGTCGTTACTGCAACCTAGCAGTAGGTATATCAATATTTGGCAACGGTTGACGTGGCGTTGCGTGTTCCCGTCGTTCCTTCGTTATTTGCCTCTGTTTCTGCCACAATTAGTAATGGAACGCCAGTTCCGCTGGAGCTCTAACGCAAACAGTCCAGAGAACGTATTTAAGCCAACCCCCGAGTGTATTCGCCCCACCAATGGGAATAGTTGAGACACAAGTCTTACGATTCGGCTCCATGGTTAAACTCGAAACTCGTTACGCCACTGGTTCATTGGAAATGTCGGATTGTCGCCGCGATTTTGGATCGTTAATTCTTTTGAAGGTCTATTACACGTCATTGAGCAAGAAATTTATCAAAGTCGATGAAAATGTGGAACAATTTTCATTTGAGGAAGATGGGGACATTATTTCTCACCGTTTCGAAGGGAAACAAGTTTACCAAGACAACAGATGATTTTCTATTAAACGATTTTCCACTAAGAAAGATGAAACAGGAATTTGATAGAAGCTCACAGATAGGATTGCATCGACTCAAATATTACGAAATACATAAAAGCTCGCTACTTCCACGTTTTCAAATGCACACACGTGTGTAGGATTCATCTCAAGGAAATCATTCCTTCGGCGCAAAGGCTAGCAACTGAAGTCGATCAGCGTATCGCGAAACAATAGATCAAATGTTTCATTCGACCGTGTTCCCTCGTACGAGCAAGCGAATGAGAAAGAGGGAAAGATGAAAGGGGGAAATGTTAAAAGCATCACGCATTCCCCATCGAAAGTTCACTCAATTCGCGCGCGGAAGCCGCAACGTGGGATGTTCTCCAATTCGTGGGGATTACTATTTAGATCCATCGACGCTACATTGTGCAAACTGCACGGATCAGCGGGCCTTCGTCTTTTCGGCAAATGCAAACGTTTATCGACGACGAAAATTGAGGGGGAATTGCCGAATTGCTATATTTTTTTCTATCCCCTCGGCAATTTTGCTCTCGCCATTTTCCACGGCGATCGATTAATCTCCTGTCGAGCGTGCTCCACCTCCGTGGGAGCCAAAGAGACAGCGATGGGAACGGCGAGCAACCAATTTCGCGGCGGGAAAAGTTTAATTACACTCAATATCGGGGATATATATTCTAGTGTAAGCAGCTACTCGGTCGTATCTCTGGCAGAAATATGATAAGGCTAGCGCGAATTCTTTTTATATCGCTGGATTAAGCTCTAGTCGAGACGCAATATTCTTGCTATTTGCGCTTTTTTTAATCCGTAATGGCTGCCACAAATGAAATTTCATCTTGAGTGAGGATTCTTCTAGGATTTTCGAGGGATCTGGTGTCTGATGTTGCTGACCCTTTGGGGTTATCTTGAAATTAAAATTTTTACATCCTTCATATTTAATTTTACATTTACATTGGATGACGACATGATCGACTAAATTTGTTGGGTTAGGGATAACAGACTAAATTAAATATAAGAAAAAAATAAGAATATGGATATAAGACAATACTTTAATTTGAATTATTCTTTAAAAGTACGCTCTTTTACATATCTTCAGTGATCAAATTTAAGTAATATCACATTTAAGGAAGAATGAAAAAATATTTGAAATTGTTAATAATATTCCAGTCGCATAGGATCACTTTTTACTCTAAGGAAATAATATAAATGATTTAAATGATGAGTACATAATTTCTTGATATTCACTTTCTTCAATAAAAATTTATTGACATGAAATTTCGTCTAACAATAGTGCTAACATGCTCCTGCTTCATTAAAGTTAGAATTCTTCATTAGAAAACGTGTAACAGAATACAACAAAGATAACAGTCTACAATTTCAAGGAGTGCACCAACGCAAACAGTAAAATGCCATTCGAATTCCAAATGAGATTCGTATTACACGTTGTTAAACTTGATCTGAAATTAAAAGTTAATCGTCACCGTTATAAAAGCGGTGATATATCGCCAATTTCACTGTGCAACGATAAAATTTGATTACCCTGAAAGGATAGTCGAATTGTATTCAGTATTATTTTATGCACATTTTATTAACGGACTAGTCATTTGATTGCGATTTTAAATCTAACATTCTCCTGGCACATTTTAATTAAAACTTCATTTGCCACCGTCTGCGGGTGAACGTATTTAAGAGAATATCGAAATCAATTAATTAAAATTCGTGCGACTACGAGCGCATTAATTCTGGGAATACAATAACCTACTTCGCGCGACAATGAGCTACGTAAAAAAAATAATTGCACCGAGTTGCTCATAATACTCAAAAAGGTTTATTTGCATACACTCATTATCTCGTTTATACATACAAATTCGCTCTTTCCAGTATCAACAGAATGCTGTTGCAGAATCGTGAAAAACAAAGCTAAGCAATTACTTGACTGTAAAAAAAAGTTTTTAAATTAATTACCGATAGATAAAGAATTTCAAGCTTTAATTGCAACGCAACTTATTTCACTTTTTTCTAAAAATGTATAATTATACTAACGTATCACTGAGTAGCAAGTATTGATCTTGGACAAAGCTCCAATTATAGTCAACGTTGCAACACACACCAAGAGACAATTGAGACTACAGTTTTTCAGGAAACACGATAATATTTGCGGCAACGCCCATATCCCACCATCCGCCCCACTATTATACAATTAAATTACGCGCTGGCGGGCATGCCAAATTAAACGGAGTTACAGAGAAAATGTAAATGCAATAGACGACGGTGAAAGAGAACGTTCCCGAGCCTCTATTTCTCCGTTGTTTAATTCAATTGCGCGGTGTGTTGCTGTTGAACGTTTGGATATAACACAAGCGGTCCTGGTTCAACCGCGTCGCGTAATTTCGGTTCGCAATAGTCTCGCGATTTCTCCGCCATCTCGTTAAGACTATAAAACATGTTCGAATTGCTGTTAATTGCGTACGGGACACGCGTAAAATGTTGTGGTTGGGACAAGTGAAATCTGTTTTCTTGATTTAGATGTACTATTTGCTTGTCTGAAGGATTTTCAGTGTAACGCTATTTTAAAAGTTATATATTTACAAATTCGAAAACTTGTATATTTGAATACACGAGTATTTTCAAATTTGCACGTCTGTCAATTTAAACATTCAGTAGTTTGAAAGTGAAAAGAAGGGTGACTGTATTTACTGCGCGATATCAATGGGATTTCAGTGCATTCAGAGAAAAGTACGAGGACTTTTCAGACACACAGCGTACGAAGAAATAATGTCGTCATCTCTCTGTCGTGCCCTTCGTTTCTTTCTCGCCACTTCGTTTGCAAATTCACTGCATCTCGCCGCTAATTACTTTCTCCGGATTCGCGATGCCGTGCCAATGGTAAACGTCTGTTCCCTACTGTTCCGCTGCGCTGTGCGTCGAGCATCGTTTCCATGGGACGGCAGAGGGGATCGCTGCCTTCCATGGTTTCGTTTTTTCGCAGCGAGCATTGAAATGGAAACGCAGTCGAGCACAAGCGCGCTGTTGAGGGCACAAAACGGTCCCCGTGCTTGAAATTTAAACGCTCGTTCTACCGCGTGAATTCGAAAACGCCGCATCAAGCGGCGACTGTTCACGTTGACCTGCGGATGGATGAAACGTTGGCAAATTAATGGACCCGACGATTAGTGAGGGGAAGAAGTGAATATTTCATCATTGTGCACTATCGAATCACTAAATCGTTTTTGTAGTTGTTTTGTGCTCCTTGTGGACAGCAGTCTAATTGTACTTTATTAATAGTATTTTTCATTTCTGATGCTCCGCTTTAAATTTCTCGTGAATTTATCGATTTTGTTCCACGTAGTTTTGAAACGTGCTTGGCGGATAGAAAGGCATTACGGATGCGAAATTTCCATGAAAATAAGAGGTACGCGGCTGTGAAACTACCTGTGGTCTATTAGGCGCAGGAGAAGAGCCAGAACGTTTAGAGCCAACAATGTTTTGGATCACTGCCTACATGTGGGCATATTCGCCACTTTTTTTCACTGCCGAGTGAATTATTCTTTGCTTCCTGTACTCAATATTTTGTAGAGTTGTAGTATAAAGTTGTAGTATAAATATAATATAATATAAATAATGTCACTTGCATATAATGTGGAAAACAATAAAACTTATAGTAAAACACATAGCAAATTATGATGTCTGACCAATGACGAGTCTATTCTACTAGCGATGCCTTAGAACCTTTCCACAGTGTAACATGAAGAATTCTTAAGCAAAATGATACAGTAACACGTTATCCTCGACTATCAATTTCAATACACATTTTATAAAATCTTTATCCTTCCTATTATAAATTAATTTTTCACATTTCAATTTTTCTCTACTTTTCGTTCAATATTTCACAAACGAAAATGGCCTATAGATTCTCCACTGTTTTGTTTCACTGTAAACGAATTAATATTTGAAACATGGATGATGCAGTCCATAAATATGAGAAAAGAAAAATATTTGATCAATCTCCAAACACAGTTGAATCGTTTCTCCAAAATACTCCATCTACCCACAATCACTCCAGTGAAGTGTGTAATCGATAATTACTGTGTAGACAGGACGTTCATTAATTCTCAACAAACTTATCAATGCTTACTAAACAAGCACTAATTAGCGATCTACAATATGCACCTATCGATGCCGCTCTATGGCAGCAGTTTCTCGTCAAAAATCGTCGTTCGAAAACAAGCCGAGGCCGCAGCGCTAATAATTTACATCCACGCACCAGACAAAATTTACAACGCGCAACATCGACGCGACTGGCTTTGCCTCGATTAAAGCACGAAGCGACTGCAGCTCCTAACGGCTGATTTACGTTTTCCCCCCCGCAGCGACGCGTGCACACGCTTTCACGCGTTTGCACGCGCGCCTTCCCCTACCACGACGATCGAAGCGTGCCCATGAACCAGCGGGCAACGTGGTGCACATCGTTGGAACTCGATGCAAGAACGTTCATCTAATTATATACGTCGAGTAAACCGTAATAGCGTTGTAATTGACATACCTTCGTTAATTATCGTTCTGCTTATTAAGCTGACCTACCCGACGTCGAAGCTACCGCGAGAACCTGGGTCCATGAAACAGAGGTATGGCTGAGATGGGAAAAAGGTCGTGAAGGGAGACGAACTGGTATGGGTATACAAGAATTGTTGGCCCTGTGTTTGATCCGATTGGATCATGAAATCGAGTTAGTCGATGGTGTGTGTGTTGTTATGATTTAGGTAAGGGTAGGTTGTTGGAAACTAGTTAAAGGAGTGTATGATAATAATAGCTTGTGTTTTGCATGAAATTGGTTAGATGCAGATTTGATCTTCGTACCTTTTCTAAATACCTACTGTGGCTGTTAGGTATTAGAAATCCTCCTAGAAGAATTTTTAAGGAAAATGAACCTTGTCTTTCTTGGCCTGTAGTAGGGCAGAAGAACATCTTTAGAAAAGTACAGTCCAGAGATTAGAAAGCAGAGTCTTCGCCCTGTAGAACGAGCCTAGGCTTACTGCTGTGCGATTTTTTTTCGCAAAGTTATAGCAGAGCAAATATCGATCTTTTCGTCACTGCACTGTACTCATGCCAGTGGAATACTTTCTATTCAAACTGTAATAAATTGGCGAAAAAAAATCGTAGATCAATTTCTAAAGACTCTTTAAAAAGGGGAGGCTTCAAACTTGAAACTTGCTCTAAAAGAAGTCCTGAAAAAAATTCATCAAGTTCCGTAGAGTTTCCTGAATTTTTCAGAATAAAGTGTGGCTACCAGTGGTATGATATATATAACAGAATTTTTGTGAAAAGGTACTGTTATACTTCAGCCTATACTATACAAAATTAGACAAAAGAGAGAGTCAACAAACACAAGCTGTAGTTCTGCATATGAACAACATATCTGACCAGTGAATGTCTTATTCTACTATTTTCTCTAAAATATCACTCTCTTACACACTTCCTTATATAAAAATATAGTTATGCTTTTACAGCTTAGAAAACCCATTTCTAAGCTCCATCCCTTTTCCAACCCCCCTTCCCCCTCCACACATGTACACAATTCGAAAATTCATACCAAATCAGTCGACATACGACCACAATTGAATATCTCAAAATAGCTCGCGGGAAATTCTGAAACAAAACGGACACAACCCGTTCAGAAGTGACTAAAGGGAACAATGCCAACTGAACAATAAATTTCGCGGCGTCCAGTGACAAAATCCGAGCTCTCGTGGAACAGTCAGCGGGGAGGTCAGAGGGTTCCGAGAGGGGAGGAGGTCGCCGGGTTAAAAATATACTTGGCCACAATAATCGGGAAGCAGAACAAAGCAGAGGAAGGGAGAGCAGATAGGTAGCCCCGATAGAAGTTCCGGTTGATCGAGCATTTTGCATTGCTCACGTGATAGGCACCACGGACGCATCGATGCTGAGCCCGCTGCTGCTGGGCCTGGCGGCAACAGCCACCCTTTTGGCCCTGGCCGTAGCTGGAATCCTAGCAGCGCTCTACCGGAAGCACTCGAACGGCCGGCCCGGAAGTCCAAAGCACGCTCCCATCGTGTGCGAGCCACCTAATGCAGGTGCAACCACCCCGGTGCATCCCCAGACCAAGCAGGCGGTCGATGACATCGATCCGGATATCATACCCAACGAGTATGGTGAGTCGACAGCTTTCTGATTATTCTGTACTTGCACTCCCATTGCTTCCCCAAGATTCTGGTTATGATTTTAGTAATTAGTAATTAGTGAGTATGGTTCCAGGGTTCAGTTAATGAGGATTTCATTGAAATTGTTTGGAAGACCTGCGGAGAGTTTCAAGCTTTTGCTATACTTTTGGGAGTATGACCTACTGATGCTCGTCACTTGAATTTTTTGGGAGTATGCTGACTCCTTGCGGGGACGTAAGGCGAGTAGGTTAAGAATGACTAGGTAAAAATCATGTGAGTGGGTTCAGGCACGTGTAAATAAGAGAAACGATCAGGCAGTGTATATCACACTTGATTACAATACATTTTGACATCAGGCTGCTGGTACTATTATCAATGTGTCTTTTTTTAAACAATATTTGATTGTTTGCTTTATTTTGCGGGCTTAAAGTGACTCATGATTTTTATCTAATCTTCCCTGAGCTCCGATAGCTTTACGTGCCCGCCAGGAGCCAACATACTGCGAAACAATTCGAGTGACGTGCAGCAATAGGATACATTCCCGAAAGTATACCGAAAAATTGAAACTTTCCACAGGCCTGGTCACTTTAAAGTGTTAGATGTTACACTTATAATTTTTGATCATTTTACTAGGAAGCTTTAAAGACAGTATTAAGTTCTTAATAATTTAGATCACGTATTTCTTCCTCCTCTGTTATTACAAAATGAATTATAATACTGTAACCCACCCTATATACTATAATCTCTGATTTTGAACCCTGTGCAATTTCATACTTTCACGAGAAATAGTGGCAGACTCGATTCTTGTCACCATCTTCAATACTTCATTTACTTCATAACTAAAGCACAAGTTGAGGAAGAGAACGTTGAATAAATCCCTCATATTAAAAGTTTCTATCATGCCCGTAAGGAGACTTCTCTTGTCTAGGTTTAATCGACTAATCTGCTTAGCAGACATGGAACTTTGCATGGCTTCGTTGAATCTGTTCCCAGAGAGAAGACCACTAACGTACACGCCGATATACAAGACACCCCCGCAACGGAGGAAGAAAGATCGAGCCTCGGACGACGCGATCTCGCCAGAGAAGAGGCCGATCGTGCAGCATGGTCTAGACCTACCATCGGACCCAATGTTGACCGATTGCCTGCCAACGCCTACGATAAATTACCCACAGAATCACGTATCACAGCCAAATACGTACAACCATCCACCCACCATGGCGGACTTCAAACAGATGGCGATGGACGCTTACAATCAGCGTAACAACCAAAATGTGAGTAATTGTTTCATCTTTTTTTAGTGCGTGACCGAGTGAACAGTGGATTATGTGAGATGATGAATGAAAATTCGTCGATTTATCAGTTCATCAAATTCAATTTTCAAGCTTAATTTAACATTTATTATAGGTTTGAGTTATTGAGAAATATGCTTCAGAAACTTAATACTCTATTTACGAAAGACTATTTCTAATTGTAGAACCTAATGCTTGAAGACTATTCACAGTTAGGTAGTGTAAATATTAAAAGAAGGCTTGAAATTAGTACCTAGATTCCAATTTCTCTGCTGTTATTCATCTGAAATAATTACATCCTCGTCTCGACTAGTACATCTAGCTGGTACCGATATTTCAGAAATAGATTCCACTTATCTACATAGATCGTTTCGATAATTCGTGAGCTCATTACAACGTATAAACTGAATTGGACCACTTTTTTCGTGGTATCTCATAAAACATATGTTTAATTACAGCTGTTTGATCGATGAGAGGTAATTAACGCTTCACGTCGGCGAGGGATGGGGTGCAGTGTTACGAATTACAGAAGGGAACGATCGATAAAGCATGATACAATATTCAATAGGGTGGTTGAATTTCTTTTTTCGCTGAGGGTGTAATTTAATCGGCTCTTCGGTCGGCGCAGCTGGTCGATCTTCTCGCGGCTACATCGACGCAATTGTTTCGAATATAGCAAGCTCTGAAAGCGTCTGTGTGGGATAGAAATCGAGAGGTATCGGTCGCTTTAATATTCGCCTTCCACTCTAACTTTTCCAGTTTAGCGAGGCCTTAGGTTATCTGCGCTCCCGCGAGTTTAATTACGTCCAAGTTTTCTCGATAATTCGAAAGGCCCAGTCTGGATGTGCGTAACTCTCGCCTCAAACAGGCCTTCCATTTCTCTTCGACGCTGCTCTCGTTCCATTAAGTGTCTGAATAATTTTAATAGCTGCACCCATACTATCAACCCTTCCTCAACCCGTGCACCTTAATTAACCGAGCCAATATCTACTGTGCATATTTCTGTTTTCTGTGTAACCGCGAGAATTCACAGTGTATTGTTATTCTTATTATCGAACTAGCTAGTCGATGTGTCTTGTTAATCAACTCGATTTCAAGTTACCCAATTTCTAATGTATCGATACACGCACTTGTATTTATACGAGCTCTTCGCTATTCGATATTTAATCACAAATTATTGATTTTTATCTAGTACGTGTGTATTTAATGAATATTAAACAAATTGTTTTGTGACACAGTTTTCTAAGTATCGATGTTAATAATAGTACAACTTCTATCACAGTAACCATTTACATAGAATAACGTGGATAAGTGGATGTAAAAATTTGTTTGGATTTCGATTGTGTATCAGAGAGATTCTGTGTCGAATGTAGAACAATGAAGCCTGCCTTGTTTGAATGTGCCGAATGTTGAGAGAAGTATTTCTTCATTAAAATTTATAAATTACAAAATAAATATCTACAATTACTATTTTAGTGCCCAAGAGAATAGTCTTCTACAAAGATATACAGTTTTCAACAACAGGTGTCAGATATTTCAAGAGGGTAATTCTACATGTGAAAGTAAGATGAAAATAAAGAATAACAAAATTGCATTTAGGGCTTCGATTCCAAGCTAGTTCTACTGGGAGCTCAGAAGTTCTTAGTGAGAAGCAAAAGGAGTGCTCAATTCGCTGTAAATAGTAGTAGTAGATGTGACCAATTCGGCCAATAAGGAAAATGCGTGTTTACCATTTCTATGTATTTCTCTTCACAGCCAATCAGATCCACTGACAACTTCTGACCTCCAAGCAGTATCTAATTTTAAAAAGGCCTAAATTACGCGCGAAATATGCCTGACTTGCCTCATTCTACCGACGTCGCTACGTCTGACTTAGCTAGCACGCTGGCAATAGAATAAGTCACAAGTCAGACATAATTACTAACCACGAAACGAAGCTCCAAACGCAATTTTGTCATTCTTGATTTTCTTATTATTTTGGCATCTAGAATCACCCTGTCACACTTGTCCTTTACCTCACATAAGACTACCCCTCAAAAATTTTCCAGTACAACTCGCCTCACTCCATGCTCCAATATAATACACCATATTCCACCTAAAATCACCAACGCAAATGAAAACTTCAATCCAAGTCGAAAACTCGAGGTGAACTGGTTCCAGGTGTACTACAGCCTGCAGAGGTCGAGCAAAGGTATCTCGTCCATGCCGCAGAGGCCTGTCTCGTCGTCGGTGTCCGCGCAGGGCAAGTTCCATCAGCCAGAAGTGGTGACGCGCTCGAATCGAATACAGGAGAGTTGTATATAGACTCGACGGAGAAGTCTCGAGCGAGAAAATTCAAACGTGAACGTTCGCGTCGATGGCTAATCGCGAGCCATGGTAACGTTCCAGTATTCAGGCACCGTAACGGAGTCGAATTCTCCTGAGTCGCGCGTAGCGTCTTCCCCTACGGTCGACGCGCGGATTCGTGGAGCGTTGCGAGCGTTCGCTGTACAAAGATCGACGAAGAAGCATCCCAGGTCGTCGTGACGGGAACGCAGATCGGTGTCGAGACGTGGAATCGACTTTCGTCGCGTGGACGAGGAAATTGGGCACGTGGACCGACGAGGCCAGGCTCGCAAAGTTAATGAAACGTCGACGGTTCGGAAGAGACTCGAACGTTTAACGAAGTGTATCGAATAGGATCCCGTTCGACCATTCGTTCGTTCGGCTCTTTTTTTTTTCCTACCCGGAGATTTTTATAATAGAGTCTGGCCACGTTCACGGGCGAACGAGAAACGAGAAAGGTCCAGCGAAGACAGAGCAAATAGCTGGCAATTTGACGGAGCAAGGAGAACCGTCGCCGAATTAACGAAGTTCGTGGATCCAAGACTCTTCGTTCCTGTTCACGGACACCTGGCCACGGTACCGGTGTGTTTTACTGTTTATATGAGATTAGTTTTTGTACAAAGATCTATTGTAAATAGGCGGAGTCTGCCTGGCCCTAGTGGATAGCTCTCACCGATGTCCGAATTTCATTCGCTAAAGGTCACGTCTAAGTCCTAAGGGAGGATTGTTCGGTCACGTAAGATAAATACTCGATGGCATACGAAATAAAGAGAATACGTTTCATCTGTTTTACAGAAACGAGCCTTGCCTGTTTGTCCTCCCGCTCTCCGTACCTTTTACCGATCCTTTCTATTAAGAGACCAGAAAAACGGACTGGAACGACTGGTCGAAATTTCGGCTGCACGTGAGCCGAATTCGCGACAGTTTATCCCATTGGCAGTTTTGCGTTTCTTCGCCTCGAGCGCGAGGAAAATCGTGGCGCGTCGCGGGCAACCAGTGAAGGTCCTATGAAAACTTTATCACACTGCCAAACTCACGGCCAGTGGATCCGTTTCTATGAATGTTTCGGGGGTTTCGATTGCCGACGACGTAGAGTGTAAGTGATTAATTGTTTGTTCGAGTATACTTCGTTGAGTTGGCGAATGAGTTCTTTCTGATTTTTTAACGCAAGAATATTCAATGAAGATTGGGGATACTAACACTGAAACATATCAAAATTGCCTTTACTTTGTTTGTTCAATTAAAACAAATTTATTCTCTATAGAACTTCAGAATATGAATCGTTTTTTTTATATTCATGGGAAATGAAGAATGTTTAAAAGAGAACATATTCGCCAATGTATTAATATTCTTATCGACTTAATATCAATACAGTATATTACTTGTTTGATATCATTTTAACCGTAATGAAGATTTATTTTAATAATTTATCTGTGTTCTTTTATTTTAATTGTATAATGTAGTTACTCCCTTTTCCCAGTGTTGATTAATCCTCCACACATAAATACATTATCTTCGTACCTTTTTAGCATAGCATTTGTTAATTAGATGTTCTTTGTGTATCGTAATGCAGATTGAATTAAATTTAATTTGTTATTTATGTTGTTTCGCGTTTTATTTCACACGGATTTTATTTTTTTTTAATGTTATAGCTTAAGATATTGGTAACAGAAACAGAACACTAATAGCTTAAAACCAAACCATTTGAGTATTTCTTTTTATTTAAGTTTCTTTTCTGTAGCATTATTAATAAATAAATGGTGACAATAATAATGACAATAAGAAAGTAAAAAAAGATTAAAGACGAACCTATAGAATATCGTTCTCTTCAAAACAGAATCTAGTCATTAAAAACACTAGGGTTATCCGAATTCTCATTCTGTAACGCTGACACTCATCATCAAATATAATTTATAAAAAAGGGGATAGTGTCATACTTGAATCCCCTACTCAAATATACTCAGGTCAAGTTAAAATTCAGCATCGACAGGTCAAGGCCTCTTTATCACTATTCTGATTACATATGCAAACCTCTTCATCAATTCCTTATTTTCCATATAGGACAAGAATATGTCGAAACCATCAATCCACACGCCACGATCCTCTCACCATGACCCACCAATACCCCTGTCCACCAAGAAGTATCCAATTCAGCAAGAACCAGAGCTATTTGGGTAAGTACAATACTTTTGTCTAAAATGTTGCTTAGTAGAAATCTTGAAGGATTCAAAGCCGCTTGAATAAGCAATGGCTCTTTATAGGCATTGCCCCGTGCAATTTCTGGTCGCTCCCCCGAGTGCCTTGAGAAAAACACATGGTCGCATCTCCATTAGCTTTGAAGGGGGTTCGCAAAACCAGGTTGACAAGGAGAAGAGGGCGCGCCCTATTGGTCGGGGCGCAATAATTCGAGCATTTCCCCGGAATCCCAGGGCGCCAGGGTGTTTGCATACATTGTGCACCTTCGGTCTTGCTAACAGGGACTAACCCGGCACGCTGACGTACCCTATTATTCTATGTGCCAGCCGTGTCTCTGGGGCTGTTAAGACGACCTACTCTACATCTATCGTTCCTCCTACCTTTCTCCTTGCTTCGACCTGTCACCCATTCCGCTTGTGAATACGCTATGTAATTACGATACATTCAGCCATTGTAATCCGATGATTTTGCTAGGAGTAGAGACGGGCTCCCGCGATCGTGTCCCCCTAACGTTGTTATGATACAGAACTGCTTAATCGAATTTTGAATCTGGATTGTAATTGGTTGAATTGATAGAAGTGTTGAGTATCGAAAGCTGAAAACCGACACTAATAAATTTGGTCGTGAATTTCCTTGGAATTTTAAGGATATGGAGTTTCAAATTACTTTGAAATAAGATGGAGATCTTACTTGTGATCATTGTGAAGTAGTTTTGTATAAGTCTTGGAGCTTCAAGTGTCCTGTTCATAAAATGACTAATTGCGATTTAGTTAATATAATTACTACTATTACTACGTGCCTTTGAAATGTGTCGTACACAAGAGGTTATAGAGTGAAAAAAGAAAGTGTAGTAAGTGTAGAAGCAAGCCTATTCACTAATAGAGAAGAGTATATAAATATCTATTATTCCTCGGGTGTATGTCTTACCTAAAAGTGTCGAAACTTTTTTGTGCTCTGAATTTCAAAGCAAATTGCTATATAAGGTCGTACGCAACCTCAGGCAGGACAGTATTATTTAGACAGTGATCGTGAGAGGAACCACTCTAAGTGACAGTCTTCCCAAGTCATCGAATACCAGTTTAAGTGCTGTGATAGTTACAATTATAATAAGGTGATTGAAGACTGTTATATTAACTCTAACAACTGAAAGATGAATCCACATCCTGAGTCTTTAACCGTAAGATATTTTTCAACCTCTTATGCCATAAATAATTAAAGTATTAAAGGTTAAAAAGTTATTTCATACTGTTCTGAAATAAAAAAGATCTTTAGCTTACTTAGATTTAAAGTGAAACGAATAAAAAAGCACATACGAGGCTAAATGTTTGAAAGGTGTTATACTTATTGCGTTCACGTGAAGTAAATCTAAGAAGTAATCTTGCGAAACGGTTCCATCGCTAGCCACTTGACCCGATTTTGTCACTGGCGATGCCCGGTCGACCAGGCGTACTCAAAATTAACCGAGTCTGGTTGATCGTGACCACTTTGACCAAATTGGTTTGTGGGAAGGGACGGAGGTGTCGGTGGATAGCTAAAATGGTACCATTTCTTCGACCAACTGGGGAAAACTTAATTGGATTCGAGGACTGCTTTAATTCTCGTATATTTTAAAATACACGTAGCTATCACTGATGTGAATTTTGAGAACACCGAATAACTACTTTATAACAATGAGAGACTATAAAGGGTCGCATAATTTCATCAAAATGAACATATAAAATCAACAATTTAATTACGAAGTTACATTTTCTGGAAATACTTTTCAGAACATGCACAGTATTTCTAACTTTGAATAAAACTATATTTCGTTAACTTTTTACTAGCAAATGGAGCTCTGTAACGAACTCCTGACTTTAACACTGAAAACACGTGAATGGATTCACCTTTCACGAACACAGCGCAGTTACATTCAGTCAAATTTCCGTGGGGACCTATCGTGCGGACCATTTCGCCATTCTGTCGAGTAGATGAACGGCACCATATCATTTCGTAGGCCCTACTGTATTATTTCGAACACGGAGAGTATCTGCGGACTCGTCTTAGAGTACTTTGTCCGTCCGCGAATGCATAAGACGCTGGAAAGCGCTCGATATCCGTGGGCGGTATCGTTCTCTAATAATTAACGAGCTCGCAGTGTGGTCATGGAATCGTAGAGTAAATTACTGCACTTACGTACCTAAACCGCCCATTAAATCTACACAGAAACCTGTATTATTTTAAGCACAGCCCGTTGGGATCGATATGAACCATATAGTGGTATATAAGTATCGGGTTCAGTCTGATTTGTATTCTTTATTTAAACGCTCCTCACGTTTTCCAGTAGTTTTCTAGATCTTAGTTAACTCAACCTTGAGTTAAGTCGTTATAAATTGTTGAAGCAAAGGGTATAGATAGGAATTATTTTTATCGGGAGTTTCGTTCGCGTACAGCAGTTTCTATATTGCTCGTTTCTGAATGTGTGACATCTGATACGTTCATTCATAAAAATATTTAAATATTCAGACATTTAAATTTTCAAATATTCCAGAGCGTGAAAGTTCAAAGTTTGTTCATTTATTTCGATTTCTGAAACAGAAATTCTGTAACAGAATCGATCATCCATCTCTAAAGGTTAATTTTCTATAAATTATATTTTTTCCTTAACTCGCTTCTATTGTATTCTATATGTCGCAACAGAGAAGTTAGAATTCAATCAAATTAATTGGAACTGCAGCTTTCAATCATCTATAGTAATCATCTATGTAGTGGATCCTCTGCTTTGATAGCATCTGTTGCCTCATATTTGTCTCTTAAGCCAACATCAAATATAATCACTGGAATAGGCTCGACGCTATCGTATCGGTAAATTGACCAAGGCATCCTTTGAGTACTCGATTTAAAGTACGATCTACCGACAAGCTGATTGAATTAACGATGAGGTTTAGGGAACATCGCAGTAAGCTGGTGTTTAAGTGTTTCTTAATTTGCTGAACGAACCCAAACTGATTGAGACAGATTCCTTAATGGATTGCTTCATACACTCAAGCGTGGCTTTGATATATCTGTGCAGATTTGTCTTCAGTCGCGTCTCGTCTGTCATGACTGTCTTATTCAAATACATTAACAAATCCATAGGTATGACGACATAACTGTAATTAATTTTCAAGTGCTTTAGTAAAAATATTGAATAATAGAATTTTCATCAATTCAATTAGAATTTTCATAATAGAATTTTCTCACTGATCAAATAAATTTTTGTACAGGAAATTATTAACCATCCTATTGAAACACCTTGACATACCGAGGATTTGTGTGTTACTTAGTAAACGAATTATCTCCCCTACGGTCTTGGTTCATTCACGTGTACATTTATATTTTTCCTTTTATCTGGCTTTTATTAAAATCGTGAGTGATGGCAAGATAGAAAACGTTGATTATACATGAGTAATGTGACGTGCCACGACATCTGATAAAGGGGAGCCAGACACGATACCAACCAGCAGTTGAAACTGTAATTAGAAAGCGTAAGTCAACACTAAAAACCACGATAAAACGTTAAATATACATATAATAAAAGAACTGGTTTCTGTCAACACAAAGATATCTACAGTATCACATATTTATTATTTTATAAATCAGTGACCATTATAGCAGTCACATTACTCCTCTAATGAATTAACAACAGTGCTTTACATGTGTTAGAATCTTCTCGCCTTGTATTACTTGAACTACGAGCTAGTTTCTTCCAAAAAGATAGTAATTCAAAACTCCTATTTCTCTAATCATTTTAATAAATGCAAATTCCTTCCAATGTAAGTACGAAGCTCATTTCTTTTTTCGAATTTGAGAAAAAAACCTTCAAATTTTAAGCGTATAATAACTGCAAAGAAATATTTTCTTCTAACGCCAAGTTGTCTCCAAAATGACGAAACACTTTTCCTGCTTTGAAATCAGATACTGCTTGACTTTTCGCTGCACGGAGAGCAAGAGAAACATCTTTCCTCTCTCAAGATGCAAGCACGGAGCGTATGCAAAATACAGCCGCGGACCGCATACGATTCAGGGACATCACGTCGCTGCTTCGCTCGAGAATAATCGACAATGTCTGATATCCGGAGTGGCACGTAAATAATCGCGGATCGATGGCTGCAAAGTGACACGTAGAAGCGGCCGATGGACGCTGCGGATACGCTATGAATGTTGAAAGAGACGGTATCGATCGTATTGAGCTGCACAGAGCAACAGTGGACGCCGATTGCGAGAGCGACGGCGTTCCTCATCGATTCTCCCTCTCGAGGAAGCACAATCGACAGTCGAATATCATTTGTCAAATGTTGTCGATCGCCAGCCTATACGTGCCTGTTACTCTGGCTGGCTTCCGTGGAAATGTATCCTTTCTGCGGTGCAAATAGATCACGCATATTTTCCTCTGCGCTTTTAGAATCTTTTGGAATTTCTCTGATCCTAGTTCTATTATAGCTACCCCTTTCAAACCTTAGTTTTAGAATAATTGGAACATTCAAGGAGAATATTTGCTATTTATGAAATAGTATGATAGTCAGAGAAATACCTACAGCTTTTCTAATTCAGTGAAGAGGGGCTCTAGGATTTTTAGGTCAGCCACTGACAATAGGAACGTGTGTATTTGAAATCTTCTATTCCCTTTTCATGAGCCACAAGAACAACATTGCTTCTTCTTACTTGTCAGCAGAATTTAAAGGTGGGTTGACGAGAGTTCGAAGTGGCGACGTGTGAAGTACCAAGGGATAGATCTATTGTTCGCTCTGCTAGATACCAGTCACATTTAATAACTACCAGAAGTTTCTTTTCTGTTAATGTCAAGGAACCTGAGACTCCATAGTACACACAGAAACAGTGTCTTCTAGAAGTAGCAAAAACACAGCAAATGAAGCTAATCAAGAACATTTACCATTTACATTTACGAAGCTCGAAAAGTATTCCATTTCATAAGCTCGCGAAATGTCTCAACTATAAGAACACGTTATACCACTTTTCATTCTTCTCGAAGGAGTTCTGTAACCTGACCGAGTATGTGCTCCGCGGTTTCACTCGCATCGCGGTCGTTCGAAACTCTCATCCGCGGCTCCCTCGCGTAAAGTCAGCCCGAGGCGCTCCCAGAAGTCCGCGAACTGACTCGTTGTCGCGCGTCCTATTTTTTACGCTCGTAGGATCAGTTTTTACGAGCCACTCGGCGAGCTAGCGCTGTTCGAAATTCATCCAGCGTGCAGTATAGGCGCCATTCGATCCGCCACGTCGACGACCGTCCTCGTCATCGAGGGGATTGCAACGAGTGGAATTCGATGTTTCGATCGATGTCCCGCGTACAAGCGGAAACGAGCCATCGAAGAGTACTTGCCCACGGCGGATTTCTGACCAAAACTGTCGCCTGAACGCCCCGCGAGCGGGAGATCGCGATGGGTTGAAGTTGGGGGCAGGGAAGGTTCGGAGGAAAAGTTTAGATTGAAGTTTCCGCGCGAATGGAAAGTTAAGCACCGTCACTCGCGTCGTAACAATTTGCGGTAATAACTTGGACCCCTGGCCGTCTTTTTTCTGAGCAATTTACCACGGCCATGTAACATGTGGAGAAGGAGGGTTACTGTTGGTGCTGGCTTATGACTTTGTTCAGTCCATCAAGATTAGCTAACGAGCATTATTAAATAGTATGTTCTCTGATACTCTTGCGAAGTAAGGAAGTTAGGAGCATATTTCTTTTTAATTAAGTAGTGGATTAAAAGATTGCGAAATTTAATTCTCATAACGGGGAGTGACATGAATAAGTGTATCGAGTATCAATTCAATCACAAACAGTAGTATTTTGAAGTATACAGGGTGTCCCAGAACTAATGGTACAAGCGAAAAGCTAGTGAATCTTCAGGAAAAAGTAAATGGAAAATATGAAATAAATTTTTTGTGTATGAATCTGAAGGCTACACAGAGTAAGACAAGCACTCTCGTTCTGACCATTGACTGTCTCTATGTTAAACTCGAGGTATTCCCCTTTCCCTGTTTACCTTTCAAATTCCTAAAACTATACTTCAGCACACTTATACTCAGTTAAAATTTGAAGCCAATATTCTCAAAAAAAAAGCATATTATTAAAAAGTTTCTGTTGTATTTTCTATTTATTTTATTGGTGAAAAGTTTCCCTCTTTGTACACCAATTCTGGGACAACTTGCCTAAAATACTCAAGAGCAGCTCTCTACCGAAAGCAAGTTTCCCCTGCCTACCTCCTGACAGGCAACGTGCGAAAGGTCCGCGCCGTCTCATTATCCAACGTCGTTTAATTCACTGTGCCACTCAATGTTTTCGAAACCATCAAAGCTCGCGGAGGCACAGCAATAAGTTTCGTAACAGCCCCGTCTGTTATAATAAACACCGCGCAACGTGTGGCCGCAAGGTAACGAACTTCGAAAACGTCTTCGCCGAAGCAATTAACGCGTAATTAACGCTCGACGGAGAGGAATTCAAACGTTACAATGACGTTGTTCCGTCTGAATCGTCGCAGCTTCTCGGAGCTACAGCCGCCGCCGCCTCGTGCAATTTGCGCCTTCGGTCTGAAGTACGAGCCAAGGATTCATTTCCTCGAGTCTAGTTCCCCGCTACACGTTAACGAAACGAGCTGCTGAAACGTCGCTGTATGCACTGTGTACGTCGGCCTGGTAAGTGGCAATGAGTATGGTCGAGTGCAGTTTAAATGCGACCGTTCGCTGGAAACGGGACATAGAATAATGGCCAGGCCTAACGCGAGCCTCTGCTGACGGGGAGGGTGGAAAATTACAGACGCAAACGTGGCAAACGTCAATCATGTCGCGGTGTGTAGGGCTCGATTATGAACGTCACTCTGAGGCGTCGAGGTAGAGTTTTTACGCCAGGTAGATTTGATCGAAGCCCGTTACCGAGGAGGGTCGTCTGACGAGCTTTCTTCCTGGTCGTTGAGTGGCAGAGATCGCTCGTCAAATTAATTAGCTGCTATTATATTTCACAGTTTAGTGGCTTCCCCCTGCTCACCAAGTTTCCCGATGACTGGTACTTTTGTTCTAGATGGTGGATCGAGGGGCTGGGCACTTGTTGAGAAACTTTATATAGTTACTTCTTTATCACTGGGAAAGGGGGAATTTCTTGTCGATGATCTATCAGTGTTTAATAATTGATACAGCGCATAGAAATATTCAATTTAGTGAAATACTTTAATTTGGCAACTTTTCTAAGCTACTTCATTACTTACAAATCTATTTCTTTTAGTGACAGAATTATCAATTGTTCTACTAACTTTTAATTCCACTAATTCTACCAATTTCAAATTCCCATATTCTTTTCTTCCTCGCGTTCAATAAATGAGTTCCAGGAATTACAATATGTTTCACAGTTCCTCTGCTTGTTACACCAGCAAGCCTTAAGAAATATGTCACGTACAAAGATCGATACAGCCACCTTTGTGGCTCATTACACGACTTATCGCAGAATAAATCCTGCGTCTGTAGGCTTTTCAAGAATTCACCTGCACGGGATTAGCGGGCGCCAGAATCGTGTTCGAATGAAACAAATTGCCGCGTTCGCGGCTTCCATCAGGGGCAATTCCCGATTGATGCGTGCTTCTCGTAGATTCGACGCGGGGAAACGGGTCGCCTCGAGCGTGCTGCTAAGCGCCACCGGCGGAGAAATTGCTTCGAATCAATCTGGAAAATTGGCACGAAAACAGCCGGCGTCGGTGGCTAGCGCGAAATCCTCGAGCCTCGTTGCATATTTATACCGCGACTGGTCATTCGAGTACCAGGAAACGCGCAACTAGCATCGAGCTATCGCGTCGACGCTGGGACCATATCGATCCTCGACTTTGCATTCTGCATAATATATATATAAAAATAATTGCATTTCTTTTTACCAGGCTTATTATTAGATTTAAAATATTAGATTTCTGTTTTAGCCAGTATGTTTGACGACAGGTGTCAGAGATTTTAAGGGATGATTCTCCAGGCTGAGGTGAGACGAAAATTAAGAATAACGAAAATGCGTGTAGGGTTTCGTTTCAGAGTTATTAATTGCTGAAATGTGTCTGACGTAGGACTGATTTTACTGCAAGCTTGTATTAGCAATTAGATCAAAAACAGCGAAGCCAGTAGAATGAGTCCCGAGTCAGACATAGTTATCACGAATTTTTGGCGTTTTCTCGACAATTACTAACTCCGAAGGGAATCTTTAAACGCAATTTTGTTACTCTTGCTATACTCTGAAATATGTAGAATCACTCCTTGAAACTTCTGATACCTGTCGACCACCCTATTTATTCTCAAGATCACAGAATTGCTCCGTTTCCCACACACGAAATTATTCACGATACCAAAAGCCTCATGATACACTAAAAAATCGAATTTCTTCTTCAATCTCAACCTCTCCACTTCACTTCTCTCAGCCTAAATTCCAACCTCCTCAGAACCTTCCCCTTCCCCAAAATCATATTAAAATGAGAATCATGCGAAGGCACTAAATCCAAAGCAGCAAGCACAGCGTCGCCTCTGGTTCACTCGCAGTGGACCTAATCCCAACCGCGTTTCAATTGATCAAGACCGCCGAGAAAACTAGCCCAACAAATCCGCCCGCGATCCTGCGATCCCGTTGTTCCCGCGGTCCGAACTCTCGAACAGCAACGAAAACAACAGTTGGCCGCGCAGAAATAAAAGGACGGCGAGCGGAAAAACGTATCCAGCGGATCCGCGGCCAGAGGGGAAGGGAGTCACATGTTCCCGAAAGTTCGTTAAGAGGGCGGCTGTGGGGTTGGGGCGGGCGAGGCTCTGTCAGCTCGTCGGGGCGCAACGAGGCATTAATTTTCCAGGATGTTAATACAGGGTACCGCGAGGGGAATTTCGTCGGTCGGCGGCTGGAAGAGAAAGGCCGTGGCGACTTTTACTCACGTGGACGGCCCCGCGGACGGGAAATTAGAGGGAGAGCAGGGGGTTCGTGCGTTTGAAGCCGGACGCGCGACGTCGGCCTCGCTTCGAAGAACAATTTCCAGCCTCTGGGCTCCCTGTGTGTTACGTCGCTGCGCGCACCGGCTAGCAAATAGCATTAGCAAGTCAACTAGCGTTTCGCTCTCCGGCCGCTTACTTTCTTGAGATTCCAGTTAATTTATACAAGTGGCGCGCACCGTAATGCAGTTACACGGCTACGGGGTTACAAGTTAGTTTCAGCTTCTGCCCGCTTCTCTATCTTTCGCTTCTACTTCCTTTCTATCTTTCTCCCTCTCTCACTCTCTCCCTCTCTTTCTCTTTCTCCCCCCTTCTGTCTAACCCTGCGTATCTATTTCTCTCTCTCTCTCTCTATTTCTCTCTCTCTTCCTGGGCTTCTCAGCTAAGCAAGCGACGAGAAGAGGCTGCCCCTCGCCCATAGGGAGAGTTGGGACCTCTTGTAAGAGAACGTCGAACAGCATCCCGACTGCGTTCGTCGAAACAGTTGATTCTGGAACGACAGGGGATGCAACGATACTCCCGTCGTGTCACGCGATCCGAGAGTTTGGTTATTATGCGCGAGGCAAAGCTAATTGCAGCGCGCCGCGATGTCGAGGCGCTGGGAACGAGCCGAGAGGATCGCGAGACAATTGTCTTGACGATTGACTGTATAAGGTTTCGACGACTTAAAGCGTTCCTACTATTTCACGTGGTAGAGAACGCGGAAATGTGACTAATTAAGGGGTAGAAAAGTTTGAGGGTGATTGAGCTTTTTGGCACGATGTGTGTGTGATTAACAGGGTGGTTAATTGAGGTCAGTAATTAAGGTCTTCGTAATTGCTGTGTATTCGTCGGAAGTTTATAGATGATCTATTTTTAAATTAATCATTTGTGAGTGGTGTTTGTCAGTTTATTTTTGTCGTATCGATTTTCGTACAGGTGTTGCAGAAGTATTTATTGGTCATTTACAAGCGCAAATATTGATGGGAAATGTAGAAATCGTTCGATCGTGTAAAATGTAATTATGAACTGGTAAATAACGTGAATACGGTAAAGGAATTTGTTAAATAAATTGTATTAGTTTAAATGAAGTACGTAATAGTAAAGAAAAACACTAAGTATTACTTTTTTAATTAAAACATTAATTTCAATCTTCTAAATGAACCACGCGATACTTTTATAATTATTCTTCTGATTAATGAACGAGACCGTAAGATGAGCAGGAAGAATTGTATAGTGGCGGAAGTGAAAAATGCTAATCAATCTCAATTGGGTAAAATTAATCGAAACTTTGCTTTCGTTCAAGCATCAATAAACAGGAATCGCAATTTCACGAGGTAAGGTGGTGAACTCCGCGAAGAAAGTTGCACACGGGGTGAAGATAAAGACAGTTTCATTAATCATTTTATCGATTCATCTTTTTACGTTAATTTGCAACTATCAATCTTGTGGGACGCGACAACGGGGCTCGTCGGATTGACATTGTTAATTGAATCCCCTCAGAAACTTAACAACCGATCACCGAATCGATCGACCCTCGCACCCTTCGAGCAACCTAATTTCTTTCCAATTTCCAGCGACCTGTGATGTATAAGTTTACCCCTGATATGAAGAAAAGTAATTGCATTGCTTGACATGTAATTTTGTGACTGAGTTATTTGGAGATATATTGTAGTTTCTGTTTTTTGAGAAAATGATAGATCCTTTCCCTGAAATTAGGATACATTCGCAAGATTAATGTGGTAGAATGAAACTCTAATTTTGATTATTAAAAGTCGCTCAAGTCACGGCACGCTTGCAGAAAATTGAAAGTCACTTTGTTGCAGCCATTTCTAAATGAAACCTTTCACCAGTTTCATAAAAAATGAAATTCGTATCCACATTAATTGCAGAGTCAGACTGTCGGAAGTTTATTCCACGGAAAATACGCTCCGAAATAATGGTTGGAAAAATATTCTAATTACCACAATTTTCCTTACTCCTTTTATTGCAACACTTAAAATAAATACTTACCACAACTTATGCAAATTTATTCACGATACCATGCAAATTTTATTCAAGTATGTAACTAACAACCTAATTGACAATTGAATATGCACCTAATATATACAATTCTGACTAGTATTAATATTTCCACACCACCCACGTAGAGTAACATTTCACTTCACGTACCGCAGTATAAATACACATGTGTATACAGATCATTTATTATTAAATCAGGAACATTCTATTTCATTCTTTCGTCACGTGTGCACACGCAACTCAGAAGAATATTTTCCTTTCCATTCTGGTCATTATAAAAAAGAATTTACGAGTTCGATGAACGTCGTCGATTGCGTCAGTTATGAATTATTTAACAAAAATGAAAAAATATCGCGTGTTGGCTCCTAATTCCGCTTCAACTTCCGCCGGAAATACGACTACACATTTTCGTGTCGTTAACTTGTGCTCGAAAGGGAAAGCGGTACAAATGATGGACGGAAGTTCATTAATCATGTATTATATCGTGCTTGATCGATAAGAGTGAAATTGAGTGGTGAAATTATTATTTCATGCTCAACGACTGAATTCAGAATTCAAGAAAATAAAGCATGCAAGAAATGCTATTTTATTTAAAAAAAAGCCATCTTTATTAATGACAGTATCATCAGGGGTGCTAAAAAGGGAATCGATAAAACGTATCTGCCGCTTTAAGTGACTCTCGAGTTTTTCGCGCGATTTCATCTCTGGTGGAGGGAAAACGGTCCTTTGACGGCAATGAATTGCCTCGCAGCATTTTTCGCTGTTTACCCCCGACCCCTGCTGCGGTGTCCTCCAACGATAGATAAAGGCATTAGGATACTCGGATAACCGCGATCACGATTCGACATTTTTTCCTGGCGATTTCATCTCGGCCTGGCTGGCGACGTTTCATTGCAACGCAGAAATTTACACGCGTCACGTTCCAGACTCGTCCAGCGTTTCAATTTTAGATATCGAATTTGGGCTGGGTTTCAGAAATGTTCGACACACGTGATCTGTCTTTTATGATCAAGCTTCTACGAGCTATTGTGTATTTATATATTGTGAAAGCACAGAGTATTTAAAACAACTGTTTCGAGTTCAACGCAGGATTACCAAACCGAATGAAACAACCGATTTAGGAATATTATAAACATTAATAATGATATAACGTATATTTATGTATCACTATTAATATAATTATAATGATAATTAAAGAAAATAATACTCTTGGCATGTGATGTTAATGTGATCTTTAATTTATTAGTTATATCGTTATATGGATATTAATTGATGGTTAATTTCGCGAGGTATGAATTCTTTGGGAAATCTACCCTTGCGACAGATTCTGGTAGAAATGGGTATACATTAATTGTTGGTAGTATTAAAGATATCGAGAAAAAGGTTGACATGTTTAAGTGGAAGTTTGCCGCGCTAGGCATAAAATTTATGTATCACATTATTTCATCCAGAACAGAACTGCAAGAAAGTTATTTTCGCTGCTTAACTCGTGAAATTTTCGCTAAATTAACGAACTTTAAAGAAACTTTGAACAGTTTAGGGAGACTAACTAGTAAAAGTTCATGAATAATATATTCAACTTTATGAACGAATCCCTTTTCTTTTTTCTCATTTCTCAAATTGATCGACAGAAAGAAAGTTACAATAGATATACATTCTACACGTCTTAAGAATATAATGGAATACAACCACTTCTCGCGTCAGTTGTCTCGTAATGGCCGCGAGTATCCAGTTGATTATCTCGTTAGCGGAAGTTTGGGACGTTTCGTTAATAAAGTAAGTAATAAGTAATCGCCATTAATACATCTGATTGTGAAAAATACTTGAATCCTGCTTTCAACTTTCTAACATATATGAAAAAGAGTTCACTAGAAAGTTCCATCCGTGTGGTTTGAAGTTTTCTTTTTAGGAAAGCTCGTGACAGCAAGACTTTTCTCATATTTGCAAATTCGTCAAACAACGAAGGACTCCAGAACAGTTTTCACGAAGTTATAATTTATATTATTTGAGGAAGTTGTTTGCTCAAAACCAGCAAAATGCACAGCAAACTGCAGAATGCTTTTAAAATAATTAGATATAAACAGAGAATTTTTGAAAATGAATATTACTGTATTCCATAAAGTTACGGGATTCTACTAAAGTGAAATGCAGACACGTTGAGCATTTTACGTGAGTATCTGAGATGAAAATATGACTTAAAGTAAATGAATTTTTTTCCTCCGATTTCTAGTCCTGGAAAAGTTATCGTCGTCGTTTTTTGCTGTGTATACAAAGCATGACTAGAAAGTATGAGCTTTAAGTAAACGCCCCAAGGTACCGCTACATGCAAGTAGACTGGATATTTAATGCTGACAACGTATTTCAACGTTGGCTGCAAGTTAAATTAAAGATTAAGCGTGTGACTTACATGAGTCGGTGAAACATTGTAAAGATTACGTGGGATATATCAGTTTACCTAGAACCTAAATTAGAAACTGCATAAGGGAAATGTATATTCGTATTCAAGATTCAGCAAAGATAATCTATTTCACAGATAAATTTAATAGCAATGATAATACAAAGTATTTAATACATTTGAGTTAATCTCAAATTACTGAATTTCCATATTAACAAGTAACCTCATCTGAAAATCTAATTTTAAATACTAATTTTGCTTAATTATGATTAACACAGTGTTTTAAAATTTTCTGTGTAGATGTACCTAGTACACTCAAGAAATACTAAATCTAAAATTAGCGTAATCAGTAAAAACAAATTAAGATTCATCAGGAGATTCTCTTATAATTCAAATAAAAAAAAAACCTAAAGTATATAAAATTTCCACCTCCATGCTAATTACCTACCATGATTACAATCCTGAAAGCAAACAACATACAGACACAGTTTTCCAAAACTAACATTACTCGCTTACAGCTAAACACGGATGACAAGCTCAACGAACTTTGCAGCTTTGCATTGCTTTAGGGGATAACTCGAAATTCACCCTAATTTCCGAAATGTGGCAACGGTGAGACTAATTAGAGCCCTCACAGCTGATGCTCGATTGTAAACGCTGGAATTTCGCGGCTGTTACATGCAAGTTTGATCAAGCTTTTACGCTCATTCGGACGGAAGTGAATCTTAATAAATGGTCGGGTCAGGGCGCACCAGTCCTTTTCGAAAGGAATAATAAGAGCAGGAAACAATGCGCGCACTGTGTGCTGCAGGCATTATCCTTTCGCTCTCCTTACGATTCAGAATCCACTGGTGGATTATGGCTAGGAGGATCATCCGATTTTCTACATTCGCATTTCATAATTGTGTGCACGTATGCAAGCACAGAATCTCTGCTACATGAATGGGAATTTCGCGTGTGCCTTTATGCAGCTTCTCCTCGTTAGGAACTTTTAGTTACTTTAACATTTTTTAAATTATACTGTCACGTATTCGCCTCTAGCTTCACTTATGAAACGCTTTCTAATACCTTTATAGAACTCAAGTTGAGTTCATTTATGCCCCTATTAGAATTCAGGAAATATTATGGTTGCTTTACTTAATTTCCTTCTTTGAAAAATTTCTGGGATTTTCAACGTTTGAAAACTTGGATATTTGAAGGATCTATTAAATGTAACCCAGTACAAAAATATCGTAAATTGCACTTGTGGAATACTGTTACATGCAAAAGTTATTGTTCGTTGTCGTGAATAGAAATATTTCGCTATAAATAAAAATGTACAACATTTATTTGAGTTCCATCGGTATTTAACTATTTAGCGATCGTTCCGGTACATTTGATCTAAATCCCAGTGGTAGGTTCGACAATTGCACAATCGTCTCATTCGTATTGTCAAGAATCATTGCGCTGAAAGAGTTGCCTGTTAAGCTCGTTAAAAACTCCCTCAAAACGAGTGGAGAGTGCAACAATTGATAGCAAAAACTCGGACGCAGTCAATTTTAACAAGCCGCACTTATCGACAAGGCGAACACAAAAATGGAAAATCAAAACAGCCCTTTGCTTTCATCGGAACTAGCTTCATTAGTGATCTATTGTTAGATTTCGATTAGATGAAACTGTGGATAGTTTTATACATAGTTGTCTACTAGAAAATTTATTACCCTTCATTTTCACACTTTTTTAAGGTCGAGAAAATTATTGACTATAGTTAGTTAAAAGTATTTAAATCGTTCATTGAACAATTGTCTTCGACAGAGATAAATTTGATACTAACTTGCAACTATCATGATCGATTATAGAAAATTTAAAAAAAATTTCTGTGAGATACAGGGTGAAACGATCTTCGTCATACATTAACAAGTAGTCCACACGTTACAACCGCTTTCCAGAAAACACTAAATCATCAATGAGTGGCCAATATATCGCGATCAATAGACATTAAGCAGTTCCCTCGTAGAAGTCAAGTTCCACTATGTCGTCAAATAAATTGGCGAGATCCTTCAGAATAAATAGCTTCACGTCATAAGTTCTTTATTAGACGAACACGGTTGGTGATATCCAACATTTGATATCCAACAAGGAATCTGAATTCTGAAAGAATATCGGTCTTCCACTTGGTCGACGACTTAATGTATAATAAATTAAGCATTACGGGCGAATGTTTCATGATTCCCGCTCCGTTTTCTTTTGTCGCTGCAAAGTGCATCCTGCCATTAATTCTCGAAATGGAGGATATTCGTCTCGTCGAGGTATTAAATCACGGCATTACGACGATTAACCCCGACTGAGGCTAAGTTATAGTTGCTCGCCCCGCGTTTCACGAGTTTCTGAACGCGCCCCTGCGCTTCCCTAACCCTTTTCCATCCCCTTTTCTCGCTGCAAGCCGACCAGTCCCGTATCAAAACTCTGTTACACCGCAAGAAAAGTGACTCGAAGTTATCGGCCGTGGTTATCGCGCGTTTAAATTTCGCCGAGAAATTAATCTTAAATCCTTCTTTGACCCCGACGCTTGGAAATTCTCCAGAAATGATTAGAGTAAGAATTAGTATCCTTGTTATGATACTGCTTAAAGGCGAGGTGTGGTCAGAGAATATGTATCGAATAGAAGATGGAAATAGAGTGCTAGTACTGTTCATAAATCTGGATTATAAGGTAGTCTGACTGTTCTCTAATAGCCGAAAAGTGTTGGTTTAATAACTAGTGTAATAGTACTAAAAATAGAGCTAGTATTATTTTTATTACTCACTTTATTCCATATCTTTAAACTGAAGTAGATCTTGTTTAATCGTAACATTTTATTATTCTTATTGTTATTATAATTCAATTAATTTAAAAGAGTAGCATTCATGTTCATGTTATAATGGAAGAAGAGAAGCCACAAAAATGCTGTAATAACGTAAACCAAGTGAAAAATGAATTGGACAGTTTTTCTTCGGTTAAGTAAGCAGCCAGCAGGTGTTCTTTTTTCGTTTCTTTAAATATCATCTTCGACGGCCACCCCTTAGCGAGCACGAGCCGCGAAATAATGAATGGCCCTCGAAAGTTTCCACAGTTGTGCATTTTACGACCTCCAGTACCAGTGTCTAGAGTACCCCTCATTCCGAATATTCATTCGGGTCTTCTGAATTGCGTTACTTTAAATCCTTTTGTTCCACGGCTACATTATACACAGTGATGATACGGAGTAAGTATTACGGGTAACGAGCGAGTATACATATGAATACACACGGTGAACCCACGAACAAAGTAAAAGCTTTTGTCTTCTCTTCTATTTGCGTGCATTGAGAACGAAAAGAAACCAAAGACAAAAAGAGAAAAAGCCTACCTCTTCCTATGGAAATAATCCCTAATGGGAACCTAACGATTGCCATTAGCAAACAAAGGGGAAAACAGAATGAGACACGTGCTTGCACTAAAAGTCATTTTTTCGAAAACTGACTCGAATGAAAAATATTCAGAACTGAAACCACTGCCAAGTTGATTCATTTACTGTCATTACTTGAATACTCACTTATCAGGTACGTCCCTCTATTAATTCAGTTAATGAAAGTAAAATCCTTTCTCTTATTGCACGTGTTGCGACAAAAGCTCCATACTGAAACAATGTGGAATACTTGAAAGCAAACAAGATTTATATTTATAACAAAGGATCTTCAGAAGCATTAAGTTAATTAAAAAATACTGTTGGATTTCGTTACAAATGCAGATACAGAAAACATGTCCAAGTTCAGACAGAACCTGTCTTAAAAAGATCAAAATATACCCACGCACACTTAGAACATGTCCAATTTAGAAGCTGTTACAAGATAGAACTCTCACGGCAATATTTAAACTTATCTTAAGGCTTCAAAAACACCACAATATTACCACAATTATTGCCCCAACATTCCCTTCAGCGAATAATAAATTCCACACACCACCCTGAAGCATCTCCAAACACGCCACGTTGAGGGCACCATTCACCCAGCCTCGGCCGTTTACGAGCAACCGCACAACCGGGCCGTGCCTAATTCGCGTCATCAGTATGTATAACGTGGCCGGGTAACAAAAGGATTTAAAACGGCTGCGCAATTCAGAAGTCTCGAATGAATATTCCAAAGCGAGGGGAGACGTGGGCTTCGCTCTGGCCCGGCCACTGTGTCCGCGGAATTCGGACCCGCAGAAACTTGAGAGCCATTCATTATTTCGCGCTCTGTCCTGGTCGTGGACGGGGCACGAGTGGACGCAGCGTGGGAGGATGGGTCACAAGGCCGACGAGACGGGGACGGTTTGCTGAATTAGGGAAAACTGTGCGAGTCCGATTACCATCCACCAATTTACTTGGCCCCGTGTTTCACGTAACTCTCCAGGAGACTGAGGCCAGAAGAGGGATACCTACGGCGGCGCACGCAGTCGCAATACGGGACAGCATTCAGCCGCGGTAATTGGAAGGCTGGCGGGTCAAATCTGTGCCCCTTGGAGAGGCGGTGCACGCAATAATTTAAGCTGGAATTCGGAGGACAAACGCGAAAACAGTGAGGGTGGCGGCAGCCGCGGGAGGAACAGACTGGTTATCCGCTTACCACGAAGTGCTCCCGCGTCAAATCCCACTTTTCATCAATTTCCTTGCTGGCACGAGGCGGTCGTAGTTCCCGCGAATTCACGTGCGCTTCTGCAACAGTCCTCCAAGGTTGACTCGATCTACCGAACACGTTTTTGGTGCTTGAAAGTACAGGAGGATAACGTGTAATTAAATTGCTCGTGTAGAAGTTATTGCACTCGTTAAATCCCTGTCGCTGAGGGTCTGCTATCCTGGAGATGATGAGAGAAGATTGCTGGATAGTGATCAAATGTACAAATTTTAGTAGATCCAATTGCAGTATTCGATGTTGAAATACTGGGAAAGTGGAACATTTGAAACCTCAAAAATTTACGAACATTTGATCGTTTATTCAAGAACAGTCCTGCAAATCCTGCAATACAAGTGCAAGAACCGTAAGGCGTTGATGGTTTGCCTAGAGATACTACTAATTTCTTATTTCTGTCTTTCTTCAGGACTTCTTTTACGGATCTAGACAAGATTTCGGAATCGTTGGCACAAATATTAATGAATTACTAATACTAATGAATGAAAATGAAATACTAATGAATTCTTGATCATGGAGGGCTCCTATAAATACGTAAACCATTTTAAGCACTTTCATATCGAGTAGAAGAAGCCATGGCTTAATAATAGAAATTTACTGCGCAAAACGATAACCAGAATCAGCAGAATCAGAGCTGAACACTACAGTCTTGCTTTCTCACTAGCTGAAATAAATGTTCTTGATCATCCCAAATACAATTGCAGCAATGTTCCCGTGGCAATGTTCTTTATTTAACACAGCAAGGTCGAAATTTATCTTCAAACTACGGCTGTGTGGCCTCCTTCTCCTACCACTGTCATGTAATGTGATACTCTCTAAACCCATTCCAGGGATTAACCGATTTATACACTCATTTTTGAAAGAATGTGGATTAAAAATATAGATACCCATTATTACTGCCATTTAACATAAGTAATGCTTCTTAAATATAGTTTGACTGAATAACATCCGAACATTAAATTTGTACTAACACACCTTGTACATTCATGTATCTAGACTTGCAGAATAACCTCCGTACAGAGATTAAAACTACTAATAAAAAACAAGATCGTAAGGCTAACGAGCCATCAAAGAAGAAAAGCAGCAGCAATCCTCGCAGCAAATTTAAGCCACTTCCCCGCGACGATTCGCAAGAGACGCAATAACAGAGTCCTCTCATTCGTTCTAGCCCACGTAGCATTGAGGGATGTGACGGTTCGGTTGTCAGGCGTTGGGCGAGTCGAAACTTTGACCGTCAAAGAAGAATCACGATTAAACCGCACGAGAGATGGATGCGCTGTTTGTTGCTAATTTTAGAATCATAAGATTCCTCCCTCCTGAAAGGGGCTCGCAGCCGAAGCTACGGGCTACGCGACAGATTTCGCGTTGTGTAACGTCGGCGCACAAAGCGTCCTTAAGTCAAGCTGCCCCGGGGCGATACAATGCCAACTGACAAGCCCTCCTCCGTTATTCCACCTTAAAACCCGTCGCAAACTACCTTGAGAAGCGTTTCTCGGGCTCGCTTCCCACGCGATTTCTCCAGCCGAGTTCCCGTTCGCTTTGTCGGCGATGATGTAAAGCCACGAACAACGGGGCGGGGGATTAAACGAAACGTTTGACAAACTCCGGGGCATCCGCGGTTCAGACGCCGCGCAACGAGTGGCTCGTGATTAATAACCGAGCGCGGCCGAAAGGATGAGGGGCAGAGATGTAATGAGAGCAACGGGAGAACGGCTCGCAGACGAAGAATTTTTGTCCTCTTGTTTTACCCTTTGACCACGGTCTACTGTCACGCTCTCGTGATACACCCTGCTGCTCCCAGTTGTTCCGTTCGAATTAATGGAACAAATTGGAGAAACGAGGCGGAGACGAGCGTTGGCGAAAGCTTTCTGCTGGGATAAGATAAGATAAGATGGGAATGAGGATACGCGTCTTGGAAGTAATAAAGTGTGTCTGGTTAGTATTTGAAGGAGAATGATTGTGCATTTGGTTTCTGTGTGCATGGGATTTGGCAGATTTAAGGATTTCGAGGCTTGTACAGTAGACTGGGTTTAGATACTAGACCAATTAATAGATACATCTGTGTCCTAGGAGGTTTTAATAAACTCTATGATACTGCAACCAAACAGCGGGTTGCGAGCTACTTGTGGCTTTTCTAGACTCCTACTGTGGCTCCTAGGTTTCAGAAATTCTCATAGAAAAATTTTATGAGGGAAAAAGTCACTTTCACCTATCCACTCCACATCCGAGTACAAAACCATCTCAGAAAAAATTCCTTGACGTCACTCTGACATCACCCTGCCGTCACCCTGTCCATAACTCTGTTTTTATTCGATGAATAACGAATAAAAGTTTTTTGTTTCTTATTCGGACTTCGGAAGTTTTATTTTTGACCCAGTAAGTGCTAAAATACTCAAACTTCTATATCTTCTAATAACAATTGTCTCCATAGCACTATGTTAGGTCACTCAAAGTTTAATATCAACATTTTCCACAGGAAAATCGTGGCCAATTTTCCCAGAACGTGTTCATCAGGGTGTAGTTTGTGGACATCGCTTCATCCTGAGTTACATCGACGCTAAACTATGCATCGCACACAAGAGCCACGCTTAGCATTAAGGGCAACATGCCTGATTACCATCCTGGCGAACCTTCCTTAGGATTACCCCTGCCACTGAGATTTATCAGGCCTACTTCTAGTCGACTACCCCGGAAAAGGAGGTCAAGAGGTCATTTCATTCGTATTCACCCTCATTCTTTTACGTTCCTTTTTCGGGTTTGTTCGTCTCTGAACTGTCAATCCATAACTTCCCCTCTATTTTTTTCGCATTCTTTCTTGATAGGGAAACGAGGATCTGTGGATGCTTGTAGTGATACCGTTCCTTGAGATAAATGAATGAGAATTTGCTTGTTCTTTCTTTAGGGAAAGACTTGTGATTCGATCGGGTAAGGGAGCGAGGAAGAGTAAGCAAAGGTTTAGGTAAATTGGGGTTTGGATTTGTGTGATTCTATCGAAAAGAAATTATCTTTTCTTTAGGGGATAATTCAATAATTCTACTAACAATAGCGTGGTACCTAGTGGTAATTAATCTTTACTAATCTTTATAGAGTTAAAACGAAAGGACAGAAAATAAGAAAAATGATTACGTAGCATGGTGATAATTTCATGTTGTAATTCTTAATAATGGCATTTTGAAGTCTCATCAACGATAATACATTAGGGTATTTGTTCCGTAAATCTTTCTACCCTAGTCCTACGGCCATTAATAGGATCTAAGTGTTTTATTCTAAGAAGAAGAAAATATAGGGCGATATTGGGCTAACATGCAAGACCTCCTGAAGATTACACATGGGAAAATAGTTTATTTAAAAGGGCCTAAAAGAGTAATCACGTAAAAAAAAAAAATTAGTGGATTCGTCCTCTTTTTACTATATTGTATTTCTAGCAATAAAGGAATTTTTAGTAAATATAATATCTATCTACTGATAAATAATAAATTTTACATCAAAACAAAGATGACTTTAGAAATGTAAACAAATTTTAATAGGTCTAAACACATTCGTTAATAGCAATATTAAATCGATTCGTACGAAATCAAAATATGTTACCCAAGTGGCTGTACTATACCATAGATTAAAGGATAGCCAGAGGAGATCGATGGTAGCAAGTCAAGTTGAAAGTGGCTATATAGTACGTCCAAGTGGCGTGCTACCAACGACAAAACTCCGCTGCCGCTTTAATATAACTTTCCACGGTAATACATTTAACTAGACGCAATCTTGCTCGATACTTTGGGAATTCAGCGCACTGAGATCTGACCCATTAAAACTTAATCCTGGACTTCAGGAGATAAAGCAACATGCTGGTTTAGCAAGGCTGCGAAAATTTTTAGATTCAAGGGAATTGTTTTAACGTGGCTGACTGGGATATGGCGACAACTAATAAAACTTAGGTTACATAATTTACATTGCTAACAGAAAACTGTAGCTATCGAGAATGTTAATTGATAACGCTGTAATATGTTCTAATAAACTATTTAAAAATAAAACTGATCCTCTATTCTAAAGAACTAGTAATATTAGTTTTTAAAAATACCTAGATTTGTATGCAGTTTCCTTTAAATTTACAGATATCGTGGTTTAGTAACAAACTCCCTCTGATTAGATAAATTAACCCAAAGTTTCTAGGTAGTATATTTAACTTCTTCGTAATTAGCGACGCACGTATTCTAACTACAACAATGAGTTTCAGCTAAGAGAAATACGAACGATTAAAACACTCAGCCCTCGATTCGCAGTTTCAGGAAAAATCAGTTCATTCGTGGAGTCTTTTAACAGCGCAATCCCACTGATTAACCTCTCGACATTCAGATCACGTCAATCTCACTTACAATTAGTTAAGCCTCTGCGATGCAGTTACATTACTATCGATAACAACTAAAATACCATAACGTCACGTCTGTGAATACTATCAGCACCGTATTTTCGTACAATGGTGTTTAGAACACTTTTACTGCTCTTAAAAACCATAAAGTTATAGAAGAACATCAAAATTTCACGAATAAATTCTTTTTTTTTTAATGGTTTCTAAATTCTATTTAAAAAACTTGTTGAGTGATCTGACAGTATAGACGTATAATTTTGGATACAGAGCATTTTATTCAGAAATAACTCAAAGTATCTCAAAGCAGCTTAGACTTGAACTTCATCAGAAATGGAATAAATATGTAAAATATTGCACCCTGATCAGTAAGCCATCTGTAAACATCCGCTTACTGATTAAGGGAAGAATACCGCCAGTTAGAGAAGAATTATATCGTTGTAGAAGACACAAAAATGTTTGACGCAACTGTCAAAACATACAAAGACCATTTGTTAGAAGGATCATGGTTGGTGGTTCATCACAACGACGTTATCTTCTGCGAATTCTATTTCCGAGCAACGCCACGTGCTGTTCATTCGTTAGTTAACAGCCTGGCTCTGCGGCGATTAAAATTGATCCGCCCACGGCTGCGGGAAAATATCAGGGGGCTCCCTTAGAGGCGTCGTAACGATCGTAAAGAAGAGATAAGATGCTCCTGATGAACGTTTCGCTGAGTATTACAAGCCTTTAGGGTCAATTATTTTAATTCGAGGGCCTCTGTTAATTCGCCAGTGTCTACTGTACTGAAATGCGACAAAAGGTTGTCTTAAGTCGTGCAGAATGCATTGGGATGATAATTGTGAATGTAACTCAATTAGTTGAATTAATGAAACTGGGAGACAGAACGGTAGTGATCGTAAAATGAAAAGTAATCGTCATTTGTGCGATTGTGTCGGTATTCTAGAGAGATTAATGGAAAAATCTCGACGAGTACATTTTTCTGGTAAAAGTAGGAAAACTGCTCAAGGAAAGTGGAGTAATAAGGGGTTGAAAAATATACAGCATACGAAAGGAGAACGGAATTAATAATGTAAAATGGTCTGCATTTCAATAGCATCGCACGTTAATGCGGTTAAACGCAGCGTATGGACGTGTAAATGGTGTTTAAATAGAAATTAGCTAGTGTGGCGTTTAAGGTCGTGTTTCAGGAACGACTTATTCGCCGCGACATAGTTATAAACAGTAATTATTCGATTGTGACGTAGATACACGAAGCGTAATTTCAACCTTTCGTGTTCGTGATAATAATAACCTTGTCAGATCTGTGTCAGTGCATTTCTGTATGGCACGTGGAAATTACGTTGAAAGGTATACAAGCTATGTGTCTTAATTAATTAAGTCTCGCGACACTACCTGCTGGTTTAAGGTTATTAAAAAAGTAGAAAAAAAATTTGATGCGGTAACTGCTATGTTATGTCGTATTTCAAGAAGAATTTCGTTACCACAGTTATATTCCTAGATGCTAATTTGTACAGCTTACGCAATTCAGTTATTAATATCCCATTCATATACCATACGTTTCATAATTCACAGCCCACGTGCTTTAAAATAGCTACTATATTCGAACAAACAAAAATTCAGAAACTGAAATACTAACTTTTCCTGCAGATTAAATTGCACTGACCCCAAATTTTTATTACAGTATTGGTATCACATCAGTTGGAGATTAAAATTTTAACAAAAATCCGAGAAATCAATTTTAAAAAATTAAATTTCTGTTGCAATATCTAATTTACTAATATTACAATTATCAAACAATAAAAAATAATATTTAAACCCCCCAAAAAATAGCAGTCTCAGAAAATCGCCAAGACCTCTCAGAATATTACCACACAAAAGCAGCCAGAGTGCCCAGTACCATCACCGCGGATGCGGACTGACGTTCCACATAGATGGCTGAAAAATTACGACACGGCGGAGAAAAAGCATCCGCGTGTACCCCAGATGAATTGCATCAATTTCTGAACACGAACAGCCCTGTACTTGAACAGCCTCATCTCGTCGGCGGTGTAACAGGTTCTCCAGTCGCCTGTGGCGGCCAGCACCGTGTAACGCCACGTCACACAGTGGAACAATGGCAAATGCACGCAGTCGAACGAGGGGGGATGAAAAAAAAACGAGCGACACGAGCGGCCCTGGAAACGTCAGCGACCAAGAAAAGTGTCGCTTTAAGCCTCCGTGGGTGGTGCGAGACGCAAACACACGCGGCAGGCGACGAGCCACGCGAGCGTGCTTTGTGCCGCGCGGTCTCGGCCACCGGAAGTCGCCATTTTTATCGGCGGGAGCAGCAGGTGTCGCGCGGCAACGCTTTTTCGGAAAAACTCGTTGATCGAGGACGATAACAGCGCGGGGGACAGAGACGGATGGGCGGGAGAAAAAAAGGAGAGCGTTTCATCGGGTCTGAAAATAAAGAGGCACGAGCTCCGCCGAGGGAGATAAAGATAAAGCTCGTGGCGGGCAAAGAGGAGAGACGACGAAGCGAGGAAGGGGAAATATTGGACTGAGATAAAGGGAAAGGGTGTAAAGAACGAAATGGGGGCAGGAGTGTAGAGAAAATAGAGAGGTGTAGTTGAGGGCGAAAGATAAAGACGAAGTGAAAAGGGAAGGAAGATAGAAATCGGTGGGAGAAAAATGGGGAAGCCAGAGGAGGGTGGCTGTGAATGAGGGAGAAAAGGATGGATGGCGGCAGGGTGGGGATAAAGGGGCGCGTGTTTTCGTTAAAACCGCGAATAGACCGCGAACGAGGAGTGAGTGGTCAGATTTAACAAAAAAGGGGAACGAGACGGAGGACGATAATGACACGCGAACGTGACTATTTGGCACAGTCACGAGGACGGTTTTTCGTTTCGGGGTACGTGTTTTTCGCGCGATGCTTATCGGATCAGTGATTAACACGTGAAAGTCCCTTGTACTATAATGATCTCGCGCGCCACGACAACCTAGCCTCGACACTCTCTTTCGTTTAATCGATGTACCGTGGGAAATTTTCCCGTTAATTTGCGTTACAACTTGCGATGGGTTAAACTACGCTTCAACTTTCGAGAAAATCGATTCTCCCCTTGTTGCATTTTCTTAAAGGTACACAGTTTCGAGAATGTGTTTCCGGAATATTACGTTGGAATCTTCATAATTAATTGGGTTAATTGAAACTGGGATCAAAATTTTGAGAAAACTGCCTGCAACGTACTTTGGAGTTAACTAGTAAGAGTTTCTCTTGCAAGTGCTAGTATAACTTGTTTGTTAGTTAGAAAATTCATTACCATAAAGACAGTAACAGCAAAAACACTGTCGGTTGTGTATTTTGATTAATCAATTTAAAAGAGGATTCTAAGTAAAATTAATTTTAATTTTGAATTGAATAATAAGAAATACTTCCAGATAATTTCCTTATTATTCTATTTCTTCGGACACTCTAATTTTGTTACCTAGCAGAGACATCCACGTTTTTCCAGTTAAAGTAATACTCCCTGCATACAGGTATTTCTGGAAAAAGAAGAAAAATGAAATCGATAAAACTGACTGCTTCCTCATAAAGAAAGTTCTGTACCTGAAGTCTCTTTTTCGCTATGCAAACGTATGTAACCGTTTAATTGTTCGCGAACAAACTGGTGGCGCAGGGAAGATAGGAAAATTAATACGTACACGCGCCGACGGAAGTATAAGCAGCGATAAATCAGGACGAAGCCTTCGACGGTCGTAAACCAATGAGAAGTTGCACGAACACGTTATAGCGTATGAACACTTCGATAAATCACACGAGGTTACGGCCGAGGAAAAGCGTCCCGTCGTTTCAGGAAAAACGACCATGTCCGGAGAACTCACGCTTTATTCTCCTTCAATAAATGTAGCGGACAACTCGACCCCTCAATTCCCCTGATATCTTTATTGTCCGTGTACTCGCGAATAAACAGTTTCGTCGAAGGAAGCAGTAGTCGCTGACCGAACGACAATTCCATTCTTCGGGGTAAACAATTCTTAAGATTGTTCCAAGTTTCGAGAACGATCTTGAATTCAGATTTTAGAGTCTGGGGATTTGATGGCACACAGATCAGTTTAAAAAAATATTTAACATTCCTGAAAGGATTTTAAGTATCAGACGGATTGAAATTTTCAAGAAATATAGAGAAAGAAGTCTTGATTTTTTAACAATTATTTCGAAGTAGAATGCACACTCAATTTTGAAGGTATATATATAGTATGTAACTAAAAATAGAATATACTTTTAGTGCTCGGACCAATTTTCCAAGACAACTCCACAATTCCCCAGTACTTACTGTTCCCCCAAATTTGACTCTCCATGCACTCTGAATCCCCCTCAATCATCCATCGATTTCGCTGAACCAATCTTTCCACCATTTCTCAACTCGTGGTTCATTTCACCATCGTGTTTTCGCAGAGCTTCCCCAGCTGCCAGGATTTCTCTCAAATTTCTAAAGAATTACAACAGGCGGCGTAAAACGGCCGTAAAAGAACAGCAGAGCGAGAAATAGTTGGCCCTCGTTTACCGACACTTATGCCCGCGGACGGGGCAACAAGTAAAAACCAGCCATTTCTCTCTCCGTTTATAAAACACGCCGAGGGTGGAAAAAAAAAGTACAGCAGAGTACGTCTCTTGTCTGGGCGTGAGAAGAGGCAGGCTATCCTGAAGGAGGACGAGGAAAGGTATGAAAGAAGAGGCGGAAAATGAGATGGGGCGAAGGGGTGGCGAAATATGAAGGCTGGGCCGAGGTAGAAATTCGAGAGGGACGGCATGCGAGCGCGGGCACGCGAAATGCAAATGGACAATAAACGGGCCTCGTCCACCCTCTACCGACGGTATATCACTGGTGTCACCGGTAGTTTTAGTTTATACTGCATGCATAAGCGGTGTTTCGCGTCGGGAGTCCAGCATCCGAGGCGATCCTCCTCCCGATCCAACTTCGTTCAGATCCACTCTCTGTTTCTTTTTACACTCTCCAATGGAGAGTCTCCACATCGAAATTGAAGCCGTACTTTGAGTTGTATTCGTATTGTTCGATCCCTCTGGCTGGATAAATGGAAATATCTTGCAGATCTTTTTTGAAATATGTACCTAAAAGAAAATGTGGGACATCGATGAGAACGTGAATAAAAATTTATGATGCGTGGGAGTTTCATCTATCCGTAGTTTATGAGGATTTCTCAAGTAATACTTATCTGTCTTTAATGAGTCTTCGTTAATTGCCAAACTGGACTAATATCCTCTTCTGGAAATATATGGCTAATACTTTGCAAGACATTAATAATTACTGCTGTTTCTTTTTTAAAATTCCAGTGCAATAGGAAACTCATTTCTACATTTGAATTATATTTATTTTGCGCCAGCTATGATTGTATTTAGTATACATTTTAATTAAATTGAATTCTCCATAGAATGTTAGAAAATAGTTTTCAGACAGTAGTGAGCAAGATTCTACATGGGATATTGAACTGTTTGTCAGAAGTCAAATTGATTTAGCATTCCCGGGAGAATTACTGAAATACCAAGTTCGCTATATATTGAAAACCAGACTAAGCAAGATACTGAATATTGTGCCTGATCCAGTTCTCTGAGAAAAGTTGAACTTATAATTAGCGTTCAACCTTATCCAAGGATTGACGTCACACTTTAGGATATGAAAGCTTGTCAATCCCAGAGAAGATAATTATTCTCTTAGAGAAAAGGGAAAATCTCAGCCACCCTCCTACATTTGTAATACTAATTTTCTATTCAAAGTTAAGAATATTGAATAATAACGACAGCTTCAAATGAATTAATATAATAATAATTTCCCCAAAAATTAAAGCATTTAAATTGAACTAGCAGCTACAAAGCTGTTCAGAAATTCTAGTTCTTCTAATATGCAAAAACTTCTCAACCTTTTTCACGTCTAGGAGTTTATTAAACGACATAATTATAACGCATTAATCGAATATCGATCCTGTAACGTTACGAGGTACTTTACATTTTAAGGCTCACTTGCACGGAATATGAACAGCGTAACAAGTCTTTTATCCCGAGGTACCATATACACGGGATTAGCATACGCTAGTGTGTCAAAAGTTTCATATGTATGTGCATAATAAATGAACCACGGCTGATCTCTCATCGTCGGAACGATCGGCTTGATTTACGTCGTCTGTGTGTCAGACGGAGCGTCTACTTGCCGCGCGTTCGCTGTCGTCTTTTTTTCCACGATACAGCAGATCGTATCGAGTAAATTTAGTGCGCCTTAATTGAAGCACTTGTGGTACTTTTTGCGGGAACAAGCTCCCCTACCGAAACACTTCAACTTTCCTCGACAATTTTCATCTAGAGGAAATATTATTACTATTATTATTAATACTAGCAATGAAAGTTGTTCCACTTCCACTGAGAAACCTCAAGTACATCTCAAAAATGAAAAAAGAGTGAACAGAACAACGAGGACTCCGAGAGAAATAAAAAACTGATTAAGGTACCATTTACACAGATTCTTCTTAAAATTATCAACCCACTTAAATTCGCGATTCAAAAACTCACAGGAGCAGTGTTTTAATTTTGCTTCCATTTTCACAATAATAGAACATAATTCCTGCGTCAAGCTCAGAGAGTCCTTTCACTTCGCCTCAGCCATTTAATCAAGGGTGCTAATGCAAAACCGCGGTGAAGCATCGATCCCCGTTTCGTTGACTCTATTTCCGTCGGATCCTCGGGATCCTCATTCACTTCTGCGTGGTATTCTCGCAGGACGAACGGTAGTCGAAACTCGAGGTCCCCGAAGACAGTAAACGTGAATGTTCGTCAGTGATGCCAGCAATTTAGCGGTTTTAGTGTCTCAAAGGGGGTTGCATCTTCTCGAGGATGAACGTACCAGGGATGCAGGCCGAAACTGTCGAGGGGATAAACTGTTCTGAAAACTTAACCTAGACCCAAAACATCTTAATAACTTAGTCGTTGAAAACTGTATACGAATTAGGCGAACGACTGGGGCTGGCTAAGTGGCTGAATTAAAACGCACTCTCGGCGATAACCTCGTCGTCGTTTTCGTAAGGCGAGCAGCCTCGTAAATCAGCGCTGCACGCGATACTCTCCACAGTGACCTGGACAAACGTTGCATTTTTTCTGTGTCATCGACGCGTTCCACAGCGAAACTTTGACACCAGCCCTGAAACCGCGTATCGGTAGTCGAGTCGCTTGGCATTCCAGTGTAACGAGTGTTTTAATGCAATTATGGTAACGCATGTTATGCAGAGATATCAACAGTATGTTGTTGCTTGCTACGTACTCTCACCATGGTTTGAGGAAATGAATATACATATGGTTTACGATGCGTTCGAAGTGTCAAGAAGAGGTTAAGATCCTCGAGAGATGATGTAGTCGTAGATTTTGGACTGTGGGTTGGTGAGTGAAGATTTTCTTTGCATTTCCACTGCACATTTCTTTGCATGTAAAATATAATAGGATTACTACCCAGTGTTGCTATATGCCAGGACAAAATGTTTTTCAGTAACGCCATAGAGGAGAAAAATGGTTCTGCAAGGTATTTCATTGCACTGTCCACGGTACTCCCACTCTGTTATCTCTGTAACCTCACTGAACGGCATTTTGTTTCAGCAAATAGCAATATTATTACTACCTAAACCTAAGTAACAATAACATACAGAAAATTCACATCCTTTCAGATCTCTATAAGTCATTTATAATTATTTTTCATACTAATTATAAATGCCTAAACTAATCCATATTCTGTATCCCTATTCAATGATCTAAGGCTCAATAAAAGAGTGTTAATAGTAATCTATTCACCATAATTTGCGTCTACTCGCGTGTACTCGTATATGTCCGCCGATGGTCGTACGTTCATAGAGGTACGCGTGCCTATATGCAAATATTTAATTAAAACAACGCCAGTGGCCGCGGCATATGTGCCTGTTTCCGCTGCGCCAGTGCATCTGTGTGCGCCGCGTGGGTGACTGCCCCCTGAAGGCAGAGTATCGGCCGGCTACCCTACCGCTGTAAATATATGATTATGCATGAGGTTCGGCGGTGCTGAGTGCACTTTCACGGCCACCGTACAGACGCGACCGCGTATTAACCCGCCGCGGATTTGCGCGAATGATGAGTTATGACATTTTAAACCATCCGCAACGAGCTGATTCGGCGAATACGGGAGCAAGTTAAAAGCGAGAGGCGGGCCTGGTTAGATCCGGTGCTTGAACGATCGCGACGATAGAAGTGGCGGCAATGTCAGGCGGACTGAAGAGTGGCTCATGGTGCAGTGGATTAGAGGGACATGGGTACTTAGGGCACAGCGGTGTGGTGGTGCCTCTTCAATAGGATGACGATACTTGACATTAGCATTCGTTGTTCTGTTGAAGTACTGTAAAGCAGAGCAAATTTGGAGCTCCTTTTTTAGACAGATATATGGAAAAATTGTTTCTTATTATTAAAGAAGTAGAATTATTGAAGACAACATTTTTCATTGTTACAGTCGCTGTAATGTAATTTGAAAAGTTAAACGATTTCCATATCTTGCCGTAGATGAGTTTCTAAAGATAGGATTAAAAAATTATTCCATTTGCTTTACAAATGAAATAATTCGCAGAAGCGACAGTACTTATGTCCTGATGCAACCATTTGCATACAAAGCTACTTTATTCACACACTCTTGCTGCGTTCGCGGCAGCCAGGATTTAAATTTCATACAAGCATCTATCTTGATTACGCAAATGAATAGGGAAGCAGGATGTCGTCAGATCTCGCGAAATCACAGCACTTGTGCGAGATACATAGTCAGCTAGCGCATTACCTCGAATGGGGGTCTTTGAAGTTCCGAATGATCCTTGGGTGAAATGTTTGCAAGGCAGTCGCCACAGCTGCAGTCTCGTATTTCATCGCAAACATATCAATAGAATTTGCAAATAACACCGAAGTTTAGAGCGCGCCATCTTGTTTGACATAAAAGATGAAAATTTGACTGTCCATGTGAACGTGAAGACTGGTTGTGGCATTTCAAGAATTCCTTCAACAGAATGGAATGGAAATTTGATCAAAGGCATGAAACAACCTCCCAGCTATTAAATATTTTATGAAAAATTTCAGATGATGGAGAGCGTTTCCATATAGTGTTATAGAGATGTAGTATCAGACAGGGCATGCATACTAACAGAAGAAAAGAACGTGGCAGGTGAATGGGACACCGCAGACTGACGAAATTAAATCACTGCTGACTATCTTCTGCTGTATTAAAGCGAAACTCGATCTCCAGCGAGGATTATCGATGTAGGAAGTTGCAAACGTAGGATACGGAAACACGTGAACGAAATGGTACGAGCAGCGTGAATCTCTGGACGTCTCCAAGTAGTTGAAGAACTAGCAATTCGTTACGTTAGGGAACTGTTATACCAACAATTTAACTTGGAGTGCACATCTTTGGGTTACAAGCGTGCTGCTGAATAAAACATACGCTCCGTTTGTGAAGTTAGAGAATCTATGATAATTGAGAGACTCCGCGAGTCATTGAGTTGTTAAGTGAATTACCATTTCTAATAGAGCTAGCTAGACAAAATCCCTGGTCATACTTCCAAGATTTTTTCGAAAAGAATATTATTAAATTTAGTGCCATATGAGATATGTTTTAGATACACGACTCTACCTACCTACCTACCTTCTTCTGTAAGATCCTCCAATCTATATTACTCTACTTCTTACTAATACCTAGAAACCCAATATTCCCAAATTGCAAACACTCTCAAACCTTCCAGCTCCACCAATTACCTCCTTCCACCGCCCAACCTACGCCACCTCCAAAGCCCAAGTTCCACAACCAAGACCCACGTTGACAGTCTCCACCAGGCAGAGTCCAATTCGTAAAAACTGTCAGCTGCCGAACAGCAGCAGTCATTTCCACAGCGTTTTAATTAATTCTACCCCGCAAAACAATGAGTAACGACATCGCCACGGGTCAGTCGACTTTACAATCCCCCGTGTATGATCCCCGCCCGTTTCCACCCCACATCACCCGACTTTCTTCCCTCCCTTCAGGTCCTCCCCTCGCGGCATGACTATATGTCCGGCCATTTGCGGTCTACATCTGTTTCTCTGTTCTCGTCTCCTTCGCCACGCTGATTTATGGGTCGTGCTTTTAACTACGGTCCGCAGGATGTTCCTGTACGTGTGCACGTGTGTAAGACTCGGTTACATCGACGGCGTCCCGGTTGCTGGAATTACGACGCCACGCTGCTCGGCAACCCCCTCCCGTCCTGAAGCTATCTTCGCGTACTCCCCTCGCCCTCAGGATCCAGATGCTACGGAACTTTTATTTCGACGTTATCATTCCAGCGTGTTCGCGCACAGGCGTACATCGTCACGGAAGCCGCGTATACACTGCGCCCGCCGACTCACGTTTATCGTCCAGCAGACGTAGAATTATAGGGGTGGGCGAGATCGGCCTGGCGAAACCGCCGCCCGTAACTTCGGTTTATTAACCCTGACCTAACTTGGCCTAAGTTTGACTTCTGCGCTCCTTCGTTAGAACGTGAATTTTGTCTGGTTGGAGTTGCAGGTTTTAGTGTCTTATTAGAGAACAATGCTGCGATTGGTAGTACAGTAGCACTATTTGACTATTTGAGTTAGGTTGGATGGGAGGGTTCGATAGTGATTGACCATTGGCCTTTGTGTTCTAGTGAAATTCGAAAGGAATGGGTCTTTGGCTTGTTCAAATTAGTGATCTTTCATTTAGTGATGTAGATCTTTAATGGTTAATTAAATCTTTATGTTATGAACTCAAACTGAAGTTATAAATATTGATTTAAAAGCACGAGTACTTGCGCCTGGCTGCCTTATCTTTATTACCTTCGAAATTGGACAGAGTCAGTTTCCAAAGTTCTTCCCAGAACTTGTAAGATCAATACAAGGTAATTCTATTTATTCACGAAAATTGCAATTCTCCAAAAAGACGCGCGAGTTTATTAGTTTTGCAATATTAATAACTTCTGGTAACTTGGGAAATTGAAAATTTGTATGCCTGAAACTCGTGCAACGGTTTCTACCATTCCTATCATATCGACATTATGAATGAATAGTTCAAAGAGTCACTCGTCAGCAATTCATCCGATGATGACAACACAAGAAGCAGCTAATAACACGTTTAATTGAATATTCAAGTGTCCAGTGGTGTACGTACCACTTCATAATTGTTTCATCGAGCTCCGGGTAAACAATGGTGGAATGTCGACAATTGCTAACCATGTACTTAATTACCGTAATTAGCGATACCTTTCCACGACATCGTTCAACATTCAGCCAATAAACATGCACATAAGAGACAAAGAATATAGTAATTAAGCATAACTTCTATTTCGTCAAGTTCACAATTTCATAACTTATTGTCTAATAAAATCTTTATAGCAAAAAATGAAACAGAATTGAAGTCCTTTGACTATGTAATTGTTGTCGCAATTTCTTTCAATTCAAGCTGTCCTAACCTCAGATCAAACACTACGACTCGTCACATTTCCTCTGGTCATGTGGACACGTTGGTCTTTTTGAAAAAATTAAGGATTTTTATTGACAATTTTTGTGGAAAATTGAGGACATAATATATATATCGGTTGTATTTTATTACTCATACCGCATTGTAGTACGTAAATGGTCCCAAGCGCAACACCCAAGGGTCAGAAAGCGTCTCTCTAGAGAATTCTCTAAGAGCACCTTCCCCAATCCAGGAAATAGCAATCCCGTGATCCCGAGCTAACTCCCTAGGGTTGAGTCTATACAAAACGCTCAACTGGGAGCTTCTTCCAAGCACCACAGCTCCATTCAAACTTCCTGTCTAGCGAGGACATAGAGTCCAGTTAGAGCTATTCTCCACTAGCCCCAAAGCTAGCTAAATATTACCCCATCTCTCTTCCAGCCAAAACCAAATACAATCACACTCAACCATATCCCTCCCAACAACTACCCCACTGCTCCATCACCGTTTACCTCATCATAACCTTCTCTCCTAAGCGTCCCCCTGAACTGTCCACCTGCCCCATGCCAAACACGCTTACATAACCCCTCCTCATCCCCGAAACCAGTTACCACTCAAGAATAGCGTCTATATTCGAGGGACTATAAAACCTCTGCCCAGCGCTCGCTTTCCATGCAAATGGTGCCTTCACGTTCGTGACCCGTTTCGATCGGCTTTACCAATTCAGCCAGCGTGCCGCGAACGGTCCTCCTCGCGCAGCGAGTCTCCGACTGCGGAAGTCCCGAGTGCCGATGGATTCATGCAAATTCGATAATACCGGGCAAATCGTTCGATGGATAAGTTCTCGCAAGGGTGTTGCGTCGAGGGCGCAGACTCGAGGAAACTCGAGCCAGGTTACGTACTTCTTGCGACTTATCGGTCCCAAGAGTTCCGCCAGAGTTTGTCGCCGTTTCCCGCTTGGTTATGAAAGCGCGACACGAAGAGGGGACGATTAAATGCAAACTCTCGTCCGAACAGTCGGCTCCTCGTAGGCTGCTCCTGGCTCCGTGGATTTCCCGCGGCCAGATACGCCGCGAGACCGTTCCTCTTAGCGAGATAAAGCGACGCTCCCCTGGCTTGGGCTGATTTGCGACGGACAGTCGCCCGCGTCGTCTCCTCGGTCGCGTGGGACAACTTTCGCGGCCGAGCAAAGCGCGTGGCAGAGCCTAAGCTACGACTCCGCGGTTTTTATGGCCTCTATAAACATTCCTCTCCTCGCATTCCGCGTGAGTCGAGTCGTGGACAACTGCTGGCTTATCGCATTAGAGCGCACGCAGCTGGAGTAAGGCGGAATAATTGTGGTTATGATCGCAGGGGTGGTTAGATGAGAGTAATGGTGTTCTAACAAACCAGAAAGTGTCGTATTTTTGAGGAGCCTCTGAGGGGGTTGCTGGATTAAGAGCTCGCGAAGGTGTTTGAATTTGTTTAGGAGTTTTGAGTATCCTCAGTTAATTCAGATTTTTGTAAGTATAATAAATTTATTTTATATAATGTACTTTATAGATGTACATTAAGTGTATCTGTAAAAAGCATATAAAATATGGCTGATTTATTCTGACTTATTCTACTACCAACGTTCATTAAGCAGGTCAGTAGAGTCACCCTGTCAGACTCACGTCGAATACCCTTACATACATTACATCGCTTAAATCAAAAATTCCAAAATAGAGTAAATCACAGAAATGTTGAATTTTAATCGCAACTCACACCACTTAAAAAATCTCACAATATTATCACACAATAGTCCCAATGTCATCATCGTAGTCAACGTTTAAGTAATTCACGCGTAGGAGTTTAAACTGAAACTATTTATCGATCAACAAGTTTCCCAGAGCACAGGACTTCGCACGAGCAGATGGTAATCAGTTATACCCCTTGAAGTGTCGAGGATCCGCGTGAACTCGTCGGGTAGGGGGCGCGAGAAAAGTTAGACTTTATGAATCAGGAAGCACACCCCCTCGACCACCCTCGTCCAAAGAGCCACTCTCCCTCGGGGCTTCTTGGTGGCTTAAAGAGACGGCTGGACTGTCTGGCGGTGCGCGCCGATTATATGAATCATTAGTCACTGTCCTCCACAGGGGTGACTAACTCGGATTTAAAATTAATGGCGTGGGTTTTGCGATACTCGCGGGCGCCGAATTTTTGCAGCACTTACATCCGCGGCCGTACGGGACCCGCTGAACGGAGGACAAAGGGAATAGGAAGGTTGGGATTGAAATCAGAGGTGTTGGGGGGGTGGCGGATGAGGGCGGAAGGAGCAGAGAGAGGGATTGAGCGAAAAGGGAAATGAGGAAACCGAACAAAGAAGGAAACGAGACATAAACCGTAGAAGGGGCGGCTGTATAGAAAGAACGAGGATGAAAGAGAGGGTGGTTGAATGGAAGGGGTCGAAGAAGAAGGCGAAGATAGCCCGGGAGAATGGGTCATAAAGAGACAGCGGAAAAGGAAAGGCCGGAGGTGGAGTTACCTCGCCATGAGTCGTCAGTTTGCGAGGGATGGTCGGGGAAGAATAAAACGAGGGAAATTTTTATTAATAATCCAGCCACCGACCGCAGACCGGAACGAACGGCATCCGTAAGAATAAAATTAACATGGAGAGAAGATGGGACGCCTGACGCTGTCATAGATATATGATGTGGCTGATGCTGGTCTACGAAGAACCGCGTGAAATGACTGGATTAGTGTAGTTAATCATTGACGAAAGTTTCGTATATTTTTATCAAATACGACGAGGGGTGAGCGAGACATCTGAAGGAGATGCCTTTTCTGGTTAAATTGTGCGGTTAATTTCGATATCAAATACGAAATGGAGGAATGGGGAGCGTTGGAAACGTAGGATGAGAAGAAAGGCAAAGCTTGGAAGGTAGGCGGAATTTCTTTGACAGCGCACCCGCATAACTAATCACGCGTTTCCTTCTTTAAAGCTCTTTCCGCTAGAATAATTTGAAGCTTCTCAACTATTTTCACGATTAATGCTACATAGTACCTTATAACAAAATAAGTTGCTAATTAGTATTTTCTAAAAGAGAATTTTTTCATATTAGAATCTATACGTCAAAACGTTTCATTTTATTTTGGTATCTGTCAAGAGAGCCACAAGAGAATAAGAAGAATTGGTCAAATTAGAGAACTACTTTGTAGTTTGTCTTTCTTACGGTGGTAGCACCCATAAAACCAAGTATAAAAGGACAGTCATTCTTCAAGTCTGACCACTTGCTAACCGAGATTTTCACCATTTTCCTGTTCCTAATTGTCCCGCGAAGAGCTGCCATCGTCACTGGCAAGCGTGATTACGCGCCACCCTTAAACGACCCAGCAAATAATTTAAAGTCTGCCGCGGTTTTTACTATGAGCGCGGGTAAAAAAATTTAAACGGTCTGGCCGCGAGACAAAGAACGTCCAACGAGGAATTTATTAATGAAACAACAGCAGGTTTTGTCCGTGAATGAATATCTACCGTTTGGGGGTGAAAGCACAGCCAATTTATTCGCCATATTTTCGTATACAACAGCGCGCAATAAAAAGCAAAGACTGACGAAATCTCGGATCAAAAAAATTATGGACATCGCTGATGAACCTATTTGCATGGTTTGTAGTCATATTTTACAGACGTCTGAACCGAACGAATAAAATAATATTTCCATTTAAGTGAATTTTATAAAGCAGACATGGAACTATTTTACAATAGCAAGCTATGTAAAAAAAAGTAATTAAATCAAAGGAAATAAAGTGAAACAGTTGAATTACAAAATTAGATTTCCATTCAAAGAAATGTAGTTAATGTCTTTCATTATCAGCTATCCTCCGTTTATGAATGTTGCAACTTGGAGGATCCGCCAAGTAATAGTTTAACAACCGCAAAACAACTGAGCAGACGGTCCAAGCAGAATCGCTGCGATTGAAATGCAAAGGGAATCGCAACCACGATTGCACTCGTAGCACTGATACAGTTATTAGAGCATCAACAAAAAACACGCTGATTTTTCCTGGTAAACTTGATTCGAGCTCGCCTTAGATCCGAGGCGAATTATAAGTAAGCGACCGAGGCCAGCGCACATGTACATGCCCTATTTCCCGCGCTTGGTACAATTTCAACTATGTGGCAATTTGCAATAACGACTCCCTTCTAATCTCGGACCATTCTGTCTGTACGTGGTTGGCTGCGTGTTTAAAGTTCCGTTCGAAACGTGTAAGCACAGAAAGGTATGTCACGGACGTGCTGATAAGTACGTACACACGAAGTTCGTCGCACGAACGCAGCAATGCTCCAATAAGTTCGTCAATGCATGGGAACTTTTGTTACTCTGCCCTCTGTTACGTGCACACACTTTGCCACATCAGATCTTCCACATTAAATTGAAATGACTGTATTTCCCTTCACCTTACTATTCCATTATTCCTTGGGTCTATTGTCCCATTATCAGTTGCTCTAAAACTTCGCTATTCATACGTGCCATTTACGAAGATCGAGATAACCGAATTTATGAGAGTTAGTAAAACACAATCACCCTAACAGTCCCTCCTACCAAAACGATGAGCGCATCGCCTATTCGAAATTCGCGTTACCATCAGCCATTCCCGAACCCGAGCCAATAACAGACCCACTGACAACAACAACGCCAACGCACTTAGAGGGGAAACGCACACGTAACACGCAACGTAGGCCGAGGATCGGGGCAAGTTTAAATCCGTGGGTACCTGACACCCTTATGCAGCTCCGGGGAAGAGGGTCGAGGCTGGAACAGAGGTTGCCGCGCCGGGGTTAATAAACACGTAAGTCTCTGAGGGGTAGCAGACCGATGCCACGGTTCCGTGGCAGAGGCGCTGAAGCATCGTTAGCACCGGCACGAAGCTATTCAACGCCGCGGAATAGTTTACACTGAGTTCCCTTCAACCGGTCGAGCCAACTGCTGGCACGTATTTAAGTGTCACAGCTCGAGGGATGACGCCGGGGGGTGCACCTACGGGCCAAAGAAGAGACGCCGAAGCAGAGTTCAGCGTTTTGCTGCTGATTAAGGTGACGCGAGGCTTCGTTTGTCCCTGTGAACTGAAGCTTTCGAGGGGGTGGGCTGGGCAAAGGGCATGGGTTCTTGGAGCTACCGTGTACGACGTGTCTGTGAACGCTGCGATTTTTTCTGGCAGTTGGACGCTCTGTCTTGGGCACACGTAGTCTTCGAATTCGGGTGTCTTCTCGTTACATGAGAGAAGTGCATCTTCTCACAGTTTAGGTTTATAGGTATAACATTCTCGCGGCAATGTGTGTATGAAAAATGTGAACTTATAAGTGTTTCTTATAGTATCGTCTGAAGTATATACTATTAATTTATTGAGTACTGAGTTTCTATTCTTCAACATGTATGTAGTTTCTGTTCATAAAGTAGCATATTTGTATACCAATAATTTTAAAAAATATTAGACACTGTAATGTCTGAAATTGTACGATTTCTTCCTTTATTCTTTAATATAGGAATTCGAGTCCTCTCCCAAAAACATTGTATCCAATCGTGATCTCGATTGTCTTCCACTGTATCAAACTTCTTCTACTGACAGTATTCTATCGCTGCAGGCCGCGGTGCGAGAGCAGAAAGGTAAACAGAGCAAATTATTGGGGATGTAGCTACAAGGAAAGAAGAGGTGGAAATAGTAGAACGATATGTGTCTTACTAAGCTGATTACACCGAACGTACGTGATGAACGTGAGCTTTTCCTCCGAGGTAAGGCTTGTGGTATCCCAAGAATTCTAATGGTTTCTCGATTTCAACCTGAGCTTGATACAACAGTAAAACTTCCTCCAGATATTACACGTGAATTCTTCTGAACTCGAAAATGTGGTTTTCTGAAAATCTGTTGCCCTCTTCAGTTTTTTCAGGAATTTCAATTACTTGAAAAATCTGTTGATCACATTAGTTCCTTCAAGAATCTCAATTATTTCATTACGATGAGCATTGGAGCCAAGAATGAAATTGTGTGAATTAGAAATTCCCAAATGATACTTCAGTTGGATATGGTTAATTTCAACTTCAAATACTCTGAGCAATATTTCTCTCTGTAACTAAAATACGAACGAAGTACAATCTCAAAAGAAGAAGTTATAACAGAGTTCCAAGCACCTGTCAATTTTGACTTATTTAAATTTGAAAGCAGCTTAAGCGACGGATATCGGAAAGAAACACGAATCGTTTCATCGATTCGTTGATCAAACAAGTCTCGATGGCGAAGTGGATGAGGGGGTGTGGATACAAAAAAAAAAAGAGTCAGGAAGGAAGAGAGATAAAAAAAGGTGGAACGTGAATGGTTACTCGTTTGGCTACGTATTCCCGGATTCGTTTCCTTCCAGATCTCGTTGCGAAACGAGCTGATCAAAAGGGCGCATTGGACGCTGGCATAATTAAAGTCGAACGATTACGTCACATCGACACGTTTAATTAGCGTAAGTAGAGCCAAAGCCTGCGGCAGTTGCTCTCCTAGCTCATTGTTCCTCATTGATCGCGAGCGCTGGCTTTAATTTTCTAATAAAATTCCAATTAAATTAGATTCTTGTTTAACTCTAGGCATTTGGTAGTTTCCTAATAGGGGCAAATAAATGGACGACGTCACGGGAATATTGCAACTTCAATTCGTTACTGTTCTATCGTTTATCGTGACCTATTTTATTGTTTCTATTTGTTAGATTTTTCATAAATCGACTCAGTGTATTTTGAATCTACAGTTTTAGATGTAATTTTATTTTTCCAACTACCTGAGAAGGTATAGCCTTGATGTACGTTCGGCGAAGCTCCGGCCTGACAATGCATCATAAAAAACGGTCAGTTTTGCATCCTGAGTCACTGCTGTCGCTTACCGTTACCTTGCTGGGTTTTTCCCAAAAACGGTAAGAGTGAATTTCTTCCCTCCGTACAGGGAGTATTGTATTTTTGCGCTCTGTGCAAGCAGTTCAGTACGAACACTCGAAACGTTAGGTCGCTGAATTGACCGTACTCTTGTACACTATTTTCTTTTCTATTTTTGTTCTTAATAAATACTTATCTTTTGGAAGCCAAACCTGCTAAACATCCAACACTATTATTTAGCGATCAAATTTTTTCTTTTCTAGGCACAAGTGATATTTGATTTTCAAATTTTCAAATCTTCACATTTTCAAATTTTCAAACTTTTGAACTTAAAAATTTTCAAATACACTTTACGTAAACATAACCAAACGTCTCCATATTAAAAGACATGAATTATCATTTTTCGTGAGCAGCATGCCAAGTTTTAACATTTAAAATAAATTTCAACAAATGTAAGTAATCTCAATGCTCTCTAACAAAATCCAGAATTTCCCTGACACGACACAAAGTCCATGCTGGTCGACTATAACACATCATATGATACCATAACGTTTCTCATCCCGCTCAGTAAATGATCACTTTTAAGTAATGAATCCTAAAGCGGCTCCCGCGTATCACCGTACACTGTGTACAATAAAGCACGATACAGCGCATCGAGGTATATCCAAGGCAATATCGCTTGGCAGCGGGGCTGTAAAAGTGCACATGCGGTTGAGACTCGCATATTGCAACTCGGAATCTTAAAGTTATTTGCCCGCTGTCTGAAGAGCGGATACAGGAAGGAAAAATCTGTCGACGTTGCGGAATCAAAACATTTTCTTACAGTAAGACAGAAATACTTCTCCGCCCGTGGTCCTCCGTGGCTCTCGTCGCTCGTGGTCTCATCTCACGAATGCGTAGACACGGCTTCCCCTAGATTCAATATCCTCCCATCCGGTTATCTGCTCTCCACACAATTCCATCCCGAAATGGGAAAGGGAACACTGGACCCGCAGCGAACTCCACGAAGGAAATCACGGACCGTGGGTCATTCGGCAAACGACACGAGGATATTTCAAAACGTCTCCATTTATATCTCGAGCTCGTCTCAAGCTGAAGCAGTCGGCGAACAGCGAGGAGTCGAGTAACTAAGCCTCTCGAGACGGGCCAGGAATTTTATCGTGATACTTCGTCTTAACAAGCCAGTGAAATACGAGCGAGTTAATGGATTTCTATTAATATCGAGGCGCGGCCGTTCACGCAATATGTCAGTGCCCCTGGAAGTTGCTCGAGCGCTGAGATTTTTCAGTATCGACGAGGGTAATGCGAGTTTTGTTAAAGTAGATATGAAACTAGGAACGAGGGAGACAGAATCTCGAAAAAGTATGGGTACTTGAAAATTTTAAAGTTTAATGCTTAAATATGTGGATATTTTAAATTTCCAAAATTGAAAATTTGAAATTTTTGAGCATAAAAGGAGGGGAGTATAAATTGATACAATATCCTCATGAATACGAAAAAGTTCAGTTTAAGAATACGTGCATCCCTTTTTATGGAAATCTCCAAAGGTCACGGCTGAAATATTTTTCAACCTAAGACAAGGCAAAATCCTCTGACCATATGTATCACGAGCGATAAAGCAAGATGACCGTATTAAATTATTGTCCTTACCAAAGCGAAACAATACTTCGAGAGGCAAACTTTACGTAGGGCCACTTCGAAAGCACATACATTCGTAAATCCTTACGTCAACGCTGTAACAACGGTTTCACAAATTCAGTTATTCGTCCCTTTGGCACGGCCACGCTTTCGCTCTCGGATGTAAGGCGTAAAAAGGGCTACCCGTCGTAGGATAGATATAGACGTGCAAAACCTTGGAGAGGTGATTTCGAAAACGAGGGCCGACACGAGTCGTACGTGTCGAGCGCCGCTGACGTCCAGCTCAGCGGAATGCAATTGAAAATAAGGAGCCTCCAGAGCTTTTCACTTATTCCAAAGAGAAATATATTACTACTAGTGTAATAAACGCGTAACTCCTCAGTTGAACGAAATTGCATCAGAAAACCAAAATGATTAAAAAATAATTTAGTATTTCTTTTTGACAAAAGAAAATTCATTGCTCATTACCACTTTCAGTATTTTATTCTACAAAACCCGTGTACAAAAATTGTAATATCAGCTGAATCGTATTTGTGGTTCGAAAACTGTACGAGTTCATTCACTTATGGAATGATAAATTAACGTGATGTAATTTCATTCCCCCAGAAAAGGAAATTACATAGGTTTCGTACGCAGAGCCTCGTGTTCGAGAAATCCAAGTAATAATGGGGCTGAATTTTAATCGAATCCCTAATGAAAAGTCAGAATGAAACGGTGAAAATTCCCTGCTAGGTAATTACATACCTTCTGTGAACTGATCGCGATTGGTAATCCGTAATCGACGGGCTGCAGAATGCCGACAATGCGTCCCGATGTCCTGTATCATCGCAGGCTCTTCCGCGAGATTATGGGAGTTAATAACTCATCAACGTGTCCTACTTATACAGCTACGTGATGTCATAATCGGTTCATGAATATCGTATTATGGCAGGAAACGGCAGCAAAATTCGCTTCCACTCAAGATAGGGCTTCCCCTATTGTCCTCCCCTGATTAGGCGCCTTGTTATCTGGAAAACATTTATCAGGCACCGCGCGACGTGAGAGGAACGCTGACTGTTTCGGGGCTTTAATTCAAGTACGTGTTAAATATAGCAGAGGGCTCGTATCCATGTCGCGAACCTTGTCGAAGGTGCTTGTTAGTTCAAAATTCACATCCACCTAAGTCCTATTTACACGATACATCAGACATCCAATAAATCAATTTTATTTAAATAAATAAGACTTTATCACACAGGAATGAAATCATTAAATTCTAAATTAATTCCCTAACGCTCCTAAAAGTAAACGTTGGAAAGCAACGAGCGTCATTTTGAGCCTCGTGAATGGAACCGTACCAAGAGCACGATGAAACGCAAGCATCCTTGGAAATTTTCCAAAATACGTACTCAAACCGGTTGGATAGGATCTTCTCTGGTTACCCCAGAGCATTCCAGTTTTCCTTCTTATTACTTGCGCCGCGAGTGGCCGCCGCAGGATCGTCCGAACGAAAGTATAGCGTGGACAGAAGTTGGAAGGCTGGCAACGCGAAGGGGATGGCGCGGGTGGGCCGCGAGTAGAGTTGGGGACAATTAGGGCAGTTTCACCGACGCAGGAAGTGACATCAGGTTGCCGTGTACCCTCGGGGCTATTGTTCGCGACACGTACAACCCGCGTCGGCTCTCGACTATCTCACCCTTTGCCGCTCGTACCCTCTCCCGTTCAGGAACTGTCAGCCACCCTCACGGCGGAACCGTGGCGTTGACCTACAAAATGCAGCAGCTTGTCGGGACCGGTTGGCAACCGTTTGCGACAGGTTTACGTGAGGAACCATCCTAACTGGCTACGACTATCGTATCAAGACACAAACCGTGTCACAGTCGAGGCGCCGTTAAAAGAAGGGGCGGGGGCGGTGGCTGCGTGGACGCTAATATTTCATGAAAGGATGATGCACGGGCCCTGGAAGCAATACACGAGCCATGAAAGACTATAGCGCATCGTTCTACTGATATTTCACTCGTTTTTAGTATAATGGACTCTCGAAGGTGTTGCAAGCTATTGGTAATGTTCACCGTAAAATGGTGGAAAGAGTAGAATAAGTAGTTCGTTTTATGGGTTGCAGATGTCTATGTTATTTTGGTGGTTAAAAAAGTTTAATGGAATATTATATCTATATAATAGAAAGAAAGTTGCATGGAGAGATAAATATTCTAGGTACTTATCTTCAGTAAAACTGAATTATTGCAACACTTCAGAACTCGTGAAAAAACATCTAAATTTCCAATCTGCACGTTTAGGTATCGTTGAATGTACTACAGAAGTCAGTTGACAAGAAAATAGACTTCACTACTTCATTCAAAAGTTTTTCTTCTTATCTTTAATTGAAACACAATCTATGACCCATATCAGTTGCGAGACACGCCTCGAATATGTCGTGGTTAGAAGAGAAATCAAAAGAATGGAGCCTAATAGGCGCGTATTTACGGCGATCGATTAAAAACTGCGATTAATACGAGCAAGCAAAATAGTACTACAGAGCGTCCCATTAAAGCCAAGCACAGCAGAGCTGAAATTGCGTTACATCGATTCTTACTTCTCCCTTTATTTGCCAATTAAAATCCTATTTCGTAAAACGCGAGCCATAAGTGCTCGCTCTTTCCTGAAAGAGGGTTCCTGGAAATTCTCGGTGATTTGAGCTGAAGTTGGACATTTGATAGTCACGCGACCGTGCTTCCCAGCTAATGATTGTTCGCAAAGATAACGCTACAGCTTAGCTTTTGCCAAGTATGCTACTACTTGCGCTCCCACGAACCTTTCGGGTCATCCCCTTAATTGAGTCTCTTGAAGATTTTCTCGGATTTCACGCTGCTCACGCATTTGTCTAATGAAAGGTTTCCTTTTCTTTACATTACAATTTTTTTTTTTTTTTTTATGTCTTTAATACGTACTTCACCTTTTCACTCTTTCCTACCATTATTCTTGTCTTCACACTATCCTGTAACTTTTACTGAAATTTTCTTTTTATCACTCCCCTGGATATAATTCATGTTGACAGATCGATGACCTAATTATTCGCCAGCTAGTGCAGAATTCACAAAAATTCATATATAAAATTTCAGTAAAATTAATTCTTATTTATCAATTGCACATAAAATTTTATACTATGTCAACACTTATACTAAGTCTGTCTACGTTTCATTTGAACAATTTCTTAAAATAACATATTCACAGAAAGTTATACAGAAACATAGCTTCAAACTAATTCTATTATATATGTCTGACCATTGGCGGTTCTCTTCCACTTACTCCCTCTTACTGTACACCTGTTTCACTTGTTTCTACCTCTTCGCCAAATCATTCCCGTATCTCACGTTAGATTTTCACTAAAATTCCACTAAATTTTGACACAAAATAGAAGAATTAAATTTCTAAAGACCATAGACTTACTCAGACACAAAATGCGCCTGAGAATCCTCAAACTACCACTTTCGTCCAGCGATTTGAGACCGTATCCATTCTTATCTGCTTCACATTCAAAGATTCCATGACCCCCAGAGGACCTGAGTCTCCGTAATTCGAGGTAATTGCGAGTTTACTCCTTTTAAGTATGTAATTACCTCCGCCAAGGTTTCGAACCGCTCCGCGCGACCGTAGTCGGCACATTGAAAACTTTTACGCCGCGCTACTTTCGTTCGGAGTTCGAAACGACGTCTGTCCTCCGTTTTCGAGCTCGTCGAAGACATGCTGCGGCGGCTGGGTCCGATGGAATCTGGTCATTCCGAAGCGACGATCCCACAGGTGATTCTAAAAACTGCTACGCCAGGTATTTGCGGTCAGAAACGGACTGACTACGGCGTGAGTACCGTCGAATAAATTCGAATGACCACGTGGACCGCCGCCGAGTGTCTTCCACGACGCTCGTATACAAGGATTATTCAAATTTTCGGACCCTCTGTCGCGAGTAAGTGGCAGAAGAGCGGGCAAAGGACGTGGACGCGGTGGCCGAAGTCAACCAGGCGAAAATATAAAGTAACGCGATTCCCCAGCGATTCAAAGAGATTCCCTGAGACAATGACCTCTATTCAGAACTCGCTTACGATGCGAAAAGATGTTTTCCTCTTCCGTTTGCCCTTTGTTCGGAAACTTTCCCGGCCTCGTTCTTTTCTTGCGTTTCTTGAAGCTCATTGGGGGGGATCCTTTGACTGCGAGTACAGCGCGGTACTAAAATAAATGTATTGTTAACGTTCTGAGAGAACAAAGGGAAATACCTGTGTCTACAATTTGTGTATCATTAGAGGATAATATTTATTCATGAGAAGATCAACAGAACGTCTCGAGAATATGACCAGAAAACGATAGTACGCTTGATATTGATGGTCAAGGAATTGGGATGGTAATAGTTAACAGTGACAAGAGACATGAAAGAGAAGAGTGATAGTAATAATTATGATTTCTCAAAAAGTAGATGTTGAGTCTTCACATAAAGGGTATTAAAATTTCTGAATAAAATGTAGAGTTCCATTTTATTCCTTTCATCTCGTCCAGTAACTTTACTGTTCACAAGAAAAAGGGAACTCCATCGGAGGCATTCTAAATTATTGACAATACACTTTGCGGTGGTGTTCCTAATGCAACCCTGAAAGTCGGCTTTCAGAACGTCAAGCTGATTTGCAGCCCACTTGGTTTAAAAAATTCTCCTAGCTCTACCACTTCCTTCTCTACTTGCGCCCTTATTTTTCAATGCCTAGAGAACGCTATCAGCTTCTATGCGGCTATCTTAAAAAGGATTGAAGAACATCCAGATACATTTCAGTCAATAACCGAAAATGAAGCAACAGAACAATTGTACTAAGTTCAACAAACACAAATAAACTACAATTTCATATTTATAAACACAGTGGAAGCTATAAAAACCTCTCTAAATTATAAACCAAATTGTAACAAATTCAGAAGCAGTCCAAAATAAACCAAGACTCAAATCAAAAGTTAAAGATAACAAGACCACCACAAAATATCCATCCATTAGCGTTAATTCGCTTAATCTCATCAATAACGCCTCTGCTCCCGCGAGAGAGAACAAAACCGTCAGGTGGTAGTCAGAGAATTTATTTAAACCGTCCCTCAAAGGGAGGACAGGAGTCCGAAGTCGATATACCAAAGTTAAAAGAGCGAAGCGAAACGCGGAATAGCGGCGAGGAAACAATGACTTCGTCGCACTTTTCAAGGCAAGAAAGGCAAGAAAGACAAGAAAAGAAGGAGGTCAGTCGTTAACGTGGAAGACCTGCCGCAAATGTGTCGCAGTAAAACGCGCAGGGATGAGGGGGCCTTTGAATTCCCGCCGGAAGGTCGTGAGGCCGAAGTCAAAGGGCGGAAGGGCTGTGGACACGAGGCGGTGGTAGATTAAACATTTTTGAGTCGCGTCATTAAGCTCGGTAATAACGAATTTTAGTGCTCCCCCACGGGCGGGAACGCAGCGGCGCTAACTTAATTGCTTTCTCGCTCTAAGGACTTTAACCTCTTCCCTCATTTGTTTGAACACGCCTGGCTCCGCCTGGAAGAACGCACGGGTGCGTTCCTTCGGCTGCTTCTTATCTCGTGCTCTTTCCTCCCTCCACACGTTGCGCTTTTTCGTACGCAGTTCGCAGCTTTATTAGTCTTCCGACAGAGTCGAGGGGGGAGAAAGTCTTCGAGCTGTTTGTGAAACGTGAAGTTTCCAACTCCTAGTCCCCTCTTGAAGCATACTTAAGTCATGTGCTAACAAGTATGTCGGAAGTCCTGTTTCGATTAACATTCTCGGAGGTAAGATTCGTCAGGGTGGAGATGGGAGAGACGAGATTACTTCCGTTTTTGGGGATACGTTTGCAGCGCGTTGGGGAGCCTTTCGTTTAAGTTTGATGACCGATTTTATTGATCTGAGAAAATTTATGTATGTAGAGTTAGGGTTTTTATAAATTAGACGTTTTTTATTGGTGTTTTAATATGAGATTTGGTAATTTAGGAAAGTTTATGGTGAGTATCTATATTAGAAAATATTTGTATTTTCTGAGAGTTATAGTGTTGCACAGGGACTCCTTGTAAGTAAAGAAGGTCGATTACGTTTTCTCTGGTAATTAACGAAAGACCAATTTCATGTCTTTTATTCATATCCAATATTCATTACAGCTGCTCAGATAACGAATATTAAACATTTGCGCCCAGAGGACTTTATTGAAACTATCTTAAACTGGGAACGGAAAAAGAATACCTTGTTGAAGTTTCTCCACCGTTTGTCTTTCTCTATTGAGTTCTTGCATTTATTAGGTGTAATTCCGCTCGTAGGAACTTCTCTGGGATCTACTGCTAGAAGTATGCTTAACATGACTTAACAGTGAGTATAAAATCATTCATTGATTAGCTACATAAAATATGTCACACAAGATCGACGGTATTTAACAACCTTCTTAATACATTGTCCTATCGTTTTATGATCTTCAAAATTCAAATGAGTCCCATTTCCAAAATTTAAAAAATTTTCGACATTGTCCAATAAAGTATCTTTATAACCGTGTGGAATTCATCAAGATTCCTTCCCTGCTTTTAAAGTACGAGATAACTGACTACATTTCGTGCAGAATGAAGTCACTTCGCTAAGTACCTATTTTACATAACATTCGAGTTTACATTCATACGGCTCGTCCTTTTCTCGATACCAGTGGAAAAGAATCTTGGACGTCTGCATCAAACTGCTGGCAAATAACACGTGAAACGAAATTGAGAGGTAAGCAGCGTTATGCGCGGCCGCGGGAGAAAAGAAAATTTCCCTTTTCGTCCAATAAAAGCTGCGAACGCGGTGCCGAGTGTAATCTAACTTTATAACCCCAGAAAGTGTACGCATATAATATCGTCCCAATATGTTCGCTGAAAGGATATCTGATAAGGAGGCTCTTTTAGATCTATTACTGGATTCGATAGAGGAAATTGGTTTCTATATCAAACCCTCTGCACGGATGAATATTGATTACCTATTAGCAGCCAATCTGTAGAAGACACTATTCATTGAAAAGCGTCAAACATTAATTCAGGAGACAGTAACGGTTATTCAGAATGATTCCACGCGTTTAATATCATAATAATTTATAATAATTCCAATTCTAATTTCGATCTAGGCTTAACGTGTTTTAAACACCTATTATTTATTCAGAGTTGATAATGAGAACACTGCGCCATTATATCAATATTTTATGTCTAGAACTTCAAGTTGCGAATTACTAACATAATAAAAGAGAAATTCTCGATTAAATAAATTTATTGAATTTTATTTAAATTCAGTCACAGCTACGACTTATTTAATATTTTTAATTATATTTATCTCCATCATGAGTAAACACTCATCATCTTTCCAATTATCGTCAAGAGAACTTCGCTAATAAGATTCTCTGTATTACTATAATACAGTGAAAATCGATCGATAATCGATAATGGCGAAGTAATGAGTAGTTAACAGGGCGCATAACACACCTAATAGTGCGCCGTCGGCCAGACGTGTGGCGTGCACTTTGCTATCGAAATTGCTCCAAATAAACCCCATGCAGACACTTAACCTCATTGATCGGCACGGGCAGACTGCCTCCCGTAGACAGACAGCCACAACTCTGTTCGTTTATTGCTGAAATTCAATCAAGTAAAAGCATGGACGCCTTTGTGAACGATTATTTCTATTGCCAGCAACTGCTTGCTTCTTGACATTCCACGATCGGTTACTGTCAAAGAGACTTTCACGCTATTACTACCGTCATTTCCATACATTAACGTAGGCCATCCTTCCACTTCTTCATAAATTAATGACGAACCTACTCGAGACGCCTTCTTTGTGAAACAACGATTATAGAAGCAACGACAGTGTAAAGAGTCCCACTTGTGTTTTTCTGTTTGTGGGTATAGAAGAAGTGATTCTTGTGCTGATTAATCTTTATACTATTCCGGACCTTATTTATTCCTTTTCTTCAGGAAGTAATACTTCAAAATGTTTTGAAGAAGAATTATAGCTCAACAATTTTTAAAGAAATCTAAAATCAGACGAAACTTCTCATTAAAACCCTAAGTAATTTTAGTAACCCTACTCCTAGTCCTGTAAATATTCATAAAACTCTCATACCTGTAGAATCAGAGGGCAAGCACTTTAAAATACACAACCAAACCAGTTAGCAACTATCCCACAAAAAACACAAACATCACCCACCCAGAAAAACCAGCTTCATCACATCAGTCCAGACACAACCAACTCGTTATCACACTCCCAATAGAAATTCCGTAGCAACCTAAAAGGCCCTCTCTTCCTCAAGGTCACCTAATAAATGTGACATCGCCGCTCCCCCCTTCTATTTACCATTCCGCAATAAATAATTCCCGCGACGTGTCACAGCGAGGCTTCTCGCGTCACTTTGATCAGCAGTCTACCAGAGCATCGGGGCAAACTCTAGATACCTCCGCTCCGTTTTGGTTTATTAATTACACGGTGTCGTCCCTGTACGCTGGCTGCGAAAAGAATTCAGGGTCGTCTGCGTGATTGGTGAATAAATTGGCAGATTAAGCGAGGAAATTCTGCCGGCGGCGACAGACGTGAGAGGCGCGAGGGGGGATGGGATGGACGAGGAGGGGGATTCGACGGCGTGGTCGAAGGGGTGATGGTTGTCAGAGAGACCGATAGGGGCGCGAGGGGGCCCGAAAGGAGCACGAGGACGCGAGGCAATATTTTCACTTCGCCCTTGTTCCTTCGTTCTCTTTTTCGTCTCTGCGGCGTCGTTGCAGGTCTCACCTCTGTCCCGCCGACTCCACGCGTCCCCCTCGCCCCCTGCAATCGGAGTCCCGCTGCACGGCAAATGAAAATCTATCGATCGCTTTGCCCTGTAGGCGGATTTAATTTAATTTGCCACACTGTTGCCGCCCCGGGACTGCCAAGGAGCCGCGGGCCGAGTCGGGGCCGAAGATGGGCGAAGGGCGGGCCAGGCGGTCAGAAAGCTGACGCTCGTTAAACAAGCCTCGGTCGCTTTGACATCTTCCGCTTGGAAAGCTGACGCGTGGGCTCCTTGGGGGTATGGCCAGGGCGGGCCGTGAAACGTTAGTGGCTGACGCTTTACATCTGAAACAGGATTACGGGTGGTAATAGTTGAAGCTGCTGAGGCTTGTTGCGGTGCAGAGTGAGCGGCAGAAGTTTGGGAAGGGCTTAGGATTTCGGAAATAGTGTTGGGTAAAGATTGATAGCGTCAACTAAGTGGAGGGATGGCGAGATCTTTTTAAATGGGATGACTTAAGATACGTTGATTATCGAATTGTGAGTACTTTTTTTCGATTGAATTTTTAATGAAATGAAAACAGATTGAGGGTCACAGGGAGGAAATCTAAATTAATATTTTTTAATCGTATTTGTATATTAATCCGCGCGTATTAGATTTTAAAACGCGTCATTAATCCTAGGTTTATAACGTTTAAGTAGAAACAGACAGACCATGGCTAGATACTCTCTTCGAGTCAATCTCAGTTCCATACATGCCTAATAAATTTCTAAATCTAATTTCCTCGGGAATGAATCTTCATAGAAAGAAAAATATATGGTTCATTTTATCTTTATTGTCCCAATACGCAGCCCTTTAATAGTTACATCGCGAGTCATGTTTCAGCTGGAATAAAAATCACAAATAACCAGAAGGAACTGATTTATCCGAGGGTGTAATTACATGAACGGACAGAGAAAGAAACGTGCAAGGGGCGTTGATTGAAGTTTTTAGACGTGTACAAGGCTCTTTAACGTGTGTCAAGCATCCGGCGTCACGCGAGCCCGTGTGAGTGTCGTTAAATGAGGAAACAAGCCGACGCTGACTGTTGGCTGTAATATAACGGACGCTCGAAGAACAAAGCAAGAAAAATAGAAAGGCCGAAAGAAAAGCGAAATCGAGCGACGCGGAGAGGAGAAAAAGGGTGTCTCCCCTTGATACGTGAAAGGGAAAGAAATGCACATGCTCCGTCAAATTGTGCGTCTTCTTCGTATACTCTTTCACGACACCTACTGCATTCAGTTGAAAAGAGATTTGTGTCCCTTTGAGCTTTCTTTTTGTTTCAGACAAGAATTTAATGTAGATTTTTTAGGTACATGGTTACGTCTAGACTATTCACAATTAGATCGTCCAAAAAATTGTTGGCGTTCTTTTCCAAATGAAATTTAATATGAAATATTTCTTATTTGTATAATACTCCTATCTCTATTTTAAAAAAATAATATTAGATATTTTTAGAATAGGAATACGAAAAAATGTTATGAAGTTTCTGGATGAACTACTGGAAGAAAAAATTTAGATATCTCGGAAGATTTTTAAAGATGATACTAATAAGTCACATCCACACACGTTGACTTATGTACTTCTCGAAAATGGTGATCGCAATAAAAATTACGTATATAGTCGAGTCTCGAGCGGACGATACGTCGTTCGATGCTGACCACGAAAGAAAGAAAGAAGTCAATCGGAAGATATACCGTCCCTCTGTACGTTTTTATTACTCCAAAGATTTAAACTTTATCTTGGCGTACCACTTGCTTACGAGTGGTGGACCTTTCAAATAAACGAAGTGGCGCGCGCTGAGTTTTTTCCTCTATCCGACAATTTTTTTCGTTTTTTCCCTGGATGTAAGCTGCTTTCCACGAGACGAAGGTACCGTCCTTATCGGAAGTGGGAGCAAATTGAAAATAATTTCCATGGGTGTTGTCGTAAATGTTAATGTATTGTAACCAAATAAGGCACCTCGATTTTTGAACCTTAGTTTTTCTTCTGTCACGATGAATCATAATTGCGACGCGAAAATGATTGTAAATGTAATTTTTGTGTCTTCTTCTATGTATAAGACAGAATGATATCTATAGTAATAGAGAACTTGAATGAAACGTGATGTTAGATTTAGAAAAAGGGTAAATTAGTATGCCTAGTTCATTCACGACAAAAGTTAGAAATAATATATCACGAAAGAATTGAATACTTGAGCTGCTGAAATGAACAGTTTCACTCCAGAAATATTCAATTCCTGTCTACAAACTTTGGATTCCTCGAAAAGGCTTCAGGAATGTACTAAACATTATTTATCAGCCGTACATAATTTCATTGCTTTATGGCCGTAGACATATTTACCCAGGATAATTTTTTTCAATAAAAGCCAGTCACCGTTCACTGCCAAGTTCTTAAAAAATTCATTTTATTCAGTAAAATGCTTGTTAAAAGTAATTCGAAGAATGCCAAACTCTAACATCATTCTGCAATATTAACAGCGCCAGAAATAATCAGGAAGCAAGTAGTCGACGATCGATACGGTCATCGGACGAGACAGCGGCATGAACTTCCCTATCTGCCGACAGGCGAGGTCGGCGATAAATATCGTTGAATAATCGAGTCGTCGATACACTTCGTCGAGCCTTGATAATCCAACGGAGCCGCGCGAAAGGAATAATATTATACAGCGGGAGACAACGAGACAGAGGAGCCGAGTTCATTTACATGTCAATTCGTTCATTGACGTCTAGGGCCCAACTCGAACAAAAGGCAGCGTATCGGATCGTACTGTCGCATTAAACAAGCTCACCGAACCCAGAAAGAGAATCCTCTCGAATCTATATGTCACAATCGATTCCGCGAACGTGGCTAACGCCGCGGAATTTATTTATTTATTTCACTGTGCGGCACTGGCATTGATTACAAGTATATACAGGTGAAACGAAAATAGGAGAAAAACACGTCACGACGAATGCATTAGTTCCGCGATATTTTACAATCACTGACGCGGAAGGGGGCGCGATTGAAAGAGAAATTGATCACCGTGGATAAAATCGATAGTTTTAATCGTATAATCGCGTTGAAATTGGGTTTACATTAAGGCTAAGTGAAAGGGAGCTCGTCTTTCTACACCTTTGTGTGTTAGTTTACCCCAATGTGACACGGTAGAAGAAGTCTGTGATGATTGTATAATTCAAAGGACCGAGTAGAAAGTTTTTGACAGTGTTAAAACTCTGGCTCTGTAAATACATATTTAAATACTTCTGTTGGGAAACTGTCCTTTGCTTAGGCGTGATTCACTGAAGAATAACCACGATAACCGATTTTTTCGGGAGTCGACGAAAACAGATAAGTAAGTGTAGTCCAAAGACAGTATTACTCATCTCCTAACTAAGGGCCAAGGATTCAAAGTACCACCTCCCCACCTAAAACACACTATAGCCCTGTAAAGATAAATAGTCCTGTGCGACACCGATCAGGAGGAATTGTACTCGCAACCCTCTCGTTGTAACGTTCACGAAACTCGTCCGAGAATTGTTGTACCCATTTAGCAATACAGTTTTAATTGAATTTAACCAAAGTGTATTACTTCAAATACCCGTGGGTTTCCAACACTTAATTTTATTCAAAACCTGATTCCTCAATTTTCCCCAGAAATCAAAGCCATTTCCTAGCGATTGTTGAGCGATCCGCGGGAGTTCTGTCGATAAGAGGAATATTTTCGAGCCTCGAGGAATTCAGTTCTGAATGCTACGGAAGTTGCAAGCGTTTGGCGCGACCGAGTGCACACACGCGCTTGCGGTGGAGATAAATTTATGCCAAGAAAAACTGTGTTCGCGACGATATTCAAATACAAGAAACATACGGGTGCGAATGTACGTCGCTGGTGGAAAGTTTCTGTGGCCGCGCCGCGGAAGTTTACGGCGAAGAGTTTGGTGTCGTGAAAGAGGCTTACATTAGTTACGGTTACGTTGCATCGTGTTTTGCCATCGCCGCGACGAAAACACTTTCGGGATCAATAAAGCTGGTCGAACTGCAGGGAAGACGACGTAACTCGGCGAGACGCGAGTTCGACATTCGCAGCACGTTACCTCTGACTTGCTGCTTCGCGGAACGTAAAACACGTGGGAGCGGCGAAAGTGCTGGAAAGTACGATGGAACTTCGATTATACGGACACAGTTTATCCAAACATCGATTAACTTCTTCAGCGACGAATTCATTAAAGTTCGAAAGACTCGTTTAATCCTTTTTTCAATTACAGTACTTACCTGCTGCGATGGGACTTCTCATCTTTTAAGTGAGCTCGTCTTCGTTGTATATAATGGTTATTGTATTCGTCTAAATTGTATACGTGAGGATTAAATAATAAGCATTAACTGTATTTATATGGGGGAGTTAATATTGCTAAACAGGTGATTTTAATTGTTTGATGAAGAAGTTTGGGAATTTGGATACTTACCTAACAGCTCTAAACTAATAATGAGAAGATATTAATATACATGTACGTAACTTAGAGTTCGATTATAATAGCTTATTAGAAGTTTTACCCTCGTTTAATATTTTCAAGGAGATAAGACATATAAAGAACATAGTTGAAGAAGCCGAAGAAATTCCTGCTGGTCGTACCTATACTAATCCCGAGCAGTTTTCGCTGTAACCTATTTCACACAATGTTCGCAATGCTCCCTCTCAATGGAAACTGTTATGAAATTTTATCCGATACGCGGTCTCAAAGTTTCCCCTTCCGGCAAAATTGTTCGAGCAATGGAAGTCTTGAAAATTTCCCGATAGCGTCAAGAATTCGAATAATAACGTTGCACTTGAGACTTTAACGATAATAACTTTTGTATAAATTGCATTACTCTTGCATGCACTAGGATCAATGCAAACTAAATCACTGAATACAAAGCATGGTAGTAATTGTTGCTAATTTTAGAAAATGTCTTATTCTGGAACTCGGGATTCAGTTCACAGTCCTACAATTAATTAAATAGTCTTCAAGGTTTTTGTTAGTCAGACTTTCACATGAAAATATGAATGAAAAATGTAACCAACAAACATTAAACCAATGCTTCACGTATATCAAAACGTTCTCCAGCACTCGTAGTGCATTAATTACACAACGTCGAAGTAGAACCACCTGTAAAAGTTCTAGAGGAACACGATGAACGACGTCAAGCGCAGGAAACAAGCTGTGTTTCCCCTAGTGTTACGTATTTACAGAGCTCCACCTTCCGGTTTGCAGGTCGTTCGTCTTTCCTACTGCCTGCTACAGGTCACCCATTTATTCAAGTTGAAAGACAAAGGTTAACCCTCACGATACTACGTCTGGGTCCACTTGGATCCTGGTACACTTTGACGAGGGTTAAACAAAACCCTGTCACAAACATCAGAATATAATTAAATTTTATGGCTGCGTTCAAAATGTAAGAAAACGTATATTTAACTATTGACGTCATAATATCACCGAAAATAAATTATTTCTATCGATTCACAACAATTCAATTACTCACTGTATAATAATTACATGCAGCTGAATCTGATCGCTATAGACTCTCAAAGTATTTTATGTACGATAAATCTCATATGCAAGAAACCTATCTTAATTCTATACTCCTCAATCATATTTTTCTCATTGACTCATCCACATCCAAGACCCATGCACGCATCCATAAAAAAACTGGGCCACACAGTGCCCATTTCTCCCTATAATAGTCCTTGACTATTTTTTAACACGAATTTCCTTGATTAATTCCCAATATTGGTAAGACACGAAACTTCGAATTATCATGCAAGATAATTTTACGTTATCAACTATTACTGAAATACGAGAAGCAACCAAGATCAGTGGTGCGAGCCACTTCAAACTTCATAGACATCCTGTCGACAATGGTCAAAGGACAGTGCCCTCAAGTTCAGTCTCCGTAACGTCGGTTTGTAAAGCCAGTTATCGCGGAATTACATGTTTACAGTCACTACGGCCGTAGTATACAATATGATTAATTGTCAGTACAATGGCTCCGATTAAATTCGAGGAAACTGCTCGGGGTAGCGTACACAGGGTCGTCCCAATATAACGAATGTGTATAGTGTAAATTAGGCAAGATTTGCGATGATGAAATTCAGTGTATCATTCATATAATAAGTTTTTTAACATTTATGAACCTACTTCTAATAGGATAAATAGATCGAGTTATTTATATTCGAAATAAATTGTAGGATACGCGATAAAAAAGTTTTGAGATAATATATGATAACATGTGTGTCTAACCACACTATAGTTAACGTGCAAAATGATCTGTTGAAAACTTACATGCTTTTCTAGAATGTAACTATTGACACTGTGCCTATAGATCGAGTCTATATATCTGCATTGAAGAGATTGTTTGTAGACCATAAAACCTAAAGTATAAGGTAACCTGGATATGAAAGATAATTATCCCAGAAAAGGCGTTCAAATATTTTTAATGCTATTAAAGTTCTTTTTACTTGAAAGATATTTAAACTCCACACTTTCATATCACACCTTTTGTACTTATTTCACCATTATTGAATTATCTCCAGTTCTCGTAGAAAGTCAGGTAACCCTCAACTTCCAATTTCAGGCACATGAAAATTAACTTTGACTCCCATTAACGCAACATGCATTCGCAGGTCGCCCGCTGAACGCCCATAGGCAACAGCCGCAACAACCAACAAATACAATTACAATATCACCACTATCTACACTAAGAATTTCCATTTCACCACTCAAAGGGTTAAACATCCTAATTCAACAGCTAGCCCATTACAATTGCCCAAAGTAACAAACTCGCCCCGCCCAAAATGTCAAAAGGAAACGCTCTGAAGCATTCCTCAGTATTCTCCTCGCCCCGCGTGCCGCCGCCGCGTCAGCGAAAGCAGCAATCGCGGCCGATGAATTACAACAATTAGAGGCTCGCCGCGAAACACGAGGCTGGGCCTCAGATACCGCTGTACACAGGATACATTTAAACGGGCCATTGTTCGTCGGGACAAACGGCACGGGGAAGGGGCGAGGTATGAATGCGGCAGCTAGCCTGTATCAGCGCGCGAGCGCTGAAAAGGGGTGAAAAAAGACGGGGTGGATAGGGAAAGCTTCCGGGCCAGTCGTTCGATCGTCGCCCGCGATTCAGCTGTTCCTCGCTTTCGGCCCGTTTACGATGAAACGCGATTATCAGAAGCGTCGCGGATGATATAACAGGAAATGGGAGAGAATCGGGGCAAAAAAGGGGGCGAGCGAAACGCCGGGAAGACTGGCGCGTCGGAGAAAGGAGCGGTCGGAGGGTGGGGCAGAGAGGGAAACAAAACGGCTCACAAAATCGTCCCGTAAATCCCACGTTTCTGGCGCACGCGCGGCCGCGCTGTGACAGGTGTTCGCTGGAGAAAGGGACGAGCGTGGATGCCGCGCCGTGGGCGGGGGGAATTGTCCAGGGAGTCCTCGCGTTTTCGCTAAATGCTCGCCTAACGAATCCGCGGACTCGTCCGGTTTTTGACGCGCTTGTTGTTCGTACCGCGACCGAACAATTACCCCGACGAGAGTCCTTGGTGAAAACTGAACGAAAGCTGGAAAAAGAGCGGCCCGACGAGCCTGTCCTGGCGAAACAGAGGGGATGGACGACGGTGGGCTCGAAAAACGGAGTGATTAATCGCCGTGAACGCGCTCTTTCCAGGTGTACGACCGCCAGCCTCGACAATGCCGAAAAATAAAGAGCGTCCGGTTACGGGACGCGGAGATATTCTCCCTGGCGTTTATCCGTCCGCGGGGGAGACGAGCGAAATGACAATAAAACGGGCGGTGGAGTCGGCTGGAACGCAGGAGGATCGGAGGAAAAGTCGAATGGAGCCTGTTATCCAGAGCGACGCGATCAATGAGGGGTTGAAGCGTCGACGGAAAAAAGATGCTTCAGTGGAATTTCGTGGCGAAAATGGGAGAGCTTATTTCCGTTTGGTTGCGTGCAAACGAACGGTTTTCCAATCACGTTTCGGCCACATTGGGACGATTAAAATGGTCTTGGGAACGGAAAGCGAGGGATGAAGTGACTTTCGATGGAATTGGAAATTAAGGTGTCGAGAATGTTCTTAGCTCTTCATATATTATACACTTTCCATATATTCTGGGTTCGAAACACAGTCTTTACATTAATTAATCATTTGTTTTCCTTGTATGAATATCTTAGTGTCCCATGAAAATAGGACAAACTCTACCACCCTATTATTGAATATGTGTTATTACAAGTTTTTCTTCTTATAAACTGTTCATTTTACTCTCTTTCGGAACATTGCTTTAAAAACGTATCATCTCATTTTCTCAAAATTTGTATATTTTACGTTAATTTTCCTACGAAGTTTTGTCAGACATTCAGTAAACAGAATAATACTGAATATGGCCAGACATGAACTAGGTAGTATAACCACAATTTCTTCAGAATTTGTATATTCTACGTTAATTTTCGTACGAAATGTTGTTGCATAAAATACTTATAATTTCTGTCCTATTTATAATGCACGATACACAGAGGTAGGAAATCGGCAACGCGTAGCGTCAAGAGAAAGTATTTTACCCTTCTCCTCTATGTCGACCTCCTCTATTGCGGTTTGCCACGAGTTTTTACCGCGGGTAAAAAGAAAAGTCTCGACACGCCCTTACTTTCGGCCCCTCCTACTACACGCGCTCTTGTCAGGATCATCATTGAGTTCGTAACCGCAGTGGAACGCTCCCCCACGACCTTAATTCTTGGGGCTTTTGTTCTTCGCACGTCGTATACAACGACCTGTGGATTTGGATCGCGCAAATTCGCATCAGCGTTGGTTCCCACCAAACGTATTACCTCATTTTACAAAACGGACTGCTATAATATAGATTAACATAAATATTCCATAATACCTGACGCAGTGACGAGCCCAGGAATAGACTTTATTGTAATTAAAATTCGAGCAATATTAAATCGAGTGACTAAATCTCGAAGAATGTTTTGTACAGTCAACATTAAGGACATGGTGTTTAAAGAAAGGTAAATAATAAATGGAACAATACAAATACATACTCTTGAGGAAGTACGAAGTCGATCGTGAAATTAAATTATTGCATGCTTACTTCCAGCATACGCTTCTGTAGCACGTGTAATGAGGCATGGCTAGGGCTTGACATCGAATATTACAACGACCATCAACATAGATGAGTGTACTATAGAGGCATACGAACGTGGAGCTCGGCTATTTGTCTTCATTCGGTCCCACGTGGCACCCAAGGGTGGTGACCCCTCATTATCACCTCGCCATATCCATCCTGATTAGACCTAAACATCCGGTAAACTCTCTGACCACACCCTGGCCATCCTTTAACCGAATCTATTCGGCAAATTAGAAAGGAAATCTTGCGCAGCTCACGTGCACAAAGCTAATCATTTACTTATCTTTGTATTGTTGCGATAGAAGTGTTTACTCAGGTCTCACATGAATGCAGTTAAGATAATACCTGTTAATTTCGATTTCATAATTATTGTACAGTTTCACAAGCACTACATAAATAGGATCTTCCCGGATTCGTGAATAATTTAATGTCTGAAAAAGGAAGATTAATTGACGCAAATAGCTTCTAATTCTCATTCACCTGATTCAAGTGAATTATGAATGAAGTATGCTAACTGCTGCAAGTACTGGACTGCGTTTTCAAAACGCAATTTTCGCGTAACTACTATACAATATTAACCTGTCAGATGCTTAACATTTGATTTCTCTGCGCAATTTCTCTCTAATTTCCCTCCAAAGTGATTTGATTTTCTTGCGAGCAAGAGTGGCCTTAATCGAAACGTCGAAACTCATTTGAGAGTTGAAGAGACGCTGACGGTCTTCTTTCAGTAGTTTCCGTAGTTCCCCTGGAATTAAAGTATACAGCCGCTGCGATACTCTTCTATTTTTAGTTAAAACTTTTCGAAAGCAACCCTGTACATAAACAAACCCATGAAATTCTACCTTTGAGACTACGAATATTAACGATCTCCCTAATTAAGACAAATGTCTTGCACCTTTATCGAGGTTAATTACCAGATTTATGTTAGCCATCATTTTGCACATTTTTGCTCGTCACAAATACCCTTCAAGGTGCCATTAACATGAAGAAAATTTCCATGTGAATTCTTCTGCGTTCCAAATGATATATTCCACAATTCTTTGGTTAATATATGCGCACCAAGAAAAATTGATCTTCTGAAATGTAGGTGCTGCATGTACAAACCTCTAAAATAAAAAGAAACCCCTGCACATTGAACTGTCCCACTGGCCCAGGGTCGAAGAACTCACGAAGAACGAAACGCTGAGGAACTTTTTCTGCTGTAGCTATTCGCTAATTATGGTTGGCCACGGCCAATTAAAGAGGCGCGCCGCAGCTTTTTCGATATACATATAGAATGCAAACGCACCGCGTTACGGGAAAGAGTGGATGGGGGTTGCTTCGTTGCGGCATACCTTGCAAGAAAGTTCTAACAATATCGCGGCCAAGCCAGAACTTCGACGCTGCGAAGGGAAAAGGCTGAGTTCACCGACGAGTTTCGTGCCTCCCCAACTTCCTCGGATACGAATACTCCCGAGCCCGTTTGAAGTTCGAGAATTTTCGTAGAGCACTCGACGCCAGACGGATTACAATAAATTCCGCCACGGTGCCGATAGACGGACGTACAGTTGTTCTACGCCGCGCACAGGGATTCCGAGGGGGTTTCTGTCCGTTACTTCGCGAAATGTAAAATGATGTTGTACGAAGTGACGTGATTTATTCGGAGATCAAATTAAAAAATACACGCATAAGCTTGTCTTCATGGTAGTCGTTTCTCGATTTAAAAAAGTGTCTAAGAAGGTTCACATTGCATTTTAAAATCTTTTTCCCTCTTTTTTATTTTTATGCTCTGTGTAAATTGTAGATTTTGTTCCTGGAAAGAATTGTCAAAGGTGAAATGAAATATTGGAGATTTTTAGAAATATGGTACTGGCAATTATTATCCTTCTTTTTTTATTCAACACAAAGAGTCTAATTTTATTGATGTACATGTATAAATATTCGTATGGATATGCATATCTAGAAATCGCATTGAATGGAGTCGAATGTAATCTATAGGAACCTGTCGCTATTTATTTTTTATTCGGGTTTTTTTTTAAATTCTGTCACTGAGTTATGCTTGCTATTCCATCGGGAGGAATTCTCCATAAATCATGCTAGATTACAATCGGATATGAGTCGTTTATTGAAATTTTTACCAACCCACTGGCTTTTACAGTGTCACAACGTTCATATTCGATAGCAGCGGATTTTATTCATTATTTTCGCCGACGAAGCGAACTTCTAAATCTCGATTTTCAGCCGTGACGATTCATAGAATATCCCAGAACGTGACCTATTCGCTTTCTCAGCTGGTTATGTCTCCACAAACTATCAAACCATTTGTCCTAATTTGATGACAATTTAACTCCTCTGGGCATGGAAGTGATATTCTCTCTCCTTTACATTATACAACATCTTTTGTCTCTGGAATGGTTATTGCAGCACAGTGTATTCAAAAATGTTTAATTGTGACTTCAAAATTGACACTATGAATTATTTTTCTAATTAGAACGTCAAGAACGATTAGAACCACCAACAATTAGAAGCACCATTTTTTGGCAAATTTCTCCTCTATTTTGATGAATTTCTTTGAAAGTTCGACATCCGTTCTTCATAGTTTTTCTCGAGGATAAGAGGCTTTCCACGTTGTCTATATGAAACACTCTTAACCCTCGAGACATCGTTAATCCATTTTTTAACAGAGCCTCGACAGGAATTTCGAGATAAGAGCTATCGAGGAAATGAATGTGTCTTTCATTCATTTTCCTGTACCGCGTGCTCAGTAACACGGTACATTGCCTCACTATACGTTCCATTTCGTGGTAATTGTTTGTAATAGCCTTTAAAAGCTGGCGTTATTTATAAATACTATTAATTTTGTTTTACTAACAACACCAGTATTTTGTCTTCTTATACATAATTTATCAAGGTCGAGGGAAAAAATTCAGTTAATATGATTACAGTAACAAAGGTATCCACAATTCTTAATTAAAAACAGAGACCCATCAATATGTCAAAGTGATCCTCATTAAAATTCTACCGAATATCTTGACAAACTCTACTTGGCAATAAAATCAAACACTTTCAGTCGTTGACAGTTACACCAATAAGTATGCAAAATATTATATGTCATCGAATATGTCGGTCACTCGATAATTAACATTCTCGTTTTTCCAGTACGATGGCTGATCAACGATGATCGATCACGAACTGACAAAGGAATTATCGTTGCCGCACGTCGAATCAATCAATGTCGTTATTTGAACTTACATCAGCATTCGAGAGTCTCAATTAGTCAAGCGATCTGTTTAGTGACGATTGATTTCCAATCATTGTCCGACGTTCGATCGATTTCTGCGGACACGTACAATGCAAGAACAACGTCGCCAGTAGCAATTGTCGAATTATCTTTGGACACAAACCTAGTGGATATGCAGAGTTATTTTCACAACAGTGATTTAGATTACACAAAACTATATTTATATCAGAAAAGGTTGGCTACTTTACGAGCAATCAAAAACTAGTTCAATTTAAATAATTGGACTGTTATAACCTACTTTTAGTACTAAAAAGTAGATTTCAATAGTTCATCGTTTATTTGTCGACATATTTATTGTTATATAGTCAGTAAGTAGTCTTTTCAACTAACAATAATCGCACCTCGGTAGAACCTCATTGGTTACGATATCGCCACTGCGCAAAGCTTGAGCAAGTAGTGTAACTCCAAACATAGTCAGAAATACAGTAAGTAGTACAATCCCAATTATGATCAGCCACCCAGCAAGTAGTATAACCCCGAACTGACTAGACACTCAGGAAGTAGTAGTATAATATAAAAGTAGTATATATTTCGAAACTTAGTAAGTAGTATATCCCCGAATATGTTCAGAAACACAGTAAGTAGTATAGCCCCGAAGATAGCCAGACACTCAATTAGTAAAATAATATTAAATATGCCCAGACACGCACTAAGTAATATAACCACAAACATGCTCAAACATCCATTTAGACATAAACTTTACTTCCGTTAAACATCACGACACTCACATCAACAGAGCCCTCATGAAACGCACTTGAACAAAAATACGCGTACCCGAAAAGAGGTCCGAAACAGAGCAGCAAATTTTTTGTTAATTCATCGTGCAGCAATTCACCGGCAGGCTTCACGAAGCAATAATGAACGAAGTAGAAATGGTGTCGACCAAAAGGCAAAGGCAGACGAGAAGATCAAACGCGACGCGTGTCGTTTATCGCACGACAGCGTCCCAACGCGTCGTTTTCACTCGCGTTCGTTTCACGCGAACGCCCTTCGCGCGTTCCAATCTTCTTTTATCGCGAGAATTTTAATAGGAAATTTTTTACGACACCTCCACGTGATCCGAGGCGATCGTACGCGCCCGCGCGCGACTCGCCGTCGTTGGAGAACATTTATCACCCCTAACCGAGAGGATGATGTACAACATTATTAAATACGGAAACGGTTTGGGTGATGGAGTTCCAGCCCCCTCCCCTAGCAGCCCCTCGACGGTCCACTAACGTCGCCCCGTCGGATTGCTTGACGTCATTAGCCGTTTTTCGTCTCTCCCACCTCCGGAAACTCATTTCGCCCTCTTGCCCTCGGACCGTTGATTTTTCGCTTTCACGAACGGCCAGGCTATCTCTATCGATGGAAATCCATGATGCATCGCGCGTCGCTCACCAAAAATGGCCGAGTACAGAACGAGCCACCCTCCCATCGAAAACGATCGATTCGACGATTTCGTTATAGCCGGACGATTTCTCGTTTTCGTTGCCGCGAGAATACCTGGTTGATCGCGGAATCGCCAAGTGTATCGTGTAAATGGCCGACTCGAAACTGGGAATATTTGGGATCCTGTTGTTGGGTATTCGCCGAGTGAAAAGAAGTTTGGGTTTAGGGGTAAGCTTGGACTGCCTGAAAAGAGAGATCCTTGGTTAATACCGTGGGATATGGAATAAGGACAGATTAGGTGTGTGCTAAATGAAAGGCAGTGGGATTAAAAAGTTGAAGTCAGTGGAAGGTGGAAGAGTGGAGTAGTCAAATATTTTTTCGTTGGTTCTGATAGTTTTATCTCTGCTGGGGAAACTATCCTCGGTATTCAAAGTCTTGCTGGCGACTGAAACTCTTTTCGTGTGATGTACATTAAAGGCACTCTCATAAAACAAGTTCGAGAAAGTTTGCAGCAGTTGAAATAAAAGTAAAAATTCGGACCAAATTAGTGGAGTTGGTGGGACTACAGAGTCGGTAGAAGGATATGCTGCTCGTAATCATGCGAGGTCCTTACATCCAGATGCAGTTAAGCATACATATGTGTACACGTGTGCACACACACGAGAAGCTGCTGAACCTCATTGCGAGGTCATACTAGTTAATATACTCGTGGACATGGGAAGCTGAAGGGTGGATGTTAATAAGCCAGGTGGATGCCAGTGACGTAACTCCCAACGTGTCATCCCTCTTTGGGATCTTTAGATTACTGCGTGTGTAAACGTCACGCTTTGTTAGTCTGTTACTTTTTACTTTCGTTTTGTCCTCTAATCTCCTCTTTTTCTTTGAATCGCTACGTCAAATTGTAGTTAAAGTTCCATAAAAACACTTAAACAGTTAATATGAATCTTTTAATTTGAAAACTATTAATACTTATGATACTAGAGTCACTCACAGTACAGATTTTGAAGAATACATAAAAAGACATAAAAAGGCTTCAAAAATTTGTGTGATCTTATTGGTATTCCTGAGTGATCCCATCTTGCAAATCGTAGTAAAAAGAAAAATAGAACGCCTGTTTATATAAACTTTCTTCATAACATTTATGCCTTTAATTCGCCTAGATGTTCCGAAACACCCTATATATTATCGTAACGCATATCGATCGTGCTTCACGGCAAGTAAATCCAAACTTTCATACGTAACACATAGTCCTAAATCCACTAGAATTCACTGGCGCTAATAACATGAAAGTGAGCCAGAGATCCCATGATTTGTGGCCACCGCGGATAATCAGGCCGAATCCCTCGATTCACGCGTGTTTGCCATAGAGCACCGACACTCTGCTCGAGGGTAAATATTTTCACTGAACATGTCAGCGGAAGCGCAGCGAAAAACCACGAAACACGGAGACCCAAGGGAGTTCTCCCCATATTGTGAAAAGCAGCGGAATTCTCGACCGAACTGTGCAAGGATACTGCTGAAAATAACGGAAGAATTAGTTGGAAAGGGACCTTATTAAAGACCCCGTCCAGCCGCCCCACGCACAAAGTAAAAATTAATTAAACACACAACCGTTCTTGCATAATATTAAACGACACCACTTCGATTGTTATTCGCATGTGTTTATCGTATACTGCAAATTAGGGGCAAAATTTAGCAGGGGCTTCAGTCGATTTATTTATTAAAGGAGCATCTGATTGTCGCATATGGGAACGAGTAATTTAATTACTCGGATATTCGTGATTACTGTAGGTGAAATCTGTAGGTGAAAGGAGTAGCAATTTACGTCACAATTTTAGAGAATATTTATTATTAATTCAAATATAAGAAGGAATCTGTTTTAGTGTATCATAGAAACAAAATAACAAATTAATTATTCTGAATTCATTAGTACCATAATTGATCAGGATTTCTTTTGCACACGAAGGAATATCGTTAATAAAAAAGGATTAGAATTCAATAGACAGAGTTATCGATCCTATTGCCAGCGAATTCCAACACCCTCAAGCACTCATTTCCTCGCAGAAGGTATATTATGCCGTGTTCAACACCGTGTCATGAAGAAAAAAGCTGAAAGTATCGTGTCGTGTGCCGCTCGTACGTGAAACGAGCCCGTAACTTGATCGTAAACGAAACGAACCCGGAATCCTGGAAGAGCCGAGGCTGGCAGAAGAGGAAGGGCCCCGAAGGAAAGGATCTACGGTTCGCTGCTCTGCTACCAGAACATCCCGATTTCACGAAACTGTCCCGAGGGACAGGTGAACGTGCATCCCGTGCTTTCGTGTAGCTAGTACATCACCTAAGGTCTCGCTGAAGATTCAATGGCTGACTTAACGGTTCGTGCTCCCGTCTCATCATCCACTGCTCCCTAAAGCGTCTAATATTAACAACCATGCTCCTGCCTTTCGACGGTCGTCCTCACTTGATCGCAAATTATGCTCTTCTGATGTTCATAACAACACCTGCATGCTCAAATAATCCACATAAGAGGGTGGAGAGTGTTCTACGTAAATATTTTTCTTAGTTTTAGGGTGGTAGAAAAGGAAACTAAATGTTATATATTATGAGGAAAAAACCCCAGTCGCAAATTATCTATACTTTTTCTAAATATTTAGGTATCTGAAGGATTAGAAAGAAATTGAGCTGTATACTAAAGCAACTGTAGAATATTTTTTTAATCCTGTTATACTGTAGCTAGAAAAGAATATCTACTATGAAAATGTACCTTGTTTTTTTTATTATCAGCTTTAGATGTTTCACAGTACTAAGAAACTTCTCCTAATTGTTAAATAATTATTTACTTTCGAACTTTGAAATATATTCAGTCAAATATCTTCTACCCTGACATTTCAAATGCAAGATCAATCAATGAAGCTACACGTAACGTAACTTAGAATATCGGTTGTCACAGAAATTACATGGAAGCTCAGAAATTGCCGTGACATTAATAGTACTCGGTCAGACCAATAGATGTGTAAAACCACTTTATCGTCCCTTCCAATTCCCTCTTCTGTGGCCATGAAAACCTCTGTCGTTACGTCTTGGGCCAACTGAAACGGTTACGGCTGCCCGAACAAAGAGCATGATTATATAATACGGCTAGAACTCCTGACAAATCTTCGAACAGAATGGCCACCTTATAGTTACAAGTAGAAATGGAATTGATTCACTGTGATTTCGGTCGGAGCACGTAACCAGGAAACAGCGGAGAATTACGTTACTTCCATGGAACTTCAGAGTCGTGAACCGAGGGAATGTAATGTATTATTTGTGAAAAGTTTATACGCTAGGCTAGCCACTGGCTACGACGCCTTAGCCTTTAATCATCGTTGCCCCCCGCCACGTGGCGATTGTTTGCCCTTTGTATCTCGAACTTGGCCGAACCTTGAAATTAACTGCACAACCTCCGCTGTGCTCGCGAGGAGACGAGGATAGAAAAGTCAATTCAGCCAGGTGAAATTTCGCTCTGCCTGGACTTGTGTCGTCTTAATATTGCTTTTGTGCTCCGCATTGTCGTTTGCAGAAATTTAATTAACTTTATGGGCTTCGCGGGTTTCTTTTTCTCCCCCCTTGTTTCGACGAAAAGCATCGTGACGACGGTGGAAAACAAAGTTAATGAAACCGCGTATGAAATTGGAGGGATGGGGACTCTTGTGAATACGGATGGTCGTTCTGTGAAAATTGTACACAGGGTGGGAAAATTGAATAGGTATATTCGGATGTTTCCCGAATTTTAATCGAACTTTAAGAACACTGAATGGATACTTCTGGCATCGCAATATTAAAACGAACGTAGCAAAAATTAATTTTAAATTCAAACTTAGTGAAAGTTTTTGCGACGTTAAAGTGTGGTAAAAAAGTTTACCATTCAAACATAAAAAGTTTTTCCGGCAAAAGAATATACATTTGTATGAGGTAATCACAAGCACAAAGTATAAATTACCGACTTGCACGCCAACACTACTGCTTCTCTTTCTCCCAGCGTGAAAAACTATATGATAATATGCCTTGATATGTCATAGGGAAAAATTCAGGGGTGTATTTCGTACGAGAACTCGTGTTGCGATGCCTTTCAATGGAGGGGAGAATGGTACGGTGATTGAAGTGTGGCAACGCAAAGGGTGATTGCTGATGTCAAAGGAAACCTAGAGGTGTAGCGCCGATAGAAGCCCGCTGGAGATATTCGGGCTTTCATATTCTATTTATGCTGTACCATAGACACTTGATGCAATCACAAGCTATGGTGATGATGGGCGTTTTCATTTCACGTTGACATAGACGTTATTAAAGAACCTTTTCTTTGATCACCGGGATCGTTTGCTCAGTGATTAGAGATAATCCGTTCCTTTATCCTTCAATTTGAAATGCTTTTAAAACGGATGTTTGATTTTAATTTCTATGGGCCTATGGTCAAACTTCGATCAAACGTATCGCGATTGTCACTGGTATGAGAGACAAATTTTAGAAAAATGTTTTGTTAACATGATGTTGCTAGTACCTTTGTAGTTGTATGACTGATCACCATCGTTTGACTTTATTCTGCAGGAAATATTTAAAAGGAAATTTTTATAATATTTTCACTTTTTAGACAGTTATTTTAGTCTTATAAGAATTTCGTGGTTAATTATTATTGGTATCTCGATCTTTGAGAATAGATTTTGGAAGTAAAATGCTATTTCATTTTTAAAAGATTAGGAATAATTTATGTACGATAATGGAGAGGTAAAATGGGAAAGGAGATTCAACCTTCATATACAGACTTCACTGATCTACTGTCGTGAAGCTGAATTTAACTACTACACAGTAGATTATCCCTCATCAGGTCTGCAAATCAGTATCTTTAAAGACTAGCTCAGACACGTGTCGACTCGACTAATTTCTACTATCCACACACAGTAAGCCACTAAATTACTAAACACATCTGTACCAGCCTTAAATCTCCACAACTAAAATGTAAAACGCTCCCGGAGACATATGTAATAAATCAAAAATGCTCCCATCACTCCCCACCCATTCCCAATTGAATCGACCTACAATTCCAAAATGCTCTGCATTTTATCAATCCGTAAAAGAGTGCTTACACACGACGAACGATGAAATGAATTTATTTCCGCGCGAGTTTCCAGGCGATCCCAGCATCAGTTCGGCATTGTCGGGCCGATCATCATTCCCATATCTCCATATTGCATTTAAGGATTTCGCGGGGACAAATCGTGGGCCACGGTCGCGTTTTACAGTTTCGAAAACGCGCCAATAATACCAGTCGTTCGGGAATCGTGTTCTATCCAGCGTTTCAGCTCGCGCGTCGGCCGCGTAAGCTCGGTTATCCGACAAAGCCATTTCGAGGACGAAGGTACTCATATCGGTGAACGTCATTCCCACCGTGTGACAGGATCAACCCGGGATAACGAATGAACCTGTACGCTGCGCGATAACGCCCCGTTAAAGTATTACTACGAGCGTGTGCGCGCGCGCGCTCTCTGGCGTTAATGTTACCCGGGGGTGGGCACATTAACGAAGGCACGATTCAAACATCGCAAAGTACTCACGATCCGCGGTATGGTTTTTGCCGAGCTTGCACACACTGACAGAACGTGCCTTATTGGTCGGAAAATCGTCGAACCCTTGAGAAACGTTTCCCGCGAAATTATTTGCGAATTTTACGTTTCACAAAGTACCGTGATATTTCTCGCCCTCCCTCCGCGCTGGGGCGCGACAGTTTTACGGGCAGAAATAAATTAATTCTTTATGAATACCCGTGATATGTTTATGATGCGCCGATGATTTTTATGCCCGGCCATTCGGCTATTCGACTACTGACCCCGTATTTCATGGACGCTTCTGTGGTACCCATTTGTTTATCGAATAATTAGAGCGTGTCAAAGTCGACGAAACGAGCTGCTTGCGTAATTTTTGGGATTTATTTGTTTTGCTTGTACGATTGAGTTGTTGATTTTTTTTTGTGGAGATTAATCCGCGTATACAAAGCGTATTGATTTCTGAATCATTTATTCTAGCTCATTTTCATTTCACACGTTTTATATACGCATGTATTTTTGGGGAGCATATGATTTCGAAAAAAGTATGTGTTCTTTTTCTAACTATTATTTTCATCTAGTTTTCTGTGATTCATAAAAAAAAACAAAATTAATTTTATAGTACTCTTTTCGCCTTAGATGTTTACATGTACGTAGTCTAATTTTTTTACTCTGTTGAAGTTTGTTTTTATTAGTAATATATGTATATCTATGAAATATAGGGATTCTGAATCATTTATAGCTACGACTTTAAGAAAGAAAAACTCTTTTAAATTTTATAGTACATACTCTTTTCGCCTTAGATGTTTTCATGTACGTAGTCTAATTTTTTTTACTCTTTTGAAGTTTTTTTTTCTACTAGTAAAACATGTCTATGAAATATAGGGATTTCTGAATTATTCATAGCTATGACTTTAAGTAAGAAAAATCTGTTTTCGACTCACGCAACTCTTTTAATGCTACATTATCTTCCATTATCTAGATGATTTGTTCGATTCTGCGAGATTTTTTGATATATTATTATTTATATTCTACGTAAACATGACCCGCTTTGGGGACACTTGACTCACGGGGTTCAGACTATTTTTGGAAAGCTGTATAGCGCAGCAGCGATCCGAAGAGCGTTGATAAGGATTAATTGGTATGCAGTACGATTGTTGCTTGCGTTTGCGAACGTGAAGTTCAGAATAACAGCGACGATCGCAGGCATCGACAGATCGATCTGAATCCTACGACGAACTTCTGTGTTCGCCGCATAAATCTGGCTTATCTACGAAGTTCCACTACCCCGAACTATCCTTCTCGTAACCCAGAAGCGTCGGTGAACTTGTTATTGTTATTAGCCTCTCGAAACTCATCATGATCTCGCGCCGACGTAATTTTCAGGACACGACAAGTAGATACCCGGCAATTTCGGTCGCTTGTACACGGCATTATCGCGCATCCACTTTCGGACTAGCTATTTCCGTCTCGTTAACTCACGTTGGCCTGCTTTATTTTGCATTCGACGTTCTTCCAAACGCTAAGGATCCCGATTGCGCCAGTGCCCGCCTACAGATACGACTACTCTATGCTCGTGATCCAGAAATTGTTGGCCAATAGAGGAATCCGACGGCCACTACTCCGCTGTTGAATCGGTTGCTTTTTAACAACGCTGGTCCAGTTACACTAAATGTTACAGCTCGAAATAGAGAAAGGTACAATCTCAAAGTATCGTGTTGGAAGCTTTCGGTAATGAGGAAATGAGAAAAAATAGAGTTGAGAGTTAATGAAATTTCTTTGAAAAATTCTAATTCTGTGATCGATAGAAATTCAGGTAACTTTTTTAATTGTGCTTATTACATTTTAGTATTCTGGTTACGCATGACATTCCTGCTACTTCCTTGGATTCGAATTTTCAGATATTCAGGGCTTCAAATATACAAAATTTAAAATATTCAACTATTCAAATAATCGATCTCTTAAATTTTAATATTGCAGTGACAAAATATTTTCGTTCGTCCAGAAATAGGTACATAGCGCTTTCTTAAATGTATTAGTATGTCCAGAAACCACTTTATAAACAAAAATAAAATCTAACATACACGTTAGCGAAAACATATTTTTAAAGAGAATGTGGGAAAGGATGACCAAACGCTACTTGGTCTTTCATGGTTTCATGATGGGGTCTTAGGATGCATATGATTTGAAGGGTGAATGCGTGAGACTGAACAGTCCTGGCAAAAGCTATCGAGTATCGTTACATCCACTGTTTATGTTTGGAAAGTATGTCTAGAGATGGCAAGCATCATACTGCTGAAGAATGAGGACTCTGTTCCTGGAGGATCTGTCCACGAAGTGGGAAAGAGTATGCCTTTTGATAAGAGGACAGTGATAAACCCCACGGCACTTACCCCAGAACCTTGCTAGGCAGAACGTCATTTACTTTTGTCATATAAAATACAAATTACGTGTTACCCCACTCAACATCCGTCTCGAGGGCGCTACAAAAACAGTCACAAAAAGCTAACAGCTTCGCACTAAACAATACAAAATCAATAGCAAGCTTAACCGAGCAGGGGCGTACAAGTGTCGAGTCCCACTCTACGTCCATCTTCGCCGCTTCCGTAGATCAAAGCCCGAGATGTTTCGCGCCCTCTCGTTAAAGAGTACGCCACGATCTTCGAGCGTCTGTGCCTTTCAGCGCCGAAAAAGAGCGTGCAAGGGAGAGAGAGCGAGAGGAAACGTGGCTTGAAAGGGTGCAGCGACGAAGGGGGCGAGGTGCTAATCGCTCCGCGCGTTTTTTCACGCGATCCTGAGGGGCGCGAAAGAAACTACGCGATTGCGGGGCTCTTTAAGTTCTGCTAGGAACGATCCCCCAGGACGAAATAGTGGCGAGCGTCGTGGTAACCATCGGCGAGGGGCGCTAGGGGGAGGTGGAATGGGGAGAGAGGGAAGGAACAAGAACAGAAGCAGCTCTAACGGCCTCTTTAACCGTTTCCACTTCCTCGTGCAAATTTTAGTGAAATTGTCGTGCACTCTAGGCTATTCCCTTCGAGATGGTGGCGAAGCCATTCAAGGATCCACTCGAAAAACATTCAAGTGCCCATTGCACGAGGGCCGAACGCCGCGCGTCCGTCTGTTCAGGATGCTTTACCCCGTTGATGCACACCACCCCCAACCCTCGGCGCACGGCGGTAAATTTCCGGGTAAAATCACTCAACGGGAGTATCGTGTTAATGGCGGACGCGAGGATCTAATCGTGTTCGAGATAGAATTGATTGCATTAATTCCGGTGCAAGGGATAACGCTTTCATGACATGCTACGCTGCAGCGTTTCTCAAACCTTCTTGGTCATGGAACGGGCTTCGCGATGCTAAATGTGTACTTGTGGGTACGCATGCGGATGCGGGGTGAGAGAATTACTGCGAGCGTGTGGAATCTGTGCGAGGTTTTAAGATTCGTCTGAGATTTCTGAATTTGTGTAATAGTTTTGGAATGTTAATTTTTTTTTTATGGTAATGCTAGTTTTTATATTTAGGAAAGGCTTCGTAACGAATTTGTGGGAAATATTGATTTCTGATGACATATTAACAGTGATCTTTAATGGACGCTCGTTATATTACAGTTTGTAATAATAGGCCGTGCTTTATTTTCCAATTTACGATTCTCGATACCGGAACGCTCGCTGGCTATTTAATGAAACAACCAAGCTGGTAAGCACCATTTAGGATTCCCTATCGCGCGCACAGCTTTGCTTCAGAATGCAATCTTACTGCAAGTGATCATTAATTTAAAGACATAGTTAAAGAGGAAATGGAGAGTTCACCGTAGATACCGATAACATCAAAGAGCACGTTATCTGCTAGAGCTTTAGACAAAGCATGGATCCGCGATAATAATGGGAACCTAGCTTAACACTGTGCTATAATAATAGATTAGGTCTGTAAGTTTCCTTGACTTAAGATGCAATTAAGATGCGTTGTAAATGTTACGCAATTATTTTATTCTGGAAATATTTCCACAATTAGCAATATGGAGTAATAACTTACTCTATTATTGATGATATAGTATAATTTATGTTTGTTCATTTTTAAACAGAACGAGAATTCAGTGTAAATATCTACATTTTTCTATCTTAGTTAAAAAACAGAGAAGTGTTCATAATTTTTAACAAGAAAGTGTATTTTTTCACACACGAATTCGTAGGTTAGTATAAATAATAAAAACAACAAACAAATTGGTCTACAATAAAGCAAGAAACGTAGTGTATAACTATACCAATAAAGAACGACCAGAAACAAAGTGAAAGTAGAGTACGTATAGTCAGACACAGGGAAACAGCTTGCCTATAGTCAGTCACACTTCACGCGCAACTGAGAGTCAATTTTTTGCAAATTTGATGAACTTATTAATATCTCCTATTACACATCATATTATTTACGCTTCCAATAAAGTTAAATTTCTATACGCTCAGAAAGAAATCATTTTTCTCTATCCACTAAAAAACTACAAAATCCACTTCAATTATTTTTCACTCCACTGAATTCATCGCCACCCTTTTCTCATCACGCCACTTTCAATTTTTTTCGAATTTGATGAACTTATTAATACCTCTTATTACACGTCATACTATTTACGCTTCCAATCAAGTTAAATTTCTATACGCTCAAAAAGAAATCATTTTTCTCTATCCACTAAAAAACTATAAAATCCACTTCAATTATTTTTCACTCCACTGAATTCATCGCCACCCTTTTCTCATCACGCCACTTTCAATTTTTTTCGAATTTGATGAACTTATTAATACCTCTTATTACACGTCATACTATTTACGCTTCCAATCAAGTTAAATTTCTATACGCTCAAAAAGAAATCATTTTTCTCTATCCACTAAAAAACTATAAAATCCACTTCAATTATTTTTCACTCCACTGAATTCATCGCCACCCTTTTCTCATCACGCCACTTTCATCGACCCCATTTCAACACAAACTCATATGAAAGTGTTACGCGCTGTCAAAACGAACAAATCCTGTCCGAGAAGTATCAGTAAGCTAGTGTTTAGAATCAGTGCATGTGCAATAATAAGTTGCATACAAACCACGCTGTGATACATACAAACGCGGTCACGTCGAAGAGATCGCGTGCTCGTCGACCGTGAGGCTCGCCAGGCGCTTTCCGCGAGACGTTGTTTACTTTTATCGCCAGTGAGCAGCTTGCACTTCCGTCGTTAATGCCTCGATATGGAAATTCGCGTTGGTCGCGGACCGGAAAATAGAGGAGCGTCTGACGTATTCGCCTGGCTGTGAACGTTAATAAAAGGAACCCGTTTGTCGTGACAAGGGACTTTCGCGTGAGAGATGCTCTAAAAGAAAGGGAGAGAGCTCTGACAAGGAGGTCGCAGGAGCGAAGAGATTGCGTGTAATGGCACTCATAGAAGACGTGAAGCTGGTCTCTTCGATGGGAAAAGGGGGAAACGAACTCGAGGTGCGCTTTGATGCTGTGATCGGATGCATTGCACTGAACTCGTTGCAATTTGAAGATTCTGTAGCTTGAACTGTCTTTGTGATAATCCTTTGTACTTATGTTGACAAGGGTCACTGTCGATGGGAAAGACTTAGATGCAATATAAGAATTGTGTATTCTATTTGGTTTCTTTATATTTATCCTTATTATGAAATGATACCTTCAAAAATAAATTAGTTATAAATACAGTGAGTGAATATATTTGGGATTTCATTGGGATATCACATTGAAGTGAAGCTTAGCATATTGATGCTAAGAACGTCCCTAATTGTAAGATCAATAAGCTAACATGTACACGTATACAGTAATCAGGTCTTCGATAAGTAGTATACTCCAGTATGTGCTTAGACGTGCAGTACCTACTACAAGATATTATTGCTTCTAGTTAGATAACGATCTTAGGTGTCCTAGAAACGATTTCTTACACGTATAGTTAAAATATTCTACTACTTGTAATTAAAGCAAGTAGCAACCCTTCAAAAGATATTATTCAAATCTCGTAAGATATGTAATTCTAAATTATATCTCACTGTATCAGTGAACTCAGTGGAGTGATTCGAATAACACGAATTGAATTCACCATTGAATTTTAGCTAGTTTAGTTAACCATATGCATGTATTGTTGCAGTAAATGTTCTCTGATATATGTTGCGTGCAGCTCGTATAGGATAATGTTGCGCCACAATTTAGCTGAATCGCTAGACACTTCTCGAGCGAGCGATATCCTAACAAATGGATAGGACGTGCAAGACATATTGCTTGGTGAGCACGATCTCCAGCTTTGAGTCCATTGGATTCTTATTTGTGGGGCCATTCGAAATCAATTGTTTATAGAGTATCCACTGGGACCCTTAAAACACGAACCTAAGGAAACAGAAAGAAATTCGCCATAGACGTAATTAATTAAACAAATAATTTTCAATATTAACACCAAATTACCTACAATAACATTCTCTACCCGACTGATTTTACACGAGCCCCAAACAAGAGGAATACATCGTCCCCTCTGAAACGCAGTCAAATCGATAACCAGACCATTCCGTTTTATCGTACAAATTCCAAAGCTCGCTCAACGTTCTAACCAGCAGGCGCAAGGAGAAATTTTCAAGGTTCGAAACGATGGTATACGTAGAACGAACGTCGAAAACAAGTTCGTGCACCAAGTGAACGTCGGCCCTGACCGTCGAGAGAGTATGCTATTCCGTTCGATCTCTGGCCGGTACAATCAGCGTTGATGCTCCCAAACTGGATTTACATGCCAAGGGTTCTGGACGCCAGCCAAATTGGCTGCACCTGATTCCGATCGACGTACCCCAGGCATTACGGTATTTTATACGGCACTGGGTCTGATCCTATGCTGCCTTGGACGGCCAAGTTCGACCGTTCGATTTTACGAGACGAAGTTTCTACGGCGCCCACAAATGACAGACCTGAGACGATGGTCAGACCGTGGACGTGCGTTAGATAAAGCAGTTTCCTGATCGTTGCTAAGGATTTCTGTCCGTCGTGCTAAGCTTGCCTCGAAGATTGGCTGCAATCTTGGTTTTGCTCTTGTTAACACTGAATACTATGGTTACCTTGTTCCTTTATTTGCGTTTATAGAGTTGGATTCAGTAGAATAAGCAATAAGTGTGAATCCATAAAGCAAGCTATAAGTGAGAGCTCCGTTATAGTAAACGTGAGTAGAATTATGCACGTGCTTTATCTACAATGAAAGCTTCAATTTGTCTCTACATATTTCTCTCAACAAGAATAATTCAAATTTTCAAACTTTTGACAGAGAACAAGGGTACTGCTCCTCTCGTACATCTGAGGACTGCAGTATATACTCGCTAAATGCTCGACTTCTTCTCGCGAATATATGCTTGACGTTATCTCCACCACTGGAGGCAGCCCACTTGGGTTCTCGCTCCCCCTTCGTCTTTTACTCACTCTCCTCTTCAGCATCCACACAGGCTGAATGAGCCTCAAATTTCGTGTCCCTGGCAGCTATCTGCTGGCAGCTAGCCCCGAGATGCAAGCATTTAACGAATAAATACTGTACTTTGTTATTGTATAGATTCCATGTCCCCAAAATCCTCACATCACAAGACCTCCTCAAGGAAATTCAAATCTCAGCTTGTTGAAAATGCTCTGAGAGTGCCTCCCATCTAATTCCTTATCAAAGCAATCCTCATATTCGTACAGCTCGGTATCGTTTACCTACCATCCTTGCATCAGAAGACTGATCTCCACGTCGCTCGAGTTCCGTGGCGTAGGTTGCGTCAGAATATTTACTATTCGATTAAAGGCCGTCGTTCCGTAACAGTAGCAACTCCTGTTTGCCGTTACCGGGACGGTGTTTCGCAGTTCATTGTATTTCCGTGCTTGAAATTCCGCTCGTACACGTATTTACACCCCACCGTCGGCTTGTTTATCGTCCCGAAACAGAACAGTCCCTTTTTGTTTCGACCCCTCGCTCGCGGGGGCGTGCCGACGAAGCAAGGATGTGTATATTCAATTTCAATGAATCCCCGCGCTTGCATCGAATGGCTCGACTTGAAGCGCAACGGCGACGTTGCTGGAGGCGCGAGCCTGCGACCCGACATATCCATTAGCAGGTAATGCTTTGTAAACGGGATTAAGCGTCGCTCAGATACCGCAGTAATTACGCGAAATGGCTGGCCAAAATCCTTCCCCCGTGGCAAATCACGCCGTTGACTGCTATCTAATATCCTATTGTCTTCGACGCGGCACGCCAAGGCAACAGCTGCCGGCTCATCGGGACCTTAGTCCGATTTCCGCGGACAATCTGCTGCGATCACGTGATGGTAAATTAAGCTGATTACGGTAATGCCTCGTTTGGAAAAGGATGCCACGGAGATGAGCAATTACGTATTGCGCTATGAAATTGTATATAGTGTATTTTCGTGGAATAGGGTACAGGTAAAGTGTAATACACAATTCGAATTAGAACGTGGTTTGATAGAATTTGAGTATGAATATGATTGATTTAATTTATAGCTGAAGTTGGACGTGAAGATTATGAGCACATTGAGGGTCGAACGACACTACCGATATGCTCATAGTCTGCTTATGCTTAGTTATTATTTCTTGGAGCTGTGCTATTCTAAAGCTGGGTCTACACCAGCGAACAATTCACGAAACAGTTCAAATTTAATTTAATTTTTTGTTACCTTTACTCAATTTTTCTGTGAACACTGAGAACAGTATGCGAACAGATACGTGAACAGACGATTTCTGGGAAATTTAATTTCCCTACTCTGCTGTATTCGCACTTTTACTCATAATGTGAACATGTGTATTTGAAAATGACGAAATACATATAATGAAATAATATTTGATCATACTCGGGGCGTAGAGTGAGTGCATCGACAGTGTGGCTCAATTCTAAAAAAAGTTGCTAATGAAAGTAGTAGTGCAGTACGAAGGGTCCAGATCTATATACAAAAAAAACGCAACAAATCACCCTTAAAAATATGATATTTCCTAAGGCAACACTACTCACAAATAACGCACTTCATCCAATATTTGAATATTAACAAACCCTCGAAACTCGACAGGTCTTCTAAAGTCAACATCCCTTTAAAACACAAAACAATCAAAATTTGATCGCAAATACCAATTTCCCCTGGACAATAAATATCTCCGCAGCTCTCAAACATTTCGAACCGCCAATTGAACAACACCAAGCCAAATGTCGGCCATCGACCTCGCGTAAAACCATCGAAATCAAAACAACGAGCCCGTGAGCTTCCATCCACCTCCGTTATCAAATCCGCATTCGTTGCGTCGTTAGAGGCAGCGCCGGCGATGATCCGTGGCCACGGAGTGGCTCCATCAAGATTTCTGATTAAACCGAAGGATTTCGGTGGGATACAGGTTGGAGAAGTAAAGAAGGAAGCCAGGATCGAAAGAATCTCGCCGCGAATGCTAACTGGCCTCTCGCTGGTAGGAGGCAAGCTGGCTGTGAAAACGGAGTGCCTGCCGATTTCGCATCCGCCACAAAGACCTCCGGCGAACGTGAAAAGAGAGAAACGGATAGCCGAGGCGCTGGGAACTTCTGAGAGAAAGCAGGGAAGGTTTCGACGACGGGCGAAAGAGGAGGAAGGGCAGAAAATGGGAAGTGCGCGAGGAGGAAACCGTTGTTAGACGGACAGAGGGTAGAGAGGAGAGTCACGGCGGAGAGAGAAACAGAGACGCAAGGGAGAAAAAGGGGTAGAGAGATGTTAAGAAAGATAGGGACAGATATCGAGGCCGATAGAAGGAAAGGGTGAGGGAGAAAGGGAGCGAGAAGGAGAGAGGGAGAGGGACAGGGAAAGAGAAGATGGGGGGGCGAGTGTGGAGGGGGTGAGCCATTGCCGCATTGCACCCTCGCCAACACGATTTCACCTCTATCGATTCGCGATTCTCCGTGTGTTTTGTGCCGTTGCACTCGGATAACTAGACACTCTCCCTTTGATCACACGTTATTGTGCCCAGGACCCTATTATCCTCCCAGCCCTTTCTGTTGCTCGCTTTTCCCCGAGCTGCTGTACCGTTTCCCGTTTCCTCGGCGCGCGTTCTTTCACGGAGGTAAAACCTGCGCAGGAGACGTTCATCGCTTAACTTTCGGACTCGTTCGCGTGTGCATCATTATATTTGTTCACAAATCAACTGCACCGCCAACTTCCACCACCCCCTTCCATCAAGCTCCCTCGAACACTCTTATCCTGTTCAGCCTCTTGAGCGTTTAGCACGCAACCGCGACGCGTTCAACGCTGCTTGAGTTTCACCTTTAATTAAGGCTGATGGTTAATCATGGGAAGAAACGGAAATCGAGAATCAAGGGATTCTGAAAGTTTGGACCAAAGGGACCACGGAGGGAGTAGTAATGAGAAACGTTCCTTTTGCTCGATATTCCAGCTCGAATCGCTCGAAAACGCAAGTGTGAGGGATTGATAGACACGCGAGCATCGCGATTATGGACGAAGCACTGAACACTCGAATATCTGTGCTGCTACTAGTGATATAGGAATCGATTGACGATACGATTTCTCAAGAAGCGTAAGCGAATCGAGGCGAACGTTTATGTTGCCCAAGTAATTAACGCCCGATTCGCTAATCCTGTAGTAAGCTGTCACTGGAACGGCATTAACTGTATCAATGGCCGAGACAGTTCGTGATTTTGCCAAGCCGCGAGTACTTGCTAAGCGTGGAACGCCTGACGTGCTCACGTTGGCTCGGCGTACACCTAGCATAATTAATTCGCTGCTAGTTACGGAACTCCTTGGACCTTTAATGGCGACAGAAGGTCTCTCCCTCTGGTCCACATTCAGAGGACTCTGAATAAACTTGAATAAGAAATGAATTCGAGGTAAGTTAGGTCCAGAACATTTCTGTGCATATTTTCTGATACCACGTAGATTAATTGTGAAGAATATAGTACATTTGTACAATCCTAAAACTGTACATATTTTCATAAGTAGAGCGATATAAAACCTGAATTTTTATTTCGAGAAAAGTAGTCTGTAAAGTAGTTTTTTAGGATGAGTAACATAGAAAGATGTCGTCTGTGGTAGAGCTCACAGTAAAACGAATTACGTCATTTAGCCCCAAAGTGAAATTATCACTTAAATTAGATGCTCCGTTCTTTGCACCAGGCGTTTTCCTGTGGTTCTTTTTCAGTTGTTTAAGACAGAGCTTAGCATCTGCATACCCTTTCTCGCTACTTCGTCAGAAGGAATTTTGTACATTTCGTCTCGTGGGATTTAGAAAATGCGGTGCTTTGTAGGTGTACAATGTGCCTCGACTTTATGCTAAGCTTGAGCTTCCGCCATGGGGTTTCGATGTACAGTCTAAGGTACGAGACTTGTGCTACTAGTGTTCATTGGATGACAGCAAAAAAAGGAAATTTAAATTTCGTACAATTTTTTATAAATACTAAAAATATTGTAAAATTACTATATGAGAATATTTAATAAACACGTGGTCTTGTAACATTCCAATTGTTTAACAAAATTGTTAAGCTGTGAATCCCGTCCATATGCATTAACAGCCTCCTGAGTAGCAAAGTCGTCTTTCATACAAGAGCTACAAAGCATTCTAACGTTAGCAAAGACTATACATACCTGTGGGATTATTGTGTTTAAGAAAAATATGGCGTATATTTAAAAATCAACAAAACTGTCGGACTCGCCCTCATGACACGATTACAGACCTTTTTCTATCTACCCTGGACGACCAGGTCGAGTTGTTAAAATGTATATTGGCGGAAGTGATGGAACCCCTTGATGACAGCCTGAATCTGGTTTGATTCACAGAAAACATACGCCTCGCAGACCTTCAGAATTTTTCATTCGAGACTCGGTCAAAGGGGTCATGAAACATCTGTTTATCAAATGTGACCATTACCTGCGACGATGGTCAAATTCTCTGCTGTGCTGTCCAGAGGTACTCCCACATACCTTTAGCTATTCTATAAACAGTCTCTAATACGTAATTGTCTTATTCGCTCCGTTTGTACATTCCTAGAATTTTGGTATACTAAGGATACTTCCTTTAATAACAACAGCCAATATTTATTAATAGAGAGCAAGCTAATTAGCTAATGATGCATCGTTATATCACAGCCTTTCCACGTGCAAATTACGACATTGATGAACAAGGCTTCTAACATTTTGACGACACATTACATCGCTAAAAATATGTCAGGCTTTTAGGAACATGGTTCAATGAAATTTCGATCGTGTCAGTTGTCATTTTACACAGCTGATGGATAGGTATGAAAGAAAATTAGGTAAAATAACGCGTGTTAAATTTGAACGTAAACTATGACCATGTTTTCCTCTTTACAAGAATGACTCTCAGAGTACTGCATCAGCAAACTTTTATATCCCACTCTGTACTCGACTAAAACTCCATTCGCGTTCTTGTCGTTGCGTTACTCCGAGTTTTCCACCTGAAAGTGATGGACTCTCCTTTGCAATCCTCGGCGTAAAAGAACACACGGGGAACAAGAAAAGAAGTTTCACAGCCCCACGAATTTTTCACCAGCCTATAATGTATTTATTTAACTGAAACGCATTTTTCGGTGCTGCTCGATTCAACTGTAACGCCGGTAAATAGAAACAACGGCTTAAGTCGAAATAAGGAACACGATCGAACCTGCTTCCAAAGACAAAGCTACACCCTGAATAATATATCGCTCACGTTCCCTACTTTATCGAACATTCAAGGAATGCACTTCGCAGTTTCGATACTTCTATGCCCAGAATTTATACAGCTGGAGTAACGATGCTTACGTCACTTGAACCAGTCGAAAATCGTGAAAATCGTTGCTGAAAGGACCACTGAACTATTTTAAGCTGTGCCTGATATATTATCGATTTATACTATATAAAATATTCGAAAAATTGAAACAAAAGATTTCACAACTCTCAGTTTCCAAACATATTCTAAAGTCGACTCTCTCGTATCACGATTCCCGAGGATAAGAATCTTCCAATCGCTTCGTACAATTCACGAGAATCATTACGTTTTCAAGTACTTAGGGGAATGGAGTCGTTGAATTAAAATTGAAACGAACTGTATAACAAGTATTCGTTGTCCGAAAGAATGGCTTTCTGAATTCAACATGAGAAAACTTTCACAGGACACTGAGCCTCGGAGATGGCAAATCCTCCGGTGGCTTTCGCGGTTACGTTGTTTCGGACTAAATCCTGGATTTAACCCGAATGTTTTCGATACATACGAGTCCCTAGGAAAAGGGAGGCGAATATTTCTCCGCGAAACTATTATTTTTCTGGCAACCGTGCCAAGCAGAATTAAAGACAGAGCCCGGCTCAAAATTGTCGGCTATTATTTCTCCTTCGTGCTTCTGTTCTTGTGAAAGTTATTTTTAAATGAGAGCCTGCGGAAACCATGAAGCAGAAAATACTTCTTGGTTCAGCATCCTGCAGCTGAAACATTTACTGGCATCTGGCACGTTTGAATTATTCCTAAATGTCTGCTGGTTGTTCAGCGTGTGCTATTTACACACGATTCCTTAATTGCAGAACTTGAATTTGCCCGCTATTGTCGAGAAAGTTACAGAAAATTTTACAGCGTGCCATTTGCAATAAAGCTACATATTGTTCCGAAGATTGAACAGAATGTCTCTTATTCAGTAGAATATTCAAATATTTTAAATGTCGCGTTTCGAACTTCAAATATTCCAATATTCAAATCTTTAAATATTTAATTTTCTATGTGCAACGACTTTTAAAGGACGACCGCTAAAGGAGTAAACGAGTTCTCATTCGGTGTCATTCAGGAATTCACAGCGAACAGAAATACCTGCTACATAGTTGCGCAGCAATCCTAAAAAATCAGCGGAAGCTCGCGGGAGCGATTTCCAGACGGCCGCGTAAGGAAAGCTTCACACGGCACGGTGCGCTCCGCTTCGCAAACAGCTCCACGGATCTTTCGTCTGGTGCCCCACCTTCGCGTTCCAGCCTTAAAATCGCGGCACCCCGCCTTCTGCGGTAGACAGTTCTCGATGGCGGAGCGAGAGGGTGGGCAGGGTAGGACAGGCGCACACAGATGGCTGAGCGTGTGCTCATCCAGCGTGTACTCGAATCCTCGCAGAAAATTCGTTGAAGGCGTCGAGGTTTACCCACGTAAACGTTTCCATCCTCCCTCGGTGCACGGTCGGATGACCCGCGGGGCGCGCACCACTCTAGAATGGAATCAGCCGACGACTTGAGCAGGCTCTAACCACCTTCGGAGCCACCTCTGCATTGGCTGCAGACCGTGGGCCTCCGCGGCGCGCACCGTTGCAGCGTCGCCGACGTTTCGCGAGCCTGGTTATGACGCCATAAGCAGTTGCCTCGTTGAACTTATTAGAACGTGCAGGAGCTGGGCTGTGGAGAAGAGAGGATGAGTGTGTAGCCGAGTGGGTAGACACCGTCGGTGTGCTCGAGTAACTCGTCCTCCCACCTCCACCTGTGCACTCCGCTGCTTATCCTCGTTTTCTCCATGGCTCGCTTCATGCGGCCCGAACGGCGGCACAATGCTGGGGCTAATCCGTGATACACTTTTTGGCACGCCTGTTTATGCACCGACTCTGCCTTCGAAGGGACCCAGTCCACTGGGAAGCGTCTGCCATTTGGAAACCGCGGGATGCTCGGGAGGCTTAACGCGCGGACAGTCGTCGAAAGTGGGTAATGAGAAGTTGGGCGGTGGCGTGGGTGGGACAGCGAGTTTATTGTGTTGTTATGCTTGAGTGCTGGGAGAACAGCGTGTGGATGGTGACTGTATAAGTTTAAGCAACCGAGTGGTTCGTGTCGAAATGAGTTGTAAAGTCAGCAGGTTATGAGAATCGTTAAAATGTTTGGCTGACTCGCCCTGTGTGTTACTACTTGGAGCGATCGTGACCGTTTAAGTTCCTGCGGTTTCACGACGCTTTTGCTTTCAGCTGAATGAGCGCTTTATAAACTCGTCAACTTTTTGGGTGGTCTGGCTATTTCGGGTGTTATGATACGTGTCAGACGTCGCGGCTGGGATCCTGTCTGACCGGAGTCGAGGATTTCTACTGATATTTAAGAATGTTTTGTTTTTCAGTATGTATGAAAAATAACTTTATGATTCATTTCTGGACGAGTATAACTTTCAAGAGTACTGGGGCGCTTTAATATGACATTCGTTTATATAGATTCATTTTCTAAAGATATGCTCATAACGACAGGATACTGTCTAGGTCTAGTTTTTCTAAAATTCATAGTTTGAAAATTGAAATTTCCTACTTTGAAAAATATGAGGTATTTTTATATGCGACTTTTTTATATAGATTTACTCTCCAAAGGTAAATTTATAACGAGAGGATACTGTCTAGGTCTAGTTTTCGTAAAATTCATAGTTTCCTACTGCGAAAAATACTGGCGTATTTTTATATGCGACTTTTTTATATAGATTCACTCTCTAAAGGTAAATTTATAACGAGAGGGTACGGTCTAGGTCTAGTTTTTTCCAAATTCGTATTTTCCTACCGAAACACGAGAAATGTGGAATATTCTCGAAGAAAGAATTTTCAATATGGAAATTATTTGAATATTATGCAGCACTGAGCATAATAAAATATTAATATGAAACAGGGAATAATTAAGCGCAAAAGTGTTCTCAAATTATCCGATGAGTAATCACGGGACAACGTGTACGGGAAAGTTAGTCAAACATGCGAAGTGTCTAACTGTAATAAGCAGAATGAAAGCGACAGCAATAAGTAGGCGAAACGCAAACTCAAGTACGAAGAACTGGAGCGAAGTTGGAACTTCGTCACGTAACAAGGCAAGTAGTTTCGTGCGTTCCCTCGCTGAGTGTTGTTCCCCGAACGCATATATAAACGTGTCCCGAATAATTGGCGCCGCATTTAATTTTCCTACGAGAGAACGAACAGCGGGATTGCGCAAGACGAGAAGCGTTAATCATTCGTAATTCATTTCTCGAGTTTTGCTCGTTGTGTAAGCGATTACGCGATATTATTCGGAACAGTAAACGTCCTTCGTTAATTCACGATGCCATGAAGCTGTGACTAAAGCATTGCGTTAAAATAACAACGGAAGGCACAGTGATACTGGGTCAGCCTAAATTGAAACGAGTAATCAACCTTGAAGAGTATACATTTCGGTTTGATCACAATTTGCACGAACAGTTGGTCCCCGCGAAATTGCAACAGCAATCCTGGACAAAATGCGGTCAAACGGTTACAGAGAAAATTACATTTAGATATATTAACTACACGCTCAATAACAGTGTTATCGGTTGATATTGCGACAGGACAATAGACCCTTCAGCCCTTAATTAATTCTCTGCGTAATTGAGTGCTGTTCGTGCACCCTTTGACCGCAGTAGTTTCAATAATCAAACTTCTGGTGTCTCCGTCAGCGAAACCTTTTCATCTCCCGAAAATGCAGCGCGCAAGCAGCGGGTTTATTTCGCCCAACTTCCAATCAAAACACGATCGATGTCCGATTGGCCGATTGATTTTATCATCAACAACGATCCGCGTGAAATAAATTAATTACTCGCATATATCAGATCGTTCCAACGAAATTGCTTCCTCTGTGTGTCCAAAGTAATTGACCGTGTCTAGATAAAGCGGGTTGCATTTTGTTCTCGAAAACGCACGTGTACAAATTTACATGCTATTTTCAGATTGTCTCTTCATCATAATTTTTCAGAAAATTTATTTTAGTCATCCCCTTGTAATCAAAAGAAAATTGGAAGATAATGAAATTGAGGTATCTGAGATTACAATTATCTGAGACTCTATTACAGCAAGATAATAAATTAAAACTATTAAGTTTCTGCATTATATTATTTCAGTAACTTAAATGAAACTCATCTCGCATTGTGCAATAGTGATGGTAGCTGTAGTAGCAGAAGCTTTCAAAAAATTGTTCCAAAGGCTAAAAGCTCCCTCAACACACGCAGGAAGGTTCAGATCGACGACAGGGTGTTCCATAATCCAACAAAGGAAGGGGTTCCGGTAGATTAGCGTATGAAACCACAGCCCCACGCATAGGAGAACTAGGGAATGGAACGAGAAAGAGACAGTGAGAGCAGGGAGCAAGATCTGCGAAAGCTGAAACGGACGAACCTCCATTTCCGCGTGCGACCGGACCTTGCTTCTGCACGACAGCCCGACAAACTACTCTACCGGACCAACGATTTGTTCGCTCCACTGTGCATTTATGCACGCTGCAACCGCGGACACTTGTGAGCCGAAACCAACAGCTAGACCTATGCGTTGCCTTCCATGAATCTCCACCAGTTTCACTAAAGCCTCGTTCAGATTAGCCGAGTTACTTGGATTCAAGCTAGTTGGACTTAAGTAGCTTCATGTCAAGTTTGTGCTCACACAAGTGAAATTACTTGGATTTAAGTGGTTTGAATTCAAATGTAACTTGAATTCAAGCTGTCGTGCAAAAATAATAAAAATGGCGTCGATAGAGGTGATTAGTGTTGGTTATTTGGTTATGTACTTTCCAAACGAGATGAGCACTTTTGACAGTTTCCTTAACGTTCATATGTTTGTCCATTTGTTTGAAGTTTGTCCTGTATGGTACAGTATACATCGTGGTACACGTCAATTAATGTGTATTTCAAGGCAAGGAAAAGTTTAAGGGACGTCAACTTCACTTGAAAGGATATTTTAAATCAAATAAAATAACATTCACATTGATCAAGTTGCTTTATATCATTTACATTCAAGCTGGTTGAACTCCAGTAACTTGTCTAATCTGAACAAGGCTTAATCGCCCGCTTCAGTCTCGTCCGTACCAAAATGGGAATCGTTCTTACGCAAAGTGGCGAGAGTGACAATAAAATTTAGGAAAGAATTTCTAATGGTTTTTTGGTAGTCCTGGTGTTTGATAATATTCTGGCTTCTAAGTTGACGTTGAAAATGAATATACATGTAGATTTCTATAAGTCCTATTTGAGTGACAATTAAAATTCAGATAAAATGTAGGAAGTAGCAGAAAATGGAATGGCGCACTGTTTTTTTGGACTGCCACATGATACTGGGTCGTTCAAGTTCAGTATGATTTTTGCATACTTTGAATATGTCTATAAAAAAATTCAGTAAAAATGTACTAAAATACTTCCACATGTATAGTTTAAGGTTACAAAATTCGAATATTAAAAGAAATTAAATAACAGTTTTATTTGCAATTAGTTTGCAGTACAGTAACAGAACTCAGTATTTTGTAGGGATCATAAAAGACCTCAGCACGCCATTGCAGGGTCAAAAAACTCAATTATCTTAGCATCGAATATACAATGATCTACAGAAAAAAATTAAAGAATCCAGAGACAAACTTCAATACTAACAGAATCCGTATGTTCCCCAAAATTGCATAGCTTCGTCCAGCACGATCCAAAGAACGCAGCACTCGAAATAATTCGCGCTCCGTGTGCATTTAAAACAGCGGACTAGGGAAACAATTACCATCCACGTCCAAAGCAATAAAACCCAAGATTAGAGAACCGCACGCGTGTTTATTACATCTGCTTAGGCACAGTACGGCCGCGTGACCCCTTTTTCGCGTCCCGCGTCGGCTTACCAAGGCATGTTTGTCGCCAGTCTAAATTAATTTCACGCATAGCTCGTTGTCGCATTCCCTGAAGGCCGGACCGCTATACGGAAAGTAATATTACTGCCTGGAGCAACGGTGGAAGTGACAGCACGAAGGATGGCAACGAAGAGAGACGACTGCAGCGGAGTAGGGAAATAGAAGGAGAACGATCAGTCGACGAAAGAGAGAAAAGGGTGCTAGGATCGTTTGGAACGAGATGGGTCGTCGACGAGAATGTCGCGGGAAATGCGACGCGCGACGGTGGCGAAAAGAAGAACAACTGGGATAGGAAAGCAGCGGACCGCGGCCGTGAGAACGGTGGAGGAGAAAGGGGAAAAACAGGGAGCTGAGGGGGAAACGAGGGCGAATCGGGAGCAGCTGATGGAGGAGTGGGAAATCAAGGAAAATATAAGAAGTTCCTTCATTTTCATTAATAAAACATCTCGTTGGGCAAGAAGTGCCGCGAGAAGAGGGGAAGCGGACAGCCTGGATGAGAAACTGAGCAGGAGCCGAGGAACGAGATACAGAGCAGGAAAGCAACGGGCCACGAGGCGGGCACGGTTTGTGACTATTTCTGAATAACAACGAAATGCAAAGTAGCTGATAGCGGCCGGGAGACGTTCCAGCAGCTAGCTGTATACTCGCTATTCCTCAACCACCGGGCTCCTCTCTACTGCCACCATCTTTGGGCTTTCAAGACCGCAAGCTCTTCTTACGTGTACCTACCACTGGTAAGAGCCTCTTCCTTAAGATCCTCTTCGTCTTCCCTTCCCACTTTCTCTGACGCTCCTCTACGGACTGTTCCACCTCCACGAGGGGTTAATCCCTCTCCAGGGAAAATTAGCCTGTTGTTCGCAGCTCGTTTCGTCAGACCCCTCCGCGCGATGTCCCTCGACTTTCGACGGAGCCTTCCCACCTGTCATGACGGATTGCATCGTGCCCTAGTGTTTCACTCGCCCAGGCGATTCCCGCGGTTAGGTTTCAAAGCCTCCTTAAGTTGAGTAACGAGATCATTTGGAACTTTTAATGGAGCAACTTGTGCGACGCATTTCGCGTAATCGTAATTTTTTTCAACTAGCAACTCGCCGTGAGAAGTATATGAACAATTACAGTTTTACTGTTGAAGGTTGTGGCATTAATATGGAATGTGAAGTAGAGTAGGTTGCTGACTATACGAAGGTAGATCTTAGCGGAACTATTGTAATAGGTAGATAAATTTGGAGCGCGTACCATTATTATTAGATAATAGAATAAGTGTAGCAGAGTTTGAAACAAAGTTTGAAGAGTAAATGTTCTTGCAAGGGGGTGAGAACTTGACTAATAATACTGAAAAACAATACCATAAGTGTATTGTTCTACTGAAAGTTTTAAACAACTTACAATTTAAAAATCATATTAACACTGGAACTACCAAACAAGTTAAAATAACTAGCACAGCTATTTTTAATTTATGATTTCTTTAAGAAAACTTTAGATTTATTCTCAACTAATACCGAATAAAATTGAAGAAATGTCTATACATATATTTGTTCATGAATTCTATTTTCCCTAATTATGCATTATTTGTGCTCCTATGATTTTAAAACAACTGCATACATTTACTGTCGATAGTTCTAGTGTTAAAAAAAGACATCTATAGTATGTTTAAACAAAAATTTTGAAAATTCCAAATCCACAAAATAGCAGCATGTTGAGAGACTTAAGAAGAGAATGTCAGCTCTGTTCGTATCTAAAATTTCAAAATCCCGAAACCGAAATTTTAATAACTTCGGATAAAATTTAATCCGAAAAGAAGCGAAACAAACTCTCGGTGCATTGAGGGTCCGTCAATATCGCTTTCACCAAACTTTTCAGCAGTTAGGCTACTTCGATAATTACTCTGACCATGGGCTTCACAGCCGAATACTGTAAATTGTTTCTCCGTGGGTCAGCGTTAATTTCGCGAGTTTCGGCAATATAAACGAGATTCCGCGCAAAGTTCGAAACGGGAGATTTGTAATCACTTTAAACGCGTTACATTAAAGACCGTAATTACCGAGTGCAAGTTTGTATCTATAGGCTGGCCATGCATCGTTCGCAATTACTGAAGCGAAGAGCCCCTTAAATTATGGATCCGGAGTACGACGCGCAATAATGTGTATGGTCTGTCGTGCAATTTATAGGTCAGGCCCTTCTACATTCTTTACGCGAGAAACTTTCCATAGCGTCGTCGAATATTGATGCCTTTAAATCATTCACGGGGACAGCTAATGCGGCTCGTTGCATTTACGCTGTTTAGCGATTCAATGTCTGCAAAACGTTTTCCGTTAGCCTGAAACTTTCCATTGCGTTTGTCTGTGTTAGGGAAACGACAATATTGGTAGCAACATTGCATTTTAGAGTAAAAAATGATTTTTTGTTACTACAATTGTGAAGCTATCATGGACTGTTACAATAAAAACATTAAATTGTGGAAGACAATTATAAAGATCGAAGCTTTGAATTAAGGTTTAAGAGTCCTCTTGAAATAGCAGATTTCATAAATAAAAAACGAGTCCAGTCGGGAAAATAAATTGTATCTTAAGGGCATAGAGGCTTCAGTTTTCAAAAAAGTCCACTGAAAAATTCATTTTAATTGCCCTCTGATTTTCAACACAATGAAGCCCGTCAGTTTGCAATTTTAAATCTCTCCGAAAAGATTCTGACTTTGAAGCCCAGCGAAAAACGTTAGTGACGTAAATCTTTTTTGTGAACGCTCGTAGAATGCAATATCCCGGCTAGACTCTTTAAATTTGAACTTATTCCTTCCCATAAAAATGCCGTGCGTGGGCAAGAAAAGTGCGGCGCGCATTTTGTCAGGAGGATTTTTGGACACGCGTGCGCGTATGCGTCACGTGTACGTGTGCCATAATGCCAGGACGCATCCACCAGTGCATCCCCTTTTCTGCACGCTTACGCAGCCAACGTTACGTCACATTTAAAGTAGTCCGAAAGTCATAAACATCCCCGACACGAGGGCGAGTGCTACAGCGATTTTCTCACAGTACCTCCCGTGTGTCACGAGCTTTACGAGACCTCCAGGCGCGGCAGAGATGTCGTCCCATGTCAAGCATCTCTGCTCTTCGCGTTTACGAGCACCTAAGCTCATCGAAACGGTTCGATTTATCGATTATTAATGAGACACTCCTGACTCCATGCGTTTAGGGCAGCGTGACGCACGTCGAATATGGATATTTTGAATATTCAATGCGAGGTACTTCTCCCTTGCTTAACATCAAATTTTTTCTAGATTCTACAGTTTTCAATTTACGTTTACGAAAGTGGTATAGTAATATTGTTGGTGAAGTTTTTTCAAGCAAAATGATATACATAATACAATCTATTATTTTGTATATATTGTACCATCTTCAAGCTCAATCGCTGGATTCAAATGACATAAGTAACGAGTAACATTTCTCTAACATTAGTAGGTACATTCGACATCTTGAAAGAATTTTCATTGAAAACAAAATTGCGACCAAAGACATTTAAAATTAACACAGAGATTATTTACCAATTTAGCCTATCAGAGGACGATAACCTCGACTATTGTTTTCATTAATAAGGAACGCCCTACTGTAGTAGTCCAACGAACTGCAAGAACGACTTATTTCGTTTTAGTAGAAATATCTCGCCTCGAGTCAATATTTTCGCTTTATTAGCCTAAAGTGGACGGTCGCTTAACGATCTTTGAGAGGCCGTATTTCCCGCCGTCGCGAGTTCCTCCAGAAATTCTCACTCCCTCTTCCCAGTTGTTTTGCAATGCAGAACGGCGCCGAAACTTTCCGAGCGATTTCTTTCGCGAAGACGAAGTTTCGCCCTCGATCCCGTCGCGATTAAACAGAATTTCGAAGTTCGGATACGACGCCTGTTACTGCAACGTTTCAGCTCGACAATAATGCCTCTTTCCCTCTCTCCCTCTATCTCTCTCGCTCCACCGACGAGTCCCTACGTTCGGTAATTAGCAATTGCACCAGCACTCGGCGAACTTATTGTCCCCGCGGGGAAAGAGAAGGATCGGCCAGAGAGCTTAACGCGGTTGGAGAGCGCTTCACGCGATACGAATACGCGCTTACGTGGAATGGACTCCAGCTGAGGATAGAATTTTCAATGGACTTTCTGGTCATACTCCTCGTCGTTTTCGTAAATCTTTATTGCAGAGTTTGAGGCACGCTGCCTTCGAGAGCTTTGTTTCGGTGCAGCTAACCCTCTTTCCGTCCTGATCTGGATTTTCCGAATACTTCTCTCTTCGAGTTGCTCTGTTCGATGAATTTTGATGGTAGTTGGAACTGTTGGGAGTAAGATAATACCATTTTCTTGTATAATACTGCGGTTTAAGGTGGACTACAAATTTATGCCGTGTTAGAGTATGTTTTTAATAATGAGGGGTTATCAATGAGCATACATAGAGTTGTGGGTATTTATTTTATTTCTTGGGATATTTTATATGCTGCTCTTCAGTAATTTTGTGATTAACAAACATATAAGCTGAAGTTATTCCACTGACTTGTTGGTTCAGGTCCTTAATTGGTTAAGAACCAACGTGAAAGAAAAATAGAAAAATAATTCTAGTATGTACACTTAATTAAAAATAATTTCTGGGTTTTATATTCCAAAAAATCATGAAGCAGTTTTAAACACAGATACTGCATCGCAATAAATTGGTAGCAATATTTGAAAGCACCGAAGTTCAAAAAGCAGGTGCTCCCAAAGATATTTCGAAATGAAATGCACTTTGAAATGAATCTGATTCAACCAAAACAGTACTAAAGATATTAAACCAAAAAGCATTTGGAAAGTTTATTTCTTGCTGATTGTACTCGCTGCAAATGCACATTATTCGCAAAAATCCTGGCCAATGCGACCTTGTTGTAAATTAGTGTGCGTTACGCGAAACGCTAGCGAGCAACCAGCATTTTGTTATTACACGATATGCAATCGAACGAAGTAAATCTCTGTGAATGTTTTTTCCATACGTTTCATACACTGTTTTCAAATCGCGATTTTTCTTTTTTCTCTTTAATAATATCGTCACGGGTTACAGTGGTCCATTTGAATATTTATGGAAACGGGTCCCCGCGTCAAAATTATTAACGTTCGCATATTGATTACGCTCTATCGTAGCACTTTTATTATTTATTGCAATCGTGCAATTAGTCGTTATCATCCGATAATCTACGCACATTATCATAAATAAATAATTAATGACCGGGTTATGCTTTTATTTATATACGAAGAGCGCAAGTACATGCGCAGGGGCGCGATAAAATATTAAACGACGCGAAACGCGTGGCGCTCCTGACTCACAAATAATGCATAAATAACAGGAAAACTGGGGTTGCGATTGTCTCTCCTACCTTTCGTCTTGTTTCATGTTTTTACGACCGTCTCACCGAAAAGTTTAACAACGCGATAAATCTTCTCCAGCGGCCTTCCGTCTATTTTTAACGACTCCTAAAGATGCAATCGCCGTGGAAAAGAAGTGGAATAACTTACGATCGCCGTTACGGAACGGAGGATGCCTTAATTAAAATTAATTCGACAGTCGCAAGAGCCTCGAGAGCTTTAATCAATCGTTTGCCAAACGCGCGAAGAATATCTCGCAGAGGCAACAAAGACTTTAATGAAATTTCAGGCAACGACTCTTCTTTTAATACCCACCTTGAAAACAACGACTGATAGTCCCCTAATGAATTAAGACGAGCATCGATCATTCGACGAAAAACCTGTTGTCTTGGAACTACTCCAGTATCCTTTCGTAATCGACTGGAAAAACTGAGTAGATTTCAATTAATTAGCTGTACCTACTTCTGGATCTTCAAAGTTTAAGAACTCTTGAAGTATAACTTTTTTTTGACGAAGTGAGTTAAATGAGGTCTTAAAAATCGTGTTGCTTTCCTATATGCTACAATTTTTTATTTAGAAACAATATTTAAAGATTGAAATACTGTGCTTTGAAAAGTTATCGTAGAAATAGCACAAGGCTTACGTCACAAACACGGTTTCCACGGATTGTTTAACTTGAAGCACGCTTTTAAATTTCTCCTCTATGCCGAAATACAAACCTATACCAAGGTTCTCTATAGGAAGACAGTCAATATTTTAGTAATCACGAAAGGAAACTAGACTAGTACGTAGCGGGTTTCCCGTATTTTCTTTTCGCTCTCGTAAGAGCGGCATATAACCCCCCTTCTTATAACCAGACGGTTACTCCTCAGCTTTCTTCTCTCACGAGGAAGCTCAGGAATGAAATTCAACATTATTTCAAGAAACAGTGGAGCCACTGTGCAAATAAATTGTATTTTGAGCGTCGTGATCTAGCTATCCTCAATCATTTCAATTAACAGGATATCTCAGCTACGTATTTTTCTTTCTCCTTGTCAAATAATCGCAATATCCCATAAGATTTGACCGCAGTGACAGTCCTCCTAAATTAAATAATCTTCAACTGTATTACTTAAAAAAATAAAACAATCAGTAGATATTGCTTTATAATTAAAATATGAAGTCAGAATCCCAGTATTTGAAGATTCTATGATTAAGTCTTAGAGTCTTACGAGCTTCAAGAAACTGAAAGTGAATTGCAAAATTTCAAGGTACTGAGACTATTTAAATCCTGAAATATAGAACTAATTTCTACTATTCTAAAACTTTAAATTAAACTGCGGGTATTCGGGGCTTATGTAGGATTCTAGAAGCTAAGTATTTAAGATCAAATATTACCATTCCAGAATTGGATTTCAAATTTCTAGAAATAAGCTACAAATTTTTTTAATTATGTTCCAGAATTTGTAAATTAAATTCTTAGATTCTATGATTCAAAATTATTCGCTACAATTCCATTATTCTCTGCCACAGTATTCCAGAGTAAAGTACACATTTGCAGTTGCCATTTCTATCATCAACGAGCAGACTTCCCAAGGGAGCAGCTCGATACTCGAAAAATTAACTTACACTTGGCGGGGACCCTCAAACGTTTCAGCAACGGAAGGCAGCTCCTCCCCTCGCTGGCAGTTAAAAGTTGAACAGTCAGGGGTGTTATTCGCGGGGGACGACTGTCCCTAAACTCTTGTAATATCCACGTACTTACCGACCTGCCTGCTCCCCTGTCCTCCCCTTTTAAATTCTCTCTGAGCCAGCGTTCAGAATGGCTGAGAATCGGCAAAAGAGTCGTGAACAGTATGTTTTATGAAAGTTTCATATCTCATAAGCTCGTGATATCTCTTTACTCCTACCCCTCATCTGTTTCTAACTTTTTCCCTCTTCCAAAAACTTCTCTCGGTTTTGAAGCTGTCTTACAGGGTTCTCAATTGCTACTTCACTACATCCCAGTGATTTTACTCAAAGACTTAAGCCTTCAGTAGATACTGAGTTCTTCCTAATCCAAACATGACTTCAATCGCCGGCTTAATTCAAGCAGTCGAACCGATGTATGGCTGTACGAAAACCAACAATATATTATTGTGTATCAAAGGGATTTCGTATTGCGTGTAGTATATCTCGACAAGGATTACATAGATATTCACGGTGATGAATGGTAGAAGTTCTTCACAAATCCATGGTAAATGTGAGCTTCCTGTATTATTAATTGTTCTATTTTCTGTCTGTATAAGCTGATCTATTCTTCTAATTTTTAACACATCGAGATTATAATTTTCCACAATTTTGATACTCGTTTCCGCCAATTGAACGGTACACATTTTTATTGGCAATACATAAAAACGCTGCTGATAAAAAAAGTATTCTTTGTTCGAGTATAGCCCTCGTAACCTTGCGCCGTCTCTATATTCATTTCGAAAATATTACCATCGTAAAAGTTGCTCGATATAAAGGAGCCGCGCAAGGATCGTTTGATCAACTTAAAACGAATGAAATTTTTATTGTTGAAGTAGTTTCCTGATGATCGAAATAAATATAGGGAAAATGTAGTTGCAGACGTTCCCTTATTTTTGTATAATAGTGAGGGATACGAAATGCTCAAAAGAAGGTCTCACAAATACCTCTGGTCATAGAATTTTCACATTGATCACAGCTTATATAAAAAAACTACACGCTATCACTTGAAATCGAATTCAAAATATTACACTCTGAATTGGTGGAAGTAGGACAAATCTCAAGGATTTCTAGGGCAATTTAAATCGTTTCTCCCAAATTGCGAATACGAAATAGCTGGATAGATCGAATTTGTCATCTTCGATTTCCCGAAATCCTTGCACCCAAGATATTTCACCCCCGCGTATCTGCTATTACTATTTCACCCCCGCCAGAAAAACTGCTTTGCACGAAGACTCGATCTTGAACGTCAAAAATCCTGACCTCTGGACCGAATGATTCAATTCGATAGAATACCATAATCCAATCTGATAGAATATTCTAGAATTAGGTTACAAGTCCTGTAGGCAGATGTTAATCTCTTTGAGCACAGTCGTTAGGATTTTTGTCGTGAAAGAAGGGCGAGTTTTTCCGAATCGACCTTCCAGATATCCAACATAGACTAGTGGAGAACATGATGAAAAATTTTTGTGAAAAACTTTAGATGAAAACTTACTGTTAATTTTATCCTCAATTCATTACAAAATATAAAACTCCCCCAAGTTTATGTTTTTAAAATTCATATTCCTCAACTTCTTTAAAAAAACAGTAACTCAAAATCTGAAGACTGAACTTTAATCTGAAGCAGTTGAGAAATACAAAACGAAGGAAAGAAGTAAAAAATCGTACTGAACATGTAAGATACAGGAGCTGAAAGAATACGACCTAGGAGGAAGAACAATACAGCAGAAAGAGACGAGTCGACCTCGGAACTTATCGATGATCGCAATATTTCTTGCGTCCTCGAACACGAGTCGTATAAATTCCCCATAATGTGAATCAGTCGTAGCACAGACGGGTTAAAAGCGGGTCGCATAGGCGGCAACAGAACGAAACAAATTGCGCCTCGGTCGACAGCCGCGAGCTATTCTGAGTCGAATGTAAATTTCAATTGTGCCGTGGAACCGCGTGTCGCAAGGGCGAAGAAATAAAAGAGCATAGAAGGAAACAAAATCGAGTAAGATAAACGCTCGGAGGCAACGAGGGCGGGAAGGACGTGGACGGAGGGTGAGGGACGGGGTTGGAGGGGGTACGGTTAGAGGGGAGAAGCGAAGGTATGAGGCATCCAGAGAGTTATGTGGCGACAAGCCGACAACCCCTTAGCACGGAGTGACAAATACGAGGCGCTTCGTGCCTTTCCTGCCGCGACACTACGCTCGCTTGTCCCTGGAATGGGAGAAGAAAGAATAGGGTGGCCACCTTCAACCACTGGCGGTGAGTCACTCAGCCACCGACTTGTAGCTGTATCTGACAGACCCTCCCTTCACTTGTCTATAATTCGTGAGTTTCTGCCCTCTCTTCCCATCGTCATTCTCGACATCTGCATTTCGAGGGCGGTTCTTGAACCTTTAGAGTGTATCGATGAATCGACATGTACAAGTACATGTAAATGGAGAGAAGGGAATGGACTTCTGGGGTGGATACTTGGATAGTACTTACTGGTAACGAGAACTTTAAGAATTTGTTAAATTATTCAGTTCTATTAAAAACACCTGATTATTTAATAACATACTATACACTTTATAATTAATTTACATTTGTTACTCTACCATATTTTGCATCTATTTCCATCTAGAAACATTCATTCCTATCGTACTCTGCACTTGTCGGTATGACCTGTCAAACACGCTGGAAAAGTTTGTCGGTTACGAGGAAAACTTTGTGCTTGAGTTACCGACGATTTCCCCGCGAAACTTCGCGAACCGCTGCCGCATTTTCGTCAGAGGGATTCGAGGAGGTTATTGTTATTATTTATCTCCGCGATTTTTCCTGAGAGACGCGAATCGGGCTGTCAGGCTCAGATGCAAATATTCGTGACTTTGAAACTGAGTAAGCGCTGGGCGGAGGAAACCAGCCAGGTATATCCTCGCTGCGACGAAGGTCGAAATTCGCGGAAAACGAGACCAGGATATCTACTGCGGCTGTGGTTTATGAGACTGGAAGATTTTAAAGGAGTTCTTTAGAATCGCTCGAGTGGATGGATAATAAAGCGAACTCGGGTGCTTGTATTTGTTATCTAAAGTTCAAACTTATAATGTTGCATTCATCGTTTGCTACTTTGTGTTGAGATCTAAATAACAATGGACGATTCTGTGGTGCTACTATGCAGATTGTTGAATATGATCTATCCAGCTTAGCTTGTTACTAGTCTGGTATAGCTTACAGTTTAACGAAAGTTAGCCAAGGCTTGTTACAATCTAATTTGGTCTCTCTAAATTTAGTTCTGTATAGCTGGCCTTAGCTAGGATTAGTTTTAGTTTAACTTAGACCTAGTTCAACTTATTCCAAATCTTAAGTTTAAAAACTTAAACCTAATCTCACTTAGGCTTAATCCAACTTAGACCTAACCTAGTTTATCTCTAGACCAATAGAAACTTCTTCCAATTCATGGATAGTCTTTGCTAGCATACACCAAAACTATTTCCAGCACCTCTATGTAATACTATAAAATATAGGTAGGATTAGACTCAGTATACGCTAAGGACCTTCACAGTCTCCACCCCACCGTCTATCCAAGTCAATATTGTGAAAGTGACTCATACATGTGTGCCAACACGACAGAAGTAGCTTGTAGTAAACTACCACTCATATTCTTTGAAAGATAATCCCAGAAAGGGGATGCATTAAGATCTCAACAGCAACAGCAGCGTTGCGATCCAGTGTTCTCGACTTGTTTCTCGCAGAAAAGCGGCGAAATTGAATCTCCGTAAGAGGACTGTCAACCTTCTTGTCCATTTATTTCAGCACACGGAAGGCACGTGTCTCGTCGGCCATAAACAATTTAATTCTTGCTGGAAATTAATCGCCAACGCTAGAATTACTAAGAAGAACGCGTTTATTTCTGTCTGGGAGGGGCGGGCCGCGTAATTAATGAAAAGGATGGGCTTAATGCGTCCTGACAAACTGTAGGCCTCACTTACGACCACGATGACGACCAGGGAATTCCAGAGTCCTGGACAAAGAAAAATCCTTAGTCAGCCGCAAGGGTGTTAAAGATGATTACACGAAATGCTTGACACCACTGGAGAGCCTTATTCTAATAAAATTACACTTTGTTTATTAAAATGAATTCGCACAATTTTGTATGAAAAATTTTTTGCGTAAAGAGATACACCTCGTCTTTGAAGCATTTTAGTTTTTTCTTTTTATCTTAATAGTAAAACCAGTACTCTATTCAATTTTACTGTTCAAAGCTAAAAAAGGACTATTTTCTGTCCGCTTAAAAAATTCATTAAATTAAACGTGCAGTAATCCACGATCCTTTAAAATGGCTGCGATGTTTTTAGAACAATTAACCCGTAGAACAAACCTGCAGAGGGTCGTTAATTATTTCAAACGAGATGTGTATATTTTTTTTATCTCTGATAGAAAACACAGCGAAACGCAAAATGAACGAGCGGGAAATAAAATTGGAACCGGTAACGTAATTATCGAATGAAATTAACGCTTCGCAAGCGTTTTACGGTGAAAAGCGACGAAACAGCTTAAGGCTGAGTATATTTACTGTAACGAGCGTTGAGAACAATTTAAGCCCGTTTCTTCACGACGATGAACGACAAGCGAGAAATTAAGACGGAGAGGCTCTCTCCCTCGGTATCGATTTCTTTTGCATCCATTAAAAACGAGTCTCCGTGTTTCCGTGTCAACACCGAAAAGACAATTCACCGATCGCGACACGGAATGGAGGGCGCGGTTCGGGCCGATCGACCCTCGAGGAGAAAGGTCAAGTGAATGCAGTTAATACTTCACTGCGTACACAAGCTACTCCCCCTTGAAGTGTGTTTACGTGGGTAATCTTAATCGGTGAAAGAAAGAAGTCGGGCTGACTGAAGAGGCCGAAAGCGGGTTGAGTGCAGGACAGGAAAGGGGAGAAGGGCAACTTAGCAGAGGGTTGAAAAGCACTAGACTAGGTATTGGCCACTCGAGCTTGACTTGTCGTGCACAATAGAGTCAGTTTTCCGGGGAATAAATAACGATTCTTCAACTACGAACTACTCTCTTCAAAAATATAGAAAAATATATCTAGTCTAGTCTAATCAAATATTTCTATTCGATTAAACTATCGTGATTTGTGAACACTGCTTTAATTAGTCTCGGCCGACCTATTTCTGGTTGTACTACTAGTCTCCCGCTTTCCTGAATCTGCAACTGCATTTTAAGCTGTTGAAACGCCCTTTTCTCACAGAACGCAATGTTCTTTCTTTTAAAACAAAGTGTCTTTGTTGAACTGAATTTTGAAGAATTTCTCTAAAAAGTCAGAGATACACCTGAAGTAAACAACAAATAAATTTATGTAGAAATTTCTAAACTACTTCTGGACTTCCAAGGAAGACGAACTTCCAAACCGAAATCATATATTTGAAGAAATATTTTCCAAATGTGTTACCTCTTCGACGTAGATCAATTTCTAACGTACTAGTGAGCTGCGTAAGTTATGAGCATATCGAACACGATGCTTAGCCTCGGTTAATTGCACAGTTTAATACGGATGTTTATGTTACCGTGTATCTATGAATAAAGGGGTATAGCAGACATAACGGCATGATCTCGAATTAGCATGAATTACACAATAGTGCTGGGCGTATCTATTACGAGCGTGTACGGATCCCCCTGCGATTGTTGCGGCAGGAAAACATGTATAACATATTAAAATAATCCGATTCGGCTGACAGGAACGGATCGGCCGTTATCAGCGGTAATAACGTGAACTTGGCGATTACGAATTTAGCAGCAGTCGACAAAGCGTAATTACTCTGCCTCATCGCGGCCCATGCATCATTTCGTATTTTGATTACTATTATTTTGGGCAGACGAAATTCAAACTCAATTTGGAAATAAATTGTACTCCACAGGACGTGCCAGCAGAAAAATTATATTTGTGGAGGAATATGTTCATTCGCAAATGATCCTCGGTCTTACAATTAATTATTGTTACAATGCATGTGTGTGGTATACGAATTAATTAAATTATTTGAATTCTCGTAAGCATTATTCTCCGTATTGTTGAAATTGGAATCGGATATTTTTGGAATGAAATTCATATTTCTTTGTTCCTTCATACTGTAATGCAAAGGAGGCCAAATCTGGCTCGACCTACTTTCTCGAAATAGATCTATTTTCCTCAACTGATATTTTTCTGGTACCTTGTTTTCATAGTTTCACAAACGTACGCACGTTTAGCCTAATTGACAAAGTTTAATAACTGTTGTTACTATCGTAGAGTATATGTATTTCTGAAGTTTCGCGTTTTATGAATAATAACGTAGGTGCCTGATAGAGTCTTGAAAATCAAAATTTGAAAGAATTAAAATAAAAAAGGCTTCCTGTTAAATATTCGCGATAAAGTGAAATGGGGGCACATAAACTTCTTCCACATAAATTTCTGATTAAAGTGAGTGGGCGCACGCTATAGACCTTTAGTGAGCTGTTTGTCACATAACGAGGATCCGTCGAAATCCCAGAGAAATATGCGCGTGCCTGTGTCGCGTCGCGCCGATATAATTCCCCTCATTTTCATTGATAATTATAGGGGGAAGATGCGAGCATGGATACTTGGGCGTGCAATTACTCGTTGCGACCGCATTTTCGCTGATTTTATCGTTTGCACAGCGTGCAGGGACAGTGGACCCACATTATTAGCTCGACAAATAATCCCCGCGGATTTCGTAGTGACAAATTATCTAGAACACGAAGCAGTTTATTCGAATAGGTACACCGTGTCCAGCCAGTGTTTGCGAACGCGTTATCCCCAGTATTCCCGTAACGATCACGAACTCAAATGGACCATCGAGATCTTTCTGTTTCGCGAGATGGGATCGATAATAATCCCACTAATTCTTCCGCTCCTTTTTTCGTCGCATCGACGTCGAGGTAAAATCATGCCATTTTTGTTGCTCCGTTTCACGCGCACACGCACACACAAACGCGAGCCGAGCGTTATTTTATACTTGATCGACAGACTGAAATCTGTGGACCATGGAATATTCTGGCTTTTCAGCCATTTGAAATGGTAACATCTACTGAAATATTGACGAAGTATCGAGCAGGCTCATATGAAACAGCAAATGAAAGAGAAATAATGCAGTTCGAAAACTGTCATGGAATAAAGGCTCGTAATTACGATACAGCTGACAATTGCTTTTAAATCCAATAGACAGTAATTATTTTCGCTAATAACTTTCAGTTTCGATTTTATCCTCAGTTTCTGGAGAACTACTTTTTGGGCTGTCATCCAATTCTACGTAGCTCATAAATTCATTATAGAGAAATTGATAACAGACCAAAGACTCTACTTTGATCTTCGCTAAAAACTAGAATCTCCGAAGCAAAAATCAAAGGGGCACAATAATTCAAATTAATTCGACAAAAAGAAGCAGTAACTTCACACCGAAGTTCACTCACTAATCTCACTCGTTGTCAGTAGACCACCCTGTGCAAGTGCCATTAAAAGCAAAGAAGGATTCGGGTTAGCCGCCAGGACCGCAAAGACGTCCTCTCGCAGGCAGGTGCGGCAAAAACCGCTCGCAGAATCCTTCCACGCAGCCGCGCAGCCTGTAGGAAAAAATTCGATCGAGAAACAGGGAGAACTGGGACTGCACGCGAACGAAATCGAGCACGGACCGAATGGAAAGTGGACACCACTATTTCCCCGTATATACTTCATTGTCTCGGTCGATAAATCTGATTATCCCCGCACACGTTCATCGGCTCGGAATAATTCTCACGGTGAATTAAAAAAAGGAGGCTGGAGAGGGGAGGGACGGTGGGGGTGTGTGGAGTTCAGCAGAGGGAAAGGGAGGAAATAGGAAAAAACGTCGAAAAGCAGAGTAGAACGGAGGGAAAGCAGCGGGAAGAGAGAAAATCGGGGGAAACGAGGTAAAACGACACGCGAGGGAATTAACTCGCAACGCCCGTTTTCCACGGTCGGTTTCACGTCGCATTAAGCAGACTGGCATTTTAAAGCACGCGTAGAAGCTGGTGTACGCGTCCGCGCGAGCCTTCTCGTTCGTACGGTTCCGTGCCCATCTTGGCCCTACCACGTTCCTTCGCTGCTATCCATTTCGCGTCAACGCTTAGATTTTCGCCTCGTAAAACGGCGCGCTCCTCTGCGAGGGCTGTTTTCGGCGGACTGTTCCACGCCACGGCGAAACTGTGAGCAGTTTGTAAGGGGGAGTGGATTACGTGACACAGAAACTACGCGCAATTTTTGCTCACGTCACGCGTGTGAATTGCTGATTTTTCTCCCTGTTGCAGGGTCATGTATCCTGCCCCAGGCTTTCGAGGAAATTTTAGTTCCTGAGCTTGTTGATCGACACTGTACTTCAGTTCTGCTGCGAGAAGTTGTCTGTCTTGTAGAGGAGAAGGTATAGGAAGGAGTTTATAGTTACTGGGAGAGTTATTTTAAAGGTTGTACTACTGTGCAAGAGTTTAGAAGTGGTTTAGGATAATTCTTTATAGACGATTTGCAGGTGTTTTGTTACTCTATTTTTGGTGGTATTTGTCACACGTTTTCTTCGTTTTTATTATGTTATGTATATTATGAGGTGCAGGTGTTCCTCATTTATTATCAATCTAACTGTGTGTGTGTTATTAATTATCATCGTCTTCGTTAATTAATTTCTTCGCTACATTTTCCTCGTCAATCTTAATAAATGGCCGTCGCCTAATGTGTCTTTAATGCTATATTTAGAAACTTAAAAAATGTGTGCTTGTAGTTTACAAAAGTCCATCCTCGTGTTAATGAACTGCCATGAGTTCATTACGTGTACCTATCAATATATCAGATTGGTTAACGAATATGTTTTTGTAGACCTCGGTTATTACCTATAGGTGTCTGCCTATCTCCTGACGTGTCAATCCTGATTTATGTAGTAGACCATAAAAGTGGGTGCGCAACACACGAAATATCCACTGTTTGAACAACGTGATTTCCAATTATTTCGGATAATCGTGATCCTGCAGCGACGAATGATTCTCCTACAAACCCTTAAATAATCGCTGGTCGCTCGCGTCAAACGTGATTTGCATGTACACGAAAATGTATGCAGATATAAACGTCCATTAATCGGATACAAGCGACGAATTAACGAGCGATCACGAGCGCGCTCGAATTTCGGCTGCGGGATCGTTGAACATCACCAACCAAAAATCCAGTGTATTTACCAGCCACTTGTCGCGAGAACTTATCGCCCACAATTTTATGACACGCGACGGAATAATTGTCAGATATTAAAATCTGGACAAAAGAACAGTATAACTCTTTTCATCCTGCATGTAGCAAGGTGTCAAATCATACCACAATGTAACAGAATCACTGCAGTTCTATTACGAATTCACGATTTTCGAATTTATCAAATCACTATGACGTCCATGAATATTTCTCATATAAAATATCAGAAATTGAGTTAGTGAAAATACTATGATCCCACATGCCAGCTAAATGAGAAAATTCTATTTGGTCGCTTTTAAAATCGCATAGTACTCAGAACAATTAATCTCTGAAAATCACCATACAAAGCCAACAGCGGAGGAGTTGAAAACGTGCAAAAAGAGTATTTCGCTTGGACGATACGCGAAATCGCTGCACTCGGAAGAGCCGTCGTCCCGGGACGCGATATTAAATATCGCGTTGCTCGAATTTTAATTTTCAGAACAACTTTTCAACGCCACCGTCCCCCGCCCCAGCTCGAGTCGTCGTTCTGGCCTTGCTAGCCTGCTGTTGTCACTTGTCGCCTCAGTCGGAACATCCCCCACCCTCGACCCATTTAGAACTTCCTCGTCCTCGCAGGATTGTCACCACCTGACCCTTCCTTCTCAACGTCGTTCCTCGCTGAACGCTTCCATTTATGTTTATGTTTTATGGAAGTTTCATATTAAATTTATGATGCCGCTCGTCCCGCGGAGTTTTATGATTTCGCGGCTGTAAACGCCCCTAGAGATTTATGCTCGAAATCGGAATTAAAATTGGCGGCGCGGCGGAAAACTAATACTCGAACGCCAGACGTTCGTTGTTGATTCAAGTACGAACAGCTGCAGCCTGATTTTTATTAAACAAATTCAATACTGGATTAATCAATTGAACGGTGGAAGTGAAAATAAAGAAAAAAAGAAATAACCGCTCGAAAAAGTGGGATTGAAATTACACTGTCATGTTTGATATGTCTGCAGCTCTGTGTATCAATTTTTTCATTTCGCGAGATGAACCATTGCGCATGTAATTCGTAATTAACTTGAATTCACGATGCACGATTTATACAGATACCTCTGGTTTTATGAAACTCTCGGACGGGGGAAGCGTAGGATTTTCCCGCGAGAGACAATGGAGAGTGATGCTGTTGTTTGCCGAAGCACGGATCGTTCGGCGGAATTAATGTTAATTAGAAGGGTGTTCGGACGACGTGGGGAGCGAGGAGATAGGGAAGAGAGCGGAAACAGGGCGCAGAAAATCGCGAAAAAACGCGACGTTTTCCAGCTACCAGCTGACCTTTTTACGTCATCATATGCCCGCACGCGCGTGTTAACGTTGTTGTTTCGACCAGCAGGGGAAGCCACGGCTATCAGGTATTTAAAACAAATTTAGCTGGCTACAGGCGAGTCGTTCATTAGTACGAACGGGTCGGATAAAACGAACAAGCCGCGGCCGCAACGGACGAGCCGTAGAAAATGATGGTGATGAGTTTTAAAATGCTCCAATTACCATTCATTTTCGCGAGGGTGTCCCCCCGCCAGCCCCAGCACGCCTCCCTTTTTCACGCTATTTCAATCCGCGCTGTTCAACTCTCCAAGGACGGATGATACGTCTCCCCTGTCCTCATTGTATTTCACTTATCTCGATGCTTCAGCGCGAAACGTGATCACCGCGAGGATTGTATGAAACGGTTCTACGAAATAACGAGATGGAATTAAATGAAAATACCTTGTGAACAGGCTTCCCTTTTTTAAATGTGTTAACTGTTCGTATTGTATCAATGATGGGCAACGAACGTGGCTTAAACTTCAGACAATCTAATTTAGGCAATCTAGTTAGTTACATTAAACAGAAACATCAAACTTAATCGTCTTTAGCAACTATTGATATCATCTGTATTATTCAAGCTTTACGCAGCTGAATTATACAAGGTAGCCTACCAAGATAAAAAAGCAATATAGAAAAAATTAATCATATCAGCGTATGTCCCATTTCACACCCTACAACTTTAGTTTGAAACATTTTTAAGTAATTTAGGTGGCAGATCTTGGTGGACTATCCTGTATAATGAACTAACATTTCATGATTAGTATAAGACGTAGCTAAGTCATTAAAACTCCTCAGTAGAAATACTGTTCAGTTTCTAAACATGAAATCACTCTTTATAAGAATCCCTTACTAAAGAATGAATATGAGAAAATGATGAATACCTTCTAGCGTCGCAAAACATTTCAGCTAATAAAACTCCTGATCACGTTTTCCAATTACTTGCTGTTAAGGGAGCGTGCCGCAGGCGCAGTAAAAAACTTCAATTATGGGAAATCTCAGTGGCAGTCGGACACGCACTGTAATTAATTAAGCATCGCGCTTTAGCACCGAAACTGCCGCATAGGAACCAGTACTTGGAAACATTCATTATCTCCCCTTTCATCGGTTTCCTGGTTCGTTCGATTTACAGTCGCTAAAATTACAAGAAGCTGGGAGAGGGGCGTGAGAAGGGAGGTGCGAGGAGTCTTCGGCATCGTTACGTTCCTAGCCCAATATCCGACATTGTCTTCTGGGCTTCGACGACGTCGAATCCCTTGAAAGGTACCTATTCGACCCTCCTATAATGAACCAGCACTCGAAACAAAAGCTGTTGCTGCCTGGATGCGATCTTTCGACGCTGACAACGGCAGCAGCTTATGGCACCCGCGAGGTGCAACCAATAAAACCATCGTTTGTACACTGGAAAAGTTGAATTTGTTTGGAACAGACTGGAAGAGATAAGGAGAGCTGTTTTAACTTGTTTTTTTATGCCATTAATCGGTCGATATGATTCCTCGAGTCCTTTTTGTTGGAAATTGCAATGGAAGTGGCCTATGGGACATTCTTTCATTGTCGACTAGTTGAGTTAGCGCTGCAAGACTTTAGTAGTTAGAACTTTGAGGGCTTTATTGAACATAGTCATTGCATATGTGAAATGATGAAAGAGATTGTAGTTTCTATTATGTGAAGACGTGCAGTACTCGTATGTCTGATCATAGACTGTCATTTGTCCCTTGCTTTCAGCCTTTGATATATTCTAGTGATACGAATCAACTATATTTTCTCTACTTTCCTATGATCAATGACAGTACACGCGTGAAAAGTTGAAAGGAAATGTCATTTCGGTCGCATTAGTTTTGAAGTACGTCCGATCATATACGATCCTTTATCCCTGCTTTTAGCCTTTGATGTATTCTAGTAGTGCAAGTCAATCACATTTCTGCCTCCCTATAACTGTACTTAACTCTGATTTAACGTTTAATACAGACCTTTCCAGGATTATTTTAAGCGAAAATTCGAGCTCTAAACTTTCTATTCTATTTTATGAAACAAGATTCGTTATTCAACAAAACTCAAAAATTACTGAAACATAAGAATCGACAAATTCGATCACTGAACCACTAAAAATGAATTCCTTCCCAACTTAATAAACATAACATCTTTCTTTCACTCAATCCTCTCAGTTCCCCATAGACTTATGACAGACCCTCTCAGCACACTCGTAACGCAATTTCGCGCTGAACGTCTTCTACGTAATCCCATGCTTAATACGCGCATCGCCAAACTAAGTGGTTGGCGTGTAGTTCACGCAATTTACCATCGCGAGTCGACGAAGGAGGGGCGCAGGGGAGGCAGAAAGGATGGAGGTGACGCAGGTAAAGGAGGGTGAATCTAAACTGCCAGGACTTTACATGGCCTCACGTGCACCTGTATCCATGTGCGCACGTACATTCACTGACTTTGTACCCACGGCCGAGAAAGTGCCTGCATCCGTACTAAACAGCACCAACAGCAGGCATGGCTGTTGGAATAGTTCAGTTATGCAAATAGTAAACTTCGACCGCGGGGCTAGATAGTAGAGGGAAGCAAGAAGAGGCTGGTTGTTTCCTTGTGTTTCGTCTCTAAGGCCGCCCGCTTTAGCTCAACGCGTCAAGGCGCCTTTTGCGCCTGGAGTTTCGGCCTGAAACGCATTCACGATGGATATTAATTGCGGGCAGCGGTTAATGACGAAACTCGTGGGTCCCCATCGGTGGGACAAAGGACCATTGAAGCCTCAAACTCCCTGTATTGACGACAATTTGCTGAAGCCTCTCGAACTTTCTTGTTTGTCGGAGAATTTTGATCCATTGATAATGTGGCATTGTATCTTTTTATATTTTATCATTCCAATTTTGGTACAGAAATTCTGAAACTTGTGTGTGTTATAAGTATGGACTAGGTGCTAGGGACTGAGGGTAGGTAACACTTATCTGTTCTCTTACAAAGAGTTTAGGGTAGCTTGGAACTAGGTGAAAGAACTACTAAAAATGTAAAGTTATTCGCGGTATTTTGACTTTGAAAGAATTTCTTACTTTAAATGAACTTGCCTCTGTTCTGAATATGTAAAAGGTACGTCATTTTATTCGAAGAAAGTACAAGTGTACCTCACGCTCTTATGAATATACGTGTGTGATGGTATTATAACATAAAAAGCTAGAGGTCGTAACATCATTTAATGTTACCTCATAACTTTCCTCATATCTATTAGGGTTTATGTTATTCTCCCTACGGTATAAGGCGAAGCATCAAGCTGTCGTCGAAGGATTTTTTCTGCAGCCTCATAATGAACAAAGAATTAGCATCCACCTTTCGAATCCATCCACTTTTCAAATTATTACAGATTTCTTACTACTCGAAGAACTAACATATAAAACAGAGTATTCAAATATACTTAACTATTTTTTATTTGAATACATATTACCTTAAAAATCTGTTTAATTCAAAGTCGTAGAATCAAAGGATATCTTCTATCGAGGAAGTAAAAGAGTGCGAAAGAATGGGAGGAGCAGATAGAATTTCCACATTCGACGATACATTCGAAAATGAAATTGAAAATTCGAAAAATAAGAATAGAAGCCAAACGCGATCTAACTTCCTGATGAAATTCTGTAATATCCGTTCGGTCGTGCTCTTTGTAATCCTGCACTTCCCCCGATCAGAAATGACATCAGAAGAAGAACGAAAAAGAGGGGAAGCAAAAAGGGAGAAAGTAGATTCGACTAATCAAATTTCATCGTTTTTCGAACGTATACTCGTAGTCGTTGGCACCGACGGTAACAGCTATTCGATAAAAGTGAAATTCACAAAGTCACCGATCCTTCGTTTTCAATTATAAGTAAGAAAGATTTCATCTTTCCTCGGATTATCGACAAAACGGCACAAAGAACGATGTATCTCCAATACCTTGCCTTTCTCGGATATACTGTCAACCTTATAACACACAGACGTTCTGTTAGAGTCGAAGGCAGGACAGTGAAAGAAGCGCCGGACAGCGTACGTGATTTTGTCGAAGTAGAAAATAGGAGCAGCGCAGAAGAAGACCAAGGACAATGGTAAAGAGAAAATGAGGTTCGGAGTAGTTTCTTTATACCACGGACAGACGGTATGCATTCAAATATGTACAGAGTGGAACGTACAGCTTCGTCAAAATGTTTTTTATATAGTACATATGTGCCATTAGTGCTGAATGTAAAGATCCTCATGAGATAAATGCACTCGACCAGCGACATTCTTTTTTAAGACAGATGAACGACTGTTTTTATGAAAGCTGCTCTGTTATCTACTGGTCTCCACAAAGGAGGTGAAATATGTTGAGAGGAGGTCACGAAATATAGCGTACATTTTACATAAGTCAGCAGTCACGCTCAACCATCACCACCGATCATCCACCAACCAAATTTCAAACATGGAAATTAGAGGTTCAATATAGGAATTATATCTAAGAAATAATAGTATTACTTCCAAATGATCTACTACATATGAGTTACTTCTTTTAAGAAGTATTTATATTTAGTATTTATATTTATATTTATTTAGAAGTATTTATATTTATATTTATTTAGAAGTTTTTATATTTATATAATCACTGTATTAAACCTGTCTGAAATTTTCTCTCTAACTCGTTGCTACTTTTCATATCCAAATGTTCAAATTTCAAATTCCTCAAAAAACAAGAGCACGTAAGACAAATCTTCGCTGCCACATTCTCGCCTTATTTTTGCGCCAAGAATCACGCTCTCGTAGTCGCTCCTCGAATTACACCCCCACCTCGTGCAGGCCGATCCTCGATGTTATTTTGCGGCGAACAGGAACGTGTCCTCCAGTGTACAGCGAAAAATGGCGAAAAAGACGAAAAGGGAGGGAAGGGACAGACGGACGAGGGAAAAGGGTGAAACGATGAGGGCGGGGGTGTAAGGCGAGAACCTGTGGGTGGCGGCTCATAGCCAGCCACAGTTTACTTTAAATCTTCTGGATGGTTCCTCGTCCGCCTTCCCGGTTTAAGATAAGCTACAGGGTCCGCCCGGAAAACGGAAGTAATGGCTTACCAGATATTATCAACTGCTACAGGGTGCATCGTAAAGGGGTGGCGGTGCTCGCTCAAGAGAACCACTCCCCATATCCCACATTACTTTTAAGGTAGTGCCGCACCGAAACTAGCAAGCGCCGTAAACTTTTCCGCGTGGCTTACCGCATTACGTGCTGGAATAAGCGGCTTATTGAATTCCGGGCGTTGAACCAAAAGGGGTGCCCTTACAAGCTCTCTCGGAAAACTTCCTACAGTTTAACTGCAACAGTCCTCTTGTCCGCTGCCCCCTCGTTTTTGCTCGACACGACTGCGCAAGATTGCAGGAAATCGTATATCCCCAGCACTCTAGACTATTTTCCATGTGGGTCTTGTCAGTAAGGGTTACAAGGACAGCCCACGGCCATGAAAATCGCTTTTAGAATGAGACTGGGTGTTTCGCGATATCGACCAACCTGACGCGAAATTACGAAGAAACAGTAATCATATCTATAGCCGATTTGAATAAACATTCAAACCTTCTCGGCTACATTGGCTTTGTACATTAACATGACTTTCTCCTCCATGTCGTAAGCGAACCTCATGTGGTGCACGAATCTAAAAGATCAGAGGCAAACCCCATCAGGGGTTCGAAGCCATCTAACGTTACCATACCCTAGGTACCACTGATCACCATGACCACATATCTCAAAGATATGACCCATCGTAGGGTTTTCTAAGCCAAACATGGCTCGTGCCTGGGGTATTGCCGGCTCGCTCTGATCAAATACTCAAAAAGCACGCTCAAACATGAGCATTGAAGTCATCAACGTTGACGACTTATGCGTGCACCACAGCTGCTGGGTTTTTCGGCTAGCCTACATGGGAAATGTCGAGCGAGCTGATTTCCTGAACAATTCAGTATATTTCCATTAGATAAACCCCAAACGTTTACTAATTGGTCACTTAGGTCAAGGCCTACCTCGCTGGACTATGCTCTGCGGCTCTTGCTGACGGTTTGATATGGAAGGAGAAAGGCGAAGTTATTCTAAAAGGATATTTCAGAGTATTCATTCAGTTATTATTCGGGATCATTCTGGAATCGACATCGTTGAATTCGCGAGACGTCGTCAGTTTTCAGTCGCAATAAATTCTGCATAATAAGCCTTCTGAGCCTTGCAAACAGAACTACAAACCCAATTGTACAATACAGTGAATTGAAATTATATACATTTTGCAATTAATAATCGTGTTGGATCAATTTAACATCCTTATAACCCTAACCGGGAATAAGGAATTAACGCAACTTCTCGGTGGTGGTAACTCGCGTTACAATTTAAATAACGTGAAGTTCAACGTGAAATTGTGCTAAAAAACACTGGGTATAATTTGTAGTATAGACACAGTGTATAGAGTCTCGTGCGGTTCGTGAAAATGAGCTTTTGTTCTTCAGAAATTTCACTTTAAAGTTTTATTGGAAATATAGGCAATGTTGTGCCACAAGCACTGTGGTCATAACATTATGTATATATTCTTTACTGCCCTCAATACCTCAATTATTGAATACAGATCTTCAAGCTTAGGGTATTTTTTAGTAAATTTTGAATTTTAATTATTTGTGTAAATTCTTTTACTTGAAAGTATTTTTCTGTCTAAACAGAGCCCAGATCCAGGGAAAATATAATCTAGGAACTTATCGACCGATAGAACGCAGGAGGGAAGTTGTTGAAATAAATAAAAGGAAAATGTAACGAGTAGTTGAATTGCGAGCTCGTCAAAATGCTAAAAACTATTCCCATGAAAGGAATCAGGGGTCGTCATTGTCTTCAGTCGCATTCGCGGCAGGGGAAGGTAGACGGGAGATTGGAAAAGGGTGAAGAAGGCTCACTTAATGAGCAAGAGCAAACTGCGGTACAACTTTAATGGTTTGTTAACAGAGGTGGAGATATCAGAGCGTTTGCCAGCCGCAAGCGTGCTCGGATGAGAAGTCATAGAAACTCGGAAATGTAGATCTTTCCTGTTTGCCGAATGGCTTCCCATCTTTATTCCATCTGTAAAGAGGATACTCCTTCAACTTCATCTGGGTCCAGGAATTATGATTTCGAGATAGAGTGCACAGCCGTACGGTCGTTTAAAGGAAACTGGCAGCATCTGATAAGGAACAGAATACTCCGCGAATGGAGTGTTTACGGATGGCTTTAACTCGAAACGCTCAAGAGGCTCTCAAATCGGCACAGCTCTGCAACTCAGATTACAGAGATCTGTGGAGAAGTATAATTCTTTGCAGATTCGAATTATGTAAATCTTGCAATCTCCATTTTGCTTTTTTCTAGCAAATCCTTGAGAAACCTCAACCAATTACGACATAGAATTTTAACATTCTCCTTAAGTCTCTTTAATTTTCCCTGCGCAAATGTTTACATTCAAATGAATGTCTTGATTCATAAGCAACGTAGGTAAAAAATGCGGAAATAAGACCGTAATATATAAATAGTAAATTTTTTAAATAATCTATTCCACACTTTATAGAAATTAATTTTCCAGCTGCCAAATAAATATTAAAAATTTCTATTTTATACTACTTTAATCTCGATTCAAACTCTTGACACATCCATACAAGATCGGCGGTTTATCTTCGGGAGTTAATAGACAGAAACAGATGAGAATAGGGGTGCGCCAAAGACCGTATGAATTTCAGGGCAGATCCAGGGGAATCCGCTCCTAAACCGCCGCCAGGGTCGGGGATGAAACTTCGTGGTTTCTTGTTTTGTCTGAAATCACCCTAAAAAGAGATTGAGTTTCCGTAGTATATTTCTGTTAGGTCAGCAACAAACTGACGGCGAGTTTTGCCTTGTTTTACGGGAAATGTCACGGTTAGGTCGGACGGCCACTTTCCAGACCACGAAATTCCGAACTAAATCCATTTCCAGTTTACGCCGCGCTGTTTGTCGTCGTCGACGTCTCGGACGTCGGTCTCCGACGGTTACCAACTTCATAACGGTATCCCGAAATAATTAGGGACCATTAAAACAATCGTGAGAACACTTCGGTCGAGTTAATTGCCCTCCGGAGACGTTATTAATGATCCCTGAATGTTGACGATATAATTTCGCTTGGTCAGCAGTTTGTCTTAATAGAATAACAATGCCTTTGTATACGCCAACTGACTTGGAATTGTAATTTACTGGAGTTAATGGTTGGGAAATTGATTTAACATTTCGAATAATAAATGATAGCTGTTTCATGCTGTCTTGGGTAAATGGAATATTTGTTTTCTATTTCAGGGGGTCAATGAACATTTTAATGTAGTTTATAGTTAATGTAAGATTCATACGAAAAATTGTACAGTTTTTACTCTCTACTTAATTTACAGATATATGTCTGACCATAGGCAGATCTCTTCCACTTAGGCCATTAAAGTTTGAATACTTGTTCAAACTTTCTTGTTAGTGAAATTATTTGGACATTAACCTGGACATGTCCAGAAAGTAATTAATAATCATAAGAAAAATGTCTAAAATTAATCTTCGCGCCAGTTCCTCGCTAATTTCAATCACTTCCACTTTTGGACAGATTTCCTCTATACAGGATAAAATTAGTTTCCCTGGCGAGAAAATTATGGGACAGTATAACCGTGGGATATCAGTTTAAGCAGAAATCTATCACAAAGTTAGGAAAAGACCAAAGTTCCCTAAGCGTTCTCTATGGACGCCGCATCTGGTCAGTGGTGTATACAGTTAGCTAGTTGAGACCGTCGTCAACGTCGAACGAAACGCAGGCCAGAGCAAACTTTCTCAGGAGTTACGAGACCGGTCGTTAATCATGATTCTTAATTGCTTCACAGCCACCTAGACCCGAGTTGAGCGAATAAATTTCGGAGCCAACCCATTGATTTATCAAATAAATCGCGGCATGGGCCATCGTCGAGATTGCCCTAGTAGATTCTTCTTCCTTGCCCTGGGAGCGATTTAATCCCACTTAACGATCTCGATTTCATTGAATTAATTCAATTTAGTCTTCCTTGGACACGAGGCCCGTTGATATGTTTGCAAAATGTCCACTGACAAGGGAGTCTCCTGTTCGTCATTTGTACATGAATTCTACTGTGAGCTCTCTGTGCCTCTTATGTTAGTAAGAATAATAATACTTCCCATTAATTATATGTTAGTATATCTGTACCTCAGAGCCAGAGTAATCCAAGTCTATCATTTTTTACAGAATCTTATTGCTTTTTCTTCGTTTATAGAAATTTAGTTAAATTACATTGTAAGTGAAAAAAATGTAATAGTATAAACTATTTCGAATACTATGTTAATAAATGGACTAACAAAAAAGGACTTGGCTTGCCCTGCTCTGAGATACAGATATATTATATAAAATTAAGTATAGGATAACACGTACCTACAGTTGTTGACCCCCACACAATGATTGACCCCTCGCCTAAAAGAATAGTAAATATAATATCCATTACATTTACTACTTTTTCAGGAAAAGGGTGAATCATTGCAAGGAAATCAACAACTGTATACCTACTCTAGATAGATATTCTTTTGGTTAAGAAAATACTAAGCTAATCAATATTAATACTCATCTAAGAAATTTGAAAACACCAAGACTACTACTTACCCACAAATGAAAAAACATATGAACTACCATCACAAAAAAGTACACGCAAGCACACTCTGCATCACCCAAACAACTGAATTTCATCGTTCGATCGATATTCTTCACAAGGGACCCTCAAGAAAAGAATCCCCAAAGCACGCTGGGATTTACCACATTTTTGCTCGTAAATCTAGCCTAACAGCGCTAGAATTAACCGGTTCGGCTCGCCCTCAAACGAATCGAACGTTGAAACGAGAGGCTGCATTGATTCGAGTAACGTGAAAGCCAAACAGCAGCGGGGGCAGGATCCCTCAGAAACGTTTGAGCGAGTATCCGCGCGAGGCTTTCAAATCAAAGATCGACCGGCCACACACGATTCTCGGAGCGTCCGCGCCGCGGACCCTCTATCCCGTGGACTCTCATTAATCATTGGCTCGCTGGCAAAGGCGAAAAAGCATCGGAAGAGGGAGGCGCACAGAGGGGAGAGGGCTAGTGGCGAAGTCGTGAATACACCTTTGGCCTCCTCTCTGGCTCTCTGCTCGCATGCAGCAGACATCGTCCGTTCGACACGGGGCATAAAGCCACGCATTTAAGACGCAGTGAAAGACTCGGAGGAAATGGCACGGAGTGAAACGAAAAAGGAGCAAGACAGGGGTGGGGAAGGTGGGAGGAACGGAGCGATTCACGCGATTCGCGTGCCCGCTTATGAAAACGGGGCATTTGAACGTTGGGAGGGCCTCCAGAAAAAGAAGGATATCAGTGAATCTATTTGCCAGTCTCGCGAACCACTCCCGGAAGTGTCTCATTAAAATGCTAGCCTCATTTTCTTTCAAACGAGCCCGCCATCTCGTGCCCCGCCGTCAACCCCCCCTCCTCCTTGGTCCCCCTTCCACCCAGCCACCATGGTCCCTCGCCGCGTCCCGCTTCAGGATATCTGGCGAGTCTCCTCGGCCGACGTTCAGCCCCAACTTTGCCCATCGTCTTCTTGGTAGTTCAACAAAGTGGGAAATGAAGCGGGGCAAACGTCACAAAGAAAGATGGCAAATACGACAAGCTTCCATCCAGCCGGGCAGGTGAGCAGAGGAGTCCCTTCGTTCAGCCGAGTAAACCGAATGACGGACAAACGTCGCCGCGCTGAATCGTCCAGCGGCCTCGTTGGAATTACACATTCTATGAATAACCAGGCGAGCCTGTGCCATCAGCCAGAGAACGAGCCGACCCAGGGAGATGACTGGTCGGTCAAGCTGCTCCGGGCTAGCAGAGACGGGATCGCCGAGAGGAAAGACCCGGAAAAGGGGAAGTGGATTACTGCGGATGATACGACGTTTCAATGTTCTTTGAGCAAATAGCGAGCGAAAGAGTTCCTGGATATAATATGTGAGATAGCGGGGATGGGGGAAGAGGAGAAGCATCGATGAGAGATCTGGAGCTGGATAGCCGAGAGTTGAGGTGCGTGGGAGCTGTGTTGAGTCTGAATTTGGGTGTGTGGAGGAGTTATTCTTGTTGTTAGAGGAAAGTTGTAAGGTGTTTCAGAGGTGTACAGATGTTAGTTTAGATGAATTCGTGAGAGGCTGGAGTTTGTTTGGTCCTGTTGGCTTCTTCTGGCATTTTGAAATGGAGTTTAGTTCGCTATTTGGAATGGAGCTTAGTTCACTCTTTGGAATGGAGTTTAGTTCACTTTTTGGAATAAAGAATTTGTTTAGCTTTTTCACGGAATAACTGTTGCATACATAGGTATGTAATACCTATTGCTACTAGAGCAGTGAAAATGAGGGATTTTTCTAGATTCTAGTAGTACTCATCATGAACTCCAAATACGTGAAATCTTTCTATTATAAATAAAAAGAATGTCTATTATACTCAAATCTTTATTACGGTCTCTTTCATTAATAATTTCTGCTAAATTATATGTACCTAATTTTCCAAATTTCGTCCTTCCTCAGAGGAAGTTAGCAACGCGAGCATCAGAGTTCTAGCACGTTTCATGGGACCAAAGATCCAATAGCAGGAGTTATCAATACCGCCAGGATTACCTCAACATAACTGTCTCAGCTAGCGCCAGAACGAACAGCAGTCATACTGATCTTTTTGCCACCGTCTGTGCTAGCTGCTGGGAAATTTACTTTGCAGGAGTCAAATCGCTTGTCTCGTGGGACTAGAAGGCAAGAAGATAGCGGGGAAAACTTGGTGGCGAATCGTTCAGGGCTCCACAGACGTTGCTGCGAGTTCTCTGGTTGCTCATCCTTTGTTCGGAAGTGTGCAACTTGATAAAACACCTCGTATCGTGGTACAAGCGTGCCTTCCGCTTCCTTCCTTTTTCCCCTCTTTTACACAAGCATTAATCTTTCATGTCGTAAATTTTTCAACGCTTCCGCCCTCGGTCCGAGACATTTTTATTTAACGAGTTACAGTAGACGATTATTCATCATGCACAGGATCCAATTAAAAATGACACGAATCTTCACACATACTCTCACTCGTCGAATTATTTTCAATATCCTTGTCACGCAAACCCTACTTAGGATTTAGAACCAACCATAGACTTGTCATTTAACCTACACTTTCATTTTCCATATATCGACGTCACTCATATACACACCATAAAATGGAATTAAAATAAAGCAACTCTTTTTAAAATTGGAAACGCTGTGCTTTATAACATACCAAGAAAAGAAAGTTTGCATTTTTTCATAATTAATAAGAAAGTGTCGACAGCCACGATAAAAATTCCTAGTTGACGAAGTATATAGGTACTGCAATGTACTGGAAAAAAAAGATTTTACCGTCGTGACGTGGCAGCCCACAGTTGGCCGAGGTCGCTGATAGATGCGGCGAAAACGAAGAGAAGGAGATTGTAAGAGCAGGATGACGTAGAGGAGACTCTGAGGCTCGTGAAGGGGACCGTTATAGGAGCACTTCCGGCGTGTTGACACTGCAGCGGGTTGACCCGGTTGGTTCAAAGAGAAACAAGCAACCCTGATCGACAGTTCTGATAGCGGCAATAGAGTCTAGATTACCTCAGCGGTGCTCACGTCTATCCGTCATTGTCGAACCGTGTAGAGCCTGCGAGGAATGTCTTCCTTGGCCGCTGGTGACAAGTCGCGGGGAGACCTCTGGTCCAGCGGTCGTTGCCAGCGCTGCGCTCGAGTGCATAATCTGAAATGCATGCATCTGGGTGGACTCAAAATACCGTGGCAGCCCCGCTCGTTTGATCTACTCCACTCTTTTGACGTGGTCCAGAGTGCGTGAGCAAGGAGTTCAAAGTGGAACCGTGATACCTTCGACCAGTCGGTTTGCCAATACTTGAAGACAGCTTTGGCATTCAGATCTCCTGGACTAACAGAGCACACTGTTCTGCCCTAGTTTCGGTAAAATGTGGAAGAAATATGAATTTTTAGAAACAGTTTTGAATTTATTACATCAGGAGTTTTTAGAGATATTAATCTCTTGGGTTTTTATGGCGAGTTTGACTTGTCCTATTTATATGGTATTCTGAACTGAGCGAAAATCCAAGGGATTAAATGTTCACCTCCAAAAGTGAGTACATTAGAACCTCGATAGTTGCACAAGGAACAAGACTAGAATATTTACCAGAAATCAAAGTTCATTATAAAACACATTCTATCTAGGTGCTCCACAGTTGTCCTAGTAATCTATTCTTTAAGTCCCTTTGTACATAAAATGCATTTAAAAGTCCCACTGCACGTTGACAGACTTTCTAAACATTTTCACTCGCTACCTACTTCCGAAGTTTGCATACTTTGTGAATAATTACCATACCGTCTACGTTGTACCTGCGTCCCTCACGCAAAAGGCGAAGAAGGAATTTCATATCAGAGGAAAATGAAGCGTAGGAGATGCAGCTACAGATCAGGAAGCCTGAAATCAAAATTGAACCACTTTTGCCCTTTGGATCCAGTCGCTTTCCCTTAATTTCTCCGCCTGTGATAAGCTACGCGCACTCGAGTGACCACGAAAGCAATAAATTCACGAGCAACAACCGTAAAATAACATCGTTTTCATGTATGTTAACTTATCCCACTCGTAAAGTGTAAGGAAGCGTACCCTAGAAAAGGGAAGCAAAGCCGCTCACGGTACTCTTGTCGTAGTTTTTCGTCCCTCCGCCAGTTTATTCGGAAAAGAATTCTCCAGGCGAAGTCCTCGTAAATTATGCGCGCGGTCCTTTACCAGGCTTGATTTATTTCGTAGACAATAGTCGGCGGACAATGGAATTGAAGCGCGAAGAATTCAGAAAATGGAATTAATTGCGCGCTACAGAGGTAACGCCGCACTGACAAGACACTGCTCTGGCTTTTCATGATACTTCATACATTTCTTTGGCTCGTCTGACAATATCCATTCAAGATGTTTAATTCATCGTCCTGAGTTCTTGCGAAATACTGAAACTACGGGAGGTAAAATTGTAAATGGTTTATTGTGAGAATAATTCTGGAAAGGATTTATTTATTTAAGACACAAGCAGTCATAGCATCTTGTTTTTTAGCGATGTACATTATCTTTTAATCTTTCAAAGATACAAGAAAAAGATAATAATTACAAAATTTGATTTGAACATCATTCTTACAAAAATCATCTTAAAAAAGATTTAACATGACTGAATAATTTTGTTTAAGAAAGTTTCAATGCATCGAATTTCTTATAAATTTAGTTAGAGTATAAATTCGGTCCACTTTATCTCTTTCATTTCTTTCACGCTTATGGTAAACGAATGCAATCTCTGCGTAGAAGATTAGCATTTTGCATAAAAAACGATTGTGCAGCAGATTTGCACGTGCCACTTCAACCTGTCTACTCAACTCCCCAGAGAGAAACTCCATTATGATTTCTTCGAGCCAACTAGCATAAATCTCTGCTTAACCTCTTACCTTCGTTTTATGAGCTACCATTAGAAAGATAATGCATCGCATTGCCAAGTAGGTGTGGCTCTGACCGATAAAGATATAAGTGGAACCAACAAGGTATCTAACAGTACAAGTCCATCGATCACATCAACCAAACGAAAGAATTATTCTTGGTTTAATTATATCCTTGCCTCATGTACGCCCTAGGCGCGTGTAATTTGTAACTAGAAAGTTTTCTCCTCTCCCATTCTTCATTTAAAGGTCTATTGTTCTGTTAGAGACATGAATTTCTGTGATCTCTATTTTAGTCGTTGTCTCCTCAGAAACGAATCGATTATGCCTCGGATTTTTTGTCTCCTAATATTAGCTATTTTGCTGTGGAACTCTGGTGCAAAGCGCAGAACGATTTCTTACGCGGTGACTTGAATAATGTAAGCTGAGAAAGTATTTGTTGGCGGAGTTTTCTTTGCCATTAAAATATTGAGCAACTCTAAAAGTTCTCTTCCGCGCGTCTGTTTGCTGGAAGCAGTATATACTTGAAAGATAAAAAATCTGCATCATAAAGTTATAAATCTGTTATATTTTTTTCTTAGAAGCTGAATGATAGAGGAGATAATTTGAAACATTGGGTGGACGATAAAAACTGTTCGTAAAAAGGGAAAAGGAGATCGACTATTTAATAAAAATAGAGATTCTTATAAATATTGTATACCCTAAATGTACTGTAAATTCATTGATAAAGAAGGAAGCTCAAGAAAAGTTTGCGAAGATGTCGTAGGTTAAGTCTAAGTTTTTCAGTAGTCAGAGTCAACGACTTCGATGTCTGTTCGTGTTCCACAACCAAAAAGTTTCTTTTCCTAGTTACAGCAATTCCTCAGCTTTATTCCACCTTCTGTTCTCATTATTTGCAAAACATTCTACATCCTTCAAGAGAAAATATCCTTAACCAGTAGACATTTTTCACAAACACTGTAACGTTAAAAAAACATAAAGTTATAACGCTGTAGTAAATTCCATCCCCTTGTTCCTCAAGTTTTTCTTTGCCTTTCTAAAGACAATGTTTTCAGGGAAAAGATCAAAGAACGAAGTAGTGCTTATCGGGTTTCAAAGTAGTTTTATTTTTGAAAGAGATAACTTTCTTAGTGGCCTTGCACCGATAGCAAAAAGAATCAATTCACAGGACCCTGCACTTCGAGTTAAATTGCATGTCTGTTCCTGCGACTTGGACTGCGTTGCATAGACACAGTTTACACAGTCAGTGAAACGTTTATTAACGTCAACAAAAGTTTGCTCGCTCGATGCGTTGATGCTAAGAGCGGCAGTAAGTGCGTCGTCGGCAGAGCTCCGTTTCCCTGACGTTTCTCATTAGCCTATTAGCAAACTTCAGCTGCTCGTTATACCAGCGTCGAGACATTTGAAGATCGCGTAAAATCATTGTTTCCGTTTTGTGCGTAGTGATAAAAGCTCCAGCGTATTGCAATCTATGTTCAAAAATTTTAATCGTGAAAGAAGAATAATTTAAACATTTTTAACATGAATATTTATTTTTATTTCAGTGAGTAGTTAAATTTAGATGCAGTATAATGTAATTGGACTGCGAGCAACTATTTATCAGTAGTGCATCTTTTTAGTGACCCGAGCGGTGACACGCCGAGAAAAACATTTACCAGGAAATTGATCTGATACTAATTGAATTACTAAATGAATTGTTTTACAAATACACTCATAATCTAGATTGGTATCATCTTCAACGATATTTTAAAAACTTTTTAGTAGAAACATACAATTTATACTAAGCAATAATTTTTTTAACATTTCTGATATCTTCAAACAACTTAATATTTTAATATGAAAAATCAAAAATATGACGGTTTTCACCTTTTTTATGTTTACATGTTTGACAAACATAAAAATAGAGAAAAATTGGAATATTGTGTGTATATCATGTCGCTGAAACATTTCAATTTCTCTTGCTCCTGTTTGAAAGTTTGTCACCCATTCTGTCACAATGAATTAATCTTAATATAATTTTTATTCGCACAGTAAACAAATCAAATATTCAAACAAGCGCGATTTAGTGTTTCCGAAAGATTGATTGCATGGAAAAATAATAAAAAATTCAATATGTTTTACGGGACAAACCGTTATACAATTGAATTATTCTTCATGCATTTATCGTCGTGCAAAGAATCATGGATGAAACACGGATGACCATAAAATATAGAATCCAAACAGAATAAGTTGACAACGTTTCCTTCGAAATAACATAATGTGAAGGTAAATCGAATTTTAAAACAAGACACTTGACCACAAAACAAGGATATCAAGTTAAAAATAATTGCTTCAGATTTATAGTTTTGTCAAGTTTGCTCTCTCTGGGAATCAAATAAATCAAACTTTTAATGTCATTGAATAATAAGAATTATTAAGAATTCTGTCAATGTTCTAGCTATGCTGCAATCCCACCGCTAACTCCAATCTCAATTCTCATCACAGCCCCGACCGCAGTATCATCCCCAAAGACTGAAACCATCTCCAAGCACCTCCTCCAGCCTCGCAGCGAATTTTTTCCCAATATCAGCGCCTTCAAACAAACGCCAAAAGATGATTCCCGAATCTATCTGCATACACGCTCTATTCACCGCTGTGCTCTGACAAACCCCTTCAGAATACAATTGAACGACTTAACGTCATAACCACGATGCCGCGCGTCAGCAGTCGCAAAGACGAATCGCATGCCATTTCGGAGGTTTGCCCTGCATCCCAGCACCGCCAGCAGGACAATGCAAAGATCAGAGCCGTCATTAAGCGGCCAAGAGGCAGCATTCACCGACATCCCAGAAACAAGGACGGGCCAGCGAGTCCCCGCGACCTTTGGCTTCCGTTTCAAGCGGTTTGCGCGCCCTCTGCGCCTCTATATCTCCGGTCTATTGGTCCTGTCGCTCGGAAAACGTGACACAATGGCCTAGGTAAACCCAGTGGAAAGAGCCAGGGCGGAAGGACGATGACTCGGGTCAGGGAAGGGGAGCCGACGGGTCGCGGAGCCTCGGGCTTTCGGAACAATGGCAACTTGTCCGCTTCTGTCGTGCTGGCTCGTGGATTAGGCGGGAAACGCCTGGCCCGCTTGGTATACGTGCCTGATAAATAGTTCCTTCTTCGTATAATTTCGTGGATCCACGGTATTGGGCCGCGCTGAAATGCCTGGCAAGCCTGATGAAAGAAGAGCTCCAGCGCGCGCTTACACTCGGCTAGCCCTGAGCCGCGTTAAACCGACGCAAAACCTCGGCTGGCGGATCGCTCTTGGGGGGAGGGAGAAAAGAAACGTTCGCTGTTCTCCTTCGTCGAAGTAAGTGCAACGGAAGGGCGAAATTGCGCCGGGTGGCTAACAAATTGCGGGCTTATGCGCGTGCAACGAGCGGAGACCGCCGTAGGCCCCGCGCGACGGTAATAATGCCGCTTCTTATTGCGTGATGCAATACGGCGCAGCTGGATAATAGGCAAGCCGATCTCCTCTTTCTCCGTGGCTCGTTTAGCGAATGAATTTGACGGTAAGTTGCGCTCGTTCGTTCGTTGAATTGAAATTAGCGCGTGACAGCCGAGCGCGGCGAGAGGTAAGAAAGGATGCAGGCGATTTAACGAGACGCCGCAATCGCTTGCTGGAGGGGAGGGACGAAGGGGTGGTGGAACGAGGTCAGGAGGAAGAAGCTTTGTGCAATTATTTAATTCCCTCCTTTGAGGGAATGACTGTGATTGCAAAGTTACTGGGGCGATGTTGATTCTCTGCGCTGATGGTGCCTGTGATTGTTGGATTGGTTTCCTGCTGGATGGAAGCGACCTCTAGATGGTTTTGTAAATGAAAATTAATACTGAGGATGTTTAAGGTGGCTTCTATTTCAAAGAATTTTTTTGGAAGCTTCAGAACTTCAATTAAAATGATTTGTGAAATTATTTGTTAAAGCGATGGAAAATATTTTTCTACTCCCTACATTATTTATTACTTTCTGTCACCGGTTCGTTTCAGACAACTCCACCTACTTTTATTTTTTTTAAGTCAGTTATTTTTTGTCGTAACAACTTCTTGAGTTATTAGCGATAACAGAGGGAGATTGTTTATAGGTCGTTGTAGAGCATGAAGTGTTTTTGATATTGTAGTTCTATCTACTTTTACTTACTAACCAGTTTGGAATAAATAAAGAATTTTATTTAACTCAGCTCTGAAGAACGTAGCTTGTGCCAGTTAAACGTATATCTAAATAATCGTTAATGCCGAGGCGATCTGGATGAAGTGCAAGGGATAGACAACGAGGATAAACCCGCATTATTTTTCGGACATCGATAACAAAGGATCGATGGGAGAACGACTACACTTCAGGGACACAGCATCTTATCGTAAGAAGATCAACCTTCGCCAGGCCTGTATAAATTCTGAAAAAGTGAACGAGCCGATACCAGCAGCTCCAGTCACTAGCTCAGAGTTTGCGAAATGCCGTTTGCTAGCTGATTAATGGACCAGGCTTATGTATCGCAGGCCTTCATCCACTTGAGCATCGAGAGCCATCGACTCAAACATTCATCTTCTCGAGTATCTTCGTAATGCACGTGGATGGAACACGATAAGTTAAAAAGAGCGAAAAAAGACCGATAACGATGATGCTGTGTTAAAAAAAAATCAGCGTCGTGCTCTGATACCCGTGGAAGCTGATTCTTTGAGCGAGGTAGAAATACTCATCTGGATTACTTGGAATATTAATTCCACGAAGTTGCGTACAGTAAAAATTTCATTACTACTGGTCCATAACTATTAAGAAAAATTGCGAAAATAATACTTTCTGCGCCCTATTAGAAGAATTGAAGATCAAGAAATGTAGAAATATGAAATTTAAAAAATATAAAAATTTGAAATTCCATATGCACTAGGTCTGCAGTACACGTACTATTCTACAATATTCCAGCTAACACTGTATCGAGATTACCTGCATATCCTTTATGTAAAACATCTACTAGCACGTATGCATTGCAAAACGATGGCTGACTAGGGGCTAGGCGCTTCTACTTAGGCTGGACGCGTAATCCAGGGCGACAAGGAAACAATGAAGGGAGAGGGAGAAAAATAGAATTTCGGATTATCGTCTGTCCTTGGACATAGCCAGGAGTACCCGTGAGCGAAACAATTTCCTCGTCGCTGTCGCGCGACCAGCAAAAAGAGACGATAGAGCGTAGCTCGACGTCGGCAGGACATCCGGGCATAACTCGAGCGTAATCGTACCCTGGATAACTGGCTATCCGCTAGAAAGCGGATAATTCCACGCTCTTCCTGCATCTCGTCCCACCCACGGACCGCTTTCTCGTTCGAGAGGCGAATTGGCTGGTTTAAAAAGGAACGGTAAGGGACAGAAACGGGCAGGGGGATAAAAACTACGCGAGAATGATCCTCTTACGATGGAACAGCGATGGCGACGCGAACGGAAGATAAAGGAGCTCGAGTTGGAGGGACAGAAACCGAAAAACGCGATGGAAGAAGCTTTCTTGCTAGCAATAGAGATTTAACGTTTTGCAATCCGTCGGTCTCTGTAAAATGACAAATATGCTAATGCATTTTTAGAGTGTTGCATTCTGATTCCTCTACGTTTAACCATTTTCCTTTCTTTACTGTAGAAAAATGAGGTGTTTCGAACTCCTCAATTAAAAACACAAAAAGATGTCTAAATCCCTCAAAATGTTTAATCCTCTGCCACCGAAATATTTAAAGTGATTTAAAAACAGAGCACAATGCCGTGCCATAAATCCCAATAAAAAGCCCCTACCGAGTATTACGAGTTACGCAGGAAGCGCTTATTGTTTTTCTAGAATTAAAATCCTCCGAGCAGCGGCAGAAAAATTGGCGGAGGAAAAGGAATGAGGGGTGCAGGTGAATTAAACAGCATCCATGGAAGCAGACCTCGAAGGAAATCGGCGAGGAAGCGGATTGGCGGCGATTGACGTGTCCAGTTACAGCGAGAGGTCAGTAATTGTCTGTTACATTTTAAACAACTGGCCGAGCGCGCTTTAATTTACTTTTATTTTCGCCTGGGGAGTTTTCGTTCCCGTTTTCACGGAGGTTTATAACTGGTCCCCAGAAAAAGTGGGTCTTCCACGGATCTACCATGTACATACCCCGCTGATTTTATTCTCAATTTCGCGATTCCCCACAGGGTCGCGGATCGTGTTGTTTAATAAATATCGAAAAAGGAGAATCGTGGAGGAGAACCTTTAAGTTTGTCCCAAACGCGTCGCCAAAGGGATTCCAGGGAAATTGTAAAAGAAAACGCGTCTATGTCGCGGGGGACGAAGAGAAACCGTGCGCTGAAGTCATTTTTATTTCCTTCGGTTGAATAACGCTCCCCCGAAGGATATTTAAAGCGTGTCGTAATTTCACGAGCGCGGAGGAAAACGCGAGAAAAATCAAGCGAAACGAATTAAAAGTTCGTCAGGGGCGTATTAAATTATTTAAATTCAGCGGAGCCCCGTGCTCGTTTGGATCGCGAGGGGTAAGGGAGGAAAACGGGAACGCGATGGAAACCTTATTACACTAGTCGCCCCATCGGAATCAGAAACTTATTTTTAGCATTCGTTAAAGTTTGAAGTCCTTATTCGTCAAAAAGTCCCAATCTTCTCTTTGAATAGACAATGCTATTTTTGTTTTTTGTTTAGTTTCATTTTTTTCGCATGCCGATATGCGATAACAGGAGTTTATTTTTTTAGTTCTCTCTAAAATGGAATATTTCTTTTTAAACGAGTTATTTTCTTAAACGCAGCATTTCATAAAGATTTTCTATGTTTCATATTCATTCTATTCAGATCTTCCAAATATTAAATAATCCTAATTTTAGTCTGCTTGAGAATCAAAAATTCTTTCGACATACATTTTTCCTTCCAACATGCCACAGAGATGTTTATAGCGTCTGTCAACAATTTAATTAATGAATCGACAGAGGACAGCGCGAAGAATAGAGACAGGGAAAGAGCAGCCTGAGTCTACCAGGTTAACCGAGCCACGAGAGTCCTTGAAAGGGTTCTCATCAGGGCACTGTTGAACACAGTATGCCAGCCTTTGGGTAAAGTTTCGTTTCTTCCCACGGTATCAGTCATCATGAACTTTGTGGTCCATTTTCCTTTTTTGACGGGTAGCACTATAAATATTATCGAACGTGAAATCTTCCCAGTCAGAGACACGAAATTCAAAGAAAACCACGAAAGAAGCTCCATGAATAATCCAGTTATTTGTGTGTCTAATCCAGACTGAAGATTTCTAGAACGAGACACTACACCGAGAGCTAATAATGTTCTAACAACGAGCAAAGTTAGCTATGCATAATTATTCGTTAGATTCGTATGTTTGCTTATCGTTGTGGAAGCTCTGTTTGCCAATCCAATGGAAATCGATGTTCTAGCTGTTTATCGCGGATGCCTTAGAATAAATAGAGCGAATTATTGCGTTCGATTTGGCATAATTTATTCAAAGTGTGCAATGAGTACAGAAATTTGCATATTATGTAGTAATAAAAGAATTATCCTCTGGGCAAACTTACCTAAACACACTTAGAGTCAGTATCATTAGGTTATAGATCATTGTAAATTTTTCAACATGCAAAGCAAAATATTCGTAGAAATGTATTAAAGAAACAACCTCTGAGTTTTAATTGAAATTCCTCAAAAAGCAGAATCCAGATTTTCCCACTGGATCATGTCAGAAACAACTTGCAAGCAACCAATCACCTGCACTCACACTAACAGTCGCGAACAAACTCCCTGAAGGGTATAATTCTACAGAGGCAACTATGGGGGTTGAAGGTCTGGGGGTTGAAATCGATGTTAAACGCAGAGTTGATCGTAAACGGGTATTCCTTTTTGCGCCGCGGAGCTGAGCCAATCCTGCGGTTCGTTCGAATGCGGTTGCGACGGTGACAGCGGTAACGAAGCTGGGTGGCGAGCGAAAGCAAAACGAGATGGGGCCGTCCCCATAAATATTAATTGAGTCTCCATCGGCGTCGTCGTACGAGGGCGCAGAATTTCCAACGACTGGTCGTTCGGTAGAAAACGAAAATCCGCAGGCCGCAGAGCCATAAATTCTCAAGTTTCTGCGGCTGTCTCCGGCAACCCACGGAATGACGAAGAGGGCGGCGGTCTCCTTCACCGCCTGCACCCCGTTGCTTCAGTTACTCTACCTCGTCGCGCCTTCCTTCCGTTTTCTATTATGTTACGTATGTGTGCCATGTCGAATTATCTGAGGACTGTTCTGCCTCTGCCAAGGATTCTGTTGGCGACTGTAGACAGCGTGATGGAGGAAAAACTTGATGGAATCTTGGAGAAGTAGATGCTACGGAATCGCAAAATTCAGGTTTCTTAGTTTAGTTTGCTTTGTTAAATGTATGTCAATCATGTCAGATTCAGTATACATAAAATTGGAAACTTTTTTAGCCTTAAAGCTGATGTACTTGGTTAGTAATAATCTTTGTTAAGTAGTACTCAGCAAAATATACCTACACGTATTTGATATGAATTTTAATTCTAATAATTGTTAAAATAAATTGACAAATATCATTTTCCGTAGATGGGAAATATTTACATTAAACACACTTATGACATATATCTTGATTACTCCTTCTAATTCTCTCATCAATTACAGATTTTACTTTCACGTAGCACGTGCTGTTTAACATGGCTAATGAGAACCTTCTTGCCATCTTTTCTTTATGTCTCCCACTCTGCGCGTACACTCTCCCTCTTGCACATTTTCCATACATGACGCAGGCGTCGTAACTTACTATTTTACTCTTATATTCTAAGAGTAATAACTTTTATATTACACCTTACCTCACTTTGAATAAATGAAAATCATCAAACTTGGTATTTGATTATAATTGAAGCCTTCCTCTTGTCTGGCCAGGCACGGTGCATTTCTACTTAATCTAAGCCTTCTTGATTTGACATGCGCTACACCCTATTACAAAATCTATTGCAATAGCTTTTTGATAACATTAATTTTCTGTTCTAAAGGTTGAGAACAACTAACATTAAATGAAAATGAAAAACTACAATAACGCTTGTAATCCGCTTAATGGAAAATAATTCAGGAGAGGAAAGGTAATCCAGAAAAAGTGCTTCCCATTCTCTTCAACGTATGAACTCGATCACTGTCTACGGTTGCAGTCCACTCTTTAAGTGCAATTTTTGAGAGTGTAGGGAATTCTTTCCGGAAGATTATCCATCGAACAAACTACCCACGCATTCGTCCGTAATGTACCGTCTTCGGTCGCCTGTTCTTCCACCCCCTGAGGGAGATGAATTTAACGACCAGCGGCAGGACGGAGGATAACGTTCCGCGTATTGTGTCTGCAAGCCGCATTCCATGTACAGCTCAGCAGGAAATAGACTGGGTCAATTTCCCGAGTGCATTCCTTCGTGGCTGATGGTTAAACTGGCAGCGCTTCCTTCGCTGAAGTGCGCCTTGAGAACGAAAACGATAAAGGCTAAATAAACACTTTCTGTTGTACAAGTTAGTCTCTTCTTTGCAGAAATCTGGATAATACAGAGGTATTATGCTCCTGCATTTCCTTTGAGTATTGCCCGTTTTGCAACGACGTTTTTATTACATCCTCAGAGATGCTAATATTGAGAAAAAGTTTCAAGGAGGATAAAGAACGAAATTACGAGGAAGATACTTTTGAATTTTTATGATTGCATTTATTAATGATGAAAAGGGAAACGCTAAATTTGATTTAAATTAAATTTTTCCAATTAGGGGTGGAAGATATTTCCTCTCATGTGCAACATTTTGAAAATTGTTACGTTGTGAAAAAATGTTGGAGAAACAACTTTGTTAGTAGATACGAGTAGACAAACCACTGAATAAAACTGATTTTAAATTACTGCTGTCCAGAAAAGAGTTTAGCTTTCATTTGGGGATTATGGACGAATAATTGTAAAAGAGTGAAATCAAATTTTTAACTCTGCAAAATTATAAACATTTAAAGTTTCGTTCAATTCAGAATATTAAATTATCCTTTTAAAACTGTCGCTTCTAGGTACAGGGTATCCTTTGTAATTCAAATTTCATTTTCAATTTGAACATTCAAGGTTTTATCCATTTTATTGTATCTATCTACTAGAAAAAATTCATTTCATCAGAAAATTAAAAACTAATTTGAAATATTTTTAGCTTTTGTGACTAAAATTAATTGTTACTTCTGACTATGTTTAATCAAGTAAGTATTCAAAATTAAAATTTAACTTCTGATCAGTAGTAGTTCCCCATCACTAGTCAGGCATGCAATAGTACACACGACCCAGACTCATCAACTAATAATATTCAAATCTCACCTCGTGTTCAGCAAGTTTAAGCAAAAAAATATAGAATATTTTTTATATTTAATTTCCCCGTTATTATGAATAAAGTATTCCTGTAGGCCTAAAGTCATAAAATTTCTCAGATGAAACAGGAGAAGAAGACAAAATCTATAGAAACGCAAAAATTCGGAGCAATTTTTCTCTCTTCTTCAGGGGAATTTATGAGAGAAGGGTTATGGCCTTCGAAAATTTTTCATCGTAAAACGTAGGAACAAATCATCGAGTTAGAGTGCAACGAGAGAGGGACCATTTCCAACAATGTTTTCACAGTCGCACATACGCGACGCATGCATATTCATCCGAAGAATTTCCGTTACCAGCATCCCTTTCTAGCTATTTTTTCACGTGCTAGTCATTGCTACCATTATTATTCATTTTTTTTTGTCCATATTAGACAAAATGTGCCGTTTTTACTATAAATTTCAATGCCTGTTTAGTTTCTCGTCTGACCATTCTTTTTTCATAAATATTACAGTAACTACAACAAAATCCCGAAGAAAACTTTAGCATTCATATATAGATATAATTATTTCTAAAGCAAAAGCAATATTCTCGAATAGAAAATAGAATATTACGATTAAAATTACTTGCTTCATGATTCTCCATCATTTTTATTTAAGTACCCCCCATGCGTCCAGAAGAGTTATTCAAGGAACAAAAGATTCGGTGCATGGAACGAATTAAGCACCACCCATCTAGCTATGGCAGAGAAGAGCGATGTTTCTCTAGGAAGTGGAAGCCCGTTCGCTGATAGCAATAAAGCGCTATCTGACTTCCGCTCCGAGTCACTTAACGTCTGCGAGGACATTTAAAGTCCTTAGTAGCGCGGACCATTCGCACTATAAAACACTGCCTCACCTCCTCTGCCACAGCTACTTATTATAACGACATTATCCTGGCTCCCCCTCATTAGCTAGCCCATCAACGACACTTCCTTCCACCCGTTTTCCCATTTCGAACGCGACCGCCCGTTTCAAACAACGAGGAACGAGCCACGGATAAGCCAAGCCCTTCCTGTTTCGCTTCCCCCTCACCGCCGCTTCCCCCTCCTCACCTGCGCGCAACGCTCGCGTTTCTCCAACCACTGACTGAATTAATTTCGGTTCGATGCACGTAGCCGAGCGTAATCCGCTTATCGCTAGGGCTACGAATTGTTACGCTGCAACTCGACCACCAGCTGCAGGAGGAATCGCGAGATCGTTCGATCAGCCGCTGCGTTTTCCTTCTCTCACCTCGTGAGACTTCTTCCCTCGTTCGTGATCAACCTGGCCAGGGATAATGCTGTTCCATAGATGTCTGATGCTCGTTTGGCCCGCGGTTCCTGGTGGTTCGTTAGATCCTTGGTGCTACGCGAAATGGTCCAAAATGAAGATCCGTGGTCGGTTTCAGCTTCGATGATATTTGACGAACGTGGAAGGAAATGAGGATTAGGGGACTAATAAAGGAATAGAGGTAGGAAGAGAGAAATATGAATTGAGGGTGTGTATGGGAATTAGAAAAAAGAAGGAAAGCGTAAAAGGAAGGGATGCAAATAGATTATTATGTTGTGGCGACGCTTTCGAGGCACTCGGAGAAAACAGGATTTAGTGGCCACGTTGAGTCGGCCTTCAGGCCCTTGAGTAGGCCACGCAATAAGACGTTGCAGGCCATCTGGTTCTTCCCCTGCGCTGCGTCACACTTCCCCTCGGGAAAACTAAAGTCCCAATACCAGGGACAAAGATTGAGTCTTTCGAGCAGAACATCTAGAAGTGTCTTCGCGAAAGGACGTAGCAAGTCGTGCTCGTGCAGAAAGTGTGTCTGTAGTATCCACCGACCCTTTTATTTTAACATCCTATTGCTTATTTTCTATCACCTTAAAGTAAGAAGAAAAGTGACTGTGGAATATGAAGAAATAAAATACTTTGAGTAAATGTCTACTTTGAAATAGAGAAAAGACACTGGAGGACACGCTGATCATACTACTGAATAGTCATTAGTGCAATAAAAGATGGTTACTCTCGTAGAAGGGAAGTTCTACTCATCTCAAAAGACTAGCTCTGTTGTAACTTTCGCTTAAAAGCATTATCCCGCAAAGTCTTGTCTTATCTACGGTCGAAAAACCTCCAGGGTTCCCAGAACAGAGGTGGAATTATCGAAAGTTTCCATCTTACGCACGATTTTCCTAATTTTATATCTGATCCGTCTTCGTCGAAGTGACGTCGGACACGTTCCCTTGGCAAAGTAGAAAGCTATTCGTTTGTCAGAGGCACCGGTAACAATATTACCTTATCAAAGTTTATCCGAGGCTCAGGACTGAAACTTTGGACCGGAAGAGGGTGGAAGACCCTAACGAAGTCGCTCGTCCACTCCTTCGCGGATGGAACTTTCTCGTCGTAGTTCACCGATGAATATTCAGTGTTCTATGTGTAAAAGTCGACGGGCGAAGGGAGAAGCAGAAAAAAAGGGAAAAGGATGTACTGAGGAAGTTCTCGTAACGGAATGATGTTTTATTCCGTCGCGTATTAAAAGGAAAGTGTCGCTTTTTTAACCCGATCTTGGGAGAAAGGGACAGGACAACCGCATACAGAAATTAATGCCGTGTTTGTGGCACGTTTGAATTACAAAACCGTTCTGTATAAACTGCCCCCTATCTGCATAAGAAATAAGAGAACCTTTCCCTTTCTTGTTCCAGAATATTTAACCTCCCTGTTCTCTTTTATAAGTCAAACGAGGTCTCGACACTCTTAAATCAAAGGAAGTGGACGTTTCCTTCAGATGGACTTTTATTCTTTAAATTCGCACCGTTTTGAGAAAAGGACATATTCGTTTTATAAGGATATGAAATTTTTTGCAGCGATCTACATAATTGTCACCATGTGCTCTTGGAATTATTAACACCTTTCTTGAGGGAGTAGGGCTTCTCTAATGGCCTGTAATGTGTTCTAAAAGATAGAAGTTTATTTGGTGAAAGAATCCTTAAAAAATTTACTACCTGACAAGGGACTTATTTTCTAACTTTTTTGAGCTCAGGAGTAAGGTTTTCACCCCTCTTCTAATTTCAAAAATATAACTCACCTCAGCTCTTAATATCGCTCTAAAATTCGTACCACATCACAATTAAGGCATAAATACATAGAGTCACCCCCATAAATTTCCGATCCACCGTCTTCCACACGAGTTCTCGCTGTCACGTTCAGCGGAATTCAATAGACCCTCGCTATCAACCCCCAAACGAACTTCCTCCATCGAGATTTTTCTTAGCCGCACGCTGATCGACCTCCTCTCCCGTTAAACCCTGGGCCACCATGGAATTTCATCGATATTCGCTAATAAATTTTAAAAGGTGCCCCCGAGAACGTGGGAGCGCGGCCTAGTCGTAAATATTCAAAGTTTTCGTTCGAATCAGTTTCCCTCTCCTTTGCAGCGCGCGTTCGTTCGCTCCTGTTCGCTCATAGCTTCCTTTCTTTCTCGCGGCCGAGCAATCACATTACGAGCAACGCACCTGAGAAGGAAGAACAACCGAGTGCTCAGCCAACTTTTTCGCGAGATGAATTCCTCTGTGAGGAGAGAAGGCAGCAGGAGAGGGAGAAAAAGAAAAAGGAAAGTTCTTCCTCGTGGAAGGGTTTTGCTAGCCAAGCACGGTAGATTTCGACGAGCCTTCGTGAAGACCTCGATGATTTAAATCCAGCGTAAATCATTTGGTGTTGGGGGGCCTTCAAACTTCAGCCGTCTGAAGTGTAAAACGATTTCGGAGAAGTATCGTGAAGTATCATGACGGATGTTCGATCTTGGAAAACAATTTTTCTATATTCAATCACTGCGGGTATTACTTTGGGGAATACAAAAATGTAGATGCCTCAGTATCGCCATTTATTTACTCTGATCACTGCAAATAGGAACACAGTAACGCTCATAAGTATTCGAACGAACTCAGAAGTTTAGAAAATTACAGATTTATCGGTAACAACCGATATTTGTCTCTTAAACTAACCACTATTTACTGCCAAAAATAAAATTACTGTAATTATTATATACTTAATTTTAAAACATAATAGAAATACGAAACAAATTTAAAAAATATACATCAGATACTATAAAGAAACCTATATTTTACTCTACATGTGACACTGTTCGAATACCTACGAGTGGCACTGTACATCAGCGTTTACGAGAACTGTTAACTACCCATTAAGGCGTGTCTTCAACCATCCCAATACCAGTATCAGTACTTGAATCAAAAGGTGCACACAGGCATGCATCGCAATAATTAAATATTTTGGCAATGGCCGACACTAACGACACCGATTGCCACTTAACGCTGCTACCTTCTGTATCAAAGAATCTAGAAAGCGACAAGAGACACGCACGTCTACGAGCTCGGTGGAGAGGCTGTCCGTGGAGTGCGAGGGGAAATTAAATTAAATTTAAATTAAGCTCAATTAAGTAAGCCGCTTTCGCCCCATGGGAACACAGCTTCTGTGCCCGGTTACTGCCCCTGAAATTTAGCCCCAGGTCAGACATGGGGAGGGGATGGGAGCGGTGATCCTTGTCTAGCGTCGGATACGGAACTAATCTCTTTTAAATTAGTATTAAATTCTAAACGGGTTCAAGTCCGTACTCGGTGGTTATTAAATTCCAGGACGCTATCGTCCGCCACGTTTTCCGACCCAACCGCGTCCCCTATGTTTTATACCGATCGTAAATATCGCGATCTACCCCTATTGCCAGCGCTACGAGATCTACGATTCGTGTTCTCGTGACGAATACTCTTTCCTGACGTTTTAATGAATACCTCGTCGCAGAGAATTCGTGAACGATGTCGTACGGGCACTGACGTGCTTCCACTGGACCACATGACTGTTGCTGTCACATATTCGTATTCAAACTTTTATCAAAATACCAGACGTCACTGTGTTCAATTCGTGACTATATGAGATTAATTCCAGCGCAACAATCAGAGCAATTTTCACGTGATAAGTTCAGCTGGTTTTCGTTAGTCAAACCTAGTGTTCTCACAAATTAATTACAGGTTGAAATGTTACTTGCAGTATTATAATAATTATATTACTTCTACTTTTTTCAAATTTAGGCTTCCTATCTATGGCACACCTAGTGGAAGCTGCCCAATAATGCGATAATGAGATCTCTTGTACAGAGTATTAAAATTTTCGACCGATAAAAAATGACGCGGTTTCACGCTGGAGGCTGGACGACGCCGCAATTCCAGCGTCGCCTCGCGTTCACCGTGGCACAATTTATATTCTCGCGAAATATTTCACGGTTTACGAGCGCGAGTTTTGCGCCGAGCGAGCCTCCACTTTCGGATTTTTCAATTCGAATACGCGGACTTTCGGTTATTCTGGTTTCTACTCTGTTTGGAGACGCTCAATGTGCTGTCTTTTGACGATTGTGGTTCCCGGAGTATTAAATAGCACGAGGACTTGTTTAATGTAAACCGCTGCACCGTTCACTGACGTTGAGCTTCGCGATCTATGCTTTTTTTTCCGAATGAAAGAGCACCGTTAACAATCAAGAGATTCTCGTTGCGTAAAAATACGACAGTCTACCATTACTCAGCTCGTGTTTACTTTCGCGGAAAACGAGGACTGTGCAAATTCGTCATTCGGACAAACAACAGCGAGCCTGGTATTTACTGGGAGGAATAAAAATGGAAAAAAGAATAGTCTGATTATTATTACTGAACATCGTATAGATAGCAGTATGGAATATGTCATATAAAAATAAGGAATATATATGGGTGATTCAGAGCTACAGGATGATCAAATGCAGAGGGATAGTAAGTTATGGAAACAAATTTGTCATTTAACCATTGACTAATATATAGTAGTGTTAGTACTAAAATATACTGTAATAAGGTTATTAGGCTTCTATTATAGAAAACAATTTATAGTGTCATACAAAATTCACAATTTCTCAATTAATTAATTTCTGCAAGTTATCCATATATTTATTTTTTAACAAACGCAAATGGTTGAATTACAGGAAGGACTATGGTCTCACTTTAACAACTAAAAGTTAATAAACATGAGCTTTGTTATTCATTTCTCCAGAGAGGAAGCTTCTATTATAGAAAAAAATTTATAGTGTCATACAAAATTCACAATTTCTCAATTAATTAATTTCTGCAAGTTATCCATATATTTATTTTATAACAAACGCAAATGGTTGAATTACAGGATGGACTATGGTCTCACTTTAACAACTAAAAGTTAATAAACATGAGCTTTTTTATTTATTTCTCCAGAGAGGAAGCTTTGAGGGTGCAATAAGAAGTCTTGAGAACAAACTGACCCTACTCGTCCACGCACTGCACGTATTTGAAATATTCACAACAAAAGGGGTGGAAACGAAATCATAAAATTATTTTCTCAGCAGAAATTGTCTGAACAAAGCCCACCAATGTCTTCTCCCGAAGGAAAGAACATCCCTTCCCTTGGCTATGTGAAATTTGCAGATCGTAGAACTTGCGACACGACGAGGAGCAAGGTACGTCGGACCATGGCAAACCCTGCGAAATCTAAAAAATGAATTCACGAGGGCGAAGGTAAAACGAGCAGCGACCATACCATCGTACGTTTCACGCGAAAAGATCTGTTCTCCTTCCTTTTCTTTCACGATGTGTGTGCATTGCGTGCTGGGGCACAGGGAATATATTCCTTATTTCAGGGCAGAGAGTGCAATAGGTCCTCTAGAACCTTCAATATTATTAATTCAGTGCAAGGGACGCTAATCCTTTCCCTTGGAGCGTACTGAGACGAAGTTACAGGAATAACATAGAATAGATTATCTGCTTATCCATGCTTTATCTTTGTTGAATAATTCGCAGTGATCTCGGCGTATCTCTTGCTCAAATCATTATTATTTTTTCTTCTATGGAAGTCACACTTCAGTAAGAGACTGTATATAAAGTGAGTATCTACTTAATTAAGTATTCAAAACACTACTTGATAGACAATTGTCCACAGAGTGTCAAATATGCAGCCTTGCAATAGTCACCAGACTGCAGTTTAACACTACCTAGGTAAAACACTATTTAAATGCCAAATTAAATACAAAATACTTTATCTTTATTTATTATTTGAAACTCTAGAATTTATTCTGCCGTCGTTATTGGAAATTTTTAGTTCACTTTCTAAATAATATACTCATTCTGGAAATTTTTGCAGCAGTAGAATTATTAATGTCCTGCGATCCTCAGAATATATATTAAATATATTATATTATATATTAAAATGATAGTATCCTAAAAGCGTGGTAATTCCCTCCCTGGGACACTAAAAGAATTCCAAATTTCAATTTTTCCCAGCGACAAAAGTATTTTCTTCGCAGTGATGCTCAAAATTAACAGTGAATCAGGCTAGAGTCAGACACTGGGAGTCGGTGCGATGTAAAGAGCCACAGGCGGTCGACAGTGCGGGTCAAATAAGCCCGACGTTAATAAAGTCTTATCGGCATGCAACCATGCGTGTCGACTTTAAGCCACGGACGCGTTAATCCTCTATGCTAATTTCGGTTGGCCAGGAAAACGACGGCTCTGATGCCACCCCTTTCGGACACGCGTGTTCACCAAAGCCAGCGCGTTCCACGTACGTGGAAGATGGCCACGGTGTGTGGTCGACCGCGAGAAAGGATATACATCCAAATGCAGTCGTGTTAAAACTCGAGGCTTCGAAGAAACGACTGGCAAAAAGCTTTCGATCGAGAAAGGGCCCGTGGAACTGGCTTTGGTTAAGAACTCGTTGGAAATTGAATGCTGTGTAGCTGTTGGAAAAGTGGAAATTGGTTCTATGTATGAAAATAAGGGAAAGGTGATTGCAGACACACGCTTGATAGTTTTCTGTCTTTCTACAAGCAATTGTTGAGTTCTAAATGGCTTTGATAAGTTCCAGTTTTTTAGTCTTTTTCTTTAAATGTTCTGTCAGCTTTTAAATAAATGAAAAGGAACTTTGATGACAAGGATTAATGAGTAACACCAGCTGGTACCTGTATTTGATAAAATTTATTATAAACGTTTGACAATTAGTTTGTCATTCTAATATACATGTATAAAATATTACGTATCGAGTAAATTTCGTATCGAAGCCCATAGTAATAATTATAGTTAGTTTTTCGAGAATGTTCCTTACATTTTGTATTTCTACCACACGCGTACACTGTCTACATTGTGATTCTTAGTTCAAATAAATTGGCTTATAAAAGAGGATATATGTATAGCCTATCAGACCCAGCGACATAAAAAAGTGTAAATCGGAAAATGGAATTTGTATATGCAACGAACCTTACTCTACAGTAATATAAAAAAAACGCCCTTATAAATCTGGAAAAGAGGGGCAAATTTTTCCTGAAAGTTAAAACCAAAAATAGAATAGTCAAAGGTTGACGTGGATCTATCTCTTGGATTCGAAGAAATTGGCGGTCACGGGTACGGTCTCGCGAAAGCTACGGCGTTCCTGTCAATATTACACAGAAGCAGAATGTAATATGTCTCGATCCACAAGGGGGCGAGAAAGACAAAGAGACGAGGGTCTGACTAAAAGCATTCCGGCGAACAAAATGTATCATGATTCTGTCTCGCGTCGAAACAGCTTCCTTCGCTCCCGATGCATGTCTTTCCGGCGTATTTCACTCGCGCGATATATCGAACGAGGCGCTCGCGCGCCATCCACCGCCCCAATCGTTCCATTCTGATTTCCCACGGAAATTATTACTACGTAGACACACGGCTGTCCTGGCTTTCCCAGGTCGGGCCGAGCTAATGAAGAGTCAGGCCGCAAAAGATGGAATCTAAACGATTTTCATAACGGCTGTGTACATACGATCCGTCATTACACTCCCTGGAACGACCTGTCAAACAAAAGATGCTCATTTTAATAAAATGGCTTATAATGGATAATAATGAGCTGCGCGAAGGATCGATTATTTAATAAAATTGATACAATAGAATCGGGAACATTAGTATGGTTTTACGTAATGAGATAATGGTGGATGTTATACTCTGATTGTGATAAAACTGTAACTGATGAATTTCGAATAAAATTGATGGAAACGATGGATGGAATATCATTTTCGTATGATTTCGTCTCACTGCTTTGTTTGATGGTAATTAGATGTTACTGGGGTAGGTAGAATGGATAAATGGAGAAAGAGACTATGGATAATTTATTTGAGATAAATAGAATGTTTCTCTTGAATTTCTGATTCACACTTACCCTAATGTTCATGTGGTATATTGGACCGTTACTCCGCCTTCTTTCTGAGATATGATTTCTTGTAATAGTCGCAGAACATGTAGAATATGGCGAGAATCTGAGACATGTAGATGTAAGCAATCGGTCTTCGATGTGGCTCACAGGAGGGTGAGAAAGCTTGTAATATGTGACCTAACATGATGACAAACTGTACCTGTAACATCAAAAGATACTGTAGGTATATTTTCTTTCAAAGTTATTCTGCTTCGTTATTGATCCATTATTGTACCTAAATACAAAAAGTAAAATCTCAGGTCAAGAACTTCTTCGAATCCTTGAATATTTTAGATATAAGATTCACAAAGGTTCTCGGAAAAATCGGATTTCTACCCCTTTCAATTTAAAAGCATCCTGCATTGCAAAGCTCAAAGGACTGTACCACCGAACCCTCCAAAAGTCAATAATAAATCTCGCCTGCAGTATTATAACACGAATTCCTATGGTCCCGCGATCAAAAAAGCCAAAAGCAAGAGAACGCTCTCGATTTGAAGGAATGAAAACTAAGTGCTGCAAGAGAGAAGCACGAGGGCAGAGCAACGTTGTTCGCGACACAGCAGGCTCGCTAAACCCTCTCTCCGCATTGTACGTAAAATGACACTTTACCCTGTGCTCTTCTCCGTCCCATTTCGCGTACCATAAACGCTTCCCTCGGAATTAAACCACCACACGTAACTCGATAAATCATCCCGTCGATATATCTCGCCAGAAACAAAAGTTTTCCGCTGGCGGATTATTTAATTAAAAACCAATGCCACCCCCTCGGTCCCCCAGCCCCGATCGACCGCCGTTCCATTTCGCCCTGTTGTTCCCCCTGCCCATGACTCGGACGCAAATCAAATCGCTATTCGCGAGTAGTACACGTGTAGTTCCGCATCGGGCTCTTACGTCCTTTTCAGCCCTTGTGAAAATCTGGTTATCGAGTTAGGGAAGGCGGGAGCGGAGCATGGGCCAGCGTAGACATTGCAGCCCAAGCACACGCTTAGCTGGCTCGTGTGTTTCGTATTCATCGGACAACATATTGCGCCTTTCGACGGCGATTCGATGTATAAAAATACGACGGTATTCCGTGCTCTAGTGGCTTTTGTAGGTTTTTCTCGCGGCCCTTCGGTTAAGTAACTCAATAGAATCTTTTCATTCAGGGAGCTTTATACATAGAAGTGGCCTGATCCACGCGTTCAGTGATAATATCGAGCTGAGCGGAACGTTTTTGCGTTCTTTCTTTTTTCCTTTTTTTGTTTTGTTAGGATGTTCTTGCGATTCTTGAAGGAGATCAAGGTAGAAAGAGTTTTTATAGAATCTTCTTTTTGCAGAATTTGATGCAATTACTCGTTATTTGAAATGACTTTCAGTCTAGAAATAACTTATTGCTAGTAGCAATAATATATACATCTATGAAGCTTTTAGTAATCTAAAGAACTTCTGTTCGAAGGTATTTTTAAAATAATGTACGCAATGAAATGGTACACATATACGTGTAGTACGAATGTGGCAGATATGGTTGACCTACACTACTGAAACGCAGGCAGGGCAGAGCTTAAGTAAAACAATTCGGTATGTGGCCAGACGTGTTCTGAAAACCTATATGAGACTAGAAATGAAATTCCATTTTAATTATCCACAAGGGTTTTTTCCTTAAATTCGTAATTCGAACTTGTTAAAATGGAGCTTTATTTCAATTTTAACTTAAATTATGGATCATAGAACTTTACCGCTTCTGTAAGCTAAAATTTGTAACCCTTGTTTTACAACGTTAAACCGATTGCAGCTACGTCCATCAGGCGAACATTCTGACTTTTTGGGTCAAGCCAAAGGTTTTTTTCGAAAACACGATTGATTCCCCTACGGTTCGTTATTCCCAAAACAGATTGTTTCCATGCTCCCATTGGCGTTCAGATTTTATGCTTTTTATCCGTCGCACCCGTGATTCTTGGCGTGCTAGCGAGAATATAAAGAATAATTTAATTTTAGCTGTTGGTTACATGAAACATATTAAATTTATTATTGCCACTGTAGCCAGTTAATTCTCTTGAAGCATTAAATTCAACACATTTACACATACACAAACACCTGCTTTACAAAAGTGTCTCGTTCTTGACTCTGTTTTCCAAATAAAGAAGCTATTTCAACAATTCATTAACAACGCTCTACCTAACACAATTTTAATTTTAATTTACACGAAAAGAAAAATTGTTAATACCTGAACCGAGACTTGACAACGGGATCGAAAAACATAGACTAACAAAACCATACTTTAAAACCGTACTCTTGCGTGTGTTTCGTGTCGTCAATGTTATTCGTTCAACTTGAAAAAATATTTTCCACAACTTCGTTTCCCATCCTACAAAGAATTAGTCACTCCTTGCTTTGTTGTTTCTGGCCGCGCGTGCACGTTATTGGGTCGGATTAATTTACTTTGCGCCAACATACGGCGGCTCGAACGTCAATAGCAATTTCGCTTTTGAAAAATTCGCGGGCAAGGACGAAATGTAATTTTACGATTACGCGATAGCACGCGGGGGCGCGCACACGGTGAAATGAGCGAATAACGTTCCCAGCACGGCAATTCAGTCAGCGCAACGAGCATCGTGTTACAATGTATGCATTCTGGCGTTGTGTATGCAACGTACGAGATAGCGGAGCCAGATAGAAAATGGAAACGTACCATTTGTAACCCCGTAATATATTGTTTCCAAGGTGCGATCCTCTTTTGCATTTCTGGGCCCAAGCAGGCTAGCAGATAATAGGTGTACATGATCACGTGCACTATACAGTTTGGCAGAATCGTGAACGTCCACATACCTCCTGTAAATTAAAACATGTTTCAATTTTCGAGCGAATTTCGGTATTTTTTATTCGTATTTGTGAACAAAGAGAAGGTGAATTGTTATACTGTGTAGTTTATGGGACATGTTTTTGAATAATTTTAAAGGGAGTTTCTTTTTTATGGGGCTATGTTATAATTCTTCTTTTAATGAGAAAAATATTGTGTCTTTTTTGTTATAAGCTGATCACTGGCATCTGTTATAAATTTGTATAAAAATTTACCTGGGACAAATTTGCACATTATCCATGCAAGGATGACAGTAGACGTATGATGATAAATATGAAGGAAGGAAGCTTGATTGTACTTTTTTCTCAAAATGAAGATAACAGTGTCGACCAATTCGAAGAGTTTCAATATTAAAAGCCTCCATACCCATCGAGCCATCTATAATGATGACAATATTAATTTTTCGAATTTTTAGTTTTAAGATACTTATTTAATGCTACTCACGCGATAAGATTCAGGATCATAGGAAATAATATGATGCTCGCATCCTAAAGAGTATTTCGTAGTGAAGCCTGATGTGAGAAGCTGAAAATTCAAAATCCTACTACTTACATACTTTGACAAGAAAGTGTGTACAGTTTATTATAAAAATTTCATTTCAATTTTCTACTTCCAAACAACTATGTTCTCGAAACCATAAACAATGAAGTAATTTCATGCTACCGCAGGGAAGCATTTAAGAGGGGTAATTAAGCAAAAGTGCTATCCTATTATCTAATTATTTTGAATGATTAAAGTGCATCACGAAATACTAGAACAGTGCATAGAATAAGTGAGTTAATTAAGAAGAACTCACTCCGTAAAATACAGCAGCACTCGCAGTCCCTGCAAGGATGTTATAAAATATCATGACCCTGTTCAGATTGTACGGCTTTCGGTTTTTCATATAAAGTGGTCCGAGGCGAAGAACGAACGCCAGATAAAGGGATATAATCCCTAACAATGGAACCGGGCTGTCCATTAAGAGCCAGTCCGTCACTCTAGGATCTAGAAGTGAGGACAAAGAAAATGTATAAAATATTCCTATTATATTAAACGCTGAAATTCTAGCCTTTACTAAGTACATAACTTATCAAATAATTGCCAAAAAATATTTCCAAAATTAAATACAATGCTACAATTTCAAAATTAAGATAAATTACAAAGACTAACCTGCTGCTTCCTCCATAACGTAACGATACGTTTCAAAGAGTCCCACATTCTTGAAACAGTGAAGAAAGCATTCATGAGCATTGTATAATAAATTCAACCTTCGAAGTTCTTCAAACAATAATACTAAAAGCCTCTACTGGAAAACAACTTTTTTCTTCCATGAAACTATACTACCGTGATTTATATACTGTCACAGCGAATGCATATACAGTTGGCGACAAGTGCATCTAAAGCACAATGGTAAAAACAATGTACAAAATCTACTCATTAATATCTAAACACGAATATCGCTGCAACTACAAGTTCGAGTCGGCTAAATAGTCTGTGGAAACACTGGGAGCATAGAACATTGATTTTAAAGCGAGGGTGCGAAAGGGTGGAAGAAATAAAAGATAGAAGTACCTGTGGCACGTGAATTGGGAGACCCTTCCCATCCTGGCCGTCGAGTTTGCAGATATCGACTGACATTCGGTTCGCTGAATGATTCGGACGGTGGCTATCGACGTTAACACCGTCTTTCGCGGCAGCAACCCACTGTCTAAGTTTATCCACAGGGCAAGCACCCCTAGCAGTGACTCGGGGCAGGAACGTAGCACACAAGCACAGTTCCCTGTAAAGGGTTTCTCGCACACCCTGTTTTAATACGATAAAGAAACGCGTTCAAGACCTGCACGGTGAAGCATATTATTTTGCATATTCGCTATAGATTCGTTCTCTACCCTTTGTTCTTACATGCCTCTCATTAAACCACCCCATCGCTCAGGGGTCGTTGAAATGAAATTTAATTAGAGAATTTCTAACCATGATTTATATAATAATGTCGAGTATCTATATTTGTAGAATGTTTCATAGTAAAATTGCAATTGCAATATAATAAGAGTTATTTAGTTTATCATATTTCAGAAACTATGGCTTCAAACATTTAATTTCAGAAATTAAAATCTTGAAGAGGAACGATAGAAAAAGGATATATGATATTTTCGGTGAATTTTATAACATTCTGTGAAATTAATTAAATTTTAATAAATAAATATAAGGACGCATTTAACGCAAAAACTTTTTATTTTACAGGCTTTTATTATTGCATGTACTGCGTACAATAGCTTTCAAAGTAACGCTCTCAGTTTTTCTATTATTAATGATTTTTTCCTAAATTTTGCGGCTGCAAACAAAAATTGAAATACGCGTTTCTGAACCTAGGGAAGCACAAATAGACAATGGTTACAAATGTATCGGATAAATTTGTTCCTATTATTTGATACAGTCCATTGAAAACAAAACGATAAAATAGAAGAGGATAACTTTGGCATGTTTAGCGGGCTGTCGTATTATGTTAACTGCAGTTCGTTCAATTTTGCAATTTATAGGCCATTGTAGGCTGAAGGGAAGGGAGCAGCAGAATTTCATGAGTTTTGACGATCGGGAGCCCCCATTCGATTATCGTGATCGTTATGCCGCTTTTTATAATTAATTATGCATACGCGCGTTTCGCATTGTTCGTCAGAATTACGGGTGCGATTTAACGACACCGATAATTAAATATTAAGCGTTCCGTTAACGTAGTTAGTTTACTGCAGCTGGAAATGCAAATTGCGAGTGATAAAAAAGAATTAATGGAATTACCGTGCCATTTAATTATCTGCGGTGCCTTAAAGCATTCAATCGTAACAATGCAATAGAATTAGTAGAATTTCTAAAAGTAAAAAGCGTTGTGTCTGTTGAAAGTATGCAAGAGCTTTTTTATTTGCTATGAAAAAATAGACTATCTAAAAAAAATTCGTAAAACACGAATTTAATAGAAAATAGATTTCGTACACTATTTGGACTGATTCAGAAATGTTCCTTTTACGACAGGTTTAGAGTACTACGAATACTATTTTACAAGTGTAATCTATTGCAATCATAAAAAGTTTAAAACATATTGATGAAAATTGCACGATAAAGCTTAGAAAAAGCCACAAAAATGTAACAAGTGTTGTAAAGCTGACCGTCGTGTCGATGTAATCTCATTTTGTTGGATAATCCTCTACGTTAAGATAAGTGTAAAGGAAAAAAGAAATATTGTGATCAGTACAAATAATTCAAGACTGCAGTCGCATAAAGGGGCAGTTCTTAGAGTAGTCATGCAACATACTTCAAACATTACAATACTTTAAAACTCATTTTCCAATTTTTATCAGTTACGAACATTACTTTTCTTAAAGATTTCTATATTTCCAAATTCTACAATTGGAATTATATTGAAACAAAAGGAAAGTACAGCTAATTCAATAATTTTTCATGAACTGCACGTTGCAGATAATATCGAGGTACTAAAAAGTAAAGTCTGAATTGGATCAATTTGCATGGTGCTTTATTCGACAAAACAGTATCGAGGGACTGCCATATCGATAGTAATAGGGTTCAAGCGTGGCGGTAGATCATCATGTTCTACATAGTACGAACGTAGAGTTGTATAGATATACATAGGGCTTCTCTATATGCTGTCACTTGAATCAGGATTAGTCGGCAGGTACGTCGCGACGCCGCGGGCTCTGCGACGAAGGCGGTCACGAATTGACTTCGTACCTTGGCATCAGAAATTTAGCGGCGGGTCCCGCTCCTAATCAGATCAACCGACTGCTAGGTTTCGCCTAGTTAACCCGCAGGAATTGATTGTCGTGTCTGGAATTCATTATTTCTTTTGCGATCAGCCCAACAGAAATCAATGATCCAAATTTGTTGACAGAGTTAGTCGAAGATATTTCCTTTTTCCTTTCTATTGGCAATTATAATAAGTAGAATGTATATATTTCATGCTATATTGATTTTACCTGTGTCTGCCACAAATGGGAAATTTGATTTATTTTGTATATTTCTCTTTAATTTTAACATTGTTCAAACATCGCACACTTCATTCAAAACTTCACAATAAATATAAATTCACATTGATTCTCCAAGATTCTCCAACTCGTCAAAGACATAGTAAATGTCTTTCGTGTCGACTCCTGAATTTTGGATCACAAACCGGAAAAAATTCGGTTTTTCACGAAGTGGTTGATAATTGATCATCAAACTTCCTCTTTTGGTCATCTTCTCCTTCAACTTCGGTGCAATCTGATTAGAAAAATAGATACTTTGAGATAAGTTGGTACACTAAACTAATCCTGGAAAATTAATTTTTGTATCATGCAAATAATTTTCTATCACATGATAAAACGAATTTATACCAACTATCAGTAAAAACGAAATTCATGTTACCAATTCAACAGAATACCCATGATCGATAACATATCATCGGATACTGAAGTTACCATCATACGGTTTCTCAAAACCCAAGTCAAACACAGACGAGTACACAGAGAAGACCAAGCAATTAATGTGCTTTCATGTCTCATGCTCTGACATACCGACTTCTCAAAAATTCACTAGTTTCGAGCGCCCTCTGCGATTTTTGAGCGGTAGAGCAAACGAAAAAATATTCCTACCATACCACCCAATGTACAAGGTGTCTCACTAAACTATCCTCCTTATTCATCCCTATAATTTCAAGTTATAAGTGAAATTGCTATTTACAAATGATACATTGTTACAAAAAACTGATACCAGGGTGACAATATTTATTCTAAATGAGATGCTTCATTTTTTTCAAAAGAAATAATAGATTATAGTGATGAATACGAATCGCTGAGTAAAGGTGGTAAAGAAAACTGATTATAAACTTTAAAGATAAATAGTATATGGCCCACGGAGACCCACAAGGAGATAGATGGAATCAAAGTCCCATCGATCTTCCTTCATAAAAATCTTAAAGTCTAAAACTTAAACTAGTAAGCCAAAGATATCTGACCAATGGTCAAACTGTTCACTGATCGGAATAATCCAGGGTAGCTCAGAATCGTCCACGGAGTTCCTACAGAGGCTCACCAGGACTATTCGCGCTCACTAGACACTCTGGAGCGAGTGATCAGAAGAACGGAAACCAACTACTAAATTGTGAGATTAATCGAACGAAAAATAATGTATGAAAGGTTAATAATTTCCACATTTATTAACTAACAATTACAAATATCAGTAAGTTGCACAAGCACACACTATGTGTGATTGTTATTAACAATAGGTATACCCGAAATTGTTACTGAGATGATTATTTTAAAAAGAATATCAATTTTTAGCAAAATATTGTTCGTTAGATCACTCTCGAAATTTCTACCATCAAGAGAATTTCTCTGATTGGTACCCCTTCTTCCCCGAAACAGTACACATACTCCTACAAGAGCACGAGTATCTCACTTGTCGCGGGTTCTACGGCAGGTGTGGATCGCCCTGAGGAGTCTCCCGGGACCTGGACCTCCATGGATCTCAGACCACCCTGAACCCCTGGATACCCCTGACCAGTGAGCAGTTGGTCGATGACCAGTGGTCATCTTCGACAATCGGTGAGTTTTTGCTCAAATTTTGAATTTATTTCTACTGTTGTCCCTCTTTTCTGTTTCCCCCTTCTTATATGTACCCCACTCCTTACCGAGCTAAATGTAGTGTTTTATCTCTTTATTACCGTTAAATTTTTGGTTAAATTTAATCCAGTTACTATTTCTACTTCTTATACTTGTCTTCCAATCATCTTTTTGGTTTACCAGTTACAAATTTGGATTTTTTAATTTCTGTAAAGGGAAATCGACAGACTTTGGTTCCATTTATGTATTTCTCTGGATCTCTGGTTTTGCTCTTATTCTTGGAGAGGCTTTTTCATTCATTTATGTACGTCTCTTGATCCCTGGTTCATCTCTTGTTTTTGCAATCACTGATGTGCTTCTGTTATTCCTCCCTTTCTTCGTTGCTGCATGTCTCGCTATTCTCTTCTTGATTTCAGCACTGGTAACAATTATCATCGCATGAAGATCATTCATCGAACGAAAACATCGTATCCCCCGAAGGATTTTATTTCTATTTCTAATTTTTAACATTTCAGGGTTAGGTGAACATCGAATTAAAGTATGAAGAAAAGAATTCAATGAAATACCAACGTCGTTCAATTCTGTTTTCTGTTTAAATATGTTCTCTCTTGACTCCGGGCTCGGATTGTTCTGTCTATCCTTTCTCATTTCTGTGATCTCCCTATGGGTCTCCAGCACAGCAACCTTCTTGAAGTGAGACCCGAGTCGGTTCTGTCCGGACTAATGACTGTGCGCATCGTTGAGGTATGTATACTTCTTCGTTCTCTTAATCGTCTATGCTCTCTCATTCTTGGGGAGGCTCTCCTAAACATTGATATATTACTCTTCATACTCTTCCTTCGCTAGTTCTCTCTGTACTCTTAACCAGAAGACTGAAGAACAAAGACGTCGCATCCGCCGAGGGATTTGTCGCTTCTAGTTTGTAAGTCTCGATTGCTTAGAATATTTTTAAGATCCTACTTTGAAGATTCTATTGTAAAATCTTTGTAACAGTGCCGAGTAGTCACATTTTAGCTTTTTTTGCTCGATTATTTACTCCTCGCCTTCTATGAGATCATTTTGGCTTTTCTTAGTAGAAGCAAGTAGGCTACTTGCGTGGAACTTGTTCTTCTTCCCTTGGGGACTTATGCTAGTGCGAGACGATGTGGACACTGGATGGTGTGTGGTAAAACACACTTGAAAGTGGAAAGCCCACAGATCAGTCAGGTAACTGACTAAGCTGTGAGGTGCCTGTCGCCTTCTCCTACTACCCGTCTTCAAGGTGGAAGGACTCGCACCACCGATTGTCTATTTCATGGTTGCCTTACGCGGTAGACTTCAAGTATTCCCAATCTCGTCTGAATGATTACTTGACACTTCTCTACTTTAAGGTCCAAGTCAGAGTCGTGAATGGAACTTGAATTTCATCCATGTCTTTGGCTTATTAGCTCAAATCACAGACTTTAAGACTATCTTTAAAACAACAAAAGACATCGTATCTACCGGAGGATTCATCGCTTTTGGTTTGTAAAGTTTTGTCTTTACTCTTTATCGTGTATATGAAGAAGAGATCGCATCCATCGAGGGATTCACCGCTTCTAATTTTTAAGTATCTATCTTTATGAATAAGTCTAAGTTTCTATTATAAAATCACTGTACAATTATCAAGTTGTCATTTCTTAACCTTCTTTTTCGATCCTTGTTCCTCATCTTTGGTAAGGAAGTCACCTCTGCTTCTCTTGGCAGAAGCATGTGACCAACCGTGGAATCGTCGATTGGTGGAGCGTATTCTCCCCTTGGGGGTCTGTACTAGGAGAAACGCCATGGACACGTTAGGGTGTGCGGGAAGGCACACTCGACCATGGAAACTACACGATTCCGCCAGTTGGACATTCTCTTGCCCAGTCTACCAGTTAGCAGGTCTGCTTTGGTAGCTTCTATGAGGTGGCAGGGAGTCAATGGATAATTGACTGAATCGTGTGGTACCGTACGCCTCTCCGACCTACCGGCCTTCAAGGTGGTAGAGCTCACACCATCGCTCGTCTATTTCACGGTTGCATTAGCGATAGAGTCTAATATAATCAAACCCTTCCTAATGATAACTCGACGATTTCCTACTTTAAGGTCCAAGCTAAAGGCATGCATGGAACTTGACTTCCATTCATGTCTTTAGCTTGTTAGGTTACGATTTTTGTAAAGGGAGATCGATGAAATTTTGTTTCCATTTCCCTCTGAGTCTCCCGCACAGCAACCTCCTCGTGGTGAGACCTGCAGCTCTGTCCGTGCCAATGACTACGCATTTTGTTTAGATTTAAGAATAAATAGACAGAGATGTGTATTCTTTTTCGAGGCTCTCTCGACCACTAATACATTTCTCTTGATTTCTCATTTCGCTTGTGTTCTTGGGAAGGTTCCCTCTACCATTGATATGCTTCTGTTATTCTAAACTTTAGCATTTTAGCATTCTGAACTTCAGTATTTTGCGTGATTGAAATGAAGATCGTTCATCGAAGGAGGAAGTTGCATCCGCCGAGGAATCTCATCGCTCGGTTTTTTGAAGTCTCCTTTAAGGTTTAGACTTTAAGATGTTTGTAAAGGAAGATAGATGGAACATTAATGCCATCTATCTTTCTGTGGTTCTCCACTCAAAGTAACTTTGACGAAGTGTATCTGCACACTCGTATGTGTTTCAATTTTTTTATATTTGCAATTTTTTGAATAACATCTAATTTTAATTCCTACCACTCACAGTGCTGTAATCTTTCTTTAGACTGAATCGATAACGTCGGGTATGAGAGGAAAATGGTAAGGGGCTCACGCTCGCGAACCCTACAAACATGTGACGGTAAAATACAATGAAAAATAGAATCTATGATTTGATTACATTTAACATCTCACCAAAGAAATAAAAATCTTGTATGTAACATCTATGATGACTAAACACATTCTTTAACAACACATAGAAATTATGATAGCTATCTCTTACAAAAATTTTAGTATATTTATAACACTATGTTCTTTCATCATTACGAATAACAGTGTAATATATTTAGTGTTTTCAACGTGAAACAGTAATTATGGCTTTAAAATATATTTCACTTACTTCATTTAATTGTTCTTGATAATTGTACGTCGAATGTTGACTCTTCAATCTTGCTGGTATATACCAAAAGCACACGTTTATGAAACATGAATCAGTTACCAGTTCGAAACCGTCCCTCTTTTGGACCTCTTCTTTAAACAGAGTAGAAAGTGTCATCAAATGATCGATGTGTTTTTCGAAACCAGAAGTACCCTAAAATAAAACAATATAGCAATTTTTAAGTAAATTAGCAGACAAATAAGTAGAAACTTAGAAAGATCGTATTTAAATAAAGAAACATTTTAAAGAAATTGAACCTACAAGTATATTCGCTCTATTATTAATACTACTTATACGTTTAAAATACATATACTAAAATAAAACGCAATTCAAAATTGCAATTCGTTTAATATTTTAGTGACATATTATAAAAAAAGAATTTAATGCTTCAGTAAAATTAAGTAAAATTTATTTTTGAAGAAACTCATAGAAGAATTTTATAACCTTATTAAAAACATTACAAATTAAAATATGATATACGTGTGTTTAAAATTAATATTAATCTAATGATAAATTACCAAAAAATAAATCTGTTTAAGGTTTTTAAGTAACATTTATTTGAATAAGTATATTAAAAAAAATAGTTATCAAATGTTAATAGATTAAAAATTTGTGTCACAATTTTGTAGAATAATATGTTTCCCCAATTTTATTTTAAAATTGACTTAATTATTTGTCAAATTATGAGAAACCAATTAAAAGAAAAAATCTTGTATTTTGACATGTATAAGAATACAGTAATTATATACCTATTTTACACACAAATAATATATAAATATAATTTGAGACTTATCATTTGAAACTAGAATGTGTTAAGATGATTAGGTATGAAGATATTTGATTGACAGATAAGAAGTTTAAAAGTTGCTGGTCTAAAAGCACTGGTATCGATAGACCCCCTTGAGTATCTCAGCAGCTTCTTTTATGATCTTGAAAATCCAGTGAATAGGTGCAGTATGAACATTCTTCATTCCTACCAGGGGAAGTTAATGTATGCATGAGTATACTGGCAAACACTTGAAACATAGCGTACAGACCCTTAACTTGTACAGTGTGCACCGCAGCAGCAACTTAAGCCACAAAGTACAAGATGCACAATTAAAGGAAGACCAGGGGATAATCAGGGGAAAAAGTGCTACCAAGGCTAGTTTTATACATATTTGCATAAGTGGTGGTTGATGCTTAAAAATTAATAAGGGGAAGAGAAGAACCATTGTCATGCGAGGAGGTCTTGTCTTATGTTCAAAGCACATCATGCGAGTCACTGCATGATACTTAAGAAAAGAACATTTTTAGATAGGAAATATTTTATACTAAAAATCAACCATATAAAAATAATTTAAATTAATTATTTTATTTATATATGAAATTACCTTAGCTTGCCACATGAACCAAAATTTCAACACATCTGGTCTGCGTCCACATTGCAAGTATTTATCTCCAACATCTAAATCTGTTGGATAAAATTTATCTTTTTGAAAAAGATAGGAAGCTTGTTTAGAATGTGCTTCTTTAAAAATATTATGGTGCTTGGTAAGCAGCAATGAACATTGTTGAGGGACAGCCAGCAATTTGTGTGGGTTGAAAAGAATAGAATCTGCTCTTTGTATTCCTCGCAATAGAACACTGTGTTTTTTACTGAATATTAGACCACCACCCCAGGCTGCATCCACATGCAGCCACATACCGAATTCTTCGCAAATGTCCGCAATTTCGATAAGCGGATCGAACGCGCCCAAAACTGTAGTACCTGAAAATGAACATAATTATTAGGAATATAAATTCGTTTATTGATATTCTTCTACCGCTTCTCTTTAATTTCCAAATCATTCTAACAGTTTTGATAATATTTTTTCACATACCCGCAGTAGCGCTAACAGAAAACGGGTAATTTCCCTTTTTCTGTTCTACTAATACATTTGTCCTCAGATCATTAATATCCATCCTGCCAAATTCATCAGTTTTTATAAGAACAACTCCCACGTCACATACATTTGCCCATTTTAATACAGAATAATGTGCATCTTCGGAGGTGAATAATACGAGATTTGAAGATGATATATTTTTATTCTGAAATGCAGATATGTTAATGAATACTAACTCTTATGTAACAGAAGCGTTGCAGTCAAAAAATTATTCAACTTCAATAGGAATTACGTGATAATATAATTAAACAATTTGGAATAAAATGTGTTACTTAATTATTTCTCTTCTCTACAAAATGGTTTCGTTTCATAGTTAACAATTTCAATAAATACTCACACTTAAAGTTTTCTTCCTGAATGAAAATCGAGCCAAATTAATAGCGATGCCATTAGAAAAGGAGCCCCCTGGACAGAAAAGGCCATCTCCTATTGTAACATCGTTTCCTTCTTTATAAAACATGGTCAACAATTTTCTAATTACAACTTTTTCCATTAATGTTAAAACCGGTGCCACCTCGTAAGTGTACACCGAAGAATTTAACACATCTGTGAGCCATTGTCCTGCCAAACCATAAGGATCTAATCTGCATTAAATAAAATAAAGCTCTTCTTAAAATAAAGCTCTTCTTACAGATCAGATCGGAACGTATCTCGCCAGTAGCTACTACTTCTACACTACTCGTAACTAAAAATTCACACCTCTCATCTTCAGAAGGAACAATATTACTGAGACAAGGTCTACAAAAAATACAATTATTCTCAAATAAACTCTCACCCAGAGAACAACTGATTCATAAAGTAAGGGTGGCCCGTCTTAACACTGTACTTAAAAACTTTGCTCGCGATCTCCAGAAGCAGCTCTTGGTTCCGCGGTTCCTCTTCCAAATCAAAGCCTATGATGTCCTGCAGATGACCAGGTTCCCTCCATCTCGACACAGGATTTTCACGGTCCACGCTTTCGAACGTGGAACTGATCAAGGTTGCGACGAGCTTCTCGAGGAATTCTTTGTGCTTTTCCACGCATGGTATACTACGCCAATCCGACATTAAAGGAACTCTTCACTGCAGAAGGCGTCGCGAAAATGAAAAAGCGGCTCGGACGAAGGTGCGGAGTACTAATCCACTCGCGATTGACCTCTATCGTTTATAAGCGGGGCACAAGGTCCTCGCAAATTCACACAATTGCGCCTAACGAGGAAACAAAAGCCACTGGCTAGAAAATTAATGAGGAGCAATCAGCGTGTCGCATTGAGTCAAACGCGTGAATAAATTATAGAAAGCCTGAACGGGAGAGAAAATGAAATAATACAGAAGCCATTTAAGCAATATTTATTCATAGTATTACAGTACAGGTGGTAGGTATTTTGTATAAAACTATGTACATTAAGTTACAGAAATTACATTTGTAGAAGCAGTGATACAATTATCTGTTTACTTATCGAATCCCTGCAGTTCCCTGATACCAAGAAGAATTAGTTTGATATGGGCATTGGTCTTTGCTACCTCCTTGCGAAGATGAGCAATTTGGTCTTCCAGGAGTTTAATCCGTACATTGATGAGTGCTACAGCATCAGGCAAAGAAAATTCAACGTAGTACCCCAAGCCAATGTCCAATAAAATTGTTGAGGCATCAGGCACATGTGCTTCTATAAAAAAGTTCTGTCCAATGTCTACTTGTGTTTTGAAACCCTCTTTATCAAGCTCATTATTCTGAAGCGTATTAATTATAGATTTCAACTGAAGGAACTCAGCAATATCTGCATTGTATGTATCAAGTCTCTGTTCTAGTTTAGCTAGGTCCTCTCTCAATACCTCATTCACAAATGTTTCAAACTTTAAAATTTTTTCTTGGATTTCAGGATTCATAATCAGGCAGACTCTACAACAAATATCAAGAAAGTGCTTGAGACAAATATCGCAATATCGTGAAGCAGAAAAAATAAAGTGGAGAAAGTGTATGCCATACAGGTTAGATTTATTACACACTGTACTATCATGCGTAAAACTTACGTTCTATCACTTGATTCGCTTACCAAAGGTAAATCAAAGCGCAAGAACTTTCGCTGAGAACTCTTCGCAGCATTTACGATCGATAAATTGAAATTAGAAACGATATGTTGCCTTTGAGGTTAATACAAATATCGCAAACGCAACATCGCAACTTTCCACTTTAGCATTCCACAAAATTATAAAATAAATAGACAGATACTTTCATAAAAGACTTTATCGTGTAATAAAATTTCTACGAGCTAGATACATTTCAAAAAATCAAACACATCGTACAGGAAACGCGTCTGTTATCATTTCAGTGTCACTCTCAACGTTTCCCACATGGTATAGAAAACGATCGTAGCGCTTCATATGGTAGGAATTGAAATTTCACTTTGCCGCTATTCGGTAGCCATATTTGTGTTTCAAATTGCGCGCGGCGTCATTTCGTTCGTGAACGCATTAACAATCAGACGTATGTATTTCTTGTCGTGTTAAACGTGTTTAATCCTGTTCCTGCAGGTTCCTGTCCATACATAAAGGTATATATCTCTCATTTACACATAACATCATGGATTTAGTAAAAACTTTAGCTGATTTTCGATAATTTTAATGATTAATACTTGTTTGGAGAATTCATACACCTCATTCTTGAGTTTTCCAAGTACTCAATAGTACCTGCAACTTTTATTGTCAAATATAGTATTACATGCCAATATATAAGTCAACAGAAATATAGTTTTATGTGCAGTAATGAGACAAAATGCAAATTAAGTAAATCTTAAATAAAGTGTTGGTGAAGATTTGCTCTCTTTGAGAATTTTTCGTATGCGCTATGCCATTGCGCATAATGAGTGATGCAGTAGTTTCATCCGAGGATCTCTCACCTTTACTGTTCTTTAAATTCTCGAAGCTGCGCGCGCAGCCCCCTACGACCGAAATGGCACCAGAGTACAGAGCTTGTCGCAAAAGTAAACTTTTTGTTGTTTTCTTTAGTATTATTGCAGAATTCATCAAATTTTTATCTGTTTCGAAAATATATAAGGTACTTACTACTGTTGTGTAATAAAATTACATGTAGCTCTCAATGTACTTTCATTACAAGATCGCATATTTTAAATATCCGAAATGGTTAGTCGATCTTCGAAATTTTCTACATAAAACAATTTACAGTTGGCGTTCTCTCGCTCAAGGTCGTTGTTTATAAAACGAACATCGTGAGGTTACGACAACTTGACAGCTTCACAAATATTACATAGGGTTGGTATCATTAATACTTATTATTTTAATCACTTTTCATGATTGTATATATGTACATATTCTAAGTTTAAACGACATACATATTTATAATCATATAAATATATTTATTTTCAAATTATGTTTTTTTTTCGTTACAGATATTTTATTATAAAATAAATCGTCTAAAATCGAGCTCCTTCGTTGGCCAGTTAATGATGAAGTTGAGTTCCTCTATTGCCGATTTCATGCACAGGAACATGAAAAATAATGTAAGTCCTATTTCAATTGCTTAAAATTCTATTAAATGTAGATATTAGAGTTTAGTGTCAAGAGTGTAAAATTCCAAAATTCAGAACTTCATTTCCGAATCATAAAGTCAACTTAGAAGTAAATTCTTAATATCTGCATTTATATGTACAATTTCTAATTTGTTGGGACGATCGTAAATGATATGGAAATAGCAATGGGGCTCAAGAGCTTCAAAGACTTTATATATACTTCAAACTCTACACTAGCTTCACGCTTCAGTCGATACAGTAGATTCCTTACGTTGGTCTAAAGTCTAAACCATTCTTCTGTGTAAAAAAAAGCTTTAGCTCAGTAAATTGAAAATCCTTCCTCTGTTATTACCGCGCTCAAGAATTACTGTAGTTGTTAATTCAGAGTGGCATCAGTAATAACGTTTCATTATGCACACCGTCTGAATAACGTATCAGCCATGTAGCGCGCTCTTCTCAGGCACGAAGTGAATCACGGTTAGGTCCTCGACGCATATCTCGTATCGCGTCCTCCCATAAATTAAAATACTATTCTCAGACGAATGCACGCGCGTGCGGAGGGCCGCGCGTGTACCATAACAGCGCTGTTGCATTAAAATTTATGAATCGACCAGAACGCGTCTAATAACGCGATCTCGACCATCGAAAGAAGAAACAGCTATTACCCTGGTCAGTAGCTCATTAATTGGTACGATCATTCAGTAATTCGTGAGCGCGTGTTACCCAAAGACCGTGGGTAAAATCGTATTGCGAAAAACGGTGTGGGCGTGATATAAAATGGAATTCATCTTGCAGACGCCCCAACGCGCTGCCGTGATTACCTTCGCACGCTGATTGTATAAGAATTCAGTCATGCGCGGATAACTGTGGAACTAACAATTTAGGAAATGCTCGAGCCACGGCTAAAAAATATCCATTTCCATATTTGACTCACGTTCCCCGTATTGATGCGCCAACTACGCGGTTTAGCAGGATGTAACCCGATTCACGGGTGGAACGAAACATGGGAGAGGAGAGACGAAAGTTAATGCGCGGCACGCGGAGATTGAATTGAAGAGTTTATCCGCGGAACGTTTTGATTCCATGATTTTTAGAAAATTAGAAGTCCACGGGATCTTCCTTTCGGTATTAAATTTGATACGTTTCTCTAAGTATACCTTCCATGTTAAAGGAATAATTATTTTGTGCTGTGACTGCATTAGGGTGGAATACTATACAATTTAAAAAGGAAATAATTGGAACACTGTCGTGATAACATTTCATGTTACTGCTTGTTTTGAATTTCGGTAATAAGCACGTTTATTACACGTGTTCATTAAAAAAGAGAACTGAGTGTTTAAATAATAGTAGTACATCTACAAGGGCGACCTTATTGTATAATAAAAAGTGAGTCATCAAAAATACAACACGCCTAGCTGCGCCATTACCGATTATTTTGAAAAACTTTTACTTATCTTGTCATTTCAATATTTTTTCATGTTCTAGTATTCATATTATTCGCTACTTAAGTTACTTTTTAGTCGCATTGTTCATATTATGTATACACGGGAAACTCGAGAATAAAATTAGAGAAATTGAACAATTTCAAATTTGCAAAATAGTGAAAAATATAAGTTTAGCTAAACAGTCTTATAAATCTAGGTTTACTGTACACTTTTCGCTTGCGCGTGTCTAAAATTTAATACTTCCTTTTTATTCGATCATCCTGAATATTAGTTGTCCATGTTCATATAGTATGTACATATTGATTGTAAATATTAAAATTTACCGATACGTGAGTTAGAGTTTCCATTTTTCTACGAGCTAGTTCCATAAAAGAGAATGTTTCCTTTTGTACTCTATTTTGAGATGGATGCCGTTTTACGTGGTTGCATAATAAAACGAATTTGAAATCACGACAATAGATAGAGCGCGTGATTGCAGGGCGTGAAATATTACTTGCAAAAGGTATTAAAGTCCACGAAGATTTATTAGAAGAACATATACAAACGCGTGTTTGCGCGTACTCCTTTGTACACGAATTCGTGTCTAGGTATTGTTGCGCGTTTGAAATTTAAATAACGGTCGCCAGAAGTCGTCAACGAAGTCTTTTATACCTCCACCTCACAATTATTGTTAGAAATATCTCCTTTGATTTCAAAATAATTTAAATATTTTAATAATTTCTCTTTTTTTCTTCTTTTTTTTAATACACTGTGCAATAGTAGTACATATATTTCTTTTCATTTACTGCTCAGTTCTCTATTCTGTGCATTTAATATTCCAACGAGAACAAGCTGATTAAAATTACCATTAATCTACACCGTTTAACTTACTTTTGAACTTTGCAAAAATGCAGAAAAGAATAAGAATTCAATTTTCGTCTCACTTCGAGGTAGAACAACACCTTCGGGCGACAGTCGCGTTCGTGCATCGACGATATCTCCTGGTTGGAATTTCGCCTAGGAAAAGTCGCGTGTCGGAGCTCCTCTCCTCAATTACCTAAGTCCAGTGATTTTGGGTAATATCGGTTCGAGGGTAGCCACTTGCAGAGGCTGCCAGTCTGCGGCCCCGAAGCGGAGGATCGCCTCTTCGTTTCCAAGGTGCGCCTTAGCCCGCCCAAACGTACCTTAAACAACGTTCTCGCGACATTTACCCTACGTGTTGGGAAAGAACAGAGTGGTGTTTTTCGTGAAATTTCATAAGCACGATAGCGTGCTAACCCACAGCCAGGTAGCCGATGCTGCATTTGCCTTCGGGCCGTGTTAAACCATTCACGCCCATCGGCCACTTTGGTTACTATGCACGCTGTTGTGGCCAACGCTCCGCTCCTGTTGCCCAGAGTACATATATGTGTATACTTTGTATCCAGGAGATTTCGCTCTTGGGCTAATACTTTCCATAGATCGATTCTCGAAAGGGGAGGTAATAATACGAAAATAGAAAAGAAGACGTGGGAACGATGGGGTGTACACTACTGTGCATAAGTACTTGGACACTTTTACGTTACTGGAAATTTATGAAACACTGTTTTATTTATATCAACTGTTCTCGACTGTTACTCTCACCAGTATTTGTAAATCATATAATCGCCTGAGATGAGGTTTGTAGCCAAAACTATATCATAGGATTCTGTTTAACGTATTTTACATATTGCAATAGTGCTGAAGTGTCCAAGTACTTATGCATAGTAGTGTAGTATAGTCGATGGAAAAAGAGGGAGTTGAAAGAGGCAACGTGTACTTATTTCATATTGGGGTTTATTCGAACATAAATGAGTTTATTGCAGTTGGTGATATACTGACAAGTCACTTTTATGAATAGCAAATTAGAAAATTTTTGTTATCGCGTGGAAATTTTAGATAGAGTGTCGACTGTACATTTCTGATTGGTTAGCTAACTCTAAAATGGCTATTTTGCATGTTAAATGCTTATTTTTGTTTGGTTATTTAAAATTATTTTTTTTATGACGTTATTAATTATTGCCTGTTTATTCGCATTGTTAGCACACTGATCTATGAATATTGCATTCTATGAACTGAGATAAAATATGTTTTTTGCCAAAGCTATTTTTCAGGATAAAACCTGATAATCGTGATTGCCACGAATTTGTTGACAGATGCCAATTGACTGTACTTGTTATGACAGAAATAAATGAACAGTTAGAATAGAGAAATAATAACAAACAAAATGTTGAAATATTTAAATAAATTAAATTTTCAATTCGTAATTATGATATGGTATGGTTTATCAGACATAATTAGACATTTAAATCGTTACGTTATTTTTACAGTAACAAATCATTGAAATTTTCGTGGATCTCGGAAAACGATTAATTTCGTAAACATTAAAGGACAGAATAAGAGCAAGGTGGTAATTCACTGGCGAAAGTGTTAAGTGGCTCACCATTCGCGGTAAATGGTACTCTGTTGCTTTCGCCTTTTGTGCTCGAAGAGCTATTAAGCAAGTTTAAGTGAATTAATTATTTCATGAAGCAATTTGCGAGGATGATAAATGCATTTCCGATTAGGTCTCCAGCACAGCAAGATGAGACAGCTGTTTTCTCCTCGGTAACAGTACACATTGACTGACAACGAATATGCCTTGCTCATTTGCAAACTTAAATGTAACTTTGAGACTCTCTTACTTAAAACAGAGAACTGTATTTCCTCGATAATATCAAAAAGCTCGAACTAGTTGATTCTAATAAAAGTTGATAAATTTTGCCAGACAGAATAATTTAAATTTAGGTTGCATTGAAAATAGTCATAAAAGAAAATGAAATGTAACATGCTCGGATACATATTTCATATCTCAAGAATGAAATCGTTCGGCACACGTTTCACTGTTTCTTCTTTCACCCTCTCCATCACAGGGCCATCGATTTCATAAATTACCAATGACGTGCACAACCGCAAGATCATCAGATGCAATATCACGCGCAGAAAATCAAAGGTTCCTCACTGTAACGGTTCGCTATGACAATCGGCAAGTTGATGCATAAGCGATATTCACTGATGACCAGTATAATCGAAATGGAGGGATAAAAAAGGGAGAGTGAATAATGTAATCCGACTGTGAGAGATCTTGTAACGGACTGTGGCTCCTGAAACCCTTCATAAAATAATTTCAATCAGTTAGTAAGAACAGTTGAAATAGTTACATAAAATATTTTTTGATACGAACGATCTAGACGTTATTCAAGATTTCATGGGTTTGACTAAAAAGTTCTCTCGGTTAAAACTTCAAAACTTTTTACTAAATTTCGATGAAATTCAGTCACGTCATCGAAACAGTATTAAAAACCATTGAAGAAAAAATTAAAAAAGATATTTCATATTATAATCTTCTTCTAACATAAAGAACGAAAGGTGCAATTTAAAAGCGATGATGAGACTCGTATAGGTTTCGAGTCTCAATTAATTGCATCGCGCATCATGAACATGGTAGCTTTCTCCATCCACTTGTCTGATACGTCAAAGACGATATCCGATCGTTTTTTGCGGGCGTCTTGTGCTTCAGTGAAACTTTGCAGCACGTATTTATGTATATGGACATGACTGCGTCAGAATTTATATTGACGAATTTCGCATTTAATTAATTGATATCAGCGGCTGGTAATACGGTTGATGATACTGAGGCGATGCAATGGTAGATAATGACATTCTTCGTTCCTTTGGTGAAGGCGGAGCTCTTTGTGCACTGACGGGAAGAACGAAATTGTCGATCTCCTCCATCGTTTCCCTGGATTATTATACTAATTGTAAGTCAAATAAAATATGAAAATGAGAAATAATGTGCACGTACGAGAAATGACAAATATGGCTGTAATTACGAGTTATTTGAGTAAACGCTGGCGTGGTAATGGCTTTCCACTTTGGGGAATTTGCCTCTTAATGTTTAAACGATTAAAGTCATTATTGCTGAACGTGCAGGCAGGCATTATAAGAAAAAATGGTTATTAGGCTAATGGTATTGGTGTCGTTAAAGAGTAATAATACAATGCAAAGTATAGTATTTTGAAGAAATTAAAAGAAGTAACGTTGCTCTTATTTTTTGCTAAATTTTGATTTAAAGGAAGAGAAGCAAGTCAAAATAAATTCTTATTAAATATTAATAAAGGATTAAATTTCATAGGTTTCAATCTAATCGAAAGCTACTGTTTCCTTTCAAAGAATTCACACACAGCAATTGTTCATGTCTAATTAAAATATGAGTCAGTCTTAATTAACATTTTTCTCAACAAACGTAAGTTGAACATTTTATACCATTCTTTACTTGTTATCATAAGCTTCAAATGCATTGTATGCAAATTTCTTACCTTTAAAGTCCACCAAGTATATCGTCGATCATAGTGTAAGGAGTTATCAGTGAAAGTACACTCCGCTCGAAAATATTGTGCCATACTACCATATTAAACGCATCACTGATTCAATATATAGTACACAGTAGACAATGACTAGACTTATTCTTCACCACAAACTTTCAATAATGTATATCAGTAATTATATTCATTTACTACAACACGATATTTTTATACACACATTATACAATCCGTTCACTCGATCTGAACTAAACTACTACGAATACATTATGAGTTTGCAATAAACATTTTCACTAATATAATACAGATATAGGTAAAAGTATATCACTCTTTTTATTTTAAAAGTGCTCTCAGTTTTCTGCTCCCTTATTTATTTATCTCTAAGAAATATTCACAGAGTGTCTACACGAAAAAATCTCATTTTAGAAAAGTCATTCTTCCAAGACTGAAGTCTTATTTGAACCCCTGTCTGAAGTACTTTCGCGTTTCTTGTTACTTTATAATAAACTCCAAATTACTTACTTTTCATGATCCAATACAGACACATTACCAATTTCACCAATAGCGTCTTCTGCTACTAGACCCAACCAAGGCCTAATCTCCATAAACGATTCTCTGTCAGCGAGAGAAGCCAGAAATTGTTTTCGGACAAATCATAAAGTCGTACAACAAGGACATTACGCGCTTTTCTCCGAGTGAGATTTCCTTAATTTATTCGACAGCTTCCGTTGCATCTGATTGATTGAAGGCGCGCCATTACGAGCGTCGGACGTCAGGACGCCCTTTGTCAAGATAACGACGCAACAGCGAGCCGCGAGCTTTTAATCATCGTGAAAAATGCACGCTACCGGTTAAGGGTTAACACTTCGTTATCCAACCGCGAGGGGCCATCTATCTCGCGGCGCGAATGTCTTTCCCATCGGGCCCCTCCACAAGAAACGGCGCAGCGCGCGGTGTGGACACGCGTGGGACCAGCGTGTGTGTATACACATACAGGCACGTGCACACGAGTTCGTATAGAAACACGTCGGGCGTCGTGAGCGGCGTGAGTGCGGGAATTCGCGTATGGGCCTATAAAAGTCTTCGCAACGTTTAACTGCGGCGTCCCAGGCATAAACTAAGGACCGTATTGCTTATATAGTGCAGAAATATACCGTGGCTAAGACGATGCAACGGTTTTATACGTCTCGTCCCCAACCAGCATCGCTTTCCTCCGCTCAAGTTTTCTTACCTTTCTGTTCTTCTTCCTGCCGCCATCGACAATTTTGTAATCTTCATAGGAGCTTTGAATCATGTGAGCTGACATTTCTGGCCTTTTCTAGCTAGATATTACTTATCTTCGGATTTAGCGATGGTGTGTAAGATAGAGTTTAGATTGGACTCTTCCAAGGGGGACAGTTTTCAATTGTGGAACTTTGGTTTGCCTGGAATTTCTTAATGAGTTTAGAAGTTGATTTTATTTGTTCTTCTTGGTCCCACCAAGTGCAGAAATCTATCATCACTTTCTCCTGAATAGTTACAACCAAACCTGAACACGTTTCCCAGCCCTGCCCCCATGTTCACAAGGACAGGCATCCATGTTCTGCTCGCGGAAATCCGTCACGTCAAGATCCGATCCGAAGTAAAATAAATGCATCGCCATATCGCGGTGTAATCAAATAAACCGTACGTCTGCTCGCGATACGGAATTATCACGTCTCTAAAACTGACCTTCCTCGGTTCCGTGGCTTCCGTTCGAAGATTCTAGCAACTTGCATCCACGTAACGCATGCACATGGTTGCATACGTCGCATGTTGGCGCGAGCTTGCAGGGGTCAGCCACACGTGGGTTATTTTCAGCCCTCTTGCGCCAGGTCCAGCCCTCTCGTGGGAACAAGTGACTTTTTACTGACACATCGTGTCTTCTCTGTCACGTTTATGTCCACCTGTGCCTGCGTGTTGGAGAAGTTTGACCAGCTACGATGCGTTAACATAAGCTGACGCGGATAAGGCCATGCAGCTTGCACACAAAGACACACGCAATCATTTGGCAGGCGTAGAGTTGGAGGCAATCGGTGCTGAAGCTTTGGTGACTCTGTTCAGACTTGGTTAAATGGTGTATCAATTATTTATTTAGCATTCAATTTATTCATGCTCCATTTGTTTGAGGAACAGTTAAATTAATAGTGCTACCAGAGAAATTAAAATGCTGAGTGCTGAGTAGTTTCGGTATATTAGATTATGTTCATCGTAGTATTGGTACCACTTTAGGTAGTAGCTAACAGAAGTTGATATTGTGTTCGAGTAAGAATCGATTTCTTGGACCTTCGGCAAGTTACAGAGAGGAATCATTTCTTTATTAATTTTATTTGTTAGTTTGTAGACACATTAAAATTGATGCTGAGTGGAAATAGTGATACGTTCGAACACATCATGAGTCTTTTTATTGGATTAATCGTTTCCAGCGAAACGAATCTCGGATATTAAACCGTTTGCGACTTGTGGGTAGTGAAGTTGAACCCAGTATTAAGGGAAGATTTTATGCAAATGAGGCATAAACAGTGTAAGTGGTTTGCAAGGATCCAAGGTCCTTCAGCGACTCCTGGTTCAGTTGCAAGATCAAGAAGATCCTTTTTTGTAATTTCCCTAGCAGCTGCTTCTCAAAATTAGCAGTATGCCAGCCGACCATATCATAAATCCGGTTATCAAGAAGTCCTGCCAACGAACAACACGTTGTCAAACAGGATTCTCTCGAAGTTTTTTCCTTACGTGTTTGCTAATATCAAGCGGCAAATATCAGACTTAAGATTGTATACATACTCATGTAGTTGCATTTTCTAGGAGCAGATTCCAAAACCTATGCATGTTGTTGTGATAGGACATGAAATATCGAATCTAATAGTGTACAGTTACAAAAACTGGTATTAGTACTTCGAGAGACATTTAGCACTTACATGCTTTAGGAAGATTTATTTTCTGACTTCTCTAGTTAAATACTGAGTACTTCATCAAATTATCTAACCCACGTTTATGCTACTATTCAGTCCCTAATAGGAAGATCATCCTCATCCTAAAAAAGTGTTTACAATTTTCAAATTTAAAAATTTTTTAATATTTTAATTTTCAAATATTTAGATTTTTAGATTTTCAAAATTTCAACATTTGTTATTCTTTTAACTCTAATTTTACTTGATTCATCTACTTTTCAAAAATGTGTTCCTCTCTTTTTCTCCCAGTCTTTTCCCCCCGTAACTTTCTCCGAGTATTAATTTAACTCCGAAATAAACGGCCGACACCGAAGCGACACAGCCTCAAACTGCTCCACCCTAAATTTAATGTCCCGTTATCATGTCTCCCGCGTCAATTTTACCCGACGCCTCGAGTTGGTCTCGCACAAGATTCATTAACGATAACAAAACGATCGAGGGTAACGGCGCGAATCTCTGAAAAACGATTATCAAACTGTATCAGTGGAAAAAGTTCAGATAGTCACGTTTGCAGCGCGGTAAATCGAAAAACGCGATCGCGACTAAAGAAACAGGTTTACTGAGGTGAAAAGCTTTTTGCCTACAATCGGGTTTACAAAACGAAAATCTCTGCTCGATTATTGTGCATGTAGATAGGGGAGCAGAGGCGGGGAGGGAAGAGAAAGAACGAAAGCGATGGAAATCCTCGGCGAGTATGAAATGCACGCGTAAGAGAGACCATGCAATAAAGATTCTTTCGTGAATCGCCAATAACGTTGCTCCCGAGCTATCCTGCCAGTCGATCGACCGAAGATTATCGTGCTGTGAAACCGGAAAGGGGGGAAACCGGTGCACAGTCCTGGTTAACTGATCGCAGCCGAGATAAAAGGGCAAATTGTGGTTACAATGTTGTGTAGTACAGTCGATCCCAAAAGGCTGATGTTCTAGCATCGAGTGTGCGAACTTAGGCTCTCCCTTCGCCATAAGCGGATCAAGGGACCCTGGAATCTCTGCGACCTTGATACGATTAACCTGGACAGCGATTAATTGTTACCTGTGAAGTGGATTCAGTTTGGAATATCAGCTTACTATGATATAGTCTTCCCTTCTTAACAAAGAAGGGAATGGAAATGACAGTGAGTATAGCAATGAGGAGGAAACTGACGTTTTTTGCATTTGTCGTTACTTGTTTTATCTTCTATTGTACACCGCATTATTTTTTACTGAATAGTGCACAAGGGTTGATTTAAGGTGGGTATTATTTACTTGCAGGTAAAAAATTAGATGCTGCAGTAAATTGTTTTCGTGGATGTAGTACTATTTTTTTGATTTTAGAGTGAATAGAATATTTTTCTTGCATTAAATTATTGTATTAGCTTGCATTCAAACGTGAAGTTGCCAAGTTGCGTGAGGTCGTTGGGGGTAATAGCTTCTTCGAAAAGAATTGGAAGCTGTGCTTTTTTTTATCTTGCTCGATGGACCAGCATCACGCGGTTTTATGAAGACGTAGTGGCACGTAAGAAGCTGTGGCTTTGAGAACGGTATGCAATGCGTCTGAAGAATGTCTCTGAGGTCTTAGGCCTATGATTTATTGCACAAGTCACTGAAAACAAAGTATGGATTATGTTGAAGCACAGAAGCAATTATGTAATGTTTTACATCACCTCTGAGTACGAATACAATTCCAGGTAGGTTGCAAGCATTTTCTTTAAATTTTATATTTCTCAAAAATTAAAAGCTAAACTAATGAGTTACTAGAGTAGTTATAGTTATTAAAAATTCTATAGTTATTGCAGCCATGGTCAATTTTAGTGGTTCAACTGCACTCTTACTTCATTTTCAAATATCACCGAATAATAAAATATTTTTCCTAGACAGAAAATGTTAAATTTAAAAAGTACTACACTTGAAATGGAAATTTATAATTCTAGACCGCCACAAGGAATTGGAAGACCGCCACAAGGAATATGTCACTTTTATTAATTTATAACGATACTTATTTCTCATACACACAGAGTCTTCAATTATTGGTCATCCAGAGGCAGAGAGTGTTAGACCACCAAAGCGTTACGGTTCTCCAACAGTTAACAATTCATCCGAAGCCTGGTTTCAGTTGAAATATGGCTGGCTGCACGTTCTAAAACAAACAATGGAATGAATGAAACCACAATTGCATTGGCCGTTTTTGCAAGCACCTGAAGAACAAGAATTCCTCCACGTAGCCTCGTTTCCATCAAACGTCACCGTGGATCCGACGTCACGACAGACCACGCCGCACATTATCGGTCATCGTCGACAGCTTATTGTGGCTAGATGAAATTTCACCACCACACTCTTACCACAACTGTAATACGTTTGCCTTCGACATTGTTCCGCGAGTTGATCGAAATCGATGCACAAATGCAGTACCCCTTTGGAAACTCGTTCCGAAACTAATGCTTTTTGCAATGTAATATGTGGTCCTGAAATCGAGATTTCAAATATATGAAGAATTTGAAAATAAAGTGACCGAAATGGATCGGGAAATCAACGTACCAGAAATGTCCAGTTTCTTACTGCAGAAATAGAAGCAATTTTGTACTCCTTGTATTACATCGTTTCTTCTTGAAAAACACAAATTTGTACCTAACATTTGTAAATAACTTTTGTTTCGCTTAATCTATCTATTTTATGTATAATGAAATAATTATGTGCTTTATTCAGAGCACGAAAGAAGAGAGCAAAATTGTATTAAAGTGTTTGAAATGGCAGGACACATATGAAATCCAAGTTGTAAAGATTCATTGACTGCCTACGCCACTGGGCCGATATCTTCGTCCAACTATAATCTTGAATGGATAGTTTAGCTCCAAGGAAGACGAATGGTATGGAAGAAGACCGAGTGCAACATTGCTGCTTTGTCGGCGAGGAGACATACGATGTGGAAGCACTCGATGTGACGGCGGGAGGGCGAATTAGGCTCGATTCATAACGCTTGGCGTATCTCTGACGGGTCAAGGAACGACTGAAGCCGATGGCCACGTTCCAGCATGATCCATCAACGCCAGTGATCGACGATTTGCTGGAGAATGGATCGACTTCACCAGAAGACTCGTGAAATAAGATTTGTAGCCGTGACAAGTATCGACGACATGAGTATGAATTGTACTTAAGGTGGCTAGAGAAAAGTTCGTAGAGGGGGTAAGAGCAAGCGAGAAAGAGGTGGCAACCGACTTCGAGCTGCTAGTGATGGCCTTAAGTTGTGATGGACTTGCAGAATTCGAATAGTTTTTATTTACGACTGTGTTTTGATAATCAAAAGGTAAAATTTTTATGGCCATCCTTGATTAGGAAAGGGAACAGGTCTGAAAGTTTCAGACGTGAGTTATTTATCATTTTGTAAAGTCTTATCACTTAAGTCAAAATTAAATGAATGCAGTGATAAATGTATGTAGTAGTGATACTGTATTATTTGAGTACTTTTTGATTGAGTACTTTTGCTCCAAAACTTGTAACCATCAAACTGTTACATAAATCTATTCATTCTGCTTTCTTTTATGTCTCTCTTTTCTTTTCTGTGCTACTCGAACTTCTCTATTATCTGAAAATATTTGACAATGAATCAGACACTGTACACGTTACACTATAAGTCTTAACTCTTATCCTGTACATATACAAGCGTGTAGAATTTACAATTTCAATGCTATCATGTCAATAAGGCTCAAGTGAAAGCATACGAAAGCAATGAAGACAGTAAACATTCGATACCAATACGTGAGCTCTGAAGAGATCATCCATATGTATGTACCTTGAATTGCAGCCTCCCAACATTGCAATGCTTTTACAGAATGAGAACCAGACACTCGGTTCTCGAGAAACATTGCCACCGAGAGATGCTTTCGACTACTACTCCAAGGCTTCTCTATCCCCGTATCACAAAATTATTCGAAAATTTACAAGACAGTGATTCGAACGCCCATCGTTACACGCAGCCAATCGTGCATCGGCAGCACACGCATTGGCGTAAGGCGTAAGAACACGTTGCGGATGCGAGGCCCGCTGTTTCTTTCCTTCTCGCCCTATGCCTTTCTCTCTCCAAACGCGTCGACCCGCGGGTAAAAGGAGCGGCCGAGGTTTGATACATCGAATGGCAACGATTACCATTTACAACATGTACAAGACAGCGATCTGCTAAAGGCAACCTTCAGACACTAAGGGGACTTATTGCGCCTTTTTCTTGTGTTTCGTACCTGGCTGGCCGCGTTCCTCGCCGACAACCGAAGTGCTTTTCGTCCACCTTACCTACCATCTTTTCTTTCTTCCCCTCTCTTTACGCACCTTTTTTTTCCTCATATCTTTTTAGTTGACCGAGTACGCGCCCAGTCGACGGCCTCCCCTTTCCTCTTGCCCTTCGCTTTATTAAAATCGCTGCACCGCCGCTGACAAGTTGTCTCATGGCGACGTCGTTGTTTACTCACTCCGGGAAGTGGACACTTCGGGACAGGGACCCTTCAAATCAGCAGGATAAAAATCTCTTATTTTGTTAATTGTCAGGGGTAACGTGGAATCGGGTGTAGGTATCGCTGGCCCCATATCAAATATTCAACTATACACTTGAGGGGGCTGCCCTACGGAGATTTGGAGAGAAGTGTGTTCAACCCTTAATTAGTATGATGAGATTATAGTGGTTTTATTGAAGACCTTAGATGCCTGAAAAATTGAATACTAGAAAATTTAAAAATATAAACATTTGAAGATTTGAAAATCAGAAATTCCTTGCCTGGAATAATAAAAAAAGTGGTGGTGAAGCACGTCACTCATAATTAAGAAGGGACAGTATTAATTATCATATCGAGCGATATAAAAAGGTGATACTATCTTACATTTCCACACTTCCCTTGTCTGTCGAAGAGTTACACAGAGAAGGAAGCGCATGAGAAGAGAAACGGAAACGGAGAGGGGAGAGGAAAACAGGGGGAAACTTAGGTAGCGACGAAGGAAAAGACATGCTGGGTGAATTTGTAACCAAAGATAGTGGAGCAGGCAAAAAAGTTGAACATAAAAGCGACATGAACGCACAAACCGCAGTACGGTATTTTGTTTCAGGGCACGAAGCAATTTACGATGTGGCATGCGTGTTAGTATTTACACACGAGCGTAATCGTGGAATCGTGGTGTGGACGCCGATGCGCGTTGCAGAAGAATGCAGCGCCCGGTGCATATGCACACTGTCAGAATACACGGGCCAGTGTGCAAGTTCCCTGAAGGGATCATTCTTGGCAATATATTTAATATATACGTTGGAAAAAAGAACAGCAAGAATTTGAGATTTTGTTAAGAAAAAATAGATAAATCTTCATTGAAATCTGTTTGTGATTTTTTTATATTATCATACAGATATTTAAGGTTTTTTTAAGGTTCGAATACACTACGTGTAAAAATGTTTATACATAGACATTTTTTATATTGAGGAAAAATATGATTACTTGTTAAATCTGTGAAGAAATATTAAGAAGTATAGTCGCAAATGATCACCGTCGTGATACTCAATATAAAATTTTTACGTGAACATATATAGCCAGTGAGTAGCTTATAAAGATAGTCCATATAAAAAAGGTACGTTTTAAAGCACTGGTGTCGCTGGTAATTTCAGGCTATCATTGAGTGAAAGAGTATGTTTTCCGCTGTGAAAAACACGATTCAACTTGTAACACGAACACCTGTGTACCAGAATGAAAATATTAAATATCGATAATGCGTATAATCGCGCTTCCTTGCGAGCCGATGAGTGTTTGAATTATCGGAAGCACTTAATGTAAAGGATGTAACGTATGCCAAGCAACAGGTAATACAGCGGTGTATAGTAATTACCATTATCGTTACCAGCAGGTCTGATAAGAGACGTTCCCGTTTATATGCTTCGAAAACTCATAGCCACTATCCTTTAGATATACCATTAATTGACTCGTGTTTTGTAAAACTCATGCCACGTTGAATAATGAAGAAAACTTACACGGAATGCAATTACTTTGTTGTAAATTAAAAAATCGATTCGACCTTGAATATCAATAACTTTAATCATTTTTATCGTAGAATAGTGCTTATAATATATTATGTGGTCATGGAGTCATTTAAAGTGCGAGAAGCTCATTATTTTTGCTCGTTAGTTTTCTATTTTTTTGTGAAAAAATATAGGGTTGGTTAAAAGTTTAAAAGCCAAGGAATCTATGTATGTGTTATAGAATTTGAAACCTTTAGATTATTTGCACAATCGTAGACAGAATAATAGTTAGATATTTAAAGTTTCAACCAATACGATACTTGTCATTACACAAACATGTATGTAACTCTAATTTTAAAGCATTAGTCCGACTTATGAATCAAATTTGAATGATATTCATAGCAATAATCTCCTTTAAATGATTGCATCTCAGAGATCGATGATTAATTCATGGTATATCGTGGAAAAGGGAACAGACATAATCAAATCATTTGGCGCCACAGCATTCAGAGAGCGCGCCAACTGGGAACACTTCGAGTCTCTTCGATAGCCAATTAAAAGCAGTGACAAAATTATTATACTCAATTACGATACATTATACGTACTCTGAAACCCCTATTTTTTTAAATACGTACTTATTACTCAGAATAATATGATACATTTTGCAAACACTTTCTGAATTCTACAACACGAAATCACAAAATCAACCCCTATTCAATTTCAATCTTCAAATTGTAGAAATTATCTTAGAGAAATAATTTAACAAAATTCCCTATTTCATATTCCTTTTTTCCCATTTGAAAGATTTCGAAAGCGATTCCACGCATTTCGAAGACACATTGCAGTTCCTTCTCCTCCGCAATCGTAAATCTTTCGTTTCCACAGTTCATCCCCTTGGATGTCAGCAAACGATCCCTCAAACAATATCTTCCCCTTATCAGTCACCGCTTACTCAGTAGAGCACAGTGTTTCGACCGAACTATTTAGCCCCGCGCCTACACACGGGTTCATATTGTTCGTAGCGCGTTCGACTCGCTTGGAAATAGTTTACGGGAGTCGTTACGCCGCTCTTTGCCATACTTTGTGACGGCGCACGTCGCATTTCTCGCACATACGGCGTGTATAAGACACGGTGCAACGAGATCAGATACGATCCGATCGGCGACCCGCTATTTCTGCCTGGGTACAGTCCTTGGCAAAACGCTGGCAGCAGTCGTGACAACCGGTGGTGGCCAGCCAGCCTCGGCCGCGACGGAAAAGTAATACTTTGTCGCCGAGCGGTCGTCTGTCGGCGCTGCTGCTATGCATGTATTCGACTCGATTCGGCTTCTCGGTTACGCAAGCAGGGAGATAATTTTCAATCTGTTCTAACACGAGGCGACCGATGCTCGACGCTCCCCTCTACGTTTTCGCTCGGTTTTGCAAAAACGACCGACAAAGAAACAAAGAGGGCTGCATCCTCGCCGCATTCACGTTTGGAGCGGCGGCGGCGCGGCGATTTGAATTACGACGAACGCGTGTTGCGTGAGAAGCGAAAGAAGGGAGTTTATATTAGGCGGCCGCGTGAACGCTGTCCGTCGACTTCTCTCTTGAATACAAAGTAAGAATCTCGTACAGCTGGTGTTAAAGATCGTATGTCAGCTACGGTTGAGAGGGTGGATGTCTAGCGTGAACTTTGTATCGTTGGACGTAAATGTGATTTGATTAGTCTTAGTAGGCGAAATTATTAATACTTTGTTTCTACAGTGCTAGTAGTGGCTGATGAAATATTCGTATGGTGTGTGTATTTTAGGAGAGAGGTTAAATACGGTGTAACGGGTACTCTTTGGAGTCATTGTAGTATGACGTTTCTTTATTCTTATAAAAGAATACTAAGTATTAATTTAAATACTTAGCAGCTAATAATCTGTGTATAAAAGCACTACGATTATTTAAAACGACTAAAATAAAAAATATTCGAAGTGGCAGCTTGGTATGTATTAACGAATTCGTATCTAGAATTTGTATCTAGAAATTTTGAGGATGATATATTTTCCATAATAAAGTACTGAAAATTCGAATACAAGATGTCTCGAAGACAAAATTCCTCGCCAATATATATTGCGCATCTGTGCTTTTGCAGCAACATGACATTCAACGCAATCAGTGTCTAAAGATATCGTATATTCAAATGACTTCTGTTCCTGTAATAAACTGTATAAACTGTATAAATGGGCTGAGGAACGCGTGTGCATTCCGTGAAGCGTAATTTTGTTCGGCCAAAAGCGTGTGGCTTTGAAAAGTTGACGGTAAAGAGAATGGACGCACATAATTGAAGATGATCCAACTAGCTTGGCAGTACCGCATTTTGTCTTTCCCTTTATAACCTGCCACAGACACAGTGCCAGAAATAATACAAAGATATAAATGATATAATTGATACAATTAAATGTAAAAACCGAGGGAGTCGGTGCCAGGCAGACCTGCCAATTGCTGCCCGCTCTCAGGCAGAACCTGAGACGATATATGAACACGATCGGTGACATAGTTGTGTTGGAAATTAGATATCGCATCGACAGATTGCTCGCGATGATTTATACATGGATGACAGAATGCACGCTTTTGCCGTTCACTCTGATTCGATTATTGTAGGTTCATTATCTATTTTCATTTAAACTCGCGTCGTTTAAAACGTTGCTTCATTTGATATATTTTTTTTTTTTAGTTATCGTTCAATTGCATAGATAGAATATCCGCAAGCTTTAGAAAAACGAAAAAGTCTGTGAGAAAGCACTGATTAAGAAAGACCATGAACTTTAATGATAAAAGTTGATTAATTAATTTTCATACATATGTGAAAATGAAATACTTGATATGAGGAAATATTATAATATTCATAAAGTACATAGTTGTTCATTATTTTTCTAATTCTTCTCAACAATTTCATAATTAAATACAAACGACGTTTGTACAATAATCAGCGAGTAGTCACTGAAAATAATTCTCATTTTTAATTCCAAAACTACCCATAAGCTCTATTTTTTATAATTAGGTATAACCTATAGAAGAAACGTTACACGTATTTACCTTACACTACTTTGTTAATTATACTAAGAGCTTAGCATATCGGGTTTCTAGTTTGTTAACGGTGGTAATAATTTCGTCCCTGACATTTAACATAAATATTCATTCGACAAATCTTTTAACAACTGCCATCTTATTCCTGCAGTTTATCGTTAGAAAACGTACGATAAGAATTTTTATCTAACCATAGCTAGATTACTCCAATTACATTACTGATACACAGTGAATTCGGTCAATTTTGCGATTCTCAGCGAAGACAAAACATTTCGCGACGAAAACCTCTCTTTAAGATTCGGTTGAACAACGAAACCCATAAGCGGGTAGTAAACCAAGTTTTATCGTAAAATTTCGTCGTTACTACTCGACGGTTCTCTTCATTCCGTTCTGCATCAGAACATCGTTCGCTCTCTTCCAGACCGCCAGATCCTTCTGATTTACCGTGCTGAAAGGACGACGGTTCAGGATTAATCGTTATAACGGTTAAACACCGACCAGCTTATTATAAACCAGTTTTACAAAGTCCTCTATGCAACGTATGTTTCTATTTCTAGGGAATTACAAACCGCAGACGCAGGGAGAACACTGTACAGTGACTCTCAGACATGATCAGACACACATTCTTTGTCTATTCTGATTATTATAGATAACGGTGATTATTCGTGTAGCAAAAAAGAAAACAACTTTTTGCATGAAGATCTTCTTTCTGGAAAAAATAGATATTGAATACTCATCTTGATTGAGGTGTCTGTATAGTACTTGCTACTTCTACTAACGTGTTAAGATTTACGTGGTACGATATTCTTGGACACTGTCTTCGTTATGTTACTAATTCTTATCTCAAGTATCCATATTAGAAAGAATGTAAGAAAATTTTTACTAAAAAAACAATTATTTTTTCATAAATAAAAGCCCGAAGTTTTTAATGTATATTAAATCCTACATCGTATACTGTGAACGATCTTTTCTATGCACTGAACAAAATTAAAACGTAAAATCAGATATGAAAAGTATGAATTCTCTATCTCAGGAAACGACTCAAGTTACTCCTGCAAATTCTTGCTTGTATCTCATTTCTGTATTGGCTTTAAAATAAATTCAGCAAGATACGTGCGTACAAGGGTACGTACGTGGTAACTTGCCAGTGTTGCAGACGGTAATATTCGCAATAAATTTATATAGCATACAGATGAATACGATATAGAATGAGCGTAGGTGCACGAAAAGCACAAAGCCCGCACAGTTTTGTTATAGTATGCGTGTAAATATTCATAGTAACACAGAAATATATAAATAAATATAATTTACTACATGGCAGGTGCAGTTTCGACGTACGAAGCATTACTGCAAAGTAAACATTCTCAGCTGTAAATTCAGGTCTTACATATATTTTTCAACAAATTGTTCGACAACTACCAGTCTAAGCAATGCTAAATAATTAGTGAAATTCTCAAGCCTGGTAGCTAAATCAGTAGTCGTCTAAACAAATCTCTCAATCGTGAAAGAATCATCTCCGACTGTTCAGTATTCTCGAATAGTCCCAGGTTCAACAATGATTCCAATGCACGCCAGCGATCGTCCGACAGTCTGTGCTCCGTTTGGGACGCGTCTACTATCGACAGTAGAAGAAGGAACGCAATTTCGTGAAGTTCCTACGGTCGATCGACGCTAATACACAGGACTTCGACCCCGATTTGTATAAATTACACGCAAAATAAGCGCTGCCCACACGAGCAACCATCACGTCAAAGAGCGTCGTATTCCTCCTCGACGACGATAAAATGCGAGGACACGTCGCTGATGGGACTGCGTTTGCCACAAAATACAACGTTCGAACGAAATATTTCGTCAAGCGTGCGACACACGACGCTCGAGCACATTGGATGGAAATAAATCGTTCCGCTTGAGGTGAGTATCTGCAGGGAAAGGCTTCTTCTCCCACTTGGCTACGCGCCTCGGTTAGACCATTTTGTCCGACAATTCCTGACGAAAGCAATCATGCGAACAACGGGTGATAGAAGTTCTCATATGCGTTTTATTTTCTCTTGTAGGTTCTCGATAACAATGCACTTTTACTTTAACACTCAGGGATGTCAGATTTTTTAAATGAAAAATAATGTATTAATATACTGGTACCAATGCATCATTTTGCGTCACTTATAAGTACATGCAGGAATGCAGCTTAATGCCTAAGGACCACAGCGAAAAATTAAGCTTGATTCATACGAAAATAGTTGACCCAGTACACGATCAATGCCCAGAAGTTGATCGCTTCAATAAATAATAAGATAGCGTTACTTGAAGTTTCTTGAATACTTGAATAAGTTTAGATATCTCATTATATCATAGAATAAATAAATAAATATTTTAAAATCGACTACTGGGTACTAATCGAGTATTGAATCGCAGTTCACTTTAGGTAAATTAACTATTTAAAAAAGTCTTTCCTTTTTCTTCAGTTCAAACATACTTTTTCATTAAAAGAATCGACACCTCCTAGCAAGTAATCGACTACATACTGGGTCAACTATCTCATCCATCCAACCAGTGCCAGACAATTATCCATTTTTTCCCTCGCAACCACTTTCTGGCAATTATCTATACATAAATATTGTAATTTTTAAAAGCATGGACGAGACCAAGAACACTAAGACAGACAAAGAAGCACGGTCATCAAGAACCCTTATGCTTCCTGCGAAACCACTTTCCGCGTATGTTTTCAAAAGTGCACAATTCGCATGCGTTTAACGTGCATACGTAAAACCGAAGGCCCACATTTGAAACGCTTTTGTTTGATCACAGTAATCTGCAGGGTCGCAAAACCGGCAAATATAAATTACGTAGAATCCGACAGAGCATAAAAAGAGCAAGTGCGGGAAGCACGAAAGGTGGGGCCGATGGAAGACGCGATACTTCCGAAACTCGTCCTTCGAGCGTCGTGTATGCACGTGCATGGGTGCGCGTGCTTAACAGGTATATCGTACGTAAACGCACGGTACAATGGAACACGGTGTACATCTCGAGGAATTGCGTGCCGGGCCGTTTTGTGGCTAACGAAAACCGGGGGGCGGGGAAATGGAATTGATGGGAGGGGAAGAAATACGGGATGGTAACTGCTACGAATTGTAGATGGAATTTTTTAATAACCCTTCGCGTCTTGCACGGATATATTTTAATATAATGTGTAATCAGCCGAAAAGCATCTTGTGTTTTAATACGAACGGGATGCTGGTATTTAATATAGCCTACAATTTATCGTACCGACCTGTTTTTGTCAGACTTACAATTGGTCACCGGTGATTTAACATTAATGTGAAATGCTACAGATTTTTTTTCGAGACATGCATATTAAAAGTATTGAGAAACGAGGAAGAGGGGGAATCCAAATGGAGCAAGCGCTGGTGCCTTCTCCATCTTGAGGTATTCAGAGTGGCCAGACAGCCAGTAAACCTAAATTGAGCAGGTGTTGGGTGTTAAAGTCTCCAACCTATAATAGCTTTTATTTCTAAGTATCTTCGTTATTTTCGATTCCAAACTCACGATCAGTCGTTGGAGAGACGGAAATGTGACTGCTGGAGTTGTCAGCTGCTGGTGCTTATGATCCAAATTAGGGTGAAAAAGACGTGGATCTATTTCACGCGTGCTGTTTTTAAGGTTCTCGAAAGGAATACGTTAACACTTTTATATCTTGATAAACTCTTTACGAAAAGCATGTCGAAAGTTATACAATTGTATCAATTGAGTATTGATGGTTCAGTTAGAAGACTATAGAATCGTGAAGTTGTCTTAATATTTGCTCTACCAAAACCACAGAAAGACAGCATTCAGAGTCAAAGAAAGCTGGTTTTTCTGTATCATTGAAAAAATTTCAGGAGTAACAAAATTGTGAAGTAATGCGTGAGTGCGCGCTAAGGTGCTATTAAATTGACGAATTCAGTTGCACGAAAGACTGCAGGCCTTTAAAAAGGCAAGAATCACGCATACTTTTGTGTGGTCAGGTTCACTTTGGCCATTTTTACAGCAGGTGCAATTTTCATCCTGAAAGCATGCGACAATAATTTCGTGCCATTTCGATGCTTTCGACTGAAACGCAGAAATTATGAATTGAAACAGTTTCCTGAATAGAAGAACGTCGTAGTCGTAGTTATTAGAGAATCTGTTCCACGTAAAACAATAGTAGAAACCTCTGTTAGATAGCGAAGTTGAACACTTGACACACTTGCACTAACATTTATCTCATTGTCGGTATCATTCTACATATGTGTACATTTGTACAATTACTTGTCACGTGTATTCACGTTCTTATCTCATCTTCCCTGTAATGCTCACGTTTTCGAAACGCAACCACAGAAGTATAGACTGTGCTTATAATTATAAGTCTCAGTACACGAACGATAATCAAGAAGGAAGTCAGTAATTAACAGTTCTGTGTATCTAAATCTTTCACACAGTAATGGTTGTATCAGTATTAAACTTATCTCGGAGCAATCTTATTGAGGATTCCAACTCACGAAGAAGCTTCGAAGTACTATAATACATGTTCCCACATCCATTTTTCAGTAGCAGTTATTGTAGATAGTCACAGTAGAAATCTGAAAAATTGACCAAAATTTCAGACAGTAAATGATAAAATCACTTCACGTTGAATCAACTTGGAAAGTCCGCAATTCAATGAGTAACGAATTTACAATTATTAAATTATCCAACGCTGTAAGAAGCGAAGGCAGTCAATTGGAACTAGGTGAGCACGAATGTGCACGTGTCAAATAATCGCACCAAAACAGTGTGCGCAGTTGCTTCGCAGTTCGCTTAATCGGCATTGTTATTTGCAATTAGACATTTCCAGTTTCTTGCACCGTCGCAACGAATCATAACTGCCTTTGCCAGTTCTTCGTACCAGCTCTTTTGAGTTCGAGCAAGTGATACACTTTACTCGCGCACGTATTTCCTTATTTCTTCCGTTCCCTCTTATTCCACTCACGCTCTCTCGTCCCCGACCTTTCTTCTTGCCATCGCCACTGCAATACTCGAGTACTTTTTCTCTCGAACGTCTCTCTGTCTTATACACGCGATGTGTGCAACCAGGAATAACAGGCCATCGAAGGGTGAACGGGGGGAGGGAGAAGAGCTCAATTTCCTTGCTTGACGCGTTCTTTGCACCTAGCCGAGACTAATTAGAGACTAATTTAAATTCTTTTCTCTCAAACGGACGCCTATAGCCATAAGCGAATTTACTCGGTAAATTGTTGCTTGATCTATGCGATCAGAGGACCGAGGGGATTGATTTCTTTAATCATGCGAGTGCAGCAATCTGGAATGACTGTGCAGATTTCTTTCCTCTTTTCGAAACTACGATTCGACGGATTATTCGTTGTATTCGTATCGAGCAACAGGTATCATTAATTTTCTGAAAGTCGTTAAAACGACAATTTGGTTGGCGGTGCCTTTATGGTAACGTGTAGATACAACATTGATTCAAGAATGTGGCAATTCGAGCCTCTTCTTTGTCTCTATACCTTTCTGTTCGAGGTGGAATATCCACCCAATCAGGCATCAAAATTGTCGTCTTTTTTTTCGTCGTGAGCTCGCCGCGCTGTACGGAATGCGCTGCGCCATCATTACAGGCATGAAGAACTTTTACTCCACGACTCCACCGACGAATCTTGTCTTCGCACTTCGGCCACAGGCAATTTATAATTTCGCCCCACGTTTCGTGGCAACGCGAGATTTATTTCGGTTGCTTAAAAATGTACGTCCTGCTTGGTCACGTTGACTTATAGCGGTTAAGTTGTGTGGTTGTAAGTAGATGGTACTACACGTGTCGAAGTTGCTTAAGTATCGGTTATAGGAGAAATTCAGGTGAACAGTTTTAAAAACAAGTTTCATTTTTGTTTTATTTGGTGGTAATTTATTTTAATCTGAACTACATGTAGTATTTATACTTGAAAGTTTGGAGTATGTAGAAAGAAGTCGAAAATATAGCAGATCTGGCTAGTATAGTATCTGTAGACCTCAATTGAATACTCGGACATTTTTTAAGTTTCAGTTTGAATAAGTATTTAAAAATTTAAACGTTAGAATATTTAAAATTTGAACACTTGAAAATATGAAAATTTTAAAAATTGAATATTTGAAAATTTGTAAATTTGAATGTTTGAATATTGGGATATTAGAATATTGGATAATAAGGTATCACGTTCCATCGCAATTCTTAAGATGAATGACGATTCATTATTCACCATGCATTGATCCAATTAAACCTTAAAAGTCACGTCCCATAGGAATTCCTCTTTTTTACCAATCAGTTATATCGACTCAGATCTCACTGAGGAACATACAGGTCACTACGAAACAATTTGGTGCAGCTGCCCGACACGGAGGTCTCAGTTGTTGTTCTGGCATCTCGGGAACGCGTAAAATCCGTTTCCACCACAACGACGACAGTTGTCGTGGTTCAATCAGTAAATTCAGCCGCAAGTAAAGTACCTCTGGGGATATCGCGCGTGCACACGTATCTGTCGCTGACTATCGGAAGGTGAATCCTCTTCCGAGGACGTTTTACGACCGTAGAACCCCTTCAGTTCCTCTGAACTCGGCAACCTCTGCAACTCCCTATTTTCAACCATCAATGGCGTAGCAGTATTTTTGTATTTTATCTCAATCACTCGTAAATCCAATGACTCTTGGCTCCGTTGTTGTCAATACGAAAATGCAAGATGGGAAAAGAAAGGATAGTTTTCTTTCGCTCGTGACATACTAAAACGAGCAATGAACTTTATAATTATTTACTGAGGGTTTATTATCTGTAAGATGCGCTCTGTGTAGAAGCGCAGAGTGCGCAAGAGAATGTGCTCCTATTAGTGCTGGAAGTATTATAGTTTTTTTTCTTAATGGGTACTTCATGAACATGCATATTAATTAGACAGGTTTTAGTTGAACGATAAGGAACGGGATTTATACAGAAATGCGTGGTGATATTTATCTCTGGGCCGGCATAAAAACAGCGGGGCCCGCAGATCCATAAACCCGGAGAAAGATGTATAAAATATTTTATTTCGCATCGAACGATTACCACTAACGCTTCGGTTATCTATAAAGCGGGGACAGTAAGCTCGGTATGAGGCACCGTTTATGTAAAATCGTGGAAAGGAGGGATATTAAATGTAAAGGTCGTATACATATATCACATGGTTTTTTTGCGAGATTTGTTTTACGACTCGGTGGCTGTTTGCACGTGTACACCTTCCGTTCCGCTGCGTTCTCCACTTTACTTAGCAGTTTAAGATTACACGACTCGCATTGTCGAAATGTTTCAGATCATTTCGAGTTCGATCGACTTAGCCGCTTGAAAACAGCTGTTCATTCGGTGCACAGTGATTTCGCTTGTTGTCAAGTTTTAATGTGGAAAACGTTTAATCTAAATTACATTTACATGTTACGTATCTGTGCATCTAGAATATATTTTTTAGATATTGATCTAGCAATTTCCAGTTTGCACGTCCTTATATGCATACATTGAATATAATTCTCTTTTTTTCAATTTAAATCAGTATAGTGGCTAATAAAAAAATCATTACAAGAAATGCTCAGGATTATCATTATGATGTAAATAGCCTGAAACTAATGTGTGCTAAAAAACATGTAAAGGATATAGAAGTTAATTAATTAGATAATATGTTATTTTATGTACTTGAATTCCTAATATTAACACTTGCAATACAAATTCCCTCCACTTCGCGGTATGCTTTAGCCCCAAACCCATCTGCTTTCCATTGTATATTGACGCGTCCGTAAGAAATTTATAGCCTCGAACCTTTCTACAATTTCAGCTACACATTGGCGCGCTTGTTTCAACAGCAGCTATAGAACTGCACGCGTTCTCGAAGCACGTAAACCTGCTCGAGACACTTTCGGTCAAGTAGTTCTCCTAGCACGTCTACCATTAATTGGAACGCATTTGTGGGCTCTTGTGGGACCTACCCGGTTAATTTTATATTTATTAAAGTGAAAGCACGTACGAGAAAGCATAAAGTATAAACATTACGTATTGTTAAACAAAATGTCATGCTGCAATTACCCTTGCTTCAGTTGCGTTTATTGAAAAAATGCATCCATCAATTTTGCTACACATCACGCAAGGATCACTACTATCGGAAACAAGTAGGTTTTAACCTAAAGGGTACCAGCGTTTCTCAATATTCCCATAGAAAATATTTCCACGCAATGCATCGTTATTATGTACTGTTACATGTGCGTGACAATGAGCAACGCTTTACCTAATAAATAATACGCGTCCATAGATTTTGTACGCTTGTTTTCGCTGTTCTAGTGATTTATGATAGATAGATTTAATGAACCTAATAAAATTCTTGTGTTTTTTATTCCGATGAACACAAATACCCTTCAAGATCTTGGTCTAATTGTAAGTTCAGCTGGTTATCGAGACTGTTCACTATCAATAAATAATCCTAAAAATTTCTTACAAAAAACACATAAGGTAAATATTCCAATATCTAAACGTTTAAGATGTCAAATGTCCCAATACGTGAATGCTTAAGATGTCAAATGTTCCAGTAAGTAAACAACTTAAAACCGATACTTGAATTATGAGGTTTCAGAGATTGAGGATACTATTTTATGACACTAATTTTTATTTTTAATTAGGTATACTTAATACATTAGAATTTAAGCCTAAAACTAAATAAAACTGTTAATGCTTAGGTATCGGGACATAGTCAACTAGTGAGATATTTACCTTAACACGTTCAGTACTAATGATGTCATAAGACATCAAGTGGGCTGAATCGTCCATACGAGTGATGTCTTAAGTCATCAGAGGACAAAGGAAAACAAAGGAGAAAAAATGGTTCCAATACGTCGGGAAGCACTCTCAAACACGTTCCATATTGAACGTGAATTAAATTTATTCTCTAAAACTTCACAAAGTATACACAATAATCTCAAATAAAACTCACCACTCAGAACCACTCATAAATAAGTTCCAAGCTCGGCCAGCACATCCACCCACAGCCGACTCCGGTACCAGCCACGCTGAACGAAAAACAGCAACATTGCGAGAGTCTGACTTTGCATTGGATAGACAAAGACACCCAATGCTGCGTACTCTTTCCATCAAGTGCAAACTCAGTCTCTCGCTTCCTGAACGAAAAACAGCAACGCGGCGAGTTTGATTTCGCGTTGGATAGACAGAGACGCGCAATGCTTCATACTCCTTCTATCAAGTGCAAAATCGGCCTCTGGCAGTGTTGGTTGTTCTCGTCAAGCACGGCTGGTACTAGAGACAGCTCTGATCCACCCCAAAAACCTATCCCCTTGTTTCCCTCCTTTTACTCGACTCTCGCCTGGACACCCGCGGCGGCTCTCCTAACGCGAGTTACTGGACACCTTGTATTCAAAACGATTCGTGTCCCGCGCCTACCGCTAAGCGTAGCACGCTGCAGCGCGGCGGCCGTCGGATGGATCCAATCGTAAAACCTCGACGTCCGTCTAAACCCGCGCGCCACCTCCACCCGTTCAACCACCACTCTTGGTCGCACGGCCCCCTCGTCCCCCGCTTAGCCGGCTGCCCCCGCGGTGTCTCCTCCCCGCGCCAGGGACGTGCCCCCTCCCAGCCGGTGCCCGCAGGCCACCATGCAACTCGTCGGTGTGCCGCCGCTACCAGCACTCTTAGTGAGTTACGGACCGCATGCAGGCGCGCGTCGGGCGTGTCGATGCTGTGTCGCGCTCCCGTTTGCAACTCGTGCTTTTCCACGTTCCACCGTCTAGATTCTTCTCTGTTCGAGACCGCCGAGCGAGATCCCATCGGCGATCGCGAGCTCCACGGTGGGCAGCCCTCGACCATTGTTCGCCAAGCTGCTGTCGCGGTCACCTCGTGACACTTTGTTGTCTTCTCTTCCCTGGCGGGCGAGGATCGAGCGAGGGAGTTGGGTCCGCGAGTTTCGCGCGATCCCCCGCGGGTCCGAGGCATCCACGCGAGGAGATTAGACGAGATTCAACGTGCACCTCCAGAGGGAGGGGAGGAAGCGTGGCAGAGGGGGCAGAGCTGTAGGAGGGGGCTGGTGCGACACGCGGGACACGAGGAAGACGCGCGACCGAGGAGACAATACAAAGTGCGCGTGTGCGAAAAGTACGCGGCGCGAAGCTCGCCTAACGAAGCCTTCGACTCGAGCTCTTGAGTCGTGAATTGTCGTACGTTTCTTTTGGGGAGTAATACTCCTGCTAGGATAGTGATTTTCTATATTCGATCGTTTAGCATTGAATGATCCGTGAGGGACTTAAGAGACAGTAGCGAGTGTTCGAAAGCGATGAGTCTTCTTGCTTCTGGCACCGACACAAGTGTTCGTCGCTTCCGGTATCAGTGACTGTCCGTTTCTCGCTGTTCTCGGATGTGGTAAGCGCGATGGCCACGTGAGGGACATAGGGGAGAATGCAATCGCGTCGGCCGTCTGCGCGCGCAGAGTAGTTCTCGCGCGCGAATGTGACACGAGGTTAGAACTTGTCGCGTGGTACGAGCTGCCGTGTGGCTTCGTTGCGTGGTGACGGGATAATTCGCCTGACGAAACTGTGCTGATCCGACGGACGTGAATCGAAGTACGTCTGTACCGTGACAATGGTGTGTTTTCTTGCGAGCTTTGTGGTTTCATGTCGCGACTGACGATTAAGTGTGCACCACGTCGCTGGAACGAACTTTAATAGTAGAGGGGTGCTCGTGAGACGAGGGACTTTTCAGTGACGTTTAATGCGAGGTAAGAAGCTGAGATAGTCGATATATCAGGTTTTTTCCCGTAAGTAATGCTGTGTTTCAAATGAAGTAGAGAAGAAAATTATTAATACCAAGCGAGACATTGAATCTTTGGACAAGATGACAAACTGTGAAAGATAATAATGGCGATTATATTATTGATTTAAAAATGTAAACCTTTTTTACGAACTTGTTTCGGTATATCATTTCAAATATGTCATTACTTATGGAAAAACCTGATACCTTGCGTTTTCCAAGCAATTTTTGTGTACATGTACCTATTATACATCGCGACGATTATAGGTTCTTGCGACTGTTTATTAGTTTACTTATTTCTAGGCTTGGTTGTTGGTAACACTCATAGTGATGAGTGGTTGACTTTTGTTCTTCTGTTTTTTTTTCCGAGAAATTTGATGTTCGAATTCTTATTAGAAGTATGAATAAGGAGTTCAGTATTTCTATGCGAGGTTTAGAATTATGTATTTGCTAATCATCTGAACATTTTTTGCGGTCTTACTAACATATTCGATTGAAGTAATGGCGGCTAGTTGGAACTAAATATGTTGTTGTACTAATGAAAAGATAATACATTATTTATTCGTGTATTTAGTAGTCACTTAGAAGTCACAAAGGCTCGAAACGTATTGAGATGTGAAATTTTATATGTTGACGTTTAGAAATCGAAATTCATGGTACAAAATAGTATTATAGGTCTTCGTACAATTAAGTTATAATTAAAAATCGAAAATTTTGAAATTCTACAAGTTTTTAGCACCACTACCCTGTTTTGTTATATTATCTATGTATTTATAATGAAACCACACAGTTTTTTCGAAAATTGCTTCCCAGGATTATATACCGTGATAATTGCAAAATTTGTCACATCAGCTAATTAAAGTGTATCTAACAAACACCATCGTGAAGTCGCGGGTGAACAGTTACGGAGTTATGGATAGCTTATCACTCCCCCAAATAATATTCAAAACTCTTTTAACTACCGCGAGCATCAGCCAACGAACAAATGACTCTCTCCAAGGTTCAAGGACCGCGGATATTTCAACCGTTACATACGTCGCATGTGCATTTATAACATATTATTATGCATAGAAATTGATACTTTGGAGTACCTACACGCACCTTTAACACAATGACGCTTTGCTCTTAAGAATCGATAGTAGTTGAGAACAATCATGCCCATGGCGTCGTCGTTCTGTACGCAGTATCTAACGTTTCGTATGCTGTACGTATCAGTCGTGACTCCTCTACGAATAATGATCGGTAATACATAATCAGTCCCGGTTGACTATTTTATTGCAATTTTTCGTAAACGAAGATGACATCGTCTGGCGTCGATCGATTCCTTGAATAGTTTATGATGTATTCTTCCCTCGGTCTTCCACCGTCCTCAAGATTTATACTGCTTATTTTGCCGTCACCGACGTGCCTCTCGATAATGGCGAGCGCTTAGAACTTTATGACACGGCCTTTTACGTAACGATAACGTTTGCATCGAGACCGTTTTTACGATTGCCGCTAGTGATGTATTCGTATTTGCACAGGGAAATACTTGTGGTGGCAAGTTTCGTCTACAAGTACATGTATTTCAGACGAGAACAGTATTCGACATCTTCGTCGCGATCACGCGACGTGACAATGCTGTCGCCGTTTGCCACTGCGTTCTCTCGATAATGAACACGTGTATACACCTGAGATTCTCGCGAACCTTAGAAACTACGTGCCAGTGGATGCATTTTCCATTAACCACTTTGTGCACGCGGTTGTTAAATATTTGCTTGCAAAAGTTAGGAGACTAAATAACTACTCGTGAATTGTTAAATATGATTTCCTTCATACAGGGTATTTTAGAGTTTAGCTATAGGAATGTGTTAGCTAGATATTATCTGCAGACGTTGACTGTGCTTTAATAAATTTTATGTTCACTGAGAGTGAATAGACTTTGTTTTATAAAAGGTTTTGTATGAAGAATAAAATTGACATATTAATATTGGACAAATAAACTTGGTATACAAGTAGCTTCTCTATAATTTGCGATTCTATTAAGTGTTAACTAATATCTAGAGTCCAAAGGAAGTTTCATACGACTAAATTACTCGTCTTATCAGTAATCGAATTAATATTTTGTTGTATCCATGAAATAGTTCAAAATTTTCTAAGTTTTACATAAATTGTTTTATTCTAGTCCTTCGATTAATCGTGAAATATAAAACGTCTCTGTGTAACTTATTGGCAACAATTTCTGTACAGAATGCAACGCGTGAAACAAGTATTTCTTGTATCTTATGTAATGTGTACTATGTATCTGTGTCATTTTATGATTTGTAATGATCTGCTACTTTTCATACAATAATTCTTTTATTTTACTCAGTGTTGTAAATTACGTAAACCATAGTGGATCAGAGATCTTATTGTGATCGCTATCTAGGATGGTGGAGTTTCAAAAGTTACCAAATAGGTCGGAAACTAAAGTGTGAAATATTTAATGCAGGTGGAAAACTGAAAACGTTTAATCTATCGTTTATATTCATAATGACAAGTCTAAGAAATTCTGTGGATAGCGTGTGGTTACTATGTAATTAAGGAAGAATTGCGGTCAAGTAAGCATTGCTATAGATATTTGTGGTATTATTTTAACATTGGTTTAATTCCAGCAATTGGACTTTAGAATTTTTATGAAAAATATATTGATAATAATATTCACGTTAGAATAACGCTAAATATTAAGTCGATCTTCTTCATATCACAGATCACAGTAGACAATACGTTTACTCTGTTTTGAATGTCGAATAAATTCTTGCAGCAGTTTATATACATTTTTTTTCACTTTTACGAGTTCCTGATTTCTTGCAAACATTTTTCAATCGTAATTAGAAAAATAAACTGGTATACGTATTCTTCACATTGTATTCTTTACAAAGAACTCCAATCTCCTAACAATACTTGTTCTACAGGTTTCATATAAAGTTCAGAAACTTCTACTTTTTCCACTTTGCTGTGAAAGCAACCTAGCGTTACCAAATAAGGCACAGTGCAACATACCGTAACCTCTACAAGCAAATAAATACTATGTCATGTCTAGAAATATTACCTTCTGCCTACTCAGTATAGTATGTCGGTGTTCGATTAAATTTCCCTGCATTTACATATTAAACTTAAATAGGAGAACAATTTATCCTCAAAGTTTAATATTAACATTAACATAAAATAAAAAACAGTTTTTAATGTGTATTTACTATATAAATTAAATCATTTTTTATTAGTGTCAAAATAGACTATTAGTTAAAGGCGCTGTTATTTGAAGGAATGATTCGGCGAATATTATCTCGACAGGGGTAGCCTTTTTATTCCAAAAATTGATCTCGTAAAAATTCAACAAAAAAGGTCAAAAATCATTAGCCACTACTTGAATTAAAATATCTTCCAGTATTAACAATTCCAATGTCCACAATGTTCATTTTATCGTGCTAAAAGTACTACTAACATTTGGTCAAAGTTTCCCAGTGAAAATTAGCCAAAAACGACTGAAGCAAAACCAGCTATAACACCCAATCTTAATCCTTAGTTCTTGCTCCATTTACTACACGAACTAATTTATATTCAGATCAATTACCATGAAAATTTCAAACTAGTCCAATTTACGTCGCGTTTGGGTACATTTAACCGCCTCGCTTCACGTTGCACCACCGATCCCAACCGAAACGCGTTCTCAGCTGTTGTCGCCAACGCGCGTCGACGATCAAGTGGGGGCACTGCTTGAGCAAATATTCGCGCGTTGTAAAATTTCATAGCGGAGCCTCGGCATCCCGTGGCCCCCTCGGTAACCTCTTATTCAACGTTCGAGGGCGTGTAACAAAAGAAAAACAGCCGATTGACCACGGTCTTGTCGTCAAAACACGAGAACTTGCCGCGAACGATCATCGACGATCGTGCTACGTTATTTCTTGCTGGCGAGCACGATCGCCAATAAAGAGTTCTCGATCTTCACGGTGAACACTCGCCGCCGGAGAAAAGGAGGGGAAAAAGGGGAGAAGAAGGAACGAAATGCAGCCCGGGAAGGCCTTCGACTCGCGTTTCGCTCGAAATTGCTCGATACGGTCTGATGTTGCAGAAGGAAGAAAGGCCAGGCTGCTTTGCGGCGGGAGGCGCGCGCGCGCGAACACAGTCGATAAGAGGAGGCGCGCGTCCCGTCGCTTCGCGTGCAATTAACCGAGCTCGCGATGCCGATTCCCCGATTCTTGTTCGTGACCAGGACGATAGCGAGTCACGGCAGCTCGGTAGGAGGGGCCCTTGCGCGCCGAAAGCGAGCAGCCGCGAGGGAAGGATACATTGTTGTACGTCGAAGATGTTACCCTCCACCGCGGCGGTCGTTCGACCGTGAGAAAGGTTGCTCGTTCGTTTTGTTTCTGCCAGCGATTGCGCGGCGCCTTTGATGCTGGTAAACGAATTACGCTTCATTTCTATGAAAATGAAAAGATTGTAACCGCGACCGCGGCGGTGAGCAACAGAGACGCGATTGGGAGGCTACGTAGCAATCGGGAATTTTTGGCATTTGGGGGTGGACTGTTTTCGAAGTGGCGGACGAGTGATTTAGGAACTGAGGAGGCTTGGAGTGAATGGAGTGTTAAGCGGTTGTAGAAAAGAGAGGAGAGTATGTATTTTGATTTTGACTAGTTTCCATGTTTTTAGTTCGTTTTAATGTTGTCTCAGAAAGTCATATTTCATCGTTGCAGGCGTTGCTAAAAAAGTATACTTGAAAATGGAAAAAAATTGTTGAAGTATTATAATGTAACTAAGCTAGAGTGTCTACCTTATCTTCAGTTACTCATAAATGGTTAAAATATCATTTTGTTGAGATAGCAAATAATGTCTGAGGCATTGAAATAAATTAAGTATTTACTTGCAAATAAAGTACTGATTATATTATTTGAAATTTAGTAGAAATTTCGAGTATCTGGAAGTATGAAAGATAGCGATAATGTATTAATTCTAGAAACGTCTATGACATAATGCACAGTGTTCTTTGAGGTCGAGGAATTGCTCGATTCGATTGTGATTTTCACGCGTTAAATATGCAAGTAGGCTTTGAGTTTTACGTACGTATATGAAATGCAAGTAGCTATCGATCCATACATCGCGCAATCCGTGACTAGCATGCGTTTTGTTACTTTGTTCAATGCGCGATAAGATATCGTGCATCGTTCCTTTTTTAAAGCTCGATTCAGCCAACGATAAGGACTTCTGTAATGAGTTTTATCCGTGATCAAGGGGCCGTAATGAAGAAACGATTCTGTTTAGAACTAATACACAGAGCATAAAATATTTCACTTGCTTGGTTGAAACAATTTAAATTACTGTATTTTATTATACAGCTAGACATGATTTGGCGAAAACCACTGAATATTTGCTCCGAATGATTTTGCTTTAGTCCATACTTATATTTGCATTTCGCTTATTTCTGGATTGCAGAATTGTTAACGCCATTACTTCAAGATACACTTAATAATATATTCACAGAAAAAGAAGGAAGACTCTTTTAACTTAAACCTGGTGTTACGAATTCTCTAGTTCATAACTTTAACAATCCAAGTTTCTCTACTCATCACATATCGTTTATCTATTTCAAACCAACAGGATTCTAAAAGTCTAGGCTTGAGAATACCAAGTTCCATTTGTTTGATTCATCAGAGTCCACTAGTAACTCCGCTTTAAAGCAAAAGATCCAGTGATTGAGAGCAGCGCATTAGCGGGGGGATATCGTGGCTCTTTTGACTTTCGTGCAAGAATTATCGCGCGATAGATCACCGCGCAGGAGGAGACTTTCGGAGTGCTATTTGTAAATATGTACATAGGAGACAAGTTAACAGCGATCTAAGGATACCTGTTTATCTACTCTCGCATCGAGGATGGAGCAGGGCTTGAATGTCTGCGTTTAATATGCAGAGGATCTCAGATTTCAGCCGCAGATTCTGTGGAGCTCACCGCAGTCTGTTCCTATACTTAGTAACACTTTGTTCAGCGGCACGGCATTAGCACTAATTTAATTTCCTACTGAATTCTCCTAAATCATTGTCCCCCGTTTCCCATTAACCGGTTACAAGTCCTGCCAACAGGTTTTTCATTATGCAAGCCTTAGGTTCGGTGTTCTAGCCCCTTTTCTGCATCTTTCTTTTCGCTCCCCCGTAATCCTGAATTAATTTCTCTGTAATATTCTTTCGGAAAGTCCGACACGACAGGTAGATCGCCACACTCGAACCTGACTCTTGTGATTCTCGGAGTTGCCCGTGGTCGATTATCAGGTAACAGGTACAAAAGAACGCTTCGGAGAGAGGTAGGCTTAAATCAATTGTCTGTGAATAACTTGATCGAATGGAATATTTACTGTTCTCTCTTATGTATTAGATGCTCAAAAATGTATGGAATATCAGGAAAGATGTTTTTTAAGTCGTTGGAGGAAATCTTTAAGTGGATTCCGAATTTTATAATAGGCTCGATAAATCATCTAGAATTATTAAGTGTTTGAAAAAATACGTAGATATCATGAAATTTATTAATGAAATTCAATGAACAGTAAATAAAAAGAACTAATGAATTAATTATCGTACTGCGAGTGATGTTTTAAAGTTTTTTCATGGAAATAGTCATCGCTCTGTTGAAACGCAATTGAGTTTTATTATTTCGCTTCCCATGCGATTGACAAATAATTCTGCAAGTTAAGTCTATGAATAAACTACTAGATACTGTTCATTAGTTTCATTTTTATATTACAGTTAACTCTTAGTTTAGTTGCACATTAGTGTACACGGAGCAATTGTTCCTTCAGCTAGAAAATTCTGAATATTTATTTGAAGGTGAAGTATAAAATTTTAAATTCAGTTTAAAGTAACATTACTCGTGCATTTGAAAGCAGGAATGAGTTTGTATAGACAGCATATAGTAATTGCAATTTATGCAAAAAGCATTATGCGTGTTTTAATGTTTTAATCTTATATACCCGATTACCCAAAAATCTGCTTAAATCATCTATTACAACTTTTAGTGCTGTGCAATGCAGAAAAAGAAATCTTTCTATTTCCAAGGTCAATAAAAAATGTACACACAGAAATTATAGATTGACAATCAACGAATATACCTCATTTTATAATTGCTTTTTGGAAACAGAAGAAACAGAAGAAACAGAACTAGTAAGAACTAGAGTTACCTCGTATCTAATTACTTGAAAATTGATACTTATTTTAATCACTCATAGCGTGCAATTACATCTGCAATGATTGCTACGAGTAACGCTATAAAAATATTAAAAGAAAATATTTTTCCATCTTTTTTTAAAATAATTAATGAGCTACATTTTTGTTTAATAAATTTCTTCCCGCCAAGAATTATCCGTCAATACCTACTATTTACTTTGGCAATTCAGTCGATAATATTATAACCGGATATAGCCTCCCAGGTCACTAATTGAACGGCTTCTACTTAGACCTAATGCAATCCGACGGCAGCGGTGTGATGAATGAATTTCACATAAGGATATCGCGGCGCAGATTGAACGAGATCGCGCTGATTAAACGATTGCGCGCTATTCTAAATACAAGACCCCTATTTGTATAAATCCAGCCGTGAACTCGAACTTAATTGGTATCATTTATCATTCATTGGAGGCATGACTTATCAACATTGTTTTTATGCTATTGAGACACTCGGCGATTACAATGATTGTCGTAGTCTCTTAGTTACATTGCATTGTTCAGTTTGTCAATGCTGTATTAAATAAACATATCAATCAATCTTTCGTCATTTATTGACTGGAATTATTATTAATTATATGAAAATGCCACTGTCGTGTATTTGTTCTCTCATTGTCATTATTACCAGCTGTTACACTTACGAATACACTATTTATATTGATACTGTTTCCATTCGAACAACCACTTCATCAGTCACTCTCCTGTTTCAGATCTCCAGAACCGTATTGAAGACGAAAGAACAATGCCAAATATCGGCTCTACGTATTGGAAAAGACACACGACCTATTTCTCTTCGACAAAGTCATAGTAGAAGAGTAAAAAGAAGCCCTGCCAAGTATCCCATTTGGGCGAACCATCTTACCGTCGTTTTTAACGTCGATACAAAGGCCCTCAGTTGGGGCCATCAGAATTTCGTGACAACAGTTCCATAATACTGTGACACTGGCGAAGCAACAAGAAGGAAGCATGGAAAACGGGGACGAGACGTTATCTCCGCGAATGGAGTCGTCCAACGCATCCTCGTCCTCGAATAACACATTGAGCCCGCGCACACCACCGAATTGTGCGCGGTGCCGCAACCACCGGTTGAAAATCGCCTTGAAGGGCCACAAAAGGTACTGCAAGTACCGTTACTGTAACTGCGAGAAGTGTAAGCTCACCGCCGATCGACAACGCGTGATGGCGAGGCAGACAGCGCTGAGGAGAGCTTTGGCACAGGACGAGGTCAGAGTCAGGGCTGCGGAAGAGGTTAGTCCTTCCTAGTTCCTTAGGGGTGCTTCTCTGTAAACTCAGTCATATTTCGCGGCTGCGAGACGAATTTCAATTCTGATACTGACTCCTGATGACCAGATTGATTCACTTGTTTAGGAGAGAAAATTAGAAAGTTCGAAAAGGGGATTGGGACGTAGGAAGGATTAGGGACCAGAGGAGTAGAACTGGGGATTGGAAAGTGGGAGGTAGAGTTAGGGATCAGGAAATGGAATCAGGGAAAGGGAGGCAGGAAACAAGAGAGAAGGATTAGAATTAAAGGACTTTTATTGTTAATTATTTTGTTAGAGAACTAGGGAAAAAATTGGGGACTAGGATCTAGGCCCCTAGGAACCTAGGAAGGATTCACAGGAGTTTCAACTCCCTCCACGGTTCAACTGTTCAAGTAACTACTATCCAAATAGAATATTCATATAAAAGAATATTCTCTTAGATATTCATAGAAATAATTTGCACATAACTTGTCTTCTTCGGAACACCATAACTAAAACCTACAATCTTCAACGTGTCAAGATTATTCCACTAAAACCGATTTCCCAGAAATCAAGTAAGTATTACCATAATCGATTTCTCCAAGAGAAATCTTTGACGATTTCCAAGTCAAGATAACTTCCATAATCGATTTCTCAAGACAGTCCTAGAACATGCTCGGCTATTCTTCCTGCCAGTGTCGGTCCTACAAACTCGTTCGAGTGATTTTCGCACACATACAGAATACCTACAGCGTAAGAAATGCGTGTTTCTTGGGAATAAATCGTCCTATTAACGAGTGTATCATTGAGTATGGTCGTCAAGACGTTGATTGTGAGTCGCAGATACTGTAATTGTTCGAAAAGAATCGCAGCCAGCTATGATTATTTTGCGTACCTCATGCTCTTAACACCAGGCTACCCGGCATGTAATGGAACGCAAATTACCGCTGTGTTTCCTGTGCGCGGCTCGCAGCCGCGATAATTTCGAATGAGCCCCCTTATCTGCTCTGCCTCCGATCGTAATTGATCTTTTCCTAGCAGGTGGATCCACCGCCGTTCGGGGTGGAAACCGATCGGCTCTCCACCATCCCCCAGCCGGCCAGAAGTCTAGAGGGTAGCTACGACAGCAGTAGCGGGGACTCGCCTATCAGCAGTCACAGCAGCAGTGGTATGCACAGTGGCATCAGCAGTCTCATCAGTATTCCTACTTCCAGAAAATTACCCCCATTGCACCCTCATACTGGGACGACGCCCCACATTCAGCAGCCGCAAACTGGTGAGCGATAGCAATCTCTTTTACCCCCTTTTTTTTTTATCTGTTCGCTCTTTCGTCTGCGGAAGTTGTGGTTTCACGCTGCAGGCTCTTTCTCACCTGAAAGGTTTTGGGAAAATTAATTTGGGGGCCTGGCGTGAGCCTGGACGTTCTTTTTTTTAAATTGATTTCTCTAACGCGATAAGAGTCAATTTTGTTCGAAATTACTGCTGCTGAAAGGGAAGTTTTTATTGGGTTTTTATTATATGTACCAGTGTAATGGTATAGTAAATGTAGTTTTTTTATATACGTGTAGTAGTTTCCATTTTTATTAAAAAGAGTAAGGCGCTTGGGATGGTCAGATCAGAATCTTGGCAGAATAAATTTGTTTTACATTTTTTCCTTTTGTATTCAAATAAAATTGCGCCAATACCGAATTATTTAAATCAGGAGCTAGATATACAATCTTCTTTTCGCCTTTAGTGTTCGTATCAAGAAACACCGATTTTGTTAGGTGAATGCAGAACATTGTAAGCTGGTCTCACGATGAGACATAAAACAGGCGGTACATAATTTCCAGGGGGTATCAATTTAGTCATTACATGGAGCTTTTCTGTCGCTTATGCATTCCATCCTCGTCGTTGTTCGATCACCGTCCATCGACGTTTCCCGGTTCACAAAATATAACTTGCCAATAAAAATTAAACGCGGCCATTAGCGTGATACGCGCGACATTGAATCCTCCCTACTTAAATGCATGCTCATCGGCCATTTACTCCGGTGCACCTGCTTGTTGATGAATATACATGTAATATATATATACGTACATCGTGAAAACCGGGATTGCCTACCTGTTGCTCGCTCCGATTTCTGGTCGTCCTCCCCCCTCTGCTGCGAAACCCACCCCCTGATCGAAGAGCAGCATCATCCTCCGTTACGAAAGAACGTGCAACCTTTGAGATTAATAATGAAACAGAATGAGTTAGGGTTGGGGCTATTTGTGCACGTAATTATGAAAATGGTACCTGTGATATTTTCCACTTTGTGTTTACGTGTGTTAAAAACTATTTTTTCGTTATACCACGAACTAGTTTCTGTATCTAACAAGAAATATGGTATCTAAATGATTAATGTAATAGAAATATAGGTAAACTTATTTTTATCTATTCTTATGAGAGATTTCATGCGTTCTGTTACCCATTTTAACATAGATAATAAGTTAGAATTACTTTCAACGTAATAAACTATTTTTATTATTGATTTCTGCAGAAGAAAATTGAATGAATAACTGATAGCATTCTGAGAATATATAGTAAAATAAAATAAGTGCATAGAGGGACTTAAAGTAGGTTAACTATTCTCCTTTTTCAATTTCTAGAAATATTTGAAAAACAAATGAGAATAGAATTGTGAAAAAGAAAAGTGATCAACTATTAATTCTTTAATCATAAAATCGAATCTTGTAATAGCTTCTTAAATGTACTTCATTTACAAAGTTGAAATCTGTGTTAACTTGAGTTATTTTATCAAAACTGACAAAATCATGCTTCTTACATTTGAGACATCCATAGAAACCTTTTCATTTTTGTTACTTTTATATTCCATTAATTCTGTATTCAGTACTTTACTTCTTGGAGATTGCGACGTGTTGTAGATTCGAGCACCCCAGGCCAGAGAAGGTCCATAACATAGTAGTGCTCACGATCGGTTGTAATTCTGTATGGAAATAAGTCTCTGAGTCACTCATCCCGCTCACGGAGGAAAGGAAAGCTGCGCGATTTAATTGGTTATTCTGACTGTTTAGTAATTACCGTGCAGCTACCGCGATTTAAGTGCGTTTAGCGTACCCCGTTAGAATTATAGAAATGATATAGTGGGCTTCGTCGAGGGTCTGTGATTTCATTGTATGAACAGCTAGTAGGCACTTTTTCCATTGAGCTAGATCCTATGCAGTCGCGCGTGTTTCTGTGCTCAAGGTGAGAGCTGCCACTTACCACAAGAGAACTCTCTGATCTATGCATTCCGGTTCTATTCGTGGCAATTTTGTAACGGTATGTTCGCCCATCTTCATTCGCCGTGTTCGATCGTAAAAATTAACGAATCTCGTTGTTCCGCTCATAGGAATTGCACGAAATCTGGTTCCAACTTAATAGAGACTATCTGAAAAATCGATTCGGAAGCATGCTTTCTAAACTGCTTAAATTACTGTTAATTGCTTATTCGTGTCTGTTAATCGCTTGTCTATTACCTGTTTTGATGTCTTAAGCAACGATGGTTGAAACTTGTATGTACATGTAATCATTAATTAAACTGTATGTTTAGATAGTAGGTGAAAAGAAAGTAAGTTAATCTCTGATTCTGCTAAAGCTAACGATGATATCCTCTTTTGATTTTTGATTTCGATAGTATGGTATCTCTGGGTGGTGTGCAGAAATGTAGTACAACTGTTCATAATATCTCAACTAGGACACCTTGTATATTACCCTGAATATCTTTATTACAATCATATTGAAATTTAAAACGTTTTATTAGGGTAATTAAATTCTGATTAGCGCATATATCCCTATCTTTATTACAGACTGAGCTTCTAGAAATTCTTTGTTAATGTAACTACATGTTCCAAACTCTTCAACGTCTTTTCTATGCCAATCGCATGCATTCTCAATGAGCAATGTGATAAAGCTAAATAATTCTAGAAGAAATTCTAATTGCCAGATAAATAGACCACCCCCGTCGCGAGAAAAGTTCAGGAACAAAGGCGACTATTCAGAAGAACTCATCAGAAGACTATTATTTAGCATCATATCATTTGCAATTATCACGTGAAGGTTCGTTATTCTTCTCTGGGGACAATTCCAGCACTGTCCTCCAGTTCCTTGAATCCGACTATTCGCTACTCGTTACCTACATAGCGTTCACGATTTACGATATTCGACCAGCGTCGATGGCGGGGAGCATAAAACCGAGTCCCTGAAGAAGGAACATTATCTCGGTCCGAATCGTGAACGAGTTTCACCAAGAGTGATCTAACTACAGCCTCGAAGATGAACAGGATTCTAGAATGTAGAATTAGGATGACCTAGCGGTGCATTGCGCCGTGAAAAACGTCGACGCATCCTCCTTATGCATCAATTCAAATTTTTTGACGATTAAATGCAAGATATAAAATACAATAGCTTTTTCTACTTTTCAGTATCTTAAAGTTAACTGTAGTTATTTTTAATTTTAATTTTATTTCATTAGTATCACGGTTTATCTTTCAAAATTTTTCAATTTTTATAGGATCGATGGTAACCTTCTAATTACAAAAATATGTCTAACGCTTGAAATGAAATAGAAAATGTTCTTCTGTTGGTAAAAAACTTAGAACTATCTTCGAAGATAACTAACTCTGTGCCTGAGAGCCAACATGAGCCAAGTCCTTTCTTGCTATTCTTCAGGAGAGCCGAAAAACAAATGCAATTATCCATTTCTTAACATAGTATTCGAAGCAGTTTATACTACTAAATTTCCTTCACTTATGACATAACTTAACTAAATTCCCATTATTCTAGTAAAATGAAGAAAAAGCAGTAAGATCCTATAAAAAGCTCAATTTTCAAAAAAATTGACTTGAGTTAGTCTGGCTCTCGGGTACAGAACTGTTTCTCTGTTTTAAATCACGAAGAGAGCTTGACTAAATAAATAAATAACTTGACTAAATTCCCATTATTCTAGTAAAATGAAGAAAAAGCAATAAGACCCTCTAAAAAACTCAATTTTCAAAAAAATTGACTTGAGTTAGTCTGGCTCTCGGGTACAGAACTGTTTCTCTGTTTTAATATCACGAAGAGAGCTTGACTAAATAAATAAATAACTTAACTAAATTCCCATTATTCTAGTAAAATGAAGAAAAAGCAGTAAGATCCTATAAAAAGCTCAATTTTCAAAAAAATTGACTTGAGTTAGTCTGGCTCTCGGGTACAGAACTGTTTCTCTGTTTTAATATCACGAAGAGAGCTTGACTAAATAAATAAATAACTTGACTAAATTCCCATTATTCTAGTAAAATGAAGAAAAAGCAGTAAGACCCTCTAAAAAACTCAATTTTCAAAAACATTGACTTGAGTTAGTCTGGCTCTCGGGTACAGTACTGTTCCTCTGTTTTAATATCACGAAGAGAGCTACTCTTAGTCGCAATCGCCATGGAAGGTTCTACCCCGTTAGTTTCATCCCCAAAATCTTGAACTATGTTCCGAAAGCATACCTTCGAGCTGTGCTTATAATCGGAAACGTTTGATGGATTCGGGGTTCGGTCGGTGCGCCTCTAATTCGAGCGAAAGCCTCCGGACGGTTGGTATAACCGAGAGCAAGCGTACTTATAACGTCGTTCACAGTGATCCTAACGAAATTCAAGCCACTCTTTCACTTGACAACCCGACCGAATGTTAACCGTGGTTTTACGATCGTCCCCATTGGCCGGCGGGTCGTTCGAACCCGGCTAATATAATACGAACTTATAACCAAAGCCGAAACCTAGGAGCTCGTTCTTGCTTTTACGATCTGGCTCGTTTTTAAAAGTTATCGTTATTTTGCTCGCTTTCGGTTGAAATAGTTTGTTCACGGACGTAAACGGTCCCGAAGGAGGCTAAAATCGTCCGCTCGCTCTCGCGCTCTCTCCCTCGCTCCCGTCACGGTCTGACCACTAAAAGTTCGGAATCGACGAGTGGAGGCAACTCGCGCGCGCACTCCCTTCGGCCAGAAAAGAGTCCGCTCTGTGTCCCCCGTGACAATTTCCCACACGGGATGGCGCACGAACGACGGTAAAATTTTTTACGAGTACCGAAGGAAACGGGCCAGCTCGTATACTCGTAATCGAATCGTTCTCTTTCATCGTCGCGCGATGCTCGTTCATCCGCGAAGTCGAAACGGAGCGACTGACGGATTTTTCTATGCGTCTCCATGTACCATGCCTGCGTCTGGATATACGATGGCTTCTTTCGTATTTCAACTCTCAGCTGGGTTAGTGAGTTAGGACCGTGCACGGGGAAGAAGTCTTCTAAGTAGATTTTAAGCAGGGTAGACTTTTGTAGGATCTGTTATAGACCTGCGTACAAGTAGCAATGGTAGCTCGAGTGGGGTAAGAGCGGGTTTGTTGAATCTAGAAAGTCGACTCTTGTTGATTCTATTAAGCTCAGGCTTATTAGAGTATTTTTGTAAATTTTATAAGAGACTTCAATAACTTCAGCTTAACATTCTTTTCCGCGTAGTATTGTGTGACAGGTAGATTGGTTGTTTGTGTAAATTTGGGGAAATGGAATGAAAGGAAGGAATTTCTAATTAGAGAGGTGGAATCTAATGATTTGTTTCGCTTAATGAATATAAAAGGTATTTAATTTTCGACGTTTTGTATATTAAAGTTGTCCATAGAAAGTAGCTTATTGCAATGCCGACATATTTAAATTTATTAAGTTTTGTAAATTCTTCATAAACCTGGAAACTTGGGATAGTTAAATATTGTGACATCATTATACTCGGTGAGTTTAGTGTATGTGCGCATCTCGTTATTGTAGCGAGAGGAACTTTAATGAAATTGAGGAATGTTGTTGTGTATTTGAGATAATATCGATCGAGGGTTTGTACGATTTGTGGGTGTTAGGTAGATTAGAGGTATCCACGAGTACTTTATTGTTTCGAAAGTAGATAAGAAAATGCTTTTCTTGGGTCAGTGGGTTGAAAGGTATTGGTGATGCTAGAGATTCTCGGGATAAGCAATGCTCTTTTAATAGGGATCTGTGAATTTATCTATCTCTGAAGAAGCAGTTGAAGTAATTGGTACGATTTATTCTCAAGAATATTAACAAAAATTTTATATCGAAAAATTCGAGTAAATATTATTTTCTTGAACTGAAACTTTTGTTTATAATAAATTTGTCATTTTGTCTACATCAGTAAAAATGGATATTTTATTATACCAATTTCTCAGTAGCTTTTGTAATAGCCGTTTTCTTGGTTTAAAATTATCATAAGTATTTTTTAGAAAAAATCACAGGCAATATTGACGAACATTGTTATTCATGAAAACTCATTACTGCATCTTTAGTACCAAATTAGAAAGAAAAAATACTACCTCATTTTTATTGCCAGTCTGCAAAATTGACGTATACTAAACCATTAATTACTGTGACACACCTCTGCAACTAGCAATCATAAATTTTGCATACAGATTATTGAAATCTTAGTCTTTTATCTTCGTTATCTTCGTAATCTTTTATCAGTGCTCAACTGCACCTCACTCATATCCCGCTATCTACCTCAAAGTTCTTGTCCGAATTTCAGAATAAGCACTAATGTCCTTTAAGTCGAATGCGGTGGCAACCAGTCAGTATTATTTTGTCTATGATCGTGGAAAGACCTCTTTTGAAGAACTTTCCTTAAACTCATTGTCACCTTGTCGAGATGAAATTGAAAATCAGGGACAATGAAACAAAATGAATTATTATTAACATTCTTTGATACATAGCGATAGTGAGTGTACTCGCGTTTTTTATTGGTTACCTTTTAAAGTTACCTTTTAAAGTTTTGAAGTTACCTTTTAAAAATCTGAACTGATTTACATTCCGAAAATGTTTCATATTGAAAATAGAAATCGTTCAAAAAACAGTATTAGTATTTTTTAATAGGAACTAAGATTATTTTTTCTATACACGGTCTGTGATTACCTATAATTATGTTTTATGATCACCTTAATTGCTCCATTCGAGTAGCAAAAAGTTCATAATTTTAACTTAAAGATCCAATAATGTTTCCCTGCATCATCAATCTAACACTTGACTCGACCGCCTCGCAAAAAACCCCGCGTATAGTAGCAACAGCTTGTTCTCAACAATCTATAAAGCGCGTGGCCGCTTCATAAACGAAATAGTGGCGCTTCCTCGGTCGTTAGCTCGTTAGTCAAGCGATCGTTGAAAACATCTTCGCGGTAGGCCAGGACCGCGATAAGTGTCGCGAAATTATGCCAATAAAGGAACAGATTCGAGACAATCGTGGCTCATTTAATAATCGCTAATAACAAAATTTCTCGAGGTCCTTCGTATCATTCTGTCATGGCCTTTGCAATTCGGCCCCAGAGACCGATCTAAGCTTTATGATCGAGTCGTTCGCATAAAGAGTCATAAACCCGTTAATTGATTTACAACCAACGAGTTTCCGCAGATCCACTATGATGAAATTAACACTGTGGGTATCTCTACGTATGGTCGCCGAGTAAATGGAAAAGTGACATGGACAGTGATATCGCGACGTGTCTCTGACGGAAGTGCACGAGAACGCAGGGAATCGTGGCCAAACCCCTGCGATGATTATAGCGGGGTATATGGGGTTGTAAAGTTCCTCTTTACGAGCTTGCATTTCGAGACATCGGGCACGGGCTTTTAATAACGCGTCGCTTATTGTTGCTCAGTCGAAGAACACGCTTGGAAGAGTATAGTCGTCGCGTGTGTTCATAGCGGACGTTACGCCATCGCCATTTTGAATCGGGTGCAGAGCATCTGACACATAGCACTTCTGCTTTCTTCCTTTCCACATTTAGGGAGACTGTTCTTTCTTATTCTTCGGTAGGTAACTTGTCTAATTGATGCTAACTCGCCAGAATCTTAATTAATAAAACTAATTTTTTGAAATTAAAGGCTGTGAGATACTTCAAGTTTATTAACATGTACCCAACTATTAAGAGTACTTAAAGTATAGATAAGTACATGGTATCTGTAAATGTTAATGGTTACAAGCAGATACAGAACACAGGTTAATTAAACCTAGAATTTATTCCCAGTTCCGTACTCTTCATTTCCGGTCTATCAACCCTCTAAAGCCCTCATCCCAAGCTCGCGATCCCTCGTGTTCATAAACATTTCAAGTAACCTCGTGCAAAGGCCCAATTTATACTTGTCCAGAGTAACGTTATATTTGTACGCGGTTTTATGACGAAGATAATATTTTTTGGGGAGCAATTAGCGGTACGCGTGCGTGTCAAAGACACTCGGTGTGAACTACAAGAGAAAAAGGCCCAGCTCCAAGTGTGGGGCACAAGGGGAGGATCGCATGAATTTCATGGGCAGCCAAGCCGGCTTTATTCTTTCAATAAAATGAAAGCATGCTTTTTAGCGAACAGCAGGCGTTTGATTGGTAGTAAAGATTAATTTTGATCGCGCGAGATCTGCTCGGTAGCCTGGCAAGAAATATTAATTCCTCGAATAACGTGCTCGGTTTTACAGAGATAACAAACATGATAACAGGACAGATTTAGTGGTGTTTCATTTTTGTGGTTTTTTTTTTTTTATATATATATATTTCCTCCCTCGAGTTTTTTCGACCAGTATACAACTGCAATTACGCGATTCTGTCGATTTTATAGTATAGCGACTAGAACGCTGCAATTCGTCGAAGATTTACGTGGACTGTGGACGTTGGTTAATACCCAGGGAAGTTACGGTGACTAACTTCAGTCGCGGCGTGTTGGAGAACGAAAGGTACCCTTGGACTATGAACACAAAATTTGTGATCCTTAACCTTTCACGGTGGATAAAACAAATCCTTTCACCATAAAAATTTAATACCTGGATTAAACTGAGCCTTAGCTAAAATCTTACACTAGGTCCCATAGAATTGCATTCAAAATTCGTATTTAATCGTACTGATATATGTATACATAATTTTAAACACATTGTAGACCATTCCTGGTCAAAGAATAACCCTGTTAACAGGTCAAAACGACACGTGTTTTATACTAAAGTAGCTATCATCGTCCTGAAAGTAATAATCGAAATAAAAACGGTTCCGAGGCCCGACCGAATAAGATTTTTCTCCTCTGTAAACTCTCGAAATTTTTACGACTATTGGCGTCTCCTCTAACACGGACCTTCCCGAAACTCTGACTCGTAAATCTCCCAAGGAGCTGGTCGGCATCCTTTTTTCTCGGCAGGCTACCGCGATCGATGACGTTCACGCTGATACACCGTAGTACACTTACAAAATCTCATCAGTTACCCTTTTATAGACCCCGCGTTTAGGTCGAAGCGAGGCTAACCTTTTCTCCTATTACATGATACAGCTGGTGCACTGTTTTCAAGGGTCGCGTGGCACTGTGGGGTGGCATTTACGACTTTCTTGGGTTACAGTTTCTCTGTTGCACGTTAGGGACAGCCACGTCCGAGGGTAGGTCAGGACGTGAAAATCGGTCGCTGGAATTCTGGTCCTCTCGTTTTACTCACCTAACAAATCAGTTTACGTAGTCTGTGGTTTGGGTTTCACGATATTTTATTGTCTGGAAGAAGAGGGGTTACTTGAAACGCGTTTCTTTCTGTGTTTTAATCTTCGTCACAGTGTTGATGAAATTTTATTGCATTTTGTATACAAATTTTTTGTTCACTCTGTTATATTTCGGTATTTTCGTGAATTAATATTTCAGTATTGTGGGAAGGAAATATTTATCCTTAAAATTCTAATTTACCTAAGTAATGATGGGCTTAATGTTGAAACGATGTTTCGTAACCCTTCATACGGACAAGGCACAAGTGATGGTTTATGACTTTATTGTACAAACACACTTAATAGGCAATCAATCCGCGATTAGTTCAAGGTAGATAATGACCGGTCCCTCCACTAGAGTGAATCGAAGTACGAGATGTGTGTAATTTGCGATTAACGCTTCCGTAATGCGAGCAGCTTGTGGTACGTGATATATCAGATCTTGTACAATTATTTAGAGCAACTTTATTTAGTAATGGGAATATTTTCTGACGATCGTTTTTGTTTTTCCTTGTATAATGGGATACTGAATAATAAATTAAGAAATCAGGAAATTAGATCTTAGATCGTTCATGTAGTATTTTATCGTATTTTATTTGTGTAATATTTTTCCCTTTATCAAATGCATGACGCTTATTACTGTATACTTCATTATCAGTAAATCGGTGCATGAAAGTGTAAAGGTGAGGTAGAGGATCGATTACTAGCTTGTGCTGTGTTCTTGCTACATATATCGTCTTGATGTTTTACCTTTTCTTTGATTAAAATATTAATTGAGACCAATCGTGTAGATTAATTGAGAAAATGCATTAGTAGATAATTGATGGCAATCGACTAATTACTACAATAAGATACGTGTAAAATAGAGGTCTCAAGTTTCTTTTTCTAACAATTTACAATTTTCAAAATAATTTAATTTTTCATTTGCATATGCATACGTAAATGTTGAACGCTTTGAATGTAATAATTTGAGTGGTTGATTTAATTCTACATTAATTCGTACGTAAATAGTCTTCGTATCAGAGAAAATGTTCTGCTGCTAGCTTAAGCTGCCCCAGGAATTCAGTTTATATCTGCTGACTCTACCATGAATTTTATTACACCTTTTCCTCCCCTTTTCTCTGGCTACAAGCCCAAGAACCATTCTTCTTTGTCTCCTTTTTACGACCATACTCCGTTCACTCTTCCATGTATTTTGCTTTGTTTTAATTACTGACAACGTTTAGTGCTTAATGGTGTAGCGTTTAAAAATGGCAAGTACGAATCTGAAAAAAACACATTTTTTGAAAAATAAGCGTCAAACAGAAATTATCTAGCAATTATTTTCTTCAATATCTTCTTTGTTTTTGGTTTTCATTTACTTGACCCATCATGTCTCTCAAGCTGCCGCCAGTAGTTTAAGATTCCATTATACCCAAATCATTCATTTTATTTCAGCTTGCATTAAAGAGTCCTCTCTTCTCATTAAAATTGTTGAACGTTCTTTATGAGATAGAAAAAGTAACATTTTATCAGCGACATTCAGCAGACCAACTCAGCAGTTGGTATTGTACTTAACATAAAGACTCTAACGTATCGGCGTAAACCATGGCGATTTAGTGGAAGCAATCGGATGGATTACGATCACGATTCTTTTCGGTGCGTGTCTTCCCGGTTTGATTTTACGACTTCGTTTGCATGCTTGTTAGGCGAATCTTCCCGCGTGCTAGTAAGCCAAACGGTCTTCTTTTCTCTCATCTTTCTTCAGACGTGAAACGACCCTTTGTGCGCCGGCGTTCCCCGTGGATCCGTGGGGACTGCGTCGTCGTGTCACTGACGCGAAAATTACGATCCTCCGCGAACCGATACAATGCAGAATGAGATTCAACCATTCAGAGTTTAACGAGACGCTCGACGTGGTTGTGACGAAATTCAGACGAGCTTCTGCGTCTCCAGTCTGCCATTATTTCGTTACACGTCTCCTCTGCCTCTTCCTTTCTCGAATGAAACGCAAATAGATGGCGAGGGGCTATCAGCTGGCAAATCTTTGCCAATAAGTCGAAGACTTGACTGCGATATTGTATCGCTTTTTCTCCTCCCGCGAAGTGTTCCTTCCACTTGAATGACGTTTGAAACCGTGACTGACAGATGCGTGCTACTGTTGGCAGGCGAATAGGGGGCAAGAATTATGACCACCGAAACGCGAATAAGTGAAGCGGGTTGATTGCAGCCGTGATAGCGTTTGAGTTCTGTTACCTTTTGCTTTTAGTAGTCACATACTGTGATTGGACGTCTTGTAGGTTATACGATAAAACTTTGTTTATAGGAAAGTCGATTTATTTTTATTTGAACTACTTTCGAATTTCACGCGTCAGCACAGATATTATGTATACACACTGGCTCGAAATTAAAGTGTATTAAGGCTAAGGAAATTAAATTAATTAAGAATTAATAAGTCCATTACCATTTGCAGGATTATTACTAAAGTCATTTCCTCATCTTCAGAAACATTCTATGGCTCGAATTCAATGTCTACAGCATACTTGAATAGGAGATAGTCAGTGAAAGGGTTTAACGAGTTTCTGTATTAGTCTTGCGCGCTTTAATATCTTGTCGTAACAACTAAAATATTACCTTTTCCTGATGAATCACTCTATGTTCTAGCTCATGTCTCTTATGGATCACAGTTCTTCTCTGTGGAATTTACTGTTGACAGGAGAAAGATAGGAGGCAGAGATTGCAGGGAAGAATAGAGGTGCCCGTTGCCAGTCAAAGTGTTCGTTATGCTTCCTGTCGCATCACGTCGTGGTCTTCAACATTGCGTGCCCAGCTAGTATAATCGATCGATTTGACCGAACGTACTCGGAAATCGTCAGTGTTCGAGCGTGGTTGAGCGTGACAATGTGCACGTACACGAGACACAAGGATTATAAGATAGAGGTTTCGTTTTCTCTTTCAATCAGCTTAGTAATTCTTTTAACGAGTCGAGTGAGTCTCTTTTTTACATTTTCGCATATGAATAATTATTTAAAGTATCAATTATACCTATACCCAGCAAGGAGTGCGCGTGAGTTTCGAGGAATTCGTTGGAGCAACGATGGGATCGATCGATCGAACCCTATTTGCGTTGATGGATGTTCATCGGTTGATTATACGCTTACTTCACGTGCACTATCGTGGCGAACGATTTTGCGAAATGCGATCTCGAACGCGCGCGATTATCTTGAAGAACATTGACTGTTCAATACGGTTCCACGAATGAGCTCGTAGTTGAGTGATAGATGACTCGAAATTAGCGGATGATTATCGAGCGACGTGTACACAGGATTTTTAACTGGGGACTTTTTTTATCGAAGGGTAGCATTAGCCTTTGCTTTCTTTCTAAACAAGTGGATTTTTCTGCGAGACATTATTTATGAATTTTAAACCGCCAATATTGAATTATTTGTAGGTAATACAAAATTCCATCGTCATTTAAATTGGTACATCTTTAATTATCCATGTAATAACTTCGAATTGCGCTTTTAAGGATTCGTAATTGAAGAAATTGCCAAATAGCAGGGATCAATATTTGCAACGTGGTCGAGCGCATACAGCCCACTAAATGCGTGTAAATCGCGAAAGATTGAAGCAGTGTTCGGAGAACGAATTGACCCCCCGCCATTGCGTGTCTGAATGAACAACAGAGTAACTTTCTTCGTCGTTGGGCGACGTGTATTAAACTGAACGTGACGTGCACGGAAACATGATCGATCCTGGTAACCGCGGGAATCATTAACTAATTAGGGAAACCAACCGATATTTCTCTATTCGTGCTTCACGCCGTAATAACTTTCAATTGCCGATGTGTACTTGCGGAATACAAATGCTCTGTGTTTAATATCTAACATTACAGAAGGAGTAGTAGCATCAATTTCAACATGTTTTATGACTGTTTACACACGGTAGAAATAAAAAATCTTGTCATTCTTTTAATAGATTTACACCATAGTTGACTCTTCCATTAGTGTAATGAAAGCTTTCAATATTGCAACTTTGGATTAAGTAACTACATAATGATTTGGAAGAGTAATATAATGTTTCGTTTAAATCAATCGATCTCTGTGTAGATTGGATTAAGGGCAGTGCAGATACATGTGGATCAGTTTAAAGGGTGGACTGGCAGTGAATCGCAGGGGTCACCCGCCTTAAGCGAGGGTGGATAGTAAAGTTGGTCACAGTCTAGTGATTCAAGCCGGGTATCTTTTACGAGGCGACGGGGTTAAATGATCTGTCACTTTCACCCCTCGCCGTATCTCCTCTAGTCGGAGCCTACCACTATTACAAGAATGTCATAAAATATTATAGCGTCCGTCAGTGATGATGGCCCACGCTTACATACGAACCAGAAGCTTGCAATCCTTCCTCTTCTCTTTCTTTTTCTTCTCTGCCATTTCTTCTTTTCACGACGTCGTTTATTTGTCTACCTTCTCCTAGTCTTATATTGGCTTTCTTATTGTCAATCTTTTTTTACTACTGTGTGCTTTCTTTGATAAATGGAATGGAATATTGGAAGCTCCTGAGCTCGACACGCGAATTTTAACATTTAAACTTTCAACACTTTCAAAATTATTATCCAATACACCCCTAAAAGTGTATAATTAGCGTACAGCTTGACAAATCTAGTTTTGTCAGTTCTATTTCTACACTCTCGCAGATTTTCTAAACTCTCACAGAAAGTGTAGAAGTACAATAATTAATAAGGTATCAATAATTGACAACAATCGACCATTATGGCCGACAAAATCAGCTTCGTCGAACTCCATTTCAGTTGACGACTCCTGCAAGCCTCGAAAGGCTGCTCAGAAAGTGATCGTTACAGCTGAAAATCTCTCACCGTAACTGCCTCAACACACCTATTCCGCGAAAAGACTAGACTTCCCCTATCTTTATTTCGCCCGCGAAGATGGACATTCCACATAGAACCGAATTCATCCGTATTGGCTTTACGAGCTTAGTTTCGCGTTACAGGCGTCGTTTCGCGTCTCGTAGGCTCGTCGCTTCGCATCAGGATATGCAGCGGTTGCGGAGGAATTCGCGGTCGAAGCCAGGACGCCTTCATTCTCATTCCCGCGAAGCGCTGCGCTGCGCCAGCATCGCGTGTCCAAGAAGTCTTAAAATCTTTTACGACCCTCTACTCTTCTACACTGTGCAGGGCAACGATCTTCGCAGCATCTCTGAACGGCTTCCTCCAGGAGAGGGTGTTTATGGTCTCTAGCGTCTCTCGGCCTCTACAGGCACCGCGCGATATAGGCTCACGTAGCAGCCGCGATTCGTGGCCGTGTTGGTGGTCGCGTTTAGTGTCGGGACGCGACGCGTCGCGTGACGTCATCGTTTTCGCTTCGAGAGACCGTTAATCCTGTTGCGAAGGTGTACGGTTACTCATTGTTAAGCATTCTGTCGCGCGTGAATTATTTGATGGAAGCCGATCGATGCTCGCTACGTACCTTCCCGCTCTCGAAAACGTCGCCGCGGCTTGGTTGTGATCGTTTAATCGCTTTGTCAGTGGGAAACGTAGCCCGTGCCTCTCTCTCTGGGTATGGTGGTAGTGGAATTGTCACTATTCGTTGAAGTAATTTCTAAGTGCTTGGATATTTTGAATCTAGTAATTCACGTGAACTATAGCTACATGAAATTATCCAGAGCAAAAGTTCACTAGCCGCCCTCGAGTTTACAGTAGCGTGTTTCTTGCTATAACTTGTTAGAAAAACGAGGAAACACTGACGTCGATATCTTTGAAGCATGGAATAAAGTGTGTAACTCTTTCCTTGACATTTATAGCAAGAGCCTTCCAGTAGCAATTAATTAAAACTACTCTAAAAAATAGAGGACTTTAAAGTCCTAGGATAACACATCAGCTTATAGAGGGTGTCTGAAATTTTAACGGCCAAACTTGTATTCTATAGGTATAAGTAAGAAGAAAATGTTATATAAACATAGGCCATTTAGAGCTTTATTCGAAAGTTGCAACAGAAATACGAAATATGAAAGAAACAGTAATTAGAAAATATTATTATCAGAGGTTAATTAAAGTGTTATGATATTTTTAACCGATTTTCAGGATTAGTTAACGTAGCATCTCATGTCTACTCGATGAAGTCTAACAACTTAACTACTAGACTAATTAAACCGACGAGCTCAGAGTTCAGAGAGTAAGTACAGCTTACTGCTAGATAAAGACGGACTAAATGTAAATACTGTTGTGAGTATATTTCTAGATTGTATCTCAGTAACCACAAGTTACTATTTCTTTCATACTTCGTGTTACTCTTATAACTTTCGAATAAAACTCTAAACGACCTACGTTTTCATAACATTTTCGTCGTATTCAGACCCATAGAATACACTAACAAAGTTTGGCTGTTAAAATCTGGGACACCCTATAAAAAGAGACACCCTAAAAGAAGATGAAATGTATCTCCACTCAATCGAGCGACCACAATCGGTTAAATAAAACAGAAACTTTGGACACTTGTTTCTGCACCTTGCAACGCTTAATGATCCTTGTTTACATGTCCATCAAGGATGAATGATTCAGATTCGCCTTTAAATTCCGAATAATTTGTTAAACACAAAGGTGAAGAAGGGACAATCAGACGGGTACGTTAAGTTAAGCGAAAACTATTTTACGACCTCGTTATATGTTCGCCAATGAAAGAGGATCGGTCCAGCGGACCTCCCAGTTAGGAAAGGATGGTCGTAGTTAAATTATTATACGGGCGTGTGTCCGTATGAAGATGTACGTTCGTGTGCATACATTTTTCATGAATGAGAGAAGTATGGGTTGGTCTGTTTGCAAGAACGGTGGCTTTAGGGGTGGCAGCTAGAGGGAAGGGGGGGAGGCAGCAAGGATTTTATGCGAACGCTTGACAGGATAGAATTTTACTGCTTCCGAAATGTCATGTCTCGTAAAAGCTGCCGCGTTCACGACCGTTCCTTCATTCGGTTCTTTCCGCTGGAACTTATTGCGATTTCACGTTGACTATTTTTATAGGTGGAGAAGAACTGTTGCAAAGGGTTTCGGTTATACTGTTTTTATTGAAATAGACGTAAAACGTCGTCGAGTACGCCAAGCGCTGGAATAGATAGAGCGAGGATTGCGTAGACGAAACGTCTGCAACTTTTCCATTCTTCCTTCTTCTCCCTCGACAATAAAACGGCGTGCACGTCGAAACAGATAGTGAGAAAAGTTTTTGCATCCAGGAAGCCAGGGTTACAACCCTGGTTCATGTTGATTAGCAGTCTCCCAGCAATTCTCGAGAGCTAGGGTGATTGCACCTTTCCCGCGAAATGATACTAACTATTCCTGTATGTTTATTTAAGACAACAAAAACATTCGAGGATTGCAAGATTTAGGATCACCGATGTTTACCTTCCCGCCTGAACGCATCGCCAGTTGGAATAATCATACATTAGTCTTCAGTTGCTCGGAGTTCCTCGAAACGCCCGCGTCGGGTTTCAACCCCTTGATTATCAAAAAAATAAGCCAAATAAAACATAGGAAATAACTATCGCGTTGCAGGGACAGAATCGTCACCGTCGTCTCATTAACGATAAAAAGAGTTCCTCGAAGCGCGAGCCTCCGATGTGTATGCACCGTCTGCGAGTTTCGTTGCACCCAGATGGTAACAGCCTTGTGAACGATACCAGTGCAACGACGTGTCTCTTGTCATCGAAACGGCCCCTCAACCAGCATCACGGTTGGGGTTTCGATTACGCAACGACACAACGGTATCATTGCTACAAAGCCCAGTCTCCAGCTCCATCCCCTCATGAAAGTGTGTACCGCGCTCGCTATGCGTCCATCCAAGCTGGTCAGCGAAAGGTGGACGGGGGTGGGCGCTCTGTTTCTCTGTGTAACACGAGATCCTCGCTGGGGTCGTACATTCGCGCGCGTTTCGCACGCAAATTCGCTTCTATCGATGTTGGCGGGCATCTTTGTCCGAGGGAACACGAGATGACCGTGGATATTCGTTTTCGGGGAATTCTCTCTCGGAATAAGTTACTCAATTCTCTTTTGGGTTCTAAAGACACTTTTTGGCAGCTCTATGAGTAACTCTTTTTACGAGGAAGGATGTGATTGTTTCTTTGTATAGGTTATGAAGATAAGTGATTCTGTACTGTAGGATCTCGATAATTCGCCTTTTTATTCAGCTATGAGACAAAAGGCACACATTAATTACATTTCCAAGATATTTCAGTTCACTTATCAATTGAATTCTACGAGATGGAATTTGTATTTTTAATAGAAATAGTTGGGATTAAGGGTTTGCTCCTCTTCAAGAAGAGAGTACAGAAATTCTAGAAATCAGAAATACGACTGCAGTTATTTTGCAGCGCTGTTTCAAATTCCACGAAATAACTATTGACTGTAACCAATCCCAACTCTCTGAGAGCATAAAGGCTATACTCCGCTCCAAACACCTCTCGTTTCGTCTTGAGCTCGTTCGAACCAGAACGTAGGTCTAACACGGTAACGAATGCAGCGCTCGAAGGGGTTGAATTACGTTCCGGCATAATTTCCCTAATTGTAACCGCGCGCATCGTCTCGAGCAGCTCCTAAAAAGATCATTCCACGGCCGTAGCCCCGGTCGTGTATGTAAAACAATATTATCGGCCGCGGGCGATTCCAGGTGGTCTGCGTTCTGCGGCGTCGCAGAATTCGCGGGGCTCGTATCAAAGTTTTTGTTACCAGATATCGTTACGAGCGTCCGCTCTTTTTCTTCCTTTTACGCTCGCCGAGCCGCGTGTTCCTTTTTGCATCGTCGCTGTAACGACTCGCGGGCCGCTGCACTGGTATGCATGCACGTGCATACCCAGCGCGGTAATAAAATCGTTCGATCGGCCAAGACGGAAGGAAACGCTCGCCGGTGCAACATTTCGCGAAGGTCGAGCTAGTTTGCGAGATAGAAAGGAGGCAATTGTGGGAATTCTGGTAAGCTTTTTCTAAGCTCTTGATCTCCTTGAAATATTTTCTGACATTGGATCACAACGTTAATGTAATATGTGTGAATGATATCGTGCTCATGATTTGTTCATATTACTTAGTATCTTGTAGGTGTAGTGTTAGTGACAGCGTGATTCGGTGATAGAAGTAATTGAAGTTGAAATTAGAAGTTTACATCGGTTCTCGTTTAGAATTTTCTTTAATATTTCTATATTTGATGCTTGAGATATTAGGATAAAAACGTATATATTCAATTTTTAATCTGATAATTAATTTGATAATTTAATGAGAACGCAAGGATGAGAACCGCTGAGTTGAAGTCATTTCGCGTTATGTCGATATATTTTCAAAATAATGACATCTGGGTATCGCTGTGATGTTATTCCATATTTTGGAGCAGCCTGCAACACAAAGGGCACATTATATCATATGAACTTTAATGGGTTTTGAGTATTATGGCTAACGCTCAATAACATGTATAGAATAAGACCGAGAAGTTTAGCCAGCTTCTAGGTAGTCGATTACTTATCGATGTTTGCGTCATCGAACACCCATGCTCGTCTTTCACTAATCTCGATCGTCCTAGGAACGCAGGCTTACGTGTATCTTTCAGCGTCTTTGAGCGTGAGCGTTTTTCGCACGTAACCCGTTTTGTACGCCACTTCCGTTCATTGAAACGAGTTTCAAGGAGGTGATCGACATTACTGTAGATTTTACATGGTGGGAGGTTCCTTAAGCCACATTTGCACAAATAAAATGAAAAAACATAAATTTCTATTTTACTCAGATTTAAAAAATAATTTATCGTATGTTATTACAATCACTGATACCTAAGTCAATGCGAAATCATTTTTTTTTTAATTTATATAATTGTTATTTTAAACATTATTAAACGAAACAATTATATGCTTTTAATCAGTATTTGAATTAAATAAGCTCAAAAGCAATATAAATATTTTATGATACTTTTTATATGCGTGGTAATTCAGCATTTCGTGGTTTTATAGGATTTCTTCATCGCAATAGAGGTTTCCGAGGGAATACTTTACATTGGACACGAGTTAGTGCACCTAGTGATATAACTATGTATCTATAGATATCTTTCTCAGTGCAAAGATAGGTAATTATTTGATCTTACAATCTGTGACTAAGTTTCTTTTTGACGTCCTTATCGCGATTATCGTCATTATAACTAATGCACATGTCATTTTGAAGTGCATGCACGTGGAAGCTGCAATAAAGATTATGGTAACTCTAAGTCTGCTTCAAGGTTTTGCTATCTTCTATCTATCAAAAAAAACTTGCGGTAAAGTTATTTTCTACCATTTAAATACGTTCATTTTCTAAAAAAATGTAGATAATAATTTGAGGTCGGAAACTGAATCAATAATCATCATTCAATTATCACGAGTAGATACATTTCTTTCGTTACCTCTAACACGTGCTACCTGCCAGGGACCGAAAAGTTACAAGCCAAGGGGGTTAACACTGTTACATTCAGACCAAAATGGTCGATTCGCAGAGCCATGTTAATGAAGTGTTACTTCATTCACAGGGTACTAAAAGTTCATAAAGTTTTCGAATTGTATTTGTTTGACACTTTGTGCGTGAATAGATGGCGACTAACAAGAGGCTCACTTTCACACTCCCATAAATGAACCGGTGCGTGGTCAGGACTAAACGAGTCAACGATTGACACGGAGCAATCTTGTAGACAGCTATCCGCGGGCGTCAACGATGTTTACCGGTCTCCTCGAGTTCACGGTACCGATTTCAACGAGAAGCTCTCATTACGAGATCCCGTTCTCGTTCCACGAACTTATTTATTTACCATTCGACTCAGAAAATTGTTTATAATCATTGAGCTGGCCGAGCCATCTGGAGTTCTTTCACACGATGGAGACCAACCGTTGAGTTTCCTCAATTGCCCCTTATGTGGAGGTTTATGCGGCGCTCACGATCAGGTTTCGTTATTCGAACATTTCTACGCGAGTCTGCAAATGCCAATTTGTATTACATTTTTGCTGTTTCATTATACGTAGCCACTTATGCACTTGGGGCATACAATGGTTCTGTTTGCGTGATTGTGAACAATGTTGATTAGAAAAGTGATAAAACGGTGACATGAATTATGATAATTATGAAACAGTCTTGTGTATTTCCACGTATCCATGTATGTATTACTACATATGCATCGTTCGAGAATCAGACAAGAAACAACGACTGCTGTCACTGGTATTATATAATTGCATTTCGCGATAACACGGTCTCTTAACGATATCCATTGGTAATCGGTTGGATACAGTTAAATCGTATCGTTACAGTGATTTTGCATTGACCAAACGTTTCGAAATAGTATTGGATGAAAAAAATGGCTGGATACTGGGAAGCGTAACGGTATATGTTGACCAAGAAAATTATAGATTAGTATTTATTAGTAACGTAAAAGTAAAACTATGGATGAAATTTTTAATCAAAAGATTTATATGGTTTCTTCGAAAGAAAAAACTTGAATAATTAAATTTCTACAAATACCTATGTCCTATCTAATTTTCTTCGGAATTTTTAGTACCTATTTCAGCCATTTTTTAATTTTTGCAAAAACGGTGCTGCATATAAACAATTTTTATTTTATATTTATTTGTATTGAAAGAATTATTACCTCTTCGATTATATCCTGAATTTTTTACAATTCAGTATCTTTATATTACTTCAACTCATGTTTTCCATAAAATAGAGTTGCTTTTTATTACGCAATTACAGTTGTTCCGCTACAGTGCTTAATAATATCGACACTCGACACAATTCTAATCGAGAGTAAAAAGTACGCGTAAAATGTATCGCAATTCTTCGATTAATTTTGAAACAGAGCACATTCGGAGACTCGTGAAAAATGCACGGAAGGAAAAGGGAGAAATTACAGACTAATATTTATGGATTCGAAATTAAGCCATGAACGGAGCACGCCCCGCCACCAGGCGGTCATTCCCTTGCCTTCGAGTTGCACGATAAACAGCTGGCTCGCATGCGACCACGTCGAATCCATAACGAAATTATAATTCTGGCAGGGAGCGATCCATCGAGGCCGAGTTCGGGTGTAGCATCGGGATGCTGCTGCACCGTGTTATCTTCACCTGCTTGTGTGCGGGGATGCCATCAAATCCGTTCGATCTTCGTGTGTATAACGATGAAACCAAACTTAATTATAGTCCCTGAATGGTGTTGAAAGCTGTCATTGCCGGTTATTATTCTCCAGATCGTTGAAATTAGAGTCGGTCGTGTGTGTCGTGCATTCTCGCAGAACACGTCCCTCGAGTGTGTCGTTTTTCCGCGATTTACGTGTCGTTGCTTGATAAACCGCGTATTTTACCTCTATTTGCATGCATCTTGACTGGTTTGGCTGCCTATAACGTTTGTTCATGCCTGTGGTCTTGGGACCAATTACATTCGATTATCGCCTAGACAACGAATATGTACTTTGTTTTCTGATTGTTTGGAAATTTCGAGTAGATAAATTGTTATGTATGAAGAATTGTCGGAGGTTCGATAAATGTAAGTGATTTCGTGCTAGTTGTTTGGTAGATATGTCAGTAGATTAAATTGTGAAAAAGTAGAGACCTGTTTCTAGTGTGCTTTAAATTAGCAGAATGTTACACAAATGTTCAAACTAGTTTATCGTAGTTTGAAATTCAAGGTAGATGCTGGAATAAAATGGAACGAGTGGTAAAGATATGTAATTTAGTCACCACCTTGAACTACATTCAACTTACTCCACTGTTCAATAGATATTGCAATTTTGGTCCTCGAATATGAATCTTCCACATTCTCTAAGACCTACACACGTACATGTATCCTTTTGTCATGAAGTTCCTATGTAAATAATTTTCAAATTTTACCTACACTTTTGGATACTACTAGAACCTCCAGATACATAATATTGAACTACTCTACCAGCATGCAAATTACATAAAATTGGAAGAGACTTTGATCGCTGTCCTCTCCTTCCACCAGATAATATCCAAAAAACAGCATTTAAGCCTGCATTCAAATTAGGGGTGTACATATTTAACGTCTCTCTGGATCGTGCATTAAGAAACTCTTTTACTGATTCCCGTACTTTTTGGCTACTTTTATATCCGCAACCCAGCAATATCCCCCAGCCCCCTTCGAGCGACCAATTTTCGCGTCAGAGTGTTCCGCAGCTCCTCGTGCCTGGCATAGGGAACACACCCTTTCAGCGACGTACCCTGTTACAACAATTCCCCGAGCGTTATTATGCTTTGTATTAGGCATTAGGGCAGCCAATAGTGGCGCGTCGGTTCGGCGCAGCTCCGCCTATGAGGGGCCCTCTGGATCGTTTTTAAAAGGCGGAAATAGCTTTCCCCTCCATCCTCCCCCGTCCCTCGCGTCCTCTTCCTCCCTCAACTTCCCTTTCCGTCTCTCTCTCTCTCTCTCTCTCTCTCTCTCTCTCTCTCTCTCTCTCTCTCTCTCTCTCTCTCAGCCCCTCTTTCGCCCTGTGCTCCACCACGGTGTCGCCCCCTCTGTGCAGCAGCCACCCCTCTACCGTTCTATCGAATAGACAACGCGACGCACAGGTGCCTGCGGTGCCGTCGCCGGGACGCCTGGCGTTGGTTCCCTCCTTTTCCACGTGCAGGTGAACCCGGCCAACCACGTACTCCGTACACGCGCGTGTGCGTGCTGTTTCCAGAAGAGCTTGCTGCCCCGCGTCCCTGCACCACCGAAAGAGAGAGGAGCGGAGAACGCGAGAACCGTCCACTGGGTGTAGTGGGAGAGAGCGCGAGAGCCCTCAGTGGGAGAGAGAGGAAGAGGAAGAGAGAGAAAGAAGAAGAGAGAGGGTAGAGGCGGTAGAGGGGCTGCCCTCGACGAGGGGAGGGCAGAGGGAGGAGAAGGAGAGGACAAGACCAGGCACTCTAGGTTGTTCCCTTTCGATGCCATCCTATCTCGGCGTCGCGCTACCTTCGTTCCAGTCTCTCTCTCCTCTCTCGATCCCAGAACTCAACCCCTCTACCCGCGATGCTCGTCCTTTCCCTCCGTCTCGTACGAGCCACCGCGAGGTTCGACCGTGTTCCCTCTTCTTCAGGACCTCTTCGGCGAACCTTTCACCGTTCGTCGGTGCCGCCATTTTGTTCGTGACGTCAATGACGCGGTCCCAACGAGGTGAACGCGGGACACGGACTCGGAGGGGAAACGCGAGGAAATTTACACGTATGTGGCCTCATGGGAGTGGAGAACGGGGAGAAATATAGGTGAGCATAGGCCGAGCAGAGCGGCGAACCGGTCGATTCGATTGGCGAAACCCCCGCCTCGGGGTGGGATTTCTAAGCTGCACGAGAATGCAAGGGATTCCTTACGCGATCTTGCGCGCGATCGACCGTGGGTGTCGGTTACCCTCGTGGTTTCCATCAGCTTTTCAAATATTCACCGCGAGCCCAGGTAACGTTAACGGTGAGACGGTTTCGACGTTAGCGATGAATGAAGTTGAAATGGGTGGAGACTGTTCATTCGTTGGTCGTTGGCTGAGGTCAGTTGGGTCCGATGAATATATTTTAGCTGTCCATAGGAGTATATTTATGTACTCTGTTTAGCGAGCTGACCACGTGGTACCGCGAGTCGAAAAAGACAGTTATGAGCTATTGTAACTATTTGAGGGAGAGTTCTGTAAATCGTATCACTTACACAGATTTTTTAGATCGTATGTCCCGTTTATTATTACATACTCTAGGTAGAGGTATTAGGCCAACGTTCATCTGTCATTTAATATTGCAGTATTATTATATGTAATATTGCAAATACTGTTCAGATATAAATACAATCGCGCACACGTATAACGCGTATGTAAACGGAAATGCATTGATGAAACATTTTGCAAAGGTCTGTGGTAGCACATGCAATTACCACTGATGCTCGAGTTCTGTTTGCCAAGAGTTATTTATTCATTTCGAATCGATCGTAATTTGTTCACGTATGTAGCTCGCGTGCATCAATAAGAGGACATGTTGGATACAATTTTTATGCACCCAATAGACCGGTTTATTTGTACCTGAAGAAAGATGCCGCCTTACACGCTAAAAGACTCTTTTTTCCCTATGCTAGAATGAATTTTGTTGAAGTCCATATTTGTTTACATATTATATCTGAAGTTATTACTAATTGTTATCGATTTGTAAGTAAAATACTGGTTGGTTACTAAAAATCGAAATTCTTTTATTATGGTATGTTGTGTTCGCTGAACTTTTTTTACTGTGAAGTAAGATATAGAGGGAATTTATAAAAGGAAACTATGCAAGGTATTTAGGAATAATTTATGAAAGAAAAATAGTCACAATCAGTATTTTGAAACTTTCCTCTCAGGTCAGCTTCCGTTACTTTGACCGACATCCGTTGGAACAAATAATATTGTGCCTCTCTACTGTCTCTGTCCTGGTGGATCAGCGAGTTCGTCAGTAGACAAGCAGGTTCGCGGTTATCGAATGCAATTTCCATCTTCACCAGTTGCTCCCGATTCAGTTCTTCTCTGCCATCGAGTGTAACAGGTGTTAGAAAGTTGCGAGAAAGTCCGATTCAGTTACAGATAACGGGACAGATGTATCGTTAAATACGAAAAACAGGTTATTATTGGTTTTTTCTTTCTCATTTTTGCCACCGCACAAGACGTCATCTTTATTCGGATCGCTGCCTCGCACATGTTTCTCGTGTTGAGGTCTTGTTTCAGGATCGATTGACAGTGTGGCGAATTTAATAAAATTTACGCCTTGTTCCTTTGCAGATGCTTTCTATTTAGATAGATGTTTGGATTCAAACTTTCCATACACTGATGGTTTTTTCTTTGATCAGAGAAACATAATAAGGATCGTAGAAGATAATAGGCTTAGAGAAGCTGTAAGAAATATTTTCTTGAATATGTAGAAAAGGTAACCAGTTTATTATCAGCTCACACGATTTGCATTCGTTGAATTTTGTTTGTCTTCAAAATTCCTGCCTGTGGATGGAAGGTATTTTCTACTTGGCGAAGCAAGAAAGCGTTACTTCAGGTTTCGATATGAACTTGCACTCCAGTGATAAACATTTATCTAGTTTATGGCATCCTCATCGTCGAACTATTAAACAGACATTAGAATATTTAGTAGTGGAAAGGATATTATGATAAATGTTTACTGCATCTCTAATTTTCATAGAAAAAGTAATAGAGAAGCTCCATTTAGTGTTGCAATAAACATTGCATTTTATCCACTTCATGTTGTAATAAACATTCTGTTTTAATGGTATTAATAATATCATTACATACTACTATAGCATATCGATGCCAATATAGAAACATTATACAGAAAATATTTTTGGCAAGAATCATTTTATAGTTTCAGTTTGGAACATCTTCAAAAGAAGCGTCGCATTCATATAACCTTGATATTTCCCGTGCACGTGGAATATTTTTTTTTGCAAAATGAAAAGAATTTATTTCATCGCACAATTAAGACAGTGTATTATAGAAAATAATTTAAGAAATCAGAAAAATATCCTTTAAATTGAATTTCAATTTCACAAATCAAGATTCAGTTGACAAGCACGTCTAATGTTTATTTTACTTCAGTTGTAGGCGACAGCGTGGAAGTTCTTCTGGAATGGAGTACCAAGCTTCTAGAACTCTTCCAGTATTCCTGGGATATGCTACCGCTGATGTACGTGATCATGAAAGATGCGGGGAATCCAGAAGATGCTGTGAAACGCATAGTGGATGGTAACGCAAATTATATTTCATTTCTTTATAAATCTTTGAGCTCAATATTTTTAATAAGATTCATAGCATCACTCTGCAAACAGTTCAATTATCACTGCATCAATAATAATGCATTAATTCAAATCGATTAAAAAATGCATCACTCCATACCTCGTGAACATTGAAAGTAACTTGATGTTTTTATTTCTTCATTTTTGATAGCCTTTCACCCGAAAAAGTGCTATTGGAACACCATTCTGGACGAGATTCGTTCGTTTATCGTAAATCTCCTACCCACTTGAAACAGTCATCGAATTATCGAAATTTTCTGAATTATATGCATGCACAAGTTTCATTTTGAACGTAGCTTTGCACGAGTACAATATGATTCTTTCTGAAATTCTTGAAAATAATCGCTTTCGTTCCATCTAAATTAGAGTAGCGACAAAGATATATTTGATTCTGGCAATTTAGTAATCGGAGAATACTTTTCTTTCCGCGAGATTATTTAGGTTCACTAGCGTACGCGGAAATCGCAGCGCGTCGGAATTGGCAATGCACCCGGAGCAATTTATAGCGTTGCATCATTTTCGTGTTGTGAATTCGCGATACAACCAGAGTAGTTTGTAGGCGTACCGCCTTGATATATTACAAGAGTATTTTTTCACAGTTTCGGTCGATAAAAATTATTAATTACATCCTTGTACAGTTTTAAAAGAAGAACACAGTAATAAATTTTAATTAAATTTCTAAAACTGATTGTACTGACTTAAATAGCTGTCGACTACTATTATTAGATACAATTTCCTTAAAAAATTAGAAAATCACATAAGTTTCACTGTCTCTCGTTCAATTTAGTTTCTTGGCGCAATAATTTATGTTTAGAGATGAAACAAGTTTTAGAAATTAAGTAACTTATAATTCTACCGAAATTTCCATCGTGATCTTTCAATGCTTGCCAATTTCGCCTGCGATTCTTCATCTTATTCAAAAAATTGTACACGTTTTACTGCGCGATTCACCAACGTCGTCGTGCTCGAAGATCTTCCAGAAGGAGACTTTGGTCCTCAGGAATAATTGTCTCATCTCGCGAAGATTTTAGGCTCCATATAGCACCATCAGGAAGACATGATAACGTAAAAATGTGCGTTCAGGAAAGTGGGAAGTTTTTGGTTTGCTATATCTGTGCCACGAAAGGAATAAGTTCTTGCTGAGTGTTTTTCGTGAAAAGCTATTTCTCATAAATGTGCTTTTGAAAGCTATGGATTATCTGCACCCGAAGATTTTGGGATAATTCCATGATTGAGTTGGGAATGCAAACTGCGCCAGATGCCAAGGTAGGGATCTTTCAGCTATATGTTTTGCTTTCCAATTTTTGCGTGTTATTTGCGATGATAGCGAAAGGGGGCGAGGAGAGATGGCTCCTCTCTTCTCCTCGTAACATTTGTTACGGTTTTAAATTGGGTGAAATGATCTTAATATTAATTCGGCAAGGATAACTAATCCATTACGAGAAATGAATAATTGTGTTCATATATGGGGAATGAAAACGCTGTTTTGTCGTAACACCTGGTATAGACGATAAAATGGCGTAAATATATTTTCTAGTACAAATTTAAATAGCGTTTTAACGTAGCCAGAGAAATTTCTTAAGTAGGAACACATTTGTTTGAAAGCATAATTAACTAGCACTGCCAGTTAATCGTTTACTCCAGTGGAGCAGAACAAATGATCAGTACATAATTCGGTTTAATGAAGCAAACTGACTGATCAGTAATTAATTAAAATGACAATGGAAAGCCATTACTGTAACGAAGTAAAAATGTTGTAAAATAACTTAAAAGTAGACCACCTTAACTGAGCGAAACAAATTAGCAATGACTTTTAATCTGACATAGGAAAGCAGACTGCTAACACAATCCGACGTTAAAAATATCTAGTTATAAAAATATAGTAAAACTTTGCACATAATTGGACATTTCTCTGAGCTCATCAAGAAACGAATTACCACTAAAATATATAAAAAAAAATATATCTCCTTTGTTCCTCATCAGATCTCACTTAGGATTAGAAACAGAGATATCCAAGTCCATGACATGCAGATGCAGGTATTTCGACGGAGATTCATTGCGGACTCTTCACGATCTAGGCACAAATTCGTGTGGTCATTATAAATTTCCAGGCGTCTTCGTCACTTAATCATTCTGTTATTCTTGCATGTTGTTCCACGAAATCAGCGGCGAACGTTTTGTACAAAGTAGAACGACGTTCATTGTCGCAACCGAGCGTGTCCAGTACAGCAGCTATAATAAATACGTATTCGTTGCCAACAAGGAATCATTACAGGATATTTTTGCAGTTATTATGTAGCCGTTATTACGATCTTGTGTCAACTTGCCGACAACCACTAAATGCGTCCAATGGAAGACTGCCAATCCTGTTAAAAATGTACGCGCTTCACTCCGTCGTCGTTGCCCAGCGAATTTCTTGTTTCCACAAGAGTTGCAAGTGACGGAGCTTAATACGATATTAATATCTCTTAATTGTCGCTTTCGTTTTGTGCCTTTTATTAGAGGAGGAAATCGGAGCTTAACTTATTTTAAGAGAGCAGAAATTTCGTGTCTGCACGACGAATCTTCCTGTGCAGTGCATTTTATTGTTAAATTAAATTAACTTGGAACTGGAGCAGACATTTTCTTGTCCTTTCTTTCGCTGCTTCAATAGAAAATCGTAAAGAAATAATGGTTTCGACTTTCAGTTCATGCAGTGTCGATGGTCTAATGAAAGTAGTTTATTGAAATGAGTCGAATATGTAATTTAATACTATTCACAACCGTATATGAGTGAAAGTGGCAGTCACAGTATTCATATGCAGAAACTATTGTGTTTCAGTTGAAGAATTCGTATAATTATTTTTCGAAGCTTTCATTGTTGCAGATAATGTATATCATGTTTAGGGAAAGTTGTTTGAGAAAACACAGGATGTTTCAAAAGTAAAAATTCTGTAGTTAGGAACTCTGTTTGCGCAAAGAGATTTTTAACAAAACAGTTCTGCGTAAATGTTCCAATACACGTGATTCACTGGCTCGAATTCGAGTTCCTTCCGCGTTGATCAAACTTCTCGTCCCAGACAAAGCAACAGTATCTCCTAGCAAAATCGCGTGGAACCAGCTTGCTAAGCCTCATATTTCGCAAGGCCTCGCCTATCTATATACGATCATCGGCCGTGTAGATGCACGAATATCAACACTGAGCCCACGCGAACAGACTATAAATGTTTTACAGCGCACATTCGGAACACGTTTTAAGACCAATTCGTGGTACTTACTGGCGACAGTTGATGGCGGGGTATGAGGAAGAAAAACGGAGTTAGGACGAAAATTTAGGAGTCAACTATTTGCGAGCTGTCACAGGATTGTCAGTTAGATAACTTCTACTTTTAACTGATCCAAATTGCTTGTGACTTGATTTCAGGGAAGTCTTATATCAAAATACACGTATTCTTTATTATTATTATTCGATTAATACGAGCATCCATTGATTCTATAACGTACTGCATAGGGGCTTATAACTTAGATACATAAAAGTGTATTAAATACCTACTAATATTCAAATTTTTAAATATTCGAACTCTAAAATTTTAAAATATTCAATTTAAATTTTCGAATTCTCAAATTTTCAAATAGTCGAATATTCAAATTTTCAAGCATTCAAATATTCAAATATCTAAATCTTCTAATTTTCAAATTTTAAATATTCCTATTTGGAAAGTTCTTTCATCTGCTTTGCATGTCGAATCCCATTTCCAGGAGCAGAATCACCTCATCTTGATTAATTTTCTCATCGTATTTATATCAAACATTCGAATATTAGTACGTTAAATCTTCCTCTACTCAACTTTACTGCCGAATGAATTTCTAACACTTTTCACTTTCTTACTTTGTAACAACGTCCCTCTGAAAGAAGAGCGCTATGTATATCCGTTTATTACAGCACTCATCTGGTAGAGTTATTTCAACAAACACGTGTCGCCTCTTCAACGACGTTTGAGTTGAATGCTGACAATCCTGTGTCATCTCTTGTGCAACATCTAACCGCAAAAAGCTGAATATTACGCATAAACCGGTACAAAATGTGTTACCATATCTCAACTGATATAATGTCTACAGGATGTGACAGGCAATGACTCTAATATCATAATCTAGCCGTGCTCTCGTTATTTTTGACGAGGCAATTAAACGAAAGGGGTATAAAATGTGCTCTTAAGCGCCTCTCTTCCAATATAATACTTCTCTAAATTTTATTTCAACTTTTAAGCCAGTTAATCGAGGCTTTTATGTTACTACTGCAGTGTAAAGGTGCAATTTTTTAAAATAAATAATGGACCATGGAATCCTTAATTGCAAAGCAGCAATGAAAACTTTTTTCCTGCATATCTACATTCGACAAAATGTGTCCACTACTCACGTGTCCCACTACTCGAGTATAACGGAACAAAATGGTCGATACAGATTTTGCAAAAGTCTCCCAAGTAGATCTAAGCAGAAAATACTTCCGTAGAATCTGTTACAGACCTTTATAAAATTAACAAAGCTAACTACAGTAAGGGGAGCTTCGTTAAATCTATAAACTCGACTCTTACCGATTCTATTAAATTTAAGCCTGTTAAAGTGCTTCTGCAAATTCTACAACAGGCTTCAATAACTTCAGCTTAACATTTTTTTCCCATACGATCGCATTCTCAAAGGATGTTTTCGAATCTGTGATCGTGTTGTGTACCCGCCGACTTCCCACGTTGCAACGGCGGCGCGCATCAGTTCGTTGAAAGATCGTTTTGCGGATAACGGTTAATCGCGTTATAATGACGGGGATGCGTAATCCCTCTGTCTTTCTTCCCTGTCTGGGGCGAGTAAAATTTACGAAGGCGCGGGGCGGTCAAGTAGGCGTGAAAAAGGAGGAAGCGTAATTTGTTAAGTAGCCTGGCTACTTGGCTACCGCGTTTGCACGGGATCGATCATTATAAATCGCTTAACCGGGCTATGCTTGGTTCGTCGTAACGCTGCCCGCTGCGGGCGCCCCGAGGCGCGTATCATCTTCATCACAATGCTCGTTCTTGCGGACCTCTCTTAATGAGCCGCAAACAAACTGACCGCTTTATTGTTTATTAACGTAATGCCTACCTTGAGATTGATGCCAGCCAGTTCCGCCTCTGCCTCTTCTCTGACGCTTCATTTTTCACTTGTCAAGACGTTCATTCAGGAACACCCTGATGATCACGCTAGTCACACAAAGTATGATATCTGTGCCGATGGCGACCACTTTTTGCGCGATGGTATTAAGGCTACTGATGGCCAATGCGCTTTAAATTTGATTGGAGTGTCTTAAGCGTATTTGGAAAAATACATCACCTCGAAGGAATTATGTTTTTGTGGTTTCAGTTCAGATTAGATGCGATGCTAGTAAAGAAGAAGTCGTTTCTAAATCTTAGACATTTTTAGATTGAAAATTCAGCATGATTTCGGGAAAATGGAGAGAGATATAGCTCTACGTTTCTAATTTTTAATTAAATTATCGATTCACTTCACAGTGGATAATTTTTACTCACAACCCCCTTACTCTACTTTTATTTCCTCGATGTAATCGATGAGGAGGCCAGAATCCAATATCACTTACTCACGGTGACTTTTCAGTCTACTCCTCAATGATTTCTTGCTCTGACTCTATACACGAAACTATACTCAGGCAATTGAAAGTCTACCGCCCATAAAAATAAAGCAATTCCGAACTCACTCCTTTCCAACGTCTAGTGTCCTTAAAAATTCACGAAGACTGCTATTTCTCCTCATTTTCACAGTATTTCCACTCAATCTGGGTATTCAGCGAAATCCATTTCGTGGGAGACTGGCGTCTCTTTAAACAGCCCTCGACATAGGATAGAGAAACGTCAGCGATAGTCTGTAAGTGAGTTCTCAGTGGTCGAGGCTCGGTTTTGTAAGGGAAGAGAGCACGGAAAAAAGGGACGTTAACCGAGCGCAATCGTGGCCCGAGGCTGGGAATAGAGCGTACGCTTAGCGTAACGCTATTAGCTCGGGTCGCGATCGGGGGCTAGTAATTACGCTGAAGACGTCGTGTTTCACGCGTGCCAACACCAGCTCAGGATAAATGCGCTCGCTCGCGGGGAACCGAGCCTGTTCGCCCGGTTGGATACTTTCAACTCCATGTGGAAAGTCGCGTTCCTGCTGGTCTACCCACCGAACAGGTAGACGATTAACGACCTCGACTTGCTTCAGATGGATACAGTGTTGCGAGCACGCCGAACCGTTCGGGCGAGTTATGCTACGTTCACATTTGCTCCGTTTTTCAACCGTGAATTGATCCCTCTTGATAAGCCACGCATTTTTTCTGCTTTTATAATGAAGCTTTCCTGTGGAAGAGTCGAGACTGAGAGAACGTGGGGAAAAGTTATTTTAGAGAAATTTGCAGGTGCTTTAGAAATTGGGTGAACATTATCTTCTATACTGCGTAGATATTTGATTCCATAGTGGTAACATTTATTTTGAGATAGTTTTTCAGTTTATATGGTGTAGATATTTAAATCCTTCTTCTAACCTTGAATCGGTGAGTCGAAGAACAGTACAAGTCTAAGAATCATATTTTGAGTTCCATTTGATCCACTTTACATAATTCTCAGATTATTTGAAAGTGGCTAATTTTAACTTGCAATTAGTACTGTTCTTTGATTCACCCATTCAATTCTGGCGTTTTCTTTTATTTTAACTCTTGAACGCTCTTCTATTCACCATTGTGTATCTAAAGATATCTGAGGAGAATCTGCTATTTTACCGATCCTTTATTGCATTAATTTCTCGAATTACGCGTGCCTTCAAAGTTCTATACACGTTTTAATTGGCAGTTCAGGTCAGGAAGGCATCGTAATTGCATACGAAATAGCAGAAGGTCAAAGCTGATCATTGTGCTCTGTTTCCCTTTCGACTCGATTCTCACGTTCGATTGCGGAGATTGCAGCCCCACGAAATTTCCGCGGTTTCTTGTCCACGCGTGTGCATACAATGCGTGACTCGCGTGCAGCTGCGTTCAGTACGCGCGAGCTGAATGGCGAACGTTCGCACCTAGCCATTCCAAGCAAAGATTAATGATGCTCGGCAAAAAGAAAAATTCCCCTACAGCGAGAACATCGTCTCCGCCTGTGCGGTGGCAGTCAATGGTCGTATCCAGCCCAGAGCAAATAATAATGATCCTGTAACATTGCTTTACGCAATTTATACCTTAATTATTGCTGAACATTGCCGTGACTAACGCCTCAATGGGAGGTGTTGAATGGGTAATACCTATTATTACGACAAGGGGAATATTGTTAGTTCTTCCTTCTTTTAGCAAATTATAGATACATATATCTGTCTTGGGAAATATGCATGAACTGATGCAGTTACATTGTATGCATAAAGAGCCACGTTCTACTGTTAACCTCCAGTGCACGGGTATAGAGTATTTCTGTTATGGCAGGGGTAGAGTCCCAGGGGGTTCTATTCTATTCTAATCTATTCTTCTATGTTTTATTAATAAATACAGTTCCATTAGAATCATCTAGTACTTGCATATAAGATACATGTTTATTAATATTTAAACGAATAAAAAAGAAATGAAAAGTGACGTCCTCGTGGGTCTTTCATATCCAATCCATCATGCACTGGAGAGTTAAGAATTATTGTGGGATCGAGAGTTTAAGTTTCTGGGAACTGATTTATTTATTTCGTTGATTAACATATTAACTTGTTCTTCCCTCTCTATTATTCGATTTATATACATTCGTACGTAATATTTTTTTACTCACTTTTTACATAATTCATTTAATTACTCGTCTAATTTAGCTTGCCTGCTTTCACGGAAGCCGGGCAACTGTTCCATTGGAACTCAACCGTGCAACTATCTTATTTAACGACAGCACAATGTATGCAGAGACGATGTAGCCTGCAAATAAACCTCCTTCAATATAATAAAATCGTGCCACCTATTCTCTATCCATTTCGGTACTAATAAACTGAAAAAAAGCTCCATATCTCAGGCTATCGAAAATCCTAAAAAAAAACTGTGCTCAAACTTACAAAAAAAATCTCTGCATGATTCAATTATCACAGATTCCAGCTTAATAACGCTATCAGTACCATTACGCTCTAAAATCTCTTCCCACCATAATTGCAACCCACATTCCTCGTCTCAAATTTCCTTTACCCCCTAATTTGAACTTATCTATACTCGAAGTATCCCATGCAGCGTTGCAGGACGAACGTCCTATAAAAAAGCCAAGGATGAAAACCTCCTCGCCTCAAAACCGCAAAAACTGCACAAAGAGTAACCCGCTCTAACCGAGTTCACTTCCCGCTATCTCTAACAATTTCGGGGAATCGTCCCCGCGTCGTGTAACACACCCCGTGCATAAGTATATAACAAACCATAATTACGCTCGAGAAAAGAAGGAGCGCCCTCGAAGACGTACATTGTACATGGTCTGAGGCTACAATATACGCACTCCGCGCGGCCATAAAACAACATGCTTTCGACTTGTTTCCAGTATCCGTCACGGGCAGTACACGTCGATCTTCCGTTCTGTATCGGTCACGAGAGAAAAAGCGAGCGCGAGGCGTGCAGGGCCGTTGTACCCGACGTAATTGCACGTCGATGAAAGGAGCGTTCCGTGGCGCGGGTCGAGACTCGTCCTCCCTCGGCCATTCTTATTGCAACGCACACACGATCGGCAATCTCGTTGCTGGCTATTACGTACCTCGGCAAGGTCTAAAAATACAAGCCGAGACAGCCGATTAACGGGCCGAAGTCGTGGCTCTTATTGCCGGGGCTACATTGTTACAAATGTCAGCCTCTCTCCTGGCTCTGTTATGCGCGTCGAGATCTCGCCGCGAAGAATGCACGGCCTTGTACAGACCACGTCGGGATCCCCGTGTCTCCCTCGCGCGCGTGTATACACCTGCACCGTGAACGCCGAGCGCGTGCACCGTCGATCGTTGCACATTTGTCAAATTGGTTGCACTCGGATTTCTTGGCTAATTGTTTCGCGCGAAACGAGCACCGCGCGTGCTGCTTTCCGTTCTGTTGCTGCTGATAGAGCTGGCGTTAAAAATCGTCCACTCTGGCGTTGCCTCTGCGATCTCATTTGTGGAACGTGGAGTTTGTTAACTAAGTAATTTGTATTGTAAAATCTGTGTCTTATAATTAGTAGGTTGTAGATGCAATTTTAGATAGGTGTCTACTTAACAACATCGTAATTATGTAAATTCGATCGAAAATTCGTTTGTATATTTATTCTGTAGTGATCCTCTTCGACTGAAAATCGCTGTAATTTTTCATTAATTATCGTCCATAGTTGTGTAATTTGTATTTGTGGTATTTGTCGTTTGTGGATGATTAAAATTCTTGCTGTACTTTTGACGGAGCAGAGCAAGTAATTTACGTATTCAAAATTGTTTCTTTTCTTTCTGCTGAAATTTATCTCTCCTTAGTCACTGGGAAAGAAATAATTACTCAAGTTTCATAATACTTTGCATACTGTAGATAATATATTAGAGGATCTTCTCTGTCACAACATGTGACAGCTCAAAGAAAAAGTGAACGATATTTCTCTGGAAATATCGTCGACCTCGTGTGCCCAGCGCACAATGCGCATTGCATGCGCGTGCATTCAATTGCAGCTGCGTGAATCGTCGCGCATACCCGACCACTAATTCTAATGTAACTTAAGAAAGATTAATAACACGTCGCTACTGGATGACTCCCTTTCAAGCTCTCAGAATTGGCATCCATTTTAGTGTAAACGAGCCTGACAATAACACTCTAACATCGTTCTCGTTGGCGTTTTTTCTTAAGGGTTGATATACGAGCAGTTTGAATAAGAATTGACGCAGGTGTGAGTGTTGGCAGCCGTAATATATCTTCTATGATTATATAGACAACAAAAACACAGTAATAAGTCAAAGCATTCTATTCTCAAATTAATTCAATTGCTTTCTTAGACTTGAACAATCCTCAGACTTGAAAATTTCTATTTCCATTTTCTCTTAAATACCAATTCACTGGACACCCAAACACTACCTAGCAGCTAGATTACAATAAAAAAGAAACATTTGGCCATCACTATTTCAATGCCTACATAATTTAATAACTTTCTACACGTTCTGTAATTAATAACAAGCCACAGATAAGACAGACTATTCCGAGTACCGAAAACGAAGAATGGGGACCGCCCCCCGACTCCACAGTCTCATAAACCATAGGAAAGCGTTAACGAAGCCGCGCTACAAGCTCACATAATCGGCACACATCTCATCTACTTTTTAATCCTCGTGTAGCGTCCGACGATCGTGGCCGCGTATGCACGCGCTCGCGGTGCATGATAATGACCGTGAGCTCATTACACGCGACGAACGCGCGGCGCCATATCTGGCCTCCGTTCGTTGGTAAACGTTACCCTTAACACAGCTACGCTCGTCTTGCATCGGCCGTCTCTCAGAAGTTTCGCGCATAACTTACTGTCGCGAGTCTGTAATTACGATCGACTATAAAACGTGATCGTCGAATGGAGAGAACGGTTTCACGAAAAAGCGGCGCGAACGGGCCCCGCGAGGGAAACTCCGCGGGGCCAGGCGAGGCGAGGGAGGAGGAGGGGGGAGGAGGATGAGGAGGAGAAGAGAAATAGACACGTGACTGGAATTCGAGACTGAAAGCACGAGGAGACTTCTCACGTGTTTCATTCACGATACGTTGCTCCTAGGATCGGGAGACTGTGAATTAACCTAATAATCGGTTGTTGCCCTCGAAAGGGCACTTTTGACTCGTGAATCGCGAGACTTGCACCTGTCCGCCGGACGCCAATTATACTGTCAGCGTAGCGACGATGATGCTTAACCTCGCGAACGTTTACTATCCCGATCATATTCCCGGATAAGGCCAGTCCCCCGTGAGGACGATGAGGTATACCAAATGGTCGGACACAAAGTATGCAAAGGCATATAATTAAAGTCGTTGTTAGCAGCGAGAACCCTCGTGTTGCTCGGCTCTTAGCTACGTAGGAATGAAGAGGCGAGTTTTATGAGCTTTCTGCTCGAGCATCGTGGCTAATTTTCACCTTATCGGGACATCGGGCGGGGGAAACTGCTATCTCCGCGCGGAGTCACGCTGCGTCGAAAGTGGAAATCGGTGTTACGTGGTGACATTGGCGTAGACGAGAACCGGGGAACCTGTTCTCGTCGCGCGACAGGTGTCCCTTTATGATTTATCGGGGACCCGTCTCCTATATCTAGAAGCGCGTGAAATGTGCGGCTTTTTACTTTTCCATCGACGACGACCGGCGCGAACTTGTTACGGTGGCTTAATTGGGCGGCATACCGATCGAGATTTAATTAATTAAGATATTTAGTTGTGAGGTGTAGTGGCGAGCTCGAGGGAAATTAGATGGGATTTTTTGATCGTTGGAACTGCTCGGTTCAGAGGGAATGTTTTTAGGATTATTTTTGTATCGTGTTGAATAGCTTGGCGTTAATTGGGTCTGGGATAGTTCATATCCATAAATAGGTATTTATGTCCATAATATTGTCAGAATTTCTGTGTGTTTTAAATATTTCAGTTTGAAAATTCTTGAGCTTCCAAATTTTTAAGTATTTCCATGATAAATATCTATTTACTTTAATACTTAAACAAAAGTACATTCATAAATTTGTTCTATGTGCTTTCATAAATATCTTCCGAATGTGGGGTATATATACTGAATTAATTATATCTTTTCTTTCTCCTTATCATTGTTGCTTTCATTTATCCGATTTAGCAACACTTACTTGATCTTTCATTAAAAACTTCTCTTAAAAAATAATCACCTTCATCTTGTCCATGCGTCGAATGTTACGTACTCTTCATAAACCCTGTCGTTTAATGTCGAAATTAGCACTCCGAACGGTCATTACGTTTTATTACTGACAGTGGTTATTTAATTATGTAAAATACCGTTTCTTGTTAAAACAACGTCCATTAGACATACAGGGCGTTCCATTAAGAAAAAAATGTCACGAAATATGGATAAGAAATTTCAAGGAATAAACAAATTTTTTCAAATTGTATTTCAACATTTACTCCTTGGTGCTGTAATTACTTTCCTCTCATTTCTTGATCTTTCCATGTGGAATTCCTGTTTTCCTCTGTAATTTATAGCTAACTCCTTTTATGTCTTACATAGAGCATCAACAGTATGTAGGGTGCCCCATTTACTCTAAAATGGGACATGTTGTACGGTCGATATAATTAGAATGAGAGCGAATAATGATGAAGTGCGCTTTAAAGATCGATCCCGCACAGTAGCTAAGAGTAAAACAGGTAATTTCATTTATTTCCTTTCCTTTTTCCTGGCCAGTTGTGCGGTTAATCTTAGCTGGTACACGATTAATGTCTGACGGTGTCCTAATTGGAGGCCGTAATAACGCCTCTTCGCAATGTGCACACTTGCAGCGGATAACTGGTCCGATTTTCGAGCAATGAAGTCAGATGCGTGGTCTCTCTGGGACTGTTCCACTCTTGCCTTGTAAGTTTGTCATTATTTTACCCTCCTTTCATTAATATCTCAATCAATTCGATTGGGCGAGAAAACAAAAGCGTTTACAAAAAATGAACCTGTGAGAGGTGAAATGGCTCTTTGTATCATTTAAGGAGGGTTAAGGTAATTCAACCTCTGTTATTAGTATGGCAACCGTTTATCATTAGATGGAACGCTCGCAAAAACACGAATTTTAGTTCTCTGGGAATTTAGCCACTGTAGGATCATACCAAACCCTGTCACTGTACTCCTTTAAAGCATTCCTCCCCAGTCGTCTCCATGCCTCTAGCAATCATGTATTAAATATCTTTCTCCGCCTCAAACATAAATGAAGCAGTTCCAAGTTTAATGACTACGCAATCTACCATCAGCAAAAGTCCACGATCCGCAGTACTTAAGCCTCGAAAGCACAATATTGAGCCAGCTTCTCAATCAAGATCGAATCGATCGCATCATTCATATTATACGCCGCCGGTACACTTCACCCTATCAATTAAGGGTTAATATGCCCGCTTCCTCGACAGACGCGCATCGACAAATGGCTACATGCAACGTATGGGAGCAGCAGGGCAATTAACGTTGCCATAAGGATTAACAACCGATTTCTACCAGCGAAAGGCCGCTGATAGAAACTGAAAAATCCATTGATGAACTAAAATACGAGGCATCAGAGGCCACTGGTGCGCGGACTTGGCGGATCTTAACCGCGAGGAGGAAAAAAAAAAAGGAGGTCGAGTTAAATATGAAGATTAAATTGAAGATTAAATCCATTGAAAGAACGCGTATTACTGCGATATGCGCATGTAAATTCGAGCGTGAGGGGAACAATCGCCGTGCAGAGTTCGATCACACCACGCCCTTGGAGCGACCTTAGAGGATGAGACTCTCTGGCTATGAAGCTCTCTCTGATTCTCTCCCTCCGTCTGCACAATTCTCGGCGTCGTTGAAATTCTTTTCGGGACTCTTCCCTCTTTGAATGCCCGCGTCGGCACGCGTGTCTACGCGAAACTTATATAAACGTAAAGTTTGTGCAACAGGCCTACGCATGCGTGACGTTTCCATTAAAGTTGAGTTTCGTCCGCGGCAGCAGCAAGGTTGCTTATCGCCGCCCGATTAAACATTCACTCCAATTCGTAGTCTCTCCTTTATCGCGAGCGAAACGCTTCGCGGGGTTTCTTCGTTCACGGAGCCGATCGGATCTCACCGTGCGTTTAATTTCACCCTTAATTACTAATTATACCTGCGGCAGGAGCGACCCGATATGAATGTGTTACGCGATTAGATTATTTGTGCCTTGTAGATTATAATAATTTATGACGGCTGGTTCTTTATTACCTGCCCTGACTTAATGTTTCCGTGATAGGGAGCTGTCTGTCACTTGGTTCTCCTTGGTAGGCGAGATTTTTACGGAGGTGGAATTTTTTTCCAATTTTTTATCCAAATGAGCTTCCTGATCTGGGGTTATATGTGTTGAGGAGGTAAACTAAAAAAGACTAATGAGGTTACAGAATTCACTAAATCTCTGACAGGAACTGTGAAAAGTATTTATAACCCAAATGAGACTGTGGAAAGATTTTTTTTGCTGATAATCATAACATGGCGCAGGAATTATACACATTAACACTCACATCTTACATATAGGTTACTTAGCAGTCATTAACTGAACGCTTGTTCAACCTACTCAAATGACTGTTTTAGAATACTTTCGAATGGCATGATTGACACGCTTATCCAAGGTGTTAGGTATTTATAAAATAATGTACGAACTTGTTTCATTTTCCTAGTCTATCGGCTACCACTGTCAACTACCATTAGTTTGATGAAAAGTAGCGTAAAGTAATGGGGGCAGCGTTGGGTAATTAAGTGTTTTTACTTTTAATGACATTTACATGAATGAAAGGAACGTAAAAAAGTGAAGGAAAATTAGGTGTCAGAAAACGTGGCATTTGATTACATAGAAGTATCACATATTTTTGCATCATTACATATTATGCAGCAGAAACTTGATTAATTAAATTCATTATGATACAGAATGTTTAAATAATTGAATCACTTGCTTAAAAACAGAAATATCATTTACTTGGTAATATCTTAGCAATATTATCTTTAATTGCAACTGAAATTCCTAGATTCAACAGCAACGAAACACAAAAATTAATCAGTTCTGTTATTTTTATTCTGATCTCACAATCTTTCCAAGCTGCCAATCGAACAACCCTTATATCAATCGATACTTCAGTACCTGATCCCTCCAGTAATTAATATCCCAGCGAACCCTCGTCTCATTGTCTATCCCCATAATTAATCCAATATTTGATTATAATGACCTATCAGTCTTCGTTCATTCCTATTCAGTTTTCTATACAATCGGCAAAGTCACGATCGCAATCATGTTCCATCGATACTGTCGGCGAATGTAACACGTAACGCGTGTTAGTCAGTAAGTCCAGTAGTCCATTAAATCTGAATGTCAGTCGGCTCGTTCTGAACGCCGTCGTTAATCGACCGATGAGTTTCTTTGTATAAAAGCATGTGCTCATGAACCGCACGTGTAAACGAGCGCGCCACGCGCATGATCTTCCGCGAGCGATTGCCACAAGTTAATGCAAAGTCAAGAACTGACGTATCATCTATCGTTTAAAATTTACTTACGTAAGACAATGTCAAACCGCTTTTTGCGTGTGTCGCTGTTGCTCAGGCCGATGTACGTGCGTGTGAGCCGCGCACGTGTACGAACACGGTACCGATTCAATCGAATCGTTCTGGAAATTTCAGTCGAAAATATTACACCAGCGGCAGCAGAGGTTTTTGAAAATTTTCTTAAGTTCGTCTACCATGTCTTGGAAGGTTCACGAGAGTATTGGTTATCTGTGATATCTTGGATGCCTTGGGGGAGCATCGAAGGTCTCGGATACTTTGATAGCCTTGACCGTTAGTCATCATAATGTATATGACAAATATTGCAATTTAATGCGCTGTTTTGTAATGATTTGCAGATGAACTAGGATTAAAGAAAATTGAAATTGAAATAGTGTTATGAGATGGAATTGAATTTTAAATGGAAACATCGTTTTATGGCTTATTTATCGTGCTTTATGTTCTCGAATTTTATTTCATTTTTTTTCCTTTTTTTTTTCTAAAGGAGTGCTATTGATCACCTTGGAAAAAAACAAAAAAGTTTACTGCGTTGTAACCAAATGACTGATACATTTAACGCCTAAGTAATGCATTACTTATCACCTGTTTTCGTGAGTGCTCGAGTAAACTTAAAAACAGCAAGTTTTCCTGTACGAGGCGTGGCAATTAAATAACGAGACTGGTGTGAGAAATGTGATTTATTGCAAATAAAGTTACATTTCATTTTTGTCCCCCTGAACATACTCTCCTCCCCTATCTATACACCACTGCATACGTGTCTTCCATTGTTTAAAACAATGCTGTAGCTCATCAGTTGTCAGCCTCTTCGACAACTCTGCCGTTTTTGATTTTATGTGTTCAGCAGACTGAAAATGTGTTCCCTTCAATGCACTTTTGCTTTTTGGGAACAGGTGGAAGTCACGGTGCGAGATCTGGCGAATACGGAGGATGATCAAGCACAGGAATATGCTTGTCCGCTAAAAACTGCTTCACAGATAGGGCATTGTGGGCTGATGCGTTGTCCTGGTGCACTCCTGTGCTTGATCATCCTCCGTATTCGCCAGATCTCGCACCGTGTGACTTCCATCTGTTTCTAAAAGGCAAAACTGCATTGAAGGGAACACATTTTCAGTCTGTTGAACATATAAAATCAAAAACAGCAAAGCTGTTGAAGAGGCTGACAGCATTGTTTTAAACAATGGAAGACACGTATGTAGCTGTGTATAGATAGGGGAGGAGAGTGTGCTGAAGGGGATAAAAGTTAAATGTAACTTTATTTGCAATAAATCACAATTCTCACACTAGTTTCGTTATTTAATTGCCACATCTAGTATTTTTTAATAATAGAGTCTAGCGATAAGATTAACTGATGCGTTCAAGAAGAGTGACTGGTTAGCAGCATAAAAGTTACGACTGACATGACTTTAAACTTGAAAGCTTTTAGTCGAACCTACATTGTTCACCTTTTCTAACACTCTCAAGTATTTTATTTCTCAAAAAATGAAATCTCATGTAAAAAGCTTCTCATCTTTGAAATTATATTTTCTTGGACCACATCACTCCAAGACATCTTGCATAATTAATTCAAACAGATATTTTCCTCTTGCCACCGCTTTGTCTCCATTTTTAAATCTCTTTCATAATTTTCGTTTCCCAGTTACATCTGAATTATTCGACGATATTTCGACTATTCGATTCGTCGTCTCGAGGCGAATACGAAGTAGCATTGACACGTTCTTTACGCGCCACTGCTCATCTTTCTTTCAACTACTTCCCCGACACTCTTGTCCCTTCGTCGCGTTTCTGTTTGTCGTTGCCATTACTCGCTTCCTTTCCCGGCACTTTGCCTCGCGCGTGTTTAATTTCCATGCGACATTGCGAGCGCGACGCGTAGATTACCGAGGATCCTTACGTGTCTCTCCGCAACGCACAAAGTAACTAACGTTGCGTGACTGTAATGTTGATGTCGTCATTAGAAAATATACGAGGCATTAACGATCGCCAGAGTGTTCTTGTACACGCCTCGTTTCCACTTTTCTGCGAGTCGAATAAACACCGAACCGAGAGATGTGCGAGAGGTATGGATGGCACTTAGTCGACTTTTTGAAGAGAATACGCGAAGAATTCTATAGCAAAAACAGGCTTCGTACTCGACTCTACGCTGCGAGTTAACCCATTTCGAGAACTAATTATTTTCTTGAAAAATCTTTTTTTATCGAGACTTGCGAAGTTTCACGGAACGAGGGGGTAAAAAATTAAATGGGGTGTATTCAATTAGAAAAGGTTAGCTAGGGATTAGAAAAATGACTAAAATTTAATAAAGCAAAAATAGATTTTTTCTCAAAGAACTGAACAGAATTTTCCAATCAATCAAATTGCAATTTTTATGAATGGTAATTGCTCTTAAGATAAAGGTGCGGATGAGAACCATTTCGAGTATTTTCTCGTTATTGTATTTCTTTTTGATTACAATTCAGTGTCAGTCGTATCTAGACACTATAGAATACCGATTCAAACCAGGAGGGTGATAGATGTTCATAAGCAAAGATGTTCATGACCCTTACATCCGTGACAAGTCGACAAATATGTGTTAACGAGTACGTGAGACACGAGACTGCTTAAGTAGGTACAGAGAAGCATCGCTTCCTATTGATTTAGAATATTAGTAGGACAATTTTTCTTGCATATAACCTTCGTTGACCTTGAGTGACCTTGAGTCAAAGAGTCATTAGACTAGATTTAAACTGAATTACTTAGAGGAATTGATGTAGTTATCTTATCACATTAATTTATGATAAAAAGAGCATTTCTGTGTCTCACTAAATTTGGCGTGCATATTGAATTTGTGTTTCCAAATTATTTGTTCAATTGTTTATCTGCTACAGGAAGTATAGGAATGTAATATCTCTATAATCCACTATCAGATATAAAATTATAAAACTAAAGATATCAAATCTCGTCCCTATTGTTCTTAATCAATCTGAGTGACACTTTTCAGAATAATTTTCCTGTGACGATCCATCACATGCACACATATTCAGATTTTCTTGTTTAATGTTTCAATGTTCGCCACGCATTCGTTCGAACGATTAGCACAGCCGAAGCTATCAGTGATTTGTAGTTCTGCCGGGCGACAACGAAATAATGGTTCAAGATATGATCGCGTCGCAATTAATTAGAGCGGTTCCTGCCGTATAAATAATTACCCCGAGCATCAAGGGGACAACGGGTGCCAAGATAGCGGACGCTCGCAAGTTATATGCTCACAGTGCCCAGTAACTGTATCTTCTTTTTTACACTTAGTTTTCTATTCATCATTTACTACCTCCTGTTCTAGCCACCGTATTAATTTTTCAATTAATCGATCGTATCATAGCTCCATTACAAAGCTTGTGAAAGTTAAGTGTATATACTTCGAGTCGATTGAAATTATTCAATTAATGTAAAAAATATCGTCTGCTTTCAGACATTCAGTAAATACAGTAGGACACCGATTATCGGAATTAACACGAATTTCAAAATTCATGGTTAAATTTTTTTACTTTAGATAAACTACTATTAATACTACTATTAAGTGATAGTTCGAGGTTTACTTGAGGTTCTTGTATAGCTTCATCGATAGTACTTCAAATACCGAAAATTCTAAGTAACAAAGATCGAGGAAAACCCAGTTCGGATAGTCGACGCTCCGCTGTACATCTATCGAGTGAAGTATTGAAAATGATTCTGTTCGAATTATTGCAACTTCTTAGATACTTGGAACCGGCGATGAGCTTAGCGTTTGACAAAAAATCTCATTTTCCACATCGACTGTGGCAGAGCAGGCTGCAGAAGGTGAAACGTGCTGGTGTCACCGCAAAAGGCCAAAAGAAAAAGCCACTCGCAAGAGGAGAGGCGGCAGGAGCCAGCAACGCTGACGGCCCTGGCTGCTCGCAATCTCAATCAGTGTAACTGTCTATCTGCTCCTTTATCGCGATCACGCGCACACACGCGCTCACAGGCTCGGCCGCGGCCTTTTGCAACAGTGTGTAAAAGTTGCAAGTACCACTCGTCAACGAGCTGCGCGTAAAGATACCGAGAGAATCCGGATAGACGAATGCAATCCCCCCGTACAGTCTGCCGAGAAAGTCGCGACCGGATCTAATTCCGTCAATGACGCACGGCTAGGCGACCGCCACGAAAAACGAAACGCCGCGGAATTGTGCGAGATATCGTGTAAGGAATACTCGGTCCACTGGGGTCGCAATCTCTTGTGCTTCGAGGGGTCAAAAGCTACTCTTAGGCACGTGCCAACATGACACATGTTTGTTGTAGACAGTGTAACAAGTTGGACATTTGATAAATGAAAATCTGATTTAAAAATTCAGTTATTTTTAGAATTTGAATCCTTATGAATTTAAATGTTTGCGACTAGGAATATGTGAATTAGAATACTCGAGAATTCGTAGTTCTGGATTTCGAATGCCTGTGGAATTTGAGTCTTGTGAAATTCCAGTATTTGTGGAATTCCAGTACCCGTGGAATTCTATTATCCGTATATTTGACATGCTTGAGAAATCAAATAGAAAGTTAATTATAGGAAAGTGTAAATATTCGCGAGTAATCTATTTTGATTAATTTGACATTTCTGTATAATTCTATATTTTTCATTTGTAATTTTTACAAAGGAGGGCCTCGATTTCCAATCAGATTCTTATAATCAATGTCATACACGGATGGTAATTCACTGGTAATTTTTATACCCATGTACACAAACTGATGAAGGATAAGCTTTTATCAAATAATTCATTTGAACGGTTAAAATATACCTGTTGATATACGCCTCTCAACAAGAAAAGACATCTTCGTTGCATGATAGTTACTAATTATAATGAAGCGAATGTACTTGTTAATTTAAATATTTCAGTTCATCATTTCGCGTAATTTTGTTTTAACTATAATATCTGTATGCCCGCAAGAACGGAAATTGCTGCCATTTACGTCGAAATGAGGCTTTCACTTCAAGCTACGTGTATCGATATTATCTTAATGTCTCATTAACTGGACGTTATTACAAATTGGCTCCGAACGATCTCACTGAACGTGGAAAATATGCGTTCAGCTGTCTTCTGTGATATCCAGTACTGACTGTGACTACTCTATTTAGTTTTTCTTTATTGTGGACTTAACGGTTATCTATTTAACAATCACGGTTAATTTCAGACATTGCAGTCTTTTAATGTTGGATACAAGACCGTTCACTCACATCAAACCACTGTATTAAATATTGAACTCCCGTGCTCTATTAACTCGACAGATTTCACCTAATTACACGTTACGATATCTATATCAATACATGTGGAAACACGATACCATGTCTCTATGAATGTAAATGTTACAAACCGGCTCCAATATTTTCTTTTCTTGAACACAATTTCTTCTAAATGGCTAACTTAATCACACTATGCTGCTGCTAATTAATCTCCAATTCAAGAATCAAAGATTACAATCTTCCACGTATAGCCCATTCGAAAGTTAGATATTTAGCAGATTCGAGACCCACGTCCCCATCCCTTGGGTCAAGGAATAGCTCTCGCCATCAACGAAAATGATACAACATTTGTATCATTTTTGTTCTCAGAAGACTGTTGCCAACCACGAATGACAGTCTTAGTAAAATACGCTGGTCTCGAATGTATTAAGAACCTTTCCTCTGTCCCTACCGTTCTCAGTCGAAGGTCCCCGCTCATAATCCTCATAAATAACAGGAGATTAAATTCACGTGTGGGTTAGCGGAATTTATCCAACAGTCATCGATCGAAGGCACGGTTACTCGATCGCCATGGTCCCTCGACGATAGATCTCGCGAAACAGTCCCCTGCCTCAGAGCGCGAGCAATAGGGTGTCGCATCTTAGTTATTTCGTCGGCCAGTGCTATCTTAAATCTTGTCGCAAATTGAATTCTTTCGCGACACCGTGCACAGCCCATCGTCTTTCTCCGCGAGGCGAATGAACAGGGTCACGAGGAAAGGAGAAGACGGAGGCTGTACGCATCTCCCAAAGCGAAACGGTGAGAAATGTGGTCGTGTGGATGCCTACATAAATAGACACGGGGACGAAGAGGAATATGGACGGAGGCAGGGCAGCGATACAGAGAGACAGGGTAATGTTACATCGTGGAAATGTTGGCCCGTGACAGGTGAGTTTCGATGCGAGGGATTTGCGACGGGTGCACCGACGCGCGACGCGATACTCGCAGAAATGAGGGACTGGGCGCGCGGCATCGGAGCTGTTCGCCAGCCTTGAGACCTTAGCCTCTTATCGATGGAAACTTATTAATCTCGTGTCCGTTAGAGATATTCGGAATTATACTGCTCGCGCTTGTTTCGACATCCCTACTTGTTTGGGGCCCGTGTAGCTCGCTCGCCAGCCGACCGATATCTTTTAATTGAAGAGCGCGTTTGATGAGCTCTCTCACTTGATGCCTTTTAAGCTGAAAAGTTGCTAATAGGGGCGAGTGTTCTGGTATTTTTTTCTGAGCTTTTGCGCCGGTTACTGGTTATCCCCGGGAACAGTTGTTTTACTTCTCGGATGGCATTTAGTGAACTTTAAATCCTTTTTCTTTCGTCGTTTAAGTGGAGGCTTGTATCCATGGAGGATTTAATTTTCTTATGTGTTCTGTAATTATACGACTGTCACGATTTCTTGCAGTGGTGGAAGAAATAACACGTTTAGTGAACTTTTGAATTTTTTTCAGCGCAGTGAAAGCTCGTGTTGAACGATTAAATTTTCTTGTGTGTTCTGTAATTATGTAGACATCATAATATCTGACAGTAATGGTCTAGATAAAATAATAACTAAATTTTATTGTTGTTACGAATTATAGCTTGTCTGATTATAAGATAAAATTAGTCTTGATAGGGGAAAAATGAAAAAATTCTGCACGTATACAAATATGTATATTACGGAAGAATAATCTTCAGTTTGTTTGGAAACGGATTCCAGACGCGATAGAAGTACCTACCTATCTTCTTCAAATTATCAGCTTCAAGGTAGTAACCCTGGAAATAGAAATTGATAGTTTGCGCACCTCATGCATTACCATAATTTTCTACGATCTCCCATCAACGGTCATTAATATCTCTCCTCTAAATAATATTTCTTTTACTATTCACTAGTTTTGTTCAATAAAAATCCCGTTATAGGATCCGTCGTGATAACAACACATTAACTCGCGTATGCACATACACTGCGCAAGCAATTAATCTGAAATTCTTACCAGCTGCACTTTCCCAATGCAATTTACACTAGAAAACTATTCAAGGGTCTTCCTCGGCCCATAAAATACTCGGAAGGTACTTAATTGAATATTTTCACATTCGTGTCCCACGTATTATGGACTCGAAATTATCCTTTATAATGCGCGATAAATTCGTGTCTCGACTTGGCCCTGAATCTAAATTATAAAACGCATTACTAGTCGGTGCACCATGCACAGGAATTTAAATAAGCCGGTTCTAAAAGGTTAAAACGCCTCTGCGTTAAACGCCACCTATGAAAACCCGGCTATAGTCCATGTCACGTAGGTACGTGCTTTTACCAATATCTATTCGATACTTATTTGTAAGTCATACTACGTCGGGACGAGCGCGAGATAGAGCTCGTGGCATATAATCTGATTCATAGATAGAGAGGAAGAGGTCAGACCGATCAGAGCGTCGACGTAAGTTGCATGTGATACCGCGATGAAGATCGCGCGAACGAGCGAGAGAAGTACATACACCTCGTGGACGAAGATGGATTGAAGGCAATCGCGTTGCAGGGCCGTGTTCGCTCGATTGAGCGCCCATTCGAGGATGATGCATGTATTGGTTCGGGAGACGTTCTGTTTTTTTTTTGATAGTAGAACTATTAGGGTACTAGAATACTAGGACTATTTAAACTTTTTTAAATTTTTCAATTAAACCATTTTTAACATCGCGTTATCATCACTTATCGTACTGTGATAAAGGTCCAAGTACAGAATTCCAAGAATTGGAATTTTTAGTGAGTCCATCTAAGGGTTCAACCTGGTTCTATACATTATAATTAGTAATTAAAATTATCTACTTTTCTGATGAAAATATGTTTGAATTAACCAGTAGTAGTTCTAGTGTTAAAAAACTAGTACTGTATTTTTATTCGATTATTAAAATGTTTTTAGTAGAACGATTTTTCTACGCATAGCATATGTTCCAATGGTTTCATTAAAATGCCAAGTATGAACTAGTTTTTCTTCAATGCGTGAATTCCTAATGATTATTTTGTACTTTCGAAATTTCATAACTTTAAGAAATGGTTGAGACACAAATGCAAAAGCGATCGAAACGTGAAAGAGTTTGTTATTAATGAGTTTCTGATAATTCGAGATTTCTCTTCGAAGAAGTTATTATATAACTATTGTGATTATCTTAGAAGTAGTCTACTAGCATGTACTTAAAGTTATAAAAAACATACACGTAAAATATATTCATTAACAGTATACTAATGTTGAAACTTGCAGGTAGATATTATACAACTGATATGACATGGTTCTGATATTCATCTTGAATAAACATACAATACTATGCAGTTTTTCCGATACATTTTACACAGTTTCTTTTACATATCATTTTATGTAACGATACAATGTTTTTTATAATTTCAATACGCTCTTGCAATTTTCTTACCACCTTTACACTGCAACGTAATCTTACCTGACATTTTCCCCACATTTGTATGCAACTTCCATTAATAATTTCTACACAGTTGCGTGAAACCATGTCAACTAATTATATATACCTGTAAGCACCACTTATCAACAATTCTTATCTCTCCCTGCAATTTTCGCCAAGTAAATTCTTTCATAGGACTCTATTCCATTTGCACAGTCTTATCATCAAAACTTATGTAATCGTATACAATTCTATCCAGCCAAAGAATTCTAAAATTTCAAATTCCCATCGTGAAACTGAACCTTATACCTTCATTTTTATCCAGTATTCCGAGACTCCGTCGCCGTTTCGTCGAATCGCCTAGAGAAGCTCTAATTCAATGCGTTTATTCGCGCTTGTAATACGATCAAAGGTCGCACGCGGCTCCATCAGCGCGTAGTTTATTAAAATGTATTCGGTGTTGCACAAATGTTGCTTCTATGTATAGTTTGACTTTCGCATGCGAAATGTTCGAGTCACGACTGTCGGCGTCCGCACGCGCGAACTATAGCCAACGGCCGCGCTAATAACGCGCACCGACTCGTCGAGCACGGCTTGAAATTTTCACTTATGCAATATGACTCGCGGACTCGCAACACGCGAATACTCTGCACTTTGATCCGCTAACGAGCGTCGTGGAGCGGCGGAGTCGGTCTGACCACCGTTTGTATGCGGTTTCTATTTTAGAAACGTTGTATGCGCCGTTTTCGATACATAGTCGGCTACCGAGACCGCGCTATCGAGCGAGGGCCGATTATTTTCACGGTCGCGTAATCGACTTAATAAGCGGTGCAGGAGATGGAAGCCTTCGGGAACCGCGGTAATCGCGATCGTCTGCGATGGAATTCGAAGTGGAACACCTAATTTAGGCGATATTTCGATCGATTCCGTTATTCTCCCTACAGGCAAATTTCGACTTTTCACTTCGGATGATCGCCACGGATGATTGATTCACAGTGGAACGTGTAAAGGTGAAGTAAGATTTTTCACTTTGGATCAAATACAGATGGAAAGAACTTTTGCACTTTTTACTGTGAACGAATCATCTCCCAGCCTAGATAGCACACGACGTCTTGAAGACGTCTATTTTATGTTCACTTTATGCCTGATCGTCTTACGACATAATTTAGACGTCTTAAAAATATCCAAGAGTGTACGTCTTGAAGACTAGCAAAGTTTACGTTTATAAAACGTCTAATTTTTGTCTGAACGTCTTATATACGTAATTTGGACGTCCTTAAAACGTCTTATGAATGTTTCTTAAGACGTCCTAAAGACATACTGATTTGTAACATCGGACGTTTCAGAGATGTCTTTTGGATATTTTTAGGATTTTACTGCTATTTGGGATAGCTCAGAGACATCTTCAAAACGTCTTAAAAACATCCAGTAAAGTCCTAAAAATGTCCAAAAGACGTCTCTGAGACGTCTAATGTTACGAATCAGTATGTATTTAAGACGTCTTAAGAAACATTTATAAGACGTCTTAAGGACGTCCAAATTACGTATTTAAGACGTTCAGACAAAAATTAGACGTTTTTAAGACGTCCAAAAGCGTAAGTCTTTAGGACGTCCATGTAGTGTGTCTTTAAGACGTTTTATAGACGTAAACTTTACAAGTCTTTAAGATGTACGCTCTTGGATGTTTTTAAGACGTCTAAATTATGTCGTAAGACGATCAGACATAAAATGAACATAAAATAGACGCCTTCAGGACGTCGTGTGCTATCTGGGATGTGGGAGATGGCATACGATGTCTCGAAGACGTCTGTTGTATGTCCATTTTATGTCTGAATGTCTCACGATATTATTTGGACATCTTGAAAACATCTAACAGCATGCGTCTTAAAGACTTGCGAAATTTACATCTATAGAACGTCTGAAAGACGTCTGTTTTTTATCTGAACGTCTTATAGACGTAATTTGGACATCTTTAAGACGTTATAGACGTAATTTGGAAGTCTTCAAGACGTTATATGAATATCTTTTATGGTGTCCTGAAGACATACTGATTTGTAACATCGGACGTCTTAGAGACGTCTTTTGGACATTTTTAGGACCTGACTGGATGTCTTTAAGATGTTTCTGTGCTAAATTTTCCTTAATCGATAATGAGACAGTGTTCACATAGTTATATATCTTCTTTGTTGGATAAAATTACTGAATCGGTCAAAAAATCATATTATCGGAACTAGCTGGAACAGGGTTCGCATTGATGGTTGATCTTTGTTGCGAACTGTCTGCCCCGTTTAACCTTATAACCGCAGAACGCCAGTTGACTCGTATGTTGTGCATTCCTTCGTATCGAATGGAATCGTATGGGAAATTTAGAATTATTATTGGTGATATTAACCTGTACATGTAGGATCAGGAAATAGATTCGTGGTGCATCATTGAAGCTAAAATGCCTGTCTGTGAGTCATACTTAGGCATGTTTTTAATTTAATTTTAGAATATTGTAGTATTAACGAATATTAGCAGATAATCGTTTACAGTTTTTTCTTTCGTTTTATGTTGTTTAACGAAATAAAAACGTCGAGTGATTTTATCGATTTCATTGTTCTATTCATGCATTCAATTCAACATTCTCGAGAAATGTTAATCTGTTGCAATGCGTCGAGTCACGATGCTTACTCGATCCAATGCATTTCTTGCGCATCTAGCGTTTCTATTTTCGCTGCTGGTTGGGTCACGTATGTAGTTTGAAGATATTTGTCGGTAAGGAAACTCCAAGGAAGTACAATCGTTCAGTTGATTGGAAAACATGAGACATGAAATGTTAATTACAGTGCTTCTTAGGTTTAGAGATATTAAGATTATTATTCTTTTTATGATACTTTAACTACGATCTAGTCGAAACAAAAATGTTCAAACTCTAAAGTAAATTAGATAGGTGCACCTATGCAGGATTGTAACTATTTAATGTTTCATAATTTTCCTTTTTATCTTTTTTAGTGTGGACTTTTGTGCTTTCTCTTCTTAATGAAATCTAAGAATAAATTACTACGTGTACGTAACGCACTGCATTTATCACTTAGGTACAATTACTGCTTCCTGTTTCTCTTGTTGCCTATAATTCTGACATAATTTTTCTACTACTGATTCTTGTTTTCTTAATAAATATTTGCTACGTGTTCCACAGGTATCGATATATTGAAACTAAACTTCACTAACACTGCTCTAAACAGTTATTGAGGAATATATTTGCTATCAGAAGAGTTTCATCCAGTGCTCTGATATACCTCATCTAATTACGCTCCATCATCCTGTAAAAACAATTTCGCGAGCCATCTAAATTAATTTAAGTGATCTTGAAATACCATAGTCTCGACGCTTCCACCTGATAGACTTCTACTTGCATACTCCAACGTCTCCTTTCAACTTTTCTAAACCCCATAGAGATAATTTTTCATCACACAGCGAATTTTAGAAAGCAACTGCATTTCTCCATAAATCGGACCACAATATTTTATAAACGAAATCGTTTGTCTTCGATTTGTTCTACGATTCACGGTCGATCGTCAGGTGCAAAAGCTTCTTGAAATTTCAACGCGTGCAACACGTGCAAGTACGAAAATAGAACAGCCTAGTCGGAACGAAGCGATTGGTAACCAGAGGGGAAGTTAATTGATCCACGCCGGTGGATGAGAATTCTAAATCTCACCAAGTAATTGGAATAGTCCGCGAACAGAATTACAAATTGAACCGGCGTCGGTGTCGCGTTGAGTAATGGGATTCTGTCAACGATACATTATACCTCTTTTCTTGATTTACTTTCGTTGCTAGTCTAACGTGGAAACCAGATACGAGAATAATCTCCCATGCTTCTTTTTTTCAATCTTTTCTTTTTATTAAAAGATTTCCCAATATCTGTAATGTTAAGCTATAAAGGTACTCTCTGTTGATTACATATCACGCAAAATTAATTCCTTTACCTTAACAGGACTCGTTCTCAATCAAACTTAAAATATTCATGATTTTCTGTACTGAAGATAGTTTTTTCTCCAGAACCTAGAATCTACTCGAATTAGTTTCATCGTCAACGCTAATAACTCATCTGGTTATCATCCAGCTTCAGTCTCATCCCAGCAGAATCTCGAATCTCCCCCACTTTCTTGTCTCAGATTTTCCGACAACGTGCACGCTGAGTCCCCAAAGTTCCTCGCGGTAAAAGAAATACCGACTCATTCTTAAGGTGACTAAGTCAGATCCGAAGTGTTCTCGTCCCGAGGACAGCTGCTAAGATAATCGCGTACGATGTAAATTTAATCCACGAGAGCGAGGGCGAGGGCACACAAAAATAAAGTACTTCACGAACGGCGCGGCATTTTTTTTTTTCTTCTTCGTTGTCGTTAGCTTAATATCGCCACGCCTTATTCTTGCATCGTTCCAAAACGCGATACTCGCTTTTACACCAGGTCGGAGCTGTTCAAGGCGTTCCGCCGATTTTCTGATTACACAGAATCGGCCGACTAAAGACCGCTTGTATTACAAATACCTGGATATCGGGACGTAATTGGACTCTTCGTATATCCCGTCGCCACGCTGTTTTGGTCATCCTCGCGAGTTAATTGCAAGTAGATCGAGGCAGAATCCGAATATCGTCGGCTGGAACGTCGGAAACGGGAAAAATGAAACGGCGAAGGATCGGTTTCGATGTAACGAACTACTGTTGAACGCGCTTTATCGCTCCTGTAGATTATTAGATTAGCCTGGATGAGGTTTTGCTTATCTCAGAGCGAAAATTTATCGTTGTGCCAGTGTAAATTAAACTACAGCTGGAGTGTTGCCTTTGTGCTTTGCGTCTCTGAAAGCATTTTTGGTTTTGCAAGGCGTGTTGCTGAAACGGCGCAGAATGTTTTTAGATAACGTTCTCGAGAGTTTGCGGCGGCGACATGGTAATTCATGCGTACTTGGTATCCTGATTTCTCTATTTACAGGATAACGACGAGGGTTACGAATTTTAATTTTCGTTTATTACCAAATGATCAAGATTGAACATTTAAAGTCTATATGTATTTGGACAGGGAACGCAGTATACGTGTCGTTAGTTTCTGTGAGAATTTAATTCTATACTTTTACGAATAATTTAATTTATATATGTGACAATATTTATTATATAGTTATGACTCATACCTATTGATTTAATGCTATTCAGAATTTATAACAGAATTTGTCAAAGAATTGAAGCACTATTACACTAAGCGGTATTTTATAATAGTAAATACTTGTAGAAATTAATAAGAGGTAATAGGAAATGCACAGATTTTAATCCGAACATATATTAGTAATTGCCTCGTCAAATGCACGCCCCTGCAGTCTCCTTTTCCGCAAACTCTACTGTACCATTATGCTCTCCTTTGTATTTTGCAATTGTATCTCCCTTTCTACAGTCACATTATATTTATATATGAGCTACACACGTGTAACAGAGAAACAGGTTTTTGAATTCGAATCGATTTAGTAGATAGTCTTGCAGACAAACGAAATACGTATCATGCTACGCCTGATTCAGTTCTCTGTATGCATTGTGCGCTCTATCTTTTTTTACGAGTCGACTAGAAAAAGTCAGACACGCGTTTTTTGCTTCGTCGAAGTTCGTGGTGGTGGAAAAACAGGTTTACGTAGTCACACGGAAGAGAAGACCGTGCCTGATGGGTCATCACGTGGACCACGTGGCTCGTTTTTTACCGACTCTCGCTTTTTTCTCGTTGACGCGATGCAACTTTAGCAAAATCGGAGCGAGCCACTACTGACGTCGCGTGGTTCCAAGAAAACGATCGAAGCTAGGCCCCAAGGCTCTATCATATCATAGAATTCAAATACATTCCCAATAAACGTACAATCAATCACAAGTTGATTAACTTTTTTAAATAATTAGGTTTCAGAATATTTCTAAAATTCAATGATGTAGCAGTTAAAAAGCAAATGAAATTTCAAAGAATTTTATACATTTGAAAATGAAAAACTTTCTTTGTCGAGTAAGTAGATGCTGCATATAATGCAATAGTCAGATATCAAATTTAATAGATACACTATTTCCTTTACTTCATTACTCAATCTATAAACTTCTGTGCCTAATTGGAAGCGTTAGATTGACTCCAGCATCCATTCACTCAATTCTAACAGATCGTTCTCCAAATGAACTGAAAACACGGTTTCACCTCCACTGTTGTTCTAAATACCCCGTGAACCGCCGCGTGCTGCTGAGGTCGCAACAGTCGTCCATTTATTGAACACGATCTCGAGCAAATCACGACAATGGAGTCGTAGTTCCCACGTTCTGCTCAGACACGCGAATCCTTTTGATGCTCGCCGATGATGATCCTCGTGCAGTTCGGTTCGAGGAGGAGGGCATAACTATCCCCGTTTATTACTTTGTGTCTCGCGTCGCGGTAGCTCGATCGATCCCCGAGACCCATTATCGGTCGTTCCGCGACGACCACGGCCGATCACGAATGCAAATAGCTCGATCACACGAAATTCAGCCGCGCGACTGCGATCTCGGCTGCGCGATAAAGCGGTCGAAGTCCCGTGTCGGTGGTTGCCGATCGCCAGGGAAACGTTCGAGGGAAGGAAAGGAGCGAGAAAGCCCTGTCTGATTCGTTTGCCTCGGCGAAAATTGACGCGTTCGCGGTTTGGCTTTGAACCGAAAGGGATCTATTTGGGAAGGAGGGACCGTTCCGAACGCAACAAAAGTTGCACGCAAACACTGAAATAGAATGGGGTTACAAATTGTGGGAATTAATGCGAAGCTGAGTTATTTTCTTGAATAAATACATTATTGGTCGCTAGATGTGTTTTAAATAGAAATACAGCAGAAATTCAGGAGGAATACTGTCAGAAAATTAACAATAGTATATATTGTTATGTTATTGTTATACATCAATTATTTTGTGTTGTATTTAAAGGTCTCAAGTAATTGCTATATTCATATTAATGTGTAGAATACTGTATTATAACAGAATCTCGTCTACTTGTTAATGAGTGATCAAGTAGATAATAAGTTTTATATAGAAAAAGGATTTTCTAATTTTTCTTATTTTTATAGTACTCTAGAATCCACGATTAATAATAAATTCATAACGTCAGATTTTCCAAAAAAATTATAATTCTACCAAACAGAATATGGTACTCAAATATTAAAAAGTTACACATAGCATCCAGACACTTATAAATGATTGAAAAATCAAGTTATACGAATAATCTCAGATCTAGACAGGTAGCCGACGCGGAGAAAAGGAAGCAGAGCGAGAGACAAAATTGCACGTTGTATATCTATGCAGCCTGCACGGACGAGTTACTATGTATAACTAAGGCACGGATCTGCCTCGGCGAGAAAAAAGGACTAGCTTTTTATTAGACGACGATTGTCGGCTTGGGCCCATTTGTGGAGGGGAGATGATGATACACAGCGGCCTCAGAGCACGAAGAGGCGACTCGGCCGAGAACTAGCGATGCTTGCTGTTGGCTTGCATAATCACGAATCGCTTGACCAAGGAGAGAGGGATGTTGCCACTCGGGCAAAACCGCATGCGTTTCCAACGCGGCGGAAAGTCAATTGGCTTGCAACAATGTCCAGCGATGGGATGAGGTTTGGTGTAGGTAATGAGGTGCCTAAAATGATTTCTGTTGATTGCTTGAAAATGTAGTGAATATTACAGGTGCTTAAATTAAGTATTTGGGTATTACTTTGGGTAATACTTTGGGTAATACTTTGGGTAATACTTTGGGTAATACTTAAATTAAGTATTTGTTAAATTAAGGAATTTGTAAATTAAAGTTTCGCGATACAATAAAATTTGAACCATTATTGACGTAGTCGAGATGTTATGATACAGGGAGTATTATTTATTGCAAAATTGTTTTCAGATTTTCGAGTATGTGTAATTTTTTTTGATCGCATTCTCAGTTGTTTTCTCAGCATTTAACATAGAGGTATTAAAAATAAATTTTGTGACACGTATCCATTTGTGATTATGCAATCATGAGATATTTAATGTGAAAAAGGTATGGATTGCTTATATTTCTTATCTTTGGGTACGACTTTCTCTCAATAGAGTCATTATTCTATGTTTTGTACTGTGATATTGTATTAAATATTTCGCTGCGTGTTGCAATTATATTGTCATGATCATAAGGACGGTGAATTAATGTCTATAAAAGTGCACTGGTAGTATGTAGAATGATGAATATCATCCTTATTTTAATCTAATCTCATCGTATAATGAAACCAGATTGGAGTAAAATGTAGCAACATAAATGAACGAAGAAAGAAATTGGAATGGTTTGGTACGATCGAGGTAAAATAAACAGATTATCAATATTAGAACCATTCCAGCATCAGGCTACTAAATCAAGACATAAAATTCCGGTTTTGAATCTGTGAAAGGAATTCCCCTTTTCAATCTGTGAGCCCTAACCGAGATAACTCTTAATAGATAGTGCTAAATTTATGCAACACAAAGCTTCAAGATATAATATAAATTCCTTAATTAAATTTCCACAGCTCAAAATAAAAATCAGACTTTCCAGCATCCTAATAAAACTCACAAAAATTTCAATTCAATTTTCTACAACCCCCAGATTGCCACAGAGAAACTGCAGTTCAAAATTGGACTGAATATTACCTACTCACGCCGAACTCGAAACTATTCCAATTTCAACTCCCCATTAATCAACTCCCCATTAATCAACTCCAACTCGAATCCCGCGAACATCAGGAAGCTTCTCTTTCATGGAATCACCTAATCGGCCCGAAATAAGGAATTTCAAAATAACTACAACTATCCTTAATCCAAATCCCGCGTAAGGTAACCGCAATTACCTCAATCCAAGATTCCCCGCGTATCTCGACAGAAATTAATTCCAGTTCTAAGTCGCCGTGCCGAGACCAGTAAAATTCCGGTTTTACGCGTATGAACCGAAGTAATACCGGTTTCGAGTTTGCGTGGATCGAGCCCGTCTCATTGCCATCGCTGCTGCATCGCTGGTGCATCGCCTATCCCTGTGGCGATCGCGCCAGACACGCTCGAACGCATACCTCTGCGTCTGTGTGGCCGTGGTACACGTGTGTTCTACACACCGCGTATGGGAGGCGCCAGTTAGTTTTCCTTGACATTAGCTCGCTACAATGTACGTAACGATCGCTTATCTCGAAACGCGCTCGCGGTCGCCTGTGGAACGCCTTGTCCCATGCTTATTGGTATTGGGCGAAAGGTCCGATCGTTTTGTTCGGCTCGACGCGCGGAATGCTTTATCTGACACGCGTATCGACGCGCTTCTGCATACAGGGGATGCAAATGAACGTTTCGCCGTGCCGATAACCGAAGAGGGGCTCTCCTCTTCGGCGAATTTCTCTTGACATCTTATTCTCGATCGACCCACGCGATCGCGAGGAAAGGCTTCCTTTTTATCGTTCTTATCGTACGACTCTGGCTCGGTGCGTCGTTGGTGAGATACGCGTGCATGTGTAATTGGAGGGTGGGTCTTGAATGATCGGGCGATAACCGAAATGCATACGAGGAAATGGAGCTTAATGGACGTGGTAAATATGCGAAACAGCTGCTCCTTTTAGTCGACTAATTGTGAAAGTTACAATGTTGTTGGGGTATTTTCCTGCTGCTGAAGCGGGCTGTGATATATTGCGCTGGATGGAATCTGCGCTAATACAGGAGTCGTGGAAAGTTGTAGCTGATGGAGCTCGGTTTATAGCTAGTAGCAAATTTGTAGTGAAGTGGTATCTCTAGAGTTTATCCGAAAAAATAGAGAAACTTGTTAACTATAAATCATAAATGAAATGTATTCCTTCTTCCAATTTCCTGTCAGCTTTTCATCATTTTTGTGACAAATGGATCGGTAGAAATAAGCGTTGCATTATGGAAATAAGTTCGTATACCGGAAGCTTGTTATATTGCAAAATAATCCTCTCTGAGTTTGAGCTGCTTGTAATAGGTTTTGTATTTTTTCCTCAGTATTCACGAAAGCGTAGATGTTAATTACTACTAATTAATTGATGAACTTTTTTTCTCGTTTATTCTTATTGGAATTCAGTAATTAATCCTTGCGTTCTAATAAGCAATGCTAAATCACGAAATCTATTTCGATTCTACTTTCATCCATATTTCTTCTTTATAAATGTTTGAAAGTACCGAAGTAGTTGAAATACAATGTGTGGCATTCTAAAATTACATACCATGGTAACTAATGAATTTATCCAATTCCAATTCCTTGTATTTCACATGTGTGTTAAAACATTTATATGAAATCTTCCTTAATTCTACACAAGACTATGATAATTTTATATCTAATTATTATTAGATATCAGCAGTTTGACAGATGTCTTTAAGAAATGCAAACGACAAAAGTGAAATATGGAAAAGATACTTTAATGTCGACAGTGCATAGTCTTTTGCTAATATTTACACAAGTTATGTAAGCCAACCTGGAGATCTTATCTAAGAATATCGTAGTTTAGTACGTTGCCAACTAAAACGTGGCAATTTATTTTAACTGAAGTGAGGCAATAGTTAAAATTCCTCACGTCCGGTGTATATATGAGGAATTTAATACAAAATTAACCCAAACAAATGTATCATACGCTACTGCTATAACGAAGCCAACCGCGATTTACTTTTCATTTTTTAGAATGACTCTGCTTCCGACCGATCCTCGGTGGTCTAATGAATATTCACCCTTCTTCTCGCTGAATGGTTTCAACGTACTTCTCTGATATGTTTGAAATGTTCGTTTTATTCGGTCAGACATGGAAAGAAAGCAATGGTCGTAATCGTCAGCCGCGCGAATAATTAAACAGGCTTTCGTGATTCTAATTAATGAAGTTATTTCCCGCTCATTATAAATTTTTCTCTTAATTGGCACGCGCACTACAACTGGACACTTACTATATTCTTCCCCCGATCATTTACATTCTGTATTTACAGTGGCTCCAGACGTGGAATGAAATATATACGATTATATTAATCTTTAGAACTCTGGTGCATGAGAATTATATATTACTATTTCACTATTCAAAAGAAACGTCTTAAAGGAATATTCTCACGAACCAGAGGCAGATCCTTCCCATCACTGCGTTCCCAATATAAGAAATTTTTTTTTTATTTGAAAATGGAAAACACTTGAAATAATTAAACATAGATTCACTAGCACAAGAAATGATTTTGCATACAGAAACATCTTCTCCCCGACGTGAACGTATTCACAATATGAGTATTAGCTACCCTTTTGAGCGACATTAGCGATAAAGAGTTTAAATAAAATTGACTGTAATAACATGTCGATCCTGAATATCAAATTAAATGTCAGGAACTGGGTTAATAGGTTAAGTTTCGAGATTCAGTATCTACCATCACGAAAAGCGTTGCTTTAGATAAAATACAATGCACCGTCTAATTTTCGATGCATCAGGGTGGCTCGTAATGAGCGGTACTAATTAATCGATACTACATTTCCTTATGGCTTCATATGTCGGTATCCTTCCTAGCCTGCGTAACGATTTCTGCTCCCTTTCTTTCCGGCCTGGAACAATGTACATTGCATTGGGAAATGATGATTGGCGTTAGCGATCCACGCGTACCCGCTGATAACGATCTTCGTCGAATGCTAATTATAGTAGAACATTCATTATCGAAGCTAATAGGGGGATACGATCGTTTGAACGAGTGAATTTGCCGATAATAAGAGCACCCCTATTCCATCAATTTTAATCCTACGTGTGAAGAATATTGTAATTATTTTTTCACTAACACATAATAATCATAAATTCTAAAAGACCTCAATAGCATCAGCAGAATCTAAATTTACAAACATTTCAAACACAAATCTCTAATTTCTCAAATATTATAATTTTGAACTTTCAAACATTCGAAGCTTATGTTTCTCAAATTTTCGCCTGTCCAAGATTTCAATTCAGAAGCGAGAAATTAAATTTGCAATATTACAATGTATAGTAACAAGAATCTTCGGTACGTGCATCCCGAAAGAAGCTTAAACACAACATCTGTAGCCAAAACGTGCAGGACTCCATAGCCTCAAACCATTTGCATCCGAGTCACTCTTTACCTCCTGCCACATCCTCCTCTTCGACGCAGCGTGACGATCAAAGTCTCCGTGTCCTCGCGGCGTTCCGCAAGGACTCGATCGCGCTTCGTCAAGGTGAAATCTCGTTGGTCCCCCCGAGCCTGTCCTCGTTCGGAGGTGTTCCAAGGAGAATCAGTCGACTTCGCGGCGACCGAAAGAGAGAAAAGGATCGATGGAAAGGTATACGGCGCGCGGAGGGACGAGGCAGGGGAGGAAGTTTAAACCGCCAAGGGGCATAAAATGGTAAACGGGCCTTTGCACGCGGAGACATAACAGCAGGCGAGCCGATTTATACGCGCTCCTTAGCCCGTGCACGCACTTTACGATATGTAAAACCATCGGTGCCGGCATTGTGCGGACGTCATAAAAGCGGCCGTTCGAACAGTCTCAAACTTTCAAAGACTTTCGAATAATATTGCAAACTTTTCGCCGTGCACGACTGTCGGTCCTCCTTCCTCTCCGCGTCTTTCATGTAACTGGAAAGGGTTGAGGTTGAATAAACGTGGCGCGACAAGACATCCCTGCCACCAACGCTTATCTTCTTTTCGTTCAGGTTGAACGCTTTTGGCGGAGTAATATTTTTCTTCTCTTTTCGAATAGCGACAGGTGGGAAGGTTTTCGTTCAGTAGGATCGGTCAAAGGAGATTTTCGGGTTTAATGCAAAAGCAGAGCGAGCGCAATTTGGTGGATTCAATAGAACTGCAAGGAATGCTTAGATAATGATCATACGTTATGTTATTTAGTTATGCGTTTATGTGAGAGCGTGAGATATTTTTTTGGAATTTCAATTTAATACTGGCATTATTAATGACTACTTCAGTGTTTCGTGTTCGATTTACTAAGTTCCGCGGTATTATTTTCTGGAATTTATTGCGACTTTTATTACAGTGTGCAGATCATTTATTTTCTACTTGATCGAAAGTATCTAGAGAGCACTGGATACCCAGATATAATAAAAGATGGAAATATGTTAATTGTCAGTAAGTTTTATGTAAGGTAAAAATGGAAGTGTAGCAATTACCGGTAATGTTATATTTTCTGCGACGTTATGCGAGCGTTAATACTTCGCTTTATTTCCGTCTTTGGAATTTCCGTCGTTGAATTCTAAACCATTTCCGTCGTTTTTAATAGGAAAGTTGTTGCCCACTCTTACTCTATCCTTTTCTTGCGATAAGAACGATAGTTCATTATTCGAACTTGAAGTAGCACGATGAACCTATAGAGTCTACTTCCACGTCATCAAACTGTGTACAAGAAAATGTTATTTTCTACACATGTTAGTTTCCACGACTCTTCGAGACACTGATATAAATTATGGAACCCCTTCGTTGGTTTATTCGTTTCACAACAAGGCAGGGCAATTATTTTCTGTCCCATGTTTCGTTCGCTTTCTTCTAAAACTGGTGCAAAAATCGATAGATTAACAGCCTCAGAAATTAACAACACGTAAATCTTACTAAAGAAATGAAATAAACTGAGACGCATGCTTGTGTAAGGAATTTCCAAGTGGGTACCATTTTTTCAGAATCAACAAAGAGATACCAGGTTCTTAGTAACCCGTATTTTACATTACCTACTCAACAGATGTAATTCTCATAATTTCATTCCTTTCTCCTTATCGTTCAGCGATTCTTCTGCTCATTTGCTTCTTGCACCAAGTCCCAAGCGATGGCGGTGGCAAGTTCTGTAAATGGCGCCTAGGAGCACACGCGTTATGCCCGCATTGATGTTACCAGCGGCGCTATTAACCACGATGAGACCAGCTGCCGGCCAGACGGAAATAAATTCACGCGCTTTACGTGTCACTATCGGTGGCTGAGCGGCCATAGCAACGAACGTCGAGCTTGAAATTAATTGCTCGATGCCTCGAGATCGACTATCTATAATCGGCGATTAATCACTCGTATCGCGCGAATTTTATTTGGTCCAGCTGACCAGCTTAGCATTTGTGCAAACAAATGAGGAGCTTGGCAACACTGAAACGGAAATGGTCATTACGTGAGTCGACTCGCGTGAGAATGACCATCGATTAATTTAACATAATAGTAGGGAAGTATAGGCAGAAACGTGGAGAGGTAGAATTGCATTACAGCCTTAATAGAATTTTATATATCGATTTTCTACTTATTCCTTATAGGGGAAAAGAAAAATTGTAATCGTCCTTTGGTTAAAACAACGCAATTGTTAGTCGTGTGCGCTTATATTAAGTGTACTAATGAATATTCAATTTTATTTCATTCTGTTTTCCAGAGATACTTACATAAGCGCTGTACAAGATTTTGTGATAGTTATTGCTCCAAGCTTTTCTAATAATATTCCCGCTTAAATTTCAAAATTACTCACAAAAATGAAAAAGAAAAAGAACGTATAATCAAATGTGATATAAAAAGTTGGCACAAGAAAATAACGGACAATTTCTTCAATTTTAATAATTGCTCCTGCAAGATATTAGCATATAACATTAAAATAGCTTTGCACATAATGTGCAGGCACCCGAAACGCCCCGATACATCAGCCCGCAATTTTAAATAACAAATTCCATCCGAAATCCAATGTTCGATCAGGAGTGACCAGTTCACGGGGAAAGGGCCATAATTCTTCTCTTCTTTCTCGCCCATCACACTTCACCTCTTTCTCCCCCTTGTCGAACGTGCTCCAGCGCAGGCGAAAAAGGGTAGAAATACCTCACGGGACGCACTCGAAAATAGGATTCGCAGCTGCACTCACAATCGTCGCGGCTCGCCATAATTACCATAACTTCCGGCTGCGCTAACAACCACAGTGACGTCACGTTCGCGATTTGTCATGAGCGCGGTCCCAAATATAAAGTATCGAATCGCAATAATCTTGCTCGCCTTATCGCCTGCTGTTTCCGATGATTTAAAACCATTTCTGGCGAGTTGGATGCATTTAGTTTCACCTGTAGGTATCAGAAATTCTCACTTAACTCTTTTTCTCATGCAAACTCCCACGCGTGCACGTGTCGAAATGACGCGGTGAACAGCCGATTGCCGCGTATTCGACTCGGTACTGACGAAAATTAACATGCAGATCCTTGCTACGTGTTTTACACATTGACTGTTATGTCAGCCATATGTGGGTGTCAAGTTATATGATTGTGAATAACACATTGAGTTTTAGTTTGGGACAATCTTTTTTTTTTTTAAAATGAAATTACTGCAAAAGCGATAGAATTTTTAGCGAATGTATTAATTTGCAACACTGCGGTTACGCGTGAAGGAACGGGCCTTTGCATCATCTTAGGCACGTTGGTGAGGATCCTTTCGAACGATCCTTCGGTAATGCTACAAATGATCGCGCCAGTGTAATTACGATACTGATAAAATGAAGGGACTTTTCGTTAGTGGCTCCGCGGCGCGTATAATCAAAGACTCCGCGCCGGAGTTACGATTCCGCCTGGTGACATCGAATGGACACGATAATTTTTCTCGAGACGTGATTATGAATTATCGCCGGGGCCAGTGTATGGCAAGTGTAATGTCCCTCGAGTCGAATTACCGACGATAAATACGATAGTCGCAGCGTGTATGGGAGTTGGACCTCGCGATAGGTAGGAATCAAGCCGACGGGAGCGCGCATGCGAAGCTACGCTATTAAATGTAATTTACGAGTGGAGAAGCGTTTTTATGTTCGGTTTTCGAGCGCCAGCTCCGCACGCCGGACTCATCTGGCCGATTTTTCAGCCATCGAATAAATCATTCGGCATCGGCAGAATCGCAATCGCGCAGATACGGACGTGATGAGATACGATCCTTTCTTCCAGCTCCGAACTTACTCTCTGACCGAACAGTCGATAGCTTTTTTTCTCTCTTTCTTGATGTACTCTGTGGTGTGGTTGATGGCAGAAGGTGATTAGGAGGCGATTGAAGAGGTTTTCTTTGAGTGTTTCTTCTTTGGATCGGGGAGAGGGCAGATGATAGGGAGACGGTGAGAGTTGTTCTCAGGTGTTTGCAATTTTGGGAATTCGGGCGATTGCTTTTTAAGGGAATTTAGTTTTTATTTTCAATTGCTTTTAGATGTAGATGGAAGGTTGTTATGGAAAACATAGATAGCACAAAAGGTAGAGAATGAAATAGTGAAAGAATTTCGTTATCCATCATTTTTGTTCCCTAGAATCCTATTCGAAACAAGTGCTAAGGTACAAAAAAGTTACTTTCTAAATCCCTACATGGTATCAAAAGAAAGCGTTAAGGTGGCAATTAGTGGTGTTCTTCGTTTTCTCTCATGACGGGAAGTTCAAGATAACGGTTAATTGCATTCACATTAGTCAAACTCTCCGAAAACGTCTACAGACACTCAGACACATTTTGCGCGTCCACATCCATGATCGAATTATCGAAACAGCGAGCCTTTTTGTTCTCTTAAGGGAATAATTACAGACTGTCTTTAGACTGCGAACTTTATTTCCGACCGCGATGCACAGATAAGAGATTCGACTCGAATGCGATATCAGATGTGCCAATCTGTAATTGGCGATATTTTGTAGTATTGTTGTCAGAGGCTACATCATGAGGTATGATGTGGAATATACATAAAGAGAATTCTTTATTCTTTTCTTTATACCTATTATCTGACGATGCTTAAATGTTTAACTAACTATATTAAATGAAATGTTGCAAAAAATATGAAATAACTGATCAACGTACTAAAATATTTTCTATTACTCTTTGAAGCATTCATAACTAATTAACGATCAAACCTAACTTTGATGTGCTCATGAAATATAGAGATTAGCAAGTAGTTTGCAAAAGAATATAATCAGTCATTTATGAACCTCAATCTCACTCGAGCATACTGCAAGTAAAATGATAAAAAAGTAATTTATGAATAATTAATGAACCTTTTCTCGGCAGTAATACATGTTGATTCTCCAAAATACCAGCCCGCGTGAGAACCCCTTTGGTAATAAATCAACTCACGGTAGTTCCTCGATCGAACTCGGAAGTCGCTCGGTAGCCGACAAAGGGACGGGACGATCGATTTCTCCGAAGCATAAAGTATCGAGAAGTGGCAGGAAGCGCGAAGTGGACCGGCTGTAACCACTAACTGCCGTTGAGCAAAACGAAAGACGAGCCATTTTGTCCCTGTGTTTCGGCCACAGTGCCATTATAAATTGGCCCTCTTCTTACGACGACCCGTGGGAGGACTAATTGCTCGATCGTCCAGTTCGCGGCAGGAAACGGGAACGTAGGATATCACAGCTAACAGGTACCCGTAATTAACATAGCTGGCGTGGGAGTGGGTGGTGTTGAAAATAAACTGCGATTAAGCGAGGAGAGCACGCTATCGTGAAAACCACGCCTCGAGGGGTCGGCCATTTTGATGCGTGAACGAGCGAATTCCTATTGGTCATGACCCACATGAATTCTGGATACAACATTCCCAGAATTCCCCCTCGGGATGACGCTCGTCCCTGCTGCTCGAATCCCCCATTGTCCGAGGAATCATCACTCGAGTCGCTGTTAATAATTCGTTGGGGTTGCGTGGTGAATGCCATTCCCACCCATCCCCCTTCTCGCTGTGGCCATTTGGCCATTGTGTCGGGGGAACTTGAATGGACTATATTGAGCTATTAGATACTCTGGGAACAAACATTTTGAGTTTTCTGTATATTTTAAATATGTAAGGGCCATTTGAGGCTTTGCAAAATGCAGTCTATGACGCGGTTAGGTTTAGGTTCCAGGTTTGCCATTCTTTTGTGACTTCTTTAGACAGGTTATAGGTGTCGGAAAGGTTTCACTAATTTGATAGATCAATTATGCTTTACTTTTGTCAAGTGTCTGTAGCGTTAGGAAGGACTTTATGTTGACTCCAGAGTATTGGAGCAAGAAAATAGGCAATCGATAACGGAAAGAGTACTCTGTGTCTAAACATGCTTCTAAAAACAGACGATTCTCTATTCATTTAATTTCACAATTAAGAAACTCAATGGGTCACAAATAAGATTTGGTCTATATCCATAATTTCTGATCTATTTTTGTCCACAGCCAACAACGACATTCGCACGATGCACTTCTGGAAAGCAGTCAGAATGGTCCAAACCAGGGGTTCGTACTGCTGCACCGGGTACACTCCGCCCTCGGGAGCGCCAACTTATGAGGGACAGGTGCCCTACATAGGGGTTGCACCACCACCGAATGCCTTTAACCTCAGGCCCCTCCTGCATCCTCTGAATATGCCGGCCACTAGGGTACCATCCAGTCCTGACAGCCCTCCAGAACATTCTACTACCACGTAGCCCAGGTAAGCTCCATTTTATACACTCTATAATAGTCTGATGCGAGACATACCTTCTCAGTTCTTGAATAACCCCCGAAGCAATCCCTTTCAAGTATTAGGAGTTCTCATATTTCACTGTTAAACAAAAAGTCCAACTTTTTGTATTATTTATGTAATCAATTATGTAATTACCATTATTATTTACGATCTTTTGCCATCTTATTAATAAATGTACGTACCTATAAAGAATTGGGAATTTATGGGTACTTCTAATACATAATTATTTGGAGGGAATAGAAACTATAGAAATTTAAGTGGTTCGCAGATTAAAATGTTTTGACTTGTTAGAATTATTTTTACGTACTTAGTTCAGAGAATTTGTAGTAAAGTTTCTTAATGAGCTTCTTTTATCGCGTTTCTCGAAATCTCGAGATAAATTTTAGTTATTTTAAGTCGAAATAAATTTACTTTTGTAGCAAAAGCTACCAGTTGAAATACCCATCAATTACGTTTCGGTATAATGGGTTTCTAAATTCCACTGAACGCACCGAAGCCAATCTCGTGATCCTGACAGAAACTTGCGCATGTTTATCCTCTCTCAACCTATGAAACAAACGTGCACCACTCTTCGCGAAGTTATTGCTTACGAACTCATAAAAGTGAATCTCATTACATGGCTTATACTACATTTTCCACTTTTTTATGAAAACAACGTCCTTAATCCTAAAGTTATCATCCGTGAGAAAAGGGTGAAGGAACGCAATTATAGTTGAACGTGTAGGCTGAGAGGCTTCCAGATAAACTATACGCTATTTTTAGTCGAGACATATAATTTTTCCTAAGTGCATCGCGTTCGGGTTAATTGCTGGATACCATCCCGCCTTTACGTATTAATTGTGCAAGTTTTTATGTGAGAACGCAACATCCTCGCTCGTTACTTTGTCTGGCAGCTGTATTAAAAACAGAACGATTAGAAATTAAAATGAACGTGCAAGAAGCTTAACGATGCAATCTAGGAAATACCGTGAGATTCGTGGCAGGCTTTAATGAACGATCGAGAGTGTATTATTGCACTTATCATCTCCGAATCTCGTTCTGTATTGCGCTTTAGAGTATCGAAGCTCCTGAAGTCGGGTGAATATGAGACACCAAACGGAAGCCAGGCGGAGGATTAGTTTTCGTTTTAACGATATAAAGCTCTTCTTTTCCCTTCGAACGTTCTTCTTTTGTCTGAAACGTCCGAACCTCCGAGTCGTAATCGCAAATCCGGCGCTCGTAAACCAGATTCTAAACTATAAAACGCCCTTCTCCTTTCAAGAGCCAGCCAGACCGTATATCGCTTAAACCAGCGAACTGTTCCGCAACTTCCTTCTTGCGTCCCTTTTCTTCTGCTTCTTGTACCCCCATTTCTCCCTTTTCTAATCTCTTTTTATTTATTTTAACACTGTTCCACATAAATTTTTCATGGATTTTTATTCCTCCCTGTTGTATAATTTATGATTCTTTAATTTTCAATTTGTTTCTTATTTAGCCTCTTATGTATTCTTCATAATTTTCTGTGATTGCACATCAACTTCTTTTCTGTGTTTAAATAATGAAATGAAGTTAGCGATATTCGATAGAAACATTCTGGATTTTTCAGTCAACTCGATAATCCTATTATAAATTATTCTTATTCCCAATTTTTTCCAAATTTTTTTTAGTCACTCTACGAGAGTAAACGATACTTCAAAGTAGTTTTGTGTAACTGTATAGGAGAAGTCGTCGATGTGCCACTCCTCGATTATTAGAGATATTCCTTATTCCACTGATTCATAAAAGAGGGTATTATTAACCCTTTAATTAAATTACTGACTTTGTACAGAAGTTTCCACATTCTTTGAGCCAATTGCATTGTATAGTCGACGTTATTATTTTCATAATGATAGAGAACGTTTCGCTACGTTACGGTGGTTACTTCAGGGATTCTTTGGTTGGAAGACTATTAAAAGACTAGTTTTTTTTATGTCTGATCGATAATAAATTAGGATTGACAATTTTTCGCGTAAGTACCTCAATTTCAAGACAATTCAAAGAGGAGAAATTCTAATAAATATTATAAATTTTTTTAAATGCAGTTTCATTTTTAGAAAAAAAAAATGGAAATTAAATGAAAAATGAAAATATCGTAAAAATTAATCGATTAGGTGTGCACTTGACTAACGATACTTGGCGCAATACATTTCGCCGAAGACCTTCTAAACGCTTATTTACTAATATCATAAATAACTCGTTTGGTATCGGGAATTTACTGGTATTATCGATATGAATTATCAGTTTCTATTGAACAAGTGATATGACAAGGTACAGAAGTAACCAGTAGAAAACATGCTCCATGTTCGCATTAATCTAATATTTTTAAGAACTCCTCAACTTTTTAAGAACATGTTCCATAAATAAAACTCCCTGGCATGTCTTACGAGTTCACTGATATTTATGTCCCAATACTGAACAAGTTGCTCAAAATAACTATAACGAGACTAAAAAAAAAGTAAAACAGTACTTTCAAAAAATGATGGAGATGCATATGCTAAAAGAACTCATCCTCCGCCCAGTATGATAATAAATCTTAAAGTGGGGCGAGAATCGAGTCCCACTTGTGCTCAAATTTTCTCGCCTCTCAGTGCTCCTTAACTTCTCAGCACCTCGGTTTTACTTCCACCAACATTTTGACTTCTGGAACCCGTGCAACGCCGAACAGAGTTTACGACGTAGCGCCCATTCTACCGAGGGCAAAGTGTCCCCGAAGTTAGAGCTCAAACGACACATTTCCACGCAACGCAAAGCATTCTCCGCTCAATTTTGGGATCAAAGGCAGCCAATACTAAAAGGCATCCGAACGTAATGGACGTTGAAGTTACGCCGAATGCCAGTGCTTTCTTCAACGTTCGACAAAACATCGTCCCGCGGGCGGACAGATTTACCGAGGCGGGTTTTGACCGCGAGGGCCGCAACCGTGAAACAAAACCGAAACAAACTGTGTCTGACTATGTCTGTCGACATTCTCCTGCAAGCTACTTAGGTATTTCGAACCGCAAACGATTTTCCCGGCTAACTTCATCAAAGCGGCCCCTACTGATGAGCCTTGGCCACTCGCGAGAACTTGAGGATACGACCTCGACTTTAACGATGACGACACCATAAAGAATTGAATTTACGAGTCGCCTGGCCACCCTTCGTTCTGGCTTTGTTCAGGCTTCTTAAGGCGCGTTTAATTCTAGTGGGGCGATAGCCCGTGCTTGGACGTTGACATGTGTTTGCATGTATGTAGCGAACGACAGTAACGAATGACTTTGACTTGACACCTTGATTGCTACGTAGCTGTTTATCAAAGTTTTATCAGAAAAGGAGATTCTGACTTTAAGGGTTGTTTTTATGTTAAGGAAAACATCTTGCCGTGTTTCCATAGTAAAAGTGAATTAAATACTGGGGGACTTGTTTGCATAAAGAAAACGTAGTGACATCTTTATGCACTTATATTTTTATTAGTCACTGGCAATGTTTAGTGCAGTTCAGGTTTCATTATGGGACACGTTGGATATAAGAGAGATGCGAAGGTAAATAGATTGTTCAAGGAGAGAGACAATAATTTATTATGGAATTAGTAAAAGTAGTTTAATGTCTAATTAAAAATTTTAGTAGAATGATAGTGACTGACTTGAAATTGTGCTTGCAATTACAAGTTACTTATTATTATTTTCTCGTGTTAAATAGATAGAATTTTAACTTGGACATTGTCGTACATGTAGCAAGCAATCAGTGTTTCTGTGTCAAAAAGTGTGATGTCATGTAAGTTAATAATGGTTCTTTACCTGTAATTGATTACAGGCAGATACGTAGATAGTTGTCCTAATAATCTGTTACACTTTTTCATTCAACTTGGTTAAGCTTGTTATATTCTACGTTTTGAAACTTGCACTCGCGCAGCACGTAGCCCCTTGTTGATTAAGGAATAAAAAAACGTATTGTAAACGACGCATCGAGAACTAATAAGTATTATCAATGTTACCATATTTTCTGCGTGAGCGACGTTTCTCGACGTAACGCCTCATTATTGACCGTCGCAAAATAAAATTGTCGCCCTCGCATTTTACACATGTTTCACACAGCTGTCGCTGCCATTTTATTTTCTCCCGTGCTCAGAAAACATGTCGTACCACCATTTTACATTGTTAGCTATCGAACTTCTGAGATGAACACGCGTAAGTGAATTTTACAATGGCCTCATTCGGTCAATGAACCCGCTGCTTTAAAAATATTACGTCGAGAATTAGTAATCGGTTAAAAACCAGAATTCAAATCAAATTGGATTAAATTGTCTATCGAATTTGTTGAGGAAAAAATGGGAAAAAATATTGTTACTTAAAATCCTGACTTCAGGAAATCGTAGGATCGCGAGATTGCAAATGGAAGTGGGCAATAGGGTAATCGTTCGTAAGATCACATCCTGATCGTATCCACCATGAGAACGGTGAATCATGAACGCCAAGTCGAGAGGAACATCATTGGACACTGGCCAAAGTTTAAAGCTCTAACAGTACTAGTTGAGCGAATGATTCCATCGAGAGATACGATAGGTCAATCTCGTCCCGTTTATAGGCGACATTTGAGTCCTGCACAAAGATGGAAAGGAGTCAGTAAATCTGCAGCTATAAAGAACGTTGCTGCATTGACGTTCTTCCTCCATTGGGAGAACAGAGATAAACATATTACCTTGAAATTTCCGGTTGAATGTAAATACATTTTTTTTAACTGTAGAGAATTGACAAGTGTTCACTCAGAGTAATAAAATAAGTTACATGAGTAATACGATAATTTTGTTAAATTGTTAATTTTAAAGTTAATTAATATTAGTTTATTTTAAAATGAAGTGTATATTCTGCCCACTAATATTTACTTGAAATATTTATTTCAGCCTGATTAGGAGTAGATAACTACATTGAAATATGTAAAGTGTACATAGATACATTATCAGAATGAATGATATATAATACGATTCTACGTAAGACTGACAAGTGAGTTTACTGAAAATGTGGAAGTGATACACTTACAATTTGGTAGGAAACAAGAGCATTAATAAGAGAATTTAGAAAAGCATGACAGAAAATTGAGTATAGAGAAACATGGATTCCAAATGCTCTCAGATAGTCACTTCAATAAATCTATACTCTCTAATCTGCCTATCTACTCTGAATACTATTAGACATTCTATACACTGTAATAAATAACTATCTTGCATCTGATAATTACAAGGCCCTGAGTCTTATCTTTTATTTGCTACTTGATATGCATATTCCATTGAAGCTTGTATAAAAGAAAACACATATAAATAAAATACATGTAAAAATGCATGTAAGTAGGACGGTATATTTTATTGCAATTTAAGTGTCACGAAAAACGAAAGCCATCGCCGTAGTTTAATACTTGTGCAACCCTGGAGTGAAGTACTCACACACGGCCACTCCTCTCTGCCATGCGAGACAATTTACTGCCACTCTCTTTCAAAAAATCCTCGTCACTTAAAACATATCCTAACAAGTATATCTCGTCTCGCATACTCAAAGAGTCACATTTGCTGTTTCAACATAGAGAAATTAAACGGCCATCGCGATGTGGAAGTCAAAAAAGAACGTGGCACGTCGAATGAAGGAAGAACAGGTCTTTGACTTCCCAATCGCTGATTCGGAGCGGGAATTAGCAACAAAATCGAGATTTATCGACCATAGAGTCGTCTGGCCGCGTCGTTTCCAGCCGAAGGGGTATCAGTATCGCGCAGCAACGACGCTCGTAAAACCGCCTAAAGATGCAAGAACGACAAGGGACCGGTAAATGGCGGGGAACGAAAGCGAAAGATGATTAAAAGATCCGTGACGTTCACTGTCCAGCTATAAATTCCTCTCGCTTGTAAGATCAGAGTCGTTCGACTCTGTTGCTTGCGTTTCATTTTTTCCGCGAATTTTATTGGTCCCTTGGCACTTTCGCGATGATGGTGTGGCACTATGTCCTTCTGTGAATAAAACTTGAGGGCCTTTAAGGTGACACCATGCGTCGAACTGTGGACTGAGGCCTCGACTCTGTGTTATCTATCCGGTAGAAATCTGACTTCCTATTGTATTACTAATAATGTAGTTCAGCGCGGACCAGAAGTCACTTCACGATTCTTTGCGACAGTAAACTTTGTAGAAATGTGAAAAAGTATACCCAGGCTTTGATTAGGAAATTATTTTCCAGTCCAAATAGATCTTTTGTAAGTACCTATGGAAAATTATTTGAAGTTCATCTTTCACAGTGTTTGAAAAAAGCGCAAAGCCTATAGAATAGTAAAATTACCAAATGAAATCAGTAATATCAGTAACATTGATGTGATAAGTAGAACCCAAGGGTTTGAAAGCATATTATCCCTTTCCATGTTAATTAAAAAGCTGACTCTCCGCACCAAAAACAGCATTTCTCAAGATGGAAGGGTTCACAACTATCTCTTCCATCACGAATCAACATCAGTAAGAAATAAAAGGTACTAAAAACTTCTCGTAAATCGGTAAACAAATCCCTTCTCGCTCGCGCTTATAAAACTATCCAAGCCGTCGAAGCTAAAAATCGAATTTTACACCGACCACCCCGCATAAATTATTCAGAAAACTGCCACTGTCGGTGACTCAACCGCGGGACAATTCGCGTCGAAGGAGCGTTTCCCTCTTTCCACGTTCCCCCCCTCCGTCCTGCCCGTTCCGTCGAAATGAAAGAGCTGGATAAACAAAAAGGCAAGATAGCAACCGATCGGTGGATATTCACTCAAACTGGCCAGCCGCATGGAGGAGAGGATTAGTTTTGTCCTGTACGGCGTGGAGCAGCAGCATCAATGTAATCAGACAGGTCGCTCAAAGCGGACTTAACGATGGTCGTAAACGCGGTTCGCTTTACGGCTCGCGGTATTTTTTTCCTCTCCTCACCACCATCCGTCCCGTCGTGCTTTGCTTCTTTCTGCTCGTCGTCTTTCCTCCACCTCCTCTTCTTATTCTTCTTCTTCCTGTTCTCCTCCATCTCGGCCGTCGTTCAGCTGGCAACCGTCATCGCGGAGTCGTAAGTGAGTCGCACCCCTGACTCCTGGCTTATTTTACTCGCTGTCGTGTAGTAAACCAGCGGAGTTTATGCGACAGGCACTAGCAAAGTCGAAATCGTCTCTCGTGGCTCGCGGAACAAGCGTGATCCCGCGACGGAACACACCGGAATTCGCGGGTCCGCTCGTAAACGCTTCAGACGTCTTTCGACGGGGTAAGATCCCTCCTGAGATCGAAAAGGGGTCACGTTGTGTCTTTGCTGCGGATCAATGTTTCTGGCGCGCTGAATTTTCGGGTAACCGATTGCGGCAGTGTGGCAAGATGTTTGAATGGAATTGAAATTTTCGAATGACTTTGGAGCTTTTCAGAGGCAACACTGTTTTATTTTAGGGAATTGATTTTCTGTTGAAAATAGATCGTCTGAAGGAGCAGGAGTAATTTATCGCTGTTTTGGGTTCATTTTGTGGTAGCCATTAATTTTTTCAATTTTTGTGATTACGATTGGCCTGTTGGAAGTAGAATTTTAATTTTAATAATATTAAGTAGTATAGTAATTGAACTTTTTTTTTAGAATCCCTCGTGATACAATTTTTCAGTTTTTCAATCTCTCATAAGTTCAGTTTACGATTGAAAATGATTAAACTGCAATTACGTGGTCTAAAATCGCAGATATGAATTTTAAACTCCATAAATGTTCATGTGTACTGTACCTACTATGTTTTCATGATGGTTGTAAAAGTATAGAGGAAAAAATTCAATTTCCGTGACCTAAGGGATAAAAATATTCCCTTACAGAATGAAAAAGCATGGAAATGATAGTTCTGAAGCGATCAGATATGGTATTAAAAAAAAGTAGAGAACATTTAAGGAAATCCAGGCCAGTGAATGATAACACGAGGGGGAATGTCTATCATTAATTTATAGAGGATAATTTCATTGGGGTGTATAAATTCTCTCTCGTGATTCGAACATGCTAACCGAGGATTTACAACTGCAAGCGCAAAGAATATTCTACGAACACTTTAAGGGGGCGATCGTGAAGTGCTACGGTCGACAAGAGACGGGTTCGCATATTTCAGCAGTACAAGTATGGATAGTAAAGATCTAATCGTTCTCTCCGTACTACGCGATAACGTTTTTCTGTGGCTGCGTATTTTTGCGTAAGGGTGTCGTAAAAACACAGTAAATTTGCATTTTCCGGCCTCTCGACAAGTATACACCTTGCTGTAAATTCATTTGTTGCAGGGAGAGTAGTGATTGATTTTCGATATTATCCAAAATGAAACTCTATTGAAAATCAAATGTTTCGAGTAATGAAGTTTTTAAGATGGGTCTTGAGTGAAGATATAAAATCCTTGAAATAACTGTATTTTAAGAGTTTACACATTTTTGGAATTTGTCTCTACTTTTCAATACAATTTTTAATCCAAATCAATTTTCAAACCCCACCAGAGATTATCTAAGATCAACCCCATAACTGACGATCGAGCTATCGACTAAACTTGAAGTAACTGAATTTGGACTTGCAGCGGTGAAATATATTTAGCTAGGGAACGATCTTAGCGAAGAAAGCGATAAAACCAGTTGGTCGATAAAGGGAGTATGGCCGTTGACTGGGGGATACTTACCCCATCGAATTATAAAAAAGAAGGAGGGCCTGGAGATTTCGTCGAATTCGCCGAAAGTAATTACAACGTGGGGGAACATGTTATACGAAAGTGTACAGTCGGCCTTGACGGCGATCGTCGGCCCTATTCTCTAAGAACGGAGGCGCAATTCCCAAGACAAAGCAATAATTAACAGCGGGCGAAGTGCGTGAGCCGGCGTCGGTTCTTCTTCATCCTCTCCTCATCATCGTCGTGTCTTTCCTCGCGTACTGTAGCTGGAGAACCCACAGCCGCGCAGCGTTAAGCAGTGTAACAGGCCGGGCTCGCCTGGCAAAAGGAGTTTTACTACTTTCTAACCACAGTCGCGGGCTACAATTAAACCCCCATAAAACCTCGTCGTAACTTTTTTAAAAGCGGCCGACCGCTCTCGCGCGCTTACACAGCTCCCTTCGTTTGCCCCGGCAAAAACCTCGCCATATTGCATCCTTAATGAAGCCCCGGGACGTTACGGGTAGCGACGTCTTCCGGTCGACCTTAGGCACCGTCTTCGGTCAGATCACGACGGACACAATATCCCTCGAAAACGCTCACTTTGGGCTCTCGATACGTCTCGCTCCTGTGGGACTCTGAGCATCGATGCTGGGCTGAAGAAGACTCATCCCTAGATAACTGTGGCTATACGAAGAAAAAACATAAGTCAGGTTCTTAAAAAATCTCACTCTCTCTTTATTGAAATCTAGATAGTAGAAAAAAATTGATCCCTTAAATCTCACTAGCTTAATGTTAGAGAGACATTAAATGACGAGAAGTTCTGTAGCTAAGAACCAACGTGACCCAAGTCCTTTTTTGTTATTCTTCAGAAGAGCTGAACTAATAACTAAATACCTATTATTCTAATAAAACGAAGAGAAGGTAATAAGATTCTGTAAAACACTTAATTTTGAAGGAAATGGACTTGGGTTAGTCTGGCTCTGAAGTACAGAATTGCTGTGTTTTAAAATTAGCGACCACGAGTTTTGATGAATATTCCTTATAAGACACCCTCATCTCAAGGAACCTCAAGCTTTCACAAAACACGCTTTAACAAACACTACTCACAGTTTTTCTTAGTCTTGTCCTGCTATTGCCAAGGCATCGACAGATCTGGAACAGAGCATCTCGTCTCCAAGGAAATGGGTCGAACCGTTGACACGCGGGTGGTCATATTCTTCTGGTTCGTCCATGGAACTCGATTATCGTCTATGAGGAGAGATCGGTAGAAGGCGGGGTTCTTTTCATTAACGAGACGCGCGTATCCTGGGTGGACCCCGCGGTGGCTTAGCTCGCCGAGAGGTAACCGCTCGACAGACGTCGTATTTCATAGAAGCCCGGCTGTATTTTCGCGCGTATGACTTTAACTGTCGATGCGGACTTCGCTTGTATTTCTTCTCAAGTTTTACTGGCGCTAGGTCGACCGCTCTGAGCCGTAAACGTCAGTCCCCGCTAAAGCCCTGCACGCCCGCTTGTCAGGTTCCTCCTTCGACCTTCCTCTTCGTCTACTTCGTTACCCCCTCGCGTCCTCGCAACTACCACGGTGTCTACTTCAGACACGACGAGAATCGCCCGACAGTTTATCCTCTGGCCAAATTCCGAGGAGCAACAGCCTTTTTTTCTGAACAGTGTACCAGAGATTGTTTCATGGTAGAACGTTGCTGCATTGTTCTTTGTTGGCTGTTCGTCGAGATAGGGGCTACATTTTAGCTATGGGAGTTCAGTGTTTGAGACGGAAGTTAGAGAAGGAGGATTCTAAACGGTGAAGAGAGGCTCGAGCTTGGTGTTTTTCTATTTTCTCTAATTCTGGTTTCAGTAAGTAGTATATGTCAACGATAATAGCTTTGGAAACGTTATTGTCAAAACGTTTGAATGCTTTTTTCGAGTGAACGATTCCTAATCTTAATTACCTTTTTGACATATCTACAGTTTATTTTTGATATATACTACTTGTGGACAAAACCTAGAGTGAATTAATACAAGATTTCGTTTTTCTCATGCCTTTTGTTCATCGTACAAAAATACTTGGGTTTTTCGAATAATTCTACAGTTCAGTGTGGCAGAAGCTCACAGGGGCGAGTTGAATATTCCAAGAAATAAGGGAGGTCCTTCTAATGGGCTCATTATTTACGTTGATAGGTACAGAAACGACGTGCAAGGAATCAACCCTATAGATGAGCTTATCACGATCCCCGCGTATAACAGATAAGTACTATTTGAAGTATTCGCGGTGATTTTATGGTCCCCCACCCTTTAGCCCCGGAAAACGCGAACGGGGTAGAAGTGAGAAGCTGCGAAGCACTTACCAGCGAACGATAAACCTCCACCCACCCACGTCCGTGACCACTGTGAACGGTTACCATTTTAGCTACGTGCCTGGATGTGTCTTCCTCTCCTTAGACCTCGTTTACGACTTCTCGAGCGGTCGTCTGGGAATCTGCCTAGATCATCCGTCGGATGAAACTTCTCTGTTGAGAGTGGATCATTGTCCAATCGTTCCGTCCAGGATATACTCGGATGTCCTGATTTTTCCTTCGGTCTGAATTCGAGACTGTTTAACTCGAAATCGTTTAGCAGGAGAATACAAGTAATTCTGGCGAATGCTCTGCGTGCTAAAAGCTCTTGCAAATAATTGGTTCAGTATCTGTAGTTCAACTGTGAATATTAATGAAAAATCAAAACAGCAGAAACTTAGGATAATTTAAATACAGAAATTCAGCTTAATCAATTGCGATTTGCGTTATTGCTCAATGTCAATCGATGAAAAAAAAGATACATTACTATGCATATGTAACTAAGATAAAGAAACTCGCTAAAAATATTTGTGGAAGGAGGGAGGAGCTTATTATCCGCTATAAATTTAAAACAGTTCTGCAGGTGCGTCTTGGGTGCACCTTGTATACCGAGTACTAGTTCTGGTTTAGCCTGTTCGAGACAGGAATAGAGCTGAACCTTGGCTGTCAGAACGATGTCCAGCTTAACATTCGATCACGTGAACAGTGATACTTAGTAGAAGGATGTGATGGAGATGTGTAGGAGTTTGTGATTTTATATTTCGCTTTTAGCTACAGAATTAGTGTAATCTACGTTTCTTTTCTTCAGAGAAAAAGAACTGGAAAATCAAAATTCCTGAAAATATTTAACTTCTACGAATCTGGTAGCAGAAGGTTACAATTTCCCTATTATTAATTTAGAGTCCAACTTCTTTAGTAGCAAATTCATTAAACAATTCTTCTTTACATGTAATAGGATGTCTCATTAAGTACCTACTAAACAACAGCAATATTCAAAGCCAATTGAACATCCATATATGCACTAGCATCCTTGAAGAAGTTAATGAAACATGTGTGCACACTTAACACTTGAATGGTGTTACTAATTCTGCCTAGAGGATACACCATACCTTCGAGCCGAACAATAAATCATTCTTCAGGTTCAATCGTCTACGCAACAGGTCCACCAATTAGGTCGGATAACCGAGGTGGTCCGTTCACCGTTTTAAACGAAAACCCCTAACAAGCCCTCCTACGTTTAATAACCCTATCAGTAACCGATGATCATTCACCAGTAAATATACCGTTTTCTTCGTTCGCTGAAATTCGTCGTGAAACGCGGCAAATGAGAATAGGGAACGCGTGGCGGAGAGGTATCACGCGGCTAAGGAGATTGCCAGGCAGCGTATAGTTGTAAATCATACTTTTACGAGGCGCCCCATGGTCAATCGAGAGAAGGTCGTCTCGAAAGAATGGAACATGAATCGTGAATCGATGGGTGTCTGTGGCTTTTCTTGCTCCTCTCTTTGCTCGAAGATACGACTGTCTTTCCCTGCTACGACTGTCTCCTTCCCACTGATAGGCTTCAGGCTCCTTTACGACTTTGTAATTACGGGCTGGTTCAACGTTGGAACCCTTTGACGATGAGTGACGCAGCTTTGATTTAACTCTTGGAATTTTAGCACAACTGCCCGGCGTCTTGAATCGATGCATAAGATAAGAAAATCTGGGAATCTTTCGCGTCAATCGCTGGAGATGGCGAAGTTGCAATTTAAGGGATCTCTCAGATCTTGATTGCAATGTTATTATATGTAACAGTGATATTTCATTGTACTGAAAATTTGAAAAAGAAGGAGATAAAATTATCTTTCAAACAAAAAAGTATAAAAAAAGCGTGATTCCAATTTCAGAAAATCGGAGTTTGTGATTGCACCCTAACTTACCTCGTTATCCTCCCCTTTAAGAATTCAAACTCTGAGAAAACTGATCCCAGAAGCAGATTTCCTACATCCTCCGAGATCTTAATTGCAACTGTAGAATTCGTACCGTACTATCACACACCTCATTATACCGTCTCATAGTAGATTCTTAACGACAAGCACCGAAGATTGCGACCAATTGCAATACGTAAGAAACCTGGATCCTCTGGTAGGCATCGTAGTAGGTAATAGGTAGGGAGGAAAGTTTATCGTTCCCCGACGCATCGCTAAGAAGAAGGAAAAAGGGAAGAAGGAAAACATGTCTCGTCTTTCGTGGCGCTGGAAAGTCATGAAAATGAGGCGAATCGTAAAGCCGCGGAACAAGTTCGTGAGCTAGAACAGGACAGAAGGAATGCGTCGGTATATTCCAGAAGGAACGGGAGTAACGATGATGATGCTTGGTGGTCTTTCCTCCTGGTCGAAAGCGGCGTCAAAGTAACAGTCGATCGTTCGGGCGGTTCGCTTTACGAGTGGAAATAATATTCCGTGTATACGAGTCGATGGGTTAAATATGTGTAACATTTGATGGGGTCGTCTCGCGTAAGCGTTACGAGTCTCGTTACGAGTCCCATTAACTGGCCATCGTTTCTTCTATCGTTCCTTCTTCGTTCAACCCTTCTTCGTGTCCTAGGGGCCCTTCTTCGCTTGATTCAATTTTTCTTTCTATTTGGGGGAGTTTGTTTGTCCCACTGTTTTATGGCAAGTGAAAATAATAAAATTGTTTATTTTATATCTCTGCTTTCTCTCTCTCTTTTTTAATTAAAAGGAGAGTAAGATAACGTTGCATATATAGTGTATCAATTTTTCCTACTGTTTTTATGTTCTCGATTGAAGCCTCGAAAACCCTCAACCGCAAAATGTGAAGCCATAAATTCCTGAGAATCTCATGATGTCTAGGAGCCTCTAGAATGAGTGACCACCCCTTCTCACTAATTAGACTCAAAGTTACATTTAGATACCGCCTCGTCACGGCTTCAGGAATCTCATTTTATTTCCAGATTCCAGAATGTCGCGAGCTTTAATTAAATTGTTCCTCTTCTCGGCGAGTCTTTAACTTGCAAATCGTTCGGCTCCACGTTTCCATTTCGACATGTTTATGTGTAATCACGGATCGGTTTCGGGGGATCATCGTTTAGTCACGGTTAGGGTATCGACAGGCACGAACGACGATTAAAAGAGCTCTAGCAAAGAGAGATTCGAGATGTCCGGGGAAAACCCTCTGGAAGTCTATTCCACACGGATGGGGGTTCGGCCATTATCGCTGCGATACTTTCGAGACGTATGTCTACGAGACACGTTTTACGACGCGGCCAGGTTTTAGTGCCGTGCTGAGCCGAGTTTCGCTTCACTAGGATTTCCACTGTTCGATTTTAGCCCCTGTCCCTAGCTTGAATATATTTTCTGTATTGGGAGGGTAGCTTTGAGGAGCCGACGAGATGTTTCAATTTCGATTGAAAGCGTTCTGCGTCACCTTCGTCGGATCCCAGAATTAACCTTCGAACGTAAATTGTACGAACACTCGTATAGATCGGCGAAACGAAATCCATTCGTTGCAGAAACTTGGTTACAATAAGATAGTCTTGATCAATATAAGAATAGCTAGACTGAAGTTCCACTTTAGAAGCTACTCTACATTGTGACCGTACAGTGTCCACCGTACTTGGAATTTACTCTCAGGATCTATACAAGTTATATTGCTACTACAAAAATTGGAAAGACAAGAGCCAATAATCCCATCTCCATCCCCTCACAGTTCGATATCCCGCTCAAATCATTTAGTCGACGTATGGAAGCTTCATCCATCCGCGTTGAGGAATATCAATCGACAGATGAAACCGGCCGGAAGGACCCCCGATGAGGAAGGATAAGAATCGCGCGCCGTGAAGAGGAACCGGCGTGTCTAGACTTTCGAAAAAGTCAGCGACGACCCTTGGCGGAGCACAGGAAACCGGGTCTGGCCTGGGTGAATGGCGGGTGGATGCACGTATGAAAACTAAGTCTGGGTTTCATTTGACTGGCTTTACGAGGGAGACATAAAATGGATTTTACTGTCGGCTAGTTCGCCAGTTCTCGAGTTGGTAACATTGCTTTAGCGAGCATAATATACCCCCTTCGCGTTTCTTCCCTCTTTCTCTCTGCTCCCCCTTCTCCCGTCCCCCCCCCTGGGACACACGTCTCCTCGCCGTCGTCTTTGCGACCCGACCTCCTCCTCTTCCTTTTTCCTCACCTTTCGACCTCTTTCGCTCCCTCCTCCACTCGGCGCACCCTTCCCCTCGCGGGCTCAAGTCAGCGCCGCGGTAAGTCCTCGCGCGCCCTCAAACTTTTCGCATGAGAAATGTCTCGCTACCAGATTTAATATCCGCCGGATAAGCCGGCACGCCGGTCGTTAACTTAACTTCGAATTCGTTTCCTGTACCCGCTTCGACAGCGATTTCAAACCGCCCTCGCGGCTCTCTGCTACCTTTCCCTCGCTTTAATGGACGTCATTACCGATCGTTTCGGCTCCACGCGACCGTTTAACGATTGCGTTTCTTAAAGTCTACTCGTCTACTGGTTTTCTGTATTTTTCTTTACCTTCGTTTGGGTTTCTTTGAGGCTGCCGCATGGGGGAGGGTGATGTAATAATTCGAACTGCTCGACAATTTTGCGAAGCTTCGTTTATTTTACTCTAGGAACGTTTTTTTCTTTTTTTTTTTTAAATTTTGTGTGACGGAGATATTCTGGCTTTTTCGAGCATGCCCCCAAGAAGGACTTCTAAAGACAGTTCCAGTGAAGCAGTTCTCTTTTACCCAACACATACACATCTCAATGTGGTCAGCTTCACTGTGACTAATTGAGAACAAAACCACTCGACAAGAGTTAAATCGCTTCGATCGACAGAAGGTAATTCGAATCTCATCCCGTACCTCAGTCAAGTTAAATCGCGGTCGAGTATACATATATTGCTGTCGTCTCAGGACACTTCGCAGAGTGTTCAACAAAGTTGTCGGTAAACGACTGAACAATTGAAATACCATTGAACCGTGTATACGGAGACCCGAGAAGTGATCTACGCTGCTCCAAGTGAAGCAAAAGCGTGACTCCACGCGATTCCCAAGCCCTATGCACAGAATGTAACACATCGCTAACCGCAGGCCAACCTTTTTTCTGATTTCAGATCGATTACCGACCAGTCGGTGAAGTAAAGCGGCTGGAAGAACAGGTCGAATCCAAAGAGAAACGACGCCGTGTTTGAAGCCAGGGGAGAAGAATCGACTCCGTCTGCGAGGATGAATCGCCTTGGAGGAGCAACCCTCTCCTCCAAGCTCTTCACTCTTCCTTCTCCTGGTCATCCCTGAACGTTCCCAATGGCATGAAAGGATGAAATTTCCGATTAACCGGAACGCAAGCGTTTTACTTCTCAGAAATAGCTTTGGGCCACGTTGCCAGGTCCACTTGGGTGATTCCTGCCAGCGCAAGAAGATTCGATTCATGGAACATCGGAGTCAGACCGTGCCAAGCGCAAGTGTCCAACTTCTTCCTAGTCGCTGGTTCTCAAGGAGAGGTTCCCATTGGTGGAGGAGTCGAGGTGATCATCGAGAACCATCAACGATGTTTTAAGACTCTACGCGGCGACGAAGAGTTTCTTAGGAGGAGACACAGGCAAAGACCAGCAGGAAGAGAATGTGTGGTCGAGATCCTGAACGCTTTACATAGTGATTGGTTTGTGAAGTCCACGGAGAAAGTCCAGCTTGGTACCTGACCCAGACTTAGCCCAGACCCAGTCCTCAGCCTATGAATCCTTCGTTTCGTCGATCGAATCACCTCCGTTTGCTTTGACCTTCTTCGCCTTTTGTTCCTGTCTTCTCCCTTTTCGTTTGTTTCTTTCTATTACTTATCCTCGGGCCAGGAGTGAAATCAAAGGGGACGAATTGTGCTCTGTCTCGATTATAAAGGAGATGGCCGATGTCGACCGGTTGCTGGGATATCCAGTCGCCTGTGAACGAGCTCGATGGTCATGTCGGTGATCAAGTGCCGTGTGCGGTGATCATGCATGATGTCGACACACATGATGGCTCTGAGTTAGGTACTTTGAACATCAGCCTCTTCTCCTTCCTAAGCTGGCTTCCTACAGCTTACGTTGATTCCATGAAGATCCCTGATCATGGAACGCGGTACCAAGCGATCCTGGATAATGATTCTCCTCCCTCCTATCTGCCCCTTCCACGGTGAGAAACGTGTAACGTGACTCCTCCAATCTGGATTCACCGATCAGGACGATAATCTCGATGTACTCGATGTCGCGTAATGAATCGGTTAGAGAAGGCGAGCGAGTGATCAAGCGACGAGCGAAGGATCAACTGATGGGTTACGTGCTGAAACTAGATCTTGAAACTCTGCAGCCAATTGGGGACGAAGTGGGTTAAGTGTGTGGAAAGGAGTTTGATGTTTCGAGGGTGAACTTGATTAGGCAGTTGGGTCTGCTTGGACACGGACATGTTCAGCTACTCGGCCTATTGTGATTGCGTCCATGTGCGTTTTGGTTTAGGTCGTAGACACTTGTTAGCGTGGATATTGAAAATGTACAGTTTCTTTGCTAGAATTGAATGTATATCTCACTGAAAAATATCCTGTGAGATTATTGCAGGCGTGTCGCTGCTTTGTCTTATCTACTGTAGACAATCGGAGACTTCTCCATCTGTGGAATTAAATAGAAGTTTTGTTTAATGAATTTCATTGATTAGTCTGGCGACATGCTTCTGATAGTAGCTCAGGATGTTTTTTCACTGCGTTTGTGTGTAATTGGTGCAGCTCAATTTAATCCACATTGTTTGTCTGTGGGTTCTGTTTAGCTGACAAGGGATAGTTCTGGCGTGTCTCCTTGCGATTTAGAATTTCATTTTTAGAACAATTCTCAAATTCAAAATAACTGATAGAAATTATTCTGAAGCTTAGCCAAGTGTCTACTATCAACAACAGAGACTTGCATGCTGCCATCTTGCAGCAGCAAGCTAACACCAAAGTGGTGCACCTCAGATCCTTCCCTTGTCTGTAACTGGTTCCAGAGGGCACACGTCCAACACCAGTGAAAAATGTTACTATCTTTAACAGACTTTCGAAAGTTGAGCCTTTCATACTACAGGGTTCATTTCGAGTCGTTGCAACTATATTACTTAATACCTTCTAAAAATAAATTAGATATTTCAACCGCAATAATACCAAAATCCACTGAAACAGTTTTGATTCACAGTAAGCCAAAATGAATCCCACACAATTAGCTCCACCCGGGAGTAACGAGCGAATATTCCTTCCTCTGACTTTACGAATCGTGCGTGATCAACAGTTCACGAGGAACGTGTTTATTAGCTAAATGTTCTCATGGATGCTTTTCACAGCGCTCTAGCGTCAGCGTCTTCACGGTTTCACAGAAATGACATGTCCACCCAAAGTCTGGGAATAAGACTTTCGATGAGCCGTGTCCGTGCTCGCGCAATCAAGAAATTGGCGGATATGTCAGTTGCGCGATACGGCGCAATAAAACGTCTGCTTAAAAACTGGTCGTTCCATCTCGCGGCAAATTAATTTTCAAACAAGAACACCATGGCCCTGTCTCTTCGATATGCTGTTTCATTCTTTCCCTCCCTTTTTTTCCCTCGCTGCCTCGACTCCACCTCTTTTTTTCTGTACCAAGAGAGGGAGAATGCCTCCCCCTCACTTTATCCTTCACTCCTCTTGTCTCCTCTCCACCACCCCGCTCTTTTTCATCTTTTTTTCGTACCGCTGGAACACGTTCTGTGTAACAATCTGATGCGAAGCTCGATCGCTTATTACCGTACCAGGGGCTTTAATGACCCGCCCCGTTTAAATGGATTTGCGTTTCGGTAACGAGTATGCGCGCGTCGAATATTTATCGTTCGTTCAGCCACGACTTCCGGTGGGCCAATTTGCAGACAGGAATCGGGTTCGCGCTACACCCGCGATTTCCCGAGCGGAAGAGATGGGCGAGTGTCGACGAACCTTGAAGAGGATATCAGGGAATCCTGAGATACGTGTGAAGTGTTTTTTGTGGCTCGATGGATGAACGTAGCGAGACTGTGGAGATTGTTCTACGAGGAATGGGAATAGTTGTTATTTTATGAAAGGGGAAACTCTTTTCTTTATGTCAAGGTCTTTATAGAAGGACTCTTTTCCTATTAGTGTGACTGCTTGAGGCAAGAGGTAAGAGAGGTCAGTTTGTGGAAATATTTTTACCAAATACACATAGCGTGCTTTACTGATTGTCAATAGTGTCCTTTATTATATGAGAAAAACTTAGGATTGCAACAAAAATAAAGGTACAATAGTCACATGGAGAAAAAGTCTAGAAAGAGTCAATACAGCGTTCTGTCTCGGTACAACCTCGACAGTACACGTGTATCTAATTGGGACAGTCCTTTTACTTCATTTGATCCCTGCTTTCGAAAATTCTACCTCAAGTCACTAATGTGAAAACTGAATTGAAAAACGAATTTTCTTTATCCCTTAAAAGCTCTTAACAGGCCTCAAATCGCGAGCTAGTATCAAGATAATACTGTACCCACTACGTACCTTGGAATCACACTTCACTCTTCACTGCAGTTCCCACTCTATTAGCCTTGCAGCTGGGCTCCCAGGAACAAGAGTGTTTCTTTTTGCTCACGAGTAGAACAACGTTCCAAAAATCAACAGTTTCAAGGTCTACAGCTCTATTCCACATGATCTCTATACTTTATCCCAGCGCTGTCCAAGCGAGGGCTCAAGGAATTTTTTGGTGTTTCCATCGTCAGATAAATCACGCAACACTACGTTAGTTAGTTAACAATATTACAAATAGGTTAATGTCTATGTCACCAAGAAAGCTCAAACTCTACGAATAGCGTATGTATTAGTAACTTAAAAAAACTGGAATAGAGAACAGGCGAATAAGGAGCCTCATGGCTGGACAGCGCTGCTCTAAAGGCTCCTCGAATTCTTCCACTGAAATTTGAAACACGCCTTGGATACCCCTGATGGAAACGAAGCAGGAGTTCTTGAAATAACTGACTCACCAGGGTAGAGACACAATTGGAGCGGGTGTTTCATTGGTCCCACTTCGCGAATGCTGACGTGTCACCGACTGTTGTGCCGGAAGCGGTAGTAGCGCGTTTCCTCGAGGGCCAGACGCAGTTAACTTCAGACCAATTGCTGTTAAAGTGTCATGATGGGCCTAACAAAAAGACGAAACCGCCCAGTGCGAAGGAAACCTCTTCATTAGAGGGAGTTTTACGGTAGCAACAATAGACGCGAGAATCTTTGCATGATGCCGAACGTGCGTGACTCAAACCGCTTGGCGTTGTTTTCCTTCGTTTAGGGCCTTTTGTCAGAAAGTGCAAAACTTGCGGGGACTCTCTGAACCCTGAGGACAGACCTGCTATGAATATACAGCGACCGACTGCAAGTAGAGGGGAATTGAAGGGGTGATCCTGAACACTAAAACGAGATGGAACACGAAGAATAACGATATTGTGATTGAGTCTATTTGTTAATTATAAATACTTGAAAAAAGCATTGGGTATCATAGAAACACCTGTCTCATATTTAATTTTCTCTTATTCTGACCTCTAGAATCATCCCTTAAATTTCTCATTTCCTGTATTCAAACCCTTCGTATCCATACAATATTTTTTTCTAGAATATACTTCTATGTGTTCTGTTCTTGAAAGAGACATGGAAGACAAAATTACGATAACTAATCGATTCGAATCTAGAAACTTGTCTAATAAAATATTCACTGATAAATTTTTCGTGAAATAGGGGGTGAAACGCTGTGATAGTTACGAAATAACCATGAACAAGAAATAGGCATCGTGGAACGACTAAGGGTTGATTCTCCTAGCTTTGATGTTGTTCAGTATTCTATACCTTCGATAATTGGAAGGGGACAATCTTAGAAGTCTCAATTATTTGTCATGTGATATTATAGACGGATCATTTCCATCGTGAATTTTGTAAGGGGATGCAGTTTTAAAGCAATTGCTAGCAAAAGACACAAAGGGAGAAGAGGATGTTACGTCAGTTTATGTTGACTAGGCTTTATTCGGCGAATCATTGGAAGAGTCAAAGGTAATCGCAAGTTGCATTTAGTTTCGCTTGACCTAGTATTTACTAATAACATATTTTCTCTTGTATTATTGATGAAGCGAGGTTATGCATTCTCTAATGGTAGAATGTGTGTTATCTCTGTCTAACGCGATAAAATAATGAATAAGTGAACACTCTTATACTGAGACAATAAACGTGCGTTTAACATGCATGTTGGAAAACTTGAAAGTTTACTTATTGTTAGATACCTTCGTTCGATCTTAAGAAAGCTGATAAAGACGGATGTTGTTCATTTTAGAATGAGAAATGCGACAATGGTGAACTAATTTATCTCATGGTCATTGTTTCTAAATTATCAGAGTTCTTCTTTTTTCATGGAATAAGGTTCTTTTTAATTATGTGTTATCACTTTACAGATAATAAGATCTTTTACAAGTAGCTCCGTTCTGCGTTTCAAGTTTAGGCTTCGAAGAAGCAGGAATTTGTTGCAAATTTCAAATTATTTATTAGTTGGAGATATCGAATATAAATATATAAGACTATTTGTGTTCAACAATCATTCAAGTATTTTTAATGTATAACATTTGCATGTTAGCTTTTTGATTATTTATGCAAATTATTCGTTTAATCATACGCGGTCGCAGATGGTAAGACGCACAGAATGACGAACGGTAGGTGTGCAACGTTTAGCAATGAATGGGTTCGAAATATTCAAATTGGGGGCTACAAGATTCGAATAAAGGCATCTCTTTGAATTCCGGAAGGATGTGCACCGGAAGTACATATGTACATGTCCTCTTTTCATTCTGTGAGCAGTTCTGGTGAATGTTTTATTAAAGACGTCTCGTTGCAATAAAAAATATATATATTCAACATATGTCGCAGATTCATGAAATTTGAATGAAATTTTTGTACTTTGAACTTCTGTGATTTTGAATCGTGTACACTTCCCAAAATTGTGATAAAAATCTTGTGTATTTAACAAATAATAAGTTCGACTCGATTTTAACTTGCGTTCAATATCGTGAAGTAAGATAGAATTTTTTAATGTTGTAGTTACACTAATTGAAATCGTTTTCCAATCGTAGAATATTGTCGACGTGTGTTTTCCTATGCTTTCATTCTCTAGAATTATCTATGTTAACTCTTTATAATAATTTATATTTGTTACATTTGTGGTGCAGATTGTATTTCAAATATTCGAGGCGAAATGGAAAGATTTAAAATATGTTTTAAATATTTTTGAATTATCAACTTGTTCGTTAATAGTTAGTTTTGTTTAACTTTAGCCCATACGAGCTAAAGAAAGTCATACAATGACAAATTAGTGTTACGATGAATATTCGAATAACGTTTCATGAGAGAATTTGATGAAAAAGGAGAATATCAATGAGTATTAATATCTTCCTTTCAAAACAACATTCCAAATTTCTCACTAATCATCCTCGATGTAATTCTTAGAAGCTCTAATTATTCGTCACCGTAAACTGTGCACAGTGTCACAGCTGAAACTGTAGCATGTCTATTTTGTCTCGTGAAATATGTGTCCGGCACAGTGGTCACGCTCGTTTACGCGTGGAAACACGTGCATCAGCGAGCGCACACGAGGCAAACCTTGATTCTTGCAAATATATCAATAAAACATCAGTTCTTGTTGCATACATTTTTTATTACTCACAGGTCAAACATGATTCTTCATTAAATTTTTCAAAAAACTAAATAGAAATTCTACTTTTTATAAAATTCATAATTTTTATTGTAATTCAAGCGATCTAATTTTAACTTCAAGAGTGATGGAACTTTTTTGATTACCTGATGCACTACACCAGCCACCAATTTGATAGTCACTGTTTCTTGAGAATTCTCAGACGAATAAGTACGGTGACGTCTAGCCTAAGCTTTTTCTACTCTTCTATGGTTCTTACAGTAGAAAATACCTGCGATACGACTTAAGAATGAGAATTATAATTTTTGGGATACTTCGTGAGTTGGTTCCTAGTTCTCCCAAGTTCTCAGCAAAAATCGAAGTAAAATACCACGAAAAACTAGAGTATAATTTATACATATTCTCTAGTTGTCTCTTTCCCTAAATGAATTCTTTTTTTTCCCTTTCTCTTTGTTTCCACCTCCTTAGTTCTTAACGGAGACTGAACAAAACCCTTGATTTCCTTTTACTCCACCAACACGTCTATAGTGTACTCCACCTACAATCCACTCTTGGCTATTTGACTTACTCTCACCAGTTTAATTACATAGTTGATTCTCTGACCAGAATAGAAGATGTTTGAATAGAAATTAATAAATGATATAGCGGTAAAGATTGATAAATTTCAGTAAGAAACGTGTACAGCCACGGGGCACAGTCGTTAATTTAAATTCGTCTCGGGAAATGTGAGAGATTTGCATAAGAGTATATCCTGTTGACCTCGCACGCTTATCGCTACTGTATGGTTATTTTCCTTCATTTTAATTACCCTTACTTTTACCGTGTTCTATTGCGTTAGGTGCATATGTTGAAGGGAATAAAGAGCCTCGCTGCTACCAGTGAGTCGTTGATTTGGAAAGCATAAACTGAATGTAATTAAAGACCACGGTGGAAAGTGGTAGCAAAGTATGATGTACTTGACGATGTTGTTTGATGTGAGGATGTTCCTAATGATTTGAAAAATATTATAAATATTTTAAAATATTGTCAGATATGCTATTGACGATGTCAGTTTTCAGAAGGTAGTCCGTCTGCCTCGGTTAACAGTCCTAAACGCTTTTGGAGTATGTCTCATGGCACATATTGTGTCAGTACGGACTTGGCATAATGCCTAGGGAACCTCGTGTTGCAGTCACGAAGGGGTTTCTTCTTCACCTTCCCCTCCTCTGCACCACTATGTTTAGGTAGGTGTAAACGACAACGTGTACAAGTGGACGCGCATGACAAGAATTTTACAGCACTGTGTTCGAACGATACCTTGTCTTTACAGCTTGTAACGTCTGACGTAAAAGTGGCTTGACGGGCCCAATAAGGCTCACGAAATGACAGGAGGAAGAATAGATAGTGGGATGTTTATTGTAACCAATCTACGTGATTTGTTTACTCTTATCGGTCGACTTGATTGTCACTTATTTATTAGACGGTCAATGGAACGAGAGGGTTACAGAATCGACTGTAAAATGAGCGCAAATTTCGAACTCGAAGCGTGCGCATACTGTTATTCGTGGATTCAGTGTATTTGGCGTACTCTTAATTGATACATTGTAATGCATAAATAAATATGGTACAACCCACGGGATATTTTTCAGGGGGTTCAGTGGATTTTTTCTTCAACCTTAATCTATTCCTCTGTTCTATTGTATCCAATTTTCCTTCATTTATAATTCTATTATAATTAGACTTCTCTTACTAAAAGAATTCAAGATTTTGAGAGCTCTTGAGGCTTTCAAAAATTCGAGCTCTTTGAAATACCTACGACTTTGAAAGTTTTGAAATTCAAATCTTAGTCACTTGTTAAGAACGAACATTCGTTTAATGACATACATACTGAATAAAAATGTATCCAACTCTCATATTAAGACACCTACAAAGGTAACACAAAACCACTACTTCCTCCATTTTCTTCCAGTACATCGACCTCCTTACTGACATGGACTCATTTAATTCTACCCTAACAATTATTGAAAAATATTTCCGATCTACCTCACGCAATATAAATATCTTTCATTTTCTGCGCCCTCACATTGTCTCCCCGAACCTCTTCGCTATTAAACAGCATAATCTCGTTTTCCAAAGAGTTTCGTTGTTAGCCACTTATTCCAGTTTCAGGCAGAATCTGCAGGCCTTCTCATTTTCGGAATGGAGAACGGGCCGCAATTCGTGTACGAAGCTCGCGTTCGTCAGCCAAGGGGAATCCTACCCGTTATTATGGCAAAACGTGGACATTCCGTATCAGGGAAGGGTTTCACGCACGCGATCGATTCTTCTCGGTTCGTTTTCTGCCAAAGACAAAGGCCCGCGTCTCAAAGGTAGCCTGCTCCCTCTCCCACCGCCGATTGCATGAGTAGAAATTCCTCTCGGGATTGCCGCGTGCATCTCAAGAAACCTTTTACGTGTCGTAATTCGTTTAAATGTAACAAATTAGATGGCAAAATGGGAGATCGCTACTGGGCAACAGATTGGTTTTTTTAAGGGAGAGCTGAGAGTGATGGGTTTCGTGAACGTCTTGAGTTGAGTAGCTTAAGAATCTCAAACTTTTCGAGAGACTTTTATGGGATGTAAGAATGTAAGAAACATTATAATTAATATTTACAAGCCTATGCCTTGCTTCTATACCATAATTTGCTAAAAAAGAAATATTCGCAATCTATACAGTACCGCTTATAATCGAACGATTCCATCAGTTTGAAAAGTTACAGATTTATTAGTAGCAACCGATACTTACTGCTTAGACTAACCATTAATTACTGCTAGAGATACAATTACAGTAATGATTACATACTTACTTTTAAGACGTAATAGAAATACGAAACAAATGTACACAATATACATACTACACAGAAAACTGTATTTTTCTCAACATGTGACACCGATTGAATACTTATGAGCGGTACTGTACCTAGGTTTCCACCTACATGCTATCTTACCCGAAAATACATTTTAACGTCCCTCACGTTCCACGCAGCGTACCCTGCACAGTTATGCAAATCCTCGAACACATTAAAACTATCAATGCTGAATGACTATCCTTAGCCCCCGGTTCCCAAAGAAAGCCACAGGAGAAACGAAAAAACGAAGCGGTACACGCGAAATAAAAGCTGCAAGATATTGCGACATGGTCGCGCGTCGATAATGATGAGATAACGAATGAAAAAAGAGATAGAAATCAATCGGATATCCCCGATCGAAGATTACAAATACGCAATGAGTAGCAGTTCGAACGGTTGCAGGATGGGCCGAAAAAACCGGTTCTACCTGATGATGGAGTACCTACTTTGCAGCCAAGCCAGGCAGATTATAATGCAGTTTTCTGGTTTCAATAACCTCACCGGCGAACTTTTCGATGCAGTTTTCGGCCGGTTCCTCTCTCCCCTCTCCTCTGAGATGGCCACTCGAATCACCACAAGTGCGCTCTTCCGGGTGGCGGCCTCCGCGTCGCTGCAAAAATCGCGCAGCCGAAGGCCGAGGCGCTGCGGCCCCCGATCGGGACGGACGTTTCGTCGGGACCCCGTGGCAAAAAAGTGCCACGATCCATCCCGGGGCGTCTCGCGTGCAAATCGTTCCGCATCGAATCCGTGGTCTCGGCGGCCGAGTTAGACGGAGCTGTTTACACGCTCCAGCTTCGTTTCCTCGGCCCTCTCAAGGATCCTTCGATTTTATTTCTGCCTGGTGCTGGCCGACGGCCGATTAAGGGTATCTTTTGTGTCTCGATTAGCATTGACGCCGGGCGCAGCATCAGACCCGCGGCAATCTTAATAAATTTCCCGACATTATATTTGGCCCGGTCGTAAAACGTGGAATGCAAACGAGAGCGGACGGTGTTTAGGGCGCAACGGAAACCGAATCTGGCAAACATTGTGATATTATTCGTCGGCCGATCGTAAACAGCGGAATGTAAAGAAAAGACTTGTCCTCAAGTGACCTGGGAACATCGCCGAGAAACTGCGGCGAGATGTGTCCGCGATTTCCATACAGCCGCGATCTCGCGGAGGGACGTGAAATCGGCGGTCGAACGACTGGGAATTCGACTTTGATTGCGGCGAAATTGGGGGACTTGCTCTTTGGATCGATGGTGAATAAAATATGTAAATATGTGATCGAGGTGGGGTTGTAGCTTTTCTTTTCTGTTTTAAGGACGCGTTTTTAGTTCGAAGGATATTATTCGAGACTTGTCGAGGATCATTACAGGGAATCGTAAAAATTTAGTATGCAATCAGAATACGGGGAGATGATTATGCACGTAAAATATATTTCATTGTTAATGGTAGCAGGTAATATGTATTCAGAAGTCAAGTACTGCGACTTACAGATTCGTTCATATGTTGTCGCAGTATTGACTAATCGTGAAGATTGCTGTCGATTCTTTTCTCCTGTCTGTCTAATCTTATAAAAGAGTATTTAATATAACGAAAACAAATAATTTTAAAATCAAAGCAAGTATTGGAATTTGATAATCCAAAGTCAATATCTCAATGTTTAATATTCCATTTAAAAAGGTATCATTTTTATCATACCAGCAAGAAAATTGTTGACGTGTTTAGTAGTATGCATAATTCTTTTTATTAGTAGTAAAAGTATTACAGTTCTTGAGAAGTAACTTTTCTGTAAAAGATATTTACAATTTTTTTTCTATAACTGTAAAAGTTGTGTTCTGTGACAAACAGTATCAGAGCGCGCCCTATAGATTTCGTATTTGATCAAAGAGCTTGGTCAGTCGATACAAATACTACTGTCGACGATATTTCGTGTTTAACTTTAGTTTGACGTTATCGACTCAGATTGCATCATATCGAGCATACATTAGACTGGATATCAGGACATGCAATGCTTCTTTCTGTCCCACGCTTTTGGGGCTTTAAAGACCCATTACCATTTTCGTGTCACGCTCAACGTTAGCGACTGCGAGTGAAAGAAGAGTGCAGCGCCATGAGTGGTAAGAATTCAAATTATAATATCGACGCGAAATTAAATACAGGGTGTCCTGATAAGTTAATAACAAATTGATAAAGCGTCTGCAGAAATTCAAATAACAGGGGCTCAGGATGGTTCGAGGTCCAGGGAGGCCCAGGGCCCAGGAGTTCCTTCAGCATCCCCATGGAGGTCCTCACCAGCCGGAACAGCCGCGGCGAGTGAAACACTCATGCTCCTGCAGGTGTATTTATATTGTCTCGAGGAAGAAGGGATACCAATCAGAAAAGCTCTTCGAGTGGTAGAAATTTTGAGATTGATCTAGCGAACAATCTTTTGCGAACAATTGATATTTTTCATAAAATAATCATTTTAGCAAGAATTTCTGGTACACATATAGTTAATAAGAATTACATACGGTGTGCACTTATGCAAATTATTAATACTTATTAGTTAATTAATCAATATTTTATTGTTTCTTGGCATTATCAACGCCAGTAATGGAAACGATGCGATTCCTACGTCCACCGCTCGAAAATCGCTGAGGGCGCTTGAAAACCAGTGACATTTAGAGAAGTCGGTATTTCAGAAGGCAAGGGTAAGACACAGAAGTCCATCAAATATTTGATCTATCCTGTATACTTGTCTGTCATCGACCATTTAATGCACTTTTGTGTCTCACAAGGTATCCCACTAAATTATTATCTTTATTCACTCCTATAATTACAAGTAATCATGGCGAGAGTGGTTCAGGCTATAAATAGTATCAATTGAAATTCGATATTATGTCAGTCAAGTTGTAGCATGAGACCTCGCAAATTTTTCTACCAAGCAAAAATACGTATGCATTTCTAAGCTGGTACTGCAGTTTCCTGCGGACGTGAAATCCCACCCATAAGGTGTAAAGCTTCCCCCTATTAAACAACTGTTGTAGCTTTACCGACTCTAATGTATCCAATTGTTGGATGCAACATGATTCTAAAAGCCACCGTGTGCAGACACAGATGGCCTAGCAAAATCAATACTCTTTCACATTCGTTGGTATTTCAGACCAGTTGGACACGAACTCCCACAATTCTACATTCCATCTGTTGCAAAAACAACTCTAGCAAATTCAGCACCTCATCGATCCCATAGAATTTACATTTACCGACACGACCCTCCTCCACGAGCAGTTTCACGGATTGTACAGCAGGATCGCCCTGAGCAAATACGAACCCCCCAGCGCAACCCTCGGCGGGTAGGCTCTTACCTTTTTCCCGAGGGTGAATCCTATCCCTGTTTTCTTTTCGAGGAGGGCAGGAGAGTAACTCGAAGGACCCGAGAGCGTCGGCGACGAAGATGCGGGGGCGGTCAGGTGTGAAAACGAGTTCATTGGTTATATATTTCCCCGGTTCGTCGGGGCGTTAAAGTGTTGAAATTTCATTAAGGGTCTAATGAAGCGGACCGCGTAAGGTCTCTCCAGGTCTCTCTCCGTTGCTCGGGCCGTCTCTGTCCCGTCAGATGTTTGTTCGAGGGTGGATGGCCCTTAGAGATGCGTAAGCGAATTTACATGCTTCAGGGTGGTTCTCCTGTACGCCGTCAGTCGGAAAATCGGAGCTCCCGTGCTCCGTGGGGTTTTTCAGCCAGATCGTCCTTTTCGCCCCCGCGGCGGAAGGCCGAGAAAGAGACCCTATTCATGTCCGTTTCATTAACTTTCCGCCATTAACATATTCTCAAAATAACGATCTAAGATGTACTGCCGCTCTAATTACACTTTCAGAAAGTTTTTGTATTGAGCCTCACGCGCCGCTGCCCCCGACGTAAAAAGGGGTGTCGCGCTCACGCGAGCACCGAGAACACTTTGCAACCAGAGCGGAGGTGGTTTGTTCTTCACCGTTTTCTGGACGCGATTTTAGCGGACTTAGCGACGTGCCTCTAAGCGCGACCCCGACGTTCCCCCCTCGCGCCCTCAGCCGCCCCTCGCCCGTCGGGGGGAAGTGGAACGAGGGAAAAAATGGAAATTTAATTTCCGTTGAGTTGACGCGGCGCCGAATGGGCGGGGAACTTAAGAACGCCGCGCGGGCCACCGTGAATGGAAGTATACGGACCTCGACGCTAATGAACATTAATTGCTGCCGAGACCTGAATAAGATTGTAACGCGATCGTAGCAAATAAACGGCATTCCCTTTTCGAGGCCTGTCCCGCGAAACGCTGTCGAGTGTTTTCCTTGCTCTGGCGGCCTCTATAGCGGCGATTCGTTCGGCTGTCGTTTATTCTGTTCTGAAAATTCTTTTCAGGCGCGTGCAGCGCCGACACGGAACAATTACCGATCCGAGGGAAATTGACGCGCGAATGGTGACGTGGAAATTTTTAATCGGCTCGGTTTCGCGTGACGGCGACTCGACGCGGTGATTGGTCGCGCGAACTTTTGCTGGAGGATGTTGGTAATATTAGTTAGCGGAAAGTTGTTTCGGAATTTCGTGAAAATTTAATTAAATAATTACTCTCGCGGCGTCGTTATTTTTTTAATTCGACGATTTAACTGGCGTATAATTAGCAGAGAGGGGTAACATGTAGTGACGCAACGAAATTCTGATGCGTAATTCTGACGTTTCGAGATTCTACTGTAGCGGAACAGTTGACAAGTTTTTTTTAATTTGAGATCATGTGCTCCTGGATTATCTGTTAGGTAGCTGGTCGCGTGCACTCTTTAGGGGTCTTGTGAAGCCTGCTTTTTGAGTTACTTTTTGCATCTGAGGATTTATCTATTTATATTTCAGTAACAGTCGCAGAATTTATTAAAATGAAAACTGTATTTCTGAGGTGCGATTGATCGAAACTATGGCAGGCATGAGAAGACATCTTCCTTCTACTTGATTTATAGAAAAGTATATCCTAGGTTTAGTATAATATTCTGAAACACCTTCATAATATGTTAGTACCCGGAAATACAATTTTAAATTGTACTACTGCTAAAGATTATTTTATTTCGATAAGTAGAATAATGATGTTACTAGCCAGACCAGCCGTATTTACAGAAAATGCATTAAATTTAAATAAAATTCGAAACTGTAACGTTAAATTAGTGTTTGTAGTCATAGATAGAATAGGAAAAATTGGAGGTCTATAGATAAGAAATTAAATTAATCACAAAATGAACCAATTTATATGGAAACTCAATTACTGAATTCGAGGTGTCTATCGACGGATTAGTTTAGCGATTAGGTCTCTTACTTCTATGAGGAATAGAGAGGTATTTAAGGATCGAATGAAGGGCAAGACATTATACCGCATCATGTATTTTTTTATTAAGTTTATTTTATATATCGACAACAACACGTCATACATTAGAAAACAGAAGGTTTCTTGAAGCAAACTCGAATGAAAAGTTTTGTGGAACAATCCGAGAGACACTATGTGAGTGTGCCGCGCCATCATCTATGGAGTCGTATATATATAATATTGCGTGTCCCTGTGTGTCGTATATGTCCATGCATGTGGATGTACGTTTTGGGGTGTCTGTGTCCCTTTGTGTGTGTACGTGTGTATGCATGTCATGTAGTTCCAAGTGTGTATGCGAATGCGTTGTGTATGTATGTGTACTACGATACTCTTGTGTCTTCTCTCTCGTCTTCTTTCTTTCGACACGTTCGCTCTGCTCTTCCTTACTATCTTTCTCGCCTCCCTTTTGCTCACTCTCTCTCACACACTCGCTCTCTCTCATCCTCTCTCACATTCTCGCATTTCGCCCTCCAACCTTCTTCACACGTGAGACGTATCAACCCTCGCGAGGGATCGTTCTATTCCAAATCTCCAGATCGCGACAGGTGGCTGTGGGAAGCAACTTGTCACGAGGAAAATTCGAAAATCCCGCCAAGAGTTCGAGAAGGCGCGAGATCGAACGATCCACGATTCTATTCAAATCGTGCCTCCCTCGAGATCGACGCTTTCCCTCTTTCGATCGCTCATTCCTCGTTCGCTCTACTGTTTTCCCCCTCGTTTTCTCCCCCCTTTCTTTCAGTCATTCTCTCAGAACACTCTCTCCTTCGGACTCTCTTGTCGTGAATCGCCTCCGGAAATACCTCACGTGGTGCCGTGAGCGGAAAAACGGAAAAAGAACAGATGTATTACCAGTGTTTCACGTACATGTTCTTCGTCTCATCATTTTTCTTTCTGTGATCGCGATGGTAATCTCTAGAGAAATAGGCGGCGCTCGTCGTATCGCAACTGAACTAAAAGAGCCAACGAAATGTGGCAAACAGGCCGAAAGGGTGGACAATGCCGTGGTCGAAAACGATTGAATAAAAATGGAAAATAAATTTTGTCGAGAGTGAACTAAAGAGATTCTTTTTTTTACAACGCACGAGGCGCCCTCCGCGATTCAGCCAGCCGCGCGGCGGAATTTCGCACGATTTCCGTTCTGCCATTTTTGGTGCCTCTATCTATCTATCTATCTATCTATATATATATAATATATTTATATATTTATATATATTATTTTGTTTCTTTTTTCTTTTTTTTTTTTAGTTCAAAAAGCGGCAGTGCATCGTCGTCGAATTCACTCTCGGGCTACGAGAAGGGAGGGCGATCGTTTTTATTTCTTTTCTTTCTTTTACTCTTGCTACTTTTTGACTTCCTTTTTTTTCGTTTATCGCGCAAAAATTTCTCTCTCTTTTTTTTCCTTTAGTTCTCTTTTTCGTTTCGTCTTGCTTCCTTTTCACCTTCGTTTCGCGACGAGACAGCCTTCTTGTTTTACTTATTTTTTTTCTCTTTTTTTTTAAAACACACTCTCCCCGATTCTCCGCGTAAAATTTCCCATTTTCTCGCTCCCTCTCACTTCCTTTCTCTCTGTCTCCCACTCGCTCCCGTTATTTTTTTCTTAAGTCTCTCTCTTATTTGTTTTGCGGTGCCGTGACACATCGTTAGGAACGTACGAGGCTTCCGATCGGCGATGGCGCGCGCGACGTCGCAACGAGGCGGGGGAGACGCGAATTTTGACTCCCGGTGCCGAAAGAGCTTTCGTTTGAACCCCTTGAGTCGCTATAAATTCACTTTCCCCACCCATTCACCCCGAGACCTCTATTTCTGTTTTCCGTTTCCGTACTCGTTTGTTTTTTCTATACAGCGCCAAAGATATACATACATACATACAATACATACATATATATGAGGAAAAACTAGCCACGTGCCGCGCGTGTCAGCGATGCGACCCCTCCGCGCCTCCTCTTGCAATAATTTATGTACAATTTTACAACCTACCACGCCGCCGACGATATAATTTTTTACTTTTTATCCCCTTAATAGTTCGCCTTTAAATACACGAATAGGACCTAGACATCGTTAATTTTTTTTTCATCATCATCATCTTTACATACTATACTAACGAAATCTAAACGTTCAATTTTCATTTTCACCACACTAGGAATAATAAATTTTGCCGTATCGTTAGTATACCTTTATAGAAATATGCTTACAAAAATAGAATTTCGCGAGGCGCCGAAAGCGCGTCGCTGCCGGCTGCGGGCGAGTTTATTTAGGAATTTTCTTTTTCGTCGCTTTGCCTCTTGCCTCCGAACCACCCCCACCCCGATACCCACCCTTGTGTTTTAGCCTCGTCTCGTCTTATATACATATAGATACACGGTGTATACGTATATGTATACAGTCGGAACCGTTTCGAAAGAAAGTGAACCCCGAACCGCGTGACACCCCCTCCCTTATGTAGTTCTGCCAAAGTCGCGTGGTCACGCCGTTTTCGCGAAATTTTTCACCCCCACCCACCCTACCCGAACAGAGCCTAGCGAGAAATCGTCGTGCAGAGCGTTCTCCCTCTACTGGTTCGCCGTCGCGCCGATCGCCGCTCGTTCTCACCCCCGTGCAAGTAAATTTAGCGTGTGAATTTTCTCCCTCGCTATAATCTCTAATCGCCTCACTCACCCCCTCTAGTGGTCTATACTCTTTCGCGTTTCTTTCGTCCACGATTCTCTCGTTTGCAATTTTCACTCTTCGTCTACAGATACTCTCACGTTCGATCGATCAATCACACCCTTGGACCAGTCACTCTCTCAAACACCCTTGTTTTCATTCCTCGTTTCTCAGTACTCGAATCTTCACGACGCTTGCTTCATTCTCTCCGCTCTTTTCCATGTAAAGTTTTCCCAAGAACGTATATATATATAGATGTGTCTCAAAATTGTGAACAACTGATTGGGTTCTCGCTGTCGTTTACAATGTACGTACAATGGTAATAAATTACAATCCAGAATACCATTAATCGCCGTAGTAATTAATCATAATGACAATAATAGTATGGACAATGATAATCATAGTAATAACGGTCACAATCGTCGTATGTTTTTCATTTTTCCTTTTTCTCTCTTTTTCGATTTTTTTTTTTTGTTATCGCGTGTTTCTCTCGCGGGGTGGATCAATGATAAGAAACGAATCTTTACCAAAGGGGAGGACGAATATACCGTTAACAAACAGTTTCTTTCTCTTTGTTAATTTCGTTTCTCTCTCGTTTCTTTTTTTCTTTTTTTTGATAGCGATAATGACTAGTGACGGGTGACTGACAATCGTTAATCGCAATAATAATAGTAATCGTACCGATAATCGTTATAAAGATGCAATTTGTAATTCTCTTTTTGTATCTCGTAAGCACAATAACTTCTTTTGTTTATTTTGTCCTCTCTCTCGCACACTCGTTCTGCAACACACTGTTCCTCTCGTTCTCTCACATTCTCACCCTCTCCCTTTGTCTTTTTCTTTAGTTATTTTTGCTCCTCCTTTAAATCATTCGCATGCACGATCGCTCACGCGCGCACCTAAAACTTCAAGTTAACATCATCATTTAGACTCGTCATTACAATATTACATTATTAGATATTACATTATATCATAATACACTAGCGTTTATTCAATAAATTTTACATACTTTGATACGCAGTATGATGGTTTTCAAAAAACGGTCATCGGCCAACCCAATTTTTGCTCACACATCAATACACCTACGCTCAGTAGTCGAAGTTAATTTGTACTTGTAGCCATATATTATAAATATTTTTTTTTAAGTAGTTGCCGGCCTCTATCTCTTTTTTTCCCCGCCTTTTCCACGGCCAAGTAGTTTTCTCAGTTTTTTTCTCTTTTATCCCTTTATCCCCGTTTCTCTTTCTCGTATTTAACGCGCAACTTTTCACGTCTCCTTTGTCCCGTATCGGTCGCCAGTGTATTTCTCGAGGCCCTACAATATTTAGTTTTCATCCTTTTGATACGAATATTTAAATATTACTTTTTACCATCGTTTCGCTATCTCTCCATTTTTCGCACGCGTTTCTCTTCGCAAACCTTCGCTTCTCTCCGACCGTTTCTCGTGCACGCGCAACCAAAAAATTTCGCTACTCCCTCCACGCTCACGTTCTCTCTCATACACGCTCTCTTACATTGCATCTTTGTTCGTCCATCGAAAAATCTTTACAAAAAGCCACGACAGCGATGCGTCTCCGTCGTTCTATCGTCGTCAATAGTCGTTCACATCTTTCGCCCCTTTAACCCCTAAAACCCCTAAATAGTTATCGAGATATCGTTGCCAAAAATATATAAAAAACTCATAATCGATTTTCGAAATCGAAACAAGCGTGCTCCAGTTCGAAATAGGCAAGGACGCCGAATCGCGTGACCCCGGAAACGATATTTTCTTTTTTTATCTCTATCTCATCAAGCATTCTTTACACATTCTCTGGTCTCCTTTTGTATTCACTTTTTTCGTTTAACGTTTTTTGCCGAAATCGGTCGAAAATATACTATATATATATCTCTCTCTGTCGTTCAGGCGCATCCGTTCGGGCCAGGAAGAAGAAGAAACCTGTGAATTTCAGTCATCGAACGCGGCAAAGAGAGAAACACTCGCGACGACCACTTTACGAGACAAATATCGATCTTTCGTAACTCTTCTCGCCTCGGTGTTCCTCTCCATGCACCCCACGTCGGCGCCCATGAAATTTCGAGCTTGCATCGAGATCGAGGCGCGGTCACCGGTCGACCGAATCACCTCCAAGAATTTACAATAAATTTTTCTCCTCTTTCTCTTTCCGCCTCCTTGTCAACATACACTCTTACTCTCCGAGTTCAGGTTGGCATTGCGCATCGAGTCTGCCTCGAAACTTGTCCCTAGATTATAACAGACTCCTCGCCTCCTCTCGTTCTCCCCTTCCTCTCTAGCTCACTCTTTTTTTACAATAATTTCTTTAGAACATCCTGGAAACCAACGAGAGGATCGGGTAAAATTTTCTCTTTTTTTTTTCCGCGCGCTCGCCACCTGTCCTCCGTTTCGCCTCGACTTTTGTACACGTAAAAGTAACTTGCACCCGTTTCGGACGGGGCCGCCGGTGACCAAGCCGCCAATCACGATTCCGAAGATGCAACCTTCATTAGTCTTTCCGTTCCTATCGTTTCCCTTTCCCACTTTCGCTTTCGTCTCTCTTCATTCTAGCACACAGTATTCTCTCGCAACTTCACTCCAATCGCGCCACACACACAGAGATCTCGCACCCTATACACTCTGACGTCCTCGTTCACTCGCGCCGTTCTTCGTTCTCGTTTCCTCTCGAATTTATTATTATTATTATCGTGATTTCTCGTTACAAATCTGCCGCCCTATTTTTCCTTCCTTCGTAATTTTTTTTTACTCAAGTTTTATCCTCGTCTCTGTTCCGCCGCATCGAAACGTTTCATCGAAATGCAACCGCAACCTTTTTCTTTTTTTCTTGTTTTTCCGTAACGTTTATAAAAATGTACATCTTACTACGCATAAATTGTCGTCAATTTGTTTCCTTTCGTTTCCTCCATTTTCATTTACTTTTTTTTTTTTGTTCACCTCATTATTAAGATACAACAACATACTATACGTATATGGCTCTACAGATGTTCGCTTGCACTGCAACTCAAATGTGTGTCATGAATGTCCTCGGGGCCTGTTAGAGGCGCGACGATCGAGCGGCCCAGCGAGGCCCTTTAGGCCCAATTCGCTCGCAACGCCACCTAGCCTCATCTCCTCTCCGTCCCGATGACGATCGACGGACACCTCGCGCCTCCGTTCGATCTTCCGCGACCAACAGGCCCCGAGTGCGGATTTAGCGTTTATTATTATTAATTTTTATTTATTTTCGGAAAATTAGGATGTTCCCGCGCGACTCGAGTCGCAGAGCCACCCGAGCGCCACGGGAATTCTTGTTTAGAAACTCCTACCCGCGTTATGCTTCTGTCGGGGTACCCGCAAGCAACACGTCCCCCCCTCCCCAAAAAAGTGACGAACGAACGCATGGGTGACGCTCGTTCGTCCCGCGACCGATGGAATTGATCGCAGATCGACGACGGATCTGGTTGTCACTCATTCTTCAAGCCTACCCCATCTCTATCGTCTCTTCGCCTTCCATCAATTTTGGGCACTGTTTTCGTTTCATTTTGGAACACGAGTTTAATGAAGCTCGATGGGCATAACGGCCTAATGAGAAACTCAGGATGTGAATTTCCACGGTGGTTAAAATGTACGGGTTCGTTCGCGAATTCGTTGGCCAATTTCGCCACCTTTGATCTACGATGGCATTTTTACCCAATTCCTTGTCGATTCGAGAGGGTAGTCCCTGTATTACTGTCTCCAGTTGTCTGTACTTGTTCATTCACGCGTGGAGGCCTCTGTCGAACGACGAGATTTCTTTTCAATTGAAGTCATTCACACAGTTGCACAGGGATCCACCTCTCGAAGCTCGTTCCCCGACCGATAATCCGCGTCGTTGCATGCGGGCAGCCCCAGTCTCGTTTGACCATGGCGTGGTTCGTTTTAACCCCCCGTGTTGTGGTACCAGGCGGTATTACTGTATACAAATATCATTAAGTTTTACATTACAATATATCATCGGTCATTTGTTTCATTGTTTTGTTTTCCATTGCATCATCATCATCTTTCTTTCATTCAGTTAAAGTTTATGTGGCAATGTATATACGCATTGTATTCACTGTGGGAAATGAGAACCAGTCTTATGGCGCCTGACTGTAGCGCAGGCATATTCTGTAACGTAAAAATATATACATCATCTGTGTGGTATGTATAGTGCTGCTCTGTAACTCAAGATTTTACATTCAGTTTATGCATTCATTTGTTTAATCCTGTACAAAAACGTTTAGCTACGCTTGAGGCAGATTCAGCCCCGTTTTTTGCGAGCGCTGAGCCGCGCGACACCGTCTCCCGCCCAATCGTTGTCTTAAGTCACGATTGATCCAATTAAATAGTCGACGTCCAGGAGAAGAGCGTCGGGGACGGCGCCTATCGGCGAGGACCGCGAGAGATCCTCAAGTTAAAATTCGCGCGACCGTCCCTCTGATCTTTCTCGCGGGAAATGCGCGGCTCAGTCTCGCGGGGCAAGAACGAAGCGGACCCGCGGGTAGGTCGGTGGTTTTATCATTACTGCATGTTTACGTTTACGTTTTATTTTTTTATGTTATTTTGTTCACAAACTGCACGGCAACTAGTGTTTCTGTTATCATTTTTTCATACGGTTTTTTTTTTTGCCTGTTACGTCTGTCTATTACTGCTGGTATCTGTAGATGTGTGAGTGTGTGTGGTGTATGCGTGTACGTATAATACTGTCACCTGTATGGAATGGTCCTGTGTGGGTGTCCCTGTACGTGTGTCTCGTGTCGCAACTGTGTGTCCGGAATAATACGAGTTTCGTCGCTGTGTCGATCAAAATAGTCGTGTGAGGATGGCGTAATCCGTGTAGTGTCCTACTTTTTTTTTTTTTCTTTTAATCTGTGTGTGACCAAACGTCTCCCATACCTTATCGTCGTCGTATTATCATTAAATATCATTAGTATACTATATATAATATTATATCGAAAATAACGGATAATACAACACGTAGGGAATCGAGGGTTGCGGAGGCGTGGATACAAGGGGTTTAGGGGAAAGGGGTTGGCGTTTAGTGTCTTCATCTCGCACTTTGTCGACTTGGGGGTATGAAGGGGTTTCACAGAATGGAGTAAAGGATGTCGAGGGACACTGGTTACGGGGAATCGAAAAGGGCGTTAGCTGCTAAAAGTATCAGCTGTGTTTCTTGTTTCGGGGCGTTAGCGCGTCCGTGCTCGCGATCGCTCAGCCGAGCCGCGGCCCGCGCGACTGTTGCGTCCCCGCCGCGACGTCGCGCGCAGTTGGGCCCCTCGTTGGGGACCGACAGCGCTGTTCGACCCGCCGTGGGGGGGACGCGACGCGCCTGGCCGCGGACGACCCGTCGATCGTGACGCGCGGATGGCTCGATGAGCGGCGGAGCTAAAGTTACATGGTCTCCCCACACGTGTGCGTATAATCGTAAAACGAAGTCTTTGTTTCCACTCTTTAATTACGTCTGTCTACGGAAAAAACACTAATGGGTAAATATCAGTGACTGTTTTTAAACCTTTTCATCCTGTTTAATATGCCGGCGTATCATTGTTTCATTACTGACATGGGGTTAAGGTATACTGCGCGTAGTTATTTCTGCTTCGTAGGATCACCTGCGTGGATGTGAGGATACGGAAAGGAGCTAGAGGGAAAGGGGAGGGAGGGTTGTCGTTGAAGGGGGATAAGGTGTGGGGTCAGGTTCTGCTCCGGGTTACTTACGTCGAAGGAGACGGATAGATTGGTAATTAGGTCGGGACGATTATCGGGCGGGGGTCGAGTAAATTGGTTGATCCGTTGAAGGGTCCGTGTGGGATACAGAAGGGGTGGGAACGGGTGAGAGACTGCAGGAGGGGAGGGGGTTGATTAAAACCGGGCATTGGGGGTACTTTTAATCACTTGCTTATTAGAACTGGATTGGCTGATACAACTGGTAGAATACAAGTTTTTTTTTTCATTCGTTTTACATACGGCTATTACTTCGATATACGGTAGGTAGTTAGTATGTAGTTGTCGACACACAATTCAATGGTTACTGGGCGTTTACTGTTTATACTGCTTTACTGCTTGTTTAATTGTTAATAATTAAGTAAGTTTAATTGTAGTTAGTTAGTTAGTTAGCTCTTACGTAGCTTCTCGTCATTCATAGTTAATGTGGTTAAATTCTACGCTTGTATTTGGGAGGGTAGGGTTCAGGGTTCTCGGGGGTTCTGGGGGTTGTCAGGGTCACGTCGTGGGAGGCTGGGGGGGATATTGGAGTGTGTGGGTGGACGCCGCGTGCCGATCCACGGCGTCGACGAACGATCGCGAGGTATACTCGCGTCGATACGAACCGCGACCCCTCGATCGACGACCTTGAGTTCGATCCTCGGGTTAGCGGGTCGACCAGGGGTCGCGTGCCGACGGTACCCGGGCGATCGGCGCGCGACACTTTCGGGGCGATCTGACTTGGGGAGTGGGAGAGACCATAGTACACATATATAATATGTAAGTATACTTATCGCATAGTAATTGCATTTAATCAATATACGTGTGTGTTATCGGTGCATAGCAGCGTTCCGAACTCCTTGCATCAACCAAAACGTTGTTTCTTAGGGTGTCAATGGATATATGCGAGCGTTTGCGTGTGTGTCTCACCCCCTGCGCACGAATTAGTGTCTCTGTCGTGTATTCCCGCGTATGCGTGCGACAGGGTGTCCCTTTCACTGGGAAGGGACAGTGGTTTGGCCCGTGGAAGTCGCGTTTCTCGGCCTACACCCTCGACGGCGTTAACATCTCGTCGAGTTCAGCGTAAGGCTCTCGACTGTCGCGAAGGTCCAGAGCAACCCTGTTCAGCGTACGTGGGGTTAGGTGGAAAGCATCCCCGTGGGATATCAATGGTCTATGTCTGTAATCAAGCTTATATCTCAGGAGCCACAAGGCTATCTCGTACACTGGACAGGGTAACCCGTTAAACGATAAATCTAACGCTAAGGGGATATATAACGTCTTTTTGAACGTGGTCCCAGATGCGAGTGTCGATCATAGATCATCGAAGGGTAGAAATAAACGAGAGCGAGGATCGCGTTTCCGAGGCAGTCAGAATTCCAAAACAATCTCTTTTGGCGAAATAGAACGCGATCCCCTAGTTTAGACGTCTTTAGGATTTGGACAGTCGAGGTCCTTGCGATACTGCAACTCGATTTGATATCTGAACCGCGAAATTGCAGGTCTCGACGACGTCCTCGAGGCTCGTATGTGTGTACGTGTATCTGTTCCTGTGGGTGTATGCTTCAGACCAGTGTGGGATGGCAAAAACGGGCAGCAGGCGAGCACCAGTCAGGCTTTGGGTGGGCGTTCGGTCTATGTCGGGCCCCTTTGTATAATTTTAGTATTTTTTTCGTATAAAATCAACACTGAAGGCACATTCTATCGGACGAGTCGGCCCAGTGTGTGCTGTGAGTGAGATTGGGCGCGGGACCCGATTCCACGCGTCCACGTTGCCGCGGCGAGCCTGGATTTCATTTTTTTATCACGGGCCCGAAGGGGGCCTTATGCACCCCCCTCTAAACTAACGGGCTACCGCGTCTAATAAAATTATCTGGATATCCTCTCTGGGGTTTTTGGCTCGCTGGGAGTCTTCTAGGACGAGGCCTTGGGATAGGGACGTGGGACGGGGTCAGGGGTCAAGGATAACCTTAATTTTTCATCTCTTCTAAAGCGGAAATATCTGGCGGCTGCCGCGGCCGGGCCCCGCGCGAGAAACTGTTGATTCGTGTGGCGGTTATTTTGATCCGGTTGCCTTCCTCTATTGCGTCGGGTTTTGGGGGTCTGTTCACTTTTTTCGCTTTTCGTCGAAATGGCTATTTCAAAATTGAGAGCCGGCCCGACGCTCGCCTGGTCTTGCCCAAGGGCGAACTTAACACCCAGGGTCGTTTGTGCTTCAAGTCTCATGTGGTATGGCCTGCTCCGCGATCCTTACGAAGACGACGCGTCGACTGAGTCAGATCCATTTCCAAACAGAAAACCAGCAGTCAAATAGTATTGGGTATCTCTGGGTCGAGAGTCTTTGCTATGGGACTCCATGGGACACTGCCGAAATAGAGCACCGAGGATCATCAGTGGGGAACTATGTTCGCAAAAGTAGCTTGTGTGCACTGAATCGATTAAAACATCGGGAAACTATGAGTATCGTTGTGAAATTCGATAAAGGAAACCCTGAGAGATTTTGTATAGTTGGAGCGATCAGTCGGAGTATCAACGACGATCACCAGGTGATAAGTCGCGAAATAGTTCCCACTGTATCCTCAGTCCAAGTGAGAAAACTAAAGCCGAACTAACGGTTCCAGTATGCAGCAATCGTTCATCGCTTCGATTATCAAAGAGTTAGGGCAGCTGGCCATTCAACGTAATCTCCGTCGAATAGCTGGGACAGGCCATTCTAACATGGACTTCGAGCACTGGGATCATAACGAGAAGAGTCTGCGTGTTAATCGTCGTGTATCTCGAGCCAGTGTCTGCTCGCGCGTATGTGTATGTACGGGCGTGTGTGTGTATTACGTGTATTCCATCGTTCTCTGAACTTGGCAGAATTTCGTCGGAGAGGGAAACATTGCTCACTAATGCGGAAGCACATAGAACCGACAGGAACCCTTCGATCGGTCCGGAGTATCGAGTTCACGTTATATTCGCGTAACGTAAGGCTCGGCAATCACCGTGATCAGGTATCGTTACCTCACGACTCGAGCGTCGCCGGTTCGCGTCGGTACCGATCAATCGGTAATCGATCGCGGCCGCTGTGAATTGAACGACGTGGAAAAGAAACGAAATCGCGAAAGTGTGAACGATCGATGCGTTCGCAAGACGGTTCCACGAGTAACCTAGCGCGGCTCCTAGAGGTCCCTGACTTCGTATTCAATTAATCCCCAAAACTGTTTGCGATCACCCTCTGATAACGGTGAAATCTATACATAACATACGCGGTGGAGGGCCCCTCGTGAATGGGGACCGTTCCAAGCGGTAGCCAGCACCATCTGGGCCCCTGTCCGCTTCGAAGACTCGAGGCGTCACGATCGAGCCTCGTTCCCGTTTCGGTTCAACGAGTCAACAGTCGAAATAATCAATCGAGGTAAACAGCAGAACGTAACTATTTTATCACATACGCGGGTGAGGCTCGTCGTGACGAAGAAGGGGCTGGCGATGGACACTGAGAGACTAGCAATAAAACGTCGTTAATAAGAAAAAACACGTGGTCGTTCCAAAAGGTAACGAACATACCGGTGAATGTACAAAGAATGGTGGCGATCGTGGGCCCAGCGCGCCGTGGGAGCCGCGAGCGACATCTGCTCGCGCCGAAAGTGGGCGGAGTCGAGGCCTCACGCTGCTCCTGAGAGCGGGCAACCTGGACGACACGATCGTCGCTGCACCAAGAAAGCTATATGCTAGGGGCAAAACGTAAACACAACAATTGTACGGTTGGAGACGTCGATCGAGAAGATCGGCCCTTGTCGATGGGGTCTCGTCGATGGACGTCACGTGGCACGCTTAAAAAACAGAGGCAGAGGGCTTGGAGAAGTTATCTTTCTCTTTTCTTTTCGCGCGGAATTTTTCCTTTTCTAGGCCTCGCTTTCCTTTTGGATTCTCTTCGCTAGTGGACGATACGTGATCGCGCTGGAGGACTTCCGCCTCGTGTGAATTATGCTAATTACGCTGGCTGATCTATCTTTGCTCGATTAACGCCGAAGTGACTCTTTCACACGCGTTCTTCGATTCGATCGTTTTTAATCGGATATCAGTCTGTCGTTTCCACGTGGATGTGCTCTGTTTGAAGGCTATCTGTGTTTTGGGGGATGCTGCTCGACCCCCCGAGTCTATTGCTTGTCCGTGAACTATTTGCGTCGTCCTGTTCGATTCGAAACTTAAAACCAGTTGTCCTCGAGTTAGTGCTGCTGTATGTGGATCACGCGCGCCAAGATGGCACGCGGGTTGGTTAAAAAGGCGTGGAACTGAAATCCGGTTTTAAAAGTAGAGTGCCTTCTGCGCATCCTTCCATGAAACATTCGCACTCTCAGTGAGATCAATCGAAACTTCCCGTTGGATCGTTCCTGAAACTGTTGAAGGATTCGAGTATCCTCTCTTAACTCGACGATAAGGAACCCTTCTTCACGATACAGGTAGCTCCAACGTTTCTCGTCTGCGTGACAGACGAAAAGGATTAGATCCAGCGTTTATTTTCAAATTTGAATTTGAATTTTTAGGTTTCGTTACGTTTTTGACATCAGTAAGTTTCACTGTCCAATTGGTTTCCATGATAGCATCCAATGGGTATATTTTTTTCCAGGGTACAATGGGTACGATTCGGTCAACGATTGTTTCAAGTGATACGCGGTTTAATATATATATATACAAATATATATATTTCATTGTGATAATTTGCGTGGCGTTGGGACAGGAATTAGTGTAGTAACGTTGGGGGTAGGGTTAATGGGTCGGGGAAAGGGTCGGGAAAAGCTGGGTTACGGGGTGCTCGTCGGGTAGCATAGAGTTCCAAACGCTCCGTGATCTACAGACATTCAATATTAAACAGATCAATCAACTATGTCCTCATATAATACCACTAGGTTAGTTCATAATCGTAAGTTATATCAATAATATAATTATATCATTAGGTATCATTAATGCTTGTATGCGTGTGTTCCTTTTTTTGTGTGTGAGTGTGTATCTCGCGAGTGCGTTAATCCCTTCCTCTTCTTCTCATTTTTTCTCTCACCGTTATGCTTCACTCTCTCGCTCTTCACGTTCACGCGTTTCTCTCTCTCTCCCTCTCTCTCGCTCTTCATTAATTATTTAAGTCTCAAGTTACAAGCTAGCGTATAAATGATGGGTAAGAAACGACCACCTCGACGAGAGAGTGTCCGACGCGAGGGTTACGCGACGCCTGCGGTTGGGGGGCATCGCGGCATCGGCCGCGTACCGAATCGGAAAATCGAGTCTGCGCTGAGGACACGAATTTTTATCTCTTTGGGGAACTCGAGCGCGATCGTCCGGAGGAAAAAAATTATTCAACGTCACGCTCGATCGGCACCGCCCCTATCTCTGTCGATCGGACGGCCGATTGTATCAGTTGCCGGACCGCTTCGTCTCGGTGGATTGTTTGTTAGCCGCCATGTTTCAATTACTCTCTCCCATCTCGCTTCTCTCTTTCTCGCTTTCTATCATTGGTTGTCCTCGTTTTCATCGTCTCCATCACTTTTTATACTATGTAATCATTATAATCGTATTATCGTTATAAGTTAATTATTAGTCATTAATTATTTTAATTAATCGTTAGGTATAATTCAATTAATCAATACTCTTAACCCTTTTATCGTTTAATAATTATTGTTAGGTAGTTTATAGGTTTTTTTTTATTTCTTATTAGGTTTCGATAACGCGTACGGATTATTAGCATTAGTATTATCAATTATTTTTATTCATATTCATTTTCTCTCTTCACTTCTACTCCTTTGGAAGCAAGCCTTATATTCCTTGTTTCGTGGGAAGGATTCTTTTTACCGAGGGGGTGGAAGGTTGGTGGTAGTGGTGATAGTGGTGATAATGGTGGTGGTGGTGGTGGCTCTTGTCGCTTGTGTCTTTGTTTCAGCGGTGGTTACGGGGGCGGGATGGGATCTCGGAGGGGACGCACCTGTTGTCCCGCGCGAAAATCTGCGAAAAATCAGAAAGTCGAATAGCGAATCTCCAGTGATTCCATGAATTTCAATATTCTCTCCACATATCTTTTTTTTTCTCCTCCTCTGTTTGCTTTGTCTGTTTACTCGTTCCGTTTTAGTTTCTCTTGTTCAAAAATTGTCACTCATTCCTTTCTTTCTCTCTCGCCCTTACTTTCTCTCTCTCTCTCTCTCTCTCTCTCTCTCTCTCTCTCTCTCTCTCTCTACCATCTCACTCTCTGTCCACCTATCCAGAACAGCTCTCCTTCCCGATCACTCAGTCCCTTCATCTCCTCTTCTTTCCCTTGTTTCGAAATTTCCACATTCTCTCCCTCTTTTTCTCTCAATCTCTCTTTCTCTCTCTCTCTCTCTCTCTCCCCCTTTCTCTCCCTCCCTCTCTTTCCATCGGTCATACTCTCTCTCCCTTTCTTCCCGAATACCATACACGCTCTTTGTAGTTTCGCTTTCGTTTCTACGTCATGCGAATTGCTTAGAACGCGTCGCGTTTTCAACGAATTGCAAGCGGCAAGGTTCCCTCGTTAAAACTATCGGTTCCCGATCGGCGTTGGAGGGGCCATCACACGCCCCTCCCCTCTTTCTCTCCGTGTCGTTTGACGCTTCTTTTCCCTGCCTGTCAGGTTCCTTTTCGTTTCAAATCGGTCTTTCGCGCAAGTGTGTGTCACGCGTGCATGTCCCTCTGTTATTCCTTTTCCTCCTTCCTATCCTTCTAAGTTCGGTCGCTGCTCCGATCGAGAGAGGCCTCGATCCCTGTCGGCGTACGCCCGCGCGCCTCGCGGGCCCGTGCCATCTTCACGTAGCTCCGCTCTTCGCATCGATCACGATCCTCTGCCTACCACAAGGCGTCTCGTTCAGCTTCCTCGGCTTCCGGATCGATCACAGGAAGTACGATGCTCTCGCCGCTTCGATTCGTAATGCTGTCCCCCTGAGCGAGTCGCGAGACATCGCACCTCGTCCTCTCGCGTGCAATTCCATCGAGGGCCCGTGCTCGCTGGATCGAGATCCTTGGAGCCCCTATGTCCTTGTCCACCGCGAACATTCTGATCCCTGTCGCATCGAATCTCACGTAGGAATAAAAGCAAGTCTCTGTGTAACCATTATCTAATCATCGTAACTCTTAAGGACTGACTCCCGATTAGGTATCAGAGCCAGTGGTTGTGAGGGAAACTGAAAACCTTCGTCGAGTGGGTTCGACGTGTGTCCTGTAAACGAGCTTAAAATCAATCTGCGAACTACCATCGTCTCGCTGCCCAATCAGGCGTCGATATTGCAACGTCCAAAGCGAATGAAATGATGTGTGCTGAGGAACCCAGTGAATATACCGTTCTGTCGAAAAGAAAACCGGCGTCGATTGGCTTGACGTGTCTGCTCTGTAAAACTATCCTGTAAGAGAGATTGAAAGTGTGGTACGCTGCCGAACTGAAGCAAGTCCTCGATGAGGCTGGTCCTGGTTTAAGGTATCGGCAAAATATTCAGCTTCCTTTCGCTATCGATCGGCGTCGGGCATCAGCTGCACCCGACACCGTCTACGTGCCCGTAATTACCGTCGGTACGCCGTTATTATCGCTCCTTGGAATGATTACTCCCGTCCACAATTATCGACGAATCGGACGAACGAGCAACAATTGTCCCATGCGATTATTGCCTGTCTGAATAATTCTATATGCATCTACCTGTGATATCGTTACGTATATGTACACTGACGACTAAGTCGAAGAAGATTCTCTGAGCTTCTACTTCGCCCTCTACTTTCAGCTGGTTCAGGTTCGATGGGGCGATCCCGAGATGCTCTTACGTTTCTTTTCGGGGCATTACGCCTCGTCGTGGCTGATTGCATTTGTTCCATCAACGTTTCAACATTGTCACGGTCCCTAGATACTGTGGCGTGTATGTGTGTCGGCTGTGATATTCTCCTGCTGCGTGGTCGTTGACGTGTGCTGCGGTATTTATTGTCTCTTGTGTCCTGCTATCTGTTGAACGGATCCGTTCGAATTAACTGTCGGATTGGACTGGGGTCGGTTGGATCGTCGCGTGCTGATCGGTTTTTAGAGGGTGCAAGGTTGGTTTTGGGGATCCTGGTTTGTGATGAGGTGCGGGCGTTGAGCCCGCGTGTATTTCTGATTTCCGTGACGAATTTTAAACGTTCTGACCGGAAAGGCTGCCGAAACGATCGCTCTTTGTCTTTTTAGGCTTCTTGGTTTACGGTGGATTGATCCGCGAAGAAATCGGTACATCGGCTGAAGCTGGCCCGAGTGCGCGAACGCTGGCGATGAGATCGGCTGAGGGTGGCTTGGAATGAATACTTGGGGGAACTGTGTAGTCGTCTTCCTTGATTTGTACTATTTAAATTCTCTTTAATTTAGGGTGAATTTGAAATTTTCTAATCTGGGATTTTCTTATGAATTCTTTTGTAAATCGTTCCTTCAATAAGTAGAATATTTTCCTTTTCAGTTCTCCAAACACTGAATTTAATATCACATAAGGGAACATATGATTGTACTTAATTATCCTTGTCACTGTTTTCGCCTTAATTTTTCTATGCAGAGTTTCGTATCATCGATGAAATAATATAAATAATACCTCCTGGTTCCCACTTGCCATATCAAATTTTGTAAAATCCCAGAGTTCTTGATTCTCGAGTGAAATATTCCTCTCATATTCCACTTTGCATGCAACCAAAGGGAGTTCATCCATTTCTAATAATAAAAATATCGCTCCCCCGTCGACGAGCTCAGCCGATGCGCAGCACCGCGTGCACTTCGGAATTCAGCCGGGAACGGGCAGTCTGCACGAATGATCCTCGCCCCTCTTCTCGAGTGGTTCAAGTCGAGTCTGTCGGAGATGTTCCCGATGCGTCGGTTAAAAAGAAACGGATGGCAAAGAATACCGCGGATCTATGCGACGAGATAATACGTGGTCGATCCCTCCTCAACATCCTCGATCTCCATTCCTCTCTTTCTCGCTCCTCTTTCGCTCTTCCTTTCTCCCTAAGCAAGCTCCACGAGTCTCTCGAATCTGCTCTGAACATCCCCTCGCCTCGTCCGCGGGAACCAGATCTCCACAAATTTCTTCCTTCAACTCTCCACCCTCGTCTCTGAAAAGCTCACCATTCTTCCAAGTTCTCGCGGCAGGACGAGGGCCCATCGACTCCAGAATGATTCCTTCGTGACCCGTCCACTCGCCTCGCTAGCTTCATCCTCGCTCAACTATGCAGGAAGTGTTTTTCTTCGATCAACTTCTTCTCGGACGCGAGAAAGGAAACGCCTCTATCCCCATTCGCTTTCTCTCGCCTGACGGATGCCTGTTGAACACTGTATACTGTATGTGTGAGTTGGGTTTCCGCTTGGAGCGTCTTCTGCCGCTGCTCCGCCTCGAGCGGACCGGGAGTTCGTTCTGCGGGAAGGTGTGGGTGGGTGAAGGGTGTCGGACAAATCGCGGGGTGCGGGAGCAGGGGTTCACGGGGGGCCGCGGGGCCGATCGACAGGCGACCTTCCGGCGTTCCTGGGACGGGGGGCCTCTGAAAGACAGGTGTCGCGTTTCCTTGAAACGTGGACGCAGCGCGCGTCGGCTCGCCTCTGGCGCTGGCGCGCGCCGCGCCTCCAACATGCCCGCGAACCGTAAGAATTTCGAATCCGACCTGGCCGCGGCGGGGACTGAGAAGACTCATGTCCTCCTCCCATAATTGCTCGTCGTTCGCTTCGTCTTGAGTCGTTCGATGGTTCGGTGGTTTTTGCTGAATTAGCTGCGAGGTTTCGATACGCCCCGCCGCCGGCGGATGTAATTCTATATGTATACATATATTTATAATATATCATTTTATACAATCTAGAGAGGGCTGGGGGCTCGGGGAGGGCGGGTCGAACGGGGAAGGTCGCACGTCGGGATGCCCGCGGGCCCGCAGAAAGTATATACTAAGGCCGATTTTGGTTAAGAATACGCTTCGCATTATCTTTTTTTCTCTCTCTCTCTCTCTTCTTCCACTCTTTTGATCAACTTTTAATTTTAACATTAAGGCGCAACGTGATAAACTTGTACTTTTTTCCTTGATGTGTCTTTTTAGATTCTGGCCGAAACTGCGTGTACGTGTGACGGGTGTGCGTGTGTCCTGTCGTGTTTCGTGTACGGGTGCGTCGTGTGTGACCCTCTTTCTCGCTCTGTGTTCGTGTGTCGTTGTACGCGTGTGTGTGGGTGTGCTGCTAGGCGACTGATGGACCTCCGCCTTGCCGAGCACTCACTGTCGTGCGGTTCGTCGGCGGAGCTCGCGGAAACGCCGCGCACGTCGGATCTACCCATCGCGCGCTTACGTTCCCGCTCGCCATTCGAGCTGAGTTTTATCCTTTTTTGGTGTCTGCCGAAAAACGGAATTTTTTCGCTCTCCGTCGCGGCGAGAACGTCCCCTTCTCTTTCCTCAACTCGACGTTACACCCTTTTCGAAGCTCGAACAGGATTGTCTCGTAGAGAAGCGATCGGGGACGTCCCCTCGCGCCACGTCTCTGTGTGTCGTCTTGTGCGCAACCTAGGACAGCAATGAATAGTATCCGAAACTTCTCGTGTCGAAAGCGAACTCAGAAAAACGCCGGTAAAATGTATGAAAGGAAATGTTCTCGTGTCGAAAGTGGTATATAGTCGTCAAATATCGTAATGCGTGAAAAGTAGGCAGGTTGGTGAGCTGGGACACCTCTGTCTCCCAAGCTGGGAGGGTTGCTGTCAGCTGGGGGCCGGAGTATGCACGACCCACGCTACTGTGGCTATTGCAAAGGAAATTGATTGTAGTTAGCTAGGAGCGACGCTGTCAAAGAGTATCAAATTCTATTGCTATTTAAAAATTACTATAGTCTCGCTACTTTGTTAAGTAGTGCGTAGAAATTTATAAACTATCACTGTGCAGTGATAGAAATCTTGCAATTATATAGATATATATGTAATAAATATCTATTGAAGTGGTAAGTAATATTCCTGAATACCATATTGAAGATCTGTGAAGCAGATGTCTTACTATTATCACAATTTTATCTCCTCAGAAGTGAAAGAAATTCACTGTGTATTTCCTATATTGTGCATAGGAATGTAGAAGGGTTAAACATGTTTCTTATGATAGCGTCGCTCGAGTTGAAGAAAAGGTCCAGTGAAATTGTCACTAGAGCAGTGAAGTCCCATGGCAGGGCCATCATACTGTAATTAATTGGAAGAAGTCAATGAGATCCCAGGTGTAGGGAGGCAGAGGTTCCGAACCGAAAATGTACTTGCATGTGGAGGTTGCCCCGACTCGGCTGGACGAATCGAGCCGAGCAGAGCGCAGAAAAACAATTCCCACAATATTCTTACAAGACGTTCCAGCTGACCGGGCAAAGTGGTCGTCCATCTAATCGTCGGTCCCGTTAGCTCCCCCTTTCGATTTTTCGGTACACCTTTCGAAAAAAATATTTCCGCTCCGAAACTTTGGTTTCCACGAGTTAATTTAACGACTAACATTTAGCTTTATCAAAGTATTGTCATTGGCTTTGGCGTGATAGCTTTAAAGACTATTATAAAACCCCTGAACCGTTTTGGTCGCGCGGGGAAACGACGAGGATGGCCGACCAACGGTTCCATGCCCATGGTCGCGTCCCTTTTTCTCCTCTTTTTTATTTATTACTTTATATTATTTCATTTTCCCTATTTTATTTTATTTCGCCCCAATCTGCGGAGGGTCTGCGCTTCTATATTATCTCTGAGGACTTCATTTGGACTCAACGCGGCGATCTAGCTCACATCCTCACACATCAACGTAGGTATTCTGCTTGTTTTATATTTTTTGTCTGTTGGGCAATGCTGCTGCTCTACTGTTTTGTCTTCGCTTCTTCTTCATTTCTCGCTAAATAAGTTCTCTTACTCTCACTTTTTTTTTTTTAATCTTCTTCCACGGATTCTTTTCTCCCCTTTTTGCACTCTTGCTTCGTATGCATCTCGTTTCGTTTTCTTCTCCTTTTTTTTAAAACCTTAAATACACCTACGATTCCCTACATACGATAATACGTATTTAAACCTAACACGACTTCGCTGGCTGAGACGTATGCGCGACTGATACATTCCAGGAATACACAGACATCTAAACAATTAATCGCATTCTCATCTCGTGTGTGCTCTTCTCGGGTACACGCACGTCCATTCACCACCTCTACTTCCGGCTTCTCGACTCATTCACTAGACGCAGGAATCGCAACGATAAATTAGAAGTTTCGGGTGACGGAGGATCGCTAGATGAGAGTGATGGAAAGGGGTGAAAAATCAGCTGGGGGAAGAACGATTCGCGACCTCCTTGTGACGTCGCCATGAACGGTGCAAAGATTTCGAGCTAATATTCATTCTTCCCTATAAAACCGAGAATCTGTGTAGAAACGAAGAAGCAATTTTTCTTCGTTCTGGAGAAAACAAGTCCAGTCGAAAAATTTTATTTCGGCTCGAAAAGGACGAAAGATATAGCAGTATGTAGACATTGAAACGGATGGATGTATGCCAGGATCTAGTCAAGATTCACGCTCCTCTCACACTCGGTGGCTGAAGGGTTGGATAGATAGATAGTGAGACATTTAGTACCTGCCATTCTTGGTGCTTTGTGTGTATTGCCTGCCTCTTTCGCAATCGATTAATATCCTCCTCGATAGCGCTACTGAGTCGGTCGACGGACCTGCAATGGGCCACTTGATTCCGTCCTTTCTCTCCTTCTACTATTTTCACAATTTCTCTGCTTTTTCCGAAAAAAGAACTTCCTATCTCTCGCAGTCACTCTCTTCCTTTCTCTCATTATCTTTCACGCAGACACGTATTGTCGCACTGTAATCGGCACACGCACGAACTCGTTTCAACCACTTGGATATACACTCACGCTCGCGAAAGAATTGCCAAAAGTATCGTGCACGAAAAGGGTTTCTGGGGTGGGGGAGAAAACTCCTCGTTAACTTACACTTACAACTGGTCTAATAATTTCTCCTCTCCTACTCTCGCCGCTTTCTCCTAATCTCCCTTCTTCTCACTGTCTCTCCCTCCTTTATCTTTTTTTTTTTTTAATCATTTACTAGTCTCGTTTCTTTACAATACATATATGCGGACCTCCCGGTAGGCAAGGAGGTCGGCGCTCTCTGTATAATTTTTTCTCAATTTTTTCTTCTTTTCTTTTCGATTTCTCATCAACGCACTCGCTCATCGTACACTGTCGCCCAGCGCATTCGCTCGATTTCCCATTCGCCCCGTCGCCTGCCGCTCATCACGAATCGCCCCCATTCGCTCTGGTCATCTTTCACCCTCAACTAGGATCGATTTGCGCCGAACGTCTTTCGCCCGTGGCTCCGAACTCAGTTTCGAAATCGCAATTCGCACGGATTTCTTCTCGGTCGTTGCCCCCTTTCCCTTTATTCTCCCTTTTCTGCTTCCGATAACTTTGAACGCTTTGTCGACCATTTTATGACTCCTAGGAATTTCAGGATGTTTTTTCGAACATGATTTATCGGTATTTATTTTAGTAGCGTGTTGAATTTCTCGTTGGTGCAATTTCGTGCCATGAATTGTTTTTATGAGATAAATGGTCTCATTAGTGATCGTTTATCTTTGAATTTTTGATAGGAATCTCATTCCAGTGTTTTCGTTGGAATTAGAGCAGCTGGATTTTCATGAGATATGGAATGATATGATTTCTAATGTTTGCTTCGAACTTTAATTCTCAAATTCAACTTTCAAGTTGTAACTGGGTCATCAAATCGTTCCATAAGTGACGTCATTTTTTCTTTCACACTCTATCTTCGAAAGGTACAAATTTTCATAGAAGATATCCAAAAGTTCCCTGAGAGATGAAACATAGTCACAGCAGATAACAATCCATCAATCAATAATGAAAAACAGCCATGATTATTAATTTCTCCGCGCCTAAAGTAATTTTCACAAAAAGACATTACTGACGGAACGATTCAACAGATCCATCACATTAAAAAAGAAAACAAAAATCCCTAAACGCTGATGAAAGAATCCAAGATTCTCCGTTAAATTTCAAACTACTCGAATCTAAAAAAACTCATCAAAATAGCCAACAAAGCCACAGTCTACACTTCCCATTGACCGAGACAGAAATCACCTGTTGAGATCGCGAGATTTCGTGGCTACAACGACGGTCGCATCAAGGACACTTGGCTCCCTACACGCTTCTACACCATTCCCGATTTCGTCGGTCGTCTATCCTCTGGTAACCCCCGTCCCTAGCATGCCCACCCACCCACCCCCCAGACCTAACCCCGACATCAACGGATCCTCGTGGTCGCGGCTGACGGACGTCGAGAGGTTCCGCTTCCTCGAGACGCTTCCTGTTCCCACGGGGCGCGGGGCCTCGAGAAGCGCTCGATTCAACGCGAGACTCTTTCTCGTCTATCGACTTGGCTCGATTCGAGACGCTGGGGATCAAGTGACCGTGGGATTAAAATGGGAAGAGCTCAGTCTTCCGAGAGCTGGAGTATCGACAGCCTCTCGTCTCGTGGCCTGTGGAACTTAAGACGCGGATCGGTCCGCCAGTTGCAGGCCGCTTTAGGTGGCTGTGGGGTGGTGCCGTCAGTGTTTTTTTGTCTAATTCGAGGTAGTTGAACGGCGTTCGATGCGATTATGTCAAAGGGACGGGTCGCTCGTTCAGGGGCCACTCGTCGAACGTTTCAGCTAGAAGGCGAAGCGATAGGAACTTTAATTTAGAATTTTTGCTACTTCTATTACACTCTGCCCTCACTCACGCACGCATGCTCGCACTCGCTCGCTCTCCCCCTTTCTCGCCGCGAAATAGACCTCGAAAATGCTGCCAAAGATTATTACTTAAACTAATTCACTCGATCTTAGTCCCTTCATTCTGCGAAATTTCTGATTGAATATTTCTCGTACGCCCCTCGAACGAACGACCCGATCGAAAGCAAATGGAAACGTCCCTGAGGCCAACGTAATCTTGCATGATTAACTCGAACCTATCAACGAAGGACGCGAAACGATCGAAGTGATAACAACGAAACGTTCGTTGGAACATCACGGCCTGCAATTGGTGGAGTTCGTGGTCGAGGCAGGAGTAATCGACTGCCTCTTTAGCCTGTCAAAAGAAACGGTGGAAACGTCGTCTCGAATCTCGCGGTCGTGGACGAAGGATGCTTCTGTGGGTAGCGCTACGTTTCAGGAAAGCAAACAACTAATTATCCTACGTTAATTCGACGGGCCGGAGTAGTCGACGGCCTCGTCGAGCTGCCTGTAACGAAATTAACACGCGAATCGATATTAATACACGATGATATGTAGATTGTCGGATCGCCGACGAATTTTCGTAAAAAGTGCACGCGACACCTCCCGAGGTCCTCGACCAGAGGGTTCCACGTATCCGTCACCCACGCAGATTAATTTCATCTCCGTCTTTTTTAAAAAGTTTCTCTTTCTTAATCGCTCTCACCTAAAAATCCCCTAACCGAAACGTATTTGTAGACTTAACGCGCTACGTGTACTACGAGATTATCACACAGAAAGTTTTGCTCACTCGGTGTCAACAATCAGTAATTCTTCTCCCCTACTATTATTTCTCTTTTCTGCCCCGTTAATTTTCTCTCCTCTTTTTTTAATCTCTATTTTCTTCTTCGCATACGCACGCGCTCCCTCGCATAAAAACATGGCTTCTCATTCACCTTTTTCTCGTTCACTCTCTCTCTCTCTCTCTCTGTCTCTCGTCCTCTCTCTGTCCTCCCCCTTGTCTAGCTCGCTCTCGTTCCTCGAAGTCACAGGCACACGAATTTCCAGAATCACTCGAAAATTTCTTATCCATTTCGTCCCGCGTCCCTAGACTATAAAGTTCAACGTCGCGTGCATCCAAACCGAAAGGCGCGATTTCCGGTTCGCGATGAGACACCTTTACGGAGAAAAGAAACACTTTTTTAATATATCATTTTTTCCCTCTCTCGCTTCACTTATTTCTTCTTCGCCTATCTCTGTACCGCGCGCGTTGCATTATCGTTACGTTATCCTCCGTAATCGCGTGCTTCGTCATAATAAATATACCCTAATTACGTTTCTAATAGTTTGAGGAATGATTATTCTCGATGAACATACTTCGAAGTATTCTCAGCTCCCATCTCTTTCTCTCTCTCTCTCTCTCTCACTCCCAATCAACACACGTTCTCTCTATCTCTCTCTCTTCACATTTCTCTCTCTCTCTCTCTCGTTCTCACTTCGTTTCCCTATTTTCATCCGAATATTAATCTCAAACACTCGTCTATCTCTTATTCGTACGCGTCTGTTTCATCTTTATCATTTATCACGACGATTCTCGAACTCGATAGTAATAATCGTAATAATAATATATAATCGTACAATAATAATTAGTTTATTAGTGTGTGTGTGTGTCTTCTGTTTTTTCCATACTTTTTTTTTTTGCATATTCTGTTTCATCCTCCACCGTGGAGACGGGCGAGGGTGCCCGTGGAATTTGTTCTGCAGCGTGACACGACCATCCGCTCGGTTTTCTTTACGCAATTATTTAATCGTTATCATTAATTTTCTCCGTTTAATTACCTTGAGTTTAATCGTTTATATAATAATTAATAGCTTGCAAGTGTTTAACGTTAAATACTATTACTTAATTCTGCTTACACATGTTCCTTAAGAGATTACGCGTTTAGGTATTTTACGGTATGCATTATCGTTTCCCATCAATCATCTCCGCCTTACGCTCTCTGTCCGTTTTGCCCGTCGTTACCTTCACACTTCCGCTCACGTCATACTCGTTTCTCCATGCCTCGGCCCCGCGCCGCGCAAAAAAACGTAATAACGGCGAGTCGATCGGCATTCCGTTCCGTTCACTCATCCTTTCGCGGTTTCGTCGTCGTCCACTTTCTCCTCCTTCGTCGTTGTCATACCTCGAACAGGATCGCGCGGACTCTCTTGGTCCGTGTGAAGATATTTTCGTCGGCATAGGAAAAATCCCCTTTGTTCCGTGAACAGTCTCCACCAGCACCTGTCAGCTCGCCAGGGCCCTCAACTCTGCCTCGCGGCGCCCCTTCCGCGGGGCCGTCACCACGGTTGTCGTATTTGTCCCGCGTGACGTCCACGCGGGCCCACGAGCTGGGACCCTTTCGAGGCCCCCTCTGTCGTGGACTCCAGGCGCTCGGACGCGCTGAATTCGAAATCTGCGACTCGTTGCAGGGCACAGGGCGAGCAGGACGCTGGCTCCAGACCTCGTTCGCTCTTCCTCAGGATTCGTGCGCGTGTTCGCGATTCGTTACCGTGATCCGTGGCGGTTCGTCCTTCGCGCCGGGACCCTCGATCCGCGGTCGACGGAGAAAATAAATCGAAAATCGTCTCCCGTTGCGCGGTACCGTTGCCCACGCCTCGACGAATGCTTTCCTCGGCTCTGACGGAGAAGTTCTGCTGCGTGTCTCGTTTCAAAGGAACGCCCGCCCGCGCGGGCGGGTCACTGTTTTGCGATGAGAAGGACGACTCGGGATTTTTCGGGAATTCTATGGACTTCGATCGGACGTTCGTCGTCTAGAGGCGCCAGGCTGGGTCGCCTGGCCGCGTAAACTGTCGGTCAACTGTTGGCGTGCTTCTGCTTCCGGATGAGCATGCGATTGAATCGAGTTCGGTTATTGGCTGGTACGAATCGGTACTATTGCTGGGCGGCTTCCTTTGTAATTATGCTTGTTACACTTCTGGTATCGGTTGGCTTACATTGGTTGGTTATCAGTGTCGCAAGAATATGCGGAGTATCAGGGTGCTTGCTGATTTGTTGGCTGTTATTGGTGGTATGAGACTTTGTTAATTAGACTTATGGGTTTATGACCTCTCCAGAGAAAAAGTGATTTTGTGTGATTCTTTTTTTTTAGTTAGGTTGTTTAATTTCATGTTTTCTTTCGTATAGTAATTTTGTAATTGTTGAGGAATTTAGAAATGTTGGAAAATGTATGAAATTGTTGTTCACTGTTTCTGAAGAGGCTTGGTTTCTTATTAGTGAAGATTTTCGGTGGGCTTTCGTGAGGATGCTTCGTTCTGAGAAAGATGTTGACGCGTGAAGCGGTTAGAATCGGTTTAATCCACGAATGCGTCCGCGAGGCGCGCTAGAATTTCGCAATTTTGCAGGAAATCAGAGAAATTGCAATTTCGTTGATTTATGCACGCTATATACGTGCGTTTAAGAGAACGATAAACTTGCGAAAATAAGTTCAATATTTTATATAGACTAATTTCCACGATACTTTAAATAATTTATCGATTATACTCGTTCGCGGCGACTCAATTCACCTAAATAGTGTTAATAAATCTATTTTCCGCCTAATCGAAGGTTACTTTCCGTTGTTCAAGGTGCTCGATTTGGTGAATGTCCTTTTTACTGAACAGCTTTCTTATTCTAATGAAATCATTGAAAATTAACAGTACTGTTATTCAATATTTGAAGACACTTAATTTAAAAAAGTTCCAAGGAGACTCAGATTCATCAAATAATTAATAAACACTGAAACACAAATTTTACATCTCACTTAACTATCTTTAATTTTAACTATATTTAATCGAATTTCTATTTTGACTATTTCTCAAAATACCTACACAAGTGTTCAGTACCTAGGCCATTCACACGAAATAAATCGAAAATAGCCAGAATTCCTTTGCAGATTTTGCAAAACGATATCTGTGCTAATCGCGCATTGGTAGATTAAATCTCTCTCGGGACCAACTTGCTAAATCTTCCCCCCTTGGGAGTGGCATTATCACTGATTACAGGTGCGAGTAACATAGGAACTGAAACCGAATCGAAGACGAGGAATCGGCAGAAGCGACGCGCATCACCGGAAGTCGCGGTCCCGAAACGTCGAGGCTCGACGCGCGCGCAGGTACATTGTCGTCGTTTTCCACGAAATTTTCTACCATTTTTCCCCATCCCCGTGAAACGTTTGTTTAGACCAAAAAGGCTTAGGCCAGCGCCGAAGGAGATACTAATTTAGGCCACACTATCTCTAGTCGTCTAACAGTCGAAATGTTCGAAATTTCCCACGTCCCTCTGAAACATTAAATTTCTTCATCTACGTGGACGAAACGAGAAGCCTCGTTACGTGCCCTATTCGTCACGACTCGGTCCGAAGTTCGCTGGTTTCCGGTGACCGGAAATCGCCTCTGCCTTCCTCGAGAAGAGAGTTTCGTTTATATGGACAGAAGAAGGTAGGCCTGGTTGGCAGTCGAAAGTTCGAAACGTTTCAGCTCGAGACTTCTTTCTCTCTTTCTCTCTCTCTCTTTTAGTTTCTTTTTTATACAAATTTCGAAATCGAGGTGGTTGGGGTGGAGAGGGTTACAAAAATGGAAGAACAGAACGCACACAACAAAGGACAACTGAAATCCGATGTCTCGCTTTTATTTGCCGTAAATAATAATAATAATAATAATAAATAAAATAATAATCAATAGACCGTTAAAATTAAAAAATAGTGACTCGTGACTAGGTTAAGACTCACCGCTTACAAAAAAAAAACGTGTGTGTACGTGTTTATAATCGTGTGTTGCTTCTCTCTTTAATTTTCTCTCTGCCGTGTACACTGCATGCTTAATCATGATGATGATAATAATAATAATAATAATTCATAAATGATACAATAACTAAATACAATGAGTAACTAAATGCCAGAACGTAGACAATATGTCGTCGAAGATTGGGTGGGGTCGAGAGGAGTGCGTGGTAAGGGGATTAACTCCTAAAAGTATAGGGGTAAGAGATATGCAAAGTGGGGTCGAATGGGTGAGGGGGGAGGACAGGACACCGGGAACAGGGAAGGAGCGAGTTGCTCGTGTTGTTCTCGCGACGCAAAAGGGACGTGCTAATAATGACGTTACGTGACGGGCTAAATCGACTGACAATCGATGACGATACTCCATCAAATAAAGTTGTCACGTATCGGGGGAATGCTCGTAACACAAACTAATAATAATAGTACTAATAATCGTAATAATAATGATAATGATAATAAGCAGTAATAATAATAATAGATACAATAATAATAATAGTGCACATATTAGCGAGAATAATGGTAACAGTGGTGGAAAATTAATAGTATCGATAAAAGTAAGTAGGTTAAGTTACAGGGACTCGCTACCACCCGAGATTCATATATTATATATATATATATATAATATTTATAATTATAATTATACCGTCCGATTGAATTATCTACAAACCTTCTATAGCGGAAAAGAAAATAAAGTGCGATAAGAACACATAGCCTGCGTCGGATTTCTCGCGATTTAACCATTTTCAAGCATTTGTCTCAGCGTGTGTACGTGTGTGTGTACGCTCGTGTATCGTCTGTAGGAATGTGTGTAGTGTGGTCGTATAATAGGTGTCGGATAGAAGAGGGATAAGGGAGGTATAGGGTCGTTTATCCTTCTGTCGCGCATCCTTTAACGCGATTCAAATCGCGCCAACATCCGTCTTTCGTCTCGTTAAGTCTAATATATATACATATAATTTGATGCAATTATATATATACATATACGTTTTTCATCTTTTTTAAATAAAATCTACTTTTGTTATATAGTTACACACCGGCTTGCTCAATTAATTTTCTTTCTTCTACATTTTCTCCTCTCAACGTTTCGCATCTATCATCCCCCGAGTTTCCCTATTATCAATAACGCTTAAAATCAGCCCGGCCCTGGACCAGTCCTAAACTATCGTTCGCCCTTCCCTTTTGTCGTCCCTGCTACTCGTACTCCTGCCACTGCGACTAGCCTAACCTCGTTTATAATATATCAATTAACCATCAATTTAAAAAACATCTCTACGTAATTGTTACACGCGTAATACGATCCGTGCACTGTCCCGTTCGTTCAATGTAACGCGGTCTTACTGCTCCGTTCCACATTCCTCCGTTTCGTCTATTCATCCGTTTCATTTTTCCCGTCGACGTTGTACGGCATCCAGAAGCCAAGAAAAAAATAATAACGATCAGGAGTCATCGTTGTCACGGAAACAGGACGCGAACGCTCGGCTCCGTCGCGGCCGCGCCAAGGCCTCCCTTGACAGGCGCTCCTCCGAGTTGGCGGCGTCCGCCATTAACGTTCAACCGAGCCAAGCGTTGTTCTCACGTCTCGATCTCGAACCCGCCATTGCACGGTGCGGTCGTCTCAAACAATTCTATATGTACAACTTAAGAAGAAAGGATCGAGATCCTGGTTGGTCGGCCACGGGTCGCCCCGTGTACGACCGGACGTTATCCATCGAACGATGCTCGCATCCGCTGCGCAGGGGAGGAAGTATCGTGACGCGTGGATCTGTCACGTTCCCATCGATTCGAGTGAACCACAGGGAACCCTGCTGGAAAAAAGAGAAGATAGTCGCCGAGACGACGATCGACGGCGGCGCGGTCGAACGACACAAGAGAAAGAGCACGAGGCACACGGCGTGACGAATGCCGTGCGAAAACTGGCCATCGTTGTCATCCTAAGCGGCCTAAAACGGCTCGAAACGGAGGACGAACGCGTCCGTTTCGAGTCGTTCCCGAAGATCCACCGAGAAGGGTTCCTCTTCTGCCTCTCAGCCGGAAGCTGCGGAGGATCCGTCCAGCGGATCTCTCGCTCCACCGTCAGACAATAATAGTGCATCAATTGGCTCCTCTAAAATATGGACAAAAACGGGCAGCCGTACACCTCGTTTCTCTTCGCTCGAACGGGAGAAAAGCCTGTGCCGTCGCTCGTCGTCGCGGTTCCTTTCGTTCAAACTCCCTCCCCCTGAATTACGACACCGTGCGCGTTCTTACAAATTAGGCGTTGAATCGTGAACAGTACGCAACAAATTGAAACGATTACTCGACGCTCGAAGCTGTTGGTATCCGTGTGTTTGATGTCGCTGTTGTAATCCTTGCCGTTCGTTGACCACGCTTCCGTCCTGCTTTCTTCTTTCTGATTCTGTCACTCTTTATTTCTCGCTCTCACTTTCGTTCTTTTCGTTTTTTTGTTTCGCTGCCTCCCAAGACCGTCGGTTTCGATAGTGTTCGGTGTCCGAGTCGTCGCGGCGAGAACGGGGTGGACGGTTCGTGGCCTCGCCGGAAGTAACTGTGGAGGTACCGAGGGCCGAGGGGCCCTCGGTGAGGAATTAGAAGGCACGAAGCGTAAGAGAAACATCGGTTCATCCACCCGTCCCGCGCGACGACGCGTTCGTCACGTGATTAGGTCACAGCCTGATCCTTCGTCGGCACTCCTCATCGTCCCTGCTGATGATCGATGCCTCCGTGCGTGTCGCGTTCCTCGCTCGGTTCCTTGACAAACGCGCCACGCGCCCGAAACGCGCGTGATCGCCTTCCTATGTCCCTAACCTCGTTTTATCGTTTTTCCCTATTTCTCGCTCGCGTCTACCTCTCACGCTCGTTCTGCGATATGTTAGCTTTTTTAAGGATACCTGAACGCGCTTTACGCGAAGGACGTGTACCTCCTGGCGGATGCGATCCTTCCTCGCTTGGGCCGTTCCTCTTCTGTCTTCCCATCATCTTCGTCCAAGGTTCACACTTGTCGCTTTCCTTTCCTTCCGTTTTCCATGGGTTTTTAACGGGAGCCGACGAGCGCTGGTGAGCCCGCGCACCACGAAGAGCAAGAGCCACGCGACCTCCTAATTCATTCGAGCTGCTCCAGGAAGTTCGGGGTCTTGAAGTACTCCGGCACCGGGTCGTCCAGCCTCGAGATCACCTTGTAGATGGACTTCTTCCAGCTTTGCTCGGTGTCCTTGCCGCCCTGAATCGCCTTGAAGAACTCTTTTAGCGTCTGTTCCACGACGTACCTGAAGTTACTCGGTACCTGAAATCATCATTGACTTCGTTAGACTTAACTTCGAATCTGGGGGTACCTTGGACTTGACTCACAAATGGAGAAGTTCTTTTAAAGAATGTATTTACTGTTATTAGTGATAGTAGATCAAAGTAAGGATATACCAGTGAAGGATATTTGAAATATTTCTACATGTGAATCTGAGATATATTCTAAAGGAATTTTCAAAGACTATACAACATTCTCAAAATTGAAATTTCAAAGACATAAGAATTTAATAATAAAAATTCGATAGAATAGGATACTGAATAAGCCAATGAAATATTCAAAAGTCTATTGAAACATGCCTGACTAGCCACTGACCACTTCTACTTATTACGTTTCAAGCGCCCCACGATAACTACCGCGAATTAAAAAAATCTAAAGACTTTTTCATTGTACTATAAATATTTGTAATTCCTATTCCTCATTAACTCTACCAACTTGAACCTAAAAATATCGTACAGTACTCTTCCCCTATAAATTAACTTAAATATAAATTGAATTATCAAGTGATTCCAATCTCGGTCGAATGTTTCCTCAAAACTTGATTTCCTAAATAAATAAAAATTGTTCTCGATCGGAAGAACATTACATACTGTTATTTCTCAATTTTACTATTCCATGTGTAAGGGGAAAGGAGAAACAAAGACGGGAAGCTCAGCAGCGTAGTAAACTCGCGTTTCACGCGGAGAGGAGCGTCAAAAGAGTCAATCGACGAGTTTGCCGACGAGCGGAGGAATCCCGAACGCGGGAGGAAAATATCCGCGTCGCGCGAACGAGAAAGATAATTTCTCCGCGTTCATTACCGGCCGGGCGAAGGAGGCCCCGCGGATCCGAAGAATTAAAGCGATGTTACGTATCGCTTAACGAGCGACGCGTTGCGCGAGCACTCTAAGAGTTTCCCACTTATAATTAGTACGTTTGGGTTATTAACGAACACGAGTAATTAATTACGCGACAAGCGGGCCCGCGATTGTAACAGAGCGAAGGAAGAATGGAGCCTCGAGTTTCCACCGGAGACTCGTTAAATAATTATTAAATAGCTGCTTTAGCATGTGCACGTACGCGCCGTCACGCGACCGCCGCGAAAATACAATCGGCCAGTCGTTACCACTGGCGAAAGTAAATTGCGACCTACAATGGAAGAGTGACGTACGAAACGATTCGCGGAGGAAATGCGAGATTTTTTGACGGCCAGCGACGCGTAAACGGAATTCTGTTCCGCAACTCGCGGCGCTTGAAATGGTTTCGTGCTCGAAGGGGTGTAAGTGGTCTTCGTTATATCGAGTCGATGTATTTGAGATCGTGACAGGTTAAAAACACAAATTTTTTAGATTGTGTTTGCTCGAGTCTTCAGATTTCTGTGTATATTTTATTAGTGGAATTGAAGTTTTAGGGGATTTTTTAAAGAGCGATAGATGGAATAGATATAGGAAGTGATTATTGATTTTATATGCCAGTTATTTAATCCTTAATTCTTAGACCTATATAGAGAAAATGTAGGTACTTTTCTGTGTCGAAAATTGAGTTCAGAGTGCGAGAAGAGTTAGAGAAGTGTTTAAGTAGATACTGAAATTTCCTTACCTCAATGTGGTTATTTCGGTTGTAGTGAAGGTTGAGTACTCGATAAATTTCCGAGTCACCCCCGACCCTAAGATCATCAACGTTCTTCACATTCTCTGAAACCGCTTGCCTCGCGTATTTCTCCATTTGGATGTAATAGAACTCCCTGAAAAATAAAAAACAGATATAAGTAAGTAAAAACTTAAATAATCAATTAACTAGCATACTACCCTAAAATTTTAATACCAAACGCACTACACATTTTCAAATCTCTTCCAAATTCAAATTCCTAAAATTCCATGTTTAATTATCATTCCTCTGGTACTTCAAATTTTCAGCTAAAGATTTCTACATTTCCAATCGAACTCACGACTCGAACACCCTCGATTTCCGGTTAATTCGCATCCCACCGCGCAGGGAATGCAAAGATAATTTTTCCTTCGTGATCGTTGCGACGTCGTGCTGAAAGTTAACCGTCGCGCAGCATAGAATGCTAACGCGGTACCGATAATTAATTAAGGGGGTCGATACTAAAAGTGGTCTGACGCAAGCGTGAGAAGGCGAAGAAGGAAGAAGGGGAGAGAGCCGCGAAGAGGTGTGTACAACTCCTCGTCGGCTGGCAAGCGACGCGATTCAAAGAGACTATTAAGAACGTGTTACAGTGTATCGTCCAAGAAGATCTCGACACCCTCGTCGAGGCAGCCCACCGACCTCCACAGAGACACAAGAGAGGGCGCGTGAGCGCGCCCGCGCGCCACCGCTGTTGGTAGAGATCTCGCGCGCGCTATACGCTTTCTCTTCTTTCCTTGCTCGGCAAAGGAAAAAATCGTGCCGCCGCCGTGAACTTTCCCGTTTACGTTCATTAATTAACGCAGTTCAAACAGCCACCAGTCACTAATTGGCGGGTAATTTGTATAGTAATAGTGACCCGTGACTTGCCTCGCGGAGGGCCGCGACTCAGCCGCGTAGGGGCGGCTCCGCTTCGGTGGATCTCACCGAAAAACCGGAGAAAGAAACGCCTGTCGTGCCGTCAGACAAACGAATACTTTCAGCGACACGCGTTGCCCTTTGTGGCCTCGCGTCTTTGCGCGCGGCTGGCCTCAATGCAACTTCCACTGATTAAGAAATTAATTATTTCATTTCAATTGAAACATCGGGCCTATGCAGCGCTCCTGTTACGTTCTGAGAATAGAGGGAACTAAGCTTTGCACTGCGTTTCATTTTACTTCTGTTGCATCGTGTTTTGTTCTTCGTCGTTAGATCTTTCGCGAGGTAGAGGAATGACTTTCGTGAGATGTTCTAAAGGTGTTGAAGGTCGGGGTAGTTTGCAGGTTGGAGAAAAATTCGGGTTCCTCAGTTGTTGGATGTTTGCTTCTAATTAAGGAGCAGTATTGAGAAGTATCAAGTATGCTGCCATTGAGGGGTAGTTTTGGAAGTAAACTGAGGAGGCCTGATCAATCCCAATTATTGCGTTATGACACTTTTAGCCCCTTCCTGTACAATTTTCTTTCGTAATGTTATCATGTTTGCTGCCGATCTGAAACGTGTGTCTACCTTAAACTGCCACTAACAGAGCTCCCATTGAACGTACATAGATTCCTCACGCGATGGTGCGTGATCGGTTACTTGCAGAGAATTCTCGTCTTGCGTTATCGCGCAATTGGCAGCGAAGACACTATGAAACGTGCACAAGTCAGAATCGTCAAAGTATTGCAATGGGTTATATTAACAATTTCTCTATTCCTTTTTTACCAAACTTCTACTCGTTTGAAATCGCAATTCCTAAGATTGCAGTATTACCCTCAAGCCAAAATCTAGAGCCACTGGACTAGTCCAAAGCAGTTTCCTCCAGGCCATCATTTTTTATGGCCGTCGAAGAGGAAACGCTCGGAGTCTCCCGGAAGAAAAGGAAGAACCGTCGTATTCTTCTGTGTCGCGGAACGAGCAAGTCGAGCGAAGCAAACGCGCGAATGACTTGAGTGCACGGAGAACGGGTGAACGGAGCTCGCTACTTGCCCGGATATTTTTCCATTCTTCTCTCGATCTTTCTTTCCGGTGGTAGGGGTCCCTGTCCTCCTCACCCTTAAACGCACACAGAAGTCAGCCGCCCCAGCGGTGGAAGTATCCTAGAGTAGCAGGCCAGAATGGCAGCGAGAATGGCAGTCAGGTTGATCTTGCACTTTGGTTCCCGAGGGGATGCAAAGAAGTACGGTTCAGCGGGAAGCCAACGAGTCGGTAGTGCCGCCGCGGCTTGTATAACTCGAGGTCCCTGAATGCTCGACAATGTGAGCCAACCGGTTCAACCTTCGACTCTTGCTTGGTCTTCGCTCGGTGCCGTTGGGAGCAATTTTTAAGATTGCTTCCGCCTGGCGTCCTCTACCCCGTCTAACAGAAAATCGACCAGCGTTTTCCATATCCCTGTCCGAATCGAACTTGCTGCACCGTGTAATATCGAATATTGCGTTAAGATTCTTGTATATTTAGTACAGCGTCTTTGATCAGTTTTTGGGGTCCTTGGGTACTCGGGTTTTCTAAGCTGAGCATTTCTTGGGCAGTGATAGTTGCTGCAATTGAATTTACAGAACTGCCTTATGAGGACCTTAGTTCCTCAGTAGAGGAGATGGATTCCGCGATAGTGAAATGTTAGGTTAATTAGAGATTTAGATCGAATACCTAAGGGAACGCTCCCCAGTGTTGGTTTTAAAAGGTGCATTCACGCGAGACCTCGCTATTCTTCATTCTTGATAACGCATGAGGCAGTAGACATTGTGCTGAGATTTTGCCAGATCGAAACGCAAGCGTACCCAACATTAATTTTCGAGGAATGCTCGTGAGCCGAGATAACGAAGAAGACCTGGGGTATCGATAGTCGCGGGGACAAGATCACCGTCGTTCCGGCACTCGTGGATCGAACGCACTCGAGCCAGCGAAAGAAAACAATGGGATCCTTCGTGCGTCACGTCGCGAGCTATAGGTAGCGTGCAGAAGAAAGGAGCGAGAGGAGGAGTCAGGTGGCAGAGACGCGAGAGGCTCTTCTCATTCGATCACTCCAGATTGGCTCTCTCGCCAATTAAGACAATTTCGCGTGCTCTTATCGGCAGTCAGTCAGAGAAGGTTGTGCACACGAGAGAGGAGAATTGAAAGAGGAGCGTGCCTCTGCAGAATCCCATGTGGTCCCTCGCCCTTTCTCACTCCCTCCGTCTCTCGGCGGATTGCGTGCTCTCGCGTTTTCACTTTCTCGCTTCCTGCCGTAGCCCTCCTCCCTTTCGCTCTCGCGCCCACGTGCTCGTCTCTCTCTTTTCGTCTCTCTATTCGAACCGTCTCCTTGAACCGTCACCAGGCACCCACCCATCAGGGCCGAGCCACCCCCGACTTCAGGCTCTCGGAGGCAACGTGTATGTGTCACCTGCGTCTATAATCCTTACTCAACCACCCATCAACCGCATTCAAGCTCGTCGGATCGCCGAGTATAGGCGGAATATGGTTGGCAGAGACTGGGCTAGGTCTGGGCTCGGCTCGGCTTGGGTCTGGCTTATGTACCTACCCGTAATACCGCATGGTAGATACGTATATATATCCGCGAAGTGCCTAATTAAAACAGACACCAGAGGAGACAGAGAGAAAACGGGACGAGAGACGAGGCTGGTCGCATAATAGGGTGTAAGGGCGCGAGGGAGACGGCGCTAGTTCCGTAGTCGGTTTGACAAAAAGCCCGAGTGCTAGAATTGCCACTCTTCGACCACCAAGTGCAGAGGAGAAGAGCAACCGTGAGCGAGAAGAAAGAAGGAGGAGCGAGAGGGAGAGATTGGTGTAGAGAGACAGAGAGATCGAGAGAGAGGAGCAGAGAGGAAGATAGTGTGAGTAAGGGCTAGAGGGTGAGCCACGGAGTCATTCATTATAGTATTGTATAATTAGGATAATAATAAGCTCTTCAGGGGCTTGGGTTTTCTTGCGCCCCGTTGCAACGGGGCGACGTCGAGAGAGAAACGGAGACAGAGAGGAAAAGAGCGTGATCCTCCTGGAGGGTGCCGATTATTAGCATCTAATTATGAGCTGCCTTTGCCACCGAAAAAAAAAGACAGACAAAGAGGGCGGTGGTGGTTAGAAAGGCGACGAAGATGCGGGGTGTCTTCGAGGAGAGAATAATTAGCCCTTGCCGCGAACGGAAATCGTTACCTCGCGTTATTCGCGATCCTTAGCTCCGCGAGAGATTCTACGCTCTCTCTCTCTTGAAACGGGAGAGGGAAGGTTTAGAAGTATCCTTATTTCCTGCAATTTGTTCGACCTAGGGGGCACGTTCTCAGACTACGATTTAATGGACTCCCACGCGTCATTGAGTTGCCTTTCATGTACGGCGAAAAGTAAAAGCATCTACTGAATGGATTAATCATAATAAAATAAATAATAGAAAAATGTGATAGAATTATATTAACTTTAAAGTGTTACAATGTTAAATTAGAATGGTAGGCTTTAAACGCGATGAAGAAATTTGTTTAAGAAATCTAGGTTCAGATATCTAGTTAATTAGTTTTCTAAACAAAATTTCAATCTGATGCTGATAAAAAATAATTATATAAAAAGTTTCTGGAAACAGAAATTTGTAGTAAATGAAAGTGATTTCACAAGCCTTCTCAATTTTCTACAGAAAATTGAAAGAATAAAATTGCTACTCTGTATAAAGTGTTCTCCGAATCCCCCAATTTTCGCGCTCGCGGATCTCAGCAAAAAGAAACGAGGGATCGTCAGGCGACGAATTCGTGAATTCCTTTTCCGCGACGGTAGCGAGCATTGTGGCGCAGGCGACGCAACAATGCGAGCTTTAGAGGTGCCGCGTATTGAAGCGTTTAATGGCAATGATGGTTGTCGAGGTGACGCCTCCTTCATGCGTGATCTTTATCACCGCGAGTTGCTGTTTCGACGCGTCGCTTTTGTAAACGGTTGCACGCCGTATAGGCGAGAGTACCAATTAAAAGGGGGAACGCTAGGCTGTATTTTTTTTTTTTTTTAATTTTGCACCACTCCTTCCCCACTGTGTGGCCGATTCGGGGAAAAAAGGGGTACGATCTTCGTGCAGCCCTGTCGTTCACCGAAGCGTCTTCCCCACGTACAACCAGCCCATGTAGATAATTGAAAGACATACTGTCCCCTCGTTATAAGCTCGTTTCGCAGATTCACCGTATTGTCAAATAGTCCATAACAAAATATTTGAGGAGATAAGACCGAGGTACAAGAATATTAGCTGACTTAAGAGATGTCTTACTATAAGCCCGCCGCAAGTAACCGTGAATCTATAGCGAGGCAACACCGGACCTCCTCTATCCTTCGAGAAATTAAACGTTTCCGCGTGTTTCAAAGGAAAGCCATTTGCATTGCGACTCGGCAAACAAGGGGTTGAAAACAGGGGCGTGGAAAAGCGCGCGCGTTTTCTGGCTGCAAAGTGACTCTTGCCATAACGACGACTCGCGTCTTCTCGCCTTACACGCTTTCCCCCCGGCCCGCCCCTATTCACCACGATCCACGACTCATGCTTCTTAAGCCAACCAGCCGGCTCCCTTTTAACGGTTATGCCAAGTCGGTCGACCTTCGACAATGCTGAACACCTCAGCTCCCCAAGACCGACGCTGACCCTTAAAGTCTCAACCCCTCGGCTTTCTTGCCGAAACTTTCCCACGAGCGACTCCCTCGAAGGGGAGAAGACGCTTAAGAAACGGCCAACAATCTGCCAAGATTCGCAAAGTGTCGGACCCAGCGTCGATCACCTTGAAACCTTTGTTCACTCCCCCCTCCTCCCTTCGTAGAAACAGCTGTGCCAGTGCCGACGAACTTTTGCATCCTTTAAATGTATCTCTGCGAGGGGAAACATCGATCCCTTGAAATTACAATCGATTTACGAGATCGTTTCGAACGGTAATTTCGCTGGGTTGGGACGTGACGCTAGGCTGAGGGAAGCTCATCTGTTGCGCGCGATGGTCTTGGCGTTTCATTGATTTAAGCTTTTGAGGCGGAACTTGGGTCTGGAATTAGTCTGTTCTTTTATAGATTTGAGATAATGTAAAATTAAGGTTTGGGTATAATTGATCTGAATAGTACACAGGTATTATGAATTCTTGAAAGTGGCTTTCGAGTAAGATTAAAATTTTCATAGATGAGCAGAAGAAGGATTGAGAAAAGTTGAAATTAGGTTCAGAGGAAATTTAACTTGGGTTACAATTCTTTTTTGATAAGTAAAGTTCAACTTAATACTCAAAGATTACTATATTATAAATATCTAAACCTAGACCTAGATGCAAATAAGTACTTCAACAAGAGACCTTATCACTACCAAAGAATGAAACTTAAATCCGATCAATCCATTTTTCACTGAACCTCAGAAGCCCAAGTTACCAAAGGTTTAAAATCGACGCCGATTTCAAACGGATATTATTTGCTATCTAAATCTCAATACCAACTATACTTATACTTCCAGACTGAAAAACACAAATTACTATACCCCAGTTACTTTATTTGAAGTTCTACTTTATTCAAAAGTTTTCGAAAATCTTTAGCCTCACCTCGGACCTACACCATTATATCAATAATTGCAAAATAATCTGAACAGCCTCCAAGGCAACAATCCCCAGCCTGACCCTAAATCCCTGATCCACAGATATCAAGCGCAATAGAAGCAAAGTCTGGTCTCGAGGAGCGTTAAAAGGAGCATTTAATTTGTGGCACAAGGAAGCTCGACAACGGGTAGCCAGGCGATTCCTTATTACCACAGCAGGCTCCTTTCACCTTGTAATTATCAGCGGGCAGAAACGGGTCCATTTACAGAACGGCTGGCACGTTCAGCACAATTAACAGAGAGACATCGCGCGGCGGCGCTTACCGGCGCATTCAGCCGCCATCAGCAGAGATAAATTCACGCGTAGCCTCTTTGTGAGGCCACGTTGGTTGGCGGCCGATGTCGTCACAGCCTGGAAAAACCGCGGCGGTCGCGCAGCGAGGGTGCGGAAGAAGAAGCTCGCAAAGAATTCGAGAGGAACGTCGTGCCACGCTCTACTTTATCCTCACGGGTAACGGGCACGAGGCGTGAAAGTGCATATAACGAGAGAACATTAAGCATCCGTGGCACAGGCGCGCGCGGGCAAGCTAACGCTGGCCCCCGTCTGTGTGTGTCTGGTTGCATCTCGTCTGGTCGCATCGCTTCGTGTCTCGCGTCTCGCGCGCGTGCAGCCGAGTAGACGCGTCCACAGACGCATGTCCTCTCTGTTCCGCCCCGCGTCCGGACAGATCGACCTCTGTGTGTGTGCGCGCGAACGTGTCGGTGGTTGCGTGGCTCATGAGCGCGCGGATGGATGGGTGAGTACACGCGTTTGCCCGTCAGGGCGTAAACGTCCATTCAGAGGGCGCGTTCAAAAAGGTGTCGCGCAGGGTCTTGATGCTGCACCCTGTGCACCCTTCTTAATTAGTAATTAACACTTTAACGCCATCTACACTCAGACTTCCAGCGGCAAACGACGCTCGGCGTCGCGGTTACCCGTGCCCTCTCCCCCGGGCCGCGGCTGGTCGCCGTTGTCGACGCCCACCGGAAAATCAAGTAATTAAAATACAAGTTAACAAGTGATTACTTCATTCTGTTCCGTCACGGCCACTCAGCCAAGTATACGGATGCATTCCGTGGGCGCGGAGGTTCCGAGGCGAGCGCAGAGGGTGCGCGTTGTTGATTGCGACCGTCGAAGCGGTTGTTGCGCTCGCTGAAGGGTGCCACGGAGGGGGCAACGGCGAGGGCGATGTATCCGGTCGCGGCTTTTGGATAGGGTGACGAGCCGTGGAACGATCAACTTTTCCGCGGCACCTACGGGGGCATCCACCGAACGGATACGCGAATTAGATCATTTTCCCGGGGCTCTGTGTCGCGCGGTTAAATTACCGCTGGGGAACGTAATTGGAGTTTCTTTCAGCGGCCTGAGGAACTTCCAGGACAGCTGCGACACCCTGCACACACCTTTCGCGAGCGAATGCGAGACACGGGATTTTGCGATTTTTCGTGTTCTACGTGGAACAGGAGGGATTGGATATATAATGCGAGGGTTGGTTGGGGAGTGAAGATGCAGCTGCAGGGAAGTCACGCTAGAATTCGTGTTACAGGAACTTAGGGGCGGCTGATTTGTCTTTTTATTCCTACGATGGTGCGAGTGATTTATAGAGAGTAGTGGTTAATAAAATTTTATTAGTCCTTACGTAGAAATAGGTACTATAGAATACTAGTATAGATAGAATTTATCTAGTCCAGTGTTTTAACTATTTTTACACTGAGGATCTCTAAAGCAATAACTAAGTATCTAATACAGCGAGATTTGTTTAATTGAAAACCCTGTAATAAGTGTCGGTAGCACTTACAATGCTAACACCATTTACAGTAAACTATTAAACTAAACACCCTGTATAAGGAGCGATTTCTATCCGAAGCTTCTCTTTCGTTTTCTAATAAATACTTCACTCAATAATATTTAAAATTAGCATTCTCCTATGAAACACCTTTACAGAGCTACTTAATAATTTACAATTATATTGTGATGTGAAATATAAGCGTAACCTCTCGCCAAAGGAAGGCGACTCAAAAATTATCACCCTTCAGATAGCCAGTCACAGAAGTGACATGGACTCGTCCGAGGTCCCCCGACACCCGAGTCATCCCCACAAAGGGGACACACGCGTATCTCGACCGCGTGCTACGTCTCCCCGTCGCTAAGCTACCTTTTTTCCACGAGCAAGTTTCCTAAGCTTGCGAGACAATCGTTGGTCGATCGCGCAGCAGATGTGCCCCCGACAATGAGCTCCTGGGCCCTCGCCCTTCATAAAAGAGGGAACTCGAGAAACGGTAGCACGAAAAGGCAGAAGGGCGAGAGGTGAGGAAAGGGGGGGGCCCCGAGCTGACACACGGGGGTTCCACGACAGGGGACAGGGACTTAGCCCAGTCGAAGGCTCCGCGTGCCGCACGCGCCGATCTTACAATGCGCGCACACTCTTCGTGTGCCCCTTGCTTTTCGACTCCCCTCTTCTCCCCCCTTTCTCGTTCTCTCCCTTTTTTCTTCTACATCTGGCTGCCTTAGACACACGTCCCCCTTATTCGCCCCTCGTTGATCCTCTGGCTTTTTCTCCTCGCTAACTCGTTTTCATTCTACCCGGTAGCATCGCCGGCAGACAGATAGGCGAGTAATTTCGCCGCACGCTCGACCGATGCAAATCACTTGGAATTTATTATGCAAAGAGCATTAGAGAAGAACTTGTCCGCGCTCTGACTGGTGCTCATTGAAATCGAAAAGCATTTGCATACTTTGCCCGATCCGCGTCCTGGTAACCGATAGCAAGCGCGCATGCTTCTTTTATTTCGTTGACCCTTTTCTGGCCCGAGGAGAATGGCCCCTGAAAGCGAGACGATCTCGAGCTTGACGGGTAAACACGATCGATCGATCTCTTTTGGAGTTAACCAAGAATATGCCTCTCGTTGCGATTGAGCTAGCTAAGAATACGAGCTAGTGGAATGGGAGATGCGATTGAAGACGAGTTATGAATTAATGTCCTTTCTTGAGTTTGCTGCTGGGATAAGTGCCTTTTGAAATGGATCGGTTGACCTTTTTAAGTTCAAGTAGCGAAGATTGTGATTATACAGCTTTTGGATACTTTCATGCCTGGAAGTTGCAGACTTAATTATTAAGAGAATTTTTATCGTTCCCAGTGAAAACTCTTATCTATATTTCCCACAGGCAATACTAACAGTGACTCACCGATTAAACTAACTCGCTAACATTAATCACAGAACCCTTTCTCTCAACTTGCACTAGGATTTATAAACTCCTTGCATTCAACTTCCTTCATTTCTCCTTGTCTCAAAATCTGTCACACCTACCATGACTCAACCTGCCACCCATGACCCACCTCTGGCCAAAAGCGTCACATCCACAGACTCAATCGGCAAAGCATAACCCGGTTTTTTCTCCATCGCGTGGAGAACTCTTGCCGCGCGGTTTTGGGCTCCCTTAAGGGAGAGGGCGATCGAGAAGGAGAGAGCACAAGGCGAGAGGGGGCCAGTGCAGGGTTGCACGATCCGTCCGAGCGGAGAGGGGTGGTTTTCAAAGCTACGAAGAGCAAGAGAGAGTCGAGGTTCTGGGGTCGGTGGGCGCACAGGCCGAAGCGAGCCGAGGATCAGGGGCGAGGAGGAGGTTGAAAGGTTGGTCGCTGGTGCAACAGAGAGAGACAGAGGGAGGGGGGATGTGGGGGCAGCTGCTTTGAGCGGTTTCACTCTTCAATGGTCCCGGACTATCCCTCCTTCTGCCAGCATACTAAGCCCCCGTCCGCCTTCCACCCCTCCTTTAACCCCCGCCGTCGTCCTCGTCCTCCTCCACCTCCGCCTATCGGCCGCGATTCGCGTCCTCGTCACACGTCGACATCGGCCAAGCATTTTTTTATTCGATCGATTTTCCCTGGCGGCCGTGCCCTCCCCCGTCCCGCCTCGCGCCAACCGGTGCACCGGCCGTGTTGCACTATGCATGTGCAGCCTCGCGTGCATAAGGTGCGAAAGCTAGACTAGACTATTCGGGTGTACGGTGCGCCAAAAAGACCGAGGCTCTAACGTGGATGCACTTTCAGCGGCGGCGGTGGCGCGGCGGCCGTCAGTAGCCTGCTACAACGCTGGAGGGGATGTCAGACGCGGGGCCAAAGTGCCCGATCACTTTGCTTTTAAAAGTATTCTTTGATTACGGGAGACCCGCTGAATCGAGCGAATTTTTAATGGTTCAATTACCTACGGGTTCCGCTACGATGCATTCTCGAGCGTCTTACTTGACCGTGCAACCGGCTGCCTTTCTGCTGGGATTTCGAGTCCGGGGGTCTTTGACCTTTTGGACTGGACTCGTTCAACTGTCTGATCGCGATGGGGATATGTTGGGAGCGGGATGATGATTGTTAACTAGAGAGAAGGGAGATCTGTGGCGAGGTTCTTGGAGAAATGAGGACGCTTGGTGATGGGGTCTTGGACTTGGCAGAGTCTGCTGATCTGTTATGATAAGGAGTGATTTTCTGTCCTTTTCTATATTTCTTTCAACTTATGTATTAGAACTCTAAGTGGACCGAGACCTTACTTCGATCCTAAATTGTCTAATGAATTTGACAGTAGAAGTATCACTGCAGACCGCAGTTGTCTCTTCACCCAGACCTATAATCAGAACCATCCTACTACCCCAAAGTGACCATCACATCTGACGAATACCTCCGCAAGCCTATTTATCAACTGGATTCGAGGAAACTCGTCCGTCATCGGCTCCCCATTCAGAGGATCGAGGGGGCAACCGTCATCGCGAGGATCATGAAAGAGGTTGAAACGAGCGAGACGGGACCTCGTCGTCAGCGACGATTTCTCTGGTATTCTAACCTTAAATTTTGCACATCTGTCCCGAAGCTCCGATGCCTGCTGGGACGACAATGAGGCAGTTAAATCCTCGGTGCATCGGCTGAGTACACACGGCGTGCGGGCAGCGAGAGACGAAAAAGAGGGGAAGAGGACAGGCTGGAAAGTCGGAAGGAGGGACAGGGAAAGATACAGCAGCACGGACCCCTGGCGCATACACACGTACACACGTGCACGCACGTCGACGCGGGTGCAAGTACGCCTACGGAGTCCGGGTAACACATGAAAACACGTACACACGGTTGGGAGAAGCGTAGGAGAAGGGTTACCTAGGTTAGGGACTCGGAAAACATCCTTTGTCGAATACCCTACCGGGACCGCTCAACCGCCCAGCAACTCGTTCAACCCGCTCAGAAAAAATCAATAATTCTTTGTCGTCAAGTGTACCTCCTGTCATGCCACGCTAAACCACATTACGGGCGCAGCCTGAAAGAGCTGCAAGCCGGAATAGTGACGCGGGTCTAGGTCGCGTTTTTCGAGGGAACCTTCCGGCGATGATACTTCCTGCTCCGAGAATGAAAACATCTCTGTAGGATTCCACCTTATACCACCGCTAACCTTCGTCATGCAAATGAGTTGCATCAAAGTAGAGAATAAACAATAGCTACCCAAGTGTTTTTCTGGGGTCCAACTAACAGTTAACAAATTTCATAATTCAGCACGTGTTCAAAAGTGTCTGTCGATACCCTTCGATTTGTCGGTTCCTGTATTCAATGGTGGGCCGATGACCAGCAAAATTGAAGGGGTGCGTTTGAAAAGAGGGGACGATTTCCCTGATGCAAGAATCCTCGAAAAACACGGCTGCTCGTCCCACGGAGTATCGTGAGACCATCGCGTGATCCGATCTATGAAGGACCGTTACGCGTGCGATGAAAGATGGCGACGTGTATGGGGGTAGGGGCAAGGGAAAAAAAGCAAGAGGCCGATTGCGGCTAGAGAGAACACGAGGGAGACGAAGAGCGTGCTAGTGGAAGGAAGAAAGGAGAGATACGAGAGAGTCTCTTTCAGGGGTGAGACTCATGGCAGTAGGGCAGTAGGTTAGCTAGGGGCGATAGGCACCCTCCCAGCGTCTCTAGTACTCATAGTCTGTTGGGTAACAGTAAATAGGATTTGCTAGACAACTGTCGACCACCGGGGACCTCGGATGAAGCTACCGTAAATATTCGGACGGCTTACGTTCATGGCTCTTAAGCGATCCTCGTCCCTATAGGACCCAGGTATACGGGGACCCTTGTCTCAACTGAGAAAAGAACGCTGGATGAGAATCGTCCCATGACGCGACGTTGGTAGATTGGATTTCATGCTTTCTGAGTTAACTGGTCTTGAAAGACCTTCAATCTACTTACAAGTTTGGGACACTTTACTAAAGGCTTCATCATCTCAATTCTATTTTTATACAAATTTTACATACGCTGGAAATTCGATTCAAAGTTATTACTTTCGTTTTCAAATCTCTGGTAAATCTTCTAACCCACTTAGAAATAATATTACTACAAATTGAAGTCTTACTTAAGTCTATCTCTGTTTTCATCAAATCTACTTACTTATCTATTTATCTAAAGTTAATTATTTAGGATTCCATGTAGAACGAGATATGTTCTCGGTATTCTATTCCTCTACGCAACCAAGTCCTCCACGAGCGAGAAGCATGGCCTTCGATATTTTTCTCCGTAGACACAGTAGAGGTTGCTACTCCTTTAACAACACCGTCCTACTTGTCGCCCGTATGCCGTGTCGTAAGATAGTCGTGCTTTGCGTACTTTGTTTGCCCGCATGCTTGCAGTGTGCTTAAGAGTCGACTCGGCATATGGGCGATTTACATACGACGCCAATAAGAGTCCCGTTCCTGCGGCCATTGCCCAGGGTTCTCGGCCTCTGCCGCGTGTTTGAACCAGTTACTCTGGAGGAGCGCCAAATTAAAAGTACATTAGGCGCTAGTCGAGGTTCTAGGAACGAATTTATAGTCGCTTCTAGGTACAGCTGATGACAGAACGAGTCGTGAATTAAATTAGGTTACTGAGGGAGCAGTTTTTGATTGTTAGATCTAATGATCAGAGGTTTCATATTTGTTATGTGTCAATCACTACTGAGAGTGAAGAGAAACTACAAAGTCGGCAGTTAAATGGAGCTGTGGATGATGAATATGTAATCTATTCTGTGGGACCCTAAAGTGAAATGTTACGTATGGGATTAGTCCCATGAAAGCCTCTAATGAACACTTAGGACGTAATTCTATTTCACGCTGATGATTTGCCTATGCTTATAGCACGGTTTAATTTCGAACCTCATTATTTTTTAAATCACATCAAATTGGTCACTCAAGCTGCTTCTTTATTTAAGAACTTTACTATATTTTCACGTGAGACTACTTGTTACCTCGTTATAGCAAGTAGTTGAAAGTATATTCCACAGAGACGACGATCCTAATCGGTCCAAATGTAAAATGAGAGTGCTGGTGGTAGATGACGCTTTTCAAAGCGGAAACAAAGTGAATCATTCGATAAATCCGATCAGGAAGCGTCTCTAAATTTATCGCCCGATCTCGCGCGTCCTTTCTAGCGTCGAAAGGTACTCGATCGACGCCCAGATAGGCACGAGAAAGCGGTGCCTGGGAGCAGACGCTGCCGAGGGAAGAGTAATATCCAGGGACGAATACCGTTTGATCTGGCTCCGAGCCACGGCGTAAAGGACAGATGCAATTTGCCTGATATCGTTTTACTGACAAAAATATCGAATGACGTGGCGCCGGGATCAGTGATACCAACCCTCTCCCCGTATCTTTGAATGGACAACGGATATTATCGGGTTGGGGCTGGTCGTTGTTGGATATCCTATGAATCTTCCTTCTTTTTTTCTACTTTTTCTTTCTCCCTCTCGCTCTCTCTCTTTTTTTAAAACTACTAGCCTTTTCATTTAAACCTCTCGTACGAGCTTGACAAGAGGCCCCGTTTATTTTGTTCCTACTTGGCATCATCGAGTCATTCGCGTTCATTGATCTCTTTGGCTCGCTCAAGGTTCATTGATCAACCAGAGTCTATCGACGAGGCTCGTTGAATTTTGAGCTAACCGAGTTGCTCAATTATCTTGTAATACGCTCTTTTGATGCAACGCCAACCGTAACGTTTCGCGTTATATCGCTGACCGATGGCGTCTAATTTTTCCATAGCATCTTCGTTGGCTTGTAAGTCATGGTATGCATGTGTGTTCGTATTTCATTGACTGTACACAGTGATGGGTGACTTTGTATCTGGTGAAGCTGGTGTTTAGAAGATTATCTATGCATGCGTATTTTTGCAGTAAGAAGTTTAGTACTGGGAGGTCATTCGACCTAGCTTTGATAGTCATGGAAGTAAACTACATCATTAGGCTGTGTCGTTTGTTTGTTTAAGTAAGTTGTCTTCATATTTGAGCGCTTCACACTCATTTAAACTTGGATCTCTACATGGTTCAGATTCTTACTTAATTCAGATTTCTAGTTAATTTGACGCCCTATTTAAATTATTATACATCTCTACTCAACTGGGTCTCTAATTTAACATTTGATACCAAACTCCCTACTTCTATTCTTACAAACTAATTCTGACTTCCAAAGCTACCTAGTGGCAGTACTAACCAGAGACAGTACTGTTTAAAGAACTAATTTCTTTTCCTCAATTTTAAACCACTTCTCAACAACCCCACTTTCTCTCCCTGTTCAGCCCCCAATCATCCCGAGACCCACCTCGAATGAAGCCACACGTGGTATCCAGGACCATGTATTCGGATCCCGCTGCACGAAAGGACGAAACAGAAGCCTGATGAAGGCCAGCGTCGCATCGCCGAATACGCCCCGCACGCATCGTTTCGCAATCGTCCTGCGATATTGCAGAAATTTCGAAAGGGCGCGCACCGACGCCCGTTATTGATTGCAGGTATCACTTTCTCCATCCATGTGTCGCGCTGCCCAGGCTAATGAGTCTACTTCCGCCGCCGTCTTTTTTTCCTCCCCCGTCCCCTTTTGCGCCGCTTCGGGGGTGGACACGCGGAGATATGCGGACCGATAGAAAATGGCGCGGATCGAAACGCATTTCGCCCGGCTTGTACGTAGGCGTCGCGGACCTCGAACGAGATTTGAACGAGGGGTAGGAGAGCAAACGGGTGAGAGGAGGAGGGGAACAGAGAGAAAGCGCGAGAATGGGACACGCAGGGCAAACGAGAGAGGAGAGAAGACAGAAAGGTTGGTGCAGAGGAAAGAGAGAAAGAGAGAGGGATAGAGGGGAAGAGAGAGAGAAAGCAGAAAATCGAGGGTGGCGAACAACGATCCGCTGGGAGAGAGGAGGGATGAGGGCGAGCGACGGACACAGAAAAGGTAGGAGGGACATCGAGAGGGGGGGATGGGATTTCAAATGAAATCAATTCAGAGTCGGTGTCCAGTCGAACGTTACCCCCGCGAGTGTCGGGGTAAATGTTGGCCGAAACAGTAATTTTACGCTCGGTTCACGCCGATTTCGAATCCCGATGCTTTGCCGCGAAACGTCACAAGAGGCATCGAACCGATTCCCGGAGGGATTAGCGGGAAATTTAAAGTTACGCTCGACGAGCCGCCCCTGTGAGAGGCGTTTCACGCGTCGGGGATCACGTCCGAGCATTCTTCTCGCTCGAACCTTTCCTCTTCACCGATAATTCGTTCGAATTCCACCTACAATGGCCGACGATACTTTCGAGCCTCGATAGTGATAAAAAAATCGCTACCTCAAACGAGAAGCTCTCTTCAATCCCCAGACATGTCACAATATCTCGTGTGACAAAGAACAAGTAGAATGATACACGACCAAAATAAGTATCTCCACTCCTATTCTGCCTAAAGAATCTATAGATGCCACTGATCACCTTCACAAGAACGCTTACACGATTTCCCCATAGACCACCTCAGTCCCAGCCTCACTCCCGAAGAAAGAAGCTTGAACGACGGTGTTTATCGGCCGAGCAATTAAGAGAAATCTAGCAGTAGAGAGAGCCGCGGAGAGGTGCGATAAATGACAGAGGGTATAAGTGCTCGCACGGGATAAGAGGTTTTATTAAAAAATACTTAAGCGCCGTTTTAGGAGCGGTGAATAAACGATGCGCCGGCCGACAGAGACGTAGAAGAATGGACATGTAGAGCCGAGAGAAAGAGGGAAGCCGACGGGCGGAGGGGAGAGGGAGACTAATTCGAGGGTATAACGAAGTCGACGGTAATCCATGCACGGACAATTTCATTTCTGCCGTCGTGAACCCTCTTTCTATCCCGCACCCCCTTTTCCTCCGGCATCGCCTCCTCTCGCCCTCCGCCCTCAGCCGCTCTCTCGCTCCCTCGCCTCCTCTGTCCTCCATTTCTCCGTCGTCGGAGCCTGCGCGGTAACTTTTTTGATAAACTGTTTTCCGCGTTTTTCGCCGGTGGATGTAAATTAAATCCTCCATGGAGGCCGTAGGAGACTCGCGTCTCCCAGCTGCCCCCAGGATCCCAGCGTCATCCCTCCCCCTCCTCGTCCCTCGCTGCCTCTCCCCAGGTCCACCAGCCATCACGGCGGATACAAAGCCGATTAGGCCGGGATACGGGGTACATTATCATTTCGCGTTTTTCCCTGCAGAGCTCCTCGCCCTCGACAGATTCTGCGCGGGAGGGGGACGGAGGACGCGCTCGGCCAGGCGCACGATTTTTCGCGGAAATCCTTACGAACGACGTGGATGAAAAATGACGCTCGACGTCTGGACCACGCGCACCAGGCACCGCGGAATAATGGAATGCATGACGCGATTATGGGATTCATTTAGAGGTCCTTTGACTATTCTGCTGTGCCCCGGTGCAGTCGAAAAAGCGAAAGAGGGAGGGAAATTATGGGAGAAGTGACGTTTGGCTTGACGAATGCAGACTGCGTTTGAAATAATTGTTTTGAGTGGCGAAGTTTGGGAGGAGGTAACGGGAGTTTGGAATGAAGAATCCTGTGTGACTGGAGGATGGGGAAGAGGAACCTTGGTTCTATTCTCGGTATTGTAATTCTAATAGGAGCTCGATTAAAGGGTCCTTTCGTGACCAATTGTTTAAACTTTGTCTGAGTTGTCTGAAATCGTGAATTTGAGATGTCTGCGAAAATTGCCTCTAAAAGAAATATCCCTAAAATTCTAAGTGAGACCAAAGAAGGCAAAAATTCAGTCACTGTGAAACGACAACATACAAGCTACAAACTCCGCACTGACAAGAAACTAAAAAAAATATTTATACTTAACTACACCCTCCCAAATCTTTCAAGTCTCCTCCTTGACCCAGCGCAATGTCTCTAGGGTCTCCCTTAATTTACTTAAAACGCCTATGTCTCCTAGCCGAACCAGCCGCCTCTGGTCTCCCAGTTCTTACATCTCCCAGAACCTGCTCTTCTCAGTGCGTCTGAAAAAATGCGCGCCTCCCTGCTCCACGGAAAACAATTACAAAGCCAGAGGCTCGGCGAGTCCGCGTGTACTTAACCACCGAGTGGCAGGTTGGGGTAGAGGAAAGGGGTTCAAGGAGTGGAATCAGTGTCGCGAGAAAACCGAGCCCGTCCCGGTAATAACCCGCCCCGGTCTCTCGTCTTAAGGCAGGCAAAGAAGATATTCGTGTCAGTTGGCCTCTCCCGTTGCAGATGAAACAAAAGGGATCGCAAAGGAGAACGATCAATATTTAGTCACTCCGGAGAACCGACCGGTCAATATCGCATTTTAATACCCCCCTCGACCACCCCCCGCGGCTGGAGCATCCCTTTTGTACTCGCGGCGAAGGCGATCGGCGGTGTGCACACAGAGAGGTCGGAAAACCAAAACGAAGGAAGGGGGAGGAGGAGAGCCGACGCTGGAGACGGCGCATTCATTGGACGATGAATTTTCTGGGTCTGGCCCCCCTCTATCCCTCCCTCTGCCTCTCCTCCTCATCGCCCCTTGATGCTTGCACTCGCCGGCTAAGTAATGCATCGCAAGTAGCGCGCATCCGGACGCTAAAGCCGCCGAGAGGGAACTAGGCACCGTGCCAAGTGTTTCCTTCGCGGATCGGCCAACTATTTCCAATATTTCTTAGAGAGCAGCTGATACCCGCGGCACCCGGAGATGTTTCGGAGTAATTTGCGCCCGGCAGGAATGCATTCGGCGAACAATGCCAGCGCGGATAACGAGCCCCTCGGACTCTGTTCAACGTGCCTGGGACAATGAAATTCTTTATGATCAGTCACCGGCATTTTTCTCGAGATATTAAATACCCGCGGCACGATGGGACTCGAAGGCCTCGCGTAATCAGGCCACTGTGCAATATCCGCGCTCCGTGGAGATCTAATCAATTGTTCTTCGTACTTTTGTCCTGGGGACAGGGATGCTGGGAATTGATTGCAATTAGCCTGGCGAGCTTCCGATCGGTCGCTAGATTTGCGCTCCGTGATTGGCTGCGGGGAAGATGACGCGAGGGTCTTAGAGGGTTTTGGACGAGCTGCGTTTGTTTAAGTTGTGGGAGTGGTTTATACTTCTGTGGCTACTGTTTTTGGGGTACGAATGGGGTGGACTTCGGAGATTATTTTTTTAGGCTGATAGACTGTTATGCTATGTCTCTGATAAGATTCATTAAGATTTATAATGATACGAAACCTCCCCCATGTACTGTAACCCACTTTAGATTTTCAGACTAGTTTCGAGTTCACTTCGGTCTACTTTCAAATCATTTCTAATCACTCCTAAGTCAGCTGCGGCGTTCCATCAACCCCGAGTGTTAATTGTCGCGAGACCATTGCACCACCCTCATCAGGGGAGAACAACGAAGAAGCAATATCTGCTTTCGTCCTTTGCCGTGCTTTCTCTCCTGCCAGGGTCAACGAACCGTTCCGTTCGACCAACAGGAAGAACCGGAAAGAAGACTCCCCGAGGGGGCGGTGAGCGGGTGGAGGGGTGGCAGGGAACAGAGTCTTTGGCAGGGAGTGTACCGTACTCATGCTGCAAGTAGCAGCTCATAGTGGCGGATTAGCCTTGCAGTGGCGATGCTTACATCCCCTATAAAGTCCCCTGGCATCACCCTCCGCTGCCCGCTTCTCCCTCCCTCCTCCTCCTCCTCCTTTTCTCTCCCCGCGCAACGGAGGCTCGCTCCCATCGAAACCCTGTCAGCCAACCCCCGCCTCCTTCGTTGTTTCTCCCGCGATAACCCTGCGGCCACCGCATTGTCTGCCCGCCCAGCCAATACCCTTCGTGTTTCTCCTACTTGTGTTCATTATCAAAAAATTCGAAAAGGAACGGCGCTGCTGCTGCCTGACTGGCTGCCTGCCTGCCTGCCTGCCTGCCTGATGCAACGCCAGCGTAAACCCCTTATGTTACAGCACTGACATTTTCGCGAGGGTGGTAAGCTTGTTCGCTCTCGTCCGACTGATCAGAACTTCTATTCTTCGTGATCGTTCGACAGGGAGGTGTCGTATAAGGGATCTTCGCCACGGGGACCATTCAGACTTCTCTCAAGGCATAGTGAATGGTAGAGAAAATTTAGAATTGTGAGATTACTAAGGCGAGAAATATTGTTGCCTCTTGAAAGAAGAATGGTCTAGGAATAAGACTACTTTTTCTAGACGAGATGATTCAAAAACCTTAATACTATATCTCCAATAGGATCAAATTCGATTTCTTCAATTTTCTAAACTTGAATAAATTTGAGTTCTCAGTGACTCTACCCTTTGATAAGGATTAAGTCAACTCTAGGGCACTGCTTTCGTTTATGCTTTCATCAGCAATGAGTTCACGACAGGGCAATTTAATCAATTTCAAAAAGATATTCAACTCTGCCCCAAGAAGCAAACACGCGGTATAGAAAAGGTACCACTACCTTAGCCGCAGGTCCCTCGAAGGGGATGACCTCGCAACTGAAGAACGCTCGCAACCACGCGAACTGCACCACTGAGAGCCGAGATTCGATACGGTAAACGCTTCAGCTCCGCGTTATCAGCGCCGTAGAAGGGAGGAGGGCTCGCGAGCAGAGGTAATACGAAGAGTCTCAAAGATGACTCCGCGGGTCGTGTGCTCGTCGACAAAAGGGTAATCTCGGCGGAAGTTGGATCCCACAGCGGGGACGAGGCAGAGGGAGGGGCGGTGGCTCGTCGTCGTTGCGTGAAAACCGGGAAGAAAACTGAATAAAAAGAGGAATAACGTTAACCGGAAGTTTACGGCGCTTCGGGTAACTCGTTGCTAGCCCGACTTCCGGCGAGCAGGGAAAGAAAAGGGGCAAGAGGGAGCGGTGGCAACGGCGGCGGTGGATTGTTGGCGGCGGCGTGAGGTGGAGAGAAGGGAGGAGGGGGCTTCGGTTGCCGCTGCGGCGGAAGAGAGAAGAAGAATGCGAACCAAGACAGAGATTTCGCTGCCGGCTGGCTGTGAACGGAGTGCAGAAGCGAAGGAGGGTGTAAGAGGAGATGGAGGAGGCAGCTAACGGGCGAGGAGGGCGAGAGAAGGTTGAAGGAGGCCGTGGTGTGGGCGGTGCGAGCCGAGAGAGAGAGAGAGAGAGAGAGAAGGAGAGAGAGAGGAGAGAGAGACAGAAGAGAAAGGAGTGAAAGAGGAGGCGGTGCGCCTAGGCAGTCGAGGTGCACGGGCGAGAGAGAGCCAAGCGCCACTAATTAGTGCCAAGAACGTAATTAAGTAATTTTTAATTAAGTGACTGCCGTTTACGCGCACAACCACCACGCACGGGGTAAGCTGGCTCGATGCAGGGTGCTTCATCCCGCCTGCACCGCCGTAAGCCGGATTACCCTTCTTCCGAAAAATTCGCTTTCTAGCGAACAACCGACCGCCACCGTGCCTCTTTCAAGTCGCTCCAAGATATACCACCGTCTGACGCGCACGAACCTGGAAAATGCTCGTCGGACCACGGACACAGGCGAGCAGCGGTGATCGGGGGAGGGCAGGAGGGTTGGTGCAGAAGCTGGCTATCGATTCACCATCCAACGTGCAATATCGACAATTGATACGCTGGAGTCAGAGAAAGAGTGCCGTTTGGCGAGAGCTCGCATTCCAGCCTCCTGAAAGCAACATGTGCGTGGAGTGTGCATACCGCTGCGTGGGTGGAAAAGCAAACTGGCCTCACGTTAAAAAGAATTCAATAATTACGTGAATGCTACCGATACAGGATCAATGGGACTCTGTCAGCACTCCTGGAGCTCCGGAACGAGGCACTCCGAGAGGGAATAAAAGTCTATCAGAGGGTTAGGTCGGTAGTGCAGGTACCTGCAGGTGAGAGGCCACTGTTGGTAGCATCGAAACGCGCGAGTTGCTCTTCATTTAGCTGCGTGGTCAGGTTTTAATCAAGAAGCTGGCGCGAGATTCTTTGAGATCTATATAGGATCGTTTATGTCTTTCGAGTAACCACGGTTCCTTGGGCGTACGCATACAGCTGCTTGAGGGACAACTGGCAGTGTGCAGACACGGGGCGAACACGAGGACGGGGTTCTTCTTTGTGGATTCGAGGGCCTCGCGGCGGCTCAAGAGACCGCGTCTTCTTCTTCCTCGTTCCTTCCCTTCGAAGGCCAGGTATAGCCGTCAGCAAGGCCGCGGCCCGAAAGTCAAAGACCAAAGTTTCTTTCTTCGTATCAGAGGGTTCTGGAGCCACTGTACCCTCCTGTCCCTCTACCCCTTTCTCGTCCTGCCACCCCCTCATCATCACCTTCCGCTCTACCCTCTTCTCGCCACTGTATCCCCGCGGTCGTCCCTCCTCCACGTTCGATGCGTATTACCTCTGGCCCTGCGTGCCTCTCGCTTCCTCCGTCGCCTTTTGTCTCAAAGAACTCGTACTTGCTCATTTTGCCCAGGCTCCTTTCTTCCCCGTCGAGGGCTGGACCGGGCGCGGGAGGAGAAGAAAATCGAAAAGAGAACTTTCCTCAGATACGGATCCTCGAGGGAGAGGACGTCCCGGTGTCAACGATCCCAAAGGATCGTCTGCTCGGGAGGACGTCACGAGAGAGAGAGAAGATCGCAAACTCGACAGGGAAAAGTGGATGACAATCGTGAACTTGTTGCCAGGCTGAAAATCCATCTAGCCCATTCAAAGGAACCAAGTTCCGCGGGAGAATACCCTATCCCAGATTTCGGTGAGCAACCAGTCATACGTCGGTCCTCGGGACCAAGTGCAAAGAGAGTATTCAACTCTTTTTCGAAGAGTCGCAGAGTTTCACAGTCGTGGGGATAGAGACCGGGGCCAATTACAGTGTCGCCTACGCATCGTCCGAGAAGCGACTCGAAACGATGGCCAGAGGGGCGAAAGGGAACAGCGGAACGCGACCAGGAAGCGAACGCAGGAGTGAAAGAAGAACAGGCTAGCGTGGGGGAATGTAGAAAAGATTACGAGTGCATAGTAATTACAAGGCTGCCGTTCTTCCGGCTCTATCCCGGAAGCTCACATACTCCGCGGGAACGGTCCGCTACCTGCGAACGTAAGCACGCGTCTCCTCCAGGCTGCGAGCGTCTGCATAGGTGGGCGAGACGCGTGGAACGCTCATGCACGCGTGTGCGCCTACCTCAAGGCTCGAATTTTCTCCTGTCCCCCTTTTCCTTTCCCTCGGCTCGGCAGCTCGGCTTATTCCTCGCAATAAGAGGCGGCCGTCGCGATGACGAGCGTATGTGCCGACGCACACGTGTGCAGGTCTCCTACCTCCACGTGCATACGTGGAACACGCGTGCCACGCCAACATTGCTAAATGGTCCTCGCCGGCGAGCTGTTTACCACGCAGCCGCCCACGCACGCCTTCCGCTGTCAGACCCCCTGCGCGCTACCCTCCTGCGAACCGTGCACAATTTTGTGGGATTAAAACGCAAGCCGCCGACCGAGGAGCGAACACACGCGGCAGTCCCGCGCGGAGGCTGCCTCAGGCCTACGCGGCCCGTTTGCTGGCAAGACTTCCGTGAACCCCGGGCGATCGGCTCCCTAAGGCTTTCATTTCTACTGGGGACTCCTCTTTTAGTCTTTTTTCTTGGGGACTTCCTGGGTTTTGGTGGTCGAGGGACTCGGGGAAGGTGTTGCTTGGGGCGCCTGAGGTGGTGGATAAGTTCCGTGGGTGGTGTGATGGGGTTGGGTGTAGATTTGACATGGGATGTGGCTTTGTGAAGTTCGTTGTGGTATTATGGGGAAGAGGGTTGTATTGATAGTGTTGGGATGTTTGAAGTCTGGGGTTAGTGTTGGGGTTGGTAGTACGAGTACATCACTTGTGGGTGGGTATAGTTTTTTTGGAGGAAGTCAGGGTGGCTGGATGTTGAATCATTAAAAATAGAAGCTCTAGTAATCTATGAAACGTTATTAGGATCGCCTTAATTTAAGTAGTAGAAGTCAGTAGCTTTATGGAAGTAGTAAAAGTCAAGAATAAATCATACAGGCTTTATGCAAGTAGTAAAAGTCAAGAGTAGATCATCTATGAAATTTACTAGCATTATCTGTCCTTTTACAATACAAATTTACTAATTTTCTGTTATCAAGAAGAAACCTACTTCTCAATTATTACGCACCTAAGGCGAAATAGTCTCAATAATAAAACTACAGTAGTAGCTACAGAAATTGCACTACCTTAATAAGATTTCTGTTTATGTGACTGGAAGGTTTAGTTTACCTTCTTTATCTAATAGATCAATTTATTAAGAAGTATAGCTACTAGTTTTAGCATAATAGTTACATTATGAGCAATCTACATTTCTAAAATAGTGGTGCAATTCTATTGATCACTACTGTGTTTCTTTATCATCGGATCAATAATCTACTAATTTTCCGACGATGATTCAGCGCTAAGAATGTCATCATTTATTACCCAAATATTCTAGTGAATATTTTATATCCTCGTTGGCGAAGTGGTCAAGGACTCCGAAGGAAGACAGTGGACTACAAATGATAAGATGGCGAAGGGAAGGTGGTTGTTAACGACTGTCGCGTGTTAGGGCCGGCAATCAAGGGGTTGGAAAAGGAAATTCCAGTTTAGAAAATTGCCGCGTCATTACCCTAACCAGCACGGGGTCAGGGCGGCTGGTAATGTCCAGCGCGATACAGATCGTCGATTGATAAGAGCGTAGCGAAGAAGGAATTAGAAAGAGAAGCGCGAGTAAACACCCCCTGCTGGAGAATTATCGGGGATCCAGAGACGATAAGCGACCCCTCGAAAGCGTGACTGGGTAAATTCATCGTCGACTTCATTATTCGACCGCTCGAGAGCTTTCGATTCTTCGTTTATATCGCGCGCCTTCCCTTATTATTACTTCTCCCGTGTTCTAGACACTTTCAGCTCTCGACCATTAACACGCATTTAAAATATCGCGTGGCAGCGAAGCACGGTACCATCCCTTCTTGCACTCCTTTTTAGTTTAGTTACGCGTTCTCAGCGATTTAACGTTATTTATCATTTTAAAGGTCGACAGCTTCAACATCGAAAGAGGTTAGAATTGATTTAAACTTCAAACATCAAAAGTACCAAATTAATTTGTAAGCTACTCAAGTCACCAGTCTAATTAAAACAAAAGCCCTAATTTCTATTATAAAATTCCCATTTTCCAGAATATTATTTTACGGACCCTTTTCGAACCGAACCACCGCACAACTATTCAAACGCTCCCCAAAATAAATCCCCATCAGTTCTCCGTTTCCAAAGCAACTGACAGCGACAGCGCCTCAAACAAAGCCGAGCAGACACGAAAACCACAGGCAACGAGAACGAGTAAAAAAGAATCGCTGCTGGATTTCCACGTACATCGAAGAACCGCTTCACATCGCGTCGCAAATCCATCGTCTGGCGAGGTCCGTGTCGTGTGCGGCCACTGTCCATTATACGACATAAAATTCCTTCCATCCGGCCGATAAGATCGCTCGACCGAGTCGCGTGTCCTGCCGTAGGATCTGATAACGCTCGAACCCGAGTCGCGCGCGGATCTCACCCTTTCTTTCTCTCCGTGCCTCCCGCGTTTTTCCCCCTTATTTCGCGCACAAACAGACGGACAGAGGCGGAGATGCAGGCAGATAGAGAGACGACACGTATGGCTGGCACAACGTGCCGCAGAGCGGCGGAGAGAGTACGGCGCGCACACACGTGCATCGAACAGAGGCGTCGCAGCTCTGTCATCGACGACCCCAATCATCCCCCCCGGGCGAGCTCCATCGAACGAAGGCTGTCAATATCGTCGTCGGTATAAGCAGATCCGATGATGTACGGCCGACGTCAACGAGTCTTCGTAAGATATCGGACGCGCGAACGATTCGACGGCCGCGTGAGAAAATAGGGTGCGAAGAATCGCTTTGTCCTTCTGCCTCCCTCCCCCGAGCCGACCCCCGCCGATCCCTTTCGCGCCCCTTCACTGTTTTCCCTTGCCAGGAGAAGCGGAGGAAAGTCGCGATAGGTAATGTGGACATGTTAATTATCGATTCGGTGGATGGCTTCGGTTTGATTATTTCGTGACTGAGGGGAGTTGATTCCAGTGTTTGGATGTTTTAGAGGTGGAGGAGGGTTGAAACTCTGAACAAATTTTTTGTCGAAAAAGGTAGAGATATTTGAGAGAGTTCAATTTTCAGGGAAAGTGAAATTTTGAATTTTCTGAATTCTAGTTTTTGGAAATCTATATTTTAATTAAATGATTCTACTTTGATGTGGCAAAAATGAAGTCACTAAAAATATTCCCCAATTTTCATGTACCACTTCGCCCACAAATTCACCATTAATTAAGTCTTCCACCGGCGGGAAACAGTTCACGCGTGCGGCCCGACAAGTGGGAAACGCTCCCTTGTAAGATTGGAAAAAGAGCTCGCAGTTGGTGGCAGAGGTGGACGGTTCTCGTGACAAAAGTACAACGTCGGCGGAGGGCGTCGGGAAGTAAGGGTGGAAGGAAGGGCGGTAAAACGTAGAATAATGTGGCGAGGCATTTCCGCATAGGAAGCCGTGCATTAGGCTATCAGATCGAGCACGCTCGACACAACGACTGCCGCCGTACGTGTCCGAGGAAAAAGTGTCCGCGGGGCGGTGTAAACCCTTACGTGATTAGTCGTCAAAGGAGAGGGTCGCCGTGGGGTGAAAGTGTGCCTAATGAGCCGCGAGACCGCCACCTTCGTCGCGTCCTTTAATCGCCATTTTACGGGAAACTTGTACGAAACTAATATGCAAGGATTATCAAGAGGAAAGTTTCAATTTCTCCCTTTCAACGATCGCCGGGGGCGAGGGGGTGGGGATACCGCGTTCCCGCGTGTCGTTAGGGGTTAGACGGAGGAGGAAATTATTTATGGACGCACCGACTAGAAACATTGAGATTATAACCGGCACGGTTCGAAGGGAGGTTGTATTATCCTTTTTTTTCACCCCTCGCGGTTCATTTTCCACCAGCCGCTACGGTTTATCTGTCGCCGACGGTCGAACGTGTTAATTTTATCGCTCGTCACCGGGTTAATTGCACGTTACAGCACTGGGTTATGTTTCTGCGCTTTGCGGCGAGCATTCGATCATTGCGAAAGGCGGTGGAGAATGTACAGTGAAACTGTGCATTTTTGGCCCAGTGTTGTCAGTGATTAAGACGGAGAGAGCGATGGAAATTGAAATATGATTGAAATCATCATAGTTGCATGTTGACTATACTGAATAGGAACTCAGAAGAGGTGAGCAGGAAAGCCAATTTGCTGCTAATTGTAATTTTAGTGAAACTACAATTTCGTATGCACTAGTGCAATGTTAACTCATTATATAAAATGAACTAATTACCAAATCGTCAATCAACAGTTTAAAGAAAAAGAAGCTCGAAGCACAGAAGAGAACCCACCCTTCCTAATATAATTTCTCTTGATTCCATATCGCGGTGAAAAATTCGAATACCGAGAGGAATGGACAGGGGTACCTCAGTCTCGATTGAAGAGAAATTCTGCGCGAGCCCTTGTCGTGTTCTGCTGGTTCTGTCATCGGGAGTTGTGCTCGTAGAAGGAACAGAGAAGAATGGGGAGGCGGATTAGCTAGAGAGAGAGAGAGGAAGCGAATAGCCCTGCGGCCGACACGACAAAATGTAACGAAATATATACGTTACAGCGAGTTAATTAGCTTTGTGCTTAACGCTGGAAGCCGAGCTTCGATGCAATTTTCGCTGGACGTTTGAAACTTTCGGTAACGCACTCCGCGACCCCTCTTGTCAACCGCTCTAGTCGATCTCTCCTTCTCGCTGGAAATGTTTCGAGAGAACGAAACAGGGCGAGGGGAGATGGACGCGGGGGTTGATCACAAGGGACAAGTTCCTGGAAACTGCCACTGCTTCGCTACCCTTTGCCTACCGAAACACGTATCCTTGATCTTTTTTCCTTATGCCACGCACGATGCCTCTTGTGCCTTTGCTCGTGAACGCGCGAGAACCAGAAAGCGGTGGGAAACGTGCTACCAGGCCCGATCTATCCTCGTGTCGCGGGCAACATTTTTGGGCGAGCTTTTTGCTCATTTTCAACGGCGAAATTTCAAGCGCGCCCTTCCCTCATTTCCATGGGGACGTTTCTAATGGACCTTTTTCTGCGTTAATTAAATTTTGCGGCTGATCTAGCCGGGTCGCTCGAGTGCTTCGAATATTTCGTACGAGATCGGTGGAACGGGCCACTGTGACGGCTGTATCGGAAGTCGATGATACGAGGGAACATGGTATTTCAGAGTGTCAAGTTTCTGGAAAATTTAGGCGCTTTCGACGACGACGGTGCCCGACAAGATTTTAATCTGCATAGAATGTTCGCGATTCTGACGCTCGTGCTATGAGTTTGGAAAAAACCTAATGTTGAGATTGATAAGTGTAATTTTAGTAATTCTTATGTGATGCTACTTGTAGGAATTATTTGCAAGTATTTGAAATATTCTGTACAAGTATGTACACTATAGTTTCGAGTGGTGCAAGTGGGCAGAAGATGATTCTACAAGACAAAATAAGACATAAGAATGACAAAATTAGGTTTGAGGCTTCTTTTTCCAGGTATTGACTACTGAAACTCTACCTAAAATGCGTCTGACTCGAGCACTTATTCTATTTATTCTACTGCCGCCAGTGCGTCTGGCCTAGCTAGCGCGCGTTTCCAGTAGAATCAGTAGAATGAGTCTTTGAATCAGACACGTGTCATAGCTACTTCAGACGTCTCTAACTAATAACTCAAAAACAAAGTGTGAAATGCAAGCCTATCATTCTCGATTTTCTTCTTATTCTGACTTATAGGATCGTTTATGACTTAATCGTACCACCCTTCTTCACACATCCATACTTCAAGGTAATAAATAAATAACTCAGAATCCCTCTAAAATTATTCCTCCCCTCTCATCTAATCCTTCCACTCGAGATTCTCCACCCTCAGCGACGATCAAAGCACCACGCAAAGAGACAATACAACCCGCCAACGGTATGTTAAATGTCAGAGGGCCCAGGTGGAAGTTCGTGGTCTCGAGGCGATAAGAAAACGGCAATAATGTATCCAGCGTGGCCACGCGCGGCCTCTTCGACCGCCTTATATCTCGGATCTGTACTGTACTCAGGCTAATTATAATCAGGCTAATGCCTTCTGGCCGGTACGTGTCAGTACCTACGGCCTCCTACGCTCTCCACCTGCCGCAATGTAGCCACGTTACTTATCCCCGGCCCGAAGAGAGGGTAATTAAGATTCGGACACACCCATCGTGACTCTCGTCTCTTGGGCTCTGACCGTTTCTACGTAGGGAGTGGTCGATCCCTTGAAAGGCGCGTTCTCGTTTGCATACACGTTACTGGTACCGTCAGAAACGTCTTCCACAGTCGTGTCCACTTTTTCCCTCGTTTTCATGGACAACCGTGTTCTGGGAGTGGCGACACGCTGTCGATCGAGGGGAACATCGATCGCGAGATTTACGAGATCCACCGCGACTCGTGGCGTACCAGAGGATATCTAAAGGGACTTTACGCGAGCGAATCGAGAATGTTATGGAAATCGGTACGCGTTTACACGGCGAAAAGTTGTCTTCTCGGCGAACATGCAAGGTAGGAGGATCAAGGACCGTTTCGATGTTGGCTAATTAGCTGTGCTACGCTTCTAGGGAAAATTGAAGCCGTTTCTTAGTGGAAGTGGAAGTTCGGAAACGGTCCTTGCTCGAGTTCGTAAATAGTTGATGTATATTCCACTCACCGGAAGTTGGAGAACCACTTGACCAGCTGCGCTGTGTTGTTCTTATTGAACTTGATGTCGGGGAAGTACATCTTGAGGATGGACGAGGACGGGTACCTGACCCAGAAGAACATTAGTTTCGCCTTCCTCAGATGCATCGGCGTCAGCGTCGACGAGTTCACCGTGGTTAAGGAAATACTTGCTGAAATGGTCGCTGAAATTTTTTTAACCGCGCTATTTACGGTCCAACTTTCTCGTTGATTTATTTATAGTGGAGCGTGGGCTGCTGCCCAGGGAACGGAGACGCCCAGAAGAAGAATAGGCTTGGCAATATGTTATGGCGTGTACGCAAATATCTCAAACTTAATCGTGTTTCCTTCGTATCAAATTGGATTAGAAATCGTACAAGCTGTGGATGTCGCGAGGGTAGTAGGGGTCTAACGTTCTCGCCGAGGTTGACCCACGATTGGCCGTATCCTCAGCGGAAGCCTTACCGACTCCTTATCGGTAATAGGATCTCCTGATGTGGTTTCATCGCATTCTTATTCGGCTGATCCCTGTATTCAATCTCTCACCGATCGTCTGTGACTTGGCCTGTCCCTTGACTAGCCTGGAATGCCCCCTAAGAATTTTCCTCTTACTTGGAAAAGGAAAATTTCTCAGGAAAGATTCTGCTACCTGCTCTCCTTACTTTTGCTGGTTTGCAAGAAATACCTGTGAAGCCTTTTTCGTTAATTGTAATAAAGAAATAACTCTATAGTTCCAAAAAAATTGACGAAAGACATTTCACAGGGAACTCTTATCAGATTTACCAGTTACAAAATTGTATTCTATCTTCTAATATAAGAATTTTTAAGAATTCATTACCACATTAGGAGTCAAGAATAAATAAAGTTTCTACAGAATTAAGAATTCTTTTAATAAACAAGGGAACCCTTCATCGTCCTAATTTTACAAGACCAATTTCTATCTGCATGATTCCATAATAATAATTTTGCCAAGAATAGTGGAAAGCCTGAGAAAAAAAATCGAGTCGATGATAATGTGTCCACGTGGATCCTCGATCATCTGAAAGCTATCTAATTCCGCCAGAGACCATTTACAATTTTCACAAACGCTCATCGTCATTGGGTGTTACTGTCAGCGCGAACTCTTTCGAGTCGCGGCTGAGCGAAGTCGTCGTTCACGAGCGAATGGCTCGACGAGTGTAGCCGTTCGCATCAAACACGTGCGCGCACACCGCGTCGCATTTTACGTTCGCGGGGTAACGTCGATGGGCGATAACGAGATGCCAGACTACATACTGTAATAAGGGTTATTCCGCCCCCGCAGTCACCCCTTGCATTATCGAGCTGGTCCTTCCTCGTGCCCTCTTGACGCGTGGCCCACGCCTACGCGTCTCGTGCTTATTATACCTAAGCGGCGTGCATGGTTGAAAAGGAAGCTGTGCAATTATGTAACAGGATTTTGATACTGACTGAACATTTTTTTTTTTGGAATAGATTTTTCTCACTGTGAGTGAACTAGGTATAATTATAGCAAACTTGATTTATTTGGAGTTGATTTTTCAAACGATTCTTTGACTTCTAATTTTTTTTCAAGCTAGGAGTGTTAGAGATAGCTATTTCTGAAACAGTAACTTTTTCTAAACCTTTCCTCTTTCACAATCTTCGTAACATAGTATAGAATACAGTCTTATGCAATTCAGGAACGTATACAACATATGCAACAATATATGCAAAAGAGTTCTATACACTGGCACAGCACAGTTACCCTTAACCGAAGCGTTCACTGCGTGCACCAGCCCCGTCTCTGGCGCACGCAGTGTCGAGAAAGGAAACTCGGACAGCGTGAAAAGCATATTCGGCTACGTCGAAGGCACGAAGAGTGACAGACAAGGGTGAATCGAGAGGAGAGCGGTGAACGGCAGTAGGTTGTAGCACGGCCATGCGCTCGACCTGCCCCAACAGGAGGGAGTGAAAAAATGCGCCATTGATTTTACATCAAAGGCCGGCTAAAAAGGTGGCAAAGAAAGCCGTGGTGTCGATCGAACGACCTGAACCAACACACCACCGATGCAGTTTCCGACGTTGTATCGTTGCCGACGCGTTTGCACGCCCCCGCGACACACGTCTCTCTTTCGACGATCCTGAGCTCATAGGCGAAAGCACTATCAACTGTAGCTCAAGACAGTCATAGAAGGCTGAAGAGTACTGTTGGTACAGCTTTCATTAGAGATTTTTGGGAATTGTGATTATGATGAGAGATAAAACGATGAGCATTTGGACCTCGATACATGTACAGATTTTTAAGAAAGTGCAGGGACTATAGATGAAGACAGTCACAAGAGGCAGAAGAATACTTTTAGAATATCCTTGATTATAATAGAATTCTGATAACTACAATCTTGATAAGAGTCGAAACGATAGAGGTATAGACCTCCGTACTCTGCTCACATTTTTCTATATTAAACTGTGGTTCTACTTCCCCAACTTTCAATTTGAAGGGCCTCTAGTTGCATCATGGAGGAGAAGCTAGAGGACGGAAGCAGAGAGGTGAACAATGAGAAATACAACACCGTTACCAAGTATAAGGAATCCAGTTGGCGGGAAGTTAACTCGTAGAAACGGAGTTCCATGGATTCTCATACGCCGGGAGAAGTAGTAGAAGTGGCTTATCTACGATAAGTCGAGGAGACGCTCGTGATGGGAAGTTCACGTGCCTCCTCCCCCATCTCTCTTTCTCTCTCGCTCGTACCCGCGGTTAAATTCCGAAATTGCGGGACAGATTATTGGCTTGCGAAGTTGGGTGAGACTCGAAGCCGAGGGTGGGCACCGAGTAGGCAAAGAACTTTCGACCTCGCGCGTTGTTGCCGGACAAACTCTACTCGTAGGTGCAGCCAACATTAGCCTAACTCCGTGGCAAACTAATCTAACATTCGTCCGAGCTTCCTCCCTGGCCGCCTCCCCCTCCTTCTGCCATTCTCCCGACTTCCTTCTACTTGCTGGCAGGTCGAGCTTTTTCTCCCGCGAAATTCCCCGTTGTTTTTCGAAGTTCCCTGGCTTCCCTTCTACAGAGGGAAAAACATTCCTAAGCATCGTCGTTTTTCACCCGTCGCTTTTGCACTCCCCCGCACGGATACTTTTCCCGCTTTAATACCGAAAGTTGGACCGTACTTTCTTTGGAGAACGTTCAGACTCTGTGTCCTCCACCCTCCGCGATATTGCCTCGGTACCAGAGGCGAACCGGACATTATGCGCTTGATTCTACTAACAGAAATGCTCGGCTACCAGTCGGTAGCCTTGACAATCTCGGATGGACACCGTTCTGGACGCTCTCCAACTACCACTTAACGGACTTTTTCTTCGCGGCAGCATTAGAAAAGGATATTGTAGGCTGAACTCCGTCGTAGCTGATGTCGCCAGAGTTGCAATCGCTGGCCCGGTCGTTGCTGTCCATCCTGAGATGTCCGTAGTCCGGGCTGCCGTGCTGGGCGGCCGCCAATAAGGCAGGATGCAGTATGGCTGGTGGATGGGGCAGTGGTGGGGAATCCCTGAGTTCTACACCTCCGCCCGGAGGACTCGCGGGTAGGTGATGTGGCCCCGGGGGTGGTACCTGGCCTGGATGACCGGTGTGAGGGTTGAAGAACGGCGAGTACGGCGAGAACACTTGACTCTCGTGGAGACTCGGGTTCGGTATCGCCACGCTGGTTGGCAGGGACACTGGCAGCATCGGCGGTGGCGCGTGATACGGTCTCGGCGGGGGTGGCGGCGGTGGACTCTCGCTGCCTCCCTGCGAACCGCTACCCTCCTGCGCCAGGATCCTGGACACCGTCCTCGGCGTGATCCTCGTGTCCGTCACCTGCGAAGGGTAATACTAATTGATACCTTGACTTACGATTGTGAAATTCTGAGTTTGGTTTACACATATACATATATTAGGCTAGGTAGTGTCAGTTGCTCTAATGTGAAACGTGAGATTTACCCTTAGCTGGTATGATGGGAATATAATATAATGTATAGGGATCACCATTATTAAATTAAAAAGAGTAACTTGTAGATATAAAAAAGGCTATGAGCCATAGATCAAAATGTCAAGAAACTAATTTTTGCATTATTTTTTATGGCCCTGTCATACCAGTTAAGGGTTCATGTGGGATTTAGAAATATTCTTTTGAACTTCTTTTTGTGAAGTATAAGAAGTATTCCATATTAGTGCAACTTTCTATAGTATTATATCTACTGCACATTCAATAATCTTGCAACACGTTGACTCCCTTGAAAGTTGAAGTCAACTCCAGATTTCTTCAAGAAATTTATAATAGATAAACCTTGACATTTCTAAACTTTCAAGCGGTATTAATTTCCCTAAACGATCTTGTATAGAAATACAGTTGAAACTCTATAACTCGAATGTCAGGGGAAGAGTTAAAATCTTCTGAGTTATAGAGGTTCGACTGTATCTATATTTTTAACAATACAAATCTTAATATCCACGAGACCATGAAAAACATAGAACCCTGGCAGTCAACGTAAGTTCTCACGGTTTGATTTCAAAGCACATGCAACTAGCACTATTAGGTTGATCGAAAAATTGTATCAGTACAGAAACCAAATGTCTTAGAGAAAATAATTTCCTCAAAATTTCTCGATCAACTTAATATCCAACTTCACGAACAAATTCCTCTGAAAGGCTACTTATCACAAAAAAGCAGATAATCACCTTATGTCGTTTCTTCTTCGGCGTCATGACGAGCGAGAGAGCCTCATTCTGCTCCGAGTCTCTCACTTCCCTCTCGTCGCTCCTCATGTTGCAATATTGGTCACGTTGTTGCTGTTCTCTCTGCTGGTGCTCGCGCTGCTGTTGGTGTTGCTGTTGCTGTTGCTGCTGCTGCGCCTGCATGGAGGCCATGGCGTATATCGTCGGCGGTTTCGGCGTCTGAAATATGCCACCACTCTGCCTCATGTGCACCTGGTTCATCTGATTAAGATTGTTTTCCGTGGGGCCAGAATGTGGGCCATGGGGACCACCGCCCATGGTGGGTCCGATTTGTGGGAAACCCGTAGACTGTGGAGGAGGGGGCCCGCCACTGTGGGGCCCCCGTGGCCCGTTTGGGCCACCGGCTGGTTGTGGTGCTCCTCTGTCCACTACTTTCGTCCTCGGCGATTTTCTCTCGAGTATTTGGCTCGCCAACAGAAGGTCCTTGTTCAGCTGCTCAGCAGCCACCTGCGCGGCCTCGCTCTGCTTGCCGAGGAGCTTCTTCTGTTGAACGAACCTGATCACTATGCTGTCGATTAGATTCGTGAGGGACGATGTGACCTCCGTTTTCAGGATGTCCGCCAAGCCCTCCAGGTCTGCGCCAGTGATATGGGGGCCCGAAGAACCGACCGCCGCCGCAGCACCTCTGAACACACTTAACCTCTCTTGGAAGTCTTTATGCTGAAGAGGCGTGCTCCCCGCTTGCATTTGGGGCGTTTGCGGCGTGGACGGGCCCGTGTTGCTTTGGCTCTGTTGCTGCGTCTGACTCGGAGGGGGTGGCGGGGAACTCTGACGTTGATGTTGCTGCTGCTGCTGCTGCTGCTGCTGTTGTTGTTGCTGCTGCTGCTGCTGTTGCCTCACCGCGGCTTCCTGGTGCTGCTTCATCCTTTCCAGAGCAACGTGTTGCTGTTCGAGGTAGGCTTTGTGTCCAATGTGGTACATAGCTGCCGTGGCATGCGTGTGTTCGGGTGGGATGGCCGGGAGGCCGTTGTACGGTGGTGGATGAGGTCGCGGTGGTCTAGGTGGTAGCGGTTGAGGTTGATGCTGAGGACTGGGGGGCGCGTCACCGCTCTCGCTCGTGTCCGGGTCCATTCTGCTCGAGAGCTCCAGGTACTTCTGCTGCATGAGCGCTAACTGTTCGTGCAGTTTCTTCAGCTGGCTCTTCAGGTTATCCTTCTCCTCGCGCTTTTGCCTGATCGTCGAAGGATCCTCCTCCTCCTCGCTCACCTCCTCGTCGTCCCTCATACTGTCACTGACACCGTGCTGGAGAACGTGATGCACGGTCTGCTGCTGCGGCTGATACAGCTTTCGTTTCTTGCAGCCGTTAACTGTGGTCGTTTGGAGGGCAGGACTGCTGCGCATCGTGTTCACGATATTCTCGACACGCGCTCGTTTGATCTCCGTCGTCGGTGAACTGATCTCGGTCTTGGGTACGATCGGACAAGGCGAGTGACTAGGGCTACGTTTGATGTTTAACGAGTCCTGTATCTCCTCCTTGACAGACACGGATCCCGATCTCGGTTGCGTGGGACTGGGCGGCAAACTTTGCTCGCAATCCGATCCATCGAGGTTGGCCCCAGGCTCCATACCAGCCTCGGCGAACGCCTCCTCCATGGCACGTGCCGCCGCGGCTGCGTCCTCGGCGCTATCCTCAGCATCACCCGGCATCACGGTATCACGATCACTGTGATTCGCGCTGTTCACGACGTTATTCCCATCACCACTGTCCTCCCCGTCACTCTGCACTGTTCCACTACGCGCACTATCACTGTTCTGTTGCTGGTGCTGTTGCGGGCTCTGCTGGTGCTGCTGCTGAGACTTGAGTAGATCCGCTGTGGTGTTGTTGTTATTATTATTACTGTGTATACTATTGTTGTTGTTCGGCTGCTCCTGTACCGCCAACGCGGAGAGCTTGCGCCCTTGGAGTATGTCGCGAAGCATGTGCTGGGTGAGCTCGGCGGTAGCGGGATCGTCGCAATTAACCACAGCGCCCGATTGCAAATTCGCGGCTGGGTCCATGCCGGCGCCAGTCATCCCGTGGCCGCCCTCTGGCGGTGAGCCACCGGCGTCACTGGCCTGTTTGACCTGTCGTCCGAGCAGCTCGTTCAACATCTTGGCGGGCCCGTAACCCGGCGCCCCGAAGAAGCCGAATGCCGCGTGGGCGGAATGCTGCTGAGCGGTGGGACCCGTCGTAGCTGTACCTAAGTGACCTTGGCTCCCAGTTGCTCCAGCCTGTTGTTGCTGAAGCTGTTGTTGTTGTTGTTGTTGTTGCGACTGCGGCTGGTGGTGCTGGGACTGCTGTTGCTGTTGATGCGTCGGCCCGTTCCCACCGAAGATCGAACCGTACAGACCGCCGCCGTGGAAGGATGGCCGGGAGGTGAAGTGCGGTATGCTCGAGTAGTTGTTGCGCGGCTCGCCGGCGTCCACGCGCTGTCTGGTGCGCTTCTGCTTCTTCTGGAGTTGCTGTTGCTTGCTTTCCGTGGTTGCTCCGTAGGGGGCGAAATACTCGGTCTCCTCCCCCGATGACATCATCGGCCGTCTGGTTGGTCGGCCCCCCGAAGGCCTCCGCGTCCCCTCCCCGCCAGGGTTCCTTGTCACCCCTCCCCTTCACGCTCAAATAGCCCCTCGTGGCTCAGCGCCGCTGCCTCTGCTTCTCTGCTCTATACTCTCACCGTTACCCCTACCACAGCCACCTTTTCTCCTCGTTCCTTCTACCTTGTCCTCCCCACTCCGACCCTCGGCACTCTCCCCACTCCACTTTCTTCGTCTTCGGAGTCTCCTTCTCTTTCTTTTCCTCCTCCGTCTCCTTCTCCGTCGCCTTCTCCTTCTCCTCCTCCACCTCCTCCTACGCAGCCGCCTACACTTCCTCTCCGCCGCCGACGCCGCCGCCTCCTCTTCTTCCTCCTCTTCTTCCTCCTCCTCCTCCGCCGCCGCCGACGACGACGACGACAACGTCGGCACCCTTCTCCTTCCCCAACAACTCCTCCTGCTTCCTCGTCTTCGCCTTCTTCGCCTTCTCTCGCGCCTCCACTTCCCCCGTCGTCCCTCGGCTTTTCTGCGCTTACTTTTCACTATTCCGCGCCCCGATCCTTCCGTCGTGGAGCTGACGCCAACAGCTGGGGCTTCGGGATCACACGCTGGCGGCGGTTCGTCCTCGTCTCGGGATCACGGCTTCTATTCGCGAGACGCGGCTCGTTGTCGGGGCTGTTACCACTGCTAACGCTTTTCCTTGCGTTCTTCCTACGATCGGCGCCGCCGCTTCCGTTACACTTTCTGCCAGTCGATGCGATGTTACTCCTTTTAATGATCACGAGAACTGAGGCCGGTGCTCTCGCGGGTGGAATTCTCGCGCTCCCGCCTGGGAGCTGCATCCTTCGAGCTCGCCAAAGGGCTAGCTGCCCCTCGCTCCCTCGTCTCGATTTTCGTTGTCGCGGCTCTCCTTATTTCCCTGCAACAGGAAGATCACAAAATGCCACCGGTTAGCTGAGATTCGAAAGCACCTACTCTCGCGCGGTCAATGGGACCTGATCGATATTCTACATACAGTTCAACCGTGAATCGTATTTTATTTCTGACGCGCGCCGTCTATAGACCCTCGCGTTTCCGTAGATAAAAACGTCTGCTGTCCGATATAACTCGCGGTAATCTAATAATCGGGTCGTATGGAAGTTTTTGACTGACTTTGAGGATAAAAACAATTAATATAACAGACACGATACCTTATTACTATTTCGACTAATCTACTCATACTTTTCTCAGTTTTTAGCATTAATTTTCTATCTTATTAAGAACTTCAAATTTTACATTCTTCTCTGATTTAACTTCTGAATTTCATATTGCCAGAAAATATAGTAGCTCGTTTTCACCCTAGCTTCGCAGTGAAACAGGGAAAGTTTATCGGTTCATTGCACGATTATGTCACATGGTGGTAGGAAACACAGAGATGGCAAGTGTCATCGGTTAAAAATATAGTGATCGACCAACGACGACAAACCTCGAAGCTAAATCCGTTGCAACTTAGCCCGATGTCTTGTCCAAGAGTTCAACCGAAGCTTGGAAGTATAGTGAACTCCGTGACAAGCAGGATCGGTGGATGAAGAGAGTGGCCTGCATGGTGGACTGGCCATAAGAAAATTACTTGCGTTGAATTTCTTATTCGAAACGCAGGTCGAGTTCCGGCAAGTAGACCTTAGCCAGGGATTGCGCGTCGTCGTTGATCGATAGCTGAGAAGGGGACGGGGAGCAGCACAAAAAAGTAATTGATAGAAAATCCTCGGTCGCTAATCGACGTGCCATCTGGCTTGGTCAACCTGGGGGGATGGAACGGTCTACGTTTCAATGCTCTCTTCGTCGTTCCTTTCTGAATTTTAGGGCAAGGAAAGTGTTTGGAGATTTAGAGGAATTTTACTTATTTTGTGAATATGAATCTTTATTTTTGATTTATGGGATTAAAAATTTATTTTTAATCGTCATGCGGTCATATTACTCTAGTCTAGAAGGGGAAAGAACTTATACAGTTTTTTAAATATTTCGTGAGACAGATACCCTTAAAAATATGTAAAATTCTCTCATGCAAGCAGAATGATTATACTTTTTCACGATAGATTCTACCGAGCAGAAGTTTCCAAAATTAGGATCTTAATTTTAAATATGATATCGCCAGTAAAGAACTCGCGCTTCTCACGACGTGCTCGTCACACGATGATGATCGAGTTCCTCGACGAATAGATTCGCCGACGACAGGGCCTGATCGCTTCACGATTCAATTGTCGACACGCATAAGTGCGTGGGTGCACGTGACTCCGCGTTTGCACGCACCGCAGCCCCGATACGGCGCTGCTTAGCGTGCACCAATATCAACGCCGGCGTACATGTGTTCGCGTGAATGTGCACGGGATCCGAAGCAACAGCTGAGCAGCTTAAAGCACCTGCGCTCAATAGGCCGACATATTCCATAGTTTGCCTACGCACGAGCCGCCTGCGTTCGAGGACACGAGTACTACTCGTCCCTATATATCGGCGGAGCGACTAGACGCGCATATGTATATGGCTCATGAAGCAACAAGGAGGCTCAAAGAGAAACAGCGTATATAGCAACACGTGGCAAAAGCGTCGAATCGGTGGTAGCATCGTTCTAACAGTTTTTCTCGATACCTCTCTATTGCAATCGTGTCAAGAAAGTGGTGGGCAGCTTAACCTTCTCAGTGTTGACGAATTACTGATGAATTACGTACCGATAACTCTTTCAGAATTTTATAGAAATTAAGGAACACGTTCAAAAGTAGTCACATGTGAGTAAAAAAGGCTTGAAGAGGAGTTAGAATTTTATTCTTTGACAGGAAAAATAAAGCTTCACTTACGAATACCCCATTTCAAATTTCTTAGTTCAATTAGTAGTATAAATCAATGAAAACGCAGACAGTGATAAGAAGCTTCTCGAAACACATCGCAATCAGAGAATTCAAGAAGATATCTTGCCCCAACGTGTGCATAGTATTCTATACTCCATCATTTGCTTCTGTAACGATGAAATACTTTGCACTTTGAAAGGTGTCAGCGAATATCGCTCGATTTGGACAGAACCACCACAATTTCCGAGCAGTTCCATCAAAAAGAAAGATTTTGTCCGTAGATACTGCTCCCCAGCAATTATCTTAGGCGCGCCCGAGGGGGTGTACGCGTTGGTTGAAAAGGGTGACATATGGTCTCAGGCTCGATAACGTCTACGATCGTACCTGCGAAGAACGAGCGCTCTTCGAGGGGGGTCAGAAACTCCTGTCCTTCCTACCTTTGATCGGTACTTCCCTTTTACGCTGCCATGCGTGGGACAGGGCGAATAAAAGGTGCACAGCCGGAAATGGTTTTAGGAACTCTCCCACTGTTACCTCGACTCGGAAGTAGACAGACATCGGGCTAATTACACGCAGTAAAAATGTGCCCGAGAAAGTTTCATGCATATATTTCTGGCAGATGTGCTGACGAATTTTTGAGGAAATTTCTTTAAGCTTCTGAATTTGTATTCAATACAATTTCTTTTGATATTGTCCTTCGTTAATTAATCCCATCTTTTGACTATATTTTACTAACTTGGTAGGGTTACTCTAGAGGTATTTATTGAATAATTGATTTTTCTTGAATTGTAAATCAGTTGAGAATTTCGATACTTTCCAAAGGCAAATAATTTAGAAATATCTCTTTTAGCAAGGTTCAGGAAATAAATGTAATTTTGACACTGCTAACCACACGTTTCGGTCCGTAATGATACTTGATCACCTTCGAGCGAGGCGAAAACAGCCTGATGAACCACGAACAGACATTTCCTGTGCGTCATGCGATATTTACCGTTTAAGCAGGTGACTTGATTTGAGGGGGTGATTACAGGTCACGTCGGTGGGGTTGTGTTACGAGATTAGAAAATCGCTGGTCGAAGTTGCACGTCGAACGCTGCGTGTTGAATACCATCGTCATAATTTCTAGAAAACTGAGGGTAATCTTTAAAGAAAGACTTGAACGAATATCGAAGAAAAGAGAATCAAGAGAATTAACGTGGAATAAAAAAGGGGAAGAGTTGTGACCGAGAAGAGGATGCAGGAGCCCTAAAAATTAACTGTCTATTATAAGGAGAAGTTAAATGCGAAGCTCGTAATTCTGTCGACTTTTGACGAAGACCTCCGACGTTAAGGGGTTAGGACCCAAGGTGGCCATTGTTTCGAGCTATCGACGCTGATAACTCCGACCTATAGTTTGGGTAATTCAGGAAGAGACCTGGCCACAAAAGAGCCCGGGGCGAGAAAGGCGTTCGTTAATCTCTTACCATTGATCGCGTGCTTCCTATCGGTGACTCGACCTTGAGTAAAATTTCGAAGAGGCGAATTGAAATTTTTTAATGAATCCGTGGGCGAATAGAAGAAAAGCTGTCCAATGAATCTTCAGAATTGGGAACTCTTTTATTTCCCGTGAAAAAGCTTGTGACCCTTCACCTGACTTTCTAGTCCATGCAAGCTTCTAATTAACAGGCATCGAAAGATTAGTCTTTTGACCAAGGCAGACGAGCTCACTCAAATACATTCACCTTGGAAAGAAAGAGACAATCATTGTGAAAATTTAATGAGTGCTATAAGACAAGCAGAAAGGGAGGAAATATGAAATATTTAAGCAATGTAAATTGCTTTTCAGATAGTTTTAAACGTACTGTATTACATTACCAAACAATAAATTATCTAGGTACAAATAAGTACGTTTTCTTTCTAAATTAAGGAAACAAGTGAACTTAAATTATCAAGAAATAATAGAAGGCAGCCTCGAAAGAATAGGAATTTCGGTATTGCGTGACTGGCAAGGAACAGCCAGCACTGGTAGCCACGGCGAAAAACGAAACAATACTTCTACTTTGCGACCCTAACAACTTCCTTCCGGCGCGAGGCGTACGTACAAGTAGACGGCAGGTTTCTACACGGTGAATGTATGACATGGTGCGCGTACCCCAGATGGCGTAACCGAGCTACCGGCATGTGCATCGGAATTCCACCCCCTGTAGGTGTCATGTGGCGAGAGTGTTCGCAGGGGGTTGCATGGGAACCTGGCTCTGGTCATCAGTCCATGTCCATCGGACGTATGAACCCACGCGCATAGTTATGCACCGTTTTCCCCTCGATATAAAATTATTCTAGCATTCGTTTCATTATTAGACGCGACCTGATGCACCCTTCAGTGGCACGCACGTGGACACCTACTGAATATATTGCGCGCTGCATCTAGAAATACATACACAAGAGTAATTAAAAATGTGTGATATTTTTAAAAAAGGGGATTACTTTTTACTTGAGGATGGAGAATATTATTTAGTTTTCTGTTTCTTCAGTTTTGTTTAAGGAGCATTGACGTTTTTGTAATTCTTTTAAGGGAATTTTGGTATTTGTAATGAAGTATTAAAATCGAAAATGTTATCTTTGATTAAAATATTCTTTTCCTGCGCTCTTCATACCAGTGTTGAGCTGCTCTGTAGCCAGGGGCGGTTCCAATATACTTGATAAGCAAAATAAACCGATACTCTTTCCGAGACCAATTTCGATTAACCATTCGAGTGTCATCAAATAATACAATGTGTGAGAGGACGACCCTAAATCATAGATATGATAAGCTAAACTACTTGCTGTGATAAAGTAATCTTCCAGCATATGCCAGAGCAAAACAGAAACGTTAAAGTCTATCTATCTTCAACAATGTTTAAATACAGAACGCTAGAACGTAACAATTTAAATACAAAAACTACTTAACCAAAAAACATTATAAGATCGAACATCTACCTTTACTTCGACACTCCAAGATCATAAATTCCAAAGAACATCCCCTAAAACTAAGATCCCTCTGCGTACTTCGAAGAATCTCGAACAAATACTCGCACCTTCACAGCAAAAGCGTTAAAGTTCATCGCATCATTCAGAATCAACGACAGACTAATAATTCCAAGAAGACTTAGCGCACGAAAATGGTGCAGCACTTCTTCCAACCAGTTCTCCGAGTCTCCACGCGGAAAAGAGCCTCAGCCTGGCCCAGTTCCCAGAAGCAGCCTACTATGCACAATAGTGCACGCATACGAAAGCGCGGCCTCGGCGACTGGTGTGTGTACACACACGGCTCACGCGCGTTCCGCACATTATCGGGCCGCTCCGATGCAACAAGTTGACCGGGTGTCAATTGATGTGTTATTAATTGGAGGTTAATTGCGTTAATGCGCTCCTGACCCCGCCACCCTGCCCCCACCCTCGCCGTCGCCGCCCCCACAGCGCGATCAACCCCCCCGCCGCCGCAATTCACCCGGCGTTTTATTATTATTTTGCATTCGAATCGTTTCGATTCACTGGCACACGCCCAAACCAAACTTCGACGAGTGCAACAGAGTCGGAACGCACCGCGGAAGAGAGGGTGTGGGCGAGAAGGGAAGGGCGACGGCGGGCTGAGCGGGGTCGGGTGGTTGGGAAATCATTTAAAAGCGGCAGCCTGTCACCGATTTTCATAATTCACAGCTCGTTAAATTTGTTTCGCTTTTTACCTCGCTCCCCGCGATTACGCGACCCAGGCCCCATTAATCTGCCTTCGGTCGTTTTCAATGAGCTTAATCGCGTTTCAAAAACAATGTGGGTCAACGCCACCACCGCCACGCCGACGTGGTTATTCATAGCGCGCTACCAGCCAGCCAGGCACATGACCTTTCCTCCGGTTTTCATTTCGATTTCGGCTCGCGCCATTCATGCCCGCGTTACAGATAATACGTGCCGATATAATGAGCGACGTCACTTTTACCGCGGCACCGTGTACCGATGAGATACACCGAGAGTTTTTCGGTTCAACGAGATGAATGGAACCGGCCCCGCGATCTGCCCGTGACATTGCCCCCGAGCGAGTTTCCCGAACGCGAGGATCGCGCGAGTTAAAGGGGCGAGCGTTAAATTTCAAACGATTTTTTTGCACAGTTTTTCTTTCCTTCGCCTCTTCTTTTTTGTGCGCAGAGATAGGACAATAGTGTCTTCGAGAGACTCAAGGGCGACAGGGAACGTACATTTATTCGATAATATTGAGAGATACTGGGGTTGCAAGGGGGGTCGGGAAAGGAAGAGGATTTCAACGTGGATCTTTTATATGAAAAGGAAAAGCTTCCAAGGTGCGATCGCAAATCTCGGAGAATTTTCACGAGATGTTCACTGCGAGGTTTCAATATGTTCCCATGACTTCTCTCTGTGGGAAACGCTAACGTCTAATATTGAAGGCTACAAAAAATCCTGCGGCGCCCTTCGGCCTCCTTCTGGAAAGGAAGTAGGAACAACGGTCCTTGCCCTCAGTGGCGTAGACGTCACCTTGGCGAGGGACGGTCGTTTAAAGCTCGTGGGGGATTTAAATTTGGGGGTTTCGCGATGGTCGAAACTGCTTGTTGATTATCATGTAGAATTTATCATTAATTGCTGACTGATAGGAATATGGAGGCCTCATTATTATTCTATTTCTTTTGACTTGTATAGTATCTCTCAAATATGCCATTCCAATTATTCTATAATTAAGCAGAGAATGAATAAAAAATTTGTCGTCAAAGAAGTTTAGTCAGTAGAACCAAATTACATAAAGTAAAGTTTGCTTTTTCATATCTCATGCTACTGGTGTATTGCATTAATTACTTTACCTGGAATAGATATTCAAACTTAAATTTAATCCTGTAATACTAAAATTTAACCAATTTGAATTCTCTGAATTACAAAATTGAGGAAGGAAATTTCAGTAAACTTCAGGTCCCTCTGAACACTGATACCCCACTGACAACCAGTATCACAGTTTAAAATGAAAGCTGAAGGAAGCTGAGAGTTAGAAACTTCTCAAAATTGGAATTGATCCCTGAGGTTCTACGCCGCTGCAAGATCAAGAAGGCCCCCTCGCTAGTATTCAGGTGGTTTCGCCATGCGGCGTCCCCCGATTTAAATGTCCAGGTATCCCCCCAGGATTCAGGTAAGGTAACTTCTCGAGACTGGTTGCGCTCCCCCTTCGTCCCCGAGCAGCGCAAGACGATGGAGAAGGGCGAAGAAGGCAGAGGAAAGGTCTCCTTAGGGCTGAGTAGCGCGTGCCAGCTGCCGTTGGCAAGGCGTAACCGACGTTTCGGCTTCTTGTTGCCATTGTTGGCGGCCCCACGGAGGTCGCCCTAACGTCTTGGAGCACAAACGGAACCCCTACATTTCCAACGTCTTAAGAGTCGCGCGAGACGGTCGGTTGACTCGTGCTTGGGTGGAGTAACGGTCTGCCCATTTCCTTTTCTTAACGTGACGTTACCCTCCGATCCGCTGGAGATAAGGGTGACACTGCTGTAGCGTGAATCGCGTGGCAACCTTCGAAGAAGTCAACTGTTTTGGAATCCTCCTTAGTTGGAGGGAGATTTCGAGCATGAAAGTGGATTTGAACGTTTTGCATGGAATTAGGTCTGGAAAATGAAGCGGAAACTGTTTGCCTTGGAATGTGGGTAGTGTGTGATGAATGGGAATGAGAGGCTTTCACGCTGAACTTGTGAGGCCAGGTTCTACATGTATCTGAACGTTACTTAGTTTTTGGACCATGAGATCAGATTAAAGCACCTCTCTGGGGTGATTCATAGTGAATTAATATTCAAATAAGCAGATAACTTTAGAAGTAATTAATTGTATAAGTTTATCAGTTTTAAACTAGTCAAAGTCTAGAATCTAGATGAATTTGGATCCCGAATCGCAACAGGGCAAATCAACGAAGCATCAAAAATTGAAACTCGAAGACAAGAAAGCTCTGTCGAGCACTTAGTCCCCTATAAAATACTCACATTGCGTTTAATATAATACACCCCAGCATTCTTCGACCCCTTTTCCAGATCACCCAGCGCACAACGCTGCGAGCGATAAAGCGCATGCAATCCATGCATTATTTATCAGAAACACCGCGAACTTCCGTCAGTTTCTAATACCAGAGCGGCAATACCAAAACTAATTCCAATAGCTGCGATGAGTTTTAATTAAAACGTAAACAATCAAAGTTCGCCATCAGAGGGTGGAGGCTGCATCCACTATTTTCAGCTCTTCGGTTCGTCCACGGCCTCCCTCCCCGAATCACTTGGGTAGCTACTTAATCGGCCGACAGAGCATCCAGTTTTTAGTATAAGAGGCCACTCCTCCTTTATCCCGTGCCAAGCAAGAGTCCCAGATTCGCGTAGCGGAGCAATCAACGGAGAAGCGGATCGAGAAGGCTCAACGACAGGCTCCTGGTCTTTCTCTGTTCGCTTTTTTATTGGCCGACCGGCTACTTTCACGAGGCAGTTATGTAGATACGTCCGCAGCATATTGGCAGTCAGGACTAGTTCAGAATTATCGGCATTATTGTCGTTGGCATTCCGAGGCGAGGTCTCCTTATGGCAGTCGGCCAACCTGTTCTCGAACCAGCGGTTTTTGCTGCGCTCCTACCGACCACTCCCCCTCGCCACCTCGTGGCCCGGCTGTTCCGACAGTCGTACCGAGATTGCTTAATTATATTCAATTGCCAAAGTTCCCGTGCTCGGCCGTTTTGGCTCGTGACCGACGTCTGGAAGCGCCGAGAAAGTATGCCAGCAACCAGAAACCGACACTTTCGGCTCCTCCAGCACCGTTATTTACGAATTTATCGCCCCCGGTGTACGTCTCGCTAGTCGAACGAGAAATAAAGGGAAGACGCATTGCAACACGGCTGACGGAGGCGTCGATATTCTCCTTCGTGACGCCGCATTGTCCAGCCGAGGAGAAATGAGGGAAAAAGAACGAGAACGAAAAATGGTCGGGTTTCCACGTCATTAAGGTGGCCGTGTGCGCGGCTACGATAGCGAGATAGCACGAACGCGAGCCGTCGTTTCCTGATAATCTCCTGCTCGAATATGGCTGCAATAAATATGGGGAGGGTGAGATCAGGAGATGGAAAGTCATCTTTCGTATCTGGCGGAACAGATGCGGCGATAGACACGAAATGGGGTCTGCATCGTGCAGAGCCCCGGCTTTTGTTGCAGCTGGACCTTGGTCTACATTTCGAGGTCCTGGAAACGAGATGCATGGGACACACCTTTGCTCGTTCTGCTGCGACGCACCTGGTCGCCGCGAATTAGCCCGCTGAGCGGATGCTGATGAATTAGGAGCTCGTGGGTGGAGCTGTCTTTGAATGAATGGGATGATTGACTTTGGGATGGGACGATTGTGAGGCAAATATGAATAGGTGGCGTTATTGTTTTCTGTTTTCTGAAAGGGACGTGAATTTTTGAGAAGTATAAAGAGGCATGGTAATTATGGAGTTCTAAGTGACAATCTGACTTATGTATTCCTTCGTAGGGAAGTTCACAGGCAAGTTCACATAGCGAGGGATACATTTTTGAGGACAATATTGTATTCGCTAGTAATGACACCTTCATGAAGAGTCGCTATCCACACAAGCAGAACTCCATTTCTCTATATATTTTTCAACCTCTCTTATTAAAAGACTGTAGCATCTAGAATCGTTCTCCGAGCTTCAACAGTGTCGCGCAAGGGAAGAGGAAATTCGGTAGCCAGACAAGTGGCTGCAAATCAGGATCTTTCCTTTCTTGACGTTACGAGGCCCAAACGCGGCACGTCCGCGCGCGGATCTCCGTGGAACGACGCGCGGCGAGCGGTGGTCTGATCGTTTGAGCCAATCACGCCGTGATTGAGTATAATGGACTTGCGTCTTGTCCCCCAGGCCAGTGGTTCTCGCGGCCGCTGGGTCGTGGCCGACGCTCGGGCAAACGTTCGTCGAGCGATCGGCTGTCCCGCACTTGGGTTGGCCACCATTGATCCGTAAGTGACTAGGGCACAGGATGAAGGCTGTGCCCGAGTGAGCGAGCTAGCCTGTTGGTATGATAATGAGGAAGGTGACTTCCGACGATCCATACATCGCGGAGAGCGGTCGCAAGAGAGAAAGACGAGCTCTCTCGGTCGGGGATAATAAGGACAGAGATCGGGCCAGAGGGGCCAGGAGGAGCGGAGAGGCGGCGAGGTTGGCGTGGAGGAGGAACGACGATGTGCGAGCGTCACACGGACGCATAGGGTCCACGGTTAGCCAAGGAGCGGACACTCCAATCCACGCAACACTCCCCCGATCCTACGATTTAACGCGAGCCCCTCTCAGGAGTCTCTCTTCTTCCTCCTCGCGTCGCCCCGCGCCTCTTCCCTCGCCGTCTCTTCCTTCCGCGGCCCTCGGCCGCAAATTGACATGAGAGACAGGACAGAGGAGGACGAGACGTGCGTCACCGCGTCACGTGTGCTCGCGAAACTGGTTCGAGGAGCGGAAGACACTTCGTTCTCCGCGAATCAGTCGAAAGAGGCTGGGAGACCGAGTGATGCAACGTGTCGCGAATCATGGATGTGTTGTTGAGAAGAAAGGGGAGAGGGGAGGGGATCTGGCGAGATAGAGAAGACAAAAGGGGCTTCTTGTGAGAGCCTCTGTTTAGCCCCACGAGCGAACGCAGTGGACGAGCCAATTTTCCCAAACGCCGTCAATTTAGCTAACCAGCTAAATTCGCGAACGAGGCAACCGAGGAGGGGCGAGAAAAAAAGGAGTAGGAAAGAAGCGAGGGAGAGGACGGGACTGAAACGGCGGAATAACGCGACGCGTATTTGCATGAGAAGCAAAGGACTGGCACTCCCGCGGATACGGTGACGCCGGAACAGGCCGGTTCCCAAGTGTCGGGTGAGCCACGGCGCGGTTAATCCAATTGAGTCAATTTGGGTTAACTTGAAGTCGTCTAAACAGCTTGTTTAGACGACCCATGATGCATGCGTAACCGCCGTGTATCCGGCCCTCTTCCTTCCTATTTTAACGAGACCTCTCCAGCCACGAGACATCGACACCCGAAATGCGATTCTGCTGGGGAATGGTTGCCTGAGGAGATCGAGGCGTCGCGAATATGTAGATGAGCTCGGGGGCTCTGTTAAGTCTGAACTATTTTTACGTTCCTTTTCTTTCGTTTGTTGGAAATTATTGCTTGAGGTCTACTGACTTATAGCTTTTTTACTTTTTCAGCCTCATAATGATGAGTCTAAAAATAAGATGTATATACGTCGAGGGATGCTTATGAGACTCTAAGCTACTAGTGAAGGTTCATTTATTAATTATACTAAATTTCAATTTGCCCGTTCCCTATGAAAAATTCAAACTTATTAAATCTAGCCTTAGACCTGAATGGAAATCATACGAAGGAAGAAATTTGTTGAGTAGTATAAACACTTTCATAAAGAAGATTTAAGTAAAGGAACTATTCTCCAACAAAAAAGATATTCAGAAAAAAAGTACAGGAAATATTCCTCCATTTAAGCTTCGCTTCTCTAGCTATGTTTCAAAAAACATAAATATTTCTAATTACAATTCCCCCAAAAAGATCGATAATAAATCCAAAAATAATAGCACAGTAAGAAATACCATTCAGCCATCATTCGAGTGAACTTTTCCCCACCAAATGATCGCAGCTCACTCGAGTCACGATACCCGTCCAGATTCGAAAGCACCGCGTCTTCCGAGCGTTGGCAGCGCGATTTCAGCGAGAGGCGCGCGGACGCATATTTACTACAATACCGTCCAGTATTTGCAAGCCGGCCGTTTATTTCACGAGAAAGAATCGATTTCGATGACTGTCTGCCCGGATGGGGCAAAGGCGCGTCTAGCTAACCACCACCTTCGTGGATGATGTAGTCATTGAGCTCTATGCTGCTCTAGTGCCGAGCACGCGAGTATTTGCTCAGGGTACACACTAGACTCGCCTCCCCAGCTGACGTTGATTGAAGGAATAAGGGAAACGGTGAGCTCTCTCAAGTACCCACCACTACCACCGTCGCCATCACCACCACCACCACCGGGGACGGCCACCACACACCACCACCGTCAACGTTACGACCACCGGTATTACCGTCCTCCCTGTTGCAACCCCTGCAGACCGACCTCTAACCATTTACTCCTCCGTCTCGACCAGCTTCCATCACCGACGTAGGATCGTCGCAACGCCGTGCTCGTACCTTATGCACCCGCCATCCGCGGAGCGCAACGCGCCGCTTACATCGAAAATTCTTCCTCTTTCAGTCCACGCGTTAATTAAACAGAGTTTACGTGGTTATAAAACGAAACCTTGCGGCAGGACATGAAAGAAAGGGAGCTGACGGCGGAAAGGGTGGACGCGCCAGCAGAAAGAACAGGAAAAAGTTTCCGCCAGCGACGCGGATGCGCCAGGCCACCAGATATCATCTCTGCTGTCTCGGGATCGAGTCCCAACAGCGGGACTCGCAAAAATAACGATCCCCCGTCGCGGAGGAGCTTTTGCATTTTTTTAAATAGGAGGCTTTGGTACAGTGTCCTAGACAGTGAATGAGTGAATAGAATCGGAGGTAGATACTCAGCGCAGAGATGGGAATACCGGGGTTTTTTTTGGAAAAATAAAGGAATGATATTTTATATCCTCAGCTGACGTTTTGATTGATTTTGAAAGAACCGATGCGGATTGATGGAGACGTAGGTCGAGATGGAATAAAGTCATAAGGAAGAACATTATTGTGCATTATCTTTTCTATCCATCTCTAATGGACAGAGGAAGTCTAAAAGGAAAGCGAGTGTGCAATGATTCTAGGATTCACAAGTGTCATGACAAAACGACACACAATTCTTGAATACGTTAACAGCCTCTACATTAAGACTGATACATCTTAGATCGAAAATGTAAGGTTGAAATATACGTATGTAAGACTGAGTAACTATGCGAGTCAACCCCTACACGACAGAGCAATAGTAGGTGGATCTGTGGAGAGTCGTCTAGACGGGATCGTTGGTAGAACGGAAAGAGCTCGCCCTGTGTATCGAGTGGTAATGTTAATGAGGTTACAATGCAAACACCTGGGGCGCGAGAATAACAAGGGAATAAAAATATTATCAAACGCGAATGTTAAAAGACCGCAGTGACAAAGGGGTTGGCTCGGAGAGAAAGCGTGACGGGGGTGGGGTAGGCTGAAGGGAGGCAGAGCGAAACGCAAGGAGTGGAGTGCAATAAACCTCATTAAGAAATTGAATGCACGCCGTGCCGCTGGAAAATGAATTGATCGTGCGCGCGGACTCGCACGACGGAGGCTCGACAAAAGAGCGCGCCGCGGCGACGTATCCACAGCGTAGGCGGGTATCTCAGATCCGGAACTTGTTGACAATGCTACGGAAGGCGATACACCTGGATGATCGCTAGGGCCGGCCATTTATTGGCCCGTCACACCTGCTGGACGTGGCTCGCCACCAAAGACTACACTTTCCCCGCGCGCTTCGTGGTCAGTGAAGCTCGTCTCCTGAAAGAGACAAGAGGGCCCCAGGCTATTCGTGCCGTGATTGCCGTCCGGCCGCGATCGCGCGATTATTTACATTACTTCCGAATTGGTAAATAAGCAGACGCGGTGTCGGCCGCTCGGAAACGCGCCGTGACCGCCTCTTTCCGCAAGCGTTCGCCCGCGCTACGCCCACGGCACGCTGGCCTCCTACTCCTTCCATCGTTCCTCTTTTCTTTTTTTTTTTTTTTTGTTCGTGGCCCCTGATTTACCGCGTATCGCGGGAGAGCTAAGGACTAGCCAGCGCTGGAGAAAAAGCCTTTTTCAATGAGAATGCTAATTAGCGGGTTGTAGAGCACGCGCGTACGTATATCATGTGAAAAAGAATATTTTTCGACGCTACCCGTTCGCGAGGGTACGTGCCCTCCTTGGCTGGCGAGCCGGTTTCGAAGCTTGTTGTCTGCTGCCGTTTGGGGGAATATTGGGCTCCTCGGCCGTAGCCGGTGTGGGTGCTCTGGATTTTGAGAGAGAAATTTTATGTAAGGTGGGATTCCAGTAGATTGATTGCGGTTTTCTTAATTGAATATGAATATGCGAATGAGAATCGATTGGTAGTATGGTAATGAATATACTGGGGCAAGTATATTTATAATATAAATCTAAAAGTACAATTTTGAAAAGTTGTCTAATTATCTTTTTCATACAAAATAAAAAATTAAGACGATTCTAAGAAACATAACAGGGCCCAAATTAAAGGGCCCAAAATATTAAGTGAAACTTTACATTTTTAAACATCATACAATAAATTAAAGAATTAGAAATTTAATCCTGTAAAATTTGTATTAAATGTCCTTCACTACAAATCAGAAATCCTTAACCTAAAATTCTTCCGAAAATTCACCCATCAAGAAGGGCTTGATTTATTTCCCTCGGAAGGGTTAACCACGTTTAAGGAATAAAGCAACGTGAAAGGCAACAACTTAAAACGGACGCGTTTGAATCTGAAGCGTCTAACAGGGCTGCCGATGATAATAGGCCGGCTCGATTTGACAAGCAAAGTGGCTACGAAGACAAATGGCTCCTTTAGTTCGCGCTTTCGCAACCATCGATCGTCCTACGACCTTAAGCTCGATCCCTCCTCGTCATCCCTTTAAACTGATACCTTCGACGTCATTAAGCGCGTCGGGCACGAACTTACCGCCTGTCTCTCATTAAGGTTTAAGTCGAACATAAGTAAGACGCAGTAAATGGTGGTCGGTTGGCGTTAATGACACGGCGTTTTTATAAATTCAAATTACGAGGTGGGAGATTAAGGGTACACCATCCGATTCGAGGTAGAATCGATTCTATAGTCCAATCTTGTTCCTTAGAAAGTCTCTATGTAGACATAGAAATCTGGATATCTATTTCAGCGATGTCTAGATCAGAATTAATTAAAATGTGTATCGAAGGAAAATGCGACGAAAATCACTGGAAAAATCTCAACGAACTCGGCGGAGCTCTGCGTGCAGGCTTCTTACGGAAGTTGGTCACATGGTCAAGTTAATTATCTGGCAACGTCAAGGCTGCTACGAGGCGTAGGAGGCGTTATATCATTATTCCGTGATTTGCTGTGTCGCGTAATTCGCTTGTCCTGCTCGTGCTACGCTCTGTGGATGCTTCTAATGAAATTCGTAGGATTTGTGCGCATATCGAAAGACTGTTAGAAGTTCAAGAACTATCTTTTCAAGAAGAAAAAATCTGCGAAGTACTATGCTCTCAATATTTTTATGTAATTGTTGGAGACTCTTAGGAAGATTGTCAAAAATTATATTACTGAAGAACTCTAAATGTACCTACTTGTATAGAAACACCTACAAGAATACTAATAATGTCATATATCTAATGAAAGATACTAAATCGGAGGAAAGTACATGGAGATGAAATAAATTGAAATATAAGAGAAATAGGTATTATTGAGGCTGAAGATTCAATAAGTAACCCACTTCTAGAATCCTCAGACTCTTCGAATTTCAGAATACTGAATAAAGTGTCTTTGCTTCTCTTCCAGATAGCACCCACGTCTCTGGCACAGCGGATCACACGGTCGGTCCGCGCGAATAGACTCCATTCGCAACGGCATTCATCTTCCCATTACCGGCCTGAGTGACCGTCGTTCACCTCGTAACCTCAACAGCCGAAACTCTTCGGCATCATGCAAACCGCTTACGCCGAATTGGCCGCATACCAGCTCACCTATCGTCGCGCGTGCGTACGGTCCATTACGAATCTCCGATTTACGAAATAAGCCATTACGTGAGCAGGGCCTCTGGCTAGTAGACTCTGGCGATGTTGTGACACGTCGAGGCACCGCTCGTGTCTGTGTTCCCCACATATATGCGCAACACATATCCGGGGGTCGGGTCAGTTCTCAGGGCTATCATTGCCTGTCGGCCGGAAGACTCACTTAGACCCGTCTTGAGTTACCCCTCTTCGTCCCTGGCTATCGTCCCTCGACAAACTCACGATCATAATCCATCCTTCCCTTTCCCCGTCTCTGGCTGCGTCTCTGTCTCTCCTCGTCAGCGCGCTCAGGCCCTCTCTCTCCCTCGATCTTTGCCGCTCTCGATCTACGCTCTCTCACCCCTATCGCTTCTCTCCTCAAGGAGAACTCACTCGTCGAATCCACGTCGGACCCCTTCGGTCCTCCTTTTCTTCTCTGGTCAAGACACTTGCCTCGCGGGTCGCCATGAGAAAAAGTGGAAACAAAGGGAGACGAAGCCTCCTTGGGAGCAGGCAAACCTGGGCTCTTTGAGCGTTTATGGTAACGAAGCCACTCGGACGACAATCGGAGCCATCTTTGAAATGCGTTGTGACGGTAATTAGACAACACAGGGACGACTAATTTAACGCGCTTCGTACATCCGTGTCCCTTGGTGTTCGAGAGTGGAACCGGTTCCGCGTGTTCTTCCCTCGATCTTCATTGATTCGTGTTCGATTCAACTTTTCCTAATTATATTTGTTAGTCTTCGCTGTAATTAGGCCCTCGTGATCGGGCGACCAGCTTATTTATTAATACTCGCGTCCCCGCGACGCGTCTTAATTTGAGTTTCATTAGCGAGTGCATGGCCTTACGCTTCGGTGTCTTCATTATTGTTACGCGGACGATCAAACGAGCGCGAGAGGGATTTCTGGGATTTTCGAGCGCGACCAGAGATGGTTAACGTTGACTCGTTCCCTATTGATTCGCGCGAAACGCGTCGAATAATCGCGCGCCACTGTTCCCCGTCGCGGTTGTATCGATAATTGAACCGATCCAAGTGCTGTCGTACGTAGCGCGGTTTTATCACGCGCCTTTTGCCACATTCCTTTGATGACGTTGTCGCTCTCGCAGCTTATTTTACGTTAAGCGTACGCGCGCTTAATTAGCGCGACCAACGCGCGAGTAATTGGTTTCGATTCGATCCCTTTCCCCCCCGCTACCTTTGTGTGCGTGCCAACGCCTCCCGACGGAGATAAAAAATTTTCCATGGGCAACGAATGGAATTGCTTTTTGAGCACCAGGGCAAATTGGTTTGCTGGAGAAATTGAGGACGATTTTGGGGACTGCTAAAGATATGTACGATTTATGAATACACTTTGATGAATTTTAACTCTAAATGTTTTGGAGGTACTCACGAGTACCATACACTTTAAGCACCCATATCTTCACATACCTATTACTGAATTTTTAAATTTTTAGTAGTAATAAAATATTTCCAATTGCCAATTTTGGTATTAAACTCAAAATACCACAGAAAAATAATCAGAAAGTTATATGATATGGTAGCTATATATTTTTACGAAACAAGGGCTCGAAAAATTGCTCGATGTATAACAAACTATCGCAGAATCTAATAGAAAATATAAGAATAGTGTCTGAATATGAATGCCTTATTCTACTGTATACTTTCCATGGAGAAATACTACATACTTTCACTATTTCCACAATAATCCAGTCCCTACATATAAATTATGAAACTAAAACCTGAAAAATTGTCCACCCGCCCTCTCATTAGAACCTGAAATCCAAAAGTACCCAAGATGAATAAAAAAAGTCCCCAAGTGGAAGAAAAAAATTCTTGAAAAGAGTCCTCCTTGAAACAGACGGGACACAATGGAGAGGAGTACGAAGGAATCAGTACTGTTTCGCATGGTCGGTCGTACGCGACACGATGACAGTCCCAGAGAATTCTCCCGAGCGCTTTGTCGCTCTAAATACGTAATCACGATACATTAGACCCACCCAGTGAGCGATACGCGGAGCGTCCGTCGCGCAGCAAACTTGTTGCGGATTCATGCGGCACAGACGACGAAGGAGAAGAGAGAAAATGCGACGAGCGTGTGGGAGGCGTATGCGGGATCCGCGCGTACATGCACGCGAGCACACGCGTGACTCAGCTCCGTGCGCGCTGCCAATTGCACGAGCGGGACGCGTGTACGCGGAAGCCATTGTGCGTTTCCGCGACGGATACTACTCCTTTTACTCTCTGCTTGGGTATTCGCGCACATCTGCGACCATTCCGCGCGGAACGCTGGGAATTTGGAAGGCGATTAGAGAGATACGTGAAAATTTGGGGAATTAAGATGAGAGGCGAATAAACAGCTTCTTGTATGGACGATGATTTTTATATCGAGAAATTATGCTAATATCCATGGTACTAGATTTCAGGTTGGCAAGAGCAGCATCAGAAGATTAACCGAGGATCCACCCACTCATCCTGAGGTGGAGGTTCGCCTAAACTCGACCAATTTTCTCACTCTTCAATTTGCTTTCAACTGCATCGTCTTCAGAGTTCCTCCCATTACACTTGCATCGTAACTACTCTGGTAACGTTCTCGAACTAAGTTTCAAGTAACTTTGTGGTAACTCTAGATAATAAAACGCACAGGTGTGAGGTGTAGTTTATCGAGCGAAAGGGAAGGAAGGAAGACAATGCTTATGAGTATGAATTGTATTAGCGACGGGGAGAGAAAGTGTCACGTCGAAAAGGGGCGCGTAAAAATTCGCTGTGCCCCGCGAATAATAAAATGCTTTTATAATACTTTGTTACGTAGCTGGTTTGTTATGCCTCTCGCGTTACGATCGGCCTTTACTGCCGCCGAGTTTCGCGGACAGTTTACGGTTGCTGTTTCGCGGCGACGAGAGAAGCGCGTGACCGAGCTTCGAGATGGTAAAAATTTTCCCGCGAGACCGTAAAAATAGAACTCGTGGAGGGATCGTGAGAGGCGAATCGAAGGAAGCGTCGCAATTGCGGCGAAGTGGCTACACGTCGGGTCGAGTCGCGGGCGAAATTAATTTATGCTCCGCAAAAGTGGGGCTTCCTGTTCAAATAGTCGTTCATTGTTTATTTGCAAATCGAGAGGTCGCGGGCTGTGTTGTTTTTCACCGTTAAACGATATAATGTAATTCAATTTCGATTTCAGCTGAACGTGAAACGTCGGATTGAATTGTAACCAATTTGTTAATTAAAGTAAATTATGTGATCGTTAAGCTGAAAGGATGATCTGTTTAATCGTGTGGTTTACAGTGGTTATTCATGATAAACCCCTCCGAGCTATTTTTACGCCGCTTATTGTAACCCGTCTGGTAGCGCTTTTTTTTTTTCTTCTTTCAAAGAGAAAAGAACCGTGCCGAAGGAACGGGTTAATATTTCATTGGACTCGCTACCCCTTTAACGTCCTCCGTTGCATCAATTAGATGCAGTGGACGCAAACGTCGTCGGTGATCGCTTGAAATAATAAAGACTATTGAAGTTTGCAGCGAGGGGACCGTTTACAACTTCTGTATTTCGTTGGGAACGTTCTTTTCTTGGATAATCGCTGTTTCGAACTTTGCCCTCTAATTTGAAAATTTAATTGCTATTTTAAAGAGCGCGTCTCTTCAGTAGCTGCATAAAAATGGGGTAGAAAACATACTATGAAAATATCAGGTCGTTTTCCATATTTGTGATGACAGTGGAAATAATCCTTTCCCTCCTATGGAAACAGGGAAAGAAAATCACGAACTACATTGTTTTTCTCTCACATCTTTAGTATGCGTTAGACTGTTTTCTACTTTGAATTTTAATAAAATACTAACTTCGAAAATTGCTAAAAAATCGCGAGCTAAAAAGAGCCTCACAGTTTTCATAACATTAAGACCCGATGCACACGAGCGATATTTCGACGCACGATCTCATCGCGATAATACGTCTGTCTTCGTTACTTGTAATTAGGAAATCAAACAAAAATATCACTCAAGTGCATTCGCCGTAAACAGTCCAGTAACGAAGTATAATCACATTAACCATATAATCAAAGTCCCATAATATTGCATCACTTTATCTAAAATTAAACACGCAAATAGTCCACCCAACAACCCTCCCAATCTCCAACGCAACAAACAGCGTCCAAGCTGAACTTCAATCTTCGCAACGCTGCTGTCTAAAAATCGTGCAGCATCCAGAGGAGCGCATTTCCCATTTCTACCCCCAGCCTGGACCAGCCAGCCAATGCTCTCCGATAATCTCATAACGAGGCCCCGATGAGGCGAGCGCATCGAAAATTCCGAGCTCATCTCTGGGCGCAGGCAATTCGTGGGCAGCACTGTTCGAGCACTGAAGAGCGACGCGGAGGGACTGGCTCAATTAAGACATCATTTCCGGGGCCCTGGCACAATGACGCGTCGACGAAGGCCGGAACAGCAGGTTCCGCACCTTTTCGGAGCGATCGCGAGGCTGCGAGCACTCGAGCCGAACCCCGGTTCACATCCTGCATCGGTTCCTCGCGTCGGTACGCCTCGCAAACGCGTGCCGATACGCAGTGGCCGCGCGAACCCACGGATACGTGATTGCAACAAAACAGCGGACGTCCGGACGTCGGACAGTCGCACAGGTATCGTTCCCCTTACGTACCAGTCCTCTCACGCCCTCTCCCTCGCTCTCTTCCTCTCGCCAGCTTTCTCTGCCCTCTGTCTCTCGCTCTCTTCCCTTCCCCGGGCACTGTCTCTGTCAGACAGTGTCCTCTCACCGATGCCCGCGGTCTTTCCGCCGATCGCCCCTTTGGACCCCTCTCGCTCCTTCGTTGGGGGATGTTTTTCTGCGGGCCTCGTCTGTCTTCGTTGTCGCCGCGACAGAGGAAGAACGCGACCCCGTTTCCTCTGGAAAAGTGGAAGCTTCCCAGAGTTGCCTGGTCCGTCGCACACCAACTTCCGGTTTCGTGACGCTCAGATAGTCTCGGCGCCGGGGGCAGACGGGATTTTCGGCGATGGTCTGTCGATAATTGGCGCCGGTGATAATTAGGTGCGGGATGAGCCCTCCGAGGGGGTCGATCGATTTAACGAGGAGGCTTGTCGTATTAGATTCGAGCACGGATTTTATTTGCTTAATTTTCCCCGGTCGCCGGCTACTTTCCTCTTCGCGGCTCGCTGGCTCGTGGATTTCGCTGCGAGATCTGTCTGATGGAGCTCCGCTGATATCGGTTCGTTTGTTCGAGGATATTCTGTTTAGATTGGTGAATGAGGATCGATGTTACTTCGGTTGCTGCGTTTTCGGAGTTTCGGGGGATGCGGAGCGGGGGTTGGTGGTTCCTTATTTGTGTAGTTGTGAAGTACGTGTATAGAGAAAAGCATATGAATTCGTAATTTGAATATTTCTTGTAAAGGGATGGTGTTAATGAGGAGTGAAAAGTGAGAATACTTTACAGTGTATATATTCTTAGTAACTCATTCATATAGCATTTTTTTCTTATGCTACTCGTATTTGGGCATTCTATGTTTTTCAGGGAAAAATAGGCTAATATTGCAATTTTACATTATATTCAAAGAAAATAAAATTTATTCTAATATGAAGTTGAAATTTCAGTACTCTCATTAATATTTAAAATTAGTATCATTAAACTTATTACCCTCACTTAACCGCGAGACAGCTGTGAATGGATTGAATATATTCTGACCTTTCTACAAGTAGAAATAAACGTTTCCGATCAGACCACTTTTCTCATTCTAAATATTAATGCAGATTACTAGTCTCAACGAGTAAGCAGAAACTACTATACTTATAAGCTTCCCAACAAACCCACAGTATCTACACGATATAAACCATTAATTCTATTACACATTTTATCCTTATTTCGTGCTTTCCACCTGCCGATACATTAATGCACACGCAGAAATCATGCGAACATTCACTTTCAATCCTCATAACCAGACCAAACCCTTTCTCCATTTATTTTTCCCATTTTTTCTGCTGTAAAGGTAAGATCGTTTCTATAAAAGGTTTTCTGACTGCATGAATCGTAAATCTATACGTCCACGTACTGTGCAGCTCCGTTATTAAATTACCACGTTCGCGTACGTTCAATCCCGTCGCGATTTTACCCTCTTGGCCAACCTCGAGCAATGTTTTCCAAACATCTGCTCTCACGCTTTCACGTTCACGACTTCCACTATCATTTTTCGTCGTTTCGCCGCCGACAGAGATCACGACATAAATATCTTTTTTTTCACATTTCCCTGTTTTCTCTCGCCGCTGCCAGCGCGTTTCGAGCCATCATCGGGCGCAACGGGTTATTCTTTTAAAGTCCATTATCCCGTGTTTTCCAACTGGACCATGCGCCCCGAGAAATTTGATATAATGTAGCGTAATAAAATGTTATACGTCGGCCAAAAATTGAACAGCCTCGAGGATAGAATTATTTTAACGCGCGCTTTGGTTACGTGCCCTCGGGTAAAATGGACATTGCCCAATAGGTGTAGAATTAATCGTAAATAGGCTAAGCGAAAAGTTTTGGTGGATTTATTAAGGAAAACATGAAACTCTTGAAACATCTTTTGTTAAACCGAGATTCTTTGTTATTTACATTCTTGCAGATTTCTTTACTACTTTATTGTAATAAAGATACCAATTTTAACGTAGTCTTTCATTATTTATGATTCTTTAAGGTGGCTCATTTTTTTCTATTTTACTTATTTGTAAATAGTAACTGATATTTTTTTCAGAAGAATCCTATATTTCGATTGATCGAGTAGGACGAGAGAATACAATGATATTGTGCCCATATTCTTCGTCGTTTCCGTATCGAGGCTTTATCGTGGCCAGAACGGAAGGAGCGAGAGCTCATTTCCTCCATCAAAGTGGAAGCTTCCAGTAAGGATACCTGGTCCAGTGGATACGCACTTCCTGCGCTTATTTGTCGCGCTTCGGGGACTCTTAGTATCGCAGAAAATTATATTGCCTTTTCGTCGGTCGAACACCGTCGGTGACACGCCTCGTAATATACAATAGTGGCTGTAATTAACCTTCGAATCATTTCCTTCCACGCTTTGAACGCTTTCCACTCAGGAAGACGTTTGTCGCGGCGGGCTATTGTGGCTTGTCATTCTTTCAGAGAAATTATCGCTGTGATCAATTTAAAAATCGTGTTAGTTGCTTTCCCTTTAAAATTTTATTACAAGATCATTCACTAAGGCATACAATTTCTGTCAATGGAGTAGTGGGAGGAGAACTATTGTTAAGTGAAGATTGATTATTGATCTTCGAGTAGATATTTCGCTGTAATCAGCCTGTTTGCTTACTGTAAATGAATTTAGTGTAAATAGTGATTTCTTTTAAGTGCTATTTATAGTATAATACTAATATGACTAATTAAATCACGCTGATTAAAATCTCAACTAACACAATACTTAATTTGCCTGCTCAGTTTAGAGTATAATACCTATAATTCTGTAGTTAGCATGATTCACAGTTATGACAGCGTCACCTAACGACCACTGCATCAATGTCTCAAACGAAAGAAAGAGAAACCACCCCAAGAGAAGCGAAACATATCCATCGTGCTGTCCCACAGCTACAGTCGTTCTCAATCCAGTAGCAAAGTGTGCGATAATTGCCTGAAGCACCCCGCGAGGACAGTTCCTTTAGGTGCGAAAAGACGTTTAAGTAATGACACCTGAGCGCGGAGTAAGAAGTTCTCGAGGACGACTCGGCGGGCTGGAGTGGTTAATAAGCTTGTGTCGGGCCGACGTTAGGACGAAGGTAGCAGCGCGAAAAAGAAAGAGACAATCTTCACTTCGCGCCACTCGAGCATATTAAGCTTTTCTTTTGACTCGTCCGGTCTCGTACCCTCTCGGGGTCGGCCTCCTTCTCGCTCCAGGTCCACGTCGCCGTCCGCGGGGACCCTCGGGCGACAAGCGGCGCGGAGAGAAAGCAAAAATAAAGGAGAAAACGAAGAAAGGGAGAAGAAGCGGGTAAAAAAGCGCTGGGCTCCTCGAGCGCATTCAGCGTGGCAGCTTTCTTGAATTCCTGAAGGCGGCGCCCGGCCCTCCCCCTCTCTCCAAGCGAAGAGGGAACCAGGAGGAAGTTCCGCGAGTGCCTGGCGCTCGCCTCTAACCGGTTGCACGCGTTACTTTTGTCCTTTCCGCGGCCGCTCCTCCTCCACCGTCGGCGTCTTTTCTTCCGCGTAGAAAAGGAGAAGGAGCCGGCGCGTAGGAAAGGAAGAAAAGCGAGTGGAGGACATTCAGGAGGTTCCTCTCAACCTCCTCTGCCCGCGTCTCGTCCTCCTCGTGTCATCGCGGAAGCCAACAGAGAGACGGAGCGGTAAAAGACCACTGGAGGGGTTGCCGGGACGGAGGAAAAGAGTTGCAACGAGATGCAGGACGGAGGGGGAGGCGGAGCGAGAAGGTAGGAGAGTGTTTTTTCGCCATTGTCCGACGCGCATCAAGAACAAGAAAAGCTCTTCTGACGACGAGTAAGCGTGCACTCGACATTACCGTCGGAGTTCGAGGCTCTGCCTCCTTCCACCGGATACCTCTTTTCTCCTGGTCTTCTTCTATTTACGACGTAAGTAGCACGAGGAGATCCGTGTGCCGAGCCCGCGCGCTCTGATTTCTCTAAGTAGCACTCTGCCGATGGAGAACGACAAAGGAGAACGACAACGATGACGACGTCGACGACGACGGACGTCTCTGTGTGCCCCGTCGCCCGGAAGAGGCCTCCCTTACAGCCACCGGGACGAAGAAAGAGCTGGGGAACGATGCAGGAAAGTGTTTCGATGAGGAAGTGCCTGCATTCGACCGTCTCTGCGACGAGGCCCTTTGTACGGGGCCGAGAGCTCGCCCCGGAATTACTCGTATGTATGTTGCGTTAGCGGTGCTTAAGGAAAGCTTCTACGAGCACCACAGAAAGACTTGAATGGAGTATTTTAACTTTACTGAACTGGATCTTGGGATGTCTCGATTTAATGCTGTGATCAATTTGAGTTGCAGCTTTGCTTCGTGGAAGCAGTGAAACGTAGGCTACTCGTGTAAGTAGAATCAGAACGTAGGTAGACAGACTTGTTTAATAACTCTGAGGAAGAATCGGTTTATCTATGCTTTGATTCTCGTGTTGTAGGTAACGTGAAATGTGGGAGTAGATTCTTTTTTTATTATATTTGTGACTCTTAAAAGTGGGCCAAAGATGCTTTTCCTGAAAGTTGTTTTCTTATAAAAGTGGCAAGATTTGAGCTTGGTAAATACATTTTCTAGGTGTTACAAGATACTCTAAAATTATTGTTCTTATTAATTTGGTAAACTATCTATTATTCGTTTTTTAATGCTATAAAATCTGTATCTGAGAGCTACCGTGAGCCAAGCCCTTTTTTGTTATTTCTCAACATAGTATTTGAGGTAGTTTCTACTATTAAATTTTCTTCACTTCTGACGTAGTTCAACTAAATTCCTATTATTCTAATAAAATAAAGAGAAAGCAATAAAATCATCTAAAAAAATGGACTTGGGTTAGTCTAGCTCCGAAACTGTCTGCCAAGATCACTCTAAATTGCAAGAACTACTGAACAAGAACTAATAAATGTGCCTAATAGGACGATAGTCAATGATTCAAATAGAACCTACACCCAATTTAAAACTGCCCAAGTTCCAATTCATAAAACTTCGAGGCCAGAAAAATCCTTGCTCCAATTCTACTCCTTCACCGCAGCACCATTCAATTATACGTGACAGAGTCCACAGAAACCCGATTCACTTCCGGAAGTAGAAAGTACTCCCGCGGGACTTCGCGAAGCCACTCGAGAGGAAGCGTCTCCCCAGCGAGTTCGAACAGAGGCCGAGATGACCCAGTAATCTTTGAAAATAATTCCCGACGGTGACCACGGTCTGGCGGACGTAGCCGAGGCAAACTGGGTCGGAGGACGGGTGAAATTTACGGGCAGCCAAAGTTCTCGCTGCTCCACAAGCCTGAGCGTCTAGCTGTCGTCTGAACGGGGGGGTCTCGATCAAAGGACCAGGCGGGGGCGAAGGAGACGATGGCGAAAGAAGGAGCGGGACAGGGAATAATACACGATAAGGGAACGGCGAGATGAGGGACCGTCCTCTCGAAAGTTCGTCAGCGTTACGGCGAAGGGATTATACGTACACGCTGCCAGGCAAGAGTGCCCCTTCCGTGACTAACATCTTGTGGTAAAGTGGCGTAAGAATAAGGTTTACGCCGCTCTCGTTGGAGACGACGCCTCGGTGCTCGAGGATTCGACGGCGAGTCTTCTTCCCGGCGAGGCAGGACGGAGATGGAGGATTGAAGGAAGACGGAAGAGAGGAGGCGGAGGATGACGTTGGGCTGGTAAGCACTCTCGCAAACGATGACTCCACTTCAGCTCCAACCGCCCGGCCCCGAGAACGCGCAAGGAATGCTGGAGTGTCGCCGGTGTATCCACCTTACAAGGGGTGCTCAAATATCCCCTCGCCAAGAAACCACGCTACGCGACGTATCGGTTCTCCGAGGACGAAAAATCGAATCTGAAGCGGAGCTAGACTTCCAACTGCTAACTCGACTAGGCCACCCACTGATGCAGAGAGTTACGCCTGAGAGTTTTTCATGACAGTTGCCTTAGAGAGCACTCTCGAATTGGGTAACTTTAAAGCTTACTGTTTTTATAACAGTTGCACGGCAGCACTTTTAATATTGAGTATATTGGTAAAGTTGACATCGAGTCTTACTCAAGTGGTGTGTTAAGCCATGTTCTTGAAGGCACAAGTCGTGTAATACATCCTTTACTACATACTGCAAGTCTGTACTAATTTCATCACAGTTGCAGATTTAAAGGCATCTATCTTTTGGAATTAGCTGAGTGAATAATCAGAAAATATTTCACTCCTATCTTGATCATCTCAAGAAATGAAATTCTTGAACTCTTGCTACTTTTACGAAATCACTATTTCTAGGAGAGGCTACACTCTCCGATGGACACATACCCTCAGAGGAGGTCGCGATACGGTTGTTGTCATTCCCACGTGAATGGAAGATCGCGTTTACGTGGCGGTTAATTGTGCTCGTAACGTTGTAATTTCAGACGGCCAATTAGCAGGCAGCTACAGGGGTCGCGTGGCAGGGAGACAGCGGTTGTCGTGAATCGTGAAATGATCTATTAGAAACACAACGGGTCTGGGAGCCGGAAGACAGGCAATTTAAATGAGCCGATAACGGGGAAACGAAAGCACTCGCATGGCAAAAGCAAACAGGAGCGCGGGCGGCTAGAACACGTCAAAGTTCCCGTACCCTGTACGCGGCCTCCTTTGGTGGCCCATTAAACGCAATTACGCGTCCTGGTGTCGTCTGTGACGGTGCTCGATCGGGGCTGGCTGCGTCGCGACGCGGGCATAGACGATATTAGGGGGCATAGGGCGGCCATGGAGTCCGAGGAAGACAGATAGACGGGCTAATGGGAAGGGACAAACGAGAGAGAGAGAGAGAGGGGGGGGGAACGTCGGCGAGCGTGGAAGGAAAGACGCAGTAAAAGAGGAGCAGGAGGAAAGAAAATACGAGGGTGAGCCGAAGCACGGACGTATTGAGCGGCCGAGTTTTCGGAATCTTCCCTCCGTGCCCTTCATCCCTTCACGGGCATTGCTTGAGGAGCCTCGAGTGCGCCGAGGGTGCGTGCATTGTACATCGCCCATCTTATATGCACCACCCACCCGAACCACCACCCGGAGCTAACCCCCTTCCTCCCTCCTCCCCCGTCCATCTTATACTTGCACTCTTTGTTCTTCGCGGTTCCCCTCGTCCTGGCCCTCGTCCTCTTCCAATTCCTACGGCCGTGTACATGCTCGTACGACTTCGCACCCCTTCGTGTATACGTCTACGATGGGAGAGACAAGCTTCAGAGGCTGTCAGGGAGACGCTCGAAGGACAGGGAAGAAAGGAGTGCGCGTGGATTCTCGAGGACGAAGGGGGCTACCGTCTGCGCCGAGGGGGTAGAAGGATGTTTTTAAGGAAGGTGGATTCGGGTAGGGATTCGTTATTCTTGCCGACGTGCTTTCACGCTCGATTTACTTGCCCTCACCTCGCCGGGTTTTTCTCTTTCCTTATTCAGGAGGGACTGGCGAGGGGTGGCGATGGACAAACGCTTAGGTCTGGCAGTGGTCTTGGATGACGATAGCCGGTAGGTGTTTGCTGGGTGTTAGCTGGAGGATCTCATGATAATTAGGTGGTAGACTGGTTTTTGGAAAGTCGTTTCGGAGACTGATCTTTTTTTATAGAAAATTAAGGAATTGTATTAAGTACTATTGTACTACTATTGTATCAAGATATAAGAAATATAAGACAAGTCTCCTTCCAATTCCACTTAATTAATATCTCATCACTTATTTAAATAGACACCTATTCAAGACAGATATCCTCAATACACTCTTATCACAAAAGCTTCGTCAACGTTCCCCAAACTCACGCGATTTCCTCCCAACTACAAAAACTACGTCCCTAATTAAAGCCGAACCTCACCTAAACTCAGTGCGCCAGAGAATCCAGAATCCACAATCTCCCCATGTCCCCAAGCGTCTTCCTCCTCACCCTATTAGAAAACGCAAACCTCACAGTTAGGGTACGACCACCGCCAGCACGTTCAGCTGTCGCGCGTCACTATTCTCGCGGGGCTGATTTAAAAAAGCCTGTTGGTGGTGGTGGTCGGGTGGGGATAGGCGTCTTAAAAGAATCTCATCTGGTGTCCCGATTCCGCGTGTCAGAACTCGCGGGAGGAACGGCGCAGTCAGCGAGCAGCGAGGCGTGATTAAGAGGAATAATGAAAGAAATCTGCAACGCAAGAAGCGCTCGCATCCCTGGCTCGTTCCTGAGCCCGCCGCCACCTTGGTCCCTGGCGCCTGGGCGAAAAAAAAGAAAAGAAAAAATAGAATCTTTGTTCTCCGGAGCCGGCGGCCCAGGCTGGATGGATGGGAAAACGGGGGTAGGAATCTCCGGGGCTGATGCTCGTGTCCCGAGCGAGGAGGATCCGAGACGGAATGAGGAGTCGGCGGGGGTTGGCGGGGGTGCGGTAATCGGAATAGATAAAGACTTTCCTAGAGACAGGCCAAGGAGAATGGGCCATTCATGCACGGGAAGCCGGGAGAACGACTTGGTGGTTGGAGGAGCGCGGGATTGTAATACGTCTCCGGCTCCGTCGTGGAGATTACGTCTCTGTGTGTCCCGCGGGGCTGCAATATCTTGCATTCCCCTCCCTCGGGCCCGCTGCACCCTTCTCCGTCTCCTCCATTCGCTACGCCTTTTTCCACCAACCTGTCCATTTCCACGTCCGTTTACGTCCTCCTCCTCGTCATCGGCGACGATGGTCGTGGGTCGTCGAAGAGGGACAGAGAGAGAGAGAGAGAGAGAGAGAGAGAGAAAGAGAGGGGGGGAAGGAGGGAAAATCCGGTGAAGCTGAAAGGAGCGGAGGATCGGGGACGAGGGCCGGAGGACAGTGGGGCGAGAAGCAGGAAAAACTGCATCCGTTCGAGTCACATCCGCGAACCCCATCGGGTCTTAAGAAATCAATTAAACGAAGAGAGCCTGCTTGCAGGGGGAGGGAGGGGGGGCGAGGAAGGCCGCTGAGGGGAACCAGCTAAGGGACGATGGAGGAGGACAGATGAAAGGGCGAACGAACGGGGTGGAGAGAGAAGGATATCGGGAGTGAGCGAGAAGGAGGGAGGCGAAGGGGCGAGCAGGGGGCAGGCCGCTCTGTCAAGTGGATGAAGCGGGGAAAGACGAAAAGACAGACGGCGAAAGACGGAATTCGCAGTAATCAGGGGATCTCCAGATATATATACATATATATACACTCTTTGCTCTCCCCCCACCACTACCCCTCTCGGTTTCTCCTCATCTATTTCGTCGCCTGCAATCCTATCCCCTCCCCTCGGTTTCTCCGGTTTCTTTTAACCCCCGACTCCGTTCCCTCTCTCGCGTTCACAATCCTCTCTCTTACCCTCTTTCTCTCCCTGTCTCTCCTCTTCTCTGGAGCGTTCATCAAGCGAAGGTTCGGCAAGGAGGATAACCGAAGTTCAGCCGTCGCCGCGGCGAAAGAATAATAATATCGCGGTAAGAAAAACCGTACACGCTCAAGTGCGACGCCGGAAAAGTTTCCGGGCGCAAAGTTTCCGTTTCCTGGATTAAACAAGGGTGGGCTCGCCGGCTCGAGCCGCGATATATTTAATTCCGGTGCTCGAACGTTGTCGAACACAGAGCACTTAGCGGAAAGAGTATCCGCGGATCTTTGTTTCGTTGCAACAAGTTTTTATCTGTGCTCCAGGGTAGCGCATCGTTGCAGGTTGTTTTTCTTTTCCGTAGGAAAAGGTAGCCTCGCGGTTACGGCTGTGTAACCGTGCACGTTAACCCACGGTTAACCCTTCCTGATATTACGCATCCCCGTCAGCAATCAAAATTGCCACGAAATCGAATCAGCTAACAACGGGCATCACGGGATCGACGATAACGCTTCATTAACTTCCATCTCCCCCTGACCCTGACTGACTGATCGGTGAGGATAATTCTCCTCGTTCTAGGTGACCGAGACGAACGACAAGAGGGATCGACGGGGGGAGGGAAAATCGCGACGAAGAGGCAAGAGGGGGGGAGGGGGAGGGTGGAAGGCTTAGTCGTAGGAAAAGGGGTAAAAAGGAAGACTAGCAAAAATAACCGAGTAAAATATCGCGAGAGGATCGGAAGAGGGTCGACGGAGCTGGGGAGAAGGACGAGAACTGTGGTCGAAGCGCGTGCAGGGAAGTGAGGCGGAGGAAAAGGGATAAAAAGTAAGGGGTTGCCCACCCTAACCAACCGCGTCTAGTAAGAAGCATTGGAATCGATATCATTGCAACGTGGGCTCCTCCATCCAGTCTACTCCACCTCCCGACTACGCCACCCGCCGCCACCCCAGCCCCTCCCCTCGCCCTCTCCTTCTACTCCTCCGTTACGCCCGTCATCAAGCCGACTCTTAACTCTTTCCTTCTCCGTCTCTCTTTAAAGGGTTCTCATCGTCGGTGGAGGTCGTCGAGTCGGTAGCCGACTCCTCAGACCTTCTCTCCTTCTTTCCCTTCCTCTTGGTCCTTCTCTGTCTCCGTCTCCTCATCCGTTCCTCGGTTCTCACCCTCCTCGCCCCCCTCCGATCCCATTTCTTCCCCCATCTTCCGTCGTTTCTTTCGTTTCTTCATCCGTCACACCCGCTTCCTACGCTTCTTACAGCCCCGCTCCACCCGCGTCTTCACCCTCCCCGCGGCCTCCCCGAGCCTCTCCGCGCCCTTGAGCCGACCCCTCTTTCGAATCAGAGCTCGTTTTCGCTATTAAGAAAATTCCACGCCACAGACCGATTTAATGCTCCACAGAAATATCGGGAGACGAGGCGTCCTCCTTCAACTGATGCGTTCTCGAAACGTCGAGATTCGTCGCCGACGATCGGCAGCAGCTTTTCTTGGCTCGATCAGAGCGAGAGAGAGAGAGACAAAGAAAGGGAGAGGGAGAGAAGGGAGAGAGTGGGGCTGGAACGCGGTCGCGCCGCGATTTTTGCCTCGAACAAGAACCGTGAAGTTTGAACGACCCTTATTAAACTTCTCGCCGCATGACCCGCGAGGGTCGAGTTCCTCGGGTTCGAATAACAGTCCTTCGAGGGACGGGTTACATCTTGAATCGACGCCGATATTTGCGACCTGTACGCCGCTTTCGGATATCGAGCGATTTCACGATTTTCTATTCAGAGCCATGAGCACCCTCGCGAGCCTTTAGCCGTTTCTCTCCGCTCGCCGTGCTGTGAACAATTGCGTTACGCTTTTGCTTCTTTGGGATTGTGATTCAGGGAATTCATTTATATACTTGGAGTTATTTTAGAGGGGTACTAGTTTTCAAGTAGAACTTCGAGAATCTGGTAGTTTCGGAAAGAGGTTTTGTTCTGGGCATTGTGGTGACTCGAGCTTTTATCAGAGAAAATTGTGAAGTTTAACTAATTTTAGTTTTCTACTTCACCGAATCACTGAGCTAATATAAAGAAGATACCTTCTCACGAAGAAGCAGAGAAAAAAATATATTTAATCACAAATTGAAAACGTAATATTAATCCAGGTACGTACTATTCACTTCCTAAATTTCCTTAAACTGCGAATAACTCAGTACTCGTCAATATAGAGAAAATAAAAAATATTTCTCCCTGAAGGTTCGTACACTTGGCTTTACAACTCACTCAAGAGTCCTGCAGCAGCAACCCGTTTTCCTCTTCCCTGTACTCCTCGAAGCATCCAAGAATATCCATCGTAAACGACGAACAATGATGCACGGTTGCACGCGTTTTAAAGCATCGGAGGGCCCCGATAAATTCGTCAGTCTAACGAGTTCCCAAGAAGGCGAGATCCCTTTCTCGAAAGCAGGGTAGCCACGTCTCGACGAAGCTGGAGGCTCGCAAGCAGTCGACGAGCGAATCGTCGAAATCACCCTCCCCCCTCATCGAAACCCCATTCGACTGAAGGACGGCGAGCTTTAAGTCATGTTCGCAAGGAGGGCAAAAGAGGGAGGCCGGAAGGATTCGGTCGAGAGGGAAGAAAGACTGGAACCCTTCTTCTACTCCGGCTCACGAGGGCCGAACCAGCGTCGGAGGTAAGTAGGATAAAACTGAGTTTGAGCGAACGAAAAAGATTAAAGTGCGCATAAACGTGGCGAGGTTAAGGTAGGTACGATTCGGCTCGTCAGGGGACTCGAGGAACCGGTCTCTCGGGGAAACGAAAAGTCCTTCGACGGCTTTCGAACTTCGATTTACATTCGTTAATTGAGCACCCTGGTCGAAACCTTTCCGCTAACGCTTTTTTCCATAAACAAAACTTTCTACTTACTTTCTGATCTTACCAAAATGCACTGGGATTGTAGAGACTCTTAATTAGTGCAGAGAAGGCGTATAGTGAAATATAGTTGCGATAGATGTTTTGTAAATAGAATCCCACTTACTTAAAATTAAGTAGAAGTTCAACTGTTAAAAATTCTTCCTCCCCTTTTTACAAAATTAATTCTTGAAAAAATCACTTGCGATTGGATGGTAAAAATACGCAGAGTATCTCATCGATTGCGTCTATTAAATAATGTAGCAAATATTTATCAAAGCTCGAGTTCCAGTCCTACATGTACGATTTTTTCGTAGCCAAAACATCCCACTTCTATACCCAGTTACACTTCATCTCTCACCATTAGAAAAATACTAGACTTACAATATCAAATACTATCCACCATAAAACAATAACTACATAACAAGAACTCTCAAACGCTCCACAAACCCAAGCAGTCGAGTATCCCAACTTGCATCACAGTATTTTTTAAAATCCCGAAGGAAGGGAACGAAAATACGCAGCGAGATCGGAGTCAGTCGCACAGGGGCGGGAGTTCCTCCGAATGACGAAAACACCGAAATTGCAGCGTAGCATGGGGCTGCATCAGCGATCGATAAACCCAACTTCGCGAGCGCTGAAGGGTCAGAAGGGTCCACGAAACTCGGAGGGCCGTCCGCGTACACGCGCGTTTAACCTAACATTTGGCAGATCGAGCGTGCCGTATTAGCACACACGTTTTCTATGTTCGAGAAAACGGCTAGAGCCGCGTTGGACGCGGACAAGGGTGGACGTAGGCCAGAGGGGCGGGGGAGAGACGGTCAGATAGACCGGGACCTGTTTTAAAAGAGAACTTTTTCTACACGGCAATTTGGCAAACCTACGTGCACGCGAGCGCCGCTTTCGAGGACCTTCGAAACTTATGTTTAATCCCCGCGGCGTGTGCCTTTTTTCTCCCGCGAGTGACGCGCGTAGGCGGCCCGCTGAATGTAATATGGCCATGTTAAAAAACTTATGCCCCGAGTTAATACAGCTACGCAGAATACCCAGGCACCTCGCGGTGGCGAGGATGTTTCGTCGAGGTTGCCTCTTTAAATTCGATTCTATTTCTAGAGCACAATGTTCCCTCCATGTAGGCTCGAGACTCACTGACGAGTTCGTAACTAGGGACACGTTTCCAGGGCTAATACTCTTGTCAGTGAGCTCACTTTCGCGCTGCAGTATTGTCTCGATACGAGCTGGTGACTTGGGATCACTTGGGAGCTTAGACAGTATAGAACACTTGTTTCTAGAATCAGTTTTCGTACCAGTGACTTGAGTTTGAATTTATAATGAAGCATGGTATATTTCATGCTAACGAGAGGATTATATTTTTTTAGAAAATTAGTGGAAGGAGGTTCAGAATGATTGCCAGATATCGATGAGACGCAGTAAAACTGGGCGACGCAGTGTCTCGAATGAGAAAGTAGCAATCCGTTATGGTAGCCGAATTAACGCGTCGCTGCGCCGGCGGCGTTACCCTCTGAAAAGGGAATCCCTGCAGGATCTCCTTCTCCGTCGCAAGGACCACGCCAGCTCCGGTGTCGTGTATGTAAGGACGAAGAAACGAACCGGGACTCCGTAACGATGGAACAAGATAATAAAATTCAAATGGAGAAATAAATAAGCAGTGGGGACCCTCCTTGAAGCATCCTCGCCGGGAGGGAGTGAGCCAGCAGCCACGGTTGGGGTGATGCTCTGCCCTCTCTTAGTGCGCGCCTTACTTGCCCGATGCAACCCTTATTTTCAGCGTCGGGGATCGGCCCTGCGATACCTCGCGGAGAGGGACCTCGGAGACACAATCAGATAAAAAGAACGTAAGAAGTACACGCTGGGGGGATGCTTGAGACTTTTTTTTCAGGACGAAGACCGCGGCGGTTGCAAGATACACGACTTGTGGATCGTTAAATCAAAGAGTGGTCTTGATTTAAGTTTTCCTTTTTAGGTGCAAGTTGCCGCTTTGAAATTCTTTTACCGCGGTTTTGATGGTGCGAGAGTTCTACTGGAGTTAGATGTATGCAGTTGTTTTTATAATTATTTGTGTGTTTATAGACACACGATTAAATATGAATGTAATTTTGGAGACAGTGTTTTCAAACATTAATAAACTTAAATTTAATCACGACGATTCTACCCTCCTTCGTCACTAACATTAATATTCCACATATCAGCACTTTCAAAATATCTTTCCTGCTAATTGACTAATCTCCCACCCATCACCAGCCATCAAAGTCTACAGTACCCACGAATAGTATCTTCGAATTCCCACTGAGTTGAATACCGAGGTCGGATACTCCACTTTCGTCATTAACGAAAAATTTTTCTAGCCGAGCGTGCGCGGAAATAGGGCGTTCCTTAGAATTCAACGACAGTCGAATTTCAAAGCTCCCCTAGGTGTATCGATAGCCTCGCGTTGAGGCCGTCAATGGCGGGTGCCGCAGAAGATCAGAGCCGGATCGCGGGAACGTGTTCTTGCCGATCGCGAGAGCCAGACGCCGCGTATTATGTCCTTTTTCCACGGGGGGTGAGTCTTTCTCATAACGCGGCCTGGTGGCGCTAAAAAGGAGCCCTGGTGAATCGCGCTCGTAATATTATGCGAACCGCGAGGCAGGAGGCTCGAATGGCTCACCGCCATGTATATGTGCTCCCAAAGCTTATCAAAGCTTGCATGTGTTCCGTTCGGGGATTCGCACGCACGGCCCACCCCCGTTCGACCCACGTGAGCCGTCGCTCGGTATATCTTCCAAACCGCCTAACCTCCCCCTGCTCTTCCTCATCCAGTCGGCATCTCGCGTCCCACCTCCCCCGCGGTTCAATTTAAACTTCGCCTCTGCTCGAAAACCGCGTTAAGATTTTTTAAGGTCGCCAGACGATCTATTGTCTTCCAATGTCTTTTGGGGAGCTCGGCTTAACGACGTCTCTTTGATCGACGCGTGAGTGGTCGGCTGGCGAAGTAGTCTTTTCGAGGAAATCGTTGAAGAGTGGTAGCTGACGCTTTTTTTATAGTGATCGAAATTGAAAATTGTAATCGTTCGGCACGAGGGACTCTGCTCGAGTAGCCTCGAGCGTGGAAGCACTGTGCGTGGAGTAGCGCTTCTGGCCGCGTTTATGGGAAGGTTTAATTTAGTTGATGGTGGGCGGTTTGTGTGTTTGGTTGTTGAGCTCGGTGCGAATTTTGTTGTGATTGGACGCTTAGGGGATTGAGCGTGCAGATTGCGCGAGTTGTGTCTGCGTAGGAACGTTCCACATGTGGAAACGAAGAATTGTATTTTGTTTTAACAGGGTTGCTTTCTTTCTGGAAGAGAAATTCCTGAATTTTCTTAGAGTCCTCGCTCCTTCGTTTAATATCACATACAAATGTCGATGGAGAATTGTAAAATCGAGTCAGATTTTTCAGATTTTAGCCAAAAGAGGATTTCAAACGAGAACGATAAAATTTCCACTGCGATAAATATCGTCGGATGTGCTTAAAGCAATACGCACGAATTCGTAATTCCCGTGGAGACGAAACTCGATTAACCAGAAACTCTCACCCTCGACCTGTGTTTTCCGTAGGAGAACCACCCTCCCTCCCCCCAGGCCTCCGCGCACCCTCTCACCGTCACGCCTTAACCCAACCTACCCCAAACCCGTACGAGGGAAGTTTCAACTCCAATTTGCCATTTCGTGACTGCAGCGAATCTTGCATTTTTCTTTCCCGAACAAACGTCTATCATTCTATCACGAACCGCGAAACTTTTGTTCCCCGTGTCCCGTCCCACCTTCCACCTTGCAGCTCGCGCGGATCGGCCCTCGGTATCATCCGATATTTCCTTCGGTCGAGATATATTCTTGCCTGGACGGGAATCCGCCTGTTAGAACGCCTATATTCACCCTGGAACTTTAACTTTGACTTTTTCCCTATATCGCCCCAGAGAGAGTCGCGTTCACGCTTCCAGGCCTCTCTTAAGGCGTGGATACCATCGCGAGAATATTTCAATCGACTGCACATCCTCTTTAACGAAAGTTGCATTCTATTCCTGTAAAAGGTGAGGCATCTAATCTTAATTGCCTACATCAGCATTATTTTATTGCGTAAACAGGGCTAAGGACTCACCTATTATCAGTAAAAATACTTGAATGCGTAGAATCATTAAACATAATACACTTGTTCCTTAGATTGCAATTTATTTCCAGCAAAACGTAGACCTTGAAATTTCAACTCACCAGGTGTACACTGTTTCGTACCGACAGGTTTTAAATTCAACAAGAATTGTCATTATTAACACTGAGATATAAATAATAAATCAAATACCCCTACATAAATCGAAAATTTCAATCCCAGGGAACTAGAAATCACGGAAAGCTCGAATCATATGAGCTTCCTGTGTAGGGTCGAAGGTAGACGCCTCGAAATCGCGGAGGCAAGGAGGATCGCGGCGTAGTCGGAGAGTTGGCGAAATAAAAACGCGAACATGGCCGGCCGATCGAGCGACAGGGTGCACCGGCGGAGGGCGCAAATTCAAGGGAGAGTGAACGATCGACAGTGGGCGCGCTCGCGGGAGGAACAGAGAGGGGCGGCTGGACGGACGGGAGAAAGAAGCAGAGGGAGGAGGACAGGCAGATTCAGAGACAAGAGGCGAGAGGCAGAGGAAGGGGTCAGGGGGGAGGGAGGGAGGGAGGGAGGGAGAGAGGGACGGGAGAAGGGAAAAGGCTCCTATTTGGTCGTTAGCCAGTTGGCTAATTTCCAGTAGAAATCATGAAAGCGGGGTCCACACGAGGGCGGCTGGGTAGAAGCAGGCAGGGGTGGCCTCTGGTCATTCGATGATCCACTCTGCCAGCGTCGGGCCGCAGTCATCGCTTTTCAATGATTTTTACTCCCTTTTGCGTCCATTCAATGACCGCGCACCGGTAGCTCGTTCACCCTGCACCACCCAGCAAAGCGTCGGGCTTTTCGATGATTCTCCTGCACGTTGCCTACACCGCTGCGCTGCCGTGCAAGCTTTCCAACGTAAGCCCTCGATTGGGGTAGGTTAGGCCGGGCTTGGAGTTCTTTCTCTTTGCCTCTCTCTGTTTCCTTCGCGAGCGCGAATTCTCCCTCTCTATCTCTATCGCCCCGCACTCGAGCTGCTTTATATATCTGTATACTCTTTCCCTTGTCCTCCCTTGCTCCTACGCTGCTTTCTGAATTGATTCGCCTCGCTTAGGGCTACCGACATGTCGGACGGATCGCTACCTAAACGTGTGCAGGACACTGCGGCTCCCTCCTAGAGTATACGCTTCGTTCGAGAGTCACTTTGGCAGTGAACATCTCAGTTTTAGGGACAGAAGATTATGCACGCTTTGAAGATGAGCATTTTGTTCCATCAATTGATATAAGGGATGGTTTGCTTTCAGGACCGAGAAATATTTGCAGATATTTTAGATGTTCAAAGTGCATTGAGTTTAAGGCAGCCAGTTTGGTATGAGCAAGTATTAGATTAATTTTTATTAGTGCTCGTTTTGTTATCTTTCTATACATATGCAGGTATTAGCATTATTAGATTGAGCTTCAATTTAAAGACAGAATATAGACACACATGTTACTTGTTCACGATACATATGGCCCTGAAAGGGTTAAACAGAGGTAGTTGAAACGGAAAGAGACTTATAAAATATTGCAGGTTTATAGAACATTCGAAGATTGTTAAAGTAGTTCAAGGGTGCCGACAGTAATGCATTTGAGTGGAAGTGAGTACCCGGCTGATATTCTTTTTACCTGTGTAACATTACAGTACATTATCAAGTGAAATCATGAAATTATTCGCAAATTGAAAGCACCTGGAAGACCCTCGAACGACTACAACAAGAAATATCAAAGTCCAATCAATTAATATTCAGAACAGCCGAAATTACTTTCAACTGCAACTGCTGCACTTCCTCAGAAAGACAATTCCAAAAAATCCAAAAACACTAAAGAACGCACCACTAATTCAATCAATATCATCCAGCAGAAAAATAAACCCAACAACCCCCCTTCCACGCGCTTCTCAAGTACACCTCACAAAACCATCTTCTGTCATTAACATCCATTCGTTCTCCGCTACAGTCGCCCCACACGTTTCAAACCAGAATACCATTCAGAATCCCCTGAGACGAAAGTTTGAAGGGTTAAGCGACGAGCGCGGACAGTCCTTTCAAGACAGCCACCGGCGCTAAAACGGCCGGGCGCAGAAGAGAATAAATCTTTGGTCGCGGGAAAAAGCGTATGGCAGAAGACACCGCGGCTCTAAAGGCCGGCCGAGGACAAAGGGAAAATATCAAACCTGTAACATCCTCTCGCGGCGCGAGGAACCGATGAACATCTCCATCCTACCCTCTCGCATGGAAAACTCTGCGCATAATGCCGACAGCAACCACCCCGTCCAACCCCCTCTACCACGGCTGTGGAGTCGTCACCTGAGCATAGACGCGGGTGGTACGCGCGTAACCATTCAGCCGGGGTAGCGTTCTCTCGCGGGGGAGAAAAAGCTCGCGGGCTCGAAGAAGGCGCGGTGAACGGGGGCGGCGGAAAAGGAGGCGGTGGAGAGGGCGCGAGGAAACGCGGGACGGAAGAAAGAAGAGACAAGAAACCGGCGGATCTGGAGCGCAAAGTGCGAGGAATTTCCACGAGTCGCGTTTACCGTTACTTCAATAGACACGGCGGATATATACTACAGAAGGGCTCGACGGGGACGGGGGATGAAGCGCGGACCCGGTACTTTCGTCCTGAGGACCGAGAAAGTTTAGTCCAACCGCGTTCGCGTCGCGGCGCACCCAACCGACGTCCACATCTGGACGACAGTTGTTCGGTCGCGCTTAGAAACCCGTACACATTGTAAGGCTTTCTTAATGACGGAAGAAATTCTATCATACACACATCCGTTTAGGACGCCTCGGTGCAGGGGGAGCGTTTTGTCTCCCCCGGGGGGTGTCAACCTAAGGATCGGAGTTGAGTGTAGGCTGGCGCTGGCGCGCGGGGGAACGGGCGCATCATTAACGGCGGTGACGACGTGTCATTGGCGTCGAACTTCGCCAGTTTGCGCGGCGGAATGCTACTAGGGGTGAGGGGCTACCGCCGATCGACTTTTGAGGTCTCGGCGGTGTAAAGCATCGAGCGGGGATCGGAATTTCCAGAAGCTACGAGGGAGAGACTTTTGCCGCGATGCCTCGTTTTTTCTTTTCACCCTGTAGTGAGCTGCGCCGCGGACGCCCGCTCTTCAAGATGGGATTCAGCGCTTTCAGACGCTGACTTTGCTCGCCGTCAAAGGTATTGTCGGCTTGCCGCGGTTGTGACAAGATATTCTTGGGTTACTGTTGTGCTTTGCTTTTTGTTCGGGGGTTGTGTAATGAGATTCCTGGGATGCAGATGAATGCTAAGTTTGGATTTGGGTGTGTGGATCTTGTGGCTGTGGTTATCGTATGGTTTCTGAGATACACCGAATTATGAGGTTCTTTGTGTAGTGGAAAAGTGACGTATTGTAGTTGACTGAGAAGTCATTAAAGTGATAATGAGACACACAGGAGTGCCGTGTAATGGATATCATTCAGACTACAAGGCATAAAATGGGTCGTGTGCTATTTAATGTAAAGCTGTACTTATTTAGTTTAACTTAGGTAATACCCATTTAAGAGATTTTTTGTACTTTTCAGGTTTGAATTTACTTTTTATGGGAGAATGTAGGTATCTAAAATTATTTAAGAAAATTTTAATTAATTGAATATTTTTGTTCCAGCTTTCATACCTCTAGATCTAAAAGCAACTAACAGCCAAAAACCCTAAGTCGCGCGAAAGATTCGAGTTTCTGCTATTTTTATGAATTACTCATTTTTAAGAAGACATATCTAGGGTTATAAAACACTTTTGCACAGACTTCAAGACCAAAGTTCCCCAATTTACTTCAGTATACACTAGATTCCTAGACACATCCAAACATCGAAGTTAAAATTGAACCACAACTGTACGACCTCATTCTACGTCCTCCCCCTTCAAGTAACCAATATCGACAACGCAACAGATGTCATGATAAACATAATTCCGAACTCCGTAACTCGAGTACCGATAAATACATCGACGTTAGATAGTTTCGGAAGTTCCAAAACCCCAGCAATCGTTCCTGACACTCTAACAAAGGAAATCACATGCAAGTCTAAAAATAGACAAATAAAAGAAAACATGAAACCTCCTCCAACCTGTTTCTCATCCCGTTTACCTATAATCCTCGCTGTTCGATTCGCGGCGCCAAGATCGCGTCCACCAATCTCGAAGAGCACGTGAGCAGCGTCTCGAGGAATCGGCGCGCGAGGAGAGCGTTCGGCGTGGAGTATCACGGCGGCGACGTCGGCTGGCTGCCGCGGGGCTACCGAACCCGCGAAAAGTGGGCAGAGCTGACCGGCGAACTAGTATACGTAAAATCATCCACCGTCATCGATTCCCTCCCGGCGTCCACCCTTTTGTAGGTGGACGAAAAGAGGGGGTGAGTCGGGGGTCGGTGTGTGTAGGGGGTGTGTAGCGGGCGGAGGGTGTCGGTTTTCCGGCCGTTGGCCCTCGGGTGCACTAGTCGTCCCCCCGCCGTCGGTTGCACCCTGGCTCATAGTTGCACCCTTCACCTCCCGAGCCTCTCTTGCCGCCCCGAGGTCATCAAACACCCGACGTCAGCCTGGGCAGAGGCGGATGGGCTTCGAACCGGCCATTTTTTGTCTGGCCAGTCAGTGAGTCCCAGGGATCAGTGAATGTGCGCGCGGGGGGTGCAGGAGGTGGCGGAGGTGGTGTAGGGTAGCCGTCGGGGGTACAGAGAGAGAGAGGCAGAGGGTAGTAGATGCAGGGGTGAGTGCAGCAACCATCGATCAGCCTCGAGGCTGGACCGCGCAATGATTTTTACCCCTTTGTCCCACCCCACCCCCCCGGTTGCCCCACGGGCCACGTTGGCTATAGTTAAACGCACACAGCGCCGCTCGTTACGTGCGTGCCGGTGCATACGTGGAGCGCGGGCGTACGTACGTGTCGCGTATGCAGCGGAACCAGCACACGCGCGCGTCTTGTCGGGGCCACGTATGTGCGGCACATGGACACGGTGCATCTATAACTTTTTCTCGTCCTCCTTCTCTCTTTTTCGTCCTCCTTCCCCCTTTTCACGTACCGTCTCGCTCTCTCTATCATCCTCTGTCTCTTCCTTTCCCGTTCCTCTTCGGCCTCTCCTTCTTCCACGCCCGTCCCTTCGTCTCTTTCTCCCTCGATCTCCGGCTCCTATGTTTCCCTCGCGCTCTTTCCCTCGTCAGACCGTTCCTCTTTATCTGGCCTGCTCCCGCGAGTTCTGGTACCACGGAAACGCGCGGCTCCTCTTTCTCTTTCTCGTTCGAAACCTGCCAGAGGCCGCCTGGCCACGCCCTCCACCCCCGACCCACCCTCCCTCCTCCACCTCCTCCATCTCCTCCTCCTCCTGCCCTCCGTCCGTCACGAACCATCCTCGTCCATCCACCCCCTTTTCCTCCACCTGCCTTTCTACTACGCAGCATCCGTACGAGCCTGCCCGGTCCGGCCAGCGCGCTTTTTTGCATTATCCCGTTTTTGCAAAAATATGCGGACACTAATTCGCTGGGCTAATTCGTCCTCCGTCGTTCGACCGCCTCTCCCTTCCCGCTGCCACCCCCTCTCGGACGCCAAGCCACCCAGCGTCCATCCCGTCCATCCGTTTGCGCATCCTCGCCGCTTTTCTGCTTCCTCGCTGTCCTTGAGCGTGTTCGGCCTCTCATTAGAATACCGTACTAGGATAAATCCCGCGCGCTCTTCAAAGCTTTGAGGATGTTCAAGCGTGATCGAGGATGATGCGTGTTTACTCGCCGCTCGCCTGTTCCGCGATTTTTTTCTTACTCGCGCCCGTTCCGCTCTCACCGACCGGATTTTCCCCGTTTCGGTAGGGAATTGGTTTCGCCGGGAATAATGGGGCCACCCGCGCCGCGGATAAATAGACCGCTTGCCTCGGAATCGTTTTCTTAATTAATTTTCAACTCCACCGGATCGAGACTCATTTCTCGCTATTTTTTAACGTCTGTTCTTTCTGTACTCTTTCCTTCCTGCTTCTGTTTCCTCCTCGTCTTTTTGCATCTTCTTTCTTTTTCCTTTTGTTCTGTATTTTTCTTTTATTAGAAAATCCTCTGACGAAGATACACGAGCACGCGTTGAATTTTTGAAGCGAGCCCGACGTAGCCGGAGCTTTTTTAAGCACATTATGCGTGCATGTAACATCCCTGCCGTGCACTTGAAGCATCCGCTATCCGTTATTTTTTTATTAATTTCTGGAAAATATGCGCTCGCCAGTGCATGGGGTTAATTTGTCTGCGGTCGTGATGCAGCCCGTCCACCAATCCCGCACCCCCGACTGCCACCTCCGAGCACGCTACATTTGCCCGCGGGATCTTTTTAAATATTTGATTTTTACTGGAAAGATGGTCGCCGAGCTTTTTCACCAATTCGCTTTTTTTTTAATACCGAGGAGGCGACCTTTCACGCGATAAATTCTCTCTGCCCCTTATGTGTGAATGTTTCCAACTCCCTCGCGGGGTAAATTGGTTCGTCGATATCTGCACTTTTTATGTTGTCTGGCTAGCAACAGTTTGCGAGGCTAGTACCTAGATTATTTATGTTATTATCGTGGATGTAGATGCAGTGGTCTTGTGATTGAGACGGGAAGTGAAAATTAAGATGTTAAGTACGGTAGACAAGTTGGTACGAGGATTCAAGTGTCAAGTAAATAATTCAAATGATTTCCTAAATCATATTTATCATGTTCATTTCTATATGGTCGAGAAATTAAGTAATATCTATCATAAAAAATTTCAAACTGATTTGCTGGCTAATTTATTCTTCTGTGATATAGTAATTTTATTTAATGACTCTAAATAAACTAATTAAATATCGTATCCTCTTTCTTAAATTAGTGATTAAATTCCACTTGTCCAATAGCTCTGACTCCCTAAGGTTACAATGCCTACTATTGTCAGCTGTTACTCTACTTGTCTATGTCGAAACCAGATCAATTCAATTCCACCCCTAATTGACGACAAGATTCCTTTGATACCACGGATAATATGCAAACAGTCATTCGCCGGGGAGGTAACCAACGAAATTTCCAGCAGTTTCAATAATCGATTTCAGCAATTTTTACCGTGACAACGTGCGCGGCGAATATCGATAAACCGCGGCAGGCGTGTCTTTGATCTCGCAGGGGAAAAATCGTTGTTACCGCGCAGAGAAATATCAACCGTTTCTGGAATTACATCATCGTCCCGTCGTCCCATTAATCCTGCCCGCGTTGCACCGCGTCTGTTGTGTCCCGGCGTGCAAACAACGCATCATCCGTGTTTCCACCGTCACGAAAGAACAGCAGCCGCGCTCGCTGGTCAGACGTAACGAGTATTAATTAAAAAGCAGCGCCGCCCAGGAAACAAGGCATTAATGTCCACAACGACCGTGCAAAAGTGATATCCGTTCCGCCTGTTCCTCTACAGCGACGAACGAGGTGCACGGATTACACCTACCCTCAAGGCGAATATGCGCCACCGCCCCTAATCCTCTAATGTCCTTAGGCTATCATCACTCCACTGGTTTTCGGGTTCCTGTGATATGTACTGAAGGCTGATGAAAAGGCTTTCGTTTATCTATTTCGAAATAGACAGTTGGTTAGATTTCAGGTTATTCGATGAGTAATGAGAAGTAAAGGTCATGTTCGTGGAAACTAAAATTTGAAAATTTAATTAAGAGTCTTCTGGATGATACTGTTTTATGCTATTCTGTATGCATACAAAGGTCTACTGCATCTAGTATTGAATATTATGTTTACTGATAATTTTTTAGTTTCAGAAGAGTCTCTCAAATAATTGAAAAAATCTTCCCTCTTCTAAATCAAAGTATGAAACGAATAACGATATAACCCAAATGATAACCAAACAGATTACCCTTACACCTGTACTACACAGATGCTGCGTATCAACTGGATCCAACACCAGGCCCTCAATTAAACCACCCCAATCACAAGTTCCTAATCCAAGCCAAGCTACATCACAATCATCTCGCGAACAGCTTCACGTTCGACTAATAACGATAATAAACGCGGTCCCGAAGGTTCGGTTCCGCGCTCGGAATGATTTTTCATCAAGGCTCTCGAATTCTCTCTTTATCCTCCCGTAATCCCGCTCCCTGTCACGCACACGCACGCAAATCCTCGCTGCCACGACGACTCCCTCCGACCGTCCTCCCTCATCCGTCCTCCCTCTCGCTCCCTCCCCCTCCCGCAGCTTAGTTATCCTCCTCCTCTTCTTCGTCCTTCCACGTTCGTCCCTCCCGATGACAACCGCGAAAAAGAGGGACGATAGAAAAACGCGAGGGGCTGGGGGGAGGGCAGCGGCGCGCGGAGGAGTGAGAGGCACAGACAGGGTACGCGAAAAGCCGAGGGCACGGGGGCGGGCGGGACGAGCGGAGGGGTCGGTGAAAAATACGCGGCAACGTGACATCTGCCACTCTTTCACTTGGCCGGCTTGGGCCGCGAATCGCGATCGCGGAAAGAGATTATTTTATGCAGGAAGCTCGGCCGAGCGTGGCCCGTGCATTATGCAGAATTCACGACGTGGCATTCTGAATTCGACGATGGTAGGACGACGACGACGATGACGAGAGAAATTCCTGGCTGGTTCCGCGAGCGAGCCTGCCTCTGTGTGCGTGCGCGCGCTCGCGCGCTGCGCCAGCTAACCCCGTGCAACTGTGCAGGTGTAGTTATCTATATATTTGTATATATATATATATATATCTATATATATATAGATGGATAGAGATAGAGGTATACGCGTGTACGAGGATGCTCGGCCGAGGCGAGCGCGGTTCGGTGCGTGCGGATACGCGTTTCGGCGGGCGCGCAGCCTCGTCGAAAATGTCTGCTGGACACGCATCAGTGGACGCGAAATGACGGGAAGAATGAGCGAACGGCTTGCCGCAGCGCGGAACGAAAGCGTCACGGCTGAACTGGAGGTGTACTTTGTACGGTGTTCCTTAATTATGGAGAACGATGCGCCCGTCTGACCCTGCGCCAGAGCAATTCCTGGATGAACTCCTTACCGCGGCGTCCCCTGCGCTCGCTCGAGCGGCACACATCTCGACGAGTGATGGGATAACAGCGATGCATCGGGGACGAGGCTTTTTTCAGATTTCACGCTATCTGAGTCGTATCGATGCACCGATCTTTGGGATGCTGTTTTCGTTGGCGCAAAAGTTTATTGGGTGGACGGGTAATATGTTTGAAGAGAGGGCGGAGTGAAGGGGGTGATTGGGGTGAGTTGTGTTTTGTTCTTGAGCGATTGATGTTGTGAACGTGTATTTAGTTTAGTGGGGTCGGGTCTGGGAGAGTAGTTTTTTTGGTGGTTCGATCGAGCTTTGCCATTTTGTGGGAGTTTTTAAGAGTGGTGAATTTAAAGTTCATTCGAATCGAGAAATCGATTAAGATTTGTTCGGAATTTGGCTTATGCTGATGCATATTTCATTTCCTTCGCAGATTTTAGCTACTTTGAATTATTAATTCTGAAACATATTTGAAGGAGTAACTAACTTTCTATCAGTTTTTATGTATTATTGAACGGAGAAGTCACGGGATTTGAAACGTTTGCAATGCAACAAATACCATCGAACAACGATGGTGAAAAGATGATTATCAACCGAAGAAGGCTTTTGCGATGAGAGGAAAAAAGTTGGCGGTGCGCCGCGTGAAATATGAACGAGCACTTGACGATGGATTCGATTTGCAAACGCGACAAAAGCTTTTTTTCACGCGCCATAACGACGAGAAGAGACTTGTTCTGCGACATTGGTTATTTTAAAATAAATCCTACTTCTTAATACTTGTGATTCGTAAAATGAACCGTTTTTTCGAAATTTTTTAAAAATATTTTTGTAATACTACCGTAAACTTGAATGATACTTCACATTTAACTAACGAAATTTCGTGTATAAATTTTTAAGAAAATGTGAAATCAACGAAATAAGTTTTATAACTTTTCGACACACTGAAAATAGTATGATACCTCGTCTCATCTACTTCCCAAGGAAAAACTGCTTCCTGTACTGTAGCGAGGAAGTGCGTGCGCCTCGTTTGCATGTAAAATTCACGACTCAATTCCAGAGCTGCATCGTGAGAATGTGCGTCAACGCATCACTATTCGATTAAAATAAATGGAAAGAATCTGTCAGATCTGCTGTCAGCGTCGGATAGAAATCTGACAAACTTTAAACTATGATAAAGAGAAAAATGCGTTAACAGCTATTTGCATAATTCAGGACGACCTACCTCCCTCCGCGACATTAAATAATTTGTTATTCTTTATGACCGCTGCATACCTATTCGCTCATGCAAAGGAAACTAACCAAAAAATTTCTTTCATATCAGAAATAAAAATATTTCAAAAGTGTCTTTGATGTGCCATGTTAAAACTTACAAAAAATATTAGTAAATATTTCTCTACTTTATTTCTTGAAAGCAAAGCTATCGATACATTAAAAAACTAATCATTAACACTTTCCTGGCTACATTAAAAGACGAATAAAAACAATATCTATTGATCTTCAAGTAAAATTAAAAAGAGAAGAATAAAGTATTACAGAAATTGTACTCTCTATCAGCTTTCGTCTAAGAACCTTCAAAACTCAACAAACTCCAAAACCTTAATGACTTCACCGAAACTACCCCCTCATGTTCTCAATTATTTCACACCCTCTCCGTCGAGCGCCAAAAAAATCCACCCTCTCCACCAACTGCCGTCCGAAATTCGGGAAACCAGGATCAGAGGGCTTTCCTCCACAGCAGGGCCGAGAACCCGCACTTCTCCTTAAATGGCGATGATCGTGGGGCTCGGCGTGAAGCGCTACACTATAATTACTCCACATAGCACCTGTTATTATAGTTCCAGGAGGAAAGCGTGGCGCAGACCCTAACGGCGCGGCTCCATGGGGTGCGTTTAACGGGAGCCTCGCGTGGCGGCCACGTGCCAAATGGTCCAATTTGATGAACGACAGTTGCGTTTTCCAATTAAAAATTATAACAGTTTTTCCCTCCCCGTCGTCCCCTGTCCCCTCTTTCTCTCTGGATCTCGCGGCAGATAACGTAATTAGGACGTGCCTTCGAGTGCAGCCAGGAGGAGGGCGAACCGTTCGTTCCTCCGCATCCGCTGCAGCCTCGAGCTTTTGATCTGCACGCTCGGAAGGGTTTTCGGGAAACGGTCTCCTTTTTGCACCCGCCATCTCCCCCGCCACAGGTCCACTTCTCACTTTCCTTTCCCCGTTTCTGTTTCGCGTTTTTTTCTTTTTATTTTGTTTTGTATCTTCAACGCGGCAGGCGGCGAGCAGCCCCCAAACGTAAGCTGTCGGTCACAAATGCGACGCCTAAGCTAGCCTGGATCGGCAGAAGTCAGGTTTTAATTGGCGACGCACGGTCGCGGAAGAGGGAACGCGTAAGTAATGCATCTAAAGCGTCACCAGGGGGTTTCTTGTACTTTAATCTTCCGTTGAATAAGGCGCGAGTCGGATAAAAAAAAAAAAGATGGAAAAAAGGGAAAACGTTCCTACAACCTAGTTTCGTGTAATTCGAGGTTAATAAGTAAGGCCAGCTTTTCAGAAAGGAAACCGACTTTCTAAGCACTGTTAACGGGCCGAAGAATCAGCTCGACGCCGTATTTAATCCTCGTACCCCGCTCTCTCCCGCTCTCTAGCTGCACCCCCTTTGATCGCTAGTGTTCCATGAATCGCGGGGCATAGAGTCGTGAAACGACGATGTTACTTAACAGATTTCTAACGCTGCGAGAACGAAACAGGACTGTTAACGCAAGACGTCAACCGCCATCGCTCGACGACCTCATTAACTCGAATTTTATTTTATTATATCCGTTCGCGGCGACGAGTCTTTTAATTATATTCCAACCTTACGAGCGCTCCCCCCCATCCCCTGAACCACCCCCTGTCTCCGCCCCACGAGATCCTGCCTCACCCTTATCTCCCTTAAAGCGGATTCGCGTTCGTCACCGAACAGCAAATTTGATTTAAAGATCGGCATTCGCGAGTTTGATAGGATGTCCGAGCGCTCTCTCCGCTGTCGTCGCAATTACTGAAAATTGCATTCGCGTCGAATTATATCGAAAAAGAGAGAGAATCCAAGGCTAATCGAGTTATGCGATGAAAACCACTGGCGGTCAGCTAGCTTACCGCCGGGGTTTGCATTCTGCATCCCGAAGCTAAACCCAGGGCCAACGGGAAGGGTTGAAATAAATCGGGATGCCGCGTTCGTGCTAACTTCGTCCTTCGTGCCCGTTTTATCCCTGTGATCCGTATGATCGCGCGTTTTACGAGAAAAAGAGGGAAAATTGTGGCCACCTTTTTCAACCGTGCTTTACAGCGGGTTAGCGATGTTAGAAGGCAAGGTGATGGTGAAATCTGCTGAGGGGATGAATGGCTCTGTTTATTGGCTGCGTGAAAATTGTGATTAAGTGGAAAATAAGATTGCTTAGGTACAGGACTGTGAATTATATGTATTTAAATTAGTAAAAGTGTATTTATTAATCTAGTGTTTGAGATTCAAGATTTTGGTATGTTATCGTATCACAGGATATTGCATATCGCAATTGTGTAATATTTGGGTCGTATGAGAAGTCTCCTGGAGATTATTTTTTCTAAAGCTTTCTAGGGAACTTCTCACGAAACTCGTATTAATACTTATATGAATGTTGAATACTTCGACTAGTGACAGTCCTCTTACGCGTATACAACATATTGCGTTTAATTTCTCTCTGCATCAGTTATTTATTCCTCAAAAGAATATTTTTACACGCATCCTCATAACAATGTACTTTCTCCTGCTCGTGTTTCCGCATTTCTATTACAGAGCTCGTCGCCATCAAAGGCCTCACGTTAACCACTGAAAAATCCACCAGGAGCCAAAATCGTCTGACATTCTCTTCGCCGATTTACCTCTAAACTACCGCACACCTCTATTCAACGCAACAATTTATCGCATCTCCAGCCAATTCCGAGGCCCCCATCCCTCCTCGGCTTGCACAATACATCAGTTTCGCGTTAACGCAACGTGCATACTCGCCACTGTTCAAACCTTAAACTTCCTTTCGACCATCGCTTTGTATCCCGCGTACACCTGGCGCATTTTTCGTTCCATTAAAAACGATCGCGAACGCTCGCGCGAGCGCGGATTCAACGATACCCTACAATTACCCCCCGTGCACGGGGGCGAGCGGGGAGAAAGCCCCGCGCGGGGAAAAAAAAAAAAACACGCAACACGGCGAAAAGGGAAAAATCGATGCGGTTTCCCGGGCAAACAATTTGACGAAGTAATATCGTGCGTGGAGCGGGCGATATATGCTGCCGCGAAATAAACAGGCAAATATGTTTGCAATCAACACGCCGCGCAATCACGACACGCGGAGCCACGGCCTGTCGGACGCGTGCTCGAGCGCGTCGGGTCGCTGGCGACTTGTCGATCCGCGACTTCGTCGGGCGCGACGTGACGAGCCGCAGGAGAAGCCGGAAGTTAGCTCGCAGCTACTAAAGCTCGGCTACGAAAGTTTATGA